>NC_089823.1:53047943-54422943 GCF_035046505.1 Tiliqua scincoides
TGCATCCCATTCCTCTTCAACTATACCCTTGGTTGGGAAGAAGTTCATCCCAGGTTTAGAGTAAAATCTGCATACAAGATGAATTTGTGGGTTGTAATACTTGACTCATTTTTCAATAAAGCATTGTGAGTTGCCTAAGTTCATATTCAGACAGCCCAATCCACCTTCCTGGTAAGGTTTAGACTTGTTGTGGCCTCCTGTCCCTGCAGAGGCAGAGGACCTTATTGTATGGTTCGCCTCCGTAGACTGATGGATCCGAATGGTTTCCTGAGGGCTCTGGGGGATTTTCCTGCTGCTAAGGCCAGTGACTCATCTGAGGCTCTGGTTGATCTCTGGAACAAGAGATGACCAGGGCTGTGGATGAGATTGCTCCTGAGCGGCGCCTCCCAGCCAGCAGAGTCAAAGTGGCTCCTTGGTTTTTCCGAGCAGCTTTGAATGATGAAGCGGCAGGGTAGGCATCTTGAGCGACGGTGGAGGAAGACTCATGACAGATCCGACCAGACACAGGCTAAGGCCCACTACAGGGCTTACTCTGCGGCGATAGTGGCAGCGAAGCGCTCCTTCTTCTCTGCCACTATCACATCCACACATAGCCAGCCAGCGGAACTGTTCCGTGTGGTGCGGGGTCTCCTCCATCAGACTCCATCAGTGGATCAGGGGGACCACACGGAGGTCTGCTGTAACACCTTTGCCAGGCACTTTGCGGATAAAATTGCTCAGATTCACCACGACTTGGACTCCATGTTGACAATGTCTAGTGATGTCCCCGTGGCACCTGTCAATCCTGTTTTGTGGGATTCTTTTCAGCTTGTAGAACCTGAGGATGTGGACAGGATCCTTTGGAGTGTGAGGCCATCCGCCTGCCCGCTGGATCCGTGCCCAGCATGGCTGGTTAGATCTGCCCGGGAGGGACTGGCTGAGTGGACAGAGAGGGTAGTAAATTCATCTTTGAGGGAGGGGTGGTACCTCTGGCATTAAAGCAAGCAGTGGTTCACCCCCTCCTGAAAAAGCCCTCTCTGGATCCCTCTATATTGGATAATTATCGGCCAGTCTCGAACTTCCCGTTTCTGGGCAAAGTGATCAAGTGGGTGGTGGCGTCTCAGCTCCAGAGGATCCTGGATGAAGCGGATTATCTGGATCCCTTTCAATCTGGCTTCAGGCCTGGCTTTGGGATGGAGACTGCCTTGGTCGCCTTGGTGGATGACCTACGCCGAGGGCTGGACAGAGGGAGTGCATCCTTGCTAGTCCTTTCGGACCTCTCAGCGGTTTTTGACACCATTGACCATGGTGTCCTTCTGGGATGGTTGGCCGAAGTGGGGATCGGGGACACTGTTTTGCAGTGGTTCCAGTCCTTCTTGGCCAACAGGTCCCGGATGGTAGTATTGGGGGACTCCTGTTCGGCACCCTGGCCCTTGAGGTGTGGGGTGCCACAGGGTTCTATATTGTCCCCCATGTTGTTTAAAATCTACATGAAACCTCTGGGAGAGGTCATCCGGGGATTTGGAGTTGGGTGCCATCAGTATGCTGATGACACTCAGCTCTATCTCTCCTTTCCACCTGACTCCAGGGTGGCTGTCTCTGTCCTGGAGCATTGCCTGGAGGCAGCTGGGATCTGAATGAGGGCGAACAAGCTAAGATTAAATCCAGACAAGACAGAGGTCCTCCTGGTGCAGAAATCCATGATGCGGGTGCTGGACTATCACCCTGCTCTGAATGGGGTTGCACTCCCCCTGAAAGAGCAGGTTCGTAGCTTGGGGGTTCTCCTGGACTCGCAGCTCCTCCTGGATGTTCAGGTGTCAGCTGTGGCCAGGGGTGCCTTTGCCCAGCTTCAGCTGGTGCGCCAGCTGCGGCTGTACCTGTCTCGGGCGGATCTGGCCACAGTGGTCCATGCCATAGTGACATCAAGATTAGATTACTGTAATGCGTGGGGCTGCCCCTGAAGACGGTCCGGAATATACAACTAGCGCAGAATGCAGCAGCTCAGGTAGTTGCTGGGGGTCGGCTGTTTGAGTCCGTCATGCCGCTACTCCGGTGGCTGCACTGGCTGCCCATTCGTTTCCGGGCTGAATTCAAGGTGCTGGTTATGAACTTTAAAGCCCTAAACGGCTTGGGACCAGCGTATTTGAGAGACCGCCTTCTTCCGTATAATCCGGTCTAAGGTAATCAGAAGAGGCCCTGTTGGTTGTGTTGTCATTGAGAGTGGTGAAGGGAATGGCGGCCAGAAACAGGGCCTTTTCGGTGGTGGTACCTGCACTATGGAATTCTCTCCCCTTTGAATTGAGAGCAGCTTCCTCATTACTAGCATTCTGGCGGGGCCTGAAGACTTTTTTATTCAGGAAAGTTTTCGAGGCACTATAAGGGCTGTTTTTATAAATTTAAAAATTATGTCTCTTACTGTGTGTTTTTAATCTGCTGCTATGTATTTCATCTTGTTTTAATTGTTTTTAAGTGTTTTGTACTTTTAATGTTTATCTGTTGCCTTGTATTTTAACCTGATTGTTAGCCACCTCGGGTGCCCTTCGGGGGGGGGGGGGGTAAAGGCGGAATACAAATCTAATAAATAAATAAATCCCTTGCAACAATGCCTGCGTGGCACTGCTGCATCCTGCAAGTGAATTTCAGCCTCCAGAGAACTCCTCTTTGTTCCCTTGCCCAGGAGTAAGCCCCTGCGATCGAGTGGGTCAACTTGGACCTGGCACCAGCTGAATAATTTATCTGTGAGGCAGATCAGGCCCTGCACTGCTGCCATCAAAGCCTCCCCCTCCCGGGCCTGATCCGTCTTCCTCCCCGCCTTTGTCATTGCCCTGTTCTGCCAACCTCTCCCCTGTTCCGTACACCCTCCACTGCCTCGTTCCACACCATGTGTGGCATTGAGCATGCAGATCTTTAGCTGGCACAAGTCAGATGTCAGAAAGGAGGTGAGGAGGCTGCTGCCAGAGGGGATAGGATCCAGCATGCACCATCACCACCAGATCCACTGCTCCTGCAGCCTATTCATCCTCCATTCCTCCTCCCTCTCTGCTCCATTGCTGCCTTACCTTCTCTGGTAGTGCAGCAAGATCTGGTAACGCACGCAGACCACTGCCACCTCTTGCAGCACCACTTCCAAAATGGAGAGCTGGGAACTCCATTGGCAGCCATTTTACAATAGCGAAAGGCTCTTCTGCTATCAGAAGGCCCTGCTCCCGATAGTTCAATCTGGCTTAGGGTTGGGCTGTTTGTGATCTTTCTGACCTTGAGATCCAAGACCAGGGGTGCTCAATAGGTGGATCGCGATCTACCGGTAGATCGTGAGGCAAAATAAGTAGATCGCGGAGTGCCGACCACCCCCCCCTTCAGGTGCCTCTGGGAGGAAATGCCGGGAGTAAGGCCCATTGTACTCAATGGGCCTTACTCCCAGGTAAGTGTGGCTAGGATTTCAGCCTCACAGCCTAATCCTAGGCATGTCTACTCAGGAGTATAAATCCTGTTATACTCAGTGGGGCTCAAGGTACACCAACATACATTGTACAAATAAATGTTATATGTTATGATGGCGCGAACATTGTAAAAAAAAACTCTGGTAGATCTCCGGGCCTTGCTGGGTTTCAAAGTAGCTCTCGAGCCAAAAAAGTGTGAGCACCCCTGCCCAAGACTATTCAGAATTCAATTTCTATTTGATCCAAAAATGCTGAACATATATTTAAATATCTGTTTTTAGCTCTACTTCAACTCAAAGCATTTTTCTTGTAACTGCCATTTCTTTCCAACCATGCTTCACTACAGTATGTCTAAGCTACACATTTAATATGCATTAATTTGCTGAATTACTTCATTCCAAAAGGTTTTAATGACAGACTGTACACCACAACATATGATGTATTGATTCCGGTTTTGTACCTATCAAATAGACAGATGGCTTCTTAAGATGTAAAGGGTCTCTAATTAAACAAAAACATTGGATGTGAGTTTCAGATTAAAATGAATTCTATTATACCACATGCTATGAAAGGCACATTCTGTTTTTACATTTCTGGGCATCCAATAGACAAAATGGATGCAGGCAATGTGGTGTGAGCAGAAAAAAAGGGAATCTCCAAACCTGCTTTTGCAAGACAAACACATAGACCTGTTCAGAGTTTAGAAGGGTGGACTTCAGACAAGGGGAAGCTTGGTATGATTTGAAACACCTCTTGCATTAATAACCCATTTCTGCCTGGCCCACAGGTGTACACATTTGGTCCCTGTTGCGTATATGCAACATTGGGTAGAAACGGCTTTAAAAAGGAGGCAGCAAACTCCTAGTGGTAGGCAGAACTCTCATAGTCTGCACTGGAAATAATCGGAAGGAAGGAAGGAATTCTGAGAAATGAATTCAGAACTCATTCCTCAGATGTCCTGTTTATGCCCAGGAATTAATCTGTTTCCTGGATTGGGCTTGGATTAGGCTTTTTGACTTTAGAATGCAGAGATAATATCATTGCTATGTGCCAGGGCCTGGAGAGGATGTCAGTTGTCTGTATTGATCCTATACGTTGACATTCTTGCAGTATACTTACGTGAATTATAATATGATGTGTGGCATTGTTAGACTCATGGAAATTGGGATGAATTTCTCTCTATATCTTTATTACCCAACCCAAGAATTTTGCCATAGTTTTTATTCATAACCAATACTGTCCACAACTAAATGATTATTCTGTGACTTGTGAATATGCCAGCCTGTGCTATTCTTAAAGCAACATTTCCCAAACTGTGGGTCATGAGCCCATGTAAGCTGGACCCAATACAATGCTCCTGGTGGTGCTGTAATGCATTATTGGGTGACCCTGGAGTCCTCTTCTGAGCTCTGCCTGGCTCTTAACCCACTCAGCCTCCATGGGTCTCAGAATAGCCAGCAGAAGTGACCAGAAGCAACTTAGGGTTTGTGTACGCAACTTCCTCTTCCTTCCAGTCACTTCTGCAGGCCATTCTGAGGCCCATGGTAGCCAATAGAGTGGGTTGTGAATCTGGCATGACCCGGAAGAGGCCTCTGGGGCTGCCCAAAAAGGCTTTCTGGCACCACCAGGAACATTGTGTGATGTGTCACAACCCACCGCAGAGGACAAGGTGGGTCGCAGAACTCAAAAGTTTGGGAACCACTGTTTTAGACTGTTTGAACAAATGTGCATAGGACAGTAGCAGTTATTACTGTGGAAAAGAAATACAACCAAAGTTTGATTATTAATTTTTGCAGAGAAAAAGTTCTGTTATATTCTTAGCCACTTGGATTGGATTCACACATATGTGTCTCGCTGTTTGATGTGAGAGGTGAATGTTCTGAGGATGTTCTGAGAATGGAATGTGATCTGTGATTTCACACGTGCATTCACTGTTGAATTTGTCATCACTTTGTAATATCTTATAGAGATACCATGGGTTGGAGGCACAGTCTGCTTTCTCTGGCACCATAATGAACAGTAATATCGTCCATTTGAAATTGCAGTGTTCAAGGAGATTATTCCAGAGAAAGCTGACTGGGCCTCCGATCCATAATTCCTTTGTAAGAACACTATGTTTTTTCAGACTCAGTCTTAAATTAAGCAAAACCTGTTTTCAACAGCAGAATCAGTGGCATCACAAAGGCCTGCTGGGGTGTAGACCACACTGGGTGATGCCACTGGGGCCAGAAGTGAGGTCTTAAAAAAACAGCCCCAGTTAATTTTTCTGATTTTTTTCTGTGGAAAGTAGAGTGTTTTAACTTGTTTCCTGAACTTTTTTTGGATTGTTGGGGTCACCCCATTCCATGCACCAAGAGGGCAAAGATCACTGTTTTAGGGCCACTGCACTGCTGGAATTGTCTGCATACACCACCACCACCCATGCAATTAAATAAACGTCGGCATACTGTTTATGGGCTTTGTAATCACTTTGATCAAAGCCCTTCAGTAACAGGTAAAAACTGTAATGAACTGTGAACATACTGGTGCACAAACACACCTGATATACAGGAATCAACTTCAGTCATATTTATCACTTTGCACAATTTTCTCTTCTTTTTTTGGCTTCTATGGGGTCAGATCTACCCATCTGGGAGATTGAGTGAGGCTCCCCTCCACCCACAGCCACAGTTGCCATACCCATAGCCAAGCATCGTCATCCGTCCATCTGTCCGTCCGTCCCCCCGCTGACAGGCTTTGGAGCCAGGCCTATCAGGCTTTCCAATGCAGAGCCCAGGTCTTCCCCCTTGGTAGACCTGGTCTCCTGTATGATCTGGTACAGGGTGTTACACCATGTGTTACAGTATTGGGTAACACCAGCACTAGGGATACTACTGAGCAGAATTCTGGATTAGAATACGTGAAGAGACCACTTCTTTGCATATGTGAAGTGCATTTTTCAGTGCTACTGAACAGCCATTGTCTGTCTCAAAACAAAGCAGGGAAGGGTTTCCACACTGGATTTCTTATAGGCCATAACTTTCTTTGTACTGTGTTAGACTTACATTTCCAACTATTTTGTTTAACAGGGAAAAACTGTCCTGACAAATTCTGTGTGTGAAATTAATGTTCAAGACTAGATAGAGATGTTTTATGCTGAAATCATTATGAAAAGTAACGCTCCACATAAATAAATCATGTCCTTACTTGGTATGGTTAACACTTTCACATGTTGACCATTCATCTTTGATCACTTCTACACAGAAATTAGCAATAAAGCTTTGAAAAATTATGACAAGGACACACTTGGGGACTACTTCAAAAGAAGCAGCAATAAAGGTATTAAATACTTTGTGATGTAACGTAATTCTCTGTTTCATTTTAAGCCTATGGTGAAACTGCAATGTGGGTGGCAAAAAAGCAGGAATGTCAATAAAATTTTAAGTGGATTCTCTCATTAATAACCCTATATTTCCCCCTATGGACTATTTTAGATATTGACTACACAGCACTTTCTTTTAAATAGCATTCAGTACGCAATCTGTGGGCTGGGATATTATGCCATTGTGCTTACTATGTTGACAAGGGTAATGGCCTGTTGCTCCAATGGGTCACTCATAGCCTAATCCGAACTACAAATCCCCTGCCAATGCAGCCATACCAATGGAGTGTGTCCTGGGGGGGGGGGATGCGGGGAGGGGAGTCCCAGAGACGACCTTGAGGTAAGGCAACTTTTGTTCCCTTACCCTGGGGCAAGCCTCCACTATCCCTGTGGGTATTCTCAGATCTGTGCCAGCCATTTTGCTGGTGCAGAACCAAGAAGAGTCAGGGAAAGGGAAGGGGAGAAGAACAAGGGTGAGATCCTGGCACATGCTTGTGCCACTGGGATCCACCCCCTCTTTCTCCTGCTCTACATTCTGCCTGCCCCCTCCCTGCCCAAACATTCTACGGTTTTGCCCCCTCCCTGCCCTGTTCCTTCTACCACTTTCCCCCTGTGCTGGCTTACCTGTGGTCCTACACACAGCCAACAATTGTAGTGGTCCTTCGACACTGCCACTGTTTGCACAGGTGGTTCTGAAATGGCAGCCAGCGGTGCACTAAGCACACCGCCATGTAACCTTTGTTCTGCTGTCATAAAGCCCAGTTAGGATTGGGCTGTTAGTTATTTTCCCAGGTCTGGGTTAAGTAGCAGCTGAACAGCCAGAACATGTAGCTTTTTTTTATCATCTCTAAATAGGCCTAGTAACCAAAGGATGCTCTTTGGCCAATAACAAACTTTCTCTTGTGTGTCTTTCTCTATAATTCTAATTCAGAATATTGAGCTGGTTTACTGCTTTGTGAAAGACACTCTATAGCTAACAAAAACCATGCAGATCTGTTGGGCTCACTATATAGCAACCGATGTAACTGCTCAGATACAGAACTAAGGGGCCAATCCTATTCAACTTTTTAGCGCTGTTGCATCAGCAACACAGCCCCGAGGTAAGGAAGCAGATGTTCCCTTACCTTGGGGAGGCCTTCGAGACTGCCTCCCCCACCATAGGATGCAGCACATGTCCTGTTGGCGAGGCTGCATCAGCATGGGAAAGTTGGATAGGACTGGGCCCTAAGGGGGTCAAGTATCAGATTAGAAGTGAATAGGGAGAACTAGAAAGTAGTGGTGTCTACATACATGCAGGGGAAAGGCAAGCAGATGAATGAACCCAGGTACGTACGTTTTCTTGCAGGTCCCCATTGTCAAAACTGAATCAGAAGCAAAACTGCATTTCAGGAATCAGCAGCAGTTCCTTTTCAGAAAAAAAATAAAATAAAATGACCTGATATGCTATTGTCTAAGCAGAAGAGTGGTAACATAGAGCAACATAAACAAGAAGCCAAGTTAACCTTCAATATATTTCAATAGCCATGCTTCTTAAGAAATAATAGGTAGGAAAGATAAGACATGAATGCCTGATACTGAAGAAAAGACTGTTTGTACCCAGGACATTGAAGGAATTGTTCGAGAACAGTTCAGCCATGTCAAAATGAGACCCTGTAAACCTGCCAAGGGTCAGGCAGTCCTGTAATCATCTGCTGAGTTAGTGCAAGACATGGAGGTGAAGTTAAAGCTGCTTGTGGGTTGCTTTAACTCAGTGCACCTTGCTGTTTTACAAGACTTTGCAGAAAGTTTTCCCCCCCCCCACCTCTTTCAGAAAGAAAGCAGCTGTACAGGAGACAGATGAGAGTTTTTTCATTGGTTCTATTCACAGATATAATGACTCCATCTAAGAGTTGACACAAAATTCTTAACATCCCCAACACAGGTCCACAGGTTTTACACAAGGCACCAATCTTACATGATCTTCTGCTCTGATGAAAAATTTGGAGACCCACATGCACCGATTTACACATGCACAAAATATCTGGTTTTCTTGAAACACTTGATCTATAAGCAATCATCGAAACTCTAGTATGTTATCTCTCGTAAATGCACAAGAGACAGAGAGGCTACAATGCTATGCCCTTGGTAGTAAGTCTCATTGAACTCAGTTGGACTTCTGATTAAACATGAACAGGACAAATGGGCCTGTAAGTAGGTTAATCAATCTATTTTCTCACTTTAATAATAAGCAACATGAAGCAAACCTTCTTGCAAAGGCTTTTGGCGGAGGTGCCCCCTTCCCCCATACTCACACACACACCATTTGGGTGATTAGGGAGGGCAGACACTGTGAAAGGAGTCAAGGGCCATAATGATTCAGGAAGTTTTGCCCTCATTCTTACAGCATAATTCTATTCCTCTTCCCTGCCAGTGTATCTAGCATTGCACCGGTAGAGACTTTAGGGCAGTCACGTAGCAACCTCTGCCAACGCGTGCTGCAGGCCCATTGGCAGGGAGGCTGCAGCAGCCTGCCACAGGCCAGCAGACCCACAAAGACCCACCGGAAGAGATAAACTCATGCAGGTGGTTGGAAGGAGGCCAGGAATGATTTGAACTGGGCAGGTGGTGGGCAGAATGGGGCAATGATGGAGGCAGGGAGCAGGCAGATCAAACCCAGGAGGGGGGGGCAGGATGTGTAGCAGCAGTGTAGACCAAATCCCAAACCCCTTCCTGGGCCTGATCCGCCATCCCAGGTCAACGTGCACTTGCACCAGGGATTGAGCTGACACAGTTCTGAGTTGACCCATATTGGCTGCTAGAGCTTACCCTGGGGGGGGGGGGTAAGAGGACAAATGCCTCTTATTCTTAGGAGGTCTCCAGCAACTGAAATCCCCCACAAGATACAGAAGTAGCCATCCTGGTGCCGCTGAATTGCCATACTGGGATTTAGATAGGATTGGGCTGTTAATTAGCTTTGTAATGCAATCCTGTAGCTAAATGTAATTTGCTATGTGACATCATGGTGTCATCACATCCACTATCAATGTTCCTGGAAAGAAATAAAACAATGGTCCTGGAACAGCAAAGCACATAGTACTGGTAGCAAACAAGGTAAGGGATGGTTGGTATCAGGAAGTATTTTAGTCCTCACTCTAAAGCCCTAGATAAGTACACAGTTGCACAAGTGACTGTTTATTGAAAGGAAAATAATTTTGCATCTTACAAAAATGACTCTAATAGCCCTTTACTGGCCGGTTTTGAGATACAATTTTTAAAATCTCAAAAGAGAGCGAGCTGAAAAAGAAATGAAGGTGGTGAAAAATTAAATCCAGATGTAATCCCTTGTCTGCTATCAGGGTCCTGGCCTGAAAAGGCAGATTATTTCAATCCAAACTCTTCCTGATCCCAAGAGACAGTTACAAATGTTTTTGCAGCCGGAAGAGATTTAAGAATTCAGTTCCCACTGGAAAATAATTTTTCAGGTGCATCCTGAAGAGCAACTGTGGTGGGGGGGGGGGGGGAGGCAGTATATTAAATACATTATGGGATCTCTCTTGTTCTCCCATTCAGTCTACACTTATTGTTTTCCTGGCCTGTTGATATTTATGCACACATAGTGCCAAAAGGTAACAGCTCTCAAATATCTCCCAAATAAGTGTGTAATTTGGCAAGAAAAGAACATGCTAACTGACATTCGTAGAGTGGAGTATATTTCACCGCTATCTCTTTAGTGTTTTTAATACTTTTTAAAGTTATTTTATATTGTACATCACTATTTGTACATGGCATACCCTCTCAAGTCCTCAGTCCACATATAAGCCCGGCAGGTCACTGATGCCAGACTCGAATACATTGGCAAAGGACTCAGCTGGTCAAGAAAGCTTCTATGGAAGGGCAGATAACTGCAGTAATGTCACCATGGGAAAGTACCTTGAGCAGTCACCACTGGACCCAGCTTTCAGGAGATGACTTCAATTACAGATGAGGCCCTGGCATTGAGGCCAGATCAAGGCCATTGTCCCTGAGCCCAGGGAGCCAGTCAGGCGAGTCTCAGAAAAATTTTTGGGCCAACACTTGGGTGGGGGGATCAGCCTCTGTCTTCTTGTGGTCAGTTATCACACCTTGGTCAACGTCCACCTCCCCACTACCACTAGCTAAACTCGAGCTTATATGGCCAGAGATCCCATGACCCTGGGCATGGTCTTCCTTCCGGCCTTGAAAGCTCATGAGACCGCCTGTGAATTTGCTGGCTTTGGCCACATGAGCCCCTTGGAGGTGTTGGCCCAGCCAGGTTGCAGAGTATCACTATGACCCTCCCCCTCCCTTCTCCACCCATGGGCCAGATTATTTCAAGCAGTGGACCCTGATCAAGCCCACAGGCTGTAGGTTGGCTACCCCGGCCTAGACATTGTCATATTGCCCACGACAAATTTCTCAGTTTACCTTCCGCTGAGTCTGATGCTTCTTCTTAGCTAAGATCCTTTGAAAAAATGTTTCAAGGGCAGCACTTGACTGCCCCTATTGAAGTCATCACCATTCCCACGGCGGGAGAAATCCCAGAGCTGCACTCCCTTCCGTTTCCCTTGTCTACACCCCATATAGCACCAAATGTTGGACATGTAAGTGATGTGTATTTTAGGGGCATTGAATGGTGATGGAAATATGGATGTTACCTGAATTTATGATAAATAATATTATTGGATACAAACAACAGTTTCAGCAGCTGAAGAATAGAAAATTAGACACATCATATGATGAACAAGTTGACACAATATAAGAGAAAGAAATTATGACCTGATGCTTTTGGAATCCTGGTGCACTTTTATCTCTATTGGAAAAGAGTCAAGAATGTAAAGCATGTTTTGGTGTGAATAAAATATTTTCATAGGAAACCACCTCAGACTTAGTTGTACCCTTGTTCCATCTAGCTAAGGGTTTCTCAACCAGTGGTATGGGTACTACCAGTGATACTTGAGGTGTTGTCAGGTGGTACTTGCAGGATTCCTTGGTGGGCTCCAAAGCATGCTTTTCCATGCTTGAAAAAGCCCTCCCATCCACCCTGAGCCTCTTTCTGGTGTTTGTTGCATAACCCAGAAGTAACTGTCATCGCCTGTTACTTCCAGTGATACTATGAATAGGTGAACCATGTGAAGGGGTACAGCAGAAGACAAACTTTGAGAAACACTACTAGTGTTGGTTTCAAAGGGGTTTTTTTTTTCCAGCCTTACCTGGAGATACCAGGGGTTGAACTTGCAACTGTCTGTATGCAAAGCAGGTGTTCTTTTGCTGAACTACAGAGTCATCTCCATGTCTGGGTCTGCAGTGGCTGGGAGCCAGTCACCCCAGCTTAGGGCAACTTCCTCTTAGCAAGACCAGTGGTAAAGTGAGGTCTGCCCTCTAGGCAGCTGACAAAGCCTCACAAGAATTAGAGCAGGATTCAAAGAGCAAGCCTCATCTACTTGAGAGAGAGCTTCTTGTTCCTGCTCCTTCCTGGTTGCCGTAGCTACTGGGAAACAGGAAGGGGAGTCAGCTACACAGGAAGGGCAAGGAATTGAGCACAGCTGCAAGGAGGGAAGTATAAAGGATGGATCATTTGGCACCTCAGAATGCCAGATGCAGGGAAGGGCACCAGGATGCAAGTTGTGTCTTGTGTGCTCCCTGAGGCATCTGGTGGGCCACTGTGACATACAGGAAGCTGGACTGGATGGGCCTTTGGCCTGATCCAGTGGGGCTCTTCTTATGTGCACTTGTACCTTGGTGAGGAGAGGGAGGAGGCTAGAAGAGAGCTTCATGATGGACAAGTCAACCCGCTCCCCTTTCTGTTCCCTTACATGATCTGGACAAAAAAAAAATGCACCATCTTTGATAATTTTGTATATCCCTGTACACAGTTACAAACTGGAATGCTTCTTAAAAAAATAAGAAAGCATACTTGGATATGGTCAGAGGTAACAAAAAGGTCAGGGATTCATTGATATTCAAATGCTGAGAAATGCAGGTGACTTTACCACAGGGTTTTGAGACCAGCAGTTGAAGTACATGCTGGTTTGCAGAACAGTTAGCTGGGGTGGTGGTAGTGATGAGGGGGAAGCACATATCAGCTTAGGCAGAAAGCAAGATCAAGTGAAGCAACTAATCTCTGAATGAGTGGGTGCTTGAGACACCCAGATGGCTGGGCTCCAAAGGTGGCCGTCCACAGCGAAAGAGTTAAGGCAGGGAATTATCTGGCTACTCATAGATAAGCTGCTGAGACTGAAGCAATAGCCATCTAGATCCCACCAGATCCCTACTGGTTCCCCAGGTTGCCTGTTCTGAATGATCAGATGAATAGTAGTGCCCTTTGTTGCAACATAACAAACGCCAATAATCCCTTCTGCCTGACTGCTGCCCTGCTGGTCTGGGTCTGACAGCTGGAAACCCCAGTGTGAGACATATACCTCTTGTACTTCACACCTATGTAGTTTTGCCCTTAAGGAAACATATATAATAAGAATGGCCACCTCCCATTCATGCCTATGGAGCAGTACGGCAGCAACAGCAGTGGTGAACAAATATGCACACAAATATGCACACAACCCAGATCTCAGAGTAGGAAGTTGAAAGAAACCCTGTGCATGTCGGCACCTCAGACACCTAGCCAATCAGTCATGCAGCATTCAGCTCTTGGCATGCCACTGCATATCTTGCTTTCTCTGTGTTTGCTGCTCTGTGTTACCCTCCCTTGGGCATCTCTTTACTGGAGATATTTTGTGAGGATTTTTACAGGATATTAGAAAAAAAAAAAACATAGTGGGAAGGAGAATTTTAAAGCAGTGACAGGAGACAATCCCTGTTGTGTGTACGTCTTCCCTAATTAGCTTCTTTCTCCTGGAATCTGGGAAAACTACCAAACCAAATGCATGTGATTTCAAACTGTTTCGTCTTCTTGCGCATGATTCCCCTCCTCACAAGAACCGTTCACTGCGGCTATGAAGGAAAATAAGAACTTCACACAATTATTCTCCATGATTCTCTTGAGTGTACTTATGACAGCAAGCCAACCTGTTTCTGTACACAGCACAGAGATTTAAGGCCTTGCATTTAACTCCTTAGAAGCAATTATGTATCAAGTATCCAAGGATTGTACTCTGCAACTCTAGTACTTAGTTTCTTTCCTTATGTAACCATGGCAATATTGTTCGGTTGACCCACGAACAAATTAATACAGGGCAACTTACACAAGTAAGGTTCAATTGTTTCATTTCATACAGTCAAATTTAAGTTGGTGGAGTATCTTATACTGTTTTGTAATAATACACTTTCATTTCCCATAACTTCTTACATTTGTCATCCAACCACACAACAAAGGGTGACTGCAGGTATTTTCAAGAATTTTCACAAGAATGGAAGAATTCATGTTAGCCCCTCTCAGGGCTCTTGTGAGCATGTTATGACTATGATTTAGCATGCTATCTTCAACATTTTACTTTCGGTGAAGTTGAAGGCCTACGTGCAAGACAGATACACATTTGCATTTAGTGCTTGGCAGGCTGTTTGATCGGTTATGAGTGGATGTGATCTTTAACATCATTCCTGAAAAAGAAGCATCCAGATTATCCTCTTTCATTTACGAGGGACTTGCTTTCTCCCATTACAAGCCACGGTGGGTATTTGTAGCAGCAAAAATGATCAGAATCAACATAGAAGCAGAAGAATGTAGCAGCATAAACATACATAATATGAGCACTTGTACCACACACAGGAGAGGAAACTGAATGCTTTCCACATGCGCTGCCTCCGACACATTCTCGGCATCACCTGGCAGGACAAAGTTCCAAACAACACAGTCCTGGAACGTGCTGGAATCCCTAGCATGTATGCACTGCTGAAACAGAGATGCCTGCGTTGGCTCGGTCATGTCGTGAGAATGGATGATGGCCAGATCCCAAAGGATCTCCTCTATGGAGAACTCGTGCAAGGAAAGCGCCCTACAGGTAGACCACAGCTGCGATACAAGGACATCTGCAAGAGGGATCTGAAGGCCTTGGGAGTGGACCTCAACAAGTGGGAAACCCTGGCCTCTGAGCGGCCCGCTTGGAGGCAGGCTGTGCAGCATGGCCTTTCCCAGTTTGAAGAGACACTTGGCCAACAGTCTGAGGCAAAGAAGGAAGGCCCATAGCCAGGGAGACAGACCAGGGACAGACTTCACTTGCTCCCAGTGTGGAAGGGATTGTCATCCCGAATTGGCCTTTTCAGCCACACTAGAAGTTGATCCAGAACCACCATTCACAGCGCAATACCATAGTCTTTCGAGACTGGAGGTTGCCAACAACAACCACACACATGCATTAAATATATAGTGGGCTCTCAGTATCCATGGGGAATCTGTTCCAAGACCCCCTGTGGATACTGAATTCCAGTGGGAGGAGTGAGAGGACTGGGGTTAAGCTAGGCAGGGAGAGGGATGAACAAGGGGAGGAGGTGGTAGGGTAGATCTAGTGGAAATGGCACGCACTGTATCCTACCTCCTTGTCCTCTTTTTTGACGTACACCACCAAATGTGGTGGCATATGTCCCAGAAGAACCATAGGTGGCCCCAGGGCTTACTGGTAAGTATAAAACATTTATGCTTACCTCCAGAAACCCCTTGGGTAACCTTCCCACTGCTGAATGCATTGCATGCCTTTTTGGCACTGCTGCCTAGGCTCTGCTGGCCAGGGATAGGACTCATTGTGAGCCTCATGAGGAGAGTACTCATCACAGGGCTCATTTCAAGTTTTTCTTCATTTAGGCATTGTTTCATTGACCACAGCTTCTCGGTAAACCACGGGCCTATATCTATACAATACCTGACTTTTAAAAATTCATCTCCAAACAAATCATACAAGCAAATTAAATTCTTCCTCTTGAATGTATGTGTTTATGCAGAGTAGAACGCAAATATATGACTGTAGATGTGGCACTAGAGGTATCTAATGCCTTTGAGTAAAAGAAAATTACCACACATTATGTTAAATAATGCCTTATATCAGCATGTAAATAACTTTTCTTAGTAAGCAATCATGAAAGGCTCCTCAAGAGAAAATTAATATATCTGATTTGTTTATATCTTCATCTAATTTAGGAGCAGGAAGAATTGGCACTGAACAGAAATATGAAATGTGTCACTAATATTTACCATGTTGTGTGCTGCAGGGTATATATGAATGCTTATAAATAGTTACATGCTCAGTATCTGTGATGAGCTAAATCAGATAAGCTCTTTAATATACAATCCTATACTGCATGTGGCAAGCAATCCCAGTCATCTCCCTTTTTCCTGTCAGCTGGAGCTTTGGTGGGAAATTAAAAGTTAATTTTGTCTTTGTCCTTTTGTCTTTCTCCTTATCTGTATTGCCTCCAAGGCATGCTAAAGTATGCTGAAAGTGACCTTCAGTTTACTAATATCATCCTGACACAAGTGATTTAGACTCCATTTCTCTAATGCTCAGTGTTAAACAGGAGAAGCAGTCACTCAACAGCCAGTGTGTTTCGGTGTATCCACATGTACAGTCTTTCCTCCAAGGGATCTCTACCTATTTTGTCAACCACACAAAAGGTTGCATGACATTTTAGGGTGGTTTTGTGTATACTTTTCTCATGCTTGAATACACACTCAAACAGTAGCATTAATAGCTTCACATTGGTAGCTTCACACAGGCACACACCGGTCAGTTGTGATTTGGCTAGTACCATTTCCCCTGGGTTTTCCCAAAGTATTGTACATCCATCAAGAAAAATGTTGGGAATATCCTGTAATTCTTTACAGTGAATGAAGAAAAACATAAGGTGATACTTCTGAAAAACCCACTTGAATCAAATATTATTAGAGACAGCAGAAAAAGTTGCCATGAAGCCTGGCACTAGTGAAAGCTATTTTAGCTGAATTACTAAGAACCTGAGTGGGTCTGGGACACTATCTCCTGGTACCTGAGGAGTAAACCAGATGTCTCCCCCTTTGCCTGGTGGTGCTCTAGACACTACCTCTGCAGCGAATGGAGACAAACAGGCAGTGTGGAAGAAAGGAGGAAGAAAAGGAGCAGTAGAAGTAAATGGGTAGACCAGGCAGGCAGTCTACCCATCTGTCTGCTGAGGTGAACAATTTTTGTTCACCTCATGGACAAGTCAGCCCGGACACTGAGGGGTGAAACAGGCAGTCCTCAATTCATCTCTCATCCCGTCAATAAACTCTGTAGGTAAACTTAGGCAACCTACTCTCTCCCCTCTTGATCCACAATATGTGGAGAATTAATCTACCTTACACAACAGTAAGGATTACTTAGATAATGTATGAAGTATTCAGTTCTCATTATTCACTAGGGTAAGGTTCATGGAAACCCTAGTGGATAGCAAATTTGCAGAAAACAGATAATTGATCCTATGAGATCAATGGGGTTAGGCGCAAAGAGTACTCTAGAAGAGAAGGGGTACCTTTCCTGCCATTAGAAGAATCCATCAGAGTCCATCAGGAAGCCAGCAGAGTGCAGCAGGAAGTGCCTAAATATCTCTGAATGCTGCAGACACCTTCCAAAGGCTGCAGGACCTTCAGAATGGCACCTGCAACTGGTGAGGACCCCTTTAAAATGACAAGTGGAAGCTTCCATCAGCCATTTTACAGGGGTCCATGCTGGTCACAGGCACCATTCTGAAGGTCCCTGCTACCTCCAGTAGGTCTCTGCATAGCAGATAATGACAACAGAAGCACAGATAATTAAAAAAGGTAACAATACTGCCCCTCACAGAGAAGTGAATTTGCAGATAGCAAATTCACATATAAAGAGAACTGATTGTCTGATGCCCACATGCAGTTTCTATAAATATTAAGTATTACTGCTTGAATGTTGCCTATTCTGTTTCCCTCCAAACACTGCTGTTGTATTGCCTTACTCTCTATTTATTTTTGGCTGAACTCTTTAAAGAAGTGTGACCTTAGGGCAGTTCACACATTAAACTGTATCTGAATCTATCTGTATACCTGGGCACAATCATTTGTTGTTGTTGTTGTTCAGTCGTTAAGTCATGTTTGACTCTTTGTGACCCCGTGAACCACAGCATACCAGCCCTCCCTGTCTACCACTAACTTCCAGAGCTTGTCCAAATTCATGTTCATTGCCTCAGTGACACTGTCTAACCATCTCATTCTCTGCCGTCCCCTTCTCCTTTTGCGTTCAGTTTTTCCCAGCATAAGGGTCCTCCCATATCATGAGATGACCAAAGTATTTAAGCTTCAGCTTCCAGTTGTTGATTGCTTGTAGGATTGACTGATTTGATCTCCTTGCAGTCCAGGGGACTCTCAAAAGTCTTCTCCAACATCATAATTCAAGAGCATCTATTCTTCGGCGCTCAGCCCTCCTTATGGTCCAGCTCTCACAGTCATACATTACTACTGGGAAAACCATAGCTTTGACTATACCCAGCTTGTGCATTGTGTGGGGGCACAACCATTACCCCATCTGAAATCTTGGAAAACCACCAATTGGTGCTGCCAATGTTGATCTCGATGGACTAATGGTCTGATTAGGGATAAGGGATATGCACAGCCCAATCCTGTGCATATCTACTCAGAAGTACATCCCAGTTTGTTCAATGGGGCTTCCTGCTATGTAAGGGCACATAGGATTGCAGTCATAATATATTTAAGGCCCAAATCTTAACCCACTTTCCAGCACCGGCATAGCTGTGCCAATGGGACATGTACTGCATCCTGCAGTTGGGGGGCACTCACAGAGGCCTCCTCAAAGTAAGGAAATGTTTGTTTCCTTACCCAGGAGCTGCACTGCCCTTATGTCAGTGCTGGAAAGTGGATTAGGACTGCACCCTAAAATGGGTACAAAGAAGGATAATGAAAAAGCAAAGTTGGAAGGCAGGAATGGAAAATAGATAAAGAGTGCTTATGACTCTGGATGTGAGGTTTAACATTATTGGAAAGACAGGCTCAAGAGAAGAAATTAATCACTGAAACCTGTACATCACTTGTGCTAAAAATAACATTGCCATGTTGAGCTCCTTCCATTTTGCAGCCATCATTTCTTGTGATATTGATGACACTGCAACAATCATCTGGGAAAGGTAAGAGCACATAACTGTGCACTGGATTGTGGCCAGTGAATCTTTGTTAGCTGCTCATGTGCCAGTGAAGAATGGCCATCAGTTTCAATCCAATCAGCAATTATCAATGCCAACCATCACTCAACATTATTCTCATGGCACCCATGCTTTGATTAGTCAGCTTGCCTAGATAGTCTGTGAGAGAGAAAGAGAAATGAGGAGAATTGAGAATAAGAAAACATGCTCCTGTTTAACACACAGGAAGCTGTACAAGAACAATGTCTTCCTATATAAACTGTATCACACAATGCAGCCTGAGCAGCCAGGGTCATAAGATCTTAGTTTATCAACCCTTCCTGCTCTAGATCAGCAAATATTCGCTTTGACTTATAGTCTTTATCCAGTTTCCTAAATGTTTCTTCACAAGTTACTGCTGTTGTCAAAGCACTGGTGTCGCTAGGGGGGTGCGGGGGTATGGGCCGCACCAGGTGACGCGCTGGGGGGGTGACGCGCCCTGGGGGAGGACTTGCAAACATCACGGGGTTAGGAGGTACCGTGTCATGCCATACACCGTTGGATGCAGAATGGCCAGCGGAGTGCAGTGCAAAAAATGGAATTGAAATAGCTCATTTCGTTCAAAAGTTATGGCCAAACTACCTGAAGGAAAAAATGCATGGACTCCTATGGAAAGTGAAAGTGAGCCATATTGCGTGTTTACTCGTGAATAGGCGTACTTGCCATAGTCCGTTGGAAAAGGCAGGCTGAGAGGAATCCAATGACACCAGAACGGTCCCGATCCAATGAATGCAGCCCCCCAAAAAAACCTGAGACTCTCCCCCCCAGCAGTGAGCCCGAAACAAAGCCAAGTAGCCATCTTTACTCACGAGTAGGCAGACTTGCCTTAGTCGAGGCAGGCTGAGAGGCTCCAAGGACATCAGAATGGTCCTCATTCAATGAATGCAGCCCCCAAAAACACCAGAGAAGGAGGTTCCTCCCTCCCAGCTGTCTCCCTCCAGTCTATGGAGCCCTATGGAAAGCAAAGCAG
Organism: Tiliqua scincoides; assembly: GCF_035046505.1. NCBI lineage: Eukaryota > Metazoa > Chordata > Lepidosauria > Squamata > Scincidae > Tiliqua > Tiliqua scincoides. The sequence continues at coordinate 53,067,814 of NC_089823.1, forward strand.
CCTTACAGTCGTGTTTACTCGCCAGTAGGCAGACGTGCCTTGGCTGGTGGTCAGGCCAGGCAAAGGGGAATGTGAGGACACCAGAAGGGTCCTGATCCAATGGAGAAGCTCCAGAAGACAGCTCCAGAAGGCAGTCTCTTCCACCCTAAAAAGAACCAAAAAGAGGCTTGAATGGTAAGGGGAAAGTTTTCTATTTTGCACTTGTGAAGCCAGGTGGGTCTTTATTCTGATGTGCCTGAAATAGAAGAACTTTAAACTTTGCACTGGGAGGGCTGGAAATCTCACTGATTCTTTTTGGGGGGTTGTTATTGCAGGCAGACTACAGAGTAAGCTCCATTGACCACTGTGGGGCTTACTTCAGAGCAGGCATGCATAGAATTGGGCTCACAGGCTGCAATCCTACCCACACTTTCCTGAGAGTAAGCCCCATTGACCACAATAGGACTTACTTCAGAGTAGATTCACTTGGTGTAACAGGACTGGCTCTCCCTTATTTAATTATTTTATTTTAATTTAATTATTTATAATTATTTATTTTAATTTGCTTGATGATGTCACTTCTGGCCATGACATCACTTCCAATGTGTCCTGGACAGATTGTCATTCTAAAAAGTGGGTCCCAGTGCTAAAGGTTTGAGAACTGCTGCAATAAGATGTTAGTAAGTTGACACGTGGGTGTGTGTGTGTGAGAGAGAGAGACTCTACAAGTTTTCAAAGTCACTAAAATCAGAGTTTGGAGGAATAACACCATCATGTTATATATCAATCAATGCGTACTTTCAAGCAGAATTAGTGTTGGCATCCTTCAGTCTCGGAAGACTATGGTGTCACGCTCTGAATGGTGGTTCTGGAACAGAGTGTCTTCTCCAGTGCGCGAAGCCTGGGTAAAGTAGGTATGGAGGATAGGCTGTTACCCATGCAGCAAATCCCCCCTCTCCACGTCGCTGAAATGGTCCAATGGAAAGGCAGAGGCCAATACCGTTGGTTCCAGCGGCATCGCAGGAGTTGCCAGAACGTGACTGTGTTCAGCCATGAACTGTCTCTGGGACTCCGGCTCCGGATTTTGCCTCGAGGTTGACTCCTGAAGCCTTTTCCATAACTGATGTAGCCACAAGGCAGTGGAGGTTTGGGATCAGAGTTTTCCTTCTCTCAGATGAGCTGCCTTCCCAGGCTGACGAGTCCCATCTACCCGGTGGCTGTTTAGTCACCTCTTACGACAAGTACAGCCAAACCGAGGGCCTATTCTTATCCCCAGCCCCCAGGGGAATGCAGGTTTCAAGCAGAATGCAATGAAACAAACCACATTGAAATGTCTGTGTTATACCAAAAGGTTCCAAAAGCTGGTAGGGGCGGGGGAATGGTACATCACCACCCCCACCTGGGGCATTGCCCCGCCCACTACATGGGGTGATGCACAGGCCTCCTGCACCAGGTGACACGAATCCAAGTGACACCACTGTGTCAAAGGTCACTGTATTCTGCTCTGTTAGTTTTAGAGTTCATATATATATCAGAGCTTTCTCTAATGCAACATTTTATTGTCTCAGGACTTATCTAGCAAAAGCAGCATTCCTTTTCTGAGCAAAAGTCATCTTGCTCCCAAGTTGTTGGTATGGTATACCCAGGTACACAACTTTTCTCATGAATGTGGAATGTCTAGCTGCTTGAGGGCATAGCCAGTTGGCACTCTGGCATCAGGGGCTGGGGCCAGCAAAAAGGGTCTGGTTCTCCCTCCCCACATTTACTGAAAAAGAAACAATTTTTTGAGAAGAGAGCTATTGTCTCTCAATAGTGAGGTTCCACTTAACCATCATAAAAAGATAAGAAAAGCCCTGCTGGATCAGGACAAAGGCCTATCTAGTGCAGCTTCCTGTTTCTCACAGTGGCCCACCAGATGCCTCAGGGAGCACCCAAGACAACAAGTTATGTATATGCTGTACTCCCTTGCATCTGGCATTCTGATATAGCATACTTCAACAAGGAGGTGTGATATACCCATCATGGCTTGTAGCCTGTGATGGACATTTCCTCTAGAAATCTACCCAATCCCCTTTTAAAGGCATCTAGTTCCACAGATTAATTACATGCTGGGTAAAGAAATAGTTTGATTGTAACTGATTGTCAGATAGCTGATATTCTATGTCTAGGTTCAGTGAATTCCATATTAATTATGCACTGTATGAGAAATCCAATTTTTTATCTATCCTGAACCTACTGCAGGTCAACTACAGTAGATGACCTTAAATTCTAATATTATGGAAAAAAGGTTCCCTACACCCATCATAATTTTAATTTTTTTAATTAAAATAATTAATAATGTTACATATTCCTTAGAGGGAGGAATGTGCCACATTCTAGGAATTTTAGATGGCCCTTTTTGTTACATTTTCATGCTCTTTTAAAATGAACAGCTTGATCCTATTGAAGGATTATGCCATACTTCTTTCACAGCTACCCCAAATGCAATTAGGCCAGGGTGCACAGCCTGGCACTCCCACAAGTGGTGAGTATTTGGTGCCATGCATGGATGGATACCAGATACCTGCTGGAGAAGGTAAGTCAATGCAGGTGGTTGGAGGGAGGTGGGGAGGGGGTTGAACCGGGTGGGAGGAAGGATGGAATGAGGGAGGGGCGAGTGGAACAAGGCTGTGATAGGCTGGGGAGGAGGATGGATCAGGCCTAGTTGGGGGGGGGGGAGACAGGATTGGCAGCAGCACACACTGAATCCCAACTCCCTTTATGGGCCTGATCCACCTGCACAGATCAACTTGGACTTGCACCGGCAGTATTGCGATATATTATTATTATTATTAACTTTATTTATATCCCACCTTTCTGCCCACAGGGACCCAAGGAGAGCTTACCCTTGTTGGGGCTTGCCCTTGCGCAAAGTGACAAATGCCCTTTTACCCCAAGGAGTCTTCAGCAGTCAAAAATCCCCCACAGGATGCTCTGGCACCACTGCATTGTTGCATGGGGATTTAGATCATATTGCAGTTGATTGTGACTAGAACTGTGCGTGGTAATCCAATCAGCCAGCTTGGTGAGCGACTCCTACTTGGAATATTATAGCAGCATGAAAGATTTGATTCAGTGTTTTTAGTCTTCTGAGAACACTTCCATGAGCTTTAGCCTTCTTCATATACAAAAATAGCCCCAAACAAGTCACACACTACTACAGCACAGAACGTCCTTCTGGACATTTTGCAACTACTGTATTTCTACACTTTTAAGGTTCCAATCACTCTTCTGCCCCATCATTATCCGTGTAGTTTTAAATAAGTATATCTTAAAGGCTTTTCTTATTAAATCAAGTCTAAAAACCCATCCTGCAGTTTGAGAACCTCTAGCAAAAGTACAGGAGTATGAGTTACCATTAAATCAAGTCCATAACTTCCACATTTGCTTCCTTATGACACATTTAAAGAGCCAATTACAGACACACAAAGGAGCACTGCAAATTAGGTGGTGGTGACAGGATGACTTTATTCTATTCCCTTCCTTCCACAAGATGTTACATGTCTCATTTTAGTGGCATTTCAGAAGCATCTCCGTTATGTATCTCACAGTTTTTGCTTCCTTTCTTTGTGATCATTCCTTGCTGTGGAATGAACTTCCCCAGGTTTCCTCTCACTTTACTGATCACCCCTCTGTCTACATCTTCACCTTGATGACATTTTTTCTCTCCAGATCCTCCCAATTAATCTGTTCTCTTTTATATCTTTCTCTTCATGGATCCCTCTTTGTCCCCCTCTGCTGCTCTCTGTCATCTCGTTCCCTCTTGTTCGTAACCTTATTTTGCCTTCTTTCCCTTCCAAAATGACTTCTCTTTTCCTGTACCGGTTCCCTTATAGTTCTATATGTCCACTGTTTTTATAATAATAAAAACATAATAAGAGCCCTGCTGGATCAGGCCAAAGGCTCATCTAGTCCAGCTTCCTATATCTCACAGTGCCCCACCAGATGCCACAGGGAGCATACAAGACAACAAGAGATCTGCATTACCTTGCACCTGGCATTTTGAGGTAGCCTGCTTCTAAAACCAGAAGGTTGCACATACCCATCACAGCTTGTAGCCTGTGATGGACATTTCTTCCAGAAATCTGTTCAGTCCCTTTAAAGGCACCCAGGCCAGATGCCATAATTATATTGCGATAAACAGATGCAATAATCATATCGTTATTGTAATCGAAGGCATAAAAGGATGGCTGTGTCCCAAAGCACAGGAAGTCATCAGAGGTCACCCTGATGCCTCTTCCAGTAGTACTGCCATTGTGATTGCTTGTGGCAGTTGCACTGGAAGAAGAGGTGGGTTACCAATCATTGTCTTGTTCATTCTCAGTGAGTGCAGTCCTATACAAGTGTAGAGAGTGGACAAAAGCTGATGACCAAGTTGCCCATATGAACAGAAATATAAAAAGTTCACTTTTTGATCATTTGTACTGTGGCTGCATTATTCAAGAGCAATTTTGCATGAGGATATAGAAGTGAAGACTGGGCAAACATCTGGAAAGAGTTAACTGCTTACTAGAACTCTTCAGGGTCTTCTGATTCATGACATGAACATTTCTTCAAACAATATGAACGAAAGCAGCAGGAAAAATGGTGGCAAACCAATTGCAAGCTTCTTATATTGGTTGATTAATAATGCAAGAGCTGTGTTTATTTATTCATACTAATTGGTAGATAAAATTATTCAGTGGAATAATTGAACTTGCACTAATAGCTTCCTTATTTTATTTTAATATTTTAATGGTGTATTAGGGAGTTGAGAATACCGAAAACTTCCTAGTAGATCTGTACCCAGCCAGGGCAAGCTGTGTGTGAAATCAGGCTTCTCTATAGCTCTAATAAGAAGTTGTCTCTCACTCACATGCTGTGAATGTGAGGAGACTGAACCACATGGGCTAATCCGCTCGGGTTACAGACCACCTTCCCCACATTCAAAGCTGCCCCCCCCAATCTGTATTTTCACCATTGTGTCAAAAGGCAGTGCAAATATGAGGAACGTGTCTTTACATTAAGAGTCAGCAATCTTTTTGCTAAAAGGGGCCAGTTGTTCAGTGTTGATATCATCACAACACTGCCAAACTTCCAGGTAGTCAAGTTCTTGGGAGGTGCGGCCTCCCACCCAGTTAGTTGTGTGCCAGATGGGGAATGGTGAAGCCACTTGCCCAGGCTCACAGATTCCCTGTACTACACCATGGCACAGGAACTCTGTGAGTCCAGATGAGTGGCTCCATCATTCCCCAACCAGCACATGACAATTTGGACAGGCCAAGTCAAGCTCCAAGCAGACCAGATTACTTAGGGTGTCAGGCTGGATGTGGGGCTGTAGGTTGTTGACCTTTGCTTTACAGCAAGGGTGATTTAAAGCCTGAACAAAGGACATGGGTAGCCAGTATGGACCAGTTTCACCTCTTGTATTTGCTGTACCTCATCAAGGAAGAAATAACTTCTGAATAAGTTATATGAGGATCTCCTGTACGGATCCGTCTTGTGCAAAAAGGTGCTGTGTGTGTGATAGAAGAAAACATAGCATCTAAAATTTTATATGCAGTGGTCTGTACTGGATTGGGTCTACATTTTTACCATCTGATATGCAGTCAGATTTTCCAATACCAATCACTTCTTTGAGGAATTCAAGAACTGGAATGTGCTGCATTGGGGAAATTGCACTACAATCCTTCTCTTCGTTGATACAGTCAATACCTTTCCTCCACTCCAAAGTGTCTTGTCTACTGTCAAGGTCAACAAAGAATGTTTTGTTAACTGTGCCAAATCCAATGGATAAGACCACATAGATCAGGGGTGCTCAATAGGTGGATCGCGATCTACCAGTAGATCGCGAGGCAAAATGAGTAGATCGTGGAGTGCCGACCCCCCCTTCAGGTGCCCTTGGGAGGAAACGCCGGGAGTAAGGCCCAATGTACTCAATGGGGCTTACTCCCAGATAAGTGTGGCTAGGATTGCAGCTTCACAGCCTAATCCTAGGCATGTCTACTCAGGAGTAAGTCCTGTTATACTCAGTGGGGCTCAAGGTACACCAACATACATTGTACATATAAATGTTATATGTTATGATGGCGCGAACATTGTAAAAAAAACTCTGGTAGATCTCTGGGCCTTGCTGGGTTTCAAAGTAGCTCTTGAGCCAAAAAAGTGTGAGCACCCCTGACATAGACAGTCATTCCTGGTATTTACAACATATAAATGTGAAATTTACAATCTCATGACTCACAGTGAAGCCATCTCTAATCTGATGTACTCTATCCCTGAGGTGGCTAAATCATTGCATGCTGTTGCGGGGGTATCAAGGTGATCAAGGAACCCCTGTCCTTAGAGAGAGCTGCAACCAACGTTATGCAAGTACAGAGTTACTAAGTGGACCAACATGCCTGCTGATGTCAGTGGCTTGCGCCCATCCTGGGGCACCTGTCCACTAAGGGTGATGCTGGTTACACCTGAATGTAAGAGCAGGGATTTTCTGTCCTCCTCAATCACCCTGCAATGGCAGGTGGCAATTTAGCTGCCACAAGGATTATGCGCCTCAGGTTGCCAGAACTGAGGAGTAGATGGGCAGGCGTTGTCCTGCTCTGTGACCTGGCAACCCTAAATGAATGTTCCTTACCTACCCATTTGCACACCGCTGGCAAACAAAAGGTTGAGCATTCCACAAATGCGTAGCTCTGTCTGAATGGACAGTTGAATATGTTACAGAAACAAGCCATTTGATCACATTACTGGAAGTAACTTACAAGCCAGCCGGCATTTTAGTTCACTGGAGAGAGACTGGGACAACTGAACGGTTGCTATCAAAATAAATCTGTTTTGAATATGAAAGAAGTGGGAGTCCTCTGCCTCCTGACATTTTTTTTTTTTTTAAGGCTGGTGGATAAACAAGTACTGTGAAGGAATAAATAAATACTCATGGAGGGATAAACAAGTAGAAGAATAAAGAACCTGTGAAGCTCCAAAATGTGTAGGCATTTGATGAAACCAAACCCTGCAAATACACGAGGCTCTCTTCCAGGCGGTTATACAATCATTGGACTTCTTTTAATAACAGTTGAAGGTCAGATGCCATTCCTGGAAATCCGAAAAAGATTTCCCAGGTGGAGATGATTCCACACTCCAGTTAGGCAGAAATGATTCAACTCTATAGAGCAACATATAGCTGGTGACTAACGTATATTAGATTACTTTTCTCAGCTGACGCAGACATAGTTGTTATAAAACAGTTTCACACTCAGCCCAAGCTGCACGTAGCAGTCATATGCAAACAGACTTGTGGATGCAAGACACAGAACAGCCTCAGGAAGGTCACAGAGGTCAAGCTGATTACCTCCTCCAGCTTTGGCAAGCAGCAAAGCTCAACTGGGTTACCCAAGTTCATAACAAGCCATTGACATTCAGAGGCATTGCTTACTCATTACCGGATCAGCAGGGGACTGTCTGAGTCTACAGTTAACTCTTCACCTACCCAGGGAATTGTTTTAAATAATTAATAGCCGTTCCAATGCGCAGGTGCTTCAGCTGGTGAATTGTGCAGAACATTTACTCAATACTTTGGAAGGAGCACGCTCTAGAAAATGGCGCATTTTCTGAGTTGCCACACCTTGACTTGAGCTTAATTCTAGAGATGGTTTCACCCAGTGTTTGGGCTGGATTGTAGCTAGCAGGTAAAAGACAGATGGTCTGACTGATTCATCATATGTATTAGGGTTTACCTACTACTGCAAATCTTCTTTCTGTGGAAATAGCAGTCATGTGGAAAATGGCAGTTTATGTTCATGACTAATCAGTGGTTCTCAAACTTTTTAGCACCAGGACCCACTATTTAGAATGACAATCTGTTGGGACCCACCGGAAGTGTTGTCATGGCTGGAAGTTATGTCATCGAGCAGGAAAATTTTAAACATCCCCATATAACAAAATTGAATCAAATCAGATTAAATAAGTAAGGCTGCAATCTGATGCACACTTTCCAGTAAGTTCCACTGAATACAATGGGACTTACTTCTGAGTAGGCATGCATAGGGTTGCACTGTAAGTAAATTAAAAGTTTACAAGAAGTATAAGTTTAAACATTTGTTTTAAATAAAGAACCCTCCTAACCCTCCCAAGCAGTTGCTGATCTGTTTTTTGTTTTTTTTAAATTCCCCAGACATCCCAAAGGCTGCAATCCTATTCACACTTTCTTTGGAGTAAGCCCCATTGACTATTATTGTTAAGCACATTCATAGTAGCCTGTGAGCCCAAGCCTATGCCCGTCTACTCAGAAGTACATCCCATTAGAGTAAATGGGGCTTACTCCAAAGAAAGTGTGGATAGGATTGGGTTGTGTAACATTATCCAAATGCAGTCACATACCATGGTAGCATCAGGTCTAACATATTAAAAATAAATTACTCACTGAAATGAATGCTGACCCCCCTGAAATTGCCTCATGACCCACCTAGTGAGTCCCAACCCATAGTTTCACAAACATTGAGTTGGACAAATTCCATTCTGAAAAAAAATAGATTCTGAAAAAAAATAGATTCATAAATTTTGGGTTGCAGCTTAATGCTAAGTGACTTCAACTTGAGTATGAATAAACTCACTTTTGGCCTGACAACTTTTCCCCCCTGTTATTATCACCTTCTTAGGTGACAGCCTGGTACAGAAAGTTGTCTTCTATTGTTTCATTATATATATATATATATATATATATATATATATATATATATATATATATATATATATATATTGTTAGCTTTTAATATATTTCAAAACAATTGTGTTTTTTCCCCGTTCCATATTAACGTTGGCTATTCTTATGTGCAAACTAGAAAGCCAAGAGGTGAATAAACATTGGATATAATCTCTGAACTTTCTTTTAAAGATGACCACACAAATATGAATAAGGGCTCAGTCTAATCCAAGTTTCCAGCACTGATGCAACTGTGCCAGTGGGGCTTGCATTCTGTGGTGGACTGGCAGTCATGGAGGCCTCCTCAAGGTAAGGTTTGTTCCCTTATTTCAGGCTACATTGCAGCTGCACCAGCTCTGGAACATTGGATAGGATTGGGCTCTAATCCTAATCGTATGATCATATGAAAATCATATGAAAAAGGAAAAGTCAAGAGACAGAAACAGTTTATTCCTATCACTCCACTTTAATGCTGCACCAAATGTTCATGAGTTGGATTTTTGTTGCAAAAGTTGCCCATTTGCACACCAATGTTTAAGAAAATCCAAACTTCCACTCTTTGGGACATTTTTGCAGCTACTGGGGCAGAAGGTCTGGTCTAGAGGGTAGAACCGTAATTAAGCCTGAAGACAATGTCTGTGGGTCACCAGTTCAAGAACACCAGAAGCTTCCCTGTGCAGCAAGACTTCAAAGCTGATGTGCTCAGCTGAGCTCGAGTGGGAGACAAGAAGCCAGTTGCAGCTTTCTCTCAGTGCGGGAGGTGACACGGCCAGAATGAGGACCAGACAGAAAAAGATCCACCTGGAAAGTAGTGTGTTCTTGAAAGACAGAACTTCTTTGTTAAGTGTGGAAAAAAACAACGCTCAGGGGTTTAGAGAAAACCTGCATACTGCCTTGAATAAAGCCAAAGGAGCAATCCAATGGCCAGAAAGGCAGTATATAAATGCCAGTATTATTGTTGCTTCTGCTGCTGTTGGGTTTTTGTTTTCCTGATATGCTGCTGTTTCAGGTAGAGGGATGGAGAAAGGATACATTCTCATTCTCCAGGAAACTGCATTCATATTCCCAGCCTTGCTGTACTGCATTTGTGATTGGTGCAAGGTGAGGTGGCACATAAAGCAGTGCTCACATTTTTTGCTCCCCTTTTAAACATTTTGTACATGCGCTAACATGCACTGTCAGTGAGCAAGAAGAGGACTGGACAGCAGGCTAAACCTACTGGACAGGTGGTGGGGCCGGAACCGTGGGCAGGTGTGGGTGCAAGCCACTCTGGCCAATACACCACTTCCCCCAGCCTACTGTTTAAAGCAGTTCCTTCTACTGGGCACCCTGGATGCACTGGCAAAGTCATTGCCCACAGTCCTGGACAGCATGATTTTTACACTGACCCATCTCAAGTCATGCATAGTCATGCAACACGACAAGGTGGGGCATTCCCTTGGCAACAGTGCAGTGTGGAGATGACTCAGAGCTCAATGCTATGCATGCCTACTCAGCAGTAAGTCCCATTGCAATCGTGTAGCTAAGGGAGTGCAAGGGGTAGCAGTTGCACCAGGCATCAAGTTTTAGGGGGGCAACATGCTGAACTTGACACTAGTGACCAAAATTGTGAAAATCTTGGTATGTATGAATAATACCATCAAGTTATATATCATTGGAAAGGTAATGTAATGCATAATACAATGTAGCAAACTGCACTGGAATATCTGTATTCTATCAAAAGTTATGACCAATTAACCAGAAAATGAAAACACAACTGCCTTGTGGAACAAAAAGTGGATTTGCTTAACTCCAAACTGACCTAGGAGACTGTCCTGAGTGCCAATGAGATGTTATTATGATACAGTATGAAACCAATAATTTTTTCTTTACTTAATTAAATTTGATTTTGTAATGCAGGGGGGAGCTACAAAATCTTTGACCTAGGTAGCAGATATATGCCTAAGCTATGCCACTGACTGGGGGGAGGCAGCAGAGCAAGTGGGTGGTGAACTGCTGGGGAGCGAAGGTGGGTTCCTCCCAATTTTCACTTTTTAAAAAGCCTGGGTGTGTTGTCACTTCTGGTTGTGACATCACTTCCAGGGCAACATTTTGAACTTGGCACTGGGCTACATGATCATTAGCTATGCCACTGCCTAGAGATCCATTGGGTTCAGCCCCAACTTGCTGCTGCACTAACAGAACTTCCTTCTCTGAACAGGAGGAGAGTTGGGTTCACACAAGACCCCTTCCATGACTGCCACCCTTCTTCCATTCATGGAATGAGTTTCTGCCAGCAAAGTGGCAAGTTTGGATCCAACACATTGATTCCCACCCTTTGCAACCAATTCCCTGAATGTGTAGTATGCACGACTAGAGCGTGAGGCATAGCTTGTCATACCTATGAGTACTCCTAAGATTTAGGATGAACTAAAGCAGTGTTCTTCAACCTTGAGGTTATGACCCAATGGGGTTGTGAAGACTCAGTTGTGTGGTAGTGGTAACTTATGGGAATGAAACAGGTTGAAGACCACTGAACTAGAACACCACCAGGTAAGGAGACATCAGGTACCAGGCAATTGTGTCCCAGTTCTGCTCAGGTTTTTAGCAATTGTGCTAAAAGAGCTTTCACTAGTGCCAGGATTCAGGTAACATTTTTCTTCTCTCTCTAATAAGAATATTGGGTTACAGTGAACAGTGCTGAGAGGGCATAGTGGGGGTAGGGAGTGAGTGGATAGGGTCTGAGGAGGGGGTGGGATTGTCAGTAGGTTCCCAGTCTCATACTTTATTTATTTATTTATTGGGGTTGTGGCATGAGAAAGGTTGAAGACCACTGGACTAAAGGACATGCAGCACACTAGTAGACTGGAATTCCTTGCCATTATTTGTGGTTGCTAGCTTGGATGGCTTTAAAAGGGGACTGCACAAATTCATGGAGGACAGGTCTATCAATGGCTACTAGTCAGGATGGCTGCACACTACTCACAGGTTTAGCAGCAGTATACCTCTGATAAACATGCTATATTGAACTCGACAGTTTTTCAGGCTGGATGCCATGGTCTAGCTTTTTTACTTAATGAGCCTAAACCAATCCTAAAAGGGGAAGGAGACTAACTATCACCACTCTAAAACTAAGTTAAAAACTAAAAATAACAACTAAAACTCAACCTAAGAAGCTAAATCTAAAACCAAGCTAGAAACTCTAAAAACTAAAAACAAAAATGAAGCTAAAATAACCAAGAATTAAAACTGAAACTAAACATCAAATAAAACTAGAGACTAAAAACTAAGAAGACTGGAATAAGAAGCTAAAAATTAAAACCTGATGTTTCAGCCACAGATTTAAGAACATAAGGGCATCCTGGTGCCCTCCCTTGCATCTGGCATTCTGACATAACCCATTTCTAAAATCAGGAGGTTGCGCATACACATCATGGCTTGTAACCCATAATGGATTTTTCCTCCAGAAACTTGTCCAATCCCCTTTTAAAGGCGTCCAGGCTAGACGCCATCACCACATCCTGTGGCAAGGAGTTCCACAGACCAACCACATGCTGAGTACAGAAATATTTTCTTTTGTCTGTTCTAACTCTCCCAACACTCAATTTTAGTGGATGTCCCCTGGTTCTGTTGTTATGTGAGAGTGTAAAGAGCATCTCCCTACCCATTCTGTCCATCCCCTGCATAATTTTGTACGTCTCAATCATGTCCCCCCTCAGGCGCCTCTTTTCTAGGCTGAAGAGGCCCAAACGCCGTAGCCTTTCCTCATAAGGAAGGTGCCCCAGCCCCGTAATCATCTTAGTCGCTCTCTTTTGCACCTTTTCCATTTCCACTTTTCCATTTCCACTCAGCTTTGCTGAGCTTCCTCAGAGGCCACAGGTTTCCTCAGGTGCTGGAACTGGACATCCTGCACAGATCGTTTTCGCCAAGATGGATCACAACCACCGCAGGCAGGGGGTTGACCTTCAGGAACTCCACCAATGAGGGCAGCAGCTGGCCCCAGCGCATGCCCCGTCTGGACAACCAGCTGACTTGCATGGCGGGGCCCAGCCCTAGCTGTGTTCCAAAGCTGCCTGTGGCCGCCCTCTTGCAAACCCAAAAGACAATGGAGTGGCCACAGATCAAAACGCAAACCAGGTTAACTCAGCATCCTCCTGCAGAGAATTTAAGCAGATAAGCTATCCAAAGCGAGCCAGGTTATGACAACCTACAGCAAAAGAGAGGGGAGAGAAGATTACAGCAAGCAGAAACTGAAAGGATGGTCCCCCCAGCCTCGAGAAGACAAAACCCCTCTACCTGCGAATATAGCACTTGTATGCCGAAGCGCACCAGCGGCCTATCTGCTGTATGCTGTCCCTTGGCATATTGCCTCAACCAATGAAAGCCCACAGGGTGGGCTCTGCAGCAGGTGGGCTGTGCCCTCCCAGGGGACAGCAGCAGCTGCGAGCACCACGTGCGCTGGTGACCCCAAGGAGGCAGGGAGACAAGACCTGCCTCCAAGCTGGAAGGTGGCAGCCCTACCTTCCCGCTGTGCTCCATGGGGCTCCCTCGCCGGAAAGTGCACATGGACTGCAGCCTGAGCCTTTCCTTGGGCAGAGCCCCTCCAAAGTCCCATCCCCCTCCTTACGCGACCAAACACCAGCTGGCATGTGGGATCCAGCGAGGAGAGGCCTCCTCAGAAGTTGCACCAGTCCTGAGTTCAAGGTGAACTGGATGGGTCAGTACTGTGTCCACATGCAAAGGAGGAAGAGGGCTGGGCGCTGGTGCCCTAAGAGCCCTCTGAGCCCCCCCAGCTCCCAGCTCTCCTCCAATCCCAGGCTGGGCCAAACAAACCCCGATCTCGCTGCTTACATTGCATGATTGGCATTCTCTCTTGTTTGTGGGCTTCCCAGAAGCAGTTGTTGGGAATCTGTGGGAAGCCAGGATGCCTTTGGCCTGATTCAGCAGGCCTTTTTTTTTTTCTGTGATTCATTTCTGGTGTGATAACAAAGTTCTAAAGCTAGGTTAATGCATTCATTTAAAAGCTCCATTTGGTGAATGGGGAGGGGGGCAGGGAAAGCTGCAGTCATCAACAATTTTCAGTGACCCCGGAAAGCAGTCCTTTGTGTGAGTTACATATGTCTCTACAGCCGGGATTTATCTTCTGCTGCTAAGAAAGCATTATTCATATCACTATTACATATGAATTAGCCAATAGGAAGGCTTGTTTGTCACAATAACTAAAGAACAGAAGAAGACACTTGGTATGCAATCAGGAGTCACCGACCAAAAAATAACACAGCCTCTTTTACAGAATGCTATTTTGTATTTCTTTGGCAGAGATAACAGAAAGTGACTAATAAAGTCATAGGTATGATTGATTTTCCATTTACTCCCTATTTCAGCTTCCAGCAATTTTTGTCTGAGGCACTGAATTTAGATATCTGAATGTTGTGGAAATGAATTTCAGAAAGAAGTACTAAATGTTAATTCTATTTCTTGACATTTGGTGTTGCATTTATCGACAGCCCTCTGGGTGCCGGGTGGTTTGTAGATGCAGGAAAGAGATTAATAATATCCAAGAAACGAAGAACTTTACAGTAATATATAAATTACTTTAAAAAAAAAAAGTATTCCATCCTTGTTCCAAGTATTAGGGCAGAATGCTTAGGTCTAGTCCACCCAATCTGTATTCCCAGAACAACCCTAAGGGATAAATTGGACTCAGAAACAGTGACCAAGCAAACTTCCAACTGGGAAGCAACCATTTTGTCACTTTGACTTTGAAAGATGGGAATGACATTGAGTTGCTACACTTGCCTTTAAACCAGTTTCATGCTAGGAGCTAATTTGCCCAACGATATTTGAGATGGAATAAACGTGACGAGGTGACACAGTCCCTGCTCAGAGGGCAAAATGGCACCTTTCATTTATTGTATTTATTTGCAGATTTATATACTGCAAAGTATTTTTTTTAAAAACACCAGAAGTATTTTTTTTTTTAAAACATCACGTATTTAACTTAAGTCAAAGTGAAAAGATATTAACTGAGAAAGCTATAGGAGAGCCATAGGAAAGAAGCCATTTGGTGGTACCCAGGTGCATTAAGTCTTGGAGACACTTTTTTACCTGGGAATAAAACATTTATTATATGCAGTCTTTGTCGAAATTTCATTTACCATTTTCTTCACTGTGGCTGAAGTTTATTAGTAAAATAGAAAACTGGTGCTGCAATAGCAACAATTTATGCTGCATATATGAGAAAAGTGCATTTTTGGTCTACATATATACCACAAAGGACTCTGTAGTGCCCCTGGGAAGCAAACAGGATAGCCATGTGCATACAACATGGTGTGTAGTAACTTCATGGAAGTGGGAAACATGGGGTCCTGCCTGATTATCCCACTTCAGTCTCCATTGATTGAAGAAATCTTATGAATATGCGCATGCCCCCTAACCTGATCCTTCCACATTCATAAGCACAGGGTTGCTCTCCCCCTCCCCCCCCATTAACATAATTATTTTGAATAAAGCACTTTGGCTGCTTTGGTAGGTGACAGAGAAATAGTCTAAACCATCTTCTAACCCCTGCTAATTGGGTAAGAGGCACTTGGGTAACCTGCTAATTGGGTAGCCATCTTCTAACCCCTGCTAATTGGGTAAGAGGCACTTTTTCAAGTGGGTGCTCCTTTTTTAGCAGGGGGAGAGTAACTGGCCCACCTCACCCCCAGCACTGTTTGTTCTAGTGGCTGTCTGCTGGCATTCATTTGCATCTTTTTAGATTGTGAGCCCTTTTGGGACAGGGAGCCATTTAGTTATTTGATTTTTCTCTGTAAACTGCTTTGTGAACTTTTAGTTGAAAAGCGGTATATAAATACTGTTAATTAATTAATAATAATAATAATCTTCTCCGGTTCTCTATGAAAATATGAACTATAGTAACTAAGGGCCCGATCCAATCCAATTTTCCAGTGCTGGTGCAGCTGTGCCAATGGGGCTTGCGCTACATCCTGCAGTGGGGGGGAGCAGTCACAGAGACCTCCTCAAGGTATGGGAACATTTGTTCCCTTACTCTGGGGCTGCATTACGGCTGCACCAGTGCTGGAAAGTTGGATAGGACTGGGTCCTAAAGCAGTGGACAATTAATGCAAAGTGAGGCTTAGAAGATTTTAAATGGGGCTTTTCAGAGAACTTATCATATTATGAAACAATAAAGAAACTGTCTGGGAGGTGACTTTCCACATAATATGCAGTAGAAGGTTATGGTCCCATTCAGATAAAATCACAAACAATTTTTGCAAACCACAAATTGAAATTTTACATGTCTTTCCTAGCACATGAAGGTGGGGTATAGAGGTCAGGAGATGGTGTCATTACATGCATGATTTGTGGTAAGCCTTGAGCTTATGTGATCCCTGTCCTCTTTTCCCCTCCTTCATGCGCAAAGGAATGAAATTTAAATTTTCTTTGTGTGGCTGTAGTTTGCTGTTTTGTCTTAAAGCTGCAAACTATAGATTGCTCACAAACCACAAACCAACTATTGTTTGTTCATGAACAGGGGTCCAGTTATTTCTGAACTAGGCACACTGCTCAATATTCCTGTAAAAGTGTTTTGAGACACCTGAAATGTTTTAAATGTTCTGCAAAGAGCAATTTGCGAATCATTTAGGCAAGCTTTTTAGAATATACAAATCAATATTCTGGTACGGGATTCCTAAACCTTTTAGCACCAGCACCCACTTTTTAAAATGACACTAACTTGGGATCCACCTATTTTATGAGACTAAAAAAAGTTTCACCTTACCAGCTGCTCTAGTCTTGTTACTATGGGGGGGGGGGGGCTGCTTTCTAGAGCAGTGTTTCTCAAACTGTGGATCGGGACCCACTAGGTGAGTTGTGAGCCAATTTCAGGTGGGTCCCCCTTCATTTCAATATTTTATTTTTAATATATTAGACTTGATGCTACCATGGTATTTGGGGAAATAGTACAGACCTGTACTTTAACAAGCGACTATGTATATTCTTATAACAATGACAGTAAACAGGACTGAGTCCTGGGTAAGTGTGGGTAGGATTGCAGCCTAGGATTATTAAAAATGTTCCTGCTTAATGATGTTACTTCCGGTCATGACATCACTTCTGGTGGGTCCTGACAGATTCTCATTCTAAAAAGTGGGTCCCAGTGCTAAAGGAGTGAGAACCACTGTTCTAGAGTGTTTGTTGAACTCCACATTCATCAGATCAGGAACATTCCGATGGCCTTGTGTTCCCATTCCGATGGCCTTTGATAAGAGACGAGGCATGTTTGCCTACTCAAGAGTAAACATGCACACGTGACTCAGTTTCCCATTTCATAGGCCACAATGCATTTTTTTCTTATCAGCTTGGGGGGTAGGACTTCCTTCTTGAGTGTTTTGGTGCCCCTTGGACCATTTGGTGCCCAAATTGGGACCATTCTGGTGGCATTGAGTTCTTCTCATTCTTCCCTTCAAAGTGAATTGAGGTGTGGTCACCAACTCGTGAGTAAATGCACACGTGTCATTTTCCATAGGGCTAATATATTTTCTTTGTTGCTTTCAGCTTCTAGACCCATGAACAATCAGGTTGTGACAGTGGTGAGTCCCAACCTACAGTTTGGGAAACTGTGGTACTTCTCCTAATTTTTCCTGATGATCTTGAGGTAAAATGCTTACAGCCTTCTGATTGGATTGCAGGAGTAACTATCCTTTCCCTTTCTGGTATTAGAAAATAAAGAAGAAGAAAAATAACATGTCATCCTTCTTAAGAACCCTAATTTGTAATCTTTGATTGAGTTTTAGATAGCAAACATTTTACATTACATAATGTTTTTAGCATTGCCAGATATCTCCAAAGGTCTATGAACAATAGCTCTGAGGCCTAAACTTTAAGACCAATCAAGCTTTAGCTACATTTGGGAAAGATTTTGACCTGCTAGGTCATACTTATTGACTTCTTATATTTCCTCACCTTGACAGCCCAACTCCAATTGATAGGAATCCTGAGGGGCACAATGTGTCTCTGCAGTTCCAGGCCAGGTTAGGCTGGTGACGAATCTGACACAGAAGCTCAAACAGATGTAGAGCCCTGTAGTTGGTCAAGACTCTGGGGCATGTCAAGGGGAAACAGAGGTATGCAGGTTGAATACTGTGCTTTGAAGGGCTTAGACCTGGAGCTCCCTGAAGATCTTTATGTGTGTGCCAACTACTTTAGGGAGGCTGGCTCTGCCCTTTTCCTACAAGGAACTTTTTGTCTTAAAGGGCTCTCACCCAACTATAAGCACTGGCTTTGACAGCATGGCAGAGATGTTGGTCTTCATGCAGGGTCCTCAAGAGTATCCTCAGAATCTGAAGAAGGGCAGAACAGCATGATTGGGATGGGGTGGGGGTATTAGCTCTGATTCCTGGGGCTTGCCTTGCACAGGGCTTCCAGCAACCTGAGAAAACTGGACCTGCTCCAAGGAATTCCCTCTCTCTAATCTGTCTTCTCCTCTGCATTTTCCATTGTGTCCTCAAATTAAGAGGGGGTTCCATTTCCAGGGTCATGACACCATGCTGTTTCTTATGGGATCACTTCTACTGCCAGAGTAGATGCCTGGACTAGGGTGGGTTACGCATGGAGATAAGGTTGCCAACTTGTCACTGAAGCTATTCCTGGAAATTTGTCTTACATAAAACATCATTAATCCAGAGAGGACTTATTAAAAGTTCCAGGATTGCTTTTTTTGATCAGGAGATAAAAATGTCCCCTGGAGATTTAAGGCCAAATCTGAAGACTGGCACTCCTGCATGGGGAGAACACAATGAGGTCAGGTCAGCAAAACTTTGGGACAACCAATACAACTGACAGAACAAGGGTTGTAACAATAGCTTGCTGGTCTATAGACACAATGAACCAGGTATTTTGCTAAACAAGCTCTCTTGAAATAAATCTCTTCCAATAGGAATTGAAGTCAACCTCCAGTCAACTTCAAGGTTGATTTGCCCTAATTTTATTTTTTAGGCTTGGGAATTGTTAAAGGTCATTCTGAATTGATGATTCATTAACAGTACAAACCTTTGCATACTTACTCAGAAGTCTCATTGAGTTGAATGGGACATACTTCCAGGTGAGTGTATATAGGGTGGCCACCGAAAAGTCATCTAGGCCTGAGTGAAAATAGATCCAGTAAAACTAGCAGCTGGTTCCAAGCCAAGCAGAGAAAGCAACTTCTCTGCATTATCCATTTCTAGAAATTGTATAATTATAGGCCTGGCTTAATGTAGTTAGCTTGCACAATTTTTAGATATACTGATGAAGGGAATCCAAGGTCAGTGGTCTCTGAAAGCTGTCAAAGTATTTACAAGTTTGCTATTTATAATGACTAGTCACAGAGTTATAGTGGCCATAAGTTCTCAGACAGGTGGTTAATTTTAACATGGCAGGAGTACATGAGAGTAGGTGCTGGCTTTGGAACAGAATCTATATGTTAACTCTGCACTCTTAAATTAAGTTTTATTCTATTGACATTATAGAATAGAACCTACTGTATAGAACCTACTGTAAGTAACCTACAGACTTAGTGATGTTGCTCCTCTGCCGAAACCAATTTCAATGGAGCATGCACAGAATTGGGGTTCCCTTACTTAACAATGTGATGTTCCAAATTTAATAAACCAAAAAGAAAGATGTCCACAATAAATAATAAGGAAACTAGAGTTTCAGCTCTTCCTTGCTGTGTGGGATTTTAAACACTTCAAATATTAATATGGTAGTTTAGTGTTTAATAAAATGTACTAATCAATTTACAAAGAGGCGATGTCATAAAACAGGTTTATGTTGACTTGAATGGCATTACTTGCAGTTATAAATGTGTTCATGCTACTCAACAAGACAAGCACCATGTTATCATTGTAAGTGTGGCTAAACACAAAGGTGACTCCTATGTATTGCAGGAGCTATGAAACCATTTCCTCACCAGTACTACCTTCTAGTATCTACTTTTCTGCTGGGAAATAAATAGTTTCAAGATCATTACTGTTGTGTTTAATTATGTTATTAAATCTTGCCTTTTTGGCAGAGGTAAAACCTGCACTAAGACAAAAAAAAAATTCACTTTTCTGAATTTCAAACACATTTCAAGCACATTTCTAATTAGCTTATTTGGGAATCAATAAATGTAAATGTTGTTACTAATGAGTATATACTGAACTAGTTGAATCAGTCTTTTGGTAAATGATCTCATCTCATTTATAGTTACTGACTATAGAAAGATTGATTTTCAAGTGTTGTATTTAAATAAAGGGGGGGGGTGTACTGTGCTTTATACGACATTTAAAAAAAGCAGAATAAAAGCTATGTAATTTTCTATGAGATGGAAGAATGGTCAGCTATTTTGTCCTAGGTGTTAAAGGCAATGTTAAAAAGACACAGAAGAAGGATCAACTACCCATAGATTTGTGATGGAATCTTAGTGAACTAGAAGGTAGGCTGCATCCCTTAGGAGTTAATGGAAACATGAAAACCTAGTGGGCAACTTCAGGTACTTCTTTGGATGCTACGTTTGTAACTAACTGAAAGCAGCAGCTAACTTCTAGACTGAATTTAATGCAACAAGTCCCAGAGACCTCCTCTGGAAGACACTAAAAGAGGCACAAAAATAGACCTAAGAGGCCAGGGGTGAGAAAGGAAATCAAAAACAAACACTTCACAAACTACTACAGTATTTTTGAATGATGAGATATGACCCCATTGTTTTGCTGTTTTTTAAAGTTGACTGCTCATCCCCTGAAAAGACAGACAATGCTATGAGAGGTGCACATAATGCAAATAGAACTTACAGGCTTGGATTGAAGGAGCTACACAATTAGGCTTTGGGCTGGGTTTTTCTTGAATAGCATCTTCCCTACCCACCCCTTGCAGAACAAGCCACTTTTGAAACTGATGGGTATTGTGATATAGCATGGTGGTTTGCAATTCAAGAACATAAATCAAAATATCCTCTCAGGCCGGGCCAGTCAGTGGCGTCGCTAGAGGGGTGCGGGGGGTGTGGGCCGCACCGGGTGACGCACAAGGGGGGGTGATGCACACTGGAAGGGTGATGTGCTAAAATCGCGGTGGTTAGGAGTAACCCCATCATGTTATATACCGTTGGGTGCAGAATTTCCAGCGGAATGCAATGCAAAAAACGGGAGTGAAATATCTCCTTTCTAACAAAAGTTATTGGCAAAAAACCAGAAAACAAAAAATGCATGAAGACCAATGGAAAGTGAAACTGAGCCGTATCGTGCATTTACTCGCAAGTAGGTGAACATGCCTTGATCCATCTGAAAGGGCAGGCTGAGAGGAATCCAACAACACCAGAGTGCTCCTGATCCAATGAATGTAGCTCCCAAAAAACACCCGAGAAGGAGGTCCCTCCCTCCAAGCTGGCAAATGTATTGAGCCCTATGGAAAGCGAAACTAAGCCACATGGACGTGTTTACTCAAAAGTAAGCAAAAATACCTTGGCCCCTGGTCAGTTCAGGCAAAGGGAAATGTGAGGCCACCAGAATGGTCCTGATTTGATGCAAATGGAGCTCAACAAATGCTCCAGAAGGCAGCCCCCCCATAAAGAGAATGAGAGTCTTGACAGGATAAAGTGAATCTTTTTGTTTTAGGCTGCAATCCTATTCACACTTTCCTGGGAGTAAGCCCCACTGACTATAATGGGACTTACTTCTGAGTAGATAGGCATAGGAGTGGGCTCTCAGACTTGTAAAGCCAGGTGGGTCCTGATAGTGATATGCTTGAAATATAAGAACTTAAATTGAACTGGGTACTCGGCAGAGGTGAAAATCTTACTGATTCTTTTTTGGGGGGTGGTGTTATTGCAGGCAGGCTTCAGAGAAAATTCACTTGGTGGAACAGGGCTGGCTTTCCCTAATTTATTTATTTTGCTTTAATTTATTTATAATTATTTATTTTAATTTGCTTTATGATGCGTCCTGGACAGATTGTCATTCTAAAAAGTGGGTCCCAGTGCTAAAAGTTTGAGAACTGCTCCAATAAGGTGTTAGTCAGTTGACACTCTGGGGGGAGGTGACACCACTAGTGACCAAAATCACAGTTTGCAAAAATAATACCATCATGTTATATTTCAATCAATGTGTAATTTCATGCAGAATGCAATGAAACAAACTGTGTTGAAATATGTTTATTCTATCAAAAGATACAGCCAAAAAAACCAGTGGGGCAGGGCAATGGTAGATCACCACACCCACAACCTGGGGTGTTGCCCTGCCCACTGCATGGGGGTGATGCGAACCCTAGTGACATCACTGGGGCCAGTGCCAAGTCCTCAGTGGAGCCCTGATGGCACACTTGGCCCCACCCTTTTACCTTTCCTGGGTGATTGGCTGGGCATCATTAGAGGATGTTGTGGTGACCCAGTGCCTGCATGCCTTCTACTCCTGGGAATAGTAAACACAGAGTGGGCAGATGTTTCTCCTTCAGCACCTGCTGCATGAAAGGCGTGTCTGCTGTTGCCACCCACTATTATTCGGTAAGTCAGGCAGTGGAGAGTAGCAATAGCAACAGCAGATAGTCCAGAGCTCAATCATGGGCATGAGCCTTTGGGCCTATGTTCAAACTGGCTAACCCTTATTGCCACTTGACATACCAAAGCTCTTGTGCTTTCCTAAAGTAGCTCTTTGTAACTCAGCCATGGCTTTTCAATAAAAAGGGGGGGGGGAAACTCTCTTTCCAACAGTTTACTCAAGGCATACTGTGATCAAGCAGATACCTGTCATTCATATTGTTGTATCTTTTTGTCATAGAGGGGCACTTCACCAGTGCCATGTTGCTGGAGAGCCTGGGACAAAGCTTTGCATTGGGGGGCCCATTGCAAACCAGTAGCTCACTTCCTGATGGTGCATTGGTGCCACCACTACTACCAATACTGAGGTTTCAGAGATTAGCCCATCCAGTTGGGTCCAGTGATAAGTGTGGCCCTTGAGCAGTGCCCAACCTGGCCAGACCTTGATATCAGTCCAGCATATCGACAGTTGACCATGAATGTGGGAGGGCCCCCATGCTCTGGAGGTGACACAAGCTGCGCTCCCCTTGCCGCTGCAGGGTCTTCTGAACCCTGAAGAGGCTGTGCGCATTTGCCCACAGCCTCTGTGGGCCTCAGAATAGCCATTTAGGCCAAAAAAGATTACTTCCAGTTTTTTTGTAAAACTGGAAGTGACATTTTTATGCATTTAAAAGGCATTCGGAGGGCCAGAAAAGGGCAGGGGGGGGAATCCCCAGTGTCTGTGAATTCAGCTATCTGTGGGGATGGTGGTGGTGATCAGAACTCCTGCAGATACCAAGACACGCCTGTATAGCACAAGCAGAAAGACACAAAAATTGCCAAGTCTGAAGTCATTCGTAAACTATGAACACTTGCCTGTCTGGAGCATGGTTGCAAGGCACTTACAGTCCAGATAATCTCAAGAGATTTAAGGACCAATTATACACTTTGTCCCAGAACTCAACACACCTCTAACCATCTCAGAGGTTTGTGAATGTGAGTATAGTGTACAACTGCAGAAAAAGTAATTCACTGTGATTTCTCTCGGTGTCCAAAAATGCTTACATGTCTAAAAATAATGATGCATTATTAATTAGTTAATGTCTGTAATATACTTCCAAGACTGTAAATGCCATGAGAGCCAATAAATTTATTGAGTAGTCCTCAGCAAATACAGTCTTCTGCATCATCAAGACAAAAGGTAGCAGACATAAACAAATTCTTGAAAACAGTCATATTTTCTAAATAGGAACTAGGGCAACTATTACCAATATCTAAAGAGCTTTGCTCAAAAGTAGTGGCTGTGAAATTTGATTTTATAGTCACAGAGTTGGAAAAATTCATTCTGATGAGGTGAATGGAATGTATGGTGATTATTTTTACACAGTAGCATAAAATGTGCCTACAGGAAGATTCAGGATAAATTTGAACTCAAGAGTGTAATTTGTAATATATGAAACTGCAGTCATTCAGCCATACACTTGGATCTCACTAACCTTCCTTTCTTCCTGGCCCGAGTATACCATGGATGATGGGCTACCTTAGCCCCTCCTTCTTATACCAATCAAGTATACCAATTCTTATACCAACAACAATTTGTTGTTGTTGCTTTATCAGAGGCTGCATTTGAAAACTGTAAATCAGTATTTATCTTATTTAGGCAGGTGAGGATGGCATTTGAAAATCTTGCAACATTGCTATGGTGGTTATGCGCTATGACACATTGAAGTAAGTCAATTAAACACTGTTTATAGGATTGGATCTTTACAAGCACAAGCCTATCTAGGCCTTGCACTGCCTGAACTTGCATTCCAGCAGTACAGGGACCTTTGTGAAAGCTAGGAAGCATGAAAGCTAGGAAGCTGATCCTCACTTCTGGGCTGCTGATGCAAATGGCACGTGGTTTGGTGCGCAGTCACAGAGGATGCACTTGTGTTGGTAAGTTGGCAGCAGGGTTAGGGGAGACGGAGGTGCGGGGCATTCCAGAATGGGGAGAGGCGAAGGCTGGAGGGGTGGATCTTGGCAGCAAAGGTGAATGCCAGTTTCTATCCACTTTCCAGCCTACTCTTCCTCCATTCTCTCCTCAGTTATACATAGCTGGCATGGGTCTGAGGAAGCCCACACACAGCCAGCAGGCCTACCCAGAGGTAAGTAAAAAAGTTTTGCTTACTGCTGATTGGCCTTTGGATTATCTCAGCACAAAAGCATGCAGCATGTGCTCTATTGGCAGAGCTGTGTGCTATAGCATGGAAGGGGATAGGATTGGCTTGTTCACCTAAAAGACTGTTTTTATGCACCTAGTCCTTTTCATCTACACCAGGAGTCTCCAAACCACAGCCCGGGGGCCAGATGCGGCTTGTGGCGAGCCTCTATCCAGCCCGCAGCCAGCCTCTTGTCCCCTGAAGGCCCCTGGCCCACTTTGCCAAACATGACTGGAACTATGCTCTGGTTGCATCTGGAGGGTGTTCTAAGGACCAGAGAGGTTGAATGAATGAGCCCATTTATTCACTCATCTAATTTCCAGCTCTAATTTATTTATATAAATTTTATATTTAAATTGTTTTTCCAGCCCTCAAAACCATACCAGACATTTGATGCAGCCCTCTGGCCAAAAAGATTGGAGACCCCTGATCTACACAGTTACGCACCACCTAACTCTACAAAGCTGTTTTGAACAGAGATCAATTACGAGAAAGCCAAGGTGAGCTTTGATTGTCTAGTACAGCAATCTTATAATAATTTCCATAATAGTTTCCTTTATACAGTATAAAAACATTACACTTTAACATTACATTAAAATTATTAACATTACATTTTAATGGAATAACTCATCATTGTCAGTTTTTTACTCCCTCATCATAAAATAAATGACATTTATCGTGAACTTTGTAAATCCCCCTTTTTTATTCATTTAAATAGTCAGCAGCATTTCCTGTATCATAAAATAAAATCAGGCTGGATATTTTGCATTGCAGGAAATCAGTTTAAAACAGCTGTCAGAGAGGAGCACCTGCATCTACTGGCAGGGATTGCTGTCCAAAAACTATTTGGAACATATATTTTTAAGTTAGAATGCTTGAAGCAGTTTCTAGCATTTTGCCTACATTCTCAGATATAATTCATTACAAAGATGTAAAAAGATGCTCCTTTGTGTTCATAAGGCATTTCTTTGAGACTGCCCCAATTAAAGGTACTGAAGGATGCTTTCCATAGTATTGGGGACAATGTGTGTTTGGTGGACTTTTGGCCCAAGCCCCCCAAAAGCTGAAGCTGCCATTGCATGGAACACCCAGGAATCTGTGGTTATGAGGCATCCTGTTCCCCCCCCCCCGAGGATGCATGATCCCCCATCAGTTCAACTTCTAAAAATGAGACAGGTTCAGAAATTAGATCTGCAACCCACACATCACTGCCTTTTTGGACTAAACATCCCATAGTGTCTTCTGATGCTAGTAGTTCCTTCTTTACATAGAAACACATACTGTATAAACAAGTACCTAGAATGTGACACCTTTGCCCCATCACCATACCCAAGGACTATAATAAATAAGCCAGATGACCTCCTCGCTTCATGAAAGTGCATGGCTCAAGGCCAAGGCACTGTCTATTTAATTGCTAGCTTACATTAACCAAGAACCTTCAGACTAGGCCACCAACTTATCTGCAGCAAAGAGTCAGTGGACTGATGACCTTTGCTGGTAAACCGCCACTTGTCACTGGCCTCAGTCCAGGCTCTATCTCTCCTAGTACATTCAGTCCTGATGATTTGCCTTTGCTTTCTCTTTCTCTGTTCTATGGAGAATGCCCCTCTTATTCACAGTCTGCATTTCAAAACCACCTGGCTGCTGTTTCTCTGCTAAGGTGGCGTCTCATTGATACTGCTGCAGTCTTCCATTGTGTCAGCTTTGGGTAGACAAATATGCCACCGTTAAACCCCCCCCCCCAAATGTACCCATGGTTGAGAAATGGAATGATATTATCATATTCGTCTTATATAGTTATTTTCAGCCACTATGCCATGGCACACTGGTGTGCTGCGAATCATCTGCAGATGTGTCATGGGAGTTTGAGGAGGGTCATTTACTAGTTAGGGCCATTGGGGGATGTGAGCTCCCCACCAACACCATGGTGTGCACTGTCAATTGTCAAAAAACCGATGGTGTACCTTGACGATTTTAGTACCTTGTCAGTGTGCCCTGAGATAAAAAAAAAGGTTGAAAATAACTGACCTAATACTTCTGCTGAAGTTTCGTGATCACGGAGTCAGTGTAAAACTGATAATGTAATATTTAGATAGTATTTAGTAATCATAAAATGCACATTTGTCCGAACCAGTTCCACCCACCTGCAATTAAGGATATATATGCTCACATCCCATCTCCCTTCTCTCACATCATTACTTTTCTCCTGATTACATGGGGGCAGGTGAGCATGCATATCCTTAAGCCATTTCTGCCCAACGTTGCCTGTACACATACATGCATATACAGGGATCAAGTGTATATACTTGTGGCCAGGCAAAAATGGGTTAATTATGTGTAGGCAGGACCAGCTCAGACATACAATCTAATCCCAACACCACATGCAGCAATGCAGTGGCACCAATGTGGCTACCACTGCATCCCACAGGAATGTTATGGCCTCTGGAGGTCTCCTTGGGGCAAGAGAACATCAGCCTCATGGGTCAGCTCTGACCTGCTCTATGATGCAAGTCCAAGTTGATTCATGCAGGTGGATCAGACCTGGGAAGGGGGTTAGGATTTGATGGGCACCACTCCTGCCAAACCCTTCCTCCTCCTGGGCCTGATCCCCCCTCCTCCCCACCTCATCTCCTTCACATTCCTCTCTCCCCTTCCCTGTTCCACCCCCTGCACAGTCTTGTGTGCTCTGGCAGGCATCCACAGTTTGTTGGAACCTGGTTGCTCATTTGGTCATGGCCAAGCCATGTGCACCAGCATAGTTACATTTGCAACTGCCATATAGCTGG
Source organism: Tiliqua scincoides (assembly GCF_035046505.1). Classification (NCBI taxonomy): domain Eukaryota; kingdom Metazoa; phylum Chordata; class Lepidosauria; order Squamata; family Scincidae; genus Tiliqua; species Tiliqua scincoides. The sequence continues at coordinate 53,095,006 of NC_089823.1, forward strand.
TTATTCCACCAGCATAATGGCTTCATAGGACTGGGCCAATAGTGTCCCACCTGGATCATGATTTCTTCATATATTTTATAGCATAGTTTATAATGATAAGTAAGATTTAATCACATCCTAAGAACATATTATTCACTCCTATAGCACTGATTTACCCTTTATCTCAAAACGCATACTTTGTTCTCATAAATCAAACATGCAGAATTATAGCGGTATTTAAATGACATTTCATTGGAAATCTATACTTCAGTATAGCATTATGTTAAAAAAAATGACTTCGGCCCTAATTCTATCCCCCACCACCAGCGCCGATTAAGCTGTGCCTAAAAGGCATGCACTGCATCAGATGGTGACCAATGGACAAACAGGAAGTAAATAAAAATAATTTTTAATGGACTATAGAAAATAATCATACTAAGTCAAAAGGCTACACTGAAACAGTTCTACGTGATATCTCATTTTCCAAGTCCAGGGTTTTTAAAAGCATTCTGTCGCACAAACCCCAAATGAATGTGAATCCTTCTGCAGTCTAAAGAGGTACAGTCCAGACTTAAGAACATAAGAAGAGCCCTGCTGCATCAGGCCAAAGGCCCATCTAGTTCAACTTCCTGTATCTTGACTTGAAGAATGAAGTTGCTGATCTCTTGACTAAAATATGCAATTTGCCCTTAAAATGGCCACAGTACCAGAGGATTGGAGGATAGCAAATGTCACACCGATCTTTAAAAAAGGAAGGCAAGGGGACCCGGGAAACTATAGACCGGTCGGTCTAATGACTGTTCTATGTAAGATGGTGGAATACCTCTTCAAGGATAAACTCTTAAAACATATAGATGAACAGGCCTTGCTGAGGGAGAATCAGCATGGCTTCTGTAAGGTAAGTCTTGCCTCACGAACCTTTTAGAATTCTATGAAAAGGTCAGCAGACATGTGGATGCAGGAGATGATATAACTGTGGATATTATATACCTAGATTTTTAGAAGGCGTTTGACATGGTCCCTCACCAAGGTTGCTGATGAAACTCCACAGTCAGGGAATTAGAGGGCAGGTCCTTATGGATTAGGAACTGGTTGAGGACCAGGAAACAGAGAGTTGGTGTCAATGGCAATTTTCACAATGGAGAGAGGTAAAAAGCAGTGTGCGCCACTGCTTGGGTTGACCATCTGAACAGCTGTTTCTGCAAACTAAGCCAAGGACTGAAAGAAGAGTGTGCATATTTACTTCAGCCATTTTCAACCTTTTTCAGCTCACGGCACACTGTCAAGGCACTAAAATTGTCAAGGCACACTCCCAGTTTTTTACCTACATTAAATTACTATATTACAATTAATTTTAATTAATATAATTAATACAATTAAATCATTACATGACAAAGGGCACAATCCTAACCAGGTCTACTCAGAAGTAAGTCCTATTTTGTTCAATGGGGCTTACTCTCAGGAAAGTGTGGTTCGGATTGCAGCCAAAGACTGGAGGGGCATGGGGGGAATGTGCCTGTGGGACTTACTTCTGAGTAGACATGCTTAGGATTGGGCTTTTGGTTGCACTCTTTTTTCTCAAATATAGGCACAGGCAATTGGCACTTCTCTCTCCCCCAATCCACCCCCTCCCCTCCCCACAGGGACATTTCCCCATCCCATAACTGCTGTTAGCACCTCTCCTACTGTCCCTCCCCTCACTTGTCTGCATCTTCCAAAGGTTCAGAATCACTAGCCTCACATTCTCCCCCCCATTGCCTGCTCCTGTATTTCAGAAAAAAGTGTGACCAAAAGCCCAATCCTAGTCATGTCTACTCAGAAGTAAGTCCCATTATAGTCAATGGGGCTTACTCCCAGGAAAGTGTGGATAGGATTGTGGCCCAACGCCCTTCCTCTGAAAGTCAAAGGCAAGGCAGGGAGGGTTGCTTTGTGGAGCAGCAGGCAACTGTGGCAAGGAGAAGGGACTTTCCTGGACCCTCAGCCAGCCCATTCTTAGGCTGGTGGCCTCAACAGACTTGCTGGCTTCCTACTTGCTTACCTGCCCCTGGTTTCCTCCTCCTCACTCCGCCCAGACCTCCTCCAGGCTTTTCTAATTGCCCAATCAGCAGGCAGGGCAGACAAGGGACTTGATACCCAATCCTTGGCAGGTCTACTCAGAAGTAAGCCCCATAAGAGTCAACGGGGCTTACTCCCAGGTAAAGCAGGATAGGGTTGCAGTCTTCCTCTTGCTCACAGCAGGAGATGCTGCAAAGCAGCCGCAGCTGCTCCTTTTTCACTGCTGCCGTGTGAGAGTCAAAGCATCGGCTTCTCCTTCGTTTGGCTGCTGCCTGCCTCCTCTGACCCCGTGGCATACCTGAGGCTGCCTCGTGGCACAATATTGTGCCGCGGCATTGTGGTTGAAAACCACTGATTTACTTCCACACCAGCTGAAGACAGCATGCAATAAATGTGGCCATCAGTGTGCAACAAATGTGCCCCCCACTGCATGCATTTGAAATGTTAAAAGACATCATTTTCATTAAGCATATATATCATTTGCAGTTGTTGCTACTCAAGTGGTTTACAGTTGGAAATATGCTAGTATAGATTCTGATGATTATGAATTTCTTTATGTGATGTGACTACCTGAAGTAGTAAATTGCTCAGTAATAACCCCAGTGGGCCTTCATAAAACAGCACGAGGTTGACAGAAAATCAAATCTCCTTATGACTTTTGACCGTTAAGAGATTGCACTCACTGTTTTGACACTGCCCAAGACAAACTCTTAACCAAGATGTCATAGTATGGTTATAGAAGTGACAGAAAAATAGTTAATGCCAGATAAAACACAACAGTTAAAAGTAAGATTGTGTCAAGTGATATACTTTGATTTGCATACGTCTCCTTTTCAGTGGCTTTTGTTTACATTTAAATTATAATTACATTTCATCCAGTCATTTCTTGCTATTATTTAATGGATCTTTCTGCCTTTCAATAAAGAATATTTGCATGGTGCCTTTCCTAAATAAATAATATATATTAAAATGTCAATAAAATGAGCAATTCATTTAAAACAGCTGATAAAATGGCAGCATACAATGAGCTCACGGTGTTTTTCAAGGCCCAGAGAAATGAAAATGTCTTTGCCTGGCATCACTCCTTTGCACTGAGAAGACATCAAAGGAGGTTAGTGAAATATAATTTGAGCCTCGTGCGGCGCAGAGTGATAGGTGCAACCGAGAACTCTCCTCATGACCTGAGTTCAATCCCAGCAGAAACTGAGATCTCACGTAGCCAGCTCAAGGTGGACTCAGCCTCCCATCCTTCTGAGGTTGGTGAAATGAGTACCCAGCTTACTGGCAAAAAGGGATCATGATTGAGGAAGGCAATGGCAAACCATTCAGCTTATAGTCTGCCATGAGAGCATCGTGGAAGCAGCAACACCACAAGGGTCAGTAAAGACTCAGTGCTTGCACAGGGGACCTTTTTTTCCTTATCTTTTTCTTATCTAAATATAATTGAGGTCCCTTTAGGTAAACTACCCTGTAAGGAACATGAACTGAGTAAATGTTGTTATGTGCAAAATGAAATGGATTTTCCAAACAAAATATGAATGCTCTTTATTTTTCAAATGGATGTGAAATAAATATGAAAGCATGTTAGCGCATTCTGCTGGACTGTTTTTAAGGTGTTTAAACATTTTACTGAGAACTGTTTCCAAGACCAGTTAAAAATAGCATGGAGGGACTTTGCCTATGATGCCTCCCTTTTCATTCTTCTTCACCATAACTCACACACCCTTAACTTTTCTTTATGTTTATTTTCTTCCCATTTAACCGTAACTTCTATTTTAAATCCCCCCGCCACATCTACTACCATCCTCCCACTCCAAATTTCCTCCCTTTAATTAACTTCTCTCTTCCTTTTCCAGACACCAGCCTTTTCTAAAGTAACTTCAGTACCGCACATTCACTTTCCTGAATTCTTTATCTGTCCCTCTCTCCCATTTGCATCTTCAGCTCCCTTTCTAGAGAACAATCCGAGCTGAGCAGAAAGTAGAGCATACTTATGTAATGCAGTTAGACTGACTGACATGGAGGTCATCCAACCAATCAAGCAAGCCTGTTTTTTACTCCTTAAAAAAATAAAATTAGTGACATATGGGCAAATGGTATTAAACTTGATAAGGGCAAGGTGCATAAATGTTAAATTGTTCCTTTTCTGAAAACAATGTAAAGGTTTGGCTGAAGCGTATTGAAAGTGAGTTTATCTAGCATAGCTATAATAAATTAATGTACCAAAAGTGCTGCTGGTTGCTCATCACAGAAAAGAAAAGAAAATTGAGATAATCTATTTTATTCAAAATGAAATATTTTAGGATCGTTACAACAGCTCTGACTGTTTAACTCAAAGTGCTTCTTTCTCCAAGCTGCAAAAGTTATAGATATAAATAGATATAAATAATAAGATTGGGCCTATATCTGTGAATATCTGAAAGATCCTTTGAGGTCAATGAGCAAAACTGTATTCTGTAAAGGGACACTAGTTTTTTCTGGTCAGCTTCATTCATTTCAGATATCTACCGGTCATGCTTTCTTTTGGTACACCAGCAGTGTAGAACAGGAAAGGCCATCTTCCTTCAAGTCAGTCTGCTAAGTGCTTGATTTTCCCTTGGATGTACACTAATTTACTCTGCAAGTCCGAAGAGACCCAATGTGGAGCAGGAGACTTACGGAGCAGGAAGGGGATTTAAATCTCCCTCTCTCCTGCTGGATACAGTGCCCTCTTTTTTGGCACAGCTGCACTAGCAGGAAGGGGGAAGGATAGAATTGGGCCCTCAGTGCCATTAATCTGTAATGTGTTTGGAACACTCCAGAGAAGAATGTCAGCAGAAGCCAGAAATACTTGGAAATGAAAGTATTCATTCATACACAACACACAGTCTACCTTACCCATGATATACGGAAAAAAGTTCCATATTCCACCTCCCATTCCAGCAGTTGACAAATATTCAAAAGGAAGCTGTATAAGAGTTGACAGCCCAATCCTATCCCTGGCATTTCCGCTGGGTGCAGCAACACCAAAATGGCTACTGCTGCATCCAGCAGCACCACCAGGGCCACTGGAGGTCTCCTTGGGGGAAGAGGACTTCCGTCCCCTTCCTCCTAGGAAAGCCCCAGGCCCCACAATGGGGCTTCTCAAGTCTGTGCTGGCTATTTTACCAGTGCAGACAAGAGAAACTTTGCAGCCCAACATGTAGGATAGGATGCAGCAGAGCAGCCTCCACCGATACCACCCCTCCCGCCCGGTTCCTCCCTCTCTCCCCCACCCTAGATGCCTCCCTGCTCCCAAGACCCTCACCACTACCCAGCACTCTTCCTGTGCTCCAGGTAGCATGCATCCATCCGTCTGGCATTGGGCCTAGCACTGACTGGTGCTGGGCCCATGCTCCCTGCACGGAGGGTGCTGCAAATATGCTTTACAGCGCGTTTACAACACCCAGCACAACCTCAGGGCTGGCACTATGACCCCTTAAGAGTTGGCTCTGAGGCAGCATTCCTATCCAGTGGTTCTCAAACTTTTAGCTCTGGGACCCACTTTTTAGAATGAGAATCTGTCAGGACCCACCAGAAGTGATGTCATGACCGGAAGTTACATCATCAAGCAGGACATTTTTATTAATCCTAGGCTGCAATCCTACCCACACTTACCCAGGATTCAGTCCCATTACTATCATTGTTAGAAGCATATACATACTAATCTGTTAAAAATACAGATCTGTAACATTTCCTCAAATGCAGTCACATACCATGGTCATATCAAGTCCATTAAAAATAAAATACAGTCATGTGTCACTTAATGACAGGGTCTGCCCCCCCATCGTCAAGCGAGGCTTGATGCAATGTGAAGCCTCTGCAGGCAAGGGGATGCTCTGCTCCCCTTGCTTCCAGTGGCTCGCCTGAGGTTCCCAGAGGTAGTGCGTGCCCACTTGCTGTCTCTGCAGACTGCCAGAATCGTGTGATAGACGTGACTTCCGGTTTCACTGAGGAAACTAGTAATCACATCTTTTGCACAATTGGGGTAGTCTGAGTCTTGCAAACGCAAGCTGCCTTTGGGAAGCTCAGACAGGCCTCTGGAGGTGAGGGGAGTGAAGCTCCCCTTGCCTTTGGAGACTTGGGGTATGCGCCCCGCAACGACCATATGACCAGCAGTGGTTGTCGCATATGCGATCCGGTGTTGGCCGGAACATTGATAAGGGGTGCACACCTGTATTGAAATTAATGGGGAGTCACCTGAAATTGGCTCGCGACCCATCTAGTGGATCTCGACCCCCAGTTTGAGAAACACTGCTGTACATATTTGCCTGGGAGCATGTCCCATTGAACTCATTCTGGCTTCCTTCTGAGTAGACATGCCTAGGGCTGCACTGTGAAATAAGGTTCATCCCAACCTCAGACCACTGATATCAGATACTATATATGTTTTCATGTGGGCTATTTATGCTTTCTGTATCCCTCATCAGGCTACTGGCCCATTGACATCTGGGAAAGATGGACACTGAGAGCAAGGAGAAGGAGAGATTCAATCTAGTTATAAAAAAGCAGTCTATAATTATGCTACTATTAAAATATTGATATTAAAACCTGAATCCTCCAACACTGTGCCAGTACAAACCCAATTGGTATGACTATGTCCTCATTTTTTAATGTTAAGAAATTCATGTTTAATTAAAAGGGATACATAAATCATACTGTTTGCTAAAGCTATTGACTATGCTGCTCTCATTCTGCCAAACTTAATATAAAATTAATTGTTAATTTTCAAGCCAGTGGCTTGTTCTTCACTGACATATATTCTGATTGTTCAGGTCACAATCAATGAAATATTAAGATTACATGCAGCTTTCTGCACAAGAGATGTTCAGCTCAGCCATTTGATGGTATCACGTTTCTCACTTTCTCAAGGCCCTTGGGCTGCTAGAAGCCAGGCTAATGAGTAAGCCGGAGGATGCTTAAGCATAGTTCAAGACCAGGGCAAAGGGTTGAGTTTGTGAGTCCGTTCCATTGTCACCTGTGGTCTTCAGTTTATCGTCAAGTGTGAAGCAAAACGGAAGGGCCAGTAAATGGAAAGGGGAGTCTGGAAAGCAGGCAAGAATGCTGGGAAGGATAAAAAGGAACAGCAAGCATGGACATCAGCATCCAATGAAGGAGTACATGGTGCCCCAGGAGGCTGGCTGAACCTACACAGTACCTAGATAGGAAACGACCTCAGAAACCTATATATGCCACTTTAAGTTCCATGCAAGAAAGATGAGATATGAATGGAAAAAGAAATGGAAACTAATAATTGTGTAGGGCAACAGCAGCAGCTGCTGCAGTAATCTGTTTTTAGAAACAATCAATTCCCAGATAGACAGGCTTCTTTAGTATTAATGATTATTTGACTTTCTGAGGCATGGCAAGGAAAGGGTCCCCTTAGACAAGTGTCTTAAATAATAATTGGGACGGACATTAACTTTTCCTTGTGCGAATGTCTTACAATATTGTAGATATCCCTTGAAACGGAGGTCACTCTGACCTTGCATAAATGAATCTCACATTTCACCAGTTTCTCACACGCTCGTTCTGTCTTGGACAAAACTTCAGAATCAAATAACCACTCGTTCCACAGTAGATGATGATTAACTTAGGGAGTTCTTGGCTTCATCTTCAAGAAGGTTAAGCTGACCTTAAATGACAGAAGTATATTATGGATATGTATTGTTGCATTCTATGCAGCGTTTTCTTATAGAGGTTTCATTGGCAAAAGTGTGTTCTTGTAAAGAGGAGATAGTTTCACTCTTTGCCTCTGCCAAACTAGACCCCAAACTTATTCCAAAACAGTGGGCTGATTATTTTCCCTGCAGTGTGCGTCTTGCTTCCAGGATATATTTCCTGCTTGTTATGAGCAAAGTACAAAAATTCTCTTTTTTCTCCACACCCTGAATGTTGCCAGCTATTGCAAGATAAATAATTCACGTGGAAACAAGGAAATGGAGGACCAGAAAAACACTCAGCTCAGTTAGAGACCCAAAATCCATTTATTCCAATGGGACATTCCCATCGGAGGCAAATTGAGTATGTGACTTTAGATGGCAGGATCTGACTCATTATTGACACAGAACACATAATGGGGCCCTACATTTTGATTTAGTGCTTGATCCCTTGAAGGGAACATTAAGACTTCAGTGGATTTCAGCTCCATTTCATTACACGCAACACAAATGATTCAGCATTGTTCTAAAATACATCACATAATACATATGAGAACTAGAGTAAAAGGCTTCAGAGGAACAGCTCATATCTTTTTTTGCTAACAAGAAACTTCCATTTAGGAGCTTGGTCACTTTAAAGATGCCTATAGAGCTGCCACCAACCTATGCCTGGATCAATGGGAGAGATGCTGTGTCTCTGCAGCTGCCATAAGGGAAATGGGACAGTCACCTACACTGAAGAGACCACTAAAGTTCCACAAAAGCTTGTTTATAAATTGTTCATGCACAGGGTGAGGATATCACTAAGCTCCTCGCTATGCTCCAAAGCATTCTTCCTAACTCACATAACAAAGGTTGATTGTGATAAATTGCCACTGCAGTTTTCAGGAAGAACCTCAATGGTATTGTAAATACTTCCAGCAAATGCACTTACTAAAAGATGTTAACAAATAAGCATGCTGGATTCAGAGAAGTGTTAGTGCGGTTGTGAGTTTTGGGAAATGCAAGCCAATACCAGTGTCAGAATCCCACAGAGTGGGCTAATCTAGTTTTACTTGTCACGGCTCTGTTAACTTCAGTAACAACCAGCCAGGGCCAAAAGTTGCGGAATCATATGGACAGATAACCAAGTTCACAAAATGTGAACTTCTCAGTATACCATGGCTATATTAGCCATTAAATTATGTATGATATGTTGCTGGGTTCCTGATGAAAGAATATATAAGTGAGTGCTTCTTCCCAGGATGGAGGGCATGCAATATTTATCCTTTATGCTGTGCTATTTTGAAATCCCCCACAATTTGAAGCTGCTTTGCAATATGTAAAAGTAGGAAAATGTCTAGAGAATTTTACTATAACTATCAGTGGCACCAGGGGCCACCCAAGGGCCCATGAGGAAGCCCTTGAAGCTCCTGACAGTGTCACTCAAAAACCAATTTGCTGTTGTTGCTTTCTCCCATCCTCCCCATCTTCCTCAGGTTACAACCTGGGGTAATTCAAGAGCCTCTGAGTAACCCCTTTTGCTGGAGGGCATTCCCAACTGCTATTCCATGCAATTCACCAGGTGATTTTTGTGATGAGCAACCAGCAGCACTTTTGGTACCTGGATGTGAACAGACTTCTGTTAAAGGAAGATCAGGCCAAAAAATTAACAAACAAAACAAAAATGGTGACTAGCTCCAGAGTGTTGACCAAGACTTTCCAGGGACCAATAGTGGATTTTGTTAAGATCACCTATGACTTGTTCAAAAGCCACAAGGACAGATGCTAAAACTCCCTTTTGAATTCTGGACCTTTCTAAAATTCATCAACAGTTCTAACTAAGGTTCAACAGTGACAGAGGCTATAATCCTATCCACACTTTCCTGGGAGTAAGCCCCATTGACTATGATGGGACTTACTTCTGAGTAGACATGTATAGGATTGGGCTGACAATCATTTCACAGCAGTTTGTAGCCAGTGGTTGTTCTGCTATACTTCTTGATGCTAATTTGGACCTATCTTTTGGGCACTCAAATTCACTTCAACACATTGACTTCTCACAAAGGCCTCCTCTAACCTTTTTGATGTAATCTACTTTATTGAAAGTCCAGCTTCACTAGAATGCCCCTCCTGTCAAGACTCTCTTTTGCTTATGATAAAGTAGCCTGTGTGCTTAAACAGTTGTGTTGGCGAATCAATAATGGTGACTGTACAACTGAAACTGTAAATGCATAAGAAATGTTGTTTCACTGATGGATAATGGATATCATTGTTGTTAACTTAATATGGACTCCTACACACACACACAAAACACGCATGCATGCACAGTAAGTGGTGACCTGCACAGTAGGTGGTGTTTCGCACCTTACAAGGACACAGACAGGGTGCCTGAATAATTGGTAAATGTTCTCATTGGTTGTAAAAAAAAACAAACCTAAATATTTGTGCAACCTTAATCCAGAAGAGAAGCAACAACACTTGGCAAATGCTTTGTATATTAAGTGCATTTGCTGGAAATATTTACAGTACACTTTCCTGAAAACATTACTGAGAAAATATCAGTGTTCAATTTGTGTGCCTTGACTTCAACAAAGACCTTCAAGGAGGTGCAGACTCTCAAAATATTATCCCATGTGAAGATTTTTCAATAAGCTTCCAATGTGGCCCATTAATTTTTTTAATTAAAAATTAATACTTAGGGAGACTTGGAGCTACATTCTTTTTTACAGGAGTAATTAGCTCCACAGAGGGTTGAACTCTATCAAAAGAGGGGGGGAGATGACCAACAACCATCCTTTTTTTTCTGAGTGACAAAATGTCCATTTCAACATTGCAGACACCAGATGTGATTCGCTAGAAAACTGCTGACCTAAACTTCAGAGTTGTTCCTCAAACCAGTTCCTTTAAGAAGAGAAGAAATCAGTAGAAAATTAGTAACTTAAAATTTGTACAGCTTTGAATAGGATCCATACCCTACATGGTGTTTATCAGGACTCAATGTTTAAATGGGGGCTAGTATCTACCCCTCAGTGTGATTGCGGGTTCTCCCACCAAACCATGTACCACATTGTGTCTGGCTGCAAACTGAGGGTGTATACTGACCCATGGTCTGACATTTTCTATGAAGGTAACTCTGTCCTTGAAAGGCTGCATGAACTGGACATTGACATTTGATCTAGTCTAACTGATATATAAGTCCACTTATAAATTAGTGCTCCTCTACAAAACCATTTCTCTGTTCCATTCTGTTCACTCCATTCCATTCTGTCTACCCTCCACTAGTGGAATGAACAAAGTGAAACCTGCAACAAAACATTGCATCTGCCAGTGTCATCACCTGGGGAGTAGGGAGGGTGCAGATTACACCATCAGGTACTGACACTAAAATGACTATCTATAAAATTTTTATTTTTAGAAAGTAAAAGGAGGTACGTGGAGGAATAGTCCTTCATCACCTCAAAAGATGTCTGTGCACAGTGGAGATGAGGTCAGGGCTGAAACAGGCTGCCTGGAAACTGCCAATCAGAGGGGTGGCGCACACTGGGCAACCACTGGGTGGCAGAATGTGGGCCCAGCACCGGAGGTGTCTCAGCACAAGCTTGCACTGGGCTAGCTCTGATGCTGGGCCCATGTTGAGGGCACACAAACATGCCTTACGGCATGTTTGCAACAGTGCGTGCCCACGGTAAACTGGCATGCATGGGTCTGGATTGAGCCTTTAGTCAGCACTTGTTACGTGAAAATCGCCTTTTGCCTTTTAGTGGTGATTTTCTCTCTATCTGGTTATGTACTATGGACTAAGTGTCTCCTACATTCAACAATCAGGTCAAGTCACAAGCTTACACAACCTCCACCTCCCTGAGGTTACACATATAGGCATCTTAAATCCACCTCCCTATGAAGAAGTCTGGCATAGTAAATCATTGTTTAAGTGTCTCCTACATTACTGTTTACATTGTATTGTTTTAACTCAATCACTGCTTAAGTACTGTATGCAAACAGGAACTGCCTTCTGTGTGTTGCTGACTCATTGTATTTTTTAAGTTCCCCCAGCTAGGAAGCCAGCCAATAGATCCCATTGAATTTTGCTGATAAGGGACATCCTGATCTTTTCAATGTTTACCCTGCTGTGTGGTAGTAAGGAAGCTACCATCCAGCTCAGCACGTTTTGCAAACTCCTTTTTAAGAGAGGCCTTCCCCACCACATGCTCTCTCTCTGGTTCCCCCTCCAAGGACACAACACATCTGTGTTGTGTCAGAGGGTCCTCTACATAGGACTCTCCCCCCCCCCCAACTGCTCTGCAGGACAGGTAACTATTTTGCAACTGGAACTCTTTCCCTTCTTTTCCCCCCTTTTTCTCCCCTTCTCTCCCCACCTTTAGTTAGCAACTGGGTTTGGCAGACCAGGGACCCCTAAAATCCTTCCCTACAACCTTTCCTTTTTCAAATTTCCTCGGATGCACCAAATACTCTTTACATGCAACCACCATAAAAGCTAGGTACACTAGATTCAAGTACTAAGACCAAGAAACATATACTTATCATTTTTCCATGTGCATTATGTTTACCTTTGTGCTTTTATAATAAAACTATAATCTTTTATTAACGTTAACTTTCTCTCAGTCTCCTTTTTAAGCAAAAGGGAATTTCTCTGCATTACGCCGTCTTGTTATCCAGCCTGAAATCCTAAAGTTCCAATAAGGGCAGTATACTAATTCCCCTAAACAAAACAGCCCTTTTGGTAACACACTAGACTATTTTTTTGTTTTTTATCTTTATTTTTTCTTTATATTTACCAATTAATACACTTCTGCATATCTAAGCGTTCTCCTGAGTTTGCCAAAATCACCATATTATTTGGTAGTGGCCCCATGTTGCTTGATATCTGATAGGCTCTCACAACCTAATCCTATCCCCCACCAGCCCCAAACATGCAGCCCTCCAACCAAGCACATGTTGCATGCTGTAGGGAGGAACTGGTGACCAGAGAACCAAGGAGAGGTAAGAAAACATTTTTTACTCACCTCCCCATAGCCTTCTTGGCCTTCAATGGGTGACCTATGCTAGCTCTTTTGCTGGCATAGGTACAAGGAGACTCCTGTGGTTGGGTCTAGGCCAGGAAATGGGGATAAGATCTCAGTGTGCCCGGGTGCCACCAAGTTCCTCCTTCTGCCACCCCAAAACTATCCCTGCCCCACTCACCACCCCAGACTGGCCACAGTTCTCTGCCACACATGCCACCAACCTAGCAGCTCCAACAGTGATTTGGAGGCCTGCCATTGCAGGCATAGAGTTTCCCAGCTCTTGCACCACTGTCAATGAGGCTCATGAGATGGTGGGCCCAGCCTTTCACTGACAGTGAGATGCATCTGCATAAGGCCCTGAAAGGATTGGACTGCACCTTACCTATCATAGATAGATACACTACATCTGATGCTTTGTTTCACATTTTTAAGTGCTAGGATCATGCTAAATATTGGTGTGATATTTCCAAAGTCAAATTGCTGATTAATTTCCTAGTTAGTCAGAAGTTTAGCAAGCAGCTTCTAAATTGCGACAGTGCTTGTGAAAACCTGCTCCCTCTCTCTTTCAGGAAATAAGCTCAGCAGGTTAAAAACCTAAGCTGACGTTTTCTTTTTAGGCTGCGCCCCTAGGCTGCGTACTTTTTGCCGCTACGCTTCTTCACTTCTGTTTGAACATCTCTAATTGCAGTTTCATGAAGAGTGTCAGGAGAATGGTCAGGAAGTAAGCATTTCCTGCTGGCCAGATCTATTTGTGTAATGGTTGTATTACAGGTTGTAAGCTACAAGCACTGTGTAGCAGCTCCTGTCTTGAAAGAAAAGAAGGAAGAGGTTATAAGTCAGCCTTGCCTTGCAGCTGCTTTCACTGAGCTTTGACAAAAGTACACAAGTGTACACCTAAAGCTGTAAAAGAACATTAATCAATGCATACAGCTTCACGATCATCTCACAATTGCTCATTGTGATTTTTGAAGGGAACAACGGAAAACACCACGTTCACAGTTGAATGGGTATTTTTAGCAGAATAGCTCTAAACAGCAGTTTGCCTAAGATTCACCTTATTTATATGGAACATCTTAAAAGAAGATATTTTTAAAAGCTCAATTCTTAGGATGCATTTCTCCCCTAGACCTTGTCTGCTAGAGTTATTATAGAAAGCCAGTGTGATATATGGAAAGTTGTTAGAACAGAAGAAAAAAAATCCAAGCCAAAATCCTTCCGCAGCTGTAGAGCTTGCTGTGGGTGGCCAGCAGCTTAACCTACCACACAGAATTATGTAGGTAAACAGTTACTCAGAGTTCCATGGAGTAAGGATAGAATACAAATGCAATAAATATATGTGAACAGAAACTACTGTCAGCTTCCCAAGACTGATATCCACAGTCACAAATCCATAGGTGACCATGATGTGTTTCACTAGCTCACAAATGATTTCCACCCAAATCAATGACACTTACTTCCAAGTAAACATATTTAGCACTGGATTCAATATGTTACCATAATCACTACAGAAATGAACAAACCTGAGCTTGTTTTCTGATCAATTCCATTCCTTGTCATCACTGCCAATCACGTGATTGTAAAATCACGTGCAAACTATTTGCAAACTATTTGCAGGCAGATGAAATGCACTGACTTCAAAGAAAAAAAAAATGTGAAAGAGTAAGAACATATTTCCTTTTGTTCATCCTAAATCTCCCACCAATCAGTTTCATTGGATGAACCCTAGTATTACAAGAAGGGGGAGAAAATATATATATATCTCACTCTCTCTCACTCCACACCATGCATATTTTTATCTGTCTCAATCATGTCCTTCTCAGTCAATTTTTCTAAAACTAAAAAGCCCTCTAATGTTGTAGGTGTTGCAGTCCACCAGTTGTTTTGTTTGTGCTCTTGTAGCTTTTTCAGCTCTACAATATCCTTCTTGAGTGTGGTGACCAGAACAGGACACAGTATTCCAAAAGTGGCCACACCATTGATTGATTTAGGAACAATATCTTATGGCACAATCCTATGTTGGCATCTGCTGGTGAGACGTGCATGCACTGTGTTGCCAATGTTCTGTAAGGCACTTTGTGGTAGCACAGTGGTGCATGGCACTGGTGCAAAGGCCTACACCAGCCTGCCAGTGCCAGTCAAAGACTTTTCCAGCTATATCAGTGAGTTCAACTTATGAATCAGGCCCATCATGTTGTGAATATAACTGTCTGCTGGCAAATACCATTGCTGTGGATTGTGGAGGGAAAGCGTGCAATGAGTTATACTAAATCAACTGATAGATTTTCTAAACCTGGCAATCATTTTGTAGCAACCAGACTTCAAAAGAAACATCTATTTAATTCAAACCTTTCCTGTCAAAATATGTTAGATATCATATTTTTTGTAATATATTCTCCACTTCGTACCAACTGGAAACTTGATTCTTTTACTTGTTGGCTATATTCATTTTGCTTTGACTAATCTTTTAGGCAAGAATGCCACAAGGCCAAGGCCCATCTAGAATCCTGGACTAAGAGAGAATGTCACTGTAGCACAACCCTGTGCATGCATGCAAGACCTCCTATATGTATACGTTATTTTCTGTTTTTATCTGCACAATGTACTGCAAAATCATTTGGGGCACTTTTGTGAAAAGAAAAAATAAAGTTCCTTTCTAACCTTTAACTACATTAACCACAATGCTACATTATTTTGTGATGTATATAAATGACAATTTTATAGCTGTTTTATTCCACATATTACATGGGTATAAGAGCATATTATATGTCAATATTGCAGTTGCATATAAAGGCACTCCAGTAATTTTAGATTTATATGTTGTTACTTCTTTATATTGTTGCAAAGCTTGATCACAGGGGAGGAGGTCTGGTCTAGAGGGTAGAGCCTCCGTTAGCCCCAAGATAACATGAGAAGGTTGCCAGTTCGAGGACACCGGCCGCTCCCTGAACAGCTGAGAATGACAAGAACTTGAAGCAGCTGACAAGCCCAGCTGAATGATTCCATCTGCTCTTGGTGTGAGCAAGAAGCGTCTCAGCTGCCTTCCTTGTGAGAGATGGAGCTGTTTGTCAGCCTGCGTGGAAGAACTGGAGGCCAGAAGTGAGACCAAACCAGGAAGATCCATTCTGAAATGTTGTAAACCGCCTTGAATAAAGTCAGAGGAGTAATCCGATGACCAGAAAGGTGGTATATAAAAATACCTAGTTATTATTATTATTATTATTATTATTATTATTATTATTACAAATAGGTGACATTCATTCCAGCTCAGGATTGTGATTGTACACTATCTCCAAAGGGCCCTTGAAGCATGCACAAGGGATTTTGCGTTTGTGCTGGAGCTTGTAAGACTGAGAGCAAAGTCCAAAGTCCAGCTGAAATGTCTGCATGACTTCCTCTTTGCCGATGATGCAGCTGTCACTACCCACTCTGCCAAAGATCTCCAGCAGCTCATGGATCATTTTAGCAAGGCCTGCCAAGATTTCGGACTGACAATCAGCCTGAAGAAAACACAGGTCATGGTTCAGGATGTGGACTCACCTCCCTGCATTACAATCTCTGAGCATGAACTGGAGGTTGTCCATGACTTTGTGTACCTTGGCTCAACGATCTCCGACACTCTTTCTCTCAATACCGAGCTAAACAAGCGCATCAGTAAAGCAGCTACCACGTTTTCCAGACTCACAAAGAGAGTCTGGTCCAACAAGAAGCTGACGGAACATACCAAGATCCAGGTCTACAGAGCTTGTGTCCTGAGTACACTTCTGTACTGCAGCGAGTCATGGACTCTTCGCTCACAACAGGAGAGGAAACTGAGCGCTTTCCACATGCGCTGCCTCTGACACATCCTCGGCATCACCTGGCAGGACAAAGTTCCAAACAACACAGTCCTGGAACGTGCTGGAATCCCTAGCATGTATTCACTGCTGAAACAGAGACGCCTGCGTTGGCTCGGTCATGTCGTGAGAATGAATGATGGCCGGATCCCAAAGGATCTCCTCTATGGAGAACTCATGCAAGGAAAGCGCCCTACAGGTAGACCACAGCTGCGATACAAGGACATCTGCAAGAGGGATCTGAAGGCCTTAGGCGTGGACCTCAACAAGTGGGAAACCCTGGCCTCTGAGCGGCCCGCTTGGAGGCAGGCTGTGCAGCATGGCCTTTCCCAGTTTGAAGAGACACTTGGCCAACAGTCTGAGGCTAAGAGGCAAAGAAGGAAGGCCCACAGCCAGGGAGACAGACCAGGGACAGACTGCACTTGCTCCCGGTGTGGAAGGGATTGTCACTCCCGGATTGGCCTTTTCAGCCACACTAGACGCTGTGCCAGAACCACCTTTCAGAGTGCGATACCATAGTCTTTCGAGAGTGAAGGTTGCCAATACAATGTACTCCAGTTTATCAGGGACCTTTTGTTCAGCAACAGCTTCCACACTGTACTGAAGGCCATTTCTGAAGTTCTCTCAGGATTGGGAGGTGATCTATGATATGATAGCACAGTAACAAAACTGAAAGCGCAATCCAAAGCTGGGCCTCCATTGGTGCAGTGGCTGCTTTGCCAGCAGAGGGTGTCACAAATGTGCCATAAGGCATGTTGCAACACGTGGAGAGTAAGCAGCGCTAGCAGGGAGGTCTGCGCTCTCCTACAGACGCCGCATCCAAAGGATTGTCCACCAGCAGAGGTGAGTGGGCAGCAGAGGGGCAGTGGGAGGGTAAAGCAAAAGCAAGGAGGGGACATTTCTGGATGGTGGGAGGCAGTGAAGTCAGATCAGGCCTGGGAGGGGATAGGATCTTTGAAGCAGGCTTCCACCATATCCTAATCCCCACCCCACACCTCCCAGCAATACATGGGACTGCTTGGACATGCACCTATATAGCAGGTGCAGATCCAAGTAGCCCTATCAGGTAGGGTGGTGCATTATTAGGTGTAAGGGGAAAAATTCCCATACCCCAAGGAGAACTCCAGCCTGTTCCAAAGCTGCACTGGATATAGTGGAGTTATGCGGCCCCAAACACTAGCGCAGCGAAGTATCGGGCTGTCAAGACACTTCACTCAGAACCCACTGCAGAAGGCGTGTTCACTTGTTCCTCTCCACACAGTGGCTGTCACTCACATAGAGTGACACATGCTTTACATTTTAAAGGTATCAGCTTCTCTAGGTAAATAGGGCATTCTACAAACAAGCCATCTGTTGAGCCACAGCCCATTCTCCATACCACATACACATCTTGCTTCATGTCCTAGTTGCTTGGGAGATGGTACAACCAAACCAGTGTTTCTCAAACTGTGGGTCAGGACCCACTAGGTGGCTCACGAGTCCATTTCAGGTGAGTTCACATTCATTTCAATATTTTATTTTTAATATATTAGACTTGATGCTACCATGGTTGCCCCAGACTGCATTTGGGGAAATGTTGCAGACCTGTACTTTTAACAAGCTACTATGTATATTCTTTTAACAAAAGATAGTATTGCAACCTAGGATTGTTAAAAATGTTCCTGCTTGATGATGTCATTTCCAGTCATGACATCACTTTCAGTGGGTCCTGACAGATTCTCATTTTAAAAAGTGGGTCCCAGTGCTAAATATGTGAGAACCACTGAACTAAACTATTATTTTAATTGTGCATGGAAGGTAGATAGGATGACCCCCCCTCCCATGCGATTAGGTCTCAGTGCAACAGGAGGGGGCAGGATGCATGTGCTCAGAATGCAATCAGCTGGTCTCCTTTGCAGCCAGCATATAGGGGCCAGCGGGAAAATTCAATTTCTACTATTCTATCCCATTCTCTCAAGATTTTGCATAAAAGTGGAAGAAACCTTAAAAGAGGCCAAGTGATGCCCTAGTTATCTGTTTACCTGTGCATGCTTCAGCTTGTCCTGGTTTTCTGCACTCTTTGGAAAGCCTACATTATAGATATGCCATGAACCACATTTAAGGTCATTTTTTGGGGTTCTTCATAATTGGTTTTGTCAGGGTGGAAGATGACAGAGAAGATTTGAATTACTCCAAACCTGGCATTCTTGTAATTATAATAATTATTACCAAAAGAAAAGAATCAGTGTTCCAGCTGGGATTGAACTACAGGACACATTTAATGATCAGCTTTCTTTTCAGTTATTATAATGTATTTATAATCGCATATCTCCAAACATTCTTTTCATTTGCAAATGCTGACTAAAATGTGACACAACTTGTTTTCCGGGTTGCATTCATTTTTCACATAGCAGACAATGTACTCTTACACAGTAGGTCAAAATGACCTTGGCTTTAGATATATCGTGTTTTATCTACAACAAGGTCTATCAATCTCTCTGGCTTTTTAAAAAAAAAATGCCTTTTAATTTGAAATATGACAAATAATATATGCCTGAATGGAAAATAACACATGGGAGTGATGTCAAAGTCAAAACATAAATAAATCATTGCCAGTTCCATTTTGCAAGGGCCACACAGCAACACCCTGCTTATGGGTTCCACACTGCAGAGGGTTCCATTATTGCTGCTGCCAACATCCAGCTCTAGCAGATGCAAAAGAAGAAGAAGAAGAAGAAGAAGAAGAAGAAGAAGAAGAAGAAGAAGAAGAAGAAGAAGAAGAAGAAGAAGAAGAAGAAGAAGAAGAAGAAGAAGAAGAAGAAGAAGAAGAAGAAGAAGAAGAAGAAGAAGAAATGAACAATATGTAAATACAGGAGGACTCTTTGTCTGATTCAGTATTGCTCATTTTATGGTCTTCAAGGTAGCAAAGCCAAGCATAGGCAAACAACAATAGAGCATGTTAAGGAAAGAACAGACTTAGGGTGCAATCTTAACCTGACATTAGGTCGGCTCAAGTCCCCTGGGAAGGTCGCAAACGTGTTGTAAAGCACATTTGAGTCTCCATGGGAGGAAGTGAGGCCAGTGCTCCGAGAAGTGCTGGCCTGTGGAGGCTGATGGAGGCCCCCACGCCGGCTTCCTCCCGGCTCCTTGTGTCAGCTCGGATGAGCCAACGCAAAGGTGACAGATAGGCGTGGGGGGAGGCGAGGAGGGGGAGAGAGGGAGGCGTTCCTCGGCGGGGGGAGGGAGGGCGATGAGTGGCCCCGGGGCGTACATGCAGGGAGCTGGAGGTGGGGTTGGGATCCAGTTATGCCGGATCCCAACCCCTGTCCCCGGGGAGAACGGAGCGGCTTCAAGCCGTTCCGCTCTCCTCGGACTTGTGCCACCTCAGGAGGTGGCGCAAGTCCGAGGAGACGCATTGGGGCCAGCAGCCCTTACGCGGAGGTAAGGGGAAATGTTTCCCCTTGCCTCTGGCTAAGCTGCTGCTGGCCACAATCCTGAGCTGGTTACAGTGCAAGCCTCCTGGCTTGCCTGTTCCAGCGCAGGTTAGATTGTGCCCTATGGGCACAATCCTATCCAATTTTCCAGTTTTAGTGCAGCTGTGCCAATGGGGTGTGCACTGAACCCCGTGGTGGAGGGACAGTCACAGAGGCTTCCTCAAGGTTAGGGAACATTTGTTCTCTTACCTTGGGGTTGCAATATGGCAGCATCCATGCTGGAGAGTTGGATAGGATTGGGCCCTTAGGATGCAATCCTAACCCCTTATGTCAGTGCTTTCCAGCACTGGCATAGTGGTGCCAATGGGATGTTTGCTGCATCCTGCAGTTGGGTATCAGTCACGGAGGCCTCCTCAAAGTAAGGGGATGTTTGTTCCCTTACCTCAGAGCTGCATTGCCCTTATATCAGTGCTGGAAAGCACTGACATAAGGGGTTAGGATTGCACCCTTAGTCTTTCATTCAAGGTGACATGCTTCTCATGACTCAATGCAACAATTCACTTACAAAGAAAATCCAAATTGGTGGTAACCCAGCATGAGACAGTGTAAGGGCAGGAGAACCCAAAGATAAGACATACGTCCTGTATTACTGTGTGAATCTTCCATGAGTACTAACTGAATCATGGCTGCTGTCTCAACAGAACTTTCAGGAGCAATACTGATAAAGTCCTATTTCCCAAACTGAGGGTAACGACCCTCTGCTCAGTGACAACCCAATGTGCAATGAGTTGCGACCCGATGCTCCCTGCCGTGCCACAAAACCTTACTGGGAACCTCTGGAGGCTGCTCCTGGGTCACACCAGGCCTATGATCCACTCCCTCGGCCTTCAGGGGCCTCGGAATGTTTTAAGGAAGCAATTGGAAGTAATTTCCAGTATGCACCCACAACTTCCAATTTACTTCCAAGTTGCTTTCGCAGGCGATGTGAGTACTGCAGAGGACAATGGAGTGGGTCGTGGGCCTGGCACAACCCAGAAGAGGCCTCTGGAGGCTCCCAGTAAGGCTATGTGAAAGGAAGCATTGAGTCATGACCGACCATGGAGGATGATGTGGGTTGTGGCACTAGAAAGTTCCAACATCTACACTGTGAAGTGAAGCAAGTGCTATGCAAGAAATTCACCAACGGCTCATACTATTTTAATGCAGTCGAATTTTCTTGGCTTAGTGGCTTGTGATTGGGTAGAAATGATTTGACAGTGCAATTGTATTAATGCTTTTTTGGAAGGACACCCCACTATGTTCAGTGAGGCTAGCTCCCAGATAGGCATACGTATTTAACAGACACTCTTAGCCCACCACAGTCAGTATATCTTTGGAATCTACAGCTGCCAGGGATTTAGCTAGTGACAAATTGCAAGGCATTCCAGAACTGATCTTAACATATCTGCACTTTAATTCTAATCTTATTTGATTGGAAGGAAATTCAATTTGTTTCCATGGACTTTACTTTCAAGTAAGTTCATATAGGTCAATAGCACATTTAGGTCAATGATGGCTTTATCATTTTTTCATAATGGAAAAAAAAAAAGAAAATTTCATTTCACCCATTATCCGAGACTAGACTAGAAAACTAATATTAGTACAGCTGTGAGGTTTCTTAAGCAAATGGTCAGGAATGAACTGGTCTTTGCAATTGGGTCTTTGCGCTTTGTGCCGTGGAGAGGACAGAGGATAGGAACTTATTTTTGAGCACTTGCTGCTTGACAAATAATTCATATATATCAGTCCAACAAGAGACCAGATTAATTATGCATTTAACTCCTGAGTTAGAATTAATGGCAGTCTTAATTATTAAAGTGGAGCGCACACTAACATTTAGATTGGGCTGCTCCTAAGCTGACCTATTACTGTAGGCTATGTCAGCATTTATAGTGCAACTCAAATGCCACATCAACACACTATAGTTATTTATTTACTTACTCACCCATCCATTCATTTATTTTTCAAAAGCATTACCATCACTACCACACCACACCAGTAGTTGAATATGGACGGTTGCAGACCTCCCATTCAGTCTATGGGGAAATGCCCCAGGCACAAGCCTCTAGGACCCTGCGGAAGCCTTTTTGCGTCTCCCAACAGGGTTGGAAACTGTGCTTCCTGTTTCCCGGAAACACAGTTTATAGCGTTGAGGAAACTTCAGGAGGTTTCGCTGACGCAGGCACACATCGCGCAAGGCTCTGTGAACCCCAGGTGAATGGGCGGGTGGATTTCCATGCAGGGGGGGCAACAGCCCATGGGGGGTGCCATCGTGGACCTTTGCCCCAGGGTGGGATGCTGGGATGGTTGACCACTGATGCACAATCAAACAATGGATAATCATGACAACAAAAGATGGTTGGGGGATGTACCTTTCTCCTCCTCCCCCTCACAAGTCACTTGATGTTTCTGTAATCACTGTGAGTGGGAGGGCTATAGCGTTAGACACCTTCAAGAGGAGATGACCAGGGTGGCTTTTCACCTTGCTCATTTTCTTTTCTTTTCTTCCACACACGGCAATTGATGGCTCTGCATCTGGATTCTGTCTTCAGAGCTTGCACTGGGGTTAGCTCATGCAGGTGAGAATGCTCCCTTCTGATGGAACAATTCTTTGCAGCATGCAGCAATGCTTTGATAGCAGAGGAGAACCAATGTGGACTTTGCCATCCCCTGCACTTTAATGTCCAAGGAAGTGTCTCAGGTAGTTGCTCTGTTTACACAGTGGAACTGCGCTGGTGTGGAATTGTGGGCAAAAATATTAAGAAGGTAGAAAGGAGGAAGGTGCTATTTTTCCATTCACAGGCATGTGAGAGGCATTGTCGTCATTCGCTGATGAAAGGGATAGCAGAATGCTAAACTAGCCAGTGAGACAAGATAGTGAAAAGTCCCAGGGTGGTGGTCTCCCCATGTTTGTTATGAAGATCGGTCAGAGCACTTTTGAAACTGAACTTCAGCTGACATGAGACGTAGAGATGGTGCTGAAGGACTCTTAGAGACACTGATGAATGTTATGATGTGGAAATTCAGTCATAAGAACTAATGACTGTCTCACTGACAGTAAAACTCTGAAATTTAAGAGCATTATTTCAAGTTTATTACTGAGGATCCAAACAATAAATCACCAGCCCCTTGTTTTTAGAATGGGCATGCTTCTTCCTGATAGATGAAGAACATCTTTGAGGTTTATGCACCTTTTCAAACCTATCATTATATGAGGGGTTATAAAAAGGGATTGAAGTGTGGTGTGCTTTCAATTTCAATATTTATTAAAAAGAACACTTTCACCAGGTGTGCGCACAGCCACACACAGCCACAGCCACACACACAACCTTTACAAAGGAGAAATATTCAATCATTATGCATCAACACATGCATCATTTCAATGGGCCTTCTCCTATTTTATTCATTTATTTTACAACATTATTATCTGTTTCAATCATTTTTCAATGTCCAAAGGCACTCTTAATTTCATCTAAGAGCTAGGTGTCATTATGGCTCTCTCTCTCTCTCTCTCTCTCTCTCTCTCTCTCTCTCTCTCTCTCTCTCTCTCTCTCTCTCTCTGTGTGTGTGTGTGTGTGTGTGTGTGTGTGTGTGTAGGTTTGGGTTTTGGTTTTCCTTTTCCCTCATTCTTTCCTTACTACCAGCTTTTATTTAAAAAAAAATAAAAGTATTTTAAAAAATACAGAAAAAATACTTAGGTCCAATTGAATTGGGATGCCATAGATTAGCATTTCTGAAGTACCAGTGGAAGTAACTGGCAATCATAACTTCCAGATTGGGAGGCCAGATGCAATGTGACAAACACCTGTAAGAGGCTCAGAATGGACAGGAGGGCTTTTTCGAGTACGCAAAGCACATGCTGGAGTTCTGACAGACGAGCTGAGCCTACTACTGCTGCTTGTCATGTTTTGTTGCTGGTCTCACTGCCAGGCAACCGGACACCACCAGAAACCAGTACCATCTGACACCACTTCAAGTACCACCAGTACCAATATTCAAATATTTGTATTTGAGACATACAAAATTATGCAGGGAATGGACAGAGTGGATAGGGAGATGCTCTTTACACTCTCACATAATACCAGAACCAGGGGACATCCACTAAAATTGAGTGTTGGGCGGGTTAGGACAGACAAAAGAAAATATTTCTTTACTCAGCGTTTGGTCGGTCTGTGGAACTCCTTGCCACAGGATGTGGTGCTGGCGTCTAGCCTAGACGCCTTTAAAAGGGGATTGGACAAGTTTCTGGAGGAAAAATCCAGTATGGGGTACAAGCCATGATGTGTATGCGCAACCTCCTGATTTTAGAAATGGGTTATGTCAGAATGCCAGATGCAGGGGAGGGCACCAGGATGAGGTCTCCTGTTATCTGGTGTGCTCCCTGGGGCATTTGGTGGGCCGCTGTGAGATACAGGAAGCTGGACTAGATGGGCCTATGGCCTGATCCAGTGGGGCTGTTCTTATGTTCTTATGTTATGTTCTAATGGTTGAGAAACACTGCTGTAGATCAATGGTTAATCCTATTCCTTGTCAGTGCGCAGTTTGTCAGTATTCTGTTCAGCTGAAGAGCTGAAAAGGCAAAGGGAGTGGACTGGAGTGGTGGATCTTGGCAGCAAAGGCACATGCCAAATCCTATCCCCGATTTTTCAATCCATTCTCCCCTTCCTTTCCTTGGATTTACACCAGCAAAATAACTGTCATGGCTCTGAGATCAGGCAATCTACCAGGTTAAAAAGATGGTTAATTACGGCTCACTGGCCCCCCTCCATGACATGCAACGTGTGCTCCGTCAGCATGGCTGCATGGTGGGAGATTGTGGGCGGGGGGGGGATAGGATTGGGCTATTAATTGATTTATTTATCAAGGGGGAAAGAAATCCAGGAATGGCTTGAGTCAGAATTGGTGGCCCTTCCCTCCTCCAGGGTGCTTGTAATACACAAGGCATTTCTCCATGCAGAGCTCATAACAGTTAATATTCTGTTAGTAGATAGACACATAATAGGTTCAAGGCGTCTATAATAAACCTGAGCTTCATCAGCAATTCTAAGTTTTCAACCAAGAAATATTGATTTATACATATTATATTCAATGGTGTTTTATAGCCATTTGTAACACCTACATTAAGAAAGAGACGTGTCAGGATGGGAGCCAAGATGTGCATGAAAAAGATAAAGTGTTGTCCAAAATAGCAAATTTTAAAATCTGGGCACAACCTCTATTTAAAAAAAAAAAAGGAGAGACAGAAATAACTTTTTCCAACTATTTAACATGGAGTTGCAGAATTCATGATGGATGTTCTAGTAGAGGAATTTCATCAAAAGACTCACAAAGAAGTTATTTGAGGTATCCGACTCTCTTTCCAAAATCATATATTTTGATTCATACTTCATGGCACACATTGAGGGCTGCCTTGGAGCCCCTTGAATCCTTCAATGCCTCTGGCTACCAGACATACATCATCAGGCTCAGGCCAAAGCCCTATTCAGAAATTCTACAGGACACAGTCCACAGTTACAGTGTGAACTAACGTGTGCTAGTAAGCTCCACCCATTATGCTGATGCAGTCTGTAACCCCGGCGAGCGGACGCATGTCTCAGTGAGGAAGCCGCCACGGAGGCTGGATTCAGTCTCTGTGTGTCGGTGCATCTCCATGCGCTGACGTGATTTCCTCCTGAGGAGGCCCAAACGTGCCTTACGGAATTTCCTGGATTGCGCCCTAAGGCAGTGTGTGCAGGCCAGAACTCCAGCAGCAAAAAAGTAGTGCAGTAGAGTTTGCACTCTAGTTGTGTGCCTGTGTGAGTATGCTTGGGTAAGAATTAATTAGCAGGGGTGATTTAGCAAGCTAATAAAATAGCTTGTACGCTTATGTAACCAAATGAACCTTTTATATACAGGATCAGAATGGGTGTCTCAAGACTGAATCTCAAGCATTGGCTAAGAGCATCTCAATACGATTCCTGGGCTGGGCTAGAACTGATCATCTCTAGGCCAGCCATGGCAGATTTTTTGTAACAGCATCCAGGAGTTGTTAACACCTCCTCCGGGGACATCATTTAGCAGCCAGTGATCTGCACTATGGAAGAAATTGGCCGGTTAGCATTCATAATCATAAC
This sequence comes from Tiliqua scincoides, assembly GCF_035046505.1. Classification (NCBI taxonomy): domain Eukaryota; kingdom Metazoa; phylum Chordata; class Lepidosauria; order Squamata; family Scincidae; genus Tiliqua; species Tiliqua scincoides. The sequence continues at coordinate 53,121,122 of NC_089823.1, forward strand.
TCCAAACCCATTTCGACAAAATAAAATTCAAGAGCAGTACTTGCATAGGTACATTGTGTATAAAGTTGTGTTTTCATTCGACCTTATACCTGTGGCTAAAAACTTGTTCCCCACACATGGACACCACGTGTGTGTGTGTGTGTGTGTGTGTGTGTGTGTGTGTGTGTGTGTGTGTGTTTCAAAGGGGGGGAAATGTATTTGCACTCTGTGTGTGTGTTACCTAAAGGGATATGTTTGTTGATTTGTGTTTTCCATGCATAGATAATGTAACAGCATTTTTGACAAGCAACATTGTGAATGGTGGATAACAGGATAATATTGGTGGATAATATTATAATAGGACAGTTGCCAGGGTCATTGGGAAAGCACCTGTTAGTGTTCCTCCATTTGCTTTTGTTTTTCAAAGTATTGTGCTCCTGACTTTGCTGTGGAGGTTCATAGGAAGATGATTAGGTATCATTAGTGCTATCATGCTATGCCACCCCCCCCCCAGTACAATGAGACCAGACTGCCTATCACATCAATAAAATCATCCCACACTTTGAAATAAGTGGTTTAACAAGATAAAAAGAATAGGAGTTATTCATTAAATCTTGCAAGCAGGCTCTTTACATGTAATTATGTAACTGCAATGCAGAAACATCTCTTGGGCTTCACCCACACATTTTGCAAGTGCTAAGCCTCATCATTTCTGGTTCAGTTCCATTTGAAAAGGCACTTCGAGACTGGGGGGAAAAAATGCATTTCTCCATATTTAACACCAATGCCCAGATGGAGCACATTCACTCCCCCCCACTCCTAGTTTGCACAATCACAAAGAGAGGGCTGCTCAAATGTTCAGAGTAATTGGGACACCAGTAAATGCCTTCACCTTGTGATTTCAACTATTCCTTCAATTCTTTTCCAGACAGCATTAATTAAAAGCTGGCATGTGACATTGCTCACAGACTTTGACCCTAAACTCAATCTTCAGACTGGACACAAATCCCCTGCTGACATCAAACATGTTTTTTACTGTATGTATGTTTTCAATATCAGAGATTATTTAAGACAAAACACATACACACACAAAACGTGCTCTTGAAATCGTGGAAGTGCATGGAAAAAACGTATATGTGCTGGGGAAAGTGTTCACGGAAACTGACCAGTCTGAACTTCTTGAATAATTTACTCCAGAATAAATAACTGCACCAAGGCTGCCACAGACATATCTTGCCATTGTAGTCTTTAGTTTGTGATCAAACCAGCAACCAGATTATATCCTCCCACACCAACTTTTCTGGCCAACAAAAACAATGGTCAAAGGAAAGTCTTCTCATGCAGTGGTGTCATGAACTTTTTTCAGAGGATTAGTCAGAAAGAAACATTAGGCTCAGTTGATGACAAACTGAGAAATTTGCATTGGGGCATATGCTGTTATCTTTCTCAAGGGCTGCCTGGAAGACAACATGAAGTTCATGTTACATTAAGGCGACAATCCTATACAAATATACCAGGGTGTAAGTCCTCACACAGTGGCACAACAGGAGAGCAACATGTTATACAGTATATGCACATAGGGCGCAATCGTAACCCCTGGGTTAGGTTGGCACAAGTCACTTGTGCTGACCCAAGGGTGTCACAAATGTGCCGTAAACCACATTTGCACCAACTGTAGAATCAGGAAGTCCACCTCAAGGAGTTGCATGAGCCTTCTCACACCGGATCCAGGCCCAGTGGGATAAGTTTGCATCAGCTGAGCTTGGCTGACACAGGGATGGGGGTGTGTGTGGGGAGGGTGGGGGGGAAGAGGCATTTTGGGGCAGGGGAAGGGAGGCCGGCTGGCATTCCTGGAGGCGGGTGGATGGGGAGTAGGAGGTGGGGCCAGGATCTGGCAGTTATGCCAGATCCTGACCCTGTTCCTGGGCAGTGGGGAACAACCTCTGGCTGCTCCGTTCCGCTCAGATTTGCGCCACCACCTGAGGTGGCACAGATCAGAGTAGACCCATTGGGGCCAGAGCAGCACAACACGGGGTGAGGAGAAAATTTTCCCCTTGCCTTGGGTTGCGCTGATTCTGGCCCCAAACTTGTGCTGGATACAGCGCACGCCCCAGTGCAAGTTAGGATTGGGCTGAGTGTCAGTAAACAGAAGGAAGACCAGGGCACCATCATGGCCTCCATCTTCTATGCATTTTTAACTGAATGCATGGAAGAGCATACATGCATACAGTAAGTGGACATGAAGACTCTTCAGATGTGGGACACACATAGAAGATGGGGCCTGTGGGTTGAATGGTTGTGATCCTGTTTTCTTGCTTTACATTAACTGACTCTACACACATGGAACATTATCTCTCTACCTATTGCAGTGTTTCTCAACCGGTGGTACCCATACCACCGGTAGTACTCGAGCTACATAAGAACAGCCCTGCTGGATCAGGCCATAGGCTCATCTAGTCCAGCTTCCTGTATTTCACAGTGGCCCACCAAATGCCCCAGGGAGGTAGTGTCTGGTGGTGCACACGAGACCTCCAGATCCCTGCCACCTGACAGCAAGACCAGAAACAAAATGTGACAAGCAGTGATAGGAGGCTCAACTCGCTTGAAAAAGTCCTCCCATTCACTCTGAGCCTCTTATTGGTGTTTGTTGCATCCTGTCTGGCCTCCCAATCCAGAACTACCTGGCAATGACATCATCACCAGCTATTTCCAGTGCTACATCCAATAGGTGGACTGTGTGAAGTGGTACAACAGGCGACAAACATTGAGAAATGCTGATCTATTTTGTTTCTGTTTTCTAAAACAGGTAACATTTGGTCATTCAGTTCTTACTTTCCCAAGTATAAGTAAGGTTCTGAGTCTTAAATAATTTCATAGTCTGGTGACTATTCACATGAAGGTGCCACATACAAATAGCCAAAACAGAAACATGATGTGAAAGTGAAAACACTTTGAAGTGCTTTAATATCAGTGTGCATCAGTAAATGACATAAGGCAAGCTGTAAATAACTGTCTTAACTTTCACTGCCAAAATCTTCAGAGGCTGAAGATACTGTCAAGTCTCTGACAGATATCTTCTGATGGCATCATGTGGTCACATTTTACAGAACCAGATCTAGTGTTTGTTTCCATGCCACCATTGCACAGCTACACTTACCACTAACGTGATAGCACTCTAGTGAATTCTGATATGCTTTGAGGCCTTCCAACAATGAATTGTATGACATGAAGATGGAATACAGAACAAATGGCTTCTTCAATCTCAGGGGCCTAATTCCTTTAACACAAGGTGCCATCCAGCCTCAGCAGTTTCTTTCCCTTTCTGCAGACACTTCACTCTTCAAGAAATGCAAAATCATCCCAGATGCTCTTGCATCATCACAGAAGTGTCTGGGGAGATGATGCATCATACTGTATCATACTGTATGCATCATACTGTAGAGCCTGCATTCAGTCCTCAGTCCCTACATAGGATTGGGCTGTAAATGTTTCTTGTAATGTCAAATGCATCAGTCAATATTCAGTACAACTGAAACATACATTTTGAAAAATTTACAAGACTGAACTTGATACTTTCAAGTTAGATGAAATTCAGAGTTTTTGAGCACAAAGCTTAAAAGCAATTCCTAAAACCCAGATGCCTTAAGCCTTCTTCATTTCAAAAATAAACTTTTGGCTTTAACATCCAGTGCTTAAAATTGCCTAGGCTATGAAGGGATCCACAGTGCTTTCTATAAATGTTGTTTTAGTACCAAGTGCAGGTTTTTTGGGATTTAATACTATAGATCATACTGGCTTGCTGTACAATTTAGGAAATCCATAATAAATGTTTTTAAAAGTCACTTAATTCAAATTGTTGTAATGCACTTTATAAGAGGGCCTGGGCATATATATTTTCATCATGAAGTTTATTAGATTCCCAGGGTTTTTATGGTTTCCCATGACAATATGTTATGCAAAGCTTATTTTCTTTACAAAATTGTCCCAAAAATCTAAAGGAAATTATGCCAAAACATTTATTGAAACATATGAAAAGTAATCACCAATGACAATGCATTTCATGATTATTTGAACGTGATTTTGAGCCCAATCTTACACTTACCACAGAGAGCCAACCATCCTCGGTTTCTCTTCCATGATAGCACTGACTGCCAGAAAGCAGCCAGTGTCTGTCATAAAACATGTTCCAATGGTGTGCGACTTAGAAAACTGCCATGAGCACTTGTGAGAAGGCCTATGCTTTCCCACCCCTGTCGTCATTTCTCCCACTGATCATTGATGGAGGTAAGTCAGCAGGATGGGTTGGCAGGAGGATGGAATGGAGCAGGGAGGGCAGGAATGGGCAGGGAGGGAGGGATTGGGTGCTGGGAGGGGGATGGGATCAGAGGCAATGGTGTTGCCAGTATCCCAACCCCTTCCCGGGCCTGATCCTGTGGCAAAATAGCAAAATAGCTGTTTCAGGTCCAAGTAGACCTGTCCATGCCTCAGAGGCTTACCTCCAGGTAAGGAAATAATTGTTCCCTTACCTAGAGGATACCTCGCAACTGTCCCCCCACTATAGGATGCAGCAGTCACTATTTTGGCACTGCTGCATTGACACAGCAAGGAAAGGATAGGATTGGTCTCTTTGAGGACTTTGGAAGATACATGGGTTTCCCTGGAGAATACCAAGAACTTGGTGAGCTTCCCTCTCCCTCCTGTTGATTGGTGGTTGGGGGACAGGAGGAGTCTTCTTGGCTTACAATTTAAGAAATAAATATAATGCTACACTCTCCCCACTTTCCCAGTAATGTGAAGCTGCAGGGGCTGAGCTGACCAGGCTTTGGTTTCCTTTGAAGGAGAGATTACTGGAGACATATGGTGTCCTTGTAACATTTGATTTATTTAGAAATGTACAAGTTGAGCACCCAGTGTGGAGGCAAAGAGCATGGACACCTGCCAGGCAGAAAGTCCAGTGTTATATCGCATGCCCGGAGCAAGATGCCTGTCTGCATTCCATAAAGCACTCCTAGCTCTCAGGTCTCTCTCAGCTCTTAGCCAGTACCTGTCACTAGCCCTGTTTAGGGACTTTCTTGGAAAGCAAAGGCACAAGGACCTCAGCAGGATTGAACCCCTAAACACATCTTCACCAGCAGGGCATCAGATAGCCCTGTGCTTCTCTTCGCAATTCCTGTGCAACCTATTTGCAATCCCAGCTAGCCCTCTGCCTCAATTTTAGTCTGCAATTTTAGACTTCACAAGGTGGTGACGAGATTATTCTTCCTCCATCGCACTCATTTACCTATTCACCGATCTTCCTCCTTCCCTCCATTTGCCCATCACAATCCTCCTTCATTTTTGCCCTCTCTAATTATCTCCCTCCTCCTTCATCCTGCCTTGTTTCATTACCTCAGAGCTGGGAACGAAGTGCCCAGACATAGAAGCATGCCAGATGGACCCATTCTTCACCTATCCCCAACTGGACAAAGAATGGGAGGAGAATTTTCCAGTGAAGCAGGTTCTTGGCAATCCTGCAGGAGTAGGACAAGTCCTAAAAAATTATAAGGCTATCCAGTCCTTACTGACAGTTTTTCCTGAGACCTCTTTTTCCAGACCAAAATGTCCTGGATACTGGTGCCATGGAAAGCAAGCTTTTGACCGTTGTCATTTTTCCTCAGTGCCACCACCCCACATAGCTATTGGGAAGAAAAGGGCACAGAGGCACCTCACCCTTTGATGCACTTGCCAAAGGAGACACGGAGAACTTCTGCAGAAAGAGGTCACTGAAGAGACAACACCTTCCCTGGCAACAGCCTTCTTAGGAAAATCCACTTCTCTCCACAGCTTGAGAACCATGGTGCTCACCTATTCTTAGCAACACACTGTAGTGATAATACCATGTTCTCGGATTTAAAAAAAATTATATGCATTACCATTTTTTCAATTTCTGTGTTCCATTCTTTTGATCATGTCAATGCTGTTTCAAGGTGTAGACTTCAGAATTGGTTAAAAAAGAAAAGGAAAAAAAAAGAAAAAATAAACTGTGGTTTCCACAGCAACCATAACAGTCACAGCAGCACACACAGTTACAGACAATACTGTCTGCCTTCTCAATGAAGCATTAATGTAGAATGGAGTCCTGCACATTTATAAATCTGAATAATAATATAAAGGCAAAAAGTTAGATAGTGCTAAAGGGTATAACAGATAAAAAGAAGAGAAAATTATCAGCTTTATGTATGCTGCTTCCAATTACTGTTTCCCATTACTCTGAATATATACAGTATACATGACTACATTTCCCCCATAGTCATTTATATAATTACAACCTTGTCTCTTTTTTCACCTTCAAAGTGGGATATATTGTAATTTGTGCTAATTTCAGCCAGATCCCCTGCTGTTTCATGAGGAATGCTTTGGATATTTCTGCAATGTTAACAGGTTTAGAGTTGCAATTGCATTTTTAATAGTTTAGAAGAAGCCCTGTTGCTAAAGTTAAAAAAAAAATGAAATTTTGATGTTGTTTAGAGTTCCCAAAATCCTGCTTCTGTTAATCTCATTGGTTCTTTTGCCATGGGCTGCAATGCATCCACATGTCTCTGTAGAATTATCCAGAATGTAGTTGTATGTTATTGAAAAATACCGTGAAGTTTCAGAAAAGTAGCCCAGCGAGATGAGGCCCGCCTGACCCAACTAAATCTAAAGCGATAGTACTGAATGATTGCCAGCTACTTGAAATCCACTAGTTCTCTCATTTTAAAGAAAGCTTTGTAGTGTATATTATTTTCAATTTCATATGTCTGAGGGCCCTTCATATATTACAAGAGCAGTTCAAGAGGCACTTTCCTGGAGTTTTTCCTCATGCTGCTACAGTAAGTTTGGAAACCTTTAATCATGCAGGTGAGCCAATCACACAAGTGTTTTCTTACTCAGTTATTGTCCATCCAGGAAAAAAAAAAACTGTATTTTGTTAAAAACATGTATTGTGTTAAAAACATGTATATCCTGCCTTTCCCCTTTAAGGTGAAAGGTGCCCACCTTTAATATTTAAGGTGCCCACAAAGGCTAGCAGCATGGTAATTAAAACAATAGAAACAAATCAAAGTACATTAAATTCAGTAAAGAAAACAATTCACAATGAACAATTAAAGTGAGGAGAAGCCAAGGGGGGGAACCAAAGGAAAAGGCTAAATAAATAAATAAATAAATAAATAAGGTTTTCAGCCTACACCAGAAGGTCAAGAGGAAAGGGGCAGTTCTTAGCTCAAATGGAAGGGAGTGCCACAACTGTAGCACCACCACAGTGAAGGCCCTCCTCTTTGTTACTGCAAGTCTAGTTCTAATGGTGGTAATGGGGAGGAGACAATCCCTCAAATACCCCAGTCCTAAAGGCCCATAAAGTGTATTAAATGTCAAAATCAGCACCTTGAATTGTGCCTGGAAACAAATCAACAGCCAAACTAAACAACCACATCCACAGGAGCAGCAGCCTGACAAAAGTCAAACTGCTGAGGCCTTATGATCACGGGCCTTATGACGACTTTATTCTGCATTAATTGCCTCTTCTAGTTTGGGTGTCCTCCTTTAAGGCAGCCCCGTATACAGTGCATTGCAGTAATCCAGACTTGATGTCACCAGTGCATGGACCACTGTAATCATTGTACTTTGGTCAGGGCATTGACACTGTGGTCAGAATCTGATTAACTCAGGTAAGGCCACAATTGGTGCACTGGCCTAAGCTGGGCAAATGCCTGTCTGGCCACCTCTCCACTTGGTTTTTCAAGAGTGCCAAAGAATGCAGGAGGACACCCAAACTGCAAGTCTGCTCCTGCAGAGAGAGTGCAATTCCATTCAGAACAGTTAATAATCCAATGCCTTAATTGAGCTCTCTGACCAAGAGGATCTGTGTACTGTCCATTTTTAACCTCAGCTTGTTAACCCTCTTCCAGTCCCCTGCCACCTTCAGACAATGCTCTAAGTTCCACAGGTTCCACAGCATTAGACAGTATGAAGGACTAGAGCTTGTTGTCATCAGCCAATCGGTGACACCCAACTCCAAAACTCCAGATAATCTTCTTTAGCAGTTCAATTTCGATGTGGAAAAATCATGGGGAACTAGATGGGTCACTGTAACACTTCACAAACCAAAGGCCAGGCTGCTGAAAAAGAGTCCCCCAATACCATCTTCAGGAATCTGTTGGCCTGTGTGACAAGCCAGATTTTTTGAGACCTGCCAAGAATGTTTTGGCAGTAGAATTAATATAATGTTGAATCTCTTTCTTCAGTATCCCCTGGGGGCTGGGGATAAGAATAGGCCCTCAGTTTGGCTGTACTTGTCATAAGAGGCGACTAAACAGCCACCGGGTAGATGGGACTCGTCAGCCTGGGAAGGCAGCTCATCTGAGAGAAGAAAAACTCTGATCCCAAACCTCCACTGCCTTGTGGCTACATCCAGTTATGGAAAAGGCTTCAGGAGTCAACCTCGAGGCAAAATCTGGAGCCGGAGTCCCTGAGGCAGTTCATGGCTGAAAACAGTCACGTTCTGGCAACTCCTGCAACGCCGCTGGAACCAACCGTATTGGCTTCTGCCTTTCCATTGGACCATTTCAGCGACGTGGAGAGGGGGGATTTGCTGCATGGGTAACAGTCTATCCTCCATATCTACTTTACCCAGGCTTCGCGCACTGGAGAGGACACTGTTCCAGAACCACCATTCAGAGCGTGACACCATAGTCTTCTGAGACTGAAGGATGCCAACAACAACTTTCTTCAGTTTGTGTGCCCAACTAGAACACTGGTCATTTTATTCACCCTAAACCAGCCATTCTGCATTTGACTCTATTCTATGCCAAACAGGCCATTCTACAGTCAACCTTTTGCTTAAAATGACCCTTAACCATTATGTACAATTAACTTTAGCCACCTTTCTTTCCTCACATCTTCCAAGGTCTAATTAGGTGTTATTCCACTTGGTAGAATTATGCCAGGATAAAACTAATTTTGAAGACTCAGCAATCAAGGCAGCTTCTTTTCTTTTTACTTTTTTCCTCAAATGAATTGATTTGTGACTAATTCAGACCTAAGACTGCATCTAATTTTCTTCAGTTGTCAAATAATGTTAATTGTTAATTTTATTTGGCATGTCAGATCCAATTCTAAATTTAGCTCCTCTTAGAGAAACAAGATCTTCACCTTCCCCAAGCCAGACACATTATTATATACACACCGGGAATGATGAGGAACTCATGTTGGCAAGGTGGTAGGACATAGAGAAAAGGGAGGCATCTACTTCTCCCTCTTTTCCATCCACAGAAGTTGTCAGCCACAAATCTGGCATACAAGTTGCACCACACTTGCTAACCCCTGCCAACCACTCCTTCTCCTGATGCTCCACTCCTTCCCTGCCTCAACCTGCTGCTTTTTTCAAAAGACCATCTAGGGTAGGAGGCAGCAGCAGAGCTGTGTGTAGAGCAGTAGCCAATGAAGCATAAAGAGACAAGGGGGCACAATCTGAGGCACATCCTGCTGCCCACTCTCCAAAGCACTGCCTGGCTTCTGGGACCTACCAGAATTTATTGGAGGACCAACCCTGCATGTGGAGGCTTGATATTGCATCCTGAGAGATCTTCTTTTTCAAACAGTCTCACCTGTTGTGGATCCCAGTGGATGGGGGAAACTCTGTAGAGACCAACAATGTATCCTGAGAGTTCTTGAGAAGCAATCCCAGGCCTCCTCAGTGTTTGCCTGGACCAGCAGCTCTCTGTTGCACTTAAAAACTTTTTGGATGTGGTGACTGCACCCCCATAGCTGACCAGTGACTCTTGCAGTTAGATGGGAAGCCATCCACGACTGGGAGCACAAAATGGACAAAGTGCATTTCTGTGTGGAGATGAAATTTGTCCCACATGTTAGGAACCACTGAAAGACGTATAATAGTATTGCATTAAAGCTCAAACCCTATACAGTGGTGCCTCGCAAGACGAAATTAATTCGTTCCCCAAGTCGTTTCGTATTGCGAAAATTTCATCTTGCGAAGCGCGGTTTCCCATAGGAATGCATTGAAATTTAATTAATGCGTTCCTATGGGCAAAAAAAGTCAGAACAAAGTCAAATTTGGTTTACAAAGTGTTTATTAAGTGCCCTTTAAAGGCATACATACTATACAGAGGATTTCAAAAATTTCAAGCACAAAACTTCAACTTTTTAATTTTAAAAATTCGTCTTGCGAAGCACGGCCATAGAAAAAATTCATCTTGCGAAGCACGGCATAGAAAAATTTGTCTTGCGAGTCACTAGAAAAAATCGCAAAAACGCTTTCGTCTTGTGCGTTTTTCGGTGTGCGAGGCATTTGTCTTGCGAGGCACCACTGTACATATTACCTGAAGTAAGTCTAATTGGTCTTGATAGTGCTAACTTCCATGTAAACATGCTTAGGATTACAGTCTTTTTTTAAAATTTTGATGTTATGATTCAGCAACAAGCTCAGCAATGGGAAACAGGGAGCTGACCTAGTTCTCTGGGTTGGAGCTAGGCCTCTCAACCATCTTCTGATGCTTCCCATACATGTTGGTACAGCCCAGATAATGTTTTACCACTTTAGCCAGAACTAGGCCTTAACATTCCTATTTATGAGTGGGAAGCAAAGGAAACTGTCATGCTAGAATAACAGTTAATTTTCAGGAAGAGTGCAGATGGGGAGACACAGATAGCAATGCAATTTATTTCTGGTGCCACACTTGCGCAATGGGCAAAAAGAAATAAACAGAAAATGGTGTCTGATATTTGATGCAAAGGAAGATGTGAACAACAGGAGGGGGCAATTCTATTCCAATTAAAATACTTTTTCTTCCAGTGAACCAGTCTTAGGACAAACTGAACATTAATCATATTATTTACTTCAGGAATAAAATCAACTCAAACTGAACAATGAAAAGGAAATACTGTACTGAGGAAGAAATGATAACAGAAAATCACCTGAGGCAGTTTCCAATCAAAATATAAATTTGGATTTAAAAAATGCTGCTTATAAGTTAAAATGTTATCACTCAATTCCATACAATCCTGTGGATTTTGTCAGTGTTGTTATTAATCATTTTTATTGTGGTTAGTAGCACTTGCAGACCAAATGAAGTGTGATGCAACAAACTTTTCACCACAGAACCACAATGTCTAAATTTTGACACTTTAACAACAGAACATGAAGGCGTTGTGATGGAGCGTATGTAACAAATATTAGTTCCATAGGGTTATTTTTCAAATTCTAAAAAAGGGATTTTAGTCAGATTTCTGTAGACAGAGAGGTAGCCACCAAATAATTAAAAGATGGACGATGTAGCAGCCAGAGAAAATAACTCAATGGATAGAAAAGAGCTGGCCTGCTGAATCTGATGGGCTTATAGAACAGTTCAAATTATACATTTTTAAACAGATATTGTGGATGACATACATTTATGTAGCTGCCTTAAGTTGAGTTAGACTGTTCCATCTACCCCACTTATTCAGTAGGACCTCCTGGGACAGCTACATAAATGTACATCATCCACCATACCTGTTTAAAAATGTATACTATGAAAGAGATGAGAATGATGGGCTAGCATCTTTAGACATCTAGCCAACCACTGTCCAGTCTTCCACACTCCCTCTGCCCTTTAGCTTTTCAAATTCAAAGTGAGAGTGTGCAGGAGAAGAAGCAGCAGCAGAGGTGGGCAGAAGCAGACGTGCCAGCACCTGTGGCAACAAGGTCAAGGATGGGCCAGCCCTGCCTCTCCTACAACAGGGCGCGACTCTTCAAGCATTCACAAAGAGGTTCCTTTCCCAGCCCTGTTGTCTGTTAACTACAAATGCAGGGGAGTGAGCTTGGGAACAGCTGCATGGAAAGTATGTGCTCTACCACTGAGTGATAGTTTTTCACATGGAACTCTTAACCTCAGTTATATTAGGGCTGTCAAGTGTGAAAAGATTTTAGGGCTCATTGCACTGTTGTCAACAGGTAATGGCTGCCATCCAGAAAGGCCTCTAAGACTCCTACAACTTGATCCCACACACGTCATGGAAGTAATTCCCATTTAATTCAGCAAGGCTTTCTGCCAAGTAAGTGTGCATAGGATTACAGAGTTAAGACAGTTATAGGGGCATGTTCAGAGCTCCTATGCAATTCAGTATACCCAGGTCCCACTCCCCTCAAGTTTAAAATTCACTTCAGCAGGTTAGTAGTGAAGGAAAATGCAAAGTCCTTTTTCAGTGCACCAACCAAAAGGAAGAAAACTCTTAGTACTTACCATAGGTTAGCTACATGTGTAGGGTAGCAGTTCATACAACTGCCCCTCCCCATACCATCAGGGAGATTTTTGAGGAAAGTAAGAGAAGCAAAGTAATGGGCCAGGATATTCGTGTGCTGTGAGCATGCACACTGATGAATGCATGGGGTCAGTTCAGCTTAAAAATACAGTATAATCCAAATTCGCATTAAATCATGTTCCTTCTGTATCTAAGGTTAAATAACTGTTAGTTTGGCTTCTCCTTCATAGCAGCATTTCCCCTTGCCTATTGCTTCTACTCCATGGACCAATATGATTCCAAGACTGAGGCTGGAAGCCTATCCACACTTACTTGATTGATTATAATGTTCCATTATAATTGATAATGATTGATTGTAAAGTACCCATTGATTATAATGGTACTTCGGAGATGCATAGGATTGGACTGTGACAGCCCAAACAAACCTAACCTCCCTGATGCTGCCATTGACAGTGGTGTCAAAATGGCTACTGCTGTGCCCAGCAGGGCCTGGAACTTTCTTTTCCCCCATCCCCTAAGGAAAGCCCCAGGCCACACAACAGGGCTACTTGAGTATGCACCAGCTATTTTGCCACTGCAGACTTGAGAAGCCCTGTGCTGGGTTTTTGCAGCCTGACATGGGGCATAGGATCCGACAGAAGAGGCCTCTGCCAGTCCCACTCTCCTCCTGAGCCAGACCCTTCCCCTGTTCTGTCCTCCCCCTGCCCTCCTCTACCCCAGAATGTCTCCCCTCTCCCCAAAGATGTGCCGCCACCTGGCGGTGCTAGTTACCCCCAGCAGCTTACTATGGACATCCTCCTGGTGCTACGGCCCAGTGCCAATTGGAGCTGATCCAGCATCAGTGCTCCCTTCTTCCCAGGTGCCACAAACATGCTTTACGACATGTTTGCAACACCCAGCACTGGTGGTGTGCTTGTACTACCAACGTTCAACCACTTAGGATTTGGGCTCTGAATGAGATAGTAAGACTGCATAGGTTCCTTCCAGTGCTAAAGGCCATGGTCAGGGAGGAGGAATAATGGAGCATTTTCTCCTTTTTACACTAGTTAAGAATTTGCTCTGGGGCTGAAACAATGTACAAAGCTCCTTCACATAGCCTGAAATTTCAGACTTGAAATTTTAAATGCCACAAACATTACAATGTCCTATTTGCAGTTCTTTAATGGATGGCATGTTTATGAGTCTTCCTTAAGGATTCTGCCACATGCCATATGTTCAGAGTGAGTGGTTTCTGTTACTTCCAGTATCCTGATAGCCTGAGTCATGAATGAAAATGTGATAGTCCCTCATCTGAACATTCATTCATGCGTGCGTGCGTGCGTGCCCCTAATGGCTGCACGCAATTAGTCATGGTGACCATTCTTGGCTAAAAGTGTGTTCTGGAACTAGCATAACAAGGATGTTATAGGTCAAGCTTAAAGTGCATTGACAGCTCTGCAAAGGGAAGTTATAGCACCTGCTTGAATTTTGATTTATTCATGTGCCAATATTAGACCTCTAATTTCACATGTACCCAGCTCTCTTGGAAAGCTAGCGCCATGACAGAATGCAAACCTTTAAAAATAACCCCAAATGCCTAAAGCCATTGAACGTGATTCAAAAGCAACCAGATTTCTCCATACCATTCCTCAGTGCCTGCCCTTTAATTAGCTCAGCTTCTGTGAAGAAACTTTTCTTGGTTCTGCAATTTTGTGCTGCTTTTTCCTGTCAACTATCTCACAATGCTGCACTTTTTTGCTGGTATTGCTATATTTTATCTGCAGAGAGGAACTGGATTTCCTAGGCATCATTCTCATTGTAATAGAGTTGCAGACAGAACTTAAGTGGCACCCATAAGACAGTCACCCACATTTGTTGTCCTAGGCAGGGCCTAACTAGAGATGCACAGGCCCAAGATGCACAGGTGTAAGAAAGTTACACCCTGAGAAAATGTATATCATGTTGTCCACATCACTTGGCTGAATTGCTGCCATAGCTACAAGAAACTGATATTCCCTTAGGAATGAGTGGTTTGGGGGGAAAAGAAGAGTGGAAAAATTGATAAGATATTGGACTTAATCTGAAGTTCAGATACATTTCAGGCATCGCATTTCTGTTTGATGCCACAGTAAGTATGGGCACTTATTAATATTAGGTACCCCTGTGCTTTCTGTCCCTTTGTAGAAAGCAGTTTGTGTGTATGTGTATGCCAACGTGTGTGTAGCAATTAGGAAAAGAGCACAGGATGAAAGGAGTTAGACCTCCCTGGATTGAGTAACCTCTCTTCTTCAGCACAGTGGTATCAATCCAATTTGGCCACAGCTACTTTTAAAAGACATTAAGAATGCAATGCAAACTGGTTGATGGGCCTGTGAAAGTCCCTTACATCTGCTCAGGAGTGTTGCAAAAATGCTGTAATCAATGACAACTTGAGAATTGGGGAGGCCAACTTGAGGGCGCATACCAGCCTCCTTGTGCCAGATCCAGACCAGCGACAGGTGAGTTAATGCTAGCACAGAGGCGTTGGGGAGGGTGGCGGGAGGGCAGAAAGGGGGCATTGCAGGGCAAGCGGAGCACGGGCAGAGGAAAGGCTGGTGGGTAAACTGGGCCCGGAAGGGGATTTGGATAGGCCTGTAAGAGCTGGTGCAGATCCAAGAAGCCCCATTGGAGTGGCTGCCATGTGACATGGGGTAAGGGGAAGGAAACACCCTTACTCTGATTTGTGCTACAGCCACCTCCTTTCTTGCACGGGATAAAGTGCAGGCCAGTCAGCCTGCCTGTTCCAGTGCAGGATAGGATTGGGATGCCTAACAGACAAGTCATCCAAACACAGATCTCCAATGTCACATCTAATTTGGCCCTGGGAGATCAGATAATTAGGATAATTGGAACTTAAAAGAAAAAATTCCGTGGTGAATATGAATTGCATATGCGTTCTTTGGAAGTAGGATTTCAGTGGTTCTTTTTTCTTTCTTCTCCAGTTTCGCTTCTGTAGGCTGGTTTGCATGTTTGAGTTCTCTAGAACCAGAAAGACGTCTCTGAGAAGTCACAACCTTACCATTCTTGCACTTACAGATCATGATGCTCTCCTTTTTGTGGGGGAATGTGTGAAATCTTATAATAGCCTGGAGTGAGACACTGGATGTGATAATGTTTTGAGCCCTTATAGTCCTGTGAACTTATGAAATCATTGCTCCCAAATACCACCTGTTCCAATCACGTCACATGACCTTTCTTTCAACAGGCAATAAGAACGAGAAGAAAGGCATGAAATCAATACAGGATATGTATGTTTAAAGAAAAAATTCTAATATGCCCACACTAAACAGACAGACATACACACCATCTGGGCACGGCAATATGCTGAACAAGCACCTAGAGGACACCAGTAAATGAAAGGAAACTGAAAGGTCACCGGAGGTCATTATTTTCACATACCTTTGAATAATGAGAGCCTCACACATCCGCCAGAGGAGAACAAAATGTCACATTCTCTAGCTAAAGGTCATCGCTGGTCATAGGTCAGTGAAGGGAGGCCAGGAAACAACCTAAGAGGTTAGGATGAGTGCACAAAGAAAGGGCAACAGAAGTCAATGAAAGCATGCAGCTGTTTTCAGATGAAACAACTGAGGCAACCTTTACGCTGACACAGACAAAAAAATAATGTGTATGCCTTTGCTGACTTAAAAACAAAATCTAGCAGTTTTATAGGGCATTGACATTAATGTACACAACCCTGAATGAGCTTTTCTGAACAGCAACAGTTTGGAAGTTTAGTGCAGCAGTTTCCAAAGAATCGTAACCATGACATTTTTATGTTTATGGTTTATGTTACAGAGGCTTTCTAGCACCAAATTCAAATTTCAGCCTTACCCAGTCTCTCTCTGCTAGAGTGATAACAATCAGAATCAAATATAAGTGACAGTTAACGTTTCTCTAAGACTTTCCAAAATGTCTTTATAACTGACACCAGGAAACCCTTTTGGGTGACACCAGAAAATATATTCTGTATGTAATACAGTGACTATTATTTTTTTTTGTTGTTGTTGTTGTAAGGATCTTTCCAAGTAATTGAGCCCTCATGTCTTTTACTAATTATTTTTTTTCAAAATTGTATTAAAATTATGAAGACCAATTTGTAAAAAAAACTCAAATATGTTCACTTTACCATGAATGTCCAGGCACTTGGATGATTCATCTTTGCTTCATTAAATATGTTACTGATATAAATATATTCTGTCTTATCCAAATGGCAAACCACTTATTAAACAGTGTTTCAGTTGTAATTTGTTTGCAGGCATAGACATTCCTGCTAAAATGGAAAAAACACCGGTTTCACTTAATATATGCAAGTCCTTGAGTACAAAGAGAAAATCCCTAAAAATGTGCAAAAATACTAACTCAAATCCAGAAACACTGTTGGGTTTTAATGGATTCTGCTCCCACACACTCTTTTTTCACTTGTCCTTTGCATTTTTTGATCTTATCAACTCTCCATCTGCAGACAACCAACACTGCACATGAAAGCTCAGGAGGGGAATGTCACTCCATTAATGTGCATTGCTGATGTGGGTTACTAAAAGGTTCCCTTTATTATTTTCTTTGGATTTAAAGCATTTGTTCCTCTATATAAATTTGACATGACATATATAATTTACTTTGTTGGCTGAATGTGTTTTTGAGTGATTGAAATGATGGTAACCACATAAGCTCTAAAAAGAACTAGTAATAATGAATAACCTGTCCTGCTGGTTTTATTCCTGGGGTGTCTGCTAGGCTGTTGAGATGAAACTTGTCTGCAGCAAATCCCATAACATAAACAGTGGTGTATCAAGGCCCAGAGAGCAGTGCAGTTCTAGAATGACTCTGAGGAAGTTGGCTCAGAAGGCAACCATCCATTGACAAATCATAAGAGAAAGAAGGAACTTTTATTTTGTAAAAGGCCATCAAACTCCAGACATCTCTAAGAAGCTCTCTGACAGCTGGCTTAGACATTTTCAGATGTTCTGTAGCAGTTAACAGAACATGAATAGAGTGGGAACTGGTGGCAGACTCCTCCCTGATTTATGTGCACATGCTTGAGTTACAGCAGGCCTGCAGGGGTTCTGGACCTTTCCTGGCACTGTCTGTGAGCAACCTGAGGCAACCTGAAGATGCCCACCAGTGTTAGTAAGGCAGCATCAGGAGTTGGAGGGAGGCAGGGGGTTGGCAGAATGGGACAGGGAGTGGAACAGGACAGAGAAGGGGTCAGGAAGAGGGTGGTGGGGAGAAGGCTGGAAAGGGGGTGATAGTAGCGGCAGCCACACTGCCAATATTCAATCCCCCTTCTTGGCTTCGATCCCTCAACCCAGTCAGGTCTCCCATAGCCTGCAGAAGAGTGTCTGTTTACACAACAGAGTCTCTTAATGCAAAGAAGAGGCAATCTATTTCTAGTCGCCTGGGCAGCCAGCTAGTGTCTGGCAGGGAGTGTCTGTTTACACAACAAAGGCAATAGATTGGGCTGAATGTTTGCTTAATGACCTAATCACATAACAACAGGGATCAGAGAATGTATCCCGGTCCTTAAGTGGTGCACACCTGTATATCCAAACAGCCATTTTCATGAAACATGACCAAGAAGGAACAATAAAAACAATTACACAGTGCCAACAAAAGTGAAGCTTTGGGTCTAAAACAACTGAATAAAAGTTACTGGCATATTTATCTGAATAAGGCAGCATTCTCCAGCAGAGACCACTGTTATGCTGAAACTCAGTTGCTGAAACATCTGTGTTCAATGCATCATCTTCTCATAAGGGAACTCTATTTTGGTTCCCCTACCATTTGAAGCTGTCATATGCAGATCAATGGCCCACTATTGCTTGGTTTATTTGTAGTTCTTTTTATTGATTTATAAATAAATAAATATGCAAATAAAATATCCCAGCATTGCTTACGCAGATGATGCCAATCTTCAACCTTTTTCATCTCATGCACACTGACTAGGTGCTAAAATTGTCAATGCACAGCATCAGTTTTTTGGCAATAGACAAGACACACTGTACTGCTCACATTCCCCAATGTTCTTACTAATAAATTACCCTCCCCAAGCGCCTATAGTGCAACTACAGACCATTTGTGGCACATCAATATGCCATGGCATACTGTTTGAAAATCATTGGTCTACACTGACTGACAGAGGTTTCTTGAGGCTTTCTAACAGAGTTCTTTTCTACTCCTACCTGGAGATGGCAGAAATGGAATATGGGGGTGACTATATGCAAAGTGGTATCCATTCCCCCCAACGGTCTTATCTTTGCAGTACAATTTGTGTTCCCAAAGTGCCCAAACCATCTCTTGGAACTCATGCTCATTCTAATTTGAGCGTGGATTAATTCATTAGTACAATCGGTTCATTGCAGTTCAAAGAAGCCAGCCATTTATTTTGTTTCCTGGTGTAATGGCAATACTTTCACACTTTAATGTAGCCATAAACAATGCTCAGACACTATAAAGTAGGAGGCAGTTGCAAATGAATAAATAATTAGAAGATAGACTCATGGAGGTGCTGTGCAGATGAACAGGTTTATTTGTGGCCTGAGTTTTCATACCTAACAAATGGCTTCATCAGATGAAGGAAGTGTTCACCCAGTATTCTTCACCCAGTATTCAATTATCCAATGGAATTTCCTGTTGTGATGGCCACATGCTTCAATGACTTTAAAAGAGGATTCGATAAATTCATGGAGGACTGTCTATCAATGGTTATTAGTCCTGATGACTATTATCTATTTGGTTACAATAATTTTATCCCACCTTTCCCTTCAAATCAGTATGTGCCCAAGGGAGCTTACAATCAATTTTAATAAATGGAAGGCAACAGAAAAAAACATAAAACATTCAAACAAGAAAACAAATACAGTACCTCATGTTATTTACCATCTACATGCAACCTCTTGGAGAAGTCATCTAGGGACTTGGAGGGGGTGCCATCAGTACGCTAATGAGACTCACTCAGCTCTATCTCTCCTTTCCACCAGATACCAGGGTGCACTGGCATCGCTAGGAGGGTGCGGGGGGTGCAGGCCGCACCGGGTGATGCGTTGGGAGGTGACACGCCCTGGGGGAGGACGCACTAACATCACGGGGTTAGGAGCTACCGCGTCATGCCATACACTGTTGGATGTGGAATGCCAGCAGAGTGCAGTGCAAAAAATGGAATTGAAATAGCTCCTTTTGTTCAAAAGTTATGGCCAAAAAACCGGAAGGAAAAATGCATGGAGCCCTATGGAAAGTGAAAGTGTGCCATATCGCATGTTTACTCGCGAGTAGGCATACTTGCCATAGTCTGTCAGAAAGGGCAGGCTGAGAGGAATCCAACAACACCAGAATGGTCCCGATCCAATGAATGCAGCAACCAAAAAACACCTGAGAAGCTCCCCCCTCTCAGCTGCAAGTCTGAACCCAAAACGAAGCCACGTGGCTGCGTTTACTCGCAAGTAGGCAGACTTGTCTTAGTCAAGCAGGCTGAGAGGCTCCAAGGATGTCAGAATGGTCCTCATCCAATGAGTGCAGCCCCCAAAAACACAGGAGAAGGAGGTTCCTCCCTCTGAGCTGCCTCCCTCCCAGTCTATGGAGCCCTATGGAAAGCAAAGCAGCCTCACAGTTGCGTTTACTCACAGGTAGGCAGACGTGCCTTGGCAGACGTGGTCAGGCCAGGCAAAGGGGAATGTGAGGACAGCAGAAGGGTCCTGATCCAATGGATCTGCTCCAGAAGGCAGCCTCCCCCCCCTAAAAAAGAACAAAAAAGAGGCTTGAATGGTAAGGGGAAAGTTTTCTATTTTGCACTTGTGAAGCCAGGTGGGTCTTTATTCTGATGTGCGTAAGAACATAAGAACAGCCCCACTGGATCAGGCCATAGACCCATCTAGTCCAGCTTCCTATATCTCACAGCAGCCCACCAAATGCCCCAGGGAGCACACCAGATAATCATTGCATCTGGCAATCAGAGGCAGCCTGCCTCTAAAACCAAGAGACTGCACACACCTACTATGACTTGTAACCCGTAATGAATTTTTCCTCCAAAAATTTGTCTAATCCCCTCTTAAAGGCATCCAGGCAAGATGCCATCACTACTTCCTGTGGCAAAGAGTTCCACAAACTAATGACACACTGGGTAAAGAAATATTTTCTTTTGTCTGTCCTAACTCTCCCAACACTCAACTTTCATGGATGTCCCCTGGTTCTTGTGTTATGTGAGAGGGGAAAAGAGCATCTCTCTATCCACTCTGTCCATCCCCTGCATGATTTTGTATGTCTCAAACATGTCCCCCCCTCAGGCATCTCTTTTCTAGGCTGAAGAGGCCCAAACGCCATAGCCTTTCCTCATAAGGAAGGTGCCCCAGCCCAGTAATCATTTTGGTTGCTTTCATAGTAGGTGTGTACAAGCTCTTGGTTTTAGAGGCAGGCTGCCTCTGATTGCCAGATGCAGGGGAGGGCACCGGGATGCAGATTGTGTCTGTTGTCTTGTGTGCTCCCTGGGGCATTTGGTGGGCCACTGTGAGATACAGGAAGCTGGACTAGATGGGCCTATGGCCTGATCCAGTGGGGTGCTCTTATGTTCTTATGAGTTCCCAGTAGGGTGCCATAAATAGTTGGACTCTTCTTATGAATTATGTGGATAATTAAATCCACAGGGGGCGGGCATGCTGGCAAACAGAAGTGCCTCTCTGAAGCATCTGGGAGGACTTCTGAGGTACGGGGAGGGTCCTTGAGAGAGGCCTGAGGCCTTTCTCTTTCAAAAAGCCTTCTGAACCCAGCAAGGTGTTTTTAAGGGTATGACTTCTGACTGCAGACTGGTGCTTAGAAGTTCTTATTAATTACATAGTGTTTTAAAACCAATGGTTTTTATAGCTTCTGCTTGCCGCTGGTTGGCTTTTTAAAATATTGTGTTATGTATGTTTCATATTTTTATGTGTCTGTACTTATATGTATTTTAATGTTGTTGTAAGCCTCTTTGGGTGTCCTTCGGGGAGAAAAGCTGAATATAAAATAAATGTTTTCACAGCCCACGAAGGGGCTTACTCCTTGCCAGTAATTCTGGTTTAGGCTACAGAGAACCCAGAATCAGCCACAGTTTTGTTTCAAACCTGGATTTTTGATATGTCTCTGCTTCTCCTCTTCCTTTCCTCTGGTCTTTCTCCTCTTCTCTTCCCTTTCCACTACTGCACAGTTCTTCTGGTCCTGTTCCACCTCAGATATCTTCTAAATTGGGGGTGGGCAAACCCCAACCTGCAGGTCATTTGCAAGCCTTGGGGACCCCCAATCTGGCCCGCCAGGAGCCTCTAGTCTCCAATGATTCTCTGGCCCATCAGAGACGTTGGAGCCTGTACTGTCCCGCAACTGCCGGTTGTGATTGCCAGACATGTGCTGCAAGCCGAGTTAGAGTAAGCTCTTTTATAGTCTCCATGTGTTTTCTGCTCTTCCCTGACATTATTTTTAACCCCCCCCCCCCCGCCTCTGAACAGCTTCTGTTTCCCTGTGTTTCTGGCTTGGTCTGGCTTCATCTGTGTTTTCATTGTGCAAGAGGTTGTGGCAAATAGTTCATAGTTATCATGCGGTTCTACAAGCCTGTTCTCACGTGTATTATAAATAAGCTCATTAAATTCATTCATTCATATAAGTTCAGTCGCTAATATATTCATTTATGTAAATTTGTTCAAATTTTAAATGTAAATTCTTTTTTTTTCCTGACCCCTGACACAGTGTCAGAGAGATGATGTGGCCCTCCTGCCAAAATGTTTGCCCACCCTTGTTCTAGTTGTCCCTACATCCAGCTTCCCCATTTTTCTCTCTTCCTTGGGTTGTGCCATTATGAGCCCCCCTTCTACTTGTAAGGATTTACTTCATTCTTATGTTCTTAAGTAGTTACCATAGTTTTTGATAGCTTGGAGGCACACCAGAGGATGAGTCAAGATGCCACAGTGAAAACTAGGTATAGATAGTCAAAACACACCTTAACTGAGTATTATACTTGACACAAACAATACACAACTTGTGAGAGTCAGATTCTTTTGGTAATGTTCACCTTCCCCTCATACATATTCAGGTCATAAACACTCATTAAAAATATTTGTTAATTCAAAATAACTTCCTGGAACTATCCTTTGCAAGTGGACATTGATTTTTTTCTTTTTAAAGATTATGCCATGGCAATAAGGAGTTTTGCAGATATTCTTAATCTGTTGGAATAGCAAAGTGCAATTCCTTCTGGAAGGTGAAAGGCCTCAGGCCGTTGCCATCCCCAGCTGAAGTTGCCTCTGTGACAAATTCACCAAATATTTAAGGAATAGCTTATAGAATTGCTCTTAGCTGGCTGCCCATGGGAGTCATAAGTTCTATATCACAGCCATCTTCTATATTCTCTCCCCCACTTGTGGTGGCCTAGCCTCTGACACTGCTGAGGCTGTGTGCTGACTCGGAAAGTCCAGGGAACATATGCAGGCTGAGTGAACAAAGCAGTTGGCATTCCAGCTTTTGTGAGAGAAGGGAAAGTTGTCCGTCTGGATGGGATTATTACATCACAGCGGTAGACCTGAGACCAGAAAGATGCCCCTGAATATTTAGAAACAGGAACCTAAAGGAGGACTAGGTGGAGGGTAAAAGTGGTAGGGAACTGAGGCAAGAAGCAGACACACATAGAGGGAGTTTTGAAGAGGTGGAGGGACAAAGGATTTGGGGGGCTGAATGCTATTGTGGGTATAGAGCAGGAGTCCCCAAACTATGGCCCAGGGGCTACATTCGGCCTGCCACCAGATTTTATCCAGCCTCCAGCAACTTTTTTTGTTGGAGCATTTGCTAATGTTTGACATTTTTACTCCTTATATATCATTTCTCAGTTTAAATAATTGTTTCTTCTCATTGTTTCTTTGCAACTGTCACATTTCTCTTTTGTTTTGAATCATATCATGTTGGTTGCAAAAAAAAAATCCAAATAAAACATATTTATTTATTTAAATTTTATTCATTTATAAAACTGATTTTTTTTTTTGGCCCACAAAAATGTGTAAAATATACTATGTGGCCCTTGCACTGAAAAGTATGTAGACCCCCAGTATAGAGTAATGCTAGAGAAGCTGGGGACAGTGACAAAGTAGGCAGTGGCTGGAAAAGCAGGAACTTAAAAACACAATGAAGTGGTGGAAACATGGGAAAAGTATGCCTGAAAGAGAAATTAGGACTTGGGCAAAACTTCATTTATGGCCTAGGGACAGGAAAGGCTGTCTAAAATGGGTAGGAACAAAGTAGAATGGAATAAACCATTAGGGCACATTGGGGCTAAGTCCAAGAGGAGAGTTATGCCTTGTTTGTATTCCCATTCCCTAAGTGCCTGCCAAACTAGTACTTCTTCACATCTAAACTTGGAATAAATTGTGTTTCATCTGAAGTTTAAACTAATTCATATAGTGAGTAGTTTGGGAGTTGGACTTAGACCTGGAAGATCCAGGTTCAAATTCCTTTTTCAGCCATGAAGCTTCTTGGGTGACCTTGGGCCAGTCACTCTCAGCCTCACCTACCTCACAAGGTTTTTGTGAGGATACAAGTTGGCAACCTTCAGTCTCGAAAGACTATGGTATCGCTCTCTGAAAGGTGGTTCTGGAACATCGTCTAGTGTGGCTGAAAAGGCCAATTCGGGAGTGACAATCCCTTCAACACTGGGAGCAAGTGCAGTCTGTCCCTGGTCTGTCTCCCTGGCTATGGGCCTTCCTTCTTTGCCTCTTTGCCTCAGACTGTTGGCCAAGTGTCTCTTGGGAAAGGCCATGTTGCACAGCCTGCCTCCAAGCGGGCCGCTCAGAGGCCAGGGTTTCCCACTTGTTGAGGTCCACTCCTAAGGCCTTCAGATCCCTCTTGCAGGAGGAAAAGAACCATGTACACTGTCTTGAGCAGAGATGTCCACAAGCCCTGAGCCACCTGGGGTGCTGATGTCATGATGTCATACAGTGTCACATCACTTCTGGTTCAGAGGAGGGGCTGGTGGTTGTAACGATGGGAAGCAGAGCTGCCACTCTTCCTGGTCACCTTCCAACTTCTCAGAGCTTCTCAGAGCACAGCGCTATGTTTGGAGGTTTGCATCAGCTCTGCAGAAGCCACAGCGCAACCATGAAGGAGACTTCTGGCTTCATCAGAGCCGATGCAAACCTGTGAATGCAGTGCTGTGCTTGGAGGTTTGCAGTGACTCCACAGAAGCCAAAATGTGGCTGGAAAGCTGATTCCCTGGTGGCAGCCATCTTGGCTACCTCAGGTTGTCACGCACTCATGTGACACTCCAGGGTGGCATCTGGGGCTCTCCGTGCCCCCCGCTAAGTATGCTACTGATTCTGAGGTCCTTTGAGGGGTGAAAAATGAAAAATAAAACAATACATTTTATTTGGGGTTCCTGGATTTCAGAAAATCCAAAGTTGTTGTCCCTCTTCGCCCTAGCATGGATTCTTTTCCAGTGCTGGTGCCTGGTTTTTTGTTTTTTAGATTGTGAGCCTTTTGGGAACAGGTAAGCATTTATTGATTTACATAAATATTCTTAATAATAAATTTAGGAGCATTCAGCCAAAAAGCACCTGTCATTGTTAATTGTTCACTTTTGTTCTTTGCTTGTTTATAAGAACATAAGAACATAAGAACAGCCCCACTGGATCAGGCCATAGGCCCATCTAGTCCAGCTTCCTGTATCTCACAGCGGCCCACCAAATGCCCCAGGGAGCACACCAGATAACAAGAGACCACATCCTGGTGCCCTCCCCTACATCTGCCATTCTGACTTAACCCATTCCTAAAATCAGGAGGTTGCGCATACACATCATGGCTTGTACCCCATAATGGATTTTTCCTCCAGAAACTCGTCCAATCCCCTTTTAAAGGCATCTAGGCTAGACGCCAGCACCACATCCTGTGGCAAGGAGTTCCACAGACCGACCACGCGCTGAGTAAAGAAATATTTTCTTTTGTCTGTCCTAACTCTCCCAACACTCAATTTTAGTGGATGTCCCCTGGTTCTGGTATTATGTGAGAGTGTAAAGAGCATCTCCCTATCCACTCTGTCCATCCCCTGCATAATTTTGTATGTCTCAATCATGTCCCCCCTCAAGCGTCTCTTTTCTAGGCTGAAGAGGCCCAAACGCCGTAGACTTTCCTCATAAGGAAGGTGCCCCAGCCCCGTAATCATCTTAGTCGCTCTCTTTTGCACCTTTTCCATTTCCACTATGTCTTTTTTGAGATAGGTTTCACAACCTAAGCATGAATTAGGCTGTGTGGTGTAGACATACACAGGAGGGTAGACTGGATGGTCCCTCTAACCATGATTTCATGAGCGACAGACCACTGAAGTTATTGAAAATAGTCCAACTGAGTTTAATGGGCCTCAGGGCCCTAAATCAGCAGCTAGAAGAATGCAACAGAACAGGGATAATGACTCAAGGTGAAGAAAGGCTCATTACCTTCATCACTGCCAAGACAGACACTTTGTAATACTTAATTGTTTTGTTGCCTTCTGTTTCATTTACATAATCGTGTATATTGCGACTATACATTATATATATTGCACTATATATATTGCACTATGCCAAATTCAAAACAGCTTAGGCAGGAAACCATGTTGTTCAATGTATGGATATCAATTTTGTCCATTATACCAAAATTTTCACACTGGGCTCAGTCCAAAGAAAATGAGGAATTCCGTGATCCCAGCCAGTGGAACAGGACTGGCTCCCCCTTATTTAATTATTTCTTTTATTTTAATTTAATTATTTATAATTATTTATTTTAATTTGCTTGATGATGTCACTTCTGGCCATGACATCACTTCCAATGGGCCCTGGACAGATTGTCATTCTAAAAAGTGGGTCCCAGTGCTAAAAGTTTGAGAACTGCTGCAATAAGGTGTTAGTAAGTTGACACGGGGTGTGTGTGTGACTCTACAAGTTTTCAAAGTCACTAAAATCAGAGTTTGGAGGAATAACACCATCATGTTATATATCAATCAATGCGTAATTTCATGGAGAATGCAATGAAACAAACCACTTTGAAATATCTGTATTCTAACAAAAGGTACAGCCAAAAAACCAGTGGGGGTGGGGTGATGGTACATCGCCAACCAACTGGGACGTTGCCCTGCCCGTTGCATGGGGTGACACGCAGGCCTCCCGCACCGGGTGACATGAATCCTAGTGAAGCCACTGCCTTTTGGGACAAGTAACCATTGATTTACTTATTTAGGGTGCAATCCTAACCAAGGTTCCAGCACCAAGGTAAGGGCAATGCAACTCCAAGGTAAGGGAACAAACATGGCCATACCTTGAGGCCTCCATGACTGTTCCCCAACTGCAAGATGCAACACATGCCCCACTGGTACAACTATGCCAGTGCAGGAAAGTTGGTTAGGACTGCGCCCTTATTCTCTTTGCAATCCTATGCATGCCTGCTCAGCTGTAAGCAGGTAGGCGCGTATAGGACTGCAGCCTTACTTTGCTACGTAAACCACTTTGTGAACTTTTGTTGTTACTGTTGAAATGCAATATCAATAATAGCAATGATAATGTCTATAATAATGTCTATAATTAGTTTGTAATCCCTGAGGACTTTGCTTTGATATGTGTCTTACAGTCCAATCCTATCCGGCACTAGCATTCCAGCAGCATACACTTTACAGCTTCGTAAACAGCAGGGAGGACCCTACAAATGGCAGCAGTGAAGAGGAGTCCCACCAACATTGGTGAGTTGGTGGAGTGGGCAAAACAGGTTGGGAGAGGTGGGCGGATTGGGACAGTATGGGGAAGAGCCAAGGCATGTTGGAGGTGGATGGGGGTCTCACCCGGCATATGTGCAACTTGTGCTGGATGGTATCCCCTGTGAAGTCAGCTGAAATGCTCATTTTCTATCCTTGGATTTGCACCAGCTAAAAAAGTGGTGCAGGTCCAAGGACACCTACCGGTGTCATGGGACTTATGGATGGGTAAGAAAAAATGTCTTCCCTTACCTCTCCCAAGCTCCTGATCAACAGCATGCAGCATAGTCTGTTTTTGGCACAGCTGCATGCTGTGGTGGGAGAAAGGATAGGATAGAACTGTCAATAAGTAGGATACCTCAAACTATGACCACCGAGAGGAGATGTACTGCTTAATTCACTTCTATCGTGCTTTGGAAAGCTTGCTCTGGAAAGTGACATTTTTTCCAAAGTAGGCTACATTTGCCAGTAACGTATTGATTTCTGATGCCAGTGATTTTGTCTACTGGAAGTGCAGGGGAAAAAAACACCCATGTCATTTTGTTGTATAGATGAGGTGAAAGAAAATATTAGGCATTAAAGCATGTTCCCCCTCCATTACGACATGTTTACCAAACCTTTTAATCAAAAGCCCTTCAGATTAGCAGGGTTGAACATATGGCTGTAAGGAGCTGTTTCGACTACATTCAACAGTTAGTGAAACTGTGACAAAGTTCAAAAGTAGCCAGAGGTGAGAAAATCGGGGGGGGGGGGGCTAGACTTGAGTCGAATCTAGAGTCAGCATCCCCATGACTCAACCTGAAAAAGAGTCATAATGGGGGCACTTTCTGAGTTAGTGACTCTAAAAGACTTGAGTTGAGTTGCCCCTCCCCCTTAAAAAGCCCGCCGTGGAAAAAACGGGGCTGCTACCAGGCTCTGTGTGTGTGTGTGTGTGTGTGTGTGTGTGTGTGTGTGTGTGTGTGTGTGTGTGTGAGTTCACTTTAAAGAAGTGTAAACAGGACATCTGTATACAGGGCAGAAGAGGGTGTGAAGGACTGTGTGAGAGATCAGGAACAGAAGCGGCAAGACGGAGGAGGGTCATGCGCAGCAGCTGTGAGGCTTGCCAGGATGACCTGATCGTTTGCAGCTCTACTAGTCCCACTGTAGCTGGTCATTCAATGAGGCTTCCCTCCCCTCCCCCAAGCAACAATGGAGCCATGCCATGTGGTTGGCAAGCATGATTGCTACAAACTGTCTCCCTCCCCCTCCCTGGGCTTCTGCAGCCAATCGTAAGGCAAGAAACCCCTTGGGCTCTTCCTTCTGCCCTCCCTCAGCCAAAGATCCAATGATCATCTGTTTCTTCCTTCCTATCAGAGAGCCTGCTCCTGCCTCCCCCTCCTGCTCACACTTCCGGGCCTCATGGCTGGAACCTCCTTGCCACTTGCTTGGTTGGAATGCTGGCCCCAAGAGGTTTTTCACGCTGCAAATCGGTAAGCAAGCACACCTAGACACAGGCAGACTCGAGTCAGAATGCATGACGACGAGTGCCGAGTAAGGGGGTCCCTGACTCAAGTATTTTCAGAGTCTTCCATGCACATACGTAATTTATGAGTCAATGAGTCAATGAAAAATGCATATTTTCACCACTCGAGTCCAAGTCACTGACTCGAGTTCCCATACCTGAAAATAGCCTTATAACTGTGGCTATAAGGGGTGGCAGCACCATAGCAAAGAGGTAGATTACTTGTAGACCAACAAACAACATTGAAATCAGACACGCGAGCAGCAATGGAGAACCTAGAAGGGGGGGAAGCTTCCTGACAATATCAAGGTGGAACTGGAATTCAGTGCTCAGACATGATGTCTTGACAAATTTTATCATGCAGGAACTCACCACGACACTCATATAAGGTAGCTGCAACCCATAAAGACTATAACAACACAAAGATTGACTTTAAATTTGTTCATTGGAGTGATTTCTTCTTACCCTACAACTTAGTTCTACTTTGAAACTTCATTTATGGATCTAGCACCTTTCAGATCACATTCTTCAAATAGGTTGCAAGAGGTTTAGAACCACTGTATTTTTAAAAAATGGAAAATAAGATTTTAAAAGTCTTCAAATAAATATCGAAAAGGTTTATGACAGTGTAAGCCTATGTATGCTTACTCAGAAGTAAGTCCCACTACTGGAGCTTACTCTGAGGTGCATATACATTGGATTGCAGACTTACAATTCTAGCCTCTCCATGTTTACTCACAATTAGGCCCCACTGAATTCAATAGGAAATATATCCAGGAAAATTTGCATATTACTGTAGCCTTAACGAAATACAAACTGTATACTATACAGACACACACATTTTGTTGTATTAAAAGTTAGACCTACTCTTGGGTGTGTCTGGGGTGCTGAATCCAAAAATGGCATTGGTTTTGCCTGATTGGCTATCTTTAAGTATGGCATAGCCACTTTAAAGCAGTTTCCTCCTGAGGAAGCCATGGCATCAGCTTCCTCACAAGGAAACTGATTGAATCAGCATATAAAGTAGCTATGTCCCATCCCTAAAACTGGATCCAATCTGGCAAAACTAATGTCATTTTTGGATTCAGCATCTCCAAAATATCCTAAATTAGTTCAAAAATCCTTTGCAACTTTAAAAAGGGTTTTGTTTGTTTGTTGTTTACTTAGCATGTAATTAAACTGTGAAACTCCTTGCCATAGGATGTGGTGATGGCACCTGACCTGATGCCTTTAAAAAGGGACTGGACAGATCTGTGAAGGAAAAGTCCATAACAGGTTACAAATCATGATTACTATGCAACCTCTGGGTTTTAGCAGCAGTCTGTCTGTGAATGCCAGATTCAGAGTGGAGTGGCAACAGGATTCAGGTATCATGTTGTCTTGTGTTTTCTCAGAGGCATCCGGTAAGCCACTGAGATATAGGAAGCTGAACTAGATGGGCCTCGGCCTGAACCAGCAAGGCTCTTCTTATGTTCTTTGTCCTGGAGATTTTAGCAGGCCTCCTTTACTTAATGACTACGTCATGCTGGGGAAAAAAATCTCCAGGAATCACTTTGGCAACTCCAGCTTGTGCTCAGGCTGTCTGGCCTCTGACACCAACCTTGCTGCTCAGACACAACTGTTCCTTTTATTTCCCTCAGGGAAAATGTCAGGGTATATTCTAAAAACACTTGGAAGAATGAACAGTATGTATGCATCCCCCCACCCCCATTTAAATTGCTGGAAAAGGATTAGATTTTTATTTTTTTTTTTAAGTGGCAGCCAGGTTTACCCTGGGCCCCAACGGTACATATTAATGGAGGTTCCACCGTAGAGTGTTTGGTAACAAAAGTTATGCTGAAAAAAAGTTTTTATTTTTCTCCATAAGGTTGTATCTATAAAACTACCTTCCAGAAACATACGTTCCTAGTGCACTTTTCTTTAGTGCCCAGTAGTAAAACACCCAATTTAGGATTTATATATATTTTTTTGCATAATCACATTATAAACATTTACTTTTGGATTTTACTGTATGTATCATGTTCCATCTGTTGCTATTCATGAACTAATACATTAAAAAAAAGTATTATACAGCTTATATTACTTCTGCAAATGGATTACTGATAGAATAACTGGGCTACAAAAAACAATGATGAACTATATAGCTAGGATTGACCAAAATGACACTTACTGCAGCTTCTTGCTTTGTTCTTAGGGCCCAATCCTATGGGGCATGGTGCTGGCTTTCTGCCAGCGCCTCTGACCTAGGCTGTTGCAGAAGTGCCATAAGGCACTTTTGCACCAGGGCTAACAATGTACTGCCAGCACTGAACCCAGCACCAGTTAGCACTGGGCCTCAGCGCTTGAAGAAGGACACTGAGAGCTCCCAGTAGTGAGTACGGCCGCCAGCCAGCAGCAGGGCTTTTCAGGGCAGAGGGGAAGGCGAGAAGGGGGCAGACGTGCTTCCCATTCAGTGGTACTTTATGTTATGACATGTGGTACACTGGTTGAAAGCACTGGGCTAGGCAAATTTCAGAAATACTAGCTAGCTATCATGTCTGAGAACTCTCTAAGGCAGTGGTATTCAAACTGGGGCGTCGCGACGCCCCAGCCTGTGGGTCCTGGCCTCTGCCCCCTTAAGGGGCGGGGGCAGCCAGGAGACGAGGGAAGGCAGCTGCGCGAGTCTCCCTGCAAGACTTAGTGCTTTGCACGCCCTCTACCTATGCCACTGGTGTAAGGATCTGTAGATTTGGGATAGAAGCCATTTAAGGGATGTCATGGCCACCTGTAGAGCAATGCTGTCTAACTTTTTAATCACCTGATTTTGAACAAATATGAACATGTCCAATCGTAATGTTTGCATGCATGTTGGCAACCTTCAGTCTCGAAAGACTATGGTATTGTGCTCTGAAAGGTGGTTCTGAAACAGCGTCTAGTGTGGCTGAAAAGGCCGATTCGGGAGTGACAATCCCTTCCACACTGGGAGCAAGTGCAGTCTGTCACTGGTCTGTCTCCCTGGCTATGGGCCTTCCTTCTTTGCCTCTTAGCCTCAGACTGTTGGCCAAGTGTCTCTTCAAACTGGGAAAGGCCATGTTGCACAGCCTGCCTCCAAGCGGGCCGCTCAGAGGCCAGGGTTTCCCACTTGTTGAGGTTCACTCCTAAGGCCTTCAGATCCCTCTTGCAGATGTCCTTGTATCGCAGCTGTGGTCTACCTGTAGGGCGCTTTCCTTGCACGAGTTCTCCATAGAGGAGGGTGTATTATTAATTGAATGTAAATTTTTCCAGTTAAATTTTTATTTTATTTTTTCTGTTTGGAATAGAAACATTAAACATGATTCTGCACAAGTGTGGTCAGTATTCAGGCTGTTTTGTAGATATTTTGCACAAGTTTTTAGTGCCATCTCTTTACTTTTGTTGAATTTTTAATTGAAACTCTTGTTACTTGCTATGAAACTCCTAGCCTGCTGCTTTGTAGGCATATGTGCAGAAATCCTTTCTTTCTTAACTCCCAGTCCTTCCCCTCAATTAAACTTTTCAAAAACCCTCATTTAATTTCTTGATGATTGCTGTGAAACTACATGATCAGAACCAACTGACCAAACAGTTCTTTGTATGGTGCATCTCCTCTATTTGGGTCAATTCTCTGTATTGTGCCTGTTTGGACAATATTTTCCCCTCCAAATCAGCCCCACATGATTATGGACATGCATGCTCATGGTGCCTGCACATCTGGCCTCTCTCCTTGCTTTTAGGCTAGTTTTTTTTTTTTTCCAGTCACATGAAGATGGTTCATTAAAACCTAGTTCAAACTGACCTCACAAGGTTGCTGCAAGGACTACTTCAAGATAATAATACTCAACAGTTATATAGTGTTTTCTGAGTGTACAAAGAGTTTCACATGCAGTGTTGTGATGATGTTCTTACAAAAAAAGAAACTAGTACAAAAAAAAAACCCCTAGCATTATTCCAGTTGGAATTTCATGAAGAACATACATTTATCATTTGCAAT
This sequence comes from Tiliqua scincoides, assembly GCF_035046505.1. NCBI lineage: Eukaryota > Metazoa > Chordata > Lepidosauria > Squamata > Scincidae > Tiliqua > Tiliqua scincoides. The sequence continues at coordinate 53,153,600 of NC_089823.1, forward strand.
GAAGTCTTAGTTATAATGCTAATCTTGGACACTTTTCCTATTGAACTGCAAGGAAATTTGTTATTGGCCTATTAGGTATAATGAGGCTTTCTCTTGCCCTCTCTGCTCCTACGTTTAAAAGCATATAAAAATAAAGTATACATTTCATTAATACAGAAAAAGTCATGACTCAACTAATTATTACATATACAAACCTTGCAATGATTTGTTAGCAGATGCACAAACAAGGTGTCTGAGAACTGCCCTGAGCATAATCTCTTAGGACAGCCAATCCTTTCATATGCCAGGATTTTTTTCTAGATTGATTTCATCTTTCCATTGTAGCTGTTAAGACACAACCAAGGTCTTATGCAGCAATGGCAGGTGCTAACCTATATAAAGTAAATGGCACAGTTAAGCTAACCTGGTCTCCTTACCTCTTTGAATCCCTGCACAGCCATCTCCATGTTCAGGAGGCATATAATGGTGCTGGGGACAAATGGTTGGCCAATGCAGTACCTTCTTGACTTGCTCTTCTTGGGATATCTGTCCAACTGCTATTAGAAAAAGAATGCTGGATTGGATGGGTGATACAGCTAATCCGTTCTTGTGTTTAGGTAAAGAAAAGGATTCAAATGATAATGCATGAGAGATTCAGAAGAGATCAGGTGCACAAGCAGTACATGAACAGAACTGTTCATGGCTGTCTGTGTGGGTGCATGTGCAAGAAAGTGACACTGTGCGAGTAAACATGTGATGTTCAGCCTTCTATGCTGTCCTGCTGCAACACTTTGAATGAAGATAGAGTTGTGGAGTACTTGGGTAATCCTCATGCTAGGATTCCAAAGAATCCTGCAAAAGGAAGCAGGAGAAAGCTGTTGACAGACACGTCAACAGTTGTTGTGGAGCAATAGGGAAGAGGTATTTTTCCCTCCTCTTGTTGGCTGTTCTGAATTTCTGTTCCTGAACTTCTTTGCTTGCCTAATATCTCTCCTTCAATTATATTACTGCCTTCCAGTCTTCCAGCTTGGTATTTCTCAACCTAATCCTCCTTTTTCACCCACCTAAGAGCGTCCAGTGTTGTCTGACACATTTATATTCATGTGTGCATGGTGAGCATGGAGCATGGAGAGCATGACCCAGGTCAGACTTGTGTAACTTTGTTTGGGAGTATGTCAAGAAAGAGCTGGTGGCAGGGTAAGGGAAGAGGCTCTGTAGAGCAAACCACCAGCCTGTCACTGGCTGGCTTAGGAAAAGCCTTGCCTTTTGGAAAATTCCATGGACAATTGCACCTTGTTTGGTCAATAAGTATAAATCTGTAAATAATGCCACACTTTGGGAGCCTCCAAGTTATACAAATCATTAGTGAACACAAAAGAAGTGCCTTCAACCTTGGCTTCCCTCACCAAGTTCATTGTAAATTCAATCAGGAGATGTTTGTTAACTGAGGCACAGGCTTCCTGAGCAATCAAGCCTGCCACACTGCCTCAGGGCACAAAACAGTAGAGGGTGCCCATCTTAATCTGGGGAGGAACCATCAAGGACCATTGATACCCAAAGGAAAGGTCCTTGATGAGCTCACTACACTGAGCTGCCAGCTGGATTGGAGCAAGACATACCAGCTGCTGGTAGTGAAATGATCCAGATGGCCCCAGTGATGACATCATTGCTAGGTGTGGTGAGGAAAAGTGCTGCTATAGTTGATATCCACCCTTAAAATCCTTTTGGAGGAAGGCAGAGGGGTGGAGAAGTGTAGAGAAGGAGAGTGAAGGAATAATAGAGGTGAGTGATGAGGAGGATGAAAGAGAAGGAAAAGCTGGAGGAAGAAGCAGAAAGGTGGGAAAACATAGCATTGGAGAGAATGTGCAGACAAGGGAAGGAGGAACAGTTGAAGAATGGGAGGAGAAAGCAGACAGAAAGGGAATGTTAAAAGGTCAGAAAGGGAAACATGGAAGAGAGAGGAGGAAGGGAGGACCCAATCAAGGAAACCCCACACTAGTCTGGTCTCTGGAACTCTCACTCAAGCCCTAGGAAAGTAGAGTTGGGAACTGATGCCACCAACTCACAGGTCTTAGGACCCAATCCTATCCAACTTTCCAGCACTGGTGCAGCTGCAATGCAGCCCCAAGGTAAGGGAACAAATGTTCCTATATCTTAAGGAGGCCTCTGTGACTGCCTCCCAACACAGGAAGCAGCGCATACTCAATTAGCACAGCAGTACTGGCACTCTGGAAAATTGGATAGAATTGGACCCTTAGTTGGTTACACTGGACACCCAGCCACAAAATAAGAGAAGGGCCCCATTTGTGTGTTGGTTGCTGCCAACGCTGAGTCCCACATCAGCACCAGTCTGGGGACTTGGGTACAGTGCCTGGTAAGGGGAATGCTGCATTAGCTCTGCCTTTTTTTCCTAGACTGGGCCTGACAAGCTTCCACCTAAAGCAGTGGTTTCAAGTTCAAGGTCTTTTGTTCGTTTCCCCAAACCATCTCTCTCATTTTGCTATGGCATTAACATCCTGCTCCCCTCATTTCTTCCCTCCTCCACAATGCACCCCTTTTCCATGTAAGGATGTCCTCTTTCTCTTTTCTGCTTCTTAGAAATGGATAGAATTTAGAATGGATAGAATTGCCCCACTTGCTACATCTACTTAGGATGTAGTTGCCAGAGAGCCCAATCTTATGCATGTCTACTCATCACAGCCTATCGGGCTTACTCCCAGGAAATTGTGAATAGGACTGTAGCCCGAGTGAAGTGAACTTCTGAGAGTATTGCAGTGCATTTTTTTAAAATTTCCCTTCCTAGTGATTGTATTTTCCCTCAAAAAAACTTTATAGTTGCATCTATGACCTTGCCTCCCTTTTAATTTCATGCCAGGCCATCAAGTAACTGATGAGCCACTTGGGCCCTGTACATACTCGTACAATACATTTCCCCTGTGTGTACAAGTTGCAAGTGTCTTAGAGCATGCCCAGTAACAATACGTAAGGCCCTAAACATGTGATTTTGAACTTCTGATTTTGTTTTTAGAAATAACACTTGGGGTGGGGCAAAATGAGTTACAACTCTGTTGGAGTACAAGGTCTTTCAAACTCTGTCCCCAACATGATTCAGACTGTGGCCTCATCACCCTATGTTTATTTGGAAAAAAAAAAATCTATTATGAAGCACAACTGCTTCTTATTCTTGGTTTAGTGGCAAAAAACATGTCCAGCCTTGAAATCACTTCCTGGAGAATGGAGTAACCTCCTGTCAAGAACCCAGAACATGGTCACCCATATCAAAAGTCAAATTTTGCCCATTACCAATCTGGTCAATGGGAACTTTGGTTGTGTTGTTCTAAAGAATTTATCCAGTAAGAAGCAATTATTTAAAAAAGTCATACCTTCAACATACACTATAATTCAATTTTATACATACTTACCTGGGAGTAAACCCCCCAGAACTAAATGGAACTTCCTTCTGAGTAGACATGCCAAGGCTTGGGCTGTTAATCTAATAGTCTACCAGTGTTTTGATAGCTGGCAATCACTTCCCTACCTGCTAATGTCTAAGAGCTCCTTGTAGCAGCTTCTACAGAAGACTTAACCAAAGTGGAATGACGGGATGTGCAATCAGTGAGTTTACAGCCGGTCAGAGAGTCAACATGAGGTCACTGTTTGTCAGATAAATGATGAATTTTTAAGGGTGATGTTTAATACTGCCACCTTTTGACCTTTCCAGAAATCAAGTCGAAGGCGGTCATGAGCTTCAGCAAATAGGTGAAATGGAAAAAGCAGAAAACAAGGCTTATTGCTTGACCTGTTTGTTCAGGGTTCTTTCCCTCTGCATCAATGGCATGATAGAAGTCTCGAAATGGGATGCTGTGCTTTTTGGCTCACCTCTGTAAATACAGCCAGCATCATGTTGCGTCCATTCTAATGAGCTGAATAAATGCCTCGGGTTGATGCAAAAGCCACAGTATGTGACCAGGAATGGTCTATGAGGTAATGTACAGTAAATAGAGCAGAGATGTTAGAGGAATGAGACCTCATTAACAGGAATAATGTGATTCGACATTTAATGACTCAGGGTTTTAGGAAGTGTGCCTGCAGGAGACAGGAATTTTCAGTACTCGCCTCTTGATGTGGGGGCAGCGCAGCTGCATTGTCTCATCATCAATTCCCAGCTACTGAAGGCTGGTTTTTTTTCTCCCCCAGATCCTTTTAAAGACAATAAAAAGAGGACACCTTGCCAGAAAAGAAAAAAAAATACCACTTGCACTTTACCCAGAATGATAAATAGTACACACAAATTAAAAGCCCCACACACTTAGTTATTCCATTTGCAGCTTCCAAGCAGCCCATCCCCTAATGGAGGTCAGTGTTCGAAGATCAGGGATCATGCTATTCTCACACTTAACCCCCACGCCTCCCCCACCATATCTCCATCTTTGCATGTATACTTAGTTTCAGTTGCATGCACATACAGGGTACTCACTGACAGTTACCCAAAGCAGAAGGCAATACAACCAAGAGGCCCAGGGCCACAAAGATCCTCATGATCCAGGATTTCTAACATAACCCAGGGCTCTGTGTGTCTGCTAACTGGGTAAAGTGACACACACCTTTTAAAGTGGTGTCCTTTTACATTTAGTGTGTGGGGGGGGGGAGCAACTGTCCCTCTTCATCTCAGCATGGTGTTTTTTTCCAGTGGGTGTTGCTGGTGTCTGTTTTATATATTTGATTACATTGTGAGTCCGCCAGGGATAGGAAACCATTTGTTTGTTTTCACTCTATACAGTGGTTCTCAAACTTTTACCACCAGGACCCACTTTTTAGAATGAGAATCCACTGGAAGTGATGTCATGACAGGAAGTGACATCATTGAGAAGGAAAATTTTTAACAATCCTAGGCTGCAATCCTGCCCACACTTACCCAGGAGTAAGTTCCATTTACTATCCTTGTTAAAAGCATATACATAGTAATCTGTTAAAAGTACAGGTCGGTAACGTTTCCCCAGATGCAGTCACGTACCATGGTAGCATCAGGTCTAACAGATTAAAAATAAAATATTGAAATAAATGGGGACCCATCTGAAATTGGCCCACGACCCACCTAGTGAGTCCGACCCACAGTTTGAGAAACACTGCCCCCTCCCCACCTGCTGCCACCACTGTTGCCACCAATACCCTCCTTCTCCACTTGGCTCAGCAGTTCCCCTTGGAACTCTGCATTTGAAAAGGAAGTGTGGAGTAAAGCAAAGTGATGGTCTAAGACAGGGGTGTCCAAACTTTTGGCAGGAGGGCCACATTATCTTGCTGACACTGTGTTGGGGGCGGGGGGAGGAATTAATTTACATTTCAAATTTGAATAAATTTACATAAATGAATATATTAGAGATGGAACTTATATGAATGAATGAAGATCTTGCAATAGCTGAAGGCCTATAAAAGGCCTTGCACAAAGCATGGCCAGCCCTTCTTCGCTGCTGCATCACACACATGAAACGGCAAGCAGTGGAGGGAGCCCTTGTCCCACAGCTCACGCAAGAGGTCTAACAGTCACCCCCATGTTGAGAGCAGTTGCATTTGGCCAGCACAGGCTCCAGCAAGTCCCTGGAGGGCCAGAGGCTCATTGGAGACTGGGGGCTCCCCGCGGTCCGGATTGGGAGTCCCTGAGGGCTGCAAGTGGCCCCCGGGCTGGGGTTTGGGCACCCCTGGTCTAATATTTCCATCCTCATTCCCCTCTGTTCTGGCTCTTCTGGCAGGAATGTGGTGTTGGGCATGCACTGGCACTCCTTGAATCTCTGAGCATGCAAAGTACGGCTCCCCGAGATTTTTAGGAGTATAAAGGGCTCTGTAGACCAAAAAGTTTGAGAACCTCTGGGGTAGACAGTCTCTATTCCTTCCTTTCTTTTCAAATGCAGCAAATGTGGGTAGAGATGCAGGAGAGATGGACAGAGTGCCCATCCAAAATGCCAGTACCACCTGAGGTAACATTTTCAGACCTTCTTGTGGATAGGATGGCCCTGTATGTCTGACTTCCTTTTGCCAAATTCAGTCCACTTTAAAGAAAGTGAAAGGCTAAGAAAAAAAAAAAACACCTGCGTATTGAAGATTCCAAACATTAACTATTTTACAACACACTTGACATCAAGTCTATTTTGACAAAACCAAGGAAACATCTCATTTTCAAAGGAGATTCTTGGCATGAATCTCACTGGTGCTTTTCCACAAAGGCTCACCCAGAGAGCAGCTCGTACTTTTCAGGCTTTTAGAGGGAACCACAGTGAATCAATAATGTAGAAAACAGATCATAGTTATTTAAAAAGAAGTGAAATTGTTCTTCCTCACACTGGAATGATAGTGAAACACCAGATATGGATATAATAATGGTTACAGTTTTATTAAGCAAAATATGATTTGCAATGACTGAGGTCTCTCAATGAGCTCCCAACTATATGGGGCACCTTACAGCTGACATCTAAGGCAGCAGTTTTCAAATTCTCGGAGAGTTTGAAGCGCTCTAAGTCCTTGCAGGGGCAGGGGGGGGAGGCAGCGACGTGATCCCCAGGATTGCGTCGCTCAGGGGGCTGCAAGGTCTTGGCTGTACTTACCAGAACTTCCTGCAGCCTCCCGGGGATGTGGGGAGCCCCACGGTACCATATGCAGGACTCCCTGAAGCTTAAGAAGTGAAGGTGGAGCTATCGCGCTCCACTTCCAGTTTTGCAGAGGCGGGGTGCATTCGTGCCACTTTCACTTTCTAAGCTTTGGGAAGCCCTGCAGATGGTTGCACAGGGCTTCCTGCACCCCTGGGAGGCTGCAGAAGGCTCTGGTAAGTACAGCCAAGCCCCTTCAGCCCCCTGAGCAATGCAGTCCTGGGGATTGCATCACTGCCTCCACCCCTTAAGGGGGCAGAGGCCAGGGCCTTCAGGCTGGCTTGGTAGACCTGGACTCCAAAGACTTTTCCAGTTGTCTCCACTCTCCCCCCACCCGGTTTTGCCCTTCCCTGCACCATTCTGCTCACCCATCACCACCCTCTTCCACTCTAATCCTCCCCCAAAAGAAAGAGGGGAGGATTTGTACCACCTGGTAGAATTCCTCTCAGAGGCCCTGCCCCCCATCACAGCCAACCAAACAAAGAACAATAAATTTAGCCAGGATGTTCTGGAGCTCAGGCACTGCTGATGCGGTTGCCAAGTCTGCAAGAGTGCCACTCAGCCAAGTGAGCAGCTCTGAGATACCTGGGGATAATGTCATCCATAGGTACCCTGAGAGCTGGTTGCAGACAGGAGGGAGAGGGAAGAGGGGTAGCAAGGATTAGAAAGAAGGCAGGAGGTTGAGTTGGTGGGGACAGAAGAAACAATAGGGATGAGGAAGAGTTGGACTTCCTACAAAAAGCCAGGCAGCAGATTTCCCTACTGGGACAAGGGCCAAGAGCAACACTCTCATGCCCACAGCATACCAAGCCCTGGGTCTTCAGCTTAAAGGGACTTCCCAGGTGGGTCTGTCTTTTTCTCCTGGGCAAACCAGCTCCCTTAATTAGGAGGAGCTCTGTGTGAGTGGAATCCTGCAAGGGCTCCCCAGTGAAGTCAAGTGGGAGAAACAAGAGACTTGACAAGACAGAGGAGTGTAGTTGATGCATGGAATAGACTCTGCTTAACATCGATGATTGTGTAATGTACTTACTGAGGTGAGATAGAACCCACTTTGCAGTTCCCCAGTCTTCCAGTTGCCCCTTTCCTCTCGCTCTCCTCTCCCTCCTGTCTGCATCCCCCCCAATTCTCTGGTGTCACCTCCTCTGCTTCTTTCTCTTGCTCCTTCAGCCTCCTGGGTGCATTGCTACCTCTTCTGAGCACTCCTTTCATTCCTTCCTTCCCAGGTGTGAAATTGCCCCACTGTCAGGAAGTTGAGGAGTTGAATCTCTGATAGGCCTCCAAAAGACCAACCAACTAGCCCTTACTGCTAGTAAACTGAATGAATTGCATGCTATTATTCCCTGGCTTGAAAGGGAGGTACAAGTAGTTATATACTTGCTTTCTTGGGCCCTTCCTATTGGCATCTTTCTTATTCTGCCCAAGTCAGCCTCAGGCTGCATTCACAGAAGAGACACACTTACCTCCCCCCCACCCCATACCAAATCCAGCTAGGGGTATGGATATTAGATAAGATTTCTCTTGGCTGGGCCAGCCTGCTTTTTAGGAGGTAATGAGAAATGGATTCCCACTCAGAGCTTACAAATTCCATCATACTCTCAGTATAAAGCTGAAGTTTGGACTTTATGTATAGAATGTGTACCACCACCACCCTCTGTTCTTTTTAAAGGTAAACTTTAGAAATATTTCAGCAAAAGGAATATCTCTGGGTGGTTTGGCATAATTCACTTCTCAGCAGAAATCTGGGGAAACTCTGAGGGTTTGTTCAGCTCTGTACGTAGACTGTAAAGGACAGGCAAGATGTACGGACTTATTTTTTTTTTGCTTGGTTTTGTGTTATGGAATGTCTTTTCAAACAATGATTATCGTGAAGAAGACTTGAATGCATCTGTCTTTTGGCAATGCAGCCTCAAACATGCACAGACCAGAAACCCTCAAAGCAATAGAGCAGGATTTTATGTTTGTGCTCTCATCCTGAAGAAGAAATATCTGCAGAATTTGCTGCTTGTTCCTAGGATTGAACAATTGAATTGAGAAATAGGTTGGCGGGGAGAGAGAGAGAGACTGACTCTGCAGTAGATGCAACATCACTGCCCCCTCTCCTCTGCTACAAGCACTAACAGGTTCCCAAACACCCAACCTGAGGTTCCCAAACACCTACTGGAAGTGATGTTATGACAGGAAGTGACATCATCAAGCACCCAAACACCCTGAGAGTTTGGGAACTGCTGATCTAAGAGAAACAATAGAAGAGATGTGCCGAACCACCCTAGCACATATTGGTTGATGTCTGCAGATAGTTTAGTCAACGTTGTCAGCGGTGTATAGACGCCAATGGGAAACATTTTGAGCACTTGGTCTAATTCATTGAGGCCCAAATTTTAACCAGCTTTCCAGCACTGACATACTTGTGCCAATGGAGCATGTGCCTTGTTCTGCATTTGGATGGCAATCAAGGAGGCCTTCTTAAGGTAATGGAATGTTCCCTTACCTTTTATTTTAAAAATGAAATTGCCCTTTCCTCTGCTAGAAAGATGGTTAGGATTGCACCCTGAATTAGATAACTGGATCAAGCAATTGCTTCTGTGTACACCAGTGATTCTCACACATTTAGCACCGGGACCCACTTTTTAGAATGAGAATCTGTCAGGACCCACCGGAAGTGATGTCATGACAGGAAGTGGCATTATCAAGCAGGAAAATTTTTAACAATCCTAGGCTGCAGTCCTACCCACACTTACCCAGGAGTAAGTCACATTTACTATCCTTGTTAAAAGAATATACATAGTAGCTTGTTAAAAGTACATGCCTGTAACATTTCCTCAGATGCAGTCACATCCCATGGTAGCGTCAAGTCTAACAGATTAAAAATAAAATATTGAAATGAATGGGGACCCAGCTGCAATTGGCTTGTGACCCACCTAGTGGGTCCTGACTCACAGTTTGAGAAACACTGGTGTACACCATATGCATTATATGTGTGAATTATAGCATAATAAATTTGACACTACAAATTGTGGGTACATTTTCTTGAGACACCCTGTATATATAATTCCTTTCCTTCTACCACCGATTTTCCTGCTGAACATGCAAGGGAGACTAAGAGTGAGAGGCTGGGAATTAGCTATTGTGACCCTACAGTTCCAGTATTTGGTTTGGACATTTTCTACTCAAAATGTTTTTGATGGAAAATTTTCTGAAGAAGCTGAATGAGTTTGCTCTCTGACATTATTGCTGTTTCCTTCAGAGTGATACAGTGGCTTGCTCAGCCTGGCTGGAGTTTGATTTTTGGAGTTCCAAAATGGATTGTGAGAGATGAGAGAATGCAAAGCTCTCATTGCCAATGCCTTTTGGTAGAACAGAGTCAAAGTACAGACTGATCTCTGATTCATGGTCAGTGAGGACTACAATGTTCTGTATACGGCACAACACAGTCATTTTTAAATTGTAAGCTTCGAGGGTGGGGAAGGAAATGGTCTTCTGTTTTAAAGAGCAAAGGTCTTTGTCATTTGATCTAAAGGACACTCTTGACTTCTTCTTGTGACCTTTCTGGGGTGGGATGGTCCAGTAGATGGCAGGTTTCCCTAACAGTAAAAGGAATTTCCTTTAGTTCAAAAACCCACTGATTTATATCAGGCGTGTATCACTTAGATGCCTATTAAATATCAACTACATTTATTTAGGCTTATGTGCTGGTGTTGACAATGCACAGAAGGCATAAATTTCAATATCTGGCATTCACAGATGATGATTACTAGGATAGTGTGCAGTCAACTACTGTATTTATATTCATCATCAGGATTTCCATATAAATGTTACATGGGTGTTTCCAATGCACTGTGCTATTTGTACAGGTGTGTGAAACGTGCACATCACACTATGCAGTTACTGGCCAGTCCTATGGTCAGCAGTCAGCACTGCACCAGTGGCCACTGTCCAGGAAGCAACTCCCCCTGGGACTATGGGGACCACAAAAGCACAGGAATGAAGGCTGGCAAATTAAAATGGTCTGGGGGATGGGGAAGATAAAGCTTATGCAGTGCAGTGGAAACTCCACCCTCTGCAGGCAGGCAAGCGAAAACTGGGCAGAACCACTGAGTCAGCTGGGGCAGAGCCAGGGAATACTCTCACAGTGGGACCTGGACAGAGGCGTGGCTCCACTGCAGCACGTTGGGGTGACTGTGTTACCAATTTTTCTGAAGGAACTAAGAATGGCTGAATAGTGCATGTGTGAGGAGGCTCTTTTCAGATGTTTGGATTAATGCGCATAGGACATGGGAAGGCCCCAGACAACACCTGAAAAGGATTCTTGAGGGAAATAGGTTTAGGCTCCAAACTGCAGCCTGTGGGCTGGATCCAGCATTCTGAAATAGCCATCCCCGCATGGCACAGCACAGCATGGTGTTTTTTGTTCAGCACTGCAGCTTCTCATCTTTCAAGCCAATCTTCTCAGAAACTCATGCCGGGCTTTCCGGCAGGCTTCCAGCCGGAAGCAGCTTCCCAGTGCAAGTTTCTGAGATCGGCTTTAAAAAGATGAGGCTGCGGTACAGAACAGGAAGTGCCACACAAGAATGGCTTTTTCAGAAAGCAGCAGTCTATGGTTTGGAGACCGCTGAGCTAGAGGGACATTAGGAAGGATTTCTGAACCGTAAGTGTCCAGCACTGGAACTTGTGCAGTCTGCCTTGTGCAGTAGTGGGCACTCCATCATTAACAGTTTTCAAGCAGAGGCTGGACAGCCACCAGGCAGGGATGCTTTAGCAGTTGGTTGCACTGAGCAGGAGGTTGGAATGGGTGACCTCCAAGATCCTCTCCAACTTTAACATTCTATAAGTCCATGTTTTGTCCAATTCTATATGAGTAAATAAACTGCTCTAAATCATGACAATACGTTTGGCATCTTCCGAAAAGCATTTAAATCTTTCTTGATATGTTTTGTTGCTCCGGGCTGCGATGCTATACACACTTACCTGGAAGTAAGTGCCATTGAAGAAAATGATGTTCACTTCTGAGTAGACATGCATAGGTGTGTGCTGTGCCAGAGATTTAAAGTCTCATATCTTTGCCAGAGATTTAAAAAAATTGTGCATGAACCTCAGTTTCCTCAAAACATATTGTTTGACCCTCCCATATTTGTTTGGGAACAAGGGGAATCTAACTTTTCCTCCAAACGTATTGTACATAATTTCCTGATGTACTTTGCATCAAGGACTGGAGAAAACAGATGGATCGAGCAGAACTTGTTGAAATTACTTTCCTTTTGCCTTATGCTTTGAAGCAATATTTACAGAAGTCAGAAGAGTTCAAAGTTATCTCTGGGCCAACAGACACCATTTTTTTTTCTAAGGGCCAACACAATTTTTCCTGGACTGAAATCAATTAGTTGACCTTTTCAGTGGCTTGCAGGGTAGGCTATTGAAGGCTTGTACACATGCCCAGATCACGGTGCAACATGCTCTAGTTCGACCCACTTTCTGAAGATTTTCCTGGCCATGTTGCAATCTGGACATGAGTTGAACCATTCATAATGGAGTCTGACACATGCAAAATGACTGAAAAAGCCAATTCATATTAACTTGAGCCTGTGAATGGATCTCAATAGATGTGCTTTGTAGTTCAGACAGACATTATTTTAAAGGTATTAAAGGTCCATAGGAACCTGCCTTATGGTCCAGTCCTATTTCCCACCAAGCCACAGCATGCAGTAGTGCCAACAGAGTGTTCACTGCATGCTATGGGGGGACAACGACGACAACTATGTGGCTCAGAACAGGTAAGTGAAAATGTTTTTTACTTACCTCTCTATAGGCCACCTGGCCTCCAATGGACTTCCTTGGACCTATGCCAGTTCTTTTGCTGATGTAAGTCCAAGGAGAGTAGGGAGTCGGTCTGGGCCAGAGAAGGGGGTTAGGATCTTGGCATGCGCTGCTTCTGCTGCTGTTGGCTTTGGTAGATCTTTTGCTTTATACAATTCTACAACCAATAGGGAGACTATATATGTTTTTAACATTTTAAAAAATATATATATGATTTTTTATATTTGTGGTTGCTTCATTATCTGTTTTGTAAAATTTTCCTCCTTTAGTTGCAAAACACCTTTAGCATGGGTGGGAAAGCAATTTAGATATTAAATAAATAAATAAAAGTGCTTTCTAAGCCATCAGCCTGTCTCAGAACTTCCTCATTAGTCTCAGAAAATGTGAGCAGCGATGTGAGTTACCTTAAATTGTGGCTGCATTCAACCACTGCCCTGCTTGCCCTTTAGCTGTGACTAAGTGTGAATGGCATGCAAATGCCAGCATGAAAGACTAATGTCTGCTTCCTTCCTTCCCGCCCATTCAAGTATAAGGTGCAAAGGAAGCATAAGACGTCTCTTTCAGAATTCATTCAAGAGGGCCAGAAATAAAATTAGGGCACGTTTTCTAAGTTTCCATTCTTTGAATCAGAATAAACTAACCGGCGTGACACATAACTGGTCCATGTTTTTCTACAGGCAACTTGAAATAACTGCTTCAAAACCAAAACTGAAAGGAAGAAGAAAATAATAATTGCTTTCTTTCAAGGATTATGTGAGAAGTGCAATTAGATTATATGAAAGAGTATTATATGAAGGAGTACGTTTACTCCTTCATGATGATCATGAATCATGAATCCTTGCCCCAAGCAACAGATTAAGGCAGTGGTATTCAAACCGGGGCATCACGATGCCCCAGCCTGTGGATCTTGGCCTCTGCCCCCTTAAGGGGCGGGGGCAGCCAGGAGACAGGGGGAAGCTCAGGGGGGCTGCATGGGCTTGGGTGCACTTGCCCAAGCCTCCTGCAGCCTCCTGGGGGTGTGGGGAGCCCTGCGCAACCTTCGGCAGGGCTCCCCAGGTCAGGAAAAGTTAAAGCGAAGCGATCGTGCCCCACTCCACAAAACTGGAAGCGGAGCACGATCGCTCCACTTTCCCTTCTGACGGGGCTGCAGGGACTGGGGTGCACCCTCCAGTCCCTGTAGCAGCTGTCCTGTGTGCAGGGAGCCCTGCAGGGAAACGGAGAGTGGGGCGATGGCGCTCCGCTTCTGCTTTTGCGGAGGCAGAGCAGATCGCTCCACTCTCCCTTTCCCTGACCTGGGGCGCCCTGCAGGCAGTCACGCAGGGCTCCCCGCATACAGGGATGGCTGCTGCAGGGATTGGTGAGTGCATCCCAGTCCCTGCAGCCCCCTGAGCGAAGTGATCCTGGGGATCGCGTCGCTGCCTTCCCCCTGCCCCCGCAAAGACTTACTGCGTGTTTCAAACTCCTGGAGAGTTTGAAAACCGCAGGATTAAGGGCTGCAAGTACAGTTATCAGCAGATTTTGCCTGAAGTGAAATTCAGTATGGAAGGTTCTGCTTAAACGAAACATCTGTGAAAATTTGGAGTGAATTTTGATAAGATTAGTGAAATTTTGCAAGGCGATTCCATGTCCCTTGGTGACAAAAGCCACCATATGACTTACAAAATGGCTTGGTTAGTTCAGTGTTTCTCAAACTGTGGGTCGGGACCCACTAGGTGGGTCACGAGCCAATTTCAGGTGGGTCCCCACTCATTTCAGTATTTTATTTTTAATATATTAGACTTGATCTACCATATATTTTTAATATATTAGACTTGATCTACCATAGCATGTGAATGCAAATGTTACAGACCTGTACTTTTAACAACTATGTATATGATTTTAATAATGATAGTAAATAGAACTTACTCCTGGGTAAGTGTAGGTAGGATTGCAGCCTAGGATTGTTAAAAATTTCCCTGCTTGATGATGTCACTTACGGTCATGTCATTACTTCTGGTGGGTTCCAACAAGATTCTTTTTCTAAAAAGTGGGTCCCAATGCTAAATGTGTGAGAACCACTGGGTTAGTTGATTGAAGGTGCCAGGATTGGCCACAGCCTGTTAATTTGGCCCAGCTTCAGATCTATGTAGTTAATCAAAGTTTAGATATTGATTCTGGACATTTTGCAGTGCCCTCTGTTCACCGGTTATGCTCCAATAACCCAGCAATGCTCTTACAACCCAGCAATGAGCACCAATGGGTAATGATGTATAAATGGAAATATGTAGAGGTGCTTGTTTCCAGTGAGTAAGATAGGATTACAGCCGGGCAACCCAATCCTCTTCTGCGCTGGAATAGGCAGGCTTGCTAGCCTGCTCTCTATCCTATGCAGGATTGGAGATGGCTACTGCGCAACTTGGAGTAAGGGGATATTTATCCCCTTACCCCAAATAATGCCCCAGCCACCTCAATGGGACTACTTGGATCTGCACCAGCTAAATTGCTGGCACAGAATCGGGCAGCCTAGAGTAACAGTGGGCTGATCGGGAAGGGGGTTAGGATTCAGCCTAAGTGTCAGAGGCTGGTCCCACCCCCCTCCCAGGCCTGATCCAACCACTGGCCCACCCACCCCAAACCCCTTTGGCTGGCACAACCTTACCTTCCTCCAGCAGCTCCATGAGCTAGCGCACATCCATGTGCTGACTCCACCAACTCCTGAGTCATTGCAGACATACCTTACTGCATGTTTGTGACACTGCCAGGCCAGGGCAAGGAACTTGTGTGGCCCATTGTCGAGTTTTGATTGCATTTGAAGCCGAATGGAACACAATGAGCTTACTTCTGAGTAAGATAAATAGCAATGTTTGCAAGTACTTCTAGAAATATGGTATGAGGAGGGAATGGGAAACAAAAGTTTGGATTGGCTTGTTTTTGCGGTAATGATGGACACTGTCTTGGAATCTGAGACTAAGTAGAGAAAGACACATTTAATTAACTTTTGAATCTTTAAGATTTTGAAGGTGTAATTAACATTTGAATCTAAAGTCAAAAATGTGGATAATGCATAGACAGATGCATGAGGAAATGTGTTGGTTCCTGTTAGCAAGGAGGAGAGTATACAGGATACTCTTCTTGTTTAGTCCAGTTTGGTTTTCCTAATTAGAAGGCAGATTATATTTTCATTGCGGCAATTAATACTGGGAGACACTGCCAGACAACATTGTAATGAGTCAGGACAACCATCCAACTTTGCAGTAAGACAAGGGTGTTCCAGTAGCTCTTTTGTTATTGATGAAAGTTCATGTTTCGACTGAGAACAAATTACTCTCTGGTGCCGTTATTCTAGCTTCACACAGAGAACATATTGTGCAGTGTGTTATTACCCTAGCAATAAACAAATTGTAAGCCTCGCTTTTGGTTTTCTTTGAAATGAAAGAGATGCAACTGACCATATACATGAACTCATGCAAACATAACCAATGCAGAAAATCACACCCTTTAGCTCTTGCAACATGGCTTTTGTTCACTTTAACAAGCTGTTGGTGGCTGTGAAATACACCTATTTATTAATCTGGAAAGTACCCAGGACATGCTCCAGAGGTAAATGCATGCAAATGGCAGTCTGGACTATTTATAACTAGTACAATCTTCCCTAAGCAACAAGCAATAATGTTTTGCCAGTAGGGACATCTTTTGACAGGCATTTTTCTTTCACATTTGCATCATGACTGTACAAACAACAGGGTCTAAATGGGGCCATCTTTTATTATCCATGCATGAGGCTGTTGGCATATTCAGCAAATAGTTGCACAACAATAAATAGTTCACAAAGCTGTCTACATAGGAAGACAAACCTCCAAATGGCTCCCTGTCCCCAAAGGCTCCCAATCTAACAAGAGATGCAGAAGAGGCACCAGCAACAGCCACTGGAAAAAAAACGCCGTGCTGGGGTGAAGAGAGACGAGTGCTCTGCCCCTGCAAAATATAAGACTCTGAAAAGTGACTCTTTACCCAATTGGCAAAGGGGGGTTCTTCATGAGCAGTGAATGAAATGTATGAACATATTCCCAGAGTAAAGCAAGGCACTTAAAAAATATCTTGTGGCCCATAGAATAGCTGTTAATACTTGAAGAGATCATCTTTATCCCAATATTGTTGTCCAGTGAAGTGCCATACAAAATCATGGCCAGTAACCAAGGAAGTATACATCTTAGGAGAGTTAATGCTTCTGTTTCTTGAGAAGCAGTCCCTAATGCAGCCTCGAGCTAAGAGAACACGGATTCCCATCCCTTGAGGAGACCTCCATGACTGCCCTCCTCATTTTAGGATGCAGCACATACCTCATTGGCATGGCTGCATCAGTACCGGAAAAGTTGGAGAGGATTGGGCCCTTCAAAACTGAAACCACATGCGGGAAATCTACCGTTCAGTGGCAGTGTGCCAAAAATGGTTTTTTCTCAAGCAGCATAGCTTCATCTCAGGCCATTCTTGGATGGCCACTGGGCTTGCATCACTTTCAGAATCCCATCCCTCCCCCCATTTTCAAGGTTGGCTTCAAAATCTCAGTTTTTGAATGCATCCAAGTTAACACTCCTACCAAAGACCAAATAGAAATTGGATGGCTTGCGGAGAGGTGGGACTGAGAGTTGTCAAACTCTCACTCAGGAGCTGGGTTTAGACAGTATTTATTTGGACTTTGGGCAAAAGTTGACAAAGTTGCTAGGTTGGATGCATTCATCCATGCTCTTGAGTACATTAAAGTAGTTCTTTCAGCCCCAGGCTTTGTGTAGTACATCATTAAATTGTTAGAAGGTACATTAACAGTGCAACGCTGTGTGAACTGAAGCTTCAGTTTCTTGCTAGAAATCTGCTTGAAAATAATCAGTAGAAGCAAGAGAATGTGGCATTGTGTAACCACTTGTCACAAAAATAGTGTCGTGAGAAATACTGAGAATTCCACAACTGGTGCCAGCCTAATTCATGCCTTCTAACTGTAGCTATTAAATAGGTAGAATATCTATTGTTTTCACATGCTGTTTTCCTTTGTCAGAGGAAACTGAGGCCACAACATATCTTTGATTAAACATTGAATGGGATCTAACATTGACATTGCCTTGCAAACAAGTGCCTAATAATGAAATTACATAATAACTTCAGTATGTGCAAAACTCTGTACAGGTCAGGTTATTATTGGCACATGCTAAGATGTAAAAATTAACTAGTTAATGTAAAATGGTGACATACTAAAATGGTGGCATTCTAATGGTGACATCCTAAAAGTGGATTTATGCAAAAGGGATGCAGAGAGAGAGAGAAAAGAGAGAGAGGGGTCACAACAGAAAAAGCAAATCTACACTACTCACATTAAAATAAACAATTTCAAAGGCACGTGGAGTAAAATCAGGTTAACTTTAAGTGGAAAGTAGTGAGACTGTGCTGATTAAAAATATGTGTTCCAGTATTTCCAGTACCGCTTTCCAAATGCAGAAACTGGATGATGAAATGAGATACATAAGAACATAAGAACAGCCCCACTGGATCAGGCCATAGGCCCATCTAGTCCAGCTTCCTGTATCTCACAGCGGCCCACCAAATGCCCCAGGGAGCACACCAGATAACAAGAGACCTCGTCCTGGTGCTCTCCCCTACATCTGGCATTCTGACTTAACCCATTCCTAAAATCAGGAGGTTGCGCATACACATCATGGCTTGTACCCCATAATGGATTTTTCCTCCAGAAACTCGTCCAATCCCCTTTTAAAGGCGTCTAGGCTAGACGCCAGCACCACATCCTGTGGCAAGGAGTTCCACAGACTGACCACGCGCTGAGTAAAGAAATATTTTCTTTTGTCTGTCCTAACCCGCCCAACACTCAATTTTAGTGGATGTCCCCTGGTTCTGGTATTATGTGAGAGTGTAAAGAGCATCTCCCTATCCACTCTGTCCATCCCCTGCATAATTTTGTATGTCTCAATCATGTCCCCCCTCAAGCGTCTCTTTTCTAGGCTGAAGAGGCCCAAACGCCGTAGCCTTTCCTCATAAGGAAGGTGCCCCAGCCCCGTAATCAGCTTAGTCGCTCTCTTTTGCACCTTTTCCATTTCCACTATGTCTTTTTTGAGATGCGGCGACCAGAACTGGACACAATACTCCAGGTGTGGCCTTACCATCGATTTGTACAACGGCATTATAATATTAGCCGTTTTGTTCTCAATACCCTTCCTAATGATCCCAAGCATAGAATTGGCCTTCTTCACTGCCGCCGCACATTGGGTCGACACTTTCATCGACCTGTCCACCACCACCCCAAGATCTCTCTCCTGATCTGTCACAGACAGCTCAGAACCCATCAGCCTATATCTAAAGTTTTGATTTTTTGCCCCAATGTGCATGACTTTACACTTACTGACATTGAAGCGCATCTGCCATTTTGCTGCCCATTCTGCCAGTCTGGAGAGATCCTTCTGGAGCTCCTCACAATCACTTCTGGTCTTTACCACTCGGAAAAGTTTGGTGTCATCTGCAAACTTAGCCACTTCACTGCTCAACCCTGTCTCCAGGTCATTTATGAAGAGGTTGAAAAGCACCGGTCCCAGGACAGATCCTTGGGGCACACCGCTTTTCACCTCTCTCCATTGTGAAAATTGCCCATTGACACCCACTCTCTGCTTCCTGGCCTCCAACCAGTTCTCAATCCACGAGAGGACCTGTCCTCTAATTCCCTGACTGTGGAGTTTTTTCAGTAGCCTTTGGTGAGGGACCGTGTCAAATGCCTTCTGAAAGTCCAGATATATAATGTCCACGGGTTCTCCCGCATCCACATGCCTGTTGACCTTTTCAAAGAATTCTATAAGGTTCGTGAGGCAAGACTTACCCTTACAGAAGCCATGCTGACTCTCCCTCAGCAAGGCCTGTTCGTCTATGTGTTTTGAGATCCTATCTTTGATGAGGCATTCCACCATCTTACCCGGTATGGATGTTAGGCTGACCGGCCTATAGTTTCCCGGGTCCCCCCTCTTTCCCTTTTTAAAAATAGGCGTGACATTTGCTATCCTCCAATCTTCTGGTACTGTGGCCGTTTTGAGGGACAAGTTGCATACCTTAGTCAAGAGATCTGCAACTTCATTCTTCAATTCCTTAATAACCCTTGGGTGTATGCCATCAGGGCCCGGTGACTTATTGATCTTTAATTTATCAATGAGGTCTGAAACATCTTCTCTTTTAACCTCTATCTGACTTAACTCCTCGGTCAGGAGGGGCCGTTCGGGCAGCGGTATCTGCCCGAGGTCTTCTGCCGTGAAGACAGATGCAAAGAACTCATTTAATTTCTCTGCCATCTCTAAGTCTCCTTTTATCTCCCCTTTCCCTCCCTCACCATCCAGAGGGCCAACCGCTTCTCTGGCGGGTTTCCTGCTTCTAACATATTTGAAGAAGCTTTTATTATTCCCCTTAATGTTGCTGGCCATGCGTTCCTCATAGTCTCGCTTGGCCTCCCCTATCACCTTCTTACATTTCTTTTGCCACAGTTTATGTTCCTTTTTATTCTCTTCATTAGGGCAAGACTTCCATTTACGGAAGGAAGCTTCCTTGCCCTTCACAGCCTCTCTAACTTGGCTGGTTAGCCATGCGGGCACTCTCCTGGATTTAGTGGAACCCTTCTTTCTTTGCGGTATACACCTCTGCTGGGCCTCTATTACTGTTGTTTTAAGCAGCCTCCATGCACTCTGGAGAGACTGGACTCTTTTTACCCTCCCTTTCAACCGCCTTCTAACCAGCCTCCTCATTTGAGGGAAGTCCGCCCGTCGGAAGTCAAGGGTTTTTGTTAGAGATTTGCCTGGTATTCTTCCCCCAACGTGCACATCAAAACGGATCGCAGCATGATCACTGTTCCCCAATGGCTCAGTAACGTTTACATCTCTAACCAGGTCCTGCGTACCGCACAAAATTAAATCCAGAGTCACCTGTCCTCTGGTGGGCTCCTTGACTAGCTGATCTAAGCCACAGTCATTTAGCATGTCAAGAAATCCGGTTTCCTTATCGTGACCAGAACACAAATTGACCCAGTCAATATGAGGATAATTGAAGTCCCCCATGATTACAACCCTGTCCTTCCTTGTCACCTCTCTGATCTGTTTCCTCATTTCAAGGTCCCCATCAGATTTCTGGTCTGGAGGACGATAGCACACCCCCAGTATTACATCGCTGCACAAGCCTGGTAATTTAACCCACAGAGATTCTACGGTGGAGTCGGACCCACCTTCAATCTCTACTTTGCTGGATTCTATCCCTTCCTTAACATAAAGGGCCACCCCACCTCCAACACGCCCCTGCCTGTCCCTCCTGTAGAGTTTATAGCCCGGGATTGCGGTATCCCACTGATTCTCCGCATTCCACCAGGTTTCCGTTATGCCCACTATGTCAATATTTTCCCTTGTCACCAGACATTCCAGTTCTCCCACCTTTGCTCGTAGACTTCGGGCATTCGCATAAAAGCATTTATACACGGAATGCCCCAGGATGGGCTGCTTATTCGCTCCTTTGTCCCCGCATCCTCTCATTGTGCCAAACCGTTTATCACATCCCATCACCCTACCTTTCCCAATTTCTTCTCCTACCCTGCCTTTGTCTTGTTGTTCTCTAACCTCCCCATCCTCATCCCATAGGGATGAGGAGTCCCGAACCGGATGCCCCTCGGCTCCTGTCAGCCTTCCCCCAGGGATCAGTTTAAAAGCTGCTCTGCCACCTTTTTAATGTTATGCGCCAGCAGTCTGGTTCCATTCTGGTTCAAATGGAGCCCGTCCCTCTTGTACAGGCCCCGCTTGTCCCAAAACGTTCCCCAGTGCCTAACGAATCTAAACCCCTCCTCCCTACACCACCGTCTCATCCACGCATTGAGACCCCTGATCTCCGCCTGCCTAGCTGGCCCTGCGCGTGGAACAGGTAGCACTTCAGAGAACGCTACCTTTGAGGTCCTGGCTTTCAGTTTCCTGCCTAAAAGCCTAAATTTGGCCTCCAGGACCTCCCAGCTACACTTGCCCACGTCGTTGGTGCCGACATGCACCACAGCCGCTACCTCTCCCCCAGCACTGTCTACTAGCCTGTCTGTAATACAAAATATTACAGTCTCTCTCTCACTCTCACACACACACACACACACACACACACACGCACACACACACACACAAGCGTAACAGCATAGGTCTCTTTTTGGCTAGATTCCAGAGAGGATAGTAAGACAGTTTAATTACTTGATTGATGTAATTCAAAAGAAATTCAAAAGAAAGCATAGAATCCACAATGACCCTCAGGTCACAAGCATTATCTGAAGAATCAAAAGAACCACCACAAATGGAAACTACCAATGATGACACCTGAGACCTCTGCCTCCGAGAACTAATCAATAGCTACTCAGTTTTGTCTACCTTAAGTTTAACAAAATCTGAAGCTATCCATTATTGAATATCACAGAAGCAATTATACAGAACCTTGGACTTCTTTGTAAGATCTTCGAGGACCTGGAGGATACAGAAATAACTTCTGCATACAAATTACCTTGCAAGCAACTAAGGATGGGTGAGCTGGTCCAGGTTTGCCTCTAAATGATCTGATCTTTTTCAAAAAAAGGGGGGGATCATTTACTGAACCACTTCAAGGCTAGGCGAATACCTTTACAAGCTATCCGTCAAGCACCTCCCCAACAGCATTCGACCCACCCAACACACCCTTTATTCACACCAGTGACAGTGAGGAGTTCTTTTCTTCCCCCTCTCATCATTTGGGATGCAGAATGCTATGATTAAATTGTGTTGCATGAGATTTTTTGAGGTTTCCCCCTCTTCCCTTCAAACAGGTAGAAAGAAAGACAAAAGTACTGGTGGAACTGTAGTTTTTGTAGAGCTACTGCAATGGAAGAAATTCTCACCAAAATTACAATGCCCACCAACATCTTCTCCTTTCTACCTTGCAGAGAAGGAAGGAAAATAAACTAGAAAAGCCTCATGCAGGCTACTGTTTTCATGGCATGCAACACACAGAGAAACACACACATGGCATGCAACACACAGAGAAGGGGGGGAAGGAGCCTCTCACCACTGCTGAGATAAGTAAAAGATGTGCTGGGAGGGTGGAAGTCTCGTGGGGAAGGGCAGAGATTATTCAAGGTCTCCCTCGGAAGCCCTGTTTGGGGAGTTCACTCCCCCATTGTAGGGAACAATTTAGAATCTCTACAATGTGTTCCAGAACCTGGATCTAGAGAACTTTGATGGCATCTCCAGCAACTCCGTAGGCAGCTGTCTGTAGTCCAGGGCCCATATAAATTTACGTTTACAATAAATTTAACTACTTTGGGATAAATGAGCCATAGTTTGTATCTTCTGGGGCTGAACAATGTTATCTGGTACAAGCAGGGCTTTTTTTCTAATGGAACGTGGGGGGACGGAGTTCCGGCACCTTTTTGCAGGCCCCCCCCCCTTCGGAGGCATTCCAGGAGAGGGGAGCAAAACAGAGGCAGAGTAGACAGGCACAGGATTGGACTCTAAGGCTGCCATCCTATCCACAGTAAGCCCCATTCACTAAAGTGGACTTCTGAGTAGACGTGCATAGGATTGGGCTCTTAGGCTGCAATCCTAGGCACTTTCCTGGGAGTAAGCTCCATTGACTAGAATGAGACTTACTTCAGAGTAGACATACCTAGGATTGGGCTCTTAATCCTGGAAGAGATATATATCTGCACCTGTTTTCACATGCTAAGGGCAGGTGAAAAGGGATTCTACGTGTGTACAATGTGCTGTCCAGCCTTGCCAGAGATCTTCCTCGTCCTTCCCCCACGAGCATGCCCTCCGCCAGCCAGCGTTTGCAGCTCCTCTCCAGCAATGCAAAGGGGCTGCTCAGGGCAGCAGAGAACATACAATGGCATGCCAAGTGCCTTCCCAAAGATACAGAGTATTCTGATACCTGAATTAAACCATATTTAATCGCTTGTTTGCAAAAGTAGCTGTTTCTATGTGCACCTAAGGACCCCTCTCGTGTAAGAATTCCCTTTTTGTTTTTATTCCCACAGTTACTTAGAGTAATTTTACTACATGGAACTCATGTAAGCCATTTTTCGGAATCCATTCACTGCTTCCTCTCCTCGAAGTAGTGCCACACTACATACTACACGCTACAAGTGCACCTGTACAGTATTTTTCCCCATGTGTAGAAAAAATAGCTAGGGGGAAGGGGATGTGGAGATGGACAGCCCAATCCTATGCATGTCTACTCAGAAGTAAGTTCATCTTTAGGGGGGAAGCACATAAAAATATTTTATTTCTCCAATAAAAAATGGTTTAAAAATAAATAAATAAATAAATAAAAGATTAACAAGTTGTGAGTTCCTGCACCTTTTTTTCCACAAAAAAAGCACTGGGTACAAGTATGTGTAGGCAACAGAAACAAAACACTTGAGAAAATATCAGAGCTTCAGTAGAGCTCTTGAGAGACAACTGTTAAAAGAAACCTTAATTTCTAACTGTAAAAATTCTAGCTCATAGATCATATTTCACATGGGTTTGGTTTGGAATTCTGAAAATAGTATGCAACTACCAAAGTTCATATCCGTTTGGTAAAATCAGACAAAAATGTGTATGTTCAAAGAGCCTGTTCATAACCCTAAAAGCAGCGCCCAGGACCATTCCATTCTCATGGCTTACGAATCAGCAATTGGTTGACTTACAGGTCACATTCCAGCATTCCAGGCCAGCTGGGGGACTGGCCAGAGATGCAGCAAGAGACACACTTGTTGGTCCACTCTACAACCTGGTCTGGTCCCCAAGCCACAGCTACAACTGCTGCACGTAAACAGCTTGATAAGTGGTGGGCCAATTTCACTAAGGGCTAAATCCTAACCCCTTATGTCAGTGCTTTCCAGCACTGACATAAGGGCAATGCAGCTCTGTGGTAACAAGACAAGGGAACAAACAACGGAAACAAACAAGGGAACAAACAATCCCTTACTTTGAGGAGGCTCTGTGAGTGACACCCAACTGCAGGATACAGCACATCTCATTGGCACTGCTATGCCAGTGCTGGAAAGCACTCACATAAGGGGTTAGGATTGCACCCTAATCAATAATCTCTTAGCGCCAGTACCCAAATTTGAACAACAGTGAATCCAGCAGTGACTGAAGCACTGTAAATCATTTTATATATGTCAACATGCGTATCAATTATTGATTATTTAATAATAATCATGAATGGCATAAAGAATTCAAATTCGCTTGCTAAATCTGAAAAGGAAGCAGCCAAGAAATGAGCTATCACTCAAGATCAAAAGGGTTACCATTTTGCCCCTTTGTTAAGTATTGGTGTTCTGCAACTGCAGCAAAATAATGCAGCGTCATTCTGTGGAAGGATGTGAAATTCTGCCAATCTATGACTATATCAGTTGCTAGCATTTTGCTTCCGAGTGGGGTGTTCTTGGGGTCTTCATCTTTTTTGTCTTCTCCTTAAAGCAAATGCCAGGAAGAACGATATTCTGTGCCAATATGCTGTGAAAATCAATCCTCAGTGGCAATTTTCCTTTTTTTTTATTTTTGTCTTTTTAGATCCTGTAATCATTGCTTCAAGCCTTCTTCGTTCGCTTAATTGGAATTCTAATTTCTTCTTGTTTTTCTTTGAATATGTCCTGCTATTGCATCATGGTATCATGGCCTAGTATTCCATCTAGATTATGAAAAGAAACTTTCCCTTGGTATCACTAGTGTATCACTGGTGAAGGCCTTCTAAGGCCTTCAAAATGCTAAAAATGTCACTTCCGTTTCTCAGGCGGAGAGGCAGCAATTTGTGGTCGTTTGCCCCGGACCACAATTTGTCCCTTTGCCCTTGGTCCTTTGCAGGACTGGGACTGGAACTAGGTCCACATTTGCTTGGTATAGCATTTGCTTTGCAGACAACGATTGTCTTGTGGAGCACAAAAAGAAAGGATAGATCCCTATCACACAATCTAGATACAGTATTGATGGGAGAAGAAATGGAGGCAGGATTAATAAACATGTTATTGTTTCATTTACAGGGAGTGAAGCTTGGTTCCAGTAGGGAAAGTCAGTAGAAATGAAGACATTGTGTCATAGGCATCATGGAAAAGATGGTTTTTCAGAAAGGATTTGGAGGAAGTAAGAGAGGAGGCATTATTCAGGTGTTCCACGAGGCAGCTCCAGACATAAGGCAAGAGAACAAGGGGGGAGATGTTTGAGGGAACAGAAGGTCTTCAGGTAGTTTATGGTGCTGGAACTAGAGGAACAAAGATCAGAGTGGATCATCAGCAGGAAGGTATGTGATCCAAAAAGTTGGGTATGGCAAGGACTCGGAAGGCTTTGAAGGTAAGGAAAAGGAGCTTGTGCTGGATCATAGGAAGCTAGTGAAGAGATTTAAGGAAATGGATGACAGGAAAGGTCAGAGCAATGAGAGAGGGAGATGATTTTGGCAGTGGAAGGCTGGTGCACATGACGGGAACAGTGGAAGAGGAGTAAGAAGGAGGTTATAGCCAGGGATAGACTAGAATAGATGGTATGGTTGGGCTATAGGATTGCAAGCCTCTCCACCTGGTTATAACTCATTGGATGGATATCATGATAGATCTATAGCTTGCTAAAAGCCTCAGAGGAACTATGGCTACCTACAAGCCAGATGGAAACTCACCTTGAAAGGCTAAGGACAGCAGAGCAGTAATAAGACAGACAGCACACCATAGTTGGGACAAATTCCAGCCAAATCTCAGTGACAGCCAAAAAGACAAGGCCATTTCCAAAAACGTAACTTGAGAATTAATAGTGATTTATTACTGAGAGCTGACATTAATTAAAACAGATTTAGCAGCATCCTTATCACTGGAAGTTGATGTTATTACACCAAGCTGGAAACAGAATACAAATTAATCAAACAGTGGCCTTTTGCTCACCGACTTTCTTCCAGTGTGTAGTGTTGCCAAAGTTTCCTCCAGCAGGTGGGACTGCCAGACCACAACCCATCCACTGTGTCCTTTACATGTCTCCGGACTCCAAAAGCAGATACAGCTGCTGTGTCTCATGCTACAGGGAGTGACTGCAGCCTCATTTGCAGCCTCTGTATTATGGTCTGGCAAAGTTCTGGTGGTGCCTCTTGGTTATCTCACTAAGTGTGGTTCATCAGAGTGATGATGTTCATCCATCATTTTTGAAGAAGACCTTGACATCTAACGGGTTGTGGATTGTCCACGATGTGTCTGCAGGTGACTAATAAGGCCGATAAGAGCATGGAATGTTCTGCCACATGTTGGGTAGACATGTGTAGGCACCACTGTTGCAGCATTTGCAGCTCTGGCTTTACGGAGTGCACTTCTCTTGTGCTAAGGTTGTCCTTCTGGCTTCAGATGTCTTACAGCCTTGGTGGATCAGTGTGCGCCATGTCAATCGGTCTTGTGCCAGGATTTCCCAGGTGGTGGTGTCAATATCCAGGGACTTGAGAGAGGCTTTCAGTGTGTCTTTATATCGCTTCTTTTGTCCCCCATGCGATCGCTTTCCTTGAGACAGCTCACCATAGAAGAGCCATTTAGGGATGCGGTGGTCTGGCATCCTTAGAATATGACCAGCCCAGCGTGCCTGAGCTTTCATCAGCAGGGTGTGAACTGACGGCAGTCCTGTTCTGGAGAGGACTTTTGTATCTGGCACCCTGTCCTGCCACCGGATCCTCAGAAGTCTGCGGAGGCACATTGTGTGGAAGTGGTTCAGTTGCCTAGCATGCCTCCTGTATACAGTCCAAGTCTCACTGGCATACAGCAGAGTAGTTAGCACAACTGCTCGGTAGACTTTAAGCTTTGTCACAAGCCTTATTCCACGGCGATTCCACACCTTGGTCCGCAGTCTGCTGAACGCAGAACTTGCCTTGGAGATTCTGCAGTTGACTTCGATGTCAATTGTCACTGCGTGGGAGAGGATGCTGCCAAGGTATGAAAACTGGTCCACTGCTTGCTGCTTTTGTGCCTTCACTATGATGGTGGGCTCTTGGTGTTGGGCCTTTGGAGCTGGCTGGTGCATCACTTTGGTTTTCTTTGTGTTGATGAGGAAACCGAAGTTGTCACATCCTGCTTTGAACTTGTCCATGCTGGCTTGCATTTCCTGTTCTGATCCAGCATTCAGGGCACAGTTGTCAGCAAAAAGAAGGTCTCATAGCACAGTCTCCTTTATCTTGGTGACAGCCTGGAGTCTATGCAGGTTAAACAATTTCCCATCGGTCCTGTATCTCAGGCTGAGTCCCAAGGAACTGTTCTGAAAGGCTTCTGGCAGCATGGCTGAAAACATTATACTGAACAGTGTCAGTGCCAGCATGCACCCTTGCTTGACGCCGGTTGTGATGGGAAGGGCCTCTGAAGCTTCTCTGTCATCCAGAACACGAGCCATCATGCTGTCATGGAACTGATGCACCATCAGGATGAATTTGTCAGGGCACCCAAACTTCGACATGATGTGCCACAGGCCTTCGCAACTGACAGTGTCAAAAGCCTTGGTGAGATCCACGAAGCTGGTGTACAATTCATGATTCTGCTCTTGACACTTCTCTTCATCAGAGTAGTATACTGTATTAAACACAATCTACAAGTTTAATGTGTCATTTGGGTTAGGCATAGGAAAGTGATAGCTAATAATCATTACAATTACAGGTGGAGTCTCGGTATGCAAGAGGGATGCATTCCTGGACCCTCCACTCCACCCCTGCAGATACTGAAACTCGCAGAAAATGAAATTCATGGGTTCTGACTCACAGGGGCTCTGAATGTGACTAGAATGTGGTTCCAGTCACGTCTTGAGCCTTTCTGAGGAACATAGAAGCTGTATGCAGCCTCTATGGGTCACAAAAAGCCTCCCAGATGAGATCAGAACAAGGTTCCAGTCGCATCTGGGAGATCTTTACTGGGTCCAGCCGTGGGTTTCGAATCTATGGTTACTGTAAAGTATGGGTGCCGAATCCACTGATAAACAGACTGGACCTGTACTGAACTAAAACATGTATGAAATATTCCTTTCACTCTGTTACGGTGCTGTGTATCGACTTGGAATCATTGGCAGCATTTTTTCAGGTGTATATAGACACTGTCTTAAACCATCATCCTGAACACCTACATCAGTGAAATGGCAGTTCAAGTAGAAAGTTAGCCAGATAGCCCTAATCAGACCAATCACCACAGTTGCTACTGAGCAACTTGGAGCTAAACTACATACTGCAAGTACATGTCTGTCATTCGTGTGCTTTGCTTCTCAATAGAAGTGATCCGCAGCCCAGTTTGGATTGGGACTGTTGTAGAGGGGCTGAGTTTGAACATTTAGCCCTGCCACAGTTGAGATCTTGTTTGGCACTCTCATGTCTGCTACTTGTTTTGGGAGGAAAGTCTCCATTATGGCAAAAATAAATTATTAAAGCCCTCCCATCCTACACCATGGTCCCAATCCTGGTACTATTTAGGGGAGAAAGACATGTGATTGATGAGCATTTGCTTGCCATAACATATACTAACATAGGATTTGCTTTTAAGTGCCACAAAAATGCTCTGCTCAGAACTATTGGGGATTTTTATTTTTTTTAATGTGAACCCTGTAAGTTTGTTACATGCTGACTATGTACAAGGCTTTAGAAGCCTAATGGAAAATCTTTTCTTAAAAAAGATGAAAATGCTTATGTAGAAAGAAAACTAAAACTTGAGTAACATCTCTTCAGATCACTGGCTTTCACAGTAACAAGCCTTTCCATTTACTGTTTAAATTCTCCTTGGAATACTCATTGCAAAAGGTACATATATATAATTTAGCTGCACAGTGCACAGCAAGTTCATTTTGCTCTTGTCAGCCAATGATATGATGCTGATGAGGTCCCAGTCTACCAATGTGCCTCTGAGTGACAATGTTAGCTGATGCACAGCTGATAGCTATTGAATATGCAATGTTTGGCATGGCTGAAGGGCTTTGCCCACACATTTTCTTCTGTGTTCTTTACAAATATCTCTCTCCCCCCCCCCCGCAGCTTCCTTCCCTTTTCCTCTCATAACTTCTCACCCTGTGACTGTCCCAAACTTTCCTATGTGAGCACAGTTTGAACCACTTCCATGTGAGGGACACGTGATATTACTGCTCTCTGCTCATCTTTTGCTCGTGAATGCTGAGTAAATGCTAACATTGGCAACATTTATAACAAACTAGTCAGAGAGAGAGAGGAGAGAGAGAGAGAGAGAGAGAGAGAGAGACCAATCCCCTGGAAAGAACTCTCTCTCTCTCTCTCTCTCTCTCTCTCTCTCTCTCTCTCTCTCTGAACTTACCCAAAACAAGTACTAAAACAGAATAAGGCTACACTTCTTTATGTGATCCTTGTGATGTATCAGATGTTCCAAAATCAAAATGGCAGAGTTTTGCTTTTATCCTAAACTGCTAGTAGCTGCTTAGTCTACTGATGACATAGCGGATTGAATTCAAAGAACCATGAATGAGAGGAAAATAATCACTAGTGCTGTTTCAGAAACACTGGCATAAGTCTGCATGAGCTCTCACTATAGCTCTCATGCTATAGTAGGTAGGCTGTATAGGGGTTATGTGACTGTAGTTCTGCAAATGGAAGAGCATTTTTGGATTTAGTTTTAATGTTCTTACACAATATTTGACCAGAAGGTTTCAAGCAGCTCTTCCATCCATTGAATGCACTTTCTATGCATGTAGATGGTTACCCTTAGATCCACCTTAAGGCAATCAACTGAACTCCTAACAGCGCAAGTTAGGATTGGAAGAAGAAGTTAAGTTAGTTAAGAAGATGAAGTTAGTTAAGAAGAAGAAGAAGTTAGTTAAGAAGAAGAGGCAGGCTAGCGGGCCTGCACTGTATCCAGTGCAATTTTGGGGCTTACAGCAGGCCAGACTGGGGCAAGAGGAAATAATTCCCCTTACCCCAGGTAATACCGCTCAGCCCCAATAGGACTACTTAGGTCTATGCCACCTATAGAGGTGGTGCAAATCCGAACTGCCCAGGAACAGGGATAAGATCTGGCATAAGTGCTGGATTTTGGCCCCGCCTCCCACTCCCCACCCGTCCACCCACTGAACAGCCCGCCATTTGCCCTTCCCCCGCTTCAAAATGCCTCCTCCCCACCTCCTCCCCGCCCTCCTAGGCCCCTGTACCGGCCGAGCTTGGCCAGGACAAACTTTCTTTTCCTTGCTGCCATGGAGGCTGGATTTGGCCTCCACGGGCTGGTGGACCTCTGTGTACCAGTGTGGCTTTCTCCCATGGAGGCACAAATGTGCTTCATGGCACGTTTGCGACCCTTCTGGGCTGGCGCAAGGGACTTGTGCCAGCCCAGAGTGCAGTAAGGATTGCACCCTGAAGCTCTTTTTAGTCTGGATTTTTTTTTTCTCTTCCCTCAATCTGACAATGTGTGAAGAGGAAAAAAAAGATCATTTCTGTATTTTTATAATTCCCACAGGAAATCAGGAAATCATTTACTGTATGTTATAAAAATAACTCTTGAAGGTATAGTGCCTGAAGCTAAATGTACAAATTAGAAAACACCACAGTATTGTTTTTTGAGGTGAGACACCTAGTTCTTCTGAACTGCAGTGCTAATATGGCAAACATTGTGCAGTAAGGAAAAAGGGGCAAGTCATTTTCAGTTAGTGTTCTGGAACATACAGTACATGCAGGCTTGGTGCTGAGAATGCCACATTATCATCATATAAATACAGCTCAGTTCCCATGAACATGGCAAACAAGAATGCTGTGAGTGGTGGAGGGGGAGAAGGAGGGATTCCTACCTATAGAGTTGACCTAGAGTGGTCTCTTCCACAGAATCTGGCTGGATAGAATGGTGCAGCTGCTCTCTGGTAAATGGTACTTGAGGTATTGTCCAGTGGTATGTGCAGCTTCCTGGGGAAGCTGGCCTTGAGTCAAAATGACTCTACAGTGGCTCAGGACCAGTTGTGACAGCCTCCTCTTATGACTCATGAGTTGATTTGAGTGAGGGGGTCAGATACTCTGGCCCATCCCTGCCAAATTCTCTCTAGATCATGCCTGATCTGAATCAGCTCCAGCCCAATCATATGTGCTTTGTCTGAGAAGGGGTGGAAAATCCATGTTGAGAATGAACAGAAAGGAAAGTAGTATATACCAGGAGGTGTATACCAGGTAAGGAAAACATGAGATCATTCTTTTTCTACAGTAACGCACTTATAGCCCAGTCCTATCCTTTCCCCATCATAGCATGTAGCAATGCCAAAATGAACTGTATGCTATGGTGGGGGGGGGGTATATTGGGACACTTGGGAGGGGATAGGGACAATTTTTTCCCTTACTCCCCCCATAAGCCTCCCAGTCACCAGTGGATCTCTATGGATCTGTGCCAGCTCTTTAGCTGGCTTAAGTCCAAGGAGACAAAGGGGGTATGTTGGCTGCTCCTGGAGGGGATAGCAAATCACTGAAGGGGACAGCAAATCACTCACTCTGAGTTCCACCCCTCCCACCCTCAACATGTCCCCAGACCTTCCCCCATTGCCCTCCCCTCACCTTATTCTGCCCCCCAACCAACTCACCATCATCAGCAGACACTCCTGTCCCCCTGCCATGCATGAGGCTGCTCCAGCTTCTGAAAGCACATTGTTTTGCGCACTGCCAGAGCCTAGAAGTCTAGAAGCGAGACCACGATGTGGTACTACAAACAGGAGGCTCAGTTTGGTGGGCGGAGCATCCGCATGTGGTTTTCCCATGCCTGAAAAAGCCCACCCACTTGCCCAGAGCCTCTTATCACTGTTTGTAGTGTCACATCTGGCCTCCCAAACAGGAAGTAACTGGTAATGGTGACATCACCAGTTACTTCCAGTTGTATTCAAGGTAATTAGACCTATGAGAAGTGGTAAATCGGGAGGGAAAGGGTGAAAAACATTGTTTTAGACCACCGAGAGAGTGGGTGGCTAAAGCAAAATTTGAAATGGGCACATCACAACTCACATTCTCAGTTACCACTTTATATTGGACTTTATATTGTGATTTATATTTTAATATAAATATTATATTTATATTAAATAAATATATTTATTTATAAATATATAACTTTATATTGTGATTGCTTATTAAAATCACAATGAAGGACAAACTGAGGACAAGGACAAAAGGTAAAATCTTGTTTCAAAGTGAGCAAAGGATATTAGCCTTAAACTAGTACGTTATACTCACTTTCTGAGACTTGGCAGGTGTAGATTAGCCACTTAAACTAAGGTACAGTACTTAACTTTGTAGTTCTCCTTGTTTCTATGTTGACTACGCAAAATCTTGCAACCCTCTGTCTTGAAATCACAGCAGTTCTTTTGCAATAGTAATCTCATTGCTGGAAACAGTCCTCATTTGGCAACTGGTAATTCGATGTAACCAGTAATTTATGGTCTCTAATTTTCTCAAAGCACTTTTCACAGTTTGGAACTGTTGTAAATCGTACTATGCCAAAACCAGATCCCTGATTTTATATAATACCCTTTCACAGATTAAAATCATATGTATATGTTTATTTCTCTAGCAAGTGTTTATGAACAAGGAGGTCCCTGCAAGGAAGGGACTGATATAAATTAGGGGGGGAAGGATTTATTCATCTATGAGGTCATTTTATTGTGCCTATTAGATAATCGTTATACCATATTTTATCAATGGACATACAAGGGAAAACTCATTTCTCAATATCAAATATGTCCCGGAAGTGTCTGAATTTACCAGCTTGATAAATATTGTTGCACATTTATTTACTTAATGGTGTGCTCCCCTCCCCCTAAATACAATAGAAATCATTTATCATGCAGATCATCAGAGTAACCCAAGCTTATTGTCTCTTAAACGTGGACACAGGATCTTAAATCATTGCCACGGTATGGAGGATTCTAATATCCAGCTTTTAATTTCTATTAGCATGACTTTAAATGTTACATTTACTAGGGAAAGTAGATGTAAATTCTATTCACACATCCGGTTTAGTGCCTTTAAGCTTCTAGTGTAGTAGCCAAAGGGAAAAGTAGTACTTCAAAGCATATATGTCATAGTGGGGAAAACAGGCAACTTCAAACTTTAAGCCTCTTTCAGGGTTCTGCAGTTCAAACCTACAGATTTAAAGTACAGGCAACTATTTCAAATCTGCCTGCTGTTGGTTTCAGATTTCACATATTGTTGAAAATTGTTGTGCTTCCTTAGCAAAAAACCAAACAAACCACCTCTTCATATATCAGGATTGCTACTTGTAAGGAAACATTATTACTTTACAAAGGACTAAATATCACTTACTAAATATCACTCACTTCTAGCTTTGGAGGCTAGGGGGCTGAACCAGCTGCAGCTGTCACATATGCGGGCTGTTGCTGGTCACCTGTATATGTACACTCTCACAAAGCTATGTTCATTATTGTTAAATGCTGTACTCAAACATACAGAGATGATGGTGACAAAGTTATGATAAGTTCCATGATCAGATTGATAAGCATGACATGCACATATTTTTTGCTCTGAATGCTTGAAAAATAACATTTTATAGCATTTAACAAACACCTGTTGCCCACTAGAAAACCAGGGGAAAGCGGCTGCAAGCCACTGTAATGATCAGTCATCATAGCAAGAGGAAGCTACCCCTGTTGCTTCACGTGTAATATGTCTGTGGTTACGGGGATACAGTTACTTTGCTATCTTGCACCTACTTTCATCCATAGAAGAGGGCAGCGCATTACCCTTCGTATTTTGACTGTATTTTGACGTAAAAACTGTAAGCAACATGTGGCCTTTGTCTCTGTGATTGCAAAGGGGGGAAAGGCATTGTAGAAACCAAATTGACAAAAACAATTAAGATAAATGGGATGTCTTTATCACTTCTGTTAAATTAACAACTGCACTGTTTGAGGAATGATGGGCCAAGTGGCTGAACGCGTTAAAAATAAATCATTGATTTCACTTTTAATAATACTTTACTTACTGTAACCTATAACTCAATTCTCCCTTGAGTCAGCAGTATTTATCTAATGTACGTATATATCTGGCATGCTGCTGTCTTTTATAACTTATGTAAAAAACCTCCTTGTAGTGGCTGCAGTTGCCAGTGTTTATTTTATTTTATTTTTAAATAATGATGCTAAATTCACTGTAAAAGAGTGGCAACATTTTGCCTTGTAGATCAGGTGTTGGTCTCTAAAGTGTCCATCCAATGTATACAGAGGAACAAATTCAACTTAATTGGGATATACTGGGTAGCATTCAGTGTTACTCTTTCTCAGAGCAAGTGTTCCTCCAGGCCCTCCCTCTAAACAAATCTAGCGTCTGTACCAAATAAATGCCTTTATTATGATCAAACAGACTTTAGGAATGAATGTGGATTATACCAACTAAAATTAGGAACTAGTTGCTACTGGTGAAAATGGCTGCATTGACTTACCGTGGAAATGGGGAAAGAGCAATGAACACAAACACTCCTTTCTCCTCGGTCCCTCTTTAATGCTATATTGAATACTTTCTGGTTCCTCCGAACCACCCTTTGCTGTGGTGATACTCTGGGTTTGAGCAATCTCAAGATTGCAAGAGCAACTCTTACCCTGCATGTGCCTGATTTTGTCTGATCTTGGAAGCTAAGCAGGGTCAGGCCTGGTTACTACCTGGATGGGACACCACATGGGAATACCTGGTGCTGTAGGCTTATACCATAGTCTTTTGAGACTGAAGGTTGCCAACCAAGACTGCAAGGTAGGATCATCAGCAGCTTGCAATCCTGGCTCGAAGGGATCACTCAAGTTGTAGTTTGTCAGCAAACAACGAACTGTGAGTAGATGTGTTTGGGTAGCGAAGGCTTACCCCTAGGCAAGACAACAGATGTTCTTTTACCCGGAGGAGACCTCTGGGACTGCACCTTCCCTGGATGCAGCACATGCTCTGGTGGCACGGCTGCATCAGTGGGG
Organism: Tiliqua scincoides; assembly: GCF_035046505.1. Classification (NCBI taxonomy): domain Eukaryota; kingdom Metazoa; phylum Chordata; class Lepidosauria; order Squamata; family Scincidae; genus Tiliqua; species Tiliqua scincoides. The sequence continues at coordinate 53,188,956 of NC_089823.1, forward strand.
ACGGATTTAGGATTGGGCTGTGTGCTGAAATTCAGATATGAACCATACGGCTGCAGAAGCTCAGTCTGCATTAGCTACCAATAAAGCAGCACAAAGGACCTGTACAAATGCACCTTATGTTATCTAATTAATGTTAAAAGTGGAGCAATTTCACATCATTTCTTTTAAAGTAAGATGTGAGTACCTCCCCTGATGTTCATCAGCTCTTCAAACATTTTTCTCGTCTCTTTTCTTTGGCTCTTAACATTGCCTGAAAATGTCCTCCAGAAATGAAAGTTTCTCAGATCTCTCAAAATTTCCTTCAAGTTATCTGGATCAAGCATTCTTGGTGATAGTGTCATCCAATTTGCTAAAAAAACACTGCAGCTTTCTGCTGTTGACTTCCACTGTTAATGGAGCCAGCTGAACAATAATCCTTTTAGAAGTGTGTAAATGGTTATAAATGGTTCAGCACAATCTTAAAGCCAATATTAGCTCAGTTCGTGGTAAGAAGAGCAATAAAAGATACCATCGCAATCCCTATGGCTAGAAAACCATTCCTTAGCCCATGATTAAAGCAGGCAGGACATAGTGTTTTTTTCAGCTTTGAATTTTCAATATCTTCTGGGACATATAAAATTCCTGCATCCTCACAGATACGTTGGCATCAGACTTGCAGAAAGAGGTGGTAACAGGACTTTAGCAATAATAGATTGACTGTGAAAATGATGCAGTAATTTTTTGAAAATGCCAACATGTTGCAGAAATCTCATCTGGGTAAGGGAACAATTGTTCCATGGTATGTGGGGGGGGGGTCTACGCAGACCTAGCTCAGTAACTGGTGCAGGTCCATGTGGACCCACACTAGCTAAATAACCTCCAGGCCCACCACTTCCTGCCCTACGTGTTCCTTATACCCCAGCTGGCCTTCAAGTAGAATTCTACAGGGAAGGGGCCTCTCCACTTCCACAGTATATAGCATCCTAATTCTGTTACTCTTTCGGCTCCAATAGCAGCAAGATACTCTTCTGTGGTCCTGAGCTCCTTGTTTTCTGCTGCCAGGGTCAATGAGGCAGGTAGTTCCAAGGGGTTTGGGAAGACACCATACTGACACCATACATGTCAGCAGCGCTAGTGATGATGCAAAGGGCATCGGGTGTGGGTGTGGCGAAGTGGATGGACTGCTGCAGTAGGTAGCCTGTGTCACATGCCAGGCCAGTGATTGGGCCATGCAGTTTTCCCTCGGATAGGTCCGTGTGCTACAGGCTCCTAGCCAGATATATCCACTCCCACCGTGATTGTACAGGTCTAGCTCACGTGCTGCTGCTCTTCCAACAGGACCGATGTCAGACCAAAGATACACTATTGTCAGGATATAGTTTCATAGACAACAGGCTGTGTCCAGGTTTCCAGGGATGCTGTGCAAGTGTAACTGGGAGGGCTACACTAGTGTGGCTATGCCTAGATATGGTGATTTGCACCAGCATCTGTGCTGTGTCAGCAGGGCATCCCAATAGGATTGGGCCATAAAAGTCTCATTGAATGCAACAGGACTTACTTCTGAATAAATATACACATAGGAAAGATTGCACTTAAGCGTTTGGTGGCATATCTTCTGAAACCTTATATCATGGTTTTTCTTCAGTTAAAACTCAGATAATCAAAATTCTTGCTTGTGTCTTGTAGTTCTGTACATCCTCCATTTGTACACACCAGACATTTACAGCAATGCTTCTTTTGGTGACATTTCAAGGTATGCAAAACTTATAGAATGTATACATGCCCGTTTATAAATGAACACATTTTGTGATTTTGAAACCACTTATAGAATGTATACATGCCCGTTTATAAATGAACACGTTTTGTGATTTTGAAACCACTTATATAGTTGAGTACACAAGTAACAATTCCAAACAATTCCATGACTTATTTTATATTTGCTATAGAGGGCTGCACTGTGCACTGCAAAATTAAAGTTGGTAGTGTGTTTTGTCTGCTAAAGAACAAATGAGATATTCCTTAGAAGCTCCCAGACAATAGTTCCCATTGTACCTGCAAAACAATTCAGGTGGCACAAAATGTAGCGTCTAGGATGGTACTACAATAGCATTACCACTATTCAAGTATACACTCTTAAGAGTACTTTCAGCTGTTACAGCATGTGCTAAAAAGTAGATGGGCACAGGATTCATGCATCCATGAAGAAGGAACTCGTTCATGTACCGTTGATATAGAAGCTGAGGTGTCTCCCTTTCAGGTGTTATATTGGAAATGAACAAAGTGGATGAACAGTTGTGTAGGACATTTTAGAAGGTGCTACTTTTTCCATGTCAAAGTGCCACAGGAGTGAGAAAAACTGCACCTGCAGAAATTTCCTCTTCTGCAAAAGACTTGCCTAGGCTCCCTCCTTTTTCAAACCCTGTTTCAGCTGGCTCATTTGCCTCTGCCTACTACACACTCTGATAAGTAATCTGAGAGCCAAATCCTATCCACCCCCCCCCACCAATGCAAAAAGTAGACTGAGGGCCTGATCCCGAGGGCTCAGTGTCGCAAATGTGCTGTAAGGCACTCCTGTGACACTGACAGGATGGCACTGGCTCAGCATGAGCCCACGCGGGGCTAGCACCAGGTGGAGGATAGCCAAATGCTGCCCAGAGCTCCTGGTGAGCGTGGAGTGACGGAATGGTAAGTTGGAGCATGGGGGAGGTGTTCCAGGGTGGGGTGGGGATGGGAGCAGGGCAGGAGGGGAGCAGAGATGACAGCAGGCCCTTCCACCATATCCTAACTCCCCTCCCAGCCAGGCAGACCCAATATGGTCTCCTCCAATTTATGCCCACTCCATCGCAATGGCTGAACCATCAGGACCGCCTGGGTCTTACAAGGGGTTACCCCAAGTAGACCTGGCACTGCTTCCCAGCCTCATGGGATGCAGTGGTTGCCATTTCGGTGCTGCTGCAATCCTGGGCTCTGGGAAGCATAGGATAGGGCTGTGAGTAGGATCACCTTTCTAAGACATATACCCAGCTGAGGATTTTCTAAGTTGTAACCAGGAAAAAAAATTAATTGGCTTATATTTTGGGTGGGGCCTTCCTCAATTCTCCAAGATATTTCTGGCACCTGAAGCAGGGCACCAATATTCTTATTCTAAGAGTGCTGGACCAGAGCATCTCTTCTGTTTTCAGCAGCAGTAACAACTTGGTGAGTGCGCAGGGGCAGGGCAGTCTTAGGAGCTGCGGAGCCCAATGCAAACCCTTTTTGCAGTAGCCCCCCACCCCCTCGGGGCCCCTCCTCTTCACCAGGATGAGTGGCAGTGGTGAGGCACCCAACAGTAGCAACACTGACATGACTACTGGGGGGGGGGTGGGCATTTCAAGCCAATCTGACCCAGGGATGGGCAGGAGGGCCATCCAGCAGCAATGCTCCACTCACCACACTCTCCTTGCAATGTCTTGGCATGAAATCTCCCATGCTGGAAGCCATCAACTGCAGTTAGGAGACAGCTGCTGGCACTCAGCTTGCCACCCCAGTGTGGGTCTCCTCCAAGCGTGGAACACCAGTTGGCCAAATTGCCCTAAGGCTGGTCCTGAGCAGGGGTTCAGGGAATGCACTAAAATATGCCATTCCCAATCCAACTCTCTTCAGTTTGCTGCATGTGCAACTCAGCCCAAGTAGCTTTCATATATTACAGAAGCTTCCTTAAATTCCTGATGCGACAGAATAGTGGCATTTGCCAAGGACACTATCCCCTGCAATTGCAACTACCCATTCATTTGGAAAGGTCTTGCATGTGTGAGTCCCATATAAGCCCTATCAGACAGTATGACTATTGTGTATCAGGACTTCTTGGTAGCTGATGCAAAAAGTATTTTTTGCTGACAACAAAGAAGTCATATGAAATGGGGGGGAGAGGGGGAGACTTACATGCCTTTAATTGTTTGCTGCATCACCACTCTAATCTAGAGCTCTTTTTAAAGCATACCTTTGACGCAAAAAATGCATATCATTTTCTCATGCTTGGTTTCATCTTTGGAAAAAAAGAACCTCCTAAAATAGCACTTTTTTAGCATTCTGCAGAGAGTAAGATGGTATTCCTTTAATATAATGAATTAAAATGACACTGGTGAGCTATTTTTAAAATCTCATTCATTTTGGGGTGCAGCTCCATTAAAAAAATTGTCATGTGGAAAACTAAAGATGCATTTACCAGAAATGTGAAAGGATATAACAACGTATTTTACCATAAGAGTTCTTATGCTTTAGAAAATGATTCAGGGTCTCTATTCAAGAAATGCAGTTGGAATATTTTATGATCCATTAGATTTTTCTACTGCATGGCTATATAGGAACAAAAGCAATATCCCAGGAACTTGCAGTAGACTCCCAGATGCTTCAGTGAAATGTGCTTGGAAGTAGGCATATAGTCTACTAAAATATTGTAATGCTCAGTGACTGGCTGATTCATGGATGGTCACTAATGAAATGCATTTCAGAGGATATACTGTATGTATCATGCCTCTGTCTGTGGTGTTGGATCTGGGGTGGGTGGTTCAAACATTTGAAGGTGCAATCATTGTTTGATTAGCCTGCACATGTGAACTTACCCTTACTACTTAGAAACTCTTTCTTTGTTCCCAAATACTTGTTTGCTTTGCAGACTGTAAATTCCCCAGAGGGAATCTCACCTTAAATGCCCTTTTTAGTGGACAGTATGCTGCTCCACAGCAAGGAAGGTTTGAATCACACTGAAATATTGATGTCATTCAATGCACCCCTTTGATTACAGGCCTCTTTGGTTCATGAAACAATCGCGTGTATAAGAAATGATGTAGCACAGTGCTAAGAGGTGAATCAGGACTTCCTTGGTCAAATCTCACCTCTGCCATGAACTTACTAGGTAGCCTTATGCAAGTCATTCCTTCTCAGTTCCATAGCTGAAACATGGGGTACAACCTCACAGGGTTGTTGAAAGGAATACATCATGCTAATGCAACTGCAGTGTTTTGCATACCCACAAAAGAGCTATGTGAATATTACTTGAAAATTACTTGGGGTAGCATACAGGAGTACCTAAGTGAACTGAGTCCTTAGCTATTTCTCTGAACAGAACCTCACTAATGAATGCCAATAACCTCTGGTCTGTCTTTCAGGACTACTCTGTTATAAGGTCTAGAGCAGTAGTTAAGAATATAAGAACAGCCCCGCTGGATCACACAGGGCCATCTAGTTCAGCTTCCTGTATCTCACAGTGGCCCACCAAATGCCTCAGGGAGCACACAAGACAACAAGAGACCTGCATCCTGGTGCCCTCCCTGGCATCTGGCATTCTGACATAGCCCATTTCTAAACATTCTAAAATTCTAAACCTAAACCTTCTAAAATGTTTTCAAACATTTTAGCATTAGGATCCACTTTTTAGGATGACAACCCATTGGGACCCACCAGAAATGATATCATTAACCTGGAAGTGATGTCATGGCCAAAAGTGACATCATTTGTTTAGGCTTCAATCCTAATCCATGGATTAGGCCAAGACACACTATTTACTTGATTGTTTTTAGAACGTTTTTGTATTTACTTCCAAAAACATTAGAAAACAAACTAAACACAGGTACACAGGAATATTCTTTTCAGCATCATCTCTAAACAACACAGACATTTCTATTCATTCTCCTTTTTGCTCAAGTTGTTCTGCCAGGCATGAATACATTACACAAAAAAGAAGGCAAAGCAAACACACAGCTCTGCTTACTGTCACATTACTACGTCTGAGCTCAACAGAACTTCCAGCAGGTTTTGAGATGGATGCTTCTTTCCTTGTGCAGCTTTGATCTAGCACTTTACCCTTTTAGATGTTTGCACCTCAACATTAAATTGACAACACTAGAACATATGGTGCCACCACATGCACTCTCAATTCTGTCAGAGGAGAGAATATAATTGTGTCCTTTGTGCTGGAGGTTCATGTTCTCTGCTCTCAAGGTAAGGATGGATCATTCTGTTCCTCCAGCGAGCCTTTGATACCACTGCAAAGATTCAATTTAACAGAATGTTCATCTGAATAAGAAGTGCTCTGGGCAATCTGAGAACAAACCATTAGTGTCTTGGACCTATTTTATATGTAAATCGAGATGCTCTTCAGTATCCAGTTAATACATTCTACCAATCTTTTTTCTAAAAAAAAGGTTGCTTTTTTGTTTTGATAATTTAATCAAATCAAAACTCTGCTGCCTTATGATACAATAAAATGGCTTCATAAGTTCACTATCCTCTTAGAAACACAGTACAAATCTTGTTTTCTGCAATTGGTTAATATGGAGACTTCCAACTGTGTGTACCTCCCTAAAAGGCCTTTATTCATTTGATCATTCACTTATTAGGATATTTATATCCCCCCCGTTCTGTCCTATTTCTATAACAGTCAAGGCAGAGACACGTAATACATCCTCATAAATGTGTATAATGTCTGTTTGTTCAGATGTCTACATAAATAATTGGGATTACACCCAACAACAAAAATAGACTGCATGTCTGTCTGTCTGTCTGCCTGTCTGTCCAGCGATCTGCATTTGAGATTCCCTTGCATGATCCCATCCACGAGGTCATTGGCTCAGTGGGATAGGATCAAAATCAAATTCCCTTGCCCCAGCAAAACATGAAGTTGTACCAGCATTGTGGTGTTATGCCAGCATTGCGAGGGCATTGCAGTGTTGGAACTTGGGCCTGTGACAGCCTTACAATAGCAGCACAGCTATGCCTTCAAAATGGATATCATAGTATCCATATCAAATCAAGTAAAGTGCATACACATAAAATGAATGAATTACAGGTAACAGCAGGAATCTCAACTTTACTGGTACAACTGGAATGGCAAATACACAACCCTTAAACAAGCAAGCAAGAGAGGAACTCACAGGGAGGGCGGAACCCCTGTCCCAAAGGACTCCTAATACCCTCTATCTTTCTATGAGGATCATTGGTTTCCAAAGGTTCCTACCCATCCATTAAGATTTTCAGAGGAAAAGTTTGGACCATCTTAAGAACAATACTTAGTATTTGTATAGCACTTGAGTGTACAAAGCGCTTAAGCTGTCCTCATAACAACTCTGTATGGTACTATTATCCTTATATAGCATTACCGTGTCTAGTTAGGAACCAGGGCATGGACAAAAATAAAAAAATGGATGAATATCAAAGTATAGGCTTATTTGCTTGCAAATTTATTTTGGCTGGTTAAAAAAAAAAGAATAACTAACTATATAACACTTGCAGATGCGTGCAAAACTTAAACAAAAATAAAAGAAAAATAAACATAGAAACATTAACAAACATTGTGGAAGGTTGGATGAAACTGGATGAAAGAGGAAAGCATTGGGACGAAATCTGAAATGTGGTTATAACGGAAAACAGCTGAAAGAGCAAAGCTATAAAAGTGGATGAATGTCAAGGTTTTGCAGTGTAACAGACAAGGAGCTGGGGCCAGGAGAGAGTGGTTGCTTAAGGCAGGGGCCTCCAAATCACAGCCCGAGGTGAGCTGTAATAATAATTCCAGGCACAGTGCAATAGTGGCAAAGCCTTACTGTTCTGCCCTGTAGCCACTAGAGTTCACGCCCCAGAAGGCTCTGGATCTTGATTTTCAGGGGAGCAGTTCCCCAGCATGAGGCTCTATGATGATTCAGTGCAAAAACTGGTGGTGGTGGGGTAGAAGTCTTTGTCACCCCTGTGCCCAGAATTCTAGCATGCCGGATCTGGCCCACAGGCTGGAGTTCGGAGGCTCCTGGCTTATGGTGTATTCACAGAGGTGAAATTCAAACTGGGGCAGTCTTAATCCACACCTCAGTCTCCTAGCCATTCTGCTACATCAGCTCTTGTAATCAGTCCCAGACCCCTTTCCCCTAGGAGGTTGATACTACCCCCTCTTTTCAAGCCTAACAAATAAGACATTCATCTGAAAAATAAAACAAACCCTACCTGTTTAGCTGGGCCTGTGTGACTGTGAAGAGTTGAGTATGCAAACTGTCAGCTTAGATTCTGCTTCTGCTTTGTTGTATTTTAAAGTATTTTTAGTGTTTGATGTGATTCTTAAATATTGTCATAATCCCCCTTGAGGCCCTGGCAATAATAAACATGCCTCAGAGCAACAACTTGATGGCCCCAGACCCCAGAAAGTCTATCTTCCAGCCTTAAATATAGAGAAAAGGTCTACTAGTTTATCAACTGTCACACATCCATCCATCCATCCATATATACATACATAGAAAAAGGTACACAAAAATTATTACTGGGCTGGGGCACCTCCCTTATGAGGAAAGGCTAAAGCATTTGGGGGCTCTTCAGTCTAGAAAAAAGGCACCTGAGGGGGGACATGATTGAGACATACAAAATTATGCAGGGGATGGATAGAGTGGCTAGAGAGATGCTTTTTTCCCTCTCACACAACACCAGAACCAGAGGACATCCACTAAAACCGAGTGTAGGGAGAGTTAGAACAGACAAAAGAAAATATTTTTTTACCCAGCATGTAATTAGTCTGTGGAACTCCTTGCCACAGGTTGTGGTGGTGGCATCTGGCCTAGATGCCTTTAAGAGGGCACTGGACAAATTTCTGGAGGAAGAATTCATCACGGGTTACAAGCCATGATGTGTACGTGCAACCTCTTGATCTTAGAAGTAGTTACCTCAGGCTACCTCAGAATGCCAGGTGCAGGGGAGGGCACCAGAATGCAGGTCTCTTGTTGTCTTGTGTGATTCCTGAGGCATCTGGTTGACCATTACCCATGCTGAAAGAATACCAATGTTTCATAGTGCAACCAAGATCAGGAAGTGGTTTTTCTAAAATCAATACTATGGTATTATAAAGGTGTAATATTTGATCATATTGAAAGGGGAAAATGTTTGGCTGATGGAGCTAAAACAGATCAAGACTCCGTTCTTATGGCCCCTTCTGTATAATTCAGTCCTACTAAATTTAGCTTGGAAAAGTGAGATTATCAGTGCATAAAATTTTGCTTACATGGATTGGTTAATTGAACCAGAAACTCTTTCAATCAAACTTCATTTGGAAATTCATTAATTCAGTTCAGCCAAGCTCTGAGTGTTTCTGCCTTATCAGGTGTCTATCTTTTTATATCTCAACAATTTAGAAGGTTTATGAGTTCACAGAGTACATGCTAATATGCCTTGTTTAAAATTCTGCTTTTCTTTTTAAAAGAAGAGGGAACCCTCTAGTGGTGATCTGAATCTATCCTATGTGTGCAATGCAAATGCAGTTAAATGAGACTGGTTGAATCTTGCAGAATGGTGTGACACTTTTTATTTTCAGGAACGCCTGTGTCATTCCCATTAACCAGTAATCATACAAATTGGTCACTTTCATGCTTTTTTTGTTTTACTTTTCTAAGTTTGTGCAAATACAAATTTTCCAAGAGGAGCAGGATTTGAATTTTTTAAAAAACCTTCTTTCAAAATTTTTGGAACCTGCTTTTCGTAAGAGAAATACATGTAAAAACATTTTGTGTTAAGAATAATCCATCAACTGTTTTTCAATGCCCAATCTTTTTTTCTGCAATGATTAATAGAGAAGGATGACAAAAGACTATTCTCATATCATTTGGTTGGGCTGAGCCGCACCACTGCAAAATGTCCAGAAGATGGCGATGTTTGCCTGTAGAAAAGAACTTTCACTATTTAATGAATGTATACTGTACCACTAAGAAGCTAGAGTAATTATAGTATTCCCAATCTATTATCCAATTTCTTTATTCTTTCTTTTTTTTTAAACAGAGATTCCCCTATACCATATCAAATACCATTTTTGAACTTCTCCCCAAAGGTTTTTAAGCAGCTTCTGTTGCACTGCATGGGAACTACTTTTTCTTTCTTTGGAATCTCACTGGTTGCTTGTCAGGACTCATGCTCCAGAGAACCCCAAAATATGATAGGTGGCATCTCAGTCTTTATGCCACTACCCACCTGAAGCTAAAGGAGAGCAGAACTGTAATGTGTAACCAGCCAGAGCAGGAAGGAATCATCCTAACAGTGATGCTCTCTGGCTCCAATGAAAATGGAAGGGAGGGGGACTGTATCCTGAAGGATGTGGCCCTGCTTTGCATGCTGAAGGTTCCAGGTGCAATCTTTGGCATCTTCAGGTAGGGCTGGGAAAGTCCCCTGGCGAGCTGATATCCATCTGAGGCGTGACAATATAGAGCACCCTTACTCAGGCTGCAATCCTGTTCACACTTACCTGGGAGTAAGCCCCATTGACTCTAATGAGACTTACTTCTGGATAGGATTGGGCTCTGGAAGAAGACAGCTCCTGATGTTCCATTCTTAATTAGGATTTTTTAGATCTGCTTTGAATGCCCACTTAGGAGATACAACAGGTTATAAATTTGTAAATAAATAAATTCCAGGTCGGGCTTGTTCCACTGGTCTGAGCAAGAACGGGATTTTGCAACTGTACTGCCTGATGGGAAGTACAGTAAGTACAATGCTGCCTGCAGGACAATAAGGGGCAGTATTGTCTATAAGGAACATTACTCAGAGGCCACTTGTCTCAGACCCTCTTGTGAACTTTGACCTGTGGGGGTCTGTTTCTACCTAGCTTCCATCCTCCCTCTCTCTCTCCTCCTGTTCTTCCAGGCATGCAAGGCCTCTGTCCATGAGTTCTCACCAGCCACATGGAGTCCACCGTGTCACGAAGATTCACACATCCATATAGAATAGTTTTAGAACATCCCATACTGTCAACAGAGATGCATGTTTGTGAATTGTAAGGAAGAGCAAAATCCTTGGCATATCTACACAGAAGTAAGCCCTGTTACATTCAATGGGACTTACTCCAATGTACAAGTGTATAGGTTTGTAGCCTAAAGCATTTTTCATCATCTCGTTTCCATCCCACCTCCTGTTCCCAAAGTGTGTTCAAGGTAATGTCTGATTAGAAATAGTGTACCCAGGGCTGGCTTTCAGGCAATGGAGATTTTACCCAGTTGGGCCCCACGCACGGTTGGAGCACCACACAGCTCTTCCACCCACCATTGCTTCCACTTTGCCTGAAATTGGGTCACTTTGGAATCAGCTCCCACCCACTGCTGCTTCTGATTGTCCCACAATTGGGTCACTTCAGAAGCAGCTCCCACCCACTGCTTTTTCCAGTTGGCCTTAAACTGGTGCCATGCAGGTGGCAGCGTGCACGCCTCACTCTTTCTCCACCCTCAAAACTTCCAACACCATCCTCTCCCCCTTCTCATTCCAGAGCAGGCTGCTGCAGATGGGGCAGTGAGGGGTGAGAGTTGGGAGTGGTGCATGCTCCCTTCTCCCTCTGACTAACCTCCCAGACAGTTGAATGGCATCCTTCAGTCTCAGAAGACTATGGTATCGCACTCTGAATGGTGGTTCTGGAACAGAGTGTCCTCTCCAGTGCGCGAAGCCTGAGTAAAGTAGATATGGATAGACTGTTTCCCATGCAGCAAATCTCCCCTCTCCACGTTGCTGAAATGGTCCAATGGAAAGACAGAAGCCAATACGGTTGGTTCCAGTGGCACCATAGAGTTGCCAGAACGTGACTGTGTTCAGCCATGAACTGCCTCAGGGACTCCGGCTCCGGATTTTGCCTCGAGGTTGACTCCTGAAGCCTTTTCTATAAGTGTAGCCACAAGGCAGTGGAGGTTTGGAATCAGAGTTTTCCTTCTCTCAGATGAGCTGCCTTCCCAGGCTAAGGAGTCCCACTGAGGGCTTGTTCTTATCCCCAGCCCCCAGGGGATAAGTCCCAGAGACTTGCACAACAGTGAATACAACTGTTACCAAAAGGACTGTTTTGTTTAGGGGAATTATTACACTGCCCTTATTGAAACATTAGGATCGTAGGCTGGATAACAAGATGGCGTACTGCAGAGAAATTCCCTTTTGCTTACAGAGGAGACTGAGAGAAAGATAACTTTCAACAAAACATTATGGTTTATTACAAAAGAACAAAGGTAAAAATAATGGAGAAATGATATTTCTCGGTCCTAATGCTTGAATCCAATGTACCTAGCTTTCATGGTGGTTGCGTGTGAAGAGTATTTGGTGCATTCGAGGAAATCAGAAAAAGGAAGACTCGTAGGAAGGATTTTAGGAGTCTGTGCTATGCCAATCCCAGCTGCTAACTAAAGATGGGAAGAGAAGGGGAGAAAAAGGGGGGGGGAGAAGGGAAAATGTTCCAGGCGAAAGATAGTTACTTTTCCTGTACAGCCAGTTGGGAGTGGGCGAGTCCTATAGAGAGGACCCTCTGACACAACACAAATGTGTTGGGCCTTGGACAGAGAGAGCAGGGGAGAGGAAGCCTTCTCTTATAAGGGGTTGGGAGACAGTGCTGAGCTGGGTGGTAGCTTGATTGCTAACAAAAGGCTGGGTGCTTGGAGTATGTATACATTTGAATGGGAGATCAGTTATTAGCAAAATATAATCAGGAGTTGATGGCTGGCTTCCTAGAACTTAACAACGACTGTGGAAAACATAGGTACAATGCAATGAATCAGAAACAGAATTTCAACACCAAAATTATGGAAGGCAGTTCGAGTTTGCATACAGTAATATAGGCTTAAACAGTGATTGGATTAAAACACAAGAAGGCAGTTCAAGTTTGTATAAACAGTGATCGGATTAAAACACAAGACTTCCTCACATAATGTGTGACTATGGGGGTGTGGTTATCATCAGTGCTACAACACTGCCTTGTCCATATTCGGCAAGAGGACCAACAAGACGGCAGACTGGTTTGAAGCCCACTCTGAGGAGTTGACACCAGTCATTGAGGAAAAGAGGAGAGCTCAAGCAGCATACAAGGCCTGTCCCAGTGAGTGCAACCTGCAGGTCCTCCGAGCTGCTCACAGCAAAGTCCAGCAGGCTGCCAGGAGATGTGCTAACGACTACTGGCTCCAGCTCTGTTCCCAGATACAGATAGCAGCTGACACGGGCAACATCAAGGGGATGTATGATGGTATCAAGCAGCCCCTAGGTCCAACACAGAAGAAAATTGCCCCTCTGAAGTCTGCCACAGGTGAGGTCATCCAGGATCGGGCGCAGCAGATGGAACGCTGGGTGCAGCACTACTCTGAGCTATATTCCAGAGAAAATGTAGTCACCGAAGAAGCGCTGAACAACATTGAGTGCCTGCCTGTGTTGGAGGAGCTTGACAGTGAACCAACCCTAGAAGAACTTCACGTGGCCCTGGACTCCCTTGCCTTTGGCAAGGCACCAGGAAAAGAAAGCATCCCTGCTGAAGTCCTAAAGTGCTGCAAAGAGATCATTGTCACTGAGGTGCATGAAATCCTCTGTCTCTGCTGGAGAGAAGGTGGAGTACCTCAAGACATGAGGGATGCAAACATCATCACGCTGTACAAGAACAAAGGCGACGGGTGACTGCAACAACTACCGTGGCATCTCTCTCCTTAGCGTTGTAGGAAAGTTGTTTGCCTGAGTTGCACTAAAGAGGCTCCAGGTACTTGCAGAGAGCATCTATCCAGAATCGCAGTGCGGATTCCGAGCCAACAGGTCCACCACTGATATGGTATTCTCCCTTAGACAACTGCAGGAGAAATGCAGGGAACAACGACAGCCACTCTTTATAGCCTTCATAGATCTCACAAAGGCTTTTGACCTGGTCAGCAGAGACGGCCTCTTCAAGATTCTCCCCAAGATTGGATGTCCACCCAGGCTCCTCAGCATCATCAGATCCTTCCACAAGGACATGAAGGGCACTGTTGTCTTTGATGGCTCCGCATCAGACCCTTTGACATCCGAAGTGGCGTGAAGCAGGGCTGTGTTCTTGCACCAACCTTGTTTGGGATTTTCTTCGCTGTCCTGCTGAAGCTTGCCTTTGGAACTGCAACAGAAGGCATCTATCTCCGGACCAGATCAGACGGAAAGCTCTTCAACCTCTCCAGACTGAGAGCAAAGTCCAAAGTCCAGCTGAAATGTCTGTGTGACTTCCTCTTTGCCGACGATGCAGCTGTCACTGCCCACTCTGCCAAAGATCTCCAGCAGCTCATGGATCGTTTTAGCAAGGCCTGCCAAGATTTTGGACTGGCGATCAGCCTAAAGAAAACACAGGTCATGGTTCAGGATGTGGACTCACCTCCCTGCATTACAATCTCTGCGCATGAACTGGAGGTTGTCCATGACTTTGTGTACCTTGGCTCAACGATCTCCAACACTCTTTCTCTCGATACCGAGCTAAACAAACGCGTCGGTAAAGCAGCTACCACGTTTTCCAGACTCACAAAGAATCTGGTCCAACAAGAAGCTGATGGAACATACCAAGATCCAGGTCTACAGAGCTTGCGTCCTGAGTATACTTCTGTACTGCAGCGAGTCATGGACTCTCCGCTCACAACAGGAGAGGAAACTGAACACTTTCCACATGCGCTGCCTCCAACGCATTCTCGGCATCACCTGGCAGGACAAAGTTCCTAACAACACAGTCCTGGAACGTGCTGGAATCCCTAGCATGTATGCACTGCTGAAACAGAGACGCCTGTGTTGGCTCGGTCATGTCGTGAGAATGGATGATGGGCGGATCCCAAAGGATCTCCTCTATGGAGAACTTGTGCAAGGAAAGCGCCCTACAGGTAGACCACAGCTGCGATACAAGGACATCTGCAAGAGGGATCTGAAGGCCTTAGAAGTGGACCTCAACAAGTGGGAAACCCTGGCCTCTGAGCGGCCTGCTTGGAGGCAGGCTGTGCAGCATGGCCTTTCCCAGTTTGAAGAGACACTTGGCCAACAGTCTGAGGCAAAGAGGCAAAGAAGGAAGGCCCATAGCCAGGGAGACAGACCAGGGACAGACTGCACTTGCTCCCGGTGTGGAAGGGATTGTCACTCCTGGATTGGCCTTTTCAGCCACACTAGATGCTGTGCCAGAACCACCTTTCAGAGCGCGATACCATAGTCTTTTGAGACTGAAGGTTGCCAATACAAATGGGGGTGTGGTTGTGTAACCATGAGCTTGTGGCTTGACCAGAGTCCTGGAAATGTGACCTGTATGCTGGGAGAACAGTTTAGCTTGCATTATATTATAGTCCATAGAAAATCACAGCTAAAAGGCAAAAGGGGATTTTCACGTAACACCACCTGCAGAGAAGTAACAGATTTTTTTTTTCTTGGTCTGGCTCCATTCAAGCTAAGAGCTAAAAAAAATTATAAGGGAGCCCCACAAAAGTGTTTCCAATTGGGTCGCACAGCTCCTATGGCGGGTCTGAGAGTACGAGACTCGTACCCGAGACAAGACCCGAGACTCGTACTTTAATTTATGGCCTCATTTCTTTGATAGGAGGGCCTGAAAACTAACCTAGGTTGCTGTAGAACTGTTGACACTGAATACAGATTTGTGGCTTTTTTTTAATATGTCTAGAAACTGTTCTTAGGAGGATTGATTTTAGAAAAAAAGGTTGCTGAGGTGTAAAGTTTCATTCAGTTTTAGATACAACCTGTTTGTCAGGTCAGGTTCCAGTGTGATCCAGATGGAAACAGAAAATGGAGTCAAGGTCAAACAAAGTTTCAGCACAGTGACCAAAGATCTGGAGAAGTGAGAATACAAACAGGAGCGCAGTCAAGATCAGGCAGATGGCCTGGATTCTGAAGTGTGGCAGACCAAAGGAGAAATGAGGTAGGACACAGCATTTGTGTAAATGTTTGTAGCAGTGAATAGGTCAGACTGAAAAACTTAACCTAAACTGAGAGTTATACAGGCCAGTCAGGCTCCTGTGTGTTTCCCAGGTCACCAGGTCTGGCTAGACTAGTGGTTCCCAACCTGAAGGTTGCAACCTCCCAGGTAGGCATGCACATTTTGGGGGGGGGAATACTACTCCCCCCCAAAGTTTTTTACTTACCGAAGTTTGGTGGTGCGGGTGGTGGCAGCAGCAAACCACGGAAGTGCCATAGTAACAGCACTGGGGGGCCCCAGTTGGGCCCCCACCCTTCTTAAGCGGGTAGCATCCCAATGAAGGTTGGGAACCACTGGGCTGGACTGATAAGCAGCAATAGCCTTTCTGGCAGTCAATGGGATGGCAGTGCAGATGGATAAAGCCAATAACTTTCTTTTGCCTTCCCAGCAGGAAAGATAAGCAAGGAGCACTAATGTTTGATCACCAATTTCTGAATTGGGGTGAAAGCTACCAAAGCCTGAGAGATCATGGAGCTTAGATTTTCCAGATAGAAATGAGATGGCTAAGAATGTATGACAAGAGAGACTTGAGAAATGAATTATAAAATGCCTGACAGAAAAAAAGGTTAGGAATAGTTCAAACTTTCTCAGAAATACAAGGCCCTCTGCGACTTCAGTCAAGCATTCATTGGTATGTGTTGGGCTTGTTATTTTTACATACAGATGCAAAACATTCCTTTTTTTTGACATCCTGAGATTGTGAGCATGCCTCAGCAGAAAGTGGTTTGAATTCCTGATGGGATAGGTTTCTGATGTGTCAAGCAAATTGTAGATCTGCACACACACATACAGGCTCACCATCTGGAGAAATAACCTAGCTTGGCACAGAATTGCCAAAGCAATTGCAGAGTCAAAACCAAATAGCTCACAATGCTATAATTTATCATTTAAGTGATATAAAAATGCATGTTCAGTTCCCAGGGGCTACACCTGGACGAGATGGGTGCTTAATAAGCTATGATGTACTGCTTTTACAACTGCAGCCTGCCAAAAGTTTGACCTACATTTTTGATATCTATAGTTGAGTTCCTGCTTTCTTCCTGCCATTCCCAATTCAGCAAAATAGCCAAGATGAGCGTGAAATATCCTGGAGACAATCACAGAGGTGGACAAATGAAGGTAAGAGGCTGGACAGAGGATAAATGAGGTGGGAAGACAAGTGGCAGGAGATCTTCAGTCAAAGGCTGCAATCCTATCCACATTTACATCAGAGTAAGCCCCCATTGACTATAATGGGATTTACTTCTGAATAGATAAGCACAGGCTTGGGTTCTCAATTACCTTGTTTTCGTACCCAATTTATCATGTCAAATTTATAAAAGCAGATTTTATTATGTATCAGTTGAGATTTGTTTCTTTTGTTCGGTTCCATATTTTTTTATGACTTCACCTAAGTTTGGTTTAATGAACACATATATTTAGCATTCTTCTTATCGCTGTTCACACGTTTGCTCTCCCATACAGGGGGAACGGATGATGTGGTTTACAGAAATGTGCACATTAGCCCCACCCAGCAGGCAATTCAGATGCTGGCCCTTCCCCTGCCCTCTACCTGTTCATTATTCACATCCAGGGTCAAACACTGGATGTAAGAATAGTTTCTTCCCCTGATTGGAATCCTGGACTGTTTAGATGGCAAATCGTAGTTGGTTGAAATCAAAGAATGCCATGAGTCTACTGAAATTCATGTAACTTGAGTCAGTGGCATAGCTGAGGGGGGCAGGGGCAACTGCCTTGAGTACTGTACCTTGGGGGTGTCAAGGGAGTGCGTTCCGAGATCCGGGAAGGCCATGTACATTGGGAATAAATCTGAACCAGCTGCTCTTCTCTAGTTAGGACAAATTCAAGTCACGGAAGTAGCTAAGCCATCTGGCACCCTGGAGGGAGAGTAAAAATATTTTTCCCCCGGGTGCCAGATGCCTTAGTTACTCCACTTACTTGAGTTTGTCCTAATGAGAGAAGTATCAGCTGGTTCAGATTTATTTCCAATGATTCAGAAGCAACATGCTTTTTTTCCTGAAAAAAAAATAAATCAGGAAAAATTGGATCATTTACTGAGCCATTTCAAATGCCCTTGCCAGTTCTTCCACCCCTCGTCCGCTTCTCCCATCAATCTTCCACCCCCATAACCCTTTACTTACCCCAGCGACTGGGGGCTCTTTCCACCCCATCCTGATCCTTTCTCCCCCGTCACTGCTTTGGGTGTAACATAACCAATAAGTAGAGGTGTTGCTAATGTTCAAATTCAGAAATGAATTTTGGAAATTCTAAATTCCCTGTTACAAAGGAGGGAATTCAAAATTCTCTGCAACAAAGGAGGCAGATTCTCAAAATTAAGCTTCTGAACCAGAACTTGAAGAATCTTGGTACTGTCTCATCAGACTTCCAGACCACCCTGCTGCAAACACACCCTTTACATACTTTGGTAGCATGGGAAGCATCCTCCCTTCTCAACATATTGCACTGGGAGCAGCATGCCACAACTAATGTGTGCTGCCCAAGGTTTTTTTTAAAATTCCTTTCCTCTCTCCAAACAGGAAGTGAAGGGGGCATGTGGAGTTGTAGTTTTTGTGAGGGCTACTGCAATGGACTGAAAAACAGAAAAAAGGGAAGAGTGACTTCAGCTTCTATTTTTCTCGGTTTCCAGGCACTGTTTTTAACAAAGAAAAATAACACAATGCTTGTCAAATAAGAAATACTGGTCAACTAGATCGAACCTGTTTTCTATTGTGAGAATAACAGGCATTGCTCTAAACCAGCCATTTTCAACCACTGTGCCATGGCACATTGGTGTGCCGCGAGTGGTCCACAGGTGTGCCACAGGAATTTGGGGGAAGGTCATTTATTAGTAGGGCCAGGGCATTTTTTGTAATGGAACGCACCGGAACGCCCGGCACCTTTTTTTCCCCTCCTCTCTGCCCCCACCTTTTCCCCCCCTGCCTGCACCACCCCACCCCCTTTTTTTCCCTCCTCCTTGCCCCCACCTTTTTTCCCCTGCCTGCACCACCCCGGTCTGCACTGCTGGCTAGGGAGGGATTCGAACCTCCAACCTTGTGCTCCACAGCCCAGCACTCTCTCCATTAGGCTATAGGAAAGCCTGTTGTCAAAGTGTTCAGAACTAATATATAAGGTCTTCAGCCCAGCTGGTGGCTATCAGTGCCTCAAGTGTTAGTTCCAAACACTTTGAGCCTAAGACCTCTGGTGGCTCAGTGGTTAAATTATAGGTCTGTGGAGCCAGAGGCTTGGGGTTCAAATCCCACTGAGGAATAATTTTTTTTTTTTTAAGGTGGGAAGGTGCTCCATGGCTGCAAAATATAAAGGTTGGTTGCTAGTTGCCAAAAGGGGGGCCAGTTGAGGCTGCAAAACTCCTCAAAGTTCAGTCCCAGGCAGGCTCTTTTTTGAACTTTTTTTTTTTTTTAAGTTCCAGTTAGGACTTAACCCACAGTTAAGCTCCTGGAGTGAGCCCCCTTCTGGAGGCTGTGGGTTAAGTCCTACCTGGGACTTAAAAAAAAAAAAAGTTAAAAAAAGAGCCGGCCTGGGACTGAACTTTGAGGAGTTTTGCAGCCTCAACTGGCCCCCCTTTTGGCAACTAGCAACCAACCTTTATATTTTACAGCCATGGAGCACCTTCCCACCTTAAAAAAAAAAAAATTATTCCTCAGTGGGATTTGAACCCCAGGCCTCCGGCTCCACAGATCTATAATTTAACCACTGAGCCACCAGAGGTCTTAGGTTCAAAGTGTTTGGAACTAACACTTGAGGCACTGATGGCCACCAGCTGGGCTGAAGACCTTATATATTTGTTCTGAACACTTTAACTACTGTATAGGCTTTCCTATAGCCCAATGGAGAGAGTTTCCTATAGCCCAATGGAGCACCTCCCCACCTAAAAAAAAATGGGGTGATTCACTCCAGCTGTGGCAGGAGTGCTTTTGCTACCAGGGAGCTCACACGGGATGGACGTGTGTGTGTGTGTGTGTGCGTGCGTGTGCGTGTGCGCGTGCGCGCGCATGTATAAAAAATGGTTTAAAAATAAATAAATAAATAAAAAGTTGTGAGTTCCTGCACCTATTTTTTTACAAAAAAAGCACTGAGTAAGGCCAATGCGGATTGTTGGCCCCCACTGGCAGCATGGTGATGGCCACATGGCAGCCTTGTCAATTGTCAAAAACCTGATGGTGTGCCTTGACAATTTTAGTGCCTTGCCAGTGTGCCATGAGATGAAAAAGGTTGAAAACCACTGCTCTAAACCAAAGCATAAGATTGGTCAAGAAAGTCACATGTATACTTTACAGCTGACACCTTGCTGACTGGGGAGGGGGGGGAGGAACGTGGCGTAGACAAAGATGTAGCAGAGCAGTGATAGTTTAAATGGAGAGAACATACAGGTCCAGCCTTGTTATACAGGGATTTGACTCAACAGGAATGGCCCCTGCAAATGAGAAGGAATGTGCTGATCCCTGGAGAAGGGGAAAAATGCACCCCTTTAAAATCACAGTTTTAAAAACTGCTTTTTACTGTTGCAGAGAGACAGTCATGCAAGTGATTACAGGTATAACCTAAGTATCCACATATTTTTCTATATCAAAGCTGAAGAGAAGGGCCCTTTAAATTAAAGGAAAACAGTTGTTTAATAATGCCAGAGATCATTCTCTCTGCAGGCTTCACTCCTCCCTTCCCCCTGAGCACTAAACTAAGGCTAAATGGCAGCGATTATCACCTTCTGCATTCTTTCCCCATTGCCGGGCTCCTGGTGAGGTGAGGGAGGGATGCTGTCTCCTAGTGAAGCCTAAGTGCCTGGAGAGACACTGATTGCCTCTGTGTGCATTACAAAGGTCAGCAAGGCTGTTTTTAAATTACCAGAACAAAGAGACTTTGTTTTTTAAATTGATTTGCTATAGTGCATTTTTTGCCATCCAGTTGAGTGCTTGGAAGGGAACCCTTGCAAATAAGGAGACTCAACCTGTATATGCTACTGTGCCTGCATTAGAACTGAATATTGGTAAAGAACTGACCAAGATATTGACCCTGAAAAGATTCAGCATAGAATCTGTTTCTTCTGCAAACAACTAGATTTATTTCACTACTTTGAATTTAAATCAAGGTAAACATCATCTACTGCCTATTGGTGACATAATAATTATTGCAAGTTTGAGTCTACAAAATTGAATACTATTTCAGTGAAACAGTAATAATACTTTACATTTGTATAGCGCTATCTGCATGTGCAACACACTTCACATGTATTATCTTGATGTTGTCCTTTCAACCCTAAGATGAGTAGGCATCAGTAACGTTTTATTGCAGATAATGAAGCTGAGAGGACCCTTACTGAGTCTGCCTAAGTGATACTTAGGCAAGTGAGATTTGCCTAAGGACCCTTAGTGAGTCTGTGGCAGAGATTTATACTGGGGAAGTTCCCTTCTGTTAGTCAGCATCTGAGCAAAATAAATCCCAAACATCCTTTATACTGTTTAAAGAATTATGAGAAAAATAAAGGCTTGCTCCATCAGTGAACAATGAAATGTGGTTGGGTTCAGGCAGTTTCCTGTGTTGCAGGTGCAGAGAGAAAGCTTCTCTATGGCAAACACACTGCTGAATTTGAAATCCAGGCTCCATAAATATTTTCATTGCCACCACTTCATCCCCTCCCATTTTAACTTCACAGGGAGCTTTAGACTTGAATAAATCAGGTATCACTGAGAATGGTCTCTAAGCTGGTTATTTTAAGCAACTGTATCTTTATATACAGTCCTCTCTCAGATTCAACATCCACTATGAAATATTTCAGAAAGAGCACTAATGTTTTCAAGGATTGTCAATGACTGAACCGTGTGCATAGCAGGAATTGCTGGGACATTTCTCATGCAGTTTGACAAGCGTTAGTATTTGATCTCATCCCATGCCATTGGAGCTGAGGTTTATGCAATGCATCTCTTTTTAAAGTCTACTATTTCATCCCAGCTGTTCTTGACTGAACATTTAAATATCTTGCTCCCACAAATCTAGAATACCGTAGTAGTGAAGGTCACTAAACAGAGTTCAGTAGTGGACAGATTTCATTTTGTGACTATAACCAAAGATGAAGAGTCACTTTCCGTCTGCAACTATGAAAGGTTTGCTAACCTGAATTCATAACCTGAATTTTAAGGGATATGTTTTAATATAATAAGTACACCAGGATGTGTGTATGCAGGTACAGAATATTAAATATCTCTTTTTAACTTTTAAAAAGGAGCCTAATAATGTTTAGTATTTATATAGTATTTTTTTTTAGTGTTCCACCTGCTTTTTTTTTTTTTTACACTACTTTTAAACAATACTGGAAGCGTGGCCCAAACTGGGTAAGTCATTATCACAGGATTAGAACCTGCATGCTAGATTTTTAAGATGCAGATAAGAGCCACTCAGGGCTCAGTCCAGGACAGGGCTACAATGTGTATTGGGGGAAGGGAATCTTTAACCCTATCCCCCTGCCATAGTCCTATGCTTCCACCATGTGCCAATAGGAATTTATTTCCTGGTCAAAAGCTGTTGCATGGGGTGGGGAGCTATCTCGATCCAGAATGCAGCTGGAGTACAGTTAAAAACTGGCACTTCTGAAGGCACCACACAGCTGTTTAAATCTGAAAAATCAAGCTCGCAGGCCATCATTATTATTGCAGCAATATGAAAATAGTCAATAGTGTGAGATGTTTTACACCAGGTGCCCTAGAGACTAGTGTAGGCCATACCATCTCCATTTTGTCAGTCATAGCAGTACTAGAGGCTTGAATGAAAGACCTCTGAGTAAGTTGATCTTGAATAAAGTTATCGGCAGCCCAGTCCTACCTAATTCCCCTCGCAGCAGTGCAGCTACACCAGTGGGACACGCACTACATTCCATGGGGGAGTTTTGGCCCACAAAAGCCTCCATGGGGTAAGGTAACATTTGTTTCTTCACTGCCCAGCTGGCAGAAGTCCAGGTGGATCCGGGAAGGCAGATTAAGGCCAGGAAAGGGGATAAGATACTGGTGGTGCCATTACTGCCCCCTTCCTGCCCTTGATCTTCCCTCCTCCTCGCCCCTAGTTCTACCCTATTCCTGCTCCTCCCGTTCCAACCACTGCCACAGCCCTCAAACCCCCTACGCTGACTTACTGGTGCTCTTGCTCTTTTTCCACCCATGGGCATGTGAATCTGGTTACTGATTGGTTGCGGTGATGGCTAGGCTGTGCTGTATGTCATGTCACTTTCTGAGACAGCTGTAAAAGACATTACACTGCTGCAATGCTAGTTTCAGCAGGGTAAGGCTGCGTTAAGATTGGGCCATAAATTTGTTTTAAACTGTCAGAACCTTTGTGATTGAAAGCAAGCATTGCTATTCAAAACACTTCTGTTAGAAGTGATAGAATCCTAAAGAGATGAAGAATTAAAACAGTGGGTTGAGAAGAAAGAAAAAAATCTGTATAGCAAAATAAGAGAAGGGGAAAAAAATGGAAGAACTAAAGCCCCCAGAAATACTGAACCTGTAAGTCCAGAATTTAGCCAAGGCATGGAGGACTTGGAAAGAAGAATTCAATTTGTATGTGGAAATTGTAATACGAGATACAGAGGAAACTCTGAAGATAAAATTATATTCTTTCTTGATTGGAGAACAGGGAAAAGAGATAAGTGAGGTACTATGTGCTAATATTCCCCAAGCACAGCATACCCAGTCTGCAATAATTGCTTGTTTGGAAACCAACTTTGTCACTTCTTTGCCATAGCTCAGGCAACGAAGGCACTGAAGAGGATTACACACACTAATTTAAGAATGCTGGTGGCAAGCTGTAGTTCTGGAGCTGTTACATATTGATAAGGGGCTGGATTATATGTGGAATCCAAGATACTAGAGGGCAAGAGACATTGTTGAGAGAAGCTGATTTAACTAGAGAAAACTTTGGATATTTGCAGGGTGGCAGAGCTGTCTAAGAACCCTGGAGGAACAGACAGTGGAGTCTGTCTGCACAGTTCACAAGTAACAGAAGGAGACTTAGATGGAAAAATGACATGGAACCTGTTAGAGCAGCACAAGTATTATGGAAGAAAATATGAAAGGCAAAAAGAGAAGTGGCCTGCCTATGGGGAAAAAATGCCACAACTGTGACAAAGTGAATCATTTTGCATGTCTCTAAATAGAGTAAGTTTAAAGCTAAAGTGCTTGCTGTGAATATGGAAACTGAGAGTAAATTGGAAGACAGTCTACGTACGAAGGAGCCAACAACGTATGCATTGCATACATGCTATTGGGAGAGAAAATGATCATTTCAATTATTCTATGGGTCTGCTTGCAATGTTATCACTATACATCTAGTGCAGTGTTTTTCAAACTGTGGGTTGGGATCCACTTGGTGCGTTGCAGCCAATTTCAGGTGGGTTTCTGTTTCATTTCAGTGTGTATTTGATTTTTAATATATTAGTCTTCATGCTACCATGGTATGTGACTGTGTTTGGGGAAATGTTACAGATCTGTACTTTTAACAGGCTATTATGTATATGCCTTTAACAATGATAGTCAATGGGAATGACTCCTGGTTAAATGTGAATAGGATTGCAGCCTTTAGGATTTTGGGGGCATTTTAAAAAAAAACAGATCAGCAACTGCTTGGAAGGTTTAGGAGGGTTCTTCTTTATTTTAAATACATTATTTAACTTATACTCATTGTAAACTTTTAATTTACTTAATTAAATTTGATTTTGTTGTATGGGGTGTGTTAAAAATTTTCCTGCTTGATGATGTCACTCCTAGCCATGATATCACTTCCAGGTTAATGACATCACTTCCGGTGGGTCCTGACAGACTGTCATTCTAAAACGTGGGTCCTGACGCTAAAACATTTGAGAACCACTGATCCAGTGAATCTACACAACCTAAGTGTTGTCTATGGGTAATCCTGTTGTTGGCAACCTTCAGTCTTGAGAGACTATGGTATCGCGCTCTGAAAGGTGGTTTTGGAACATCGTCTAGTGTGACTGAAAGGCCAATTCGGGAGTGACAATTCCTTCCACAACGGGAGCAAGTGCAGTCTGTCCCTGGTCTGTCTCCCTGGCTATGGGCCTTCCTTCTTTGCCTCTTTGCCTCAGACTGTTGGCCAAGTGTCTCTTCAAACTGGGAAAGGCCATGCTGCACAGCCTGCCTCCAAGCAGGCCGCTCAGAGGCCAGGGTTTCCCACTTGTTGAGGTCCACACCTAAGGCCTTCAGATCCCTCTTGCAGATGTCCTTGTATCGCAGCTGTGGTCTACCTGTAGGGCACTTTCCTTGCACGAGTTCTCCATAGAGGAGATCCTTTGGGATCCGCCCATCATCCATGCTCACGACATGACTGAGCCAACGCAGGCGTCTCTGTTTCAGCAGTGCATACATGCTAGGGATTCCAGCACGTTCCAGGACTGTGTTGTTTTGAACTTTGTCCTGCCAGGTGATGCTGAGAATGCGTCGGAGACAGCGCATGTGGAAAGCGTTCAGTTTCCTCTCCTGTTGTGAGTGAAGAGTCCATGACTCGCTGCAGTACAGAAGTGTACTCAGGACGCAAGCTCTGTAGACCTGGATCTTGGTATGTTCCGTCAGCTTCTTGTTGGACCAGACTCTCTTTGTGAGTCTGAAAAACGTGGTAGCTGCTTTACCGATGCGTTTGTTTAGTTCGGTATAGAGAGAAAGA
This sequence comes from Tiliqua scincoides, assembly GCF_035046505.1. NCBI lineage: Eukaryota > Metazoa > Chordata > Lepidosauria > Squamata > Scincidae > Tiliqua > Tiliqua scincoides. The sequence continues at coordinate 53,214,316 of NC_089823.1, forward strand.
GTGTCAGAGATCGTTGAGCCAAGGTACACAAAGTCATGGACAACCTCCAGTTCATGCTCAGAGATTGTAATGCAGGGAGGTGAGTCCACATCCTGAACCATGACCTGTGTTTTCTTTAGGCTGATCGTCAGTCCAAAATCTTGGCAGACCTTGCTAAAACGATCCATGAGCTGCTGGAGATCTTTGGCAGAGTGGGTAGTGACAGCTGCATCGTCGGCAAAGAGGAAGTCACGCAGACATTTCAGCTGGACTTTGGACTTTGCTCTCAGTCTGGAGAGGTTGAAGAGCTTTCCGTCTGATCTGGTCCGGAGATAGATGCCTTCTGTTGCAGTTCCAAAGGCATGCTTCAGCAGGACAGCGAAGAAAATCCCAAACAAGGTTGGTGCAAGAACACAGCCCTGTTTCACGCCGCTTCGGATGTCAAAGGTGTCTGATGTGGAGCCATCGAAGACAACAGTGCCCTTCATGTCCTTGTGGAAGGATCTGATGATGCTGAGGAGCCTGGGTGGACATCCAATCTTGGGGAGAATCTTGAAGAGGCCATCCCTGCTGACCAGGTCGAAGGCCTTCGTGAGATCTATGAAGGCTATAAAGAGTGGCTCTCGCTGTTCCCTGCATTTCTACTGCAGTTGTCTAAGGGAGAATACCATATCAGTGGTGGACCTGTTGGCTCGGAATCTGCACTGTGATTCTGGATAAACGCTCTCTGCAAGTACCTGGAGCCTCTTTAGTGCAACTCGGGCAAACAGCTTTCCTACAACACTAAGGAGAGAGATGCCACGGTAGTTATTGCAGTCACCCCTGTCGCCTTTGTTCTTGTACAGCGTGATGATGTTTGCATCCCTCATGTCTTGAGGTACTCCACCTTCTCTCCAGCGGAGAGAGAGGATTTCATGCACCTCAGTGACAATGATCTCTTTGCAGCACTTTAGGACTTCAGCAGGGATGCTGTCTTTTCCAGGTGCCTTGCCAAAGGCAAGGGAATCCAGGGCCACGTGAAGTTCTTCTAGGGTTGGTTCACTGTCAAGCTCCTCCAGCACAGGCAGGCACTCAATGCTGTTCAGCGCTTCTTCGGTGACTACATTTTCTCTGGAATATAGCTCAGAGTGGTGCTGCACCCAGCGTTCCATCTGCTGCGTCCGATCCTGGATGACCTCACCTGTGGCAGACTTCAGAGGGGCAATTTTCTTCTGTGTTGGACCTAGGGCCTGCTTGATACCATCATACATCCCCTTGATGTTGCCCGTGTCAGCTGCTATCTGTATCTGGGAACAGAGCTGGAGCCAGTAGTCGTTAGCACATCTCCTGGCAGTCTGCTGGACTTTGCTGCGAGCAGCTCGGAGGACCTGCAGGTTGCGCTCATTGGGACAGGCCTTGTATGCTGCTTGAGCTCTCCTCTTTTCCACAATGACTGGTGTCAGCTCCTCAGAGTGGGCTTCAAACCAGTCTGCCGTCTTGTTGGTCTTCTTGCCAAATATGGACAAGGCGTTGTTGTAAACGGCATTCTTGAAATGTTCCCATCTGTTGGATGCGTTTGCATCGACCGGGCCTGGAAGAGATTTCTCAAGCGCTCGTGCAAATTCCTCCACTTTTCTCTGATCCCGGGTCTTGCTGGTATCAATGCGAGGTCTTCCTTCCTTTTTCGTGTGGTACAGTCGCTTTGTTTGCAGTTTCACTCTGCTGCACACCAGGGAATGGTCGGTGTCGCAAGCAGCACCCTGATAGCTGCGCGTGATCTTGATGCTGGGAAGGCGGGAGCGTCTGGTGAGAAACATGTATGGGTTGAGAAACAAGTATGTATGTATGTATGTATGTATGTATGTATGGTGAGAAACAAGTATGTGTAATCACACTACCATGAAGCCAGTGGGGGGATGCAAATTCAAGATTGGCAACCCAAAGACAAATAAGAAATAAACACAGGCTAGAGTTTGTAGCTGCCGATGATCTTTAGGAGCAAGGCTGCTCAAGTGATGACTCTGATCATGAACAGAGCAGAACAACACATTCCAGCAGTTGAAACATGATATTGCAAAGCAAACAAAAGGTCAAGTTCCTAAAGGGACAACACCCTATTTCTTGATATGGGATGAGTTGTGTGTACTGAATGGAATTAATTTGGGGGGACAATGGGCAGTGATACCAGACACTCTTGAAACAACAATACAGAAAATATGCTCATCTCATCTGGGAACTGAAGGGTGTTTATGATGGCTCAGGAAAACAGTTTACTGACCAATATCTCAGGTCAGGCTTTTTTTTATTTTGGAGGAGTTGAACTATTTCCACTGGCCCATCCACCAACATCACCGTGCCCCTCTAGCCCCACCTTCTACACATAGCCAGCTCTGGAAGGAGTGCCTATACACTGACAGTTGTATATTTTCCAATCATATGGGGCAGCTACAATACTGGCTATAAAATGTCACAGTGAGAACAGTGGCTGCTATCACTCTTCATGTGTTTAATCTAGTGGGAACAACTGAAAGGGGTACATGGAGATAGTCTAGTTGGCTGATTCACATATATAGCCCATTCATATATAACATGAGGTGTGGGGAGAAATTTGAACTGTTTACACAGATTCACATGGGTAGGGGAGCTGAACCATGCCCCCTCCGACACTACAAGCTGACACACACTGTTGCTTCAGGCTCTTTTCACCGTGGCCTCACTTCCTGTTTTGGGTTGGTGGAAAAAGTAACAAGGCATTAGGGCACAGACAGATAAAAAATAATAATCTGGCTCTTTTCTCTCATCTGTACCTTCCTGAATAAACGGTAGGTGGTTTTCCCAATTTGTAACAGGGATATGCTCAAGTCACTAAACTTGAGATGTGAGTCACTGGCCTCATGACTCGACTTGCAAGTCATCGCACCTGGCCATTGCAACTTGAGAAAAATTTCAAGTGTTTTGTGTCACGAGTCTGAGTCATTTCAAGTCATGAGTTTCCTCCCCTCAAGCCCCCAGCCCCCACATCCTGGAATCAACATACTCTCCCACCAGGTCTGTTGCAGTCCTTTAGAATGCCTGCTTACAGATTACCCACAAGGTCTTGTGGCATGACAAGGAGGGGGCAAAAAAAGGAAGCAGGAACACAAACACACACAAACTGAAAAGATACAGACTTGAAATCATTTCAAGTCCATAGTCACTTTTTGAGTCACTGCCCACAAGTTGCAAGACAACAACAACAACAACAACAACAGGTATTTATATATCGCCTTTCTTGGTCTTTATTCAAGACTTTATTCAAGGTGGTTTACATAGGCAGGCTTTATTAAATCCCTTATTAAATAGGGATTTTTACAATTTCAAAGAAGCTTCTTTCTTTCAAGAACCACTACATTCAAGGTGTTTCATTCCGATCTGGCTTCACATTCTGGCCTCCATCCTCCCACGCTCAGAGCAGATGGAATTGCTTGGCTTCAGCTTGTTAGCTGCTCCAAGGTTGCACGGTGCCGGTGGCCTCGAACTGGCGACCTTGTGGCAGACTTATCTTCAGGCAGACGGAGGCTCTACCCTCTAGACCAGACCTCCTGCCCTGACAAGTGGCAGTGGCAGCTGTGACTCGAGTGCTCGGGGGTAGTGCAACTTGAGTTGGGTCATCCCGAGCTGAGTGCCCATCTCTGCTTTGTAATCAAACTCGGTGAATATAAAACTCCACAAATTGATCAGGTCAGGTACTGGTCAAGTGTCTATGGTTCTTCTGACCAACACCTGAAGAAGACCTATCCCCCATATAGCAGCAGCAAGTAGTTAGCCATGATATGACTTATTCAACTGATTCTTCCACCTTCTGCATTCACAATGGACTTTCTCAGGGCTTCTGAAATAACTCAAGGCCTCTGTGGATGCTCATTTGCTAGAGGCTGGGAGATGAAAGGAAGTCTCTCTGTCATTCTCTGTTCTGATGACAGCTGTCTGAGTGGTCCTGCCCAGGATGCAGAGGCAGGAACACCCCATGTGAGTGCTACCCATTACCTTCCTGACATTCTGGGAAAGTCAAGGGGAACAGTCCCTCTGGCCCTCTTGTCTCTGTGCCCCAGTAATGCTGAGATAGGAATATATAAAGAGCTGCCTAGGAAAGTCAAAACAGGTTGATGGGCCACTCCTGCCTCTTTGCACTGGCAGCACTTAAGCAGGAGCATCTTCCACCTGCCCCGTTTTGACCTATCTGGCAGGACCTGGGAGGGAGAAGTATGTGGATGTGAAACTGTAGTGAGGGGGAGGACCCAGCAAAGGGCTTTGCTCTTGAGGCCCCCATACTTCAGCCACTTCATGTCTTGTTTGTCCTTGAATGATTGCCAAAGGCGCGTTCTTACTTGACATTAGATTTGAAGCACTGCCTTCCTAGCTTATAGCATGCGCTGTTCCAGCCAGTATGCTATGCCAGCTCTCTCTGTTCTTTCTGCGTGACTCTACCTGAAAGTTTAAGGCCAAACATTTTTATATAGCCCTTTCTCCCTGCTCCGAATGGGTTGCAACATTTAGGTCACTCACCCTTTCACTCTGAAGTAGATCTTTGTTATTGTTTGACAGATGAGGAACTGAAGCCAAGTTAGTTATTTCTTGATAGGCTGGCCATTGAAGCACTGACTAAGCTGGCATTTACCAAGAAATCCTGTAAGTTCAACATTGTATCCCTGTGACCAATCCTGCATATTCAGTCACTGTACCTTTTATGTAGTCCACTTAATTGTGTGCAAGTTTAACTGAACTCCATTAGTCTTGCTTGCAATAAACATGTATCTATGGGATAAGAATCTAAACATCTAGTAGTGTAATTCCATTATTTCTGATCTACTAGTTTGTACAGCACAATCCTGGGCATGTCCACTAAGAAGTAAATTTTATTCATTTCAATGGGACCAATGGGAAGTGTGTGTGTATAGGATTGCAGCCATAGGATATGGCATATGCCCTTGGAAGCTGGTGCAATGACAGCTCCACCATCATAGCTGTAGTTCTGCTAATGCATGTCCTATAGGTGCTTTGCCAATGTACCTTCGATATGGATGCACCTACCACTAGTGTAAAGCCCCAAACAGGTTGGAGATGTGCTAAGGACATAGATAGGACAAGGGCAAGTTGAAGTATGCCATATCTTTAAACCACTCCAGATGACAGACATGTCCCCTGCTTTAGTAAAACAGGAGAGCCAGTGTAGGAATTTAAAAAGCCAGAGGAAACCATGGGGAAAGAAAAAAATGAGAAAATCGCCACACCTTGCACACTCTCCTATAATGGAGAATTAGATACAGATTACCCTTTGCAGCCAATGACAACATACCAACTCCAGTACTAAAGCCCCTGCCAGGGAAACCAGAATTCAGAATTCAGACAGGGCACCAACATGGAGATACACATCGCTGGTCTTCTGTTGTGCACATTCAAGAGCACCCATATATGTGGTGATGGGAACTATGGAGACAGGGCAGTTTGCACACAAGGAAATACTTTGCAGTAACAGCACCTTGCCCTCCTCAGCATCTGTGGCAAGATACTCTGTTAATACAAGTCTTCTCAGAATTCTCAGGATCTGACTCCTAGGGTTCTGGGGGAGAAATCCCTTGGGAGTCATGTTCTCTATTGTCATGATGCTTAAGGCAGGCAATTGTGGGACAGAGGAAGGGCAACATAATAACAGATAAGCCAGGGCTACTGTGTGGCAGATGCCAGAAATGATGCAAATGGCATGGAGGAGAAATGTATATGCACATGGCTAAGTAGATGGCTGCTGCAATAGGGACCCTGTGTCACATGCAATCCTGAAGATTGTCCCATGCTCCCTCAGACTGGTCCAAATGCTTATAGTTTCCCTGGCATGTATGCCTGTTCATGGTGCTGCAGGATGCTAAATGTACCATGAAGTGTTGTTTGCTTGTCTCCTGCTGTGGCTGAGTGGCCAGAGAGCAGCTTTGTGGTCTGACCAGTGTAAGTTCAAGACCTATCTCCAATGACATTGGCACACCTTCAGCATGGGATTGCACCGTAAAGATAGAATTACATATGCATACTCAACCATAGTAGCTGAGTAGGCAGAGTTACATATTGATGCTTTTGACCCTGTTTATTATTATGTTTTTAAAAAACAAATATATCCAGGGTCATATGCTAAACCACAGTGGCGGGACTGAAGAACTTGAATACTTAGACCTGCTTTGGTTTCTAGTTTGAACACATGCCTCCCCTGCACACTATTTATAGTTTTTAACAGCTCCTATTGACAGCTAGTAGCTTTAAACACACACACACACAGCAATGGTGCATGCAGCGGAGCAAAATCAGGCTACAGGTGTCAGCAGGGACTAATTTTCATGACCCTCCAAGCCTGTTGCTAGAATTTTTGGCCATTTTATGCACCACCCTGGAATTGGTGTTGTTGTTTTTAAAATAACCTGAGTCAAAAATCACGTGTGCATGTGTAATTATGCCCTAACCAGTGACTAGTTTATCCAAGGAATGTTCCCTGGCACCACCAAAACAACTGATGGAAGAGGGCTCCTCATGCCAAGAGATGAACTATCTTTTTCTTTTTTTAATTAGACTGAATGTGTATTCTAATTTAAATTAACACAGCTTTTTCTCCTCAAACAGGTGGTAGAGGCAACCTGTTCAGAGAACCGATCTCTAATTTGCTATCCCTGTGAAGGCTGGTTTATTGTCAATTACAATATGGAAACAAATCCCTTTTCTTTCTCACACACCTACTCACTACTGTTCTCCTAGCTTTCACAGAAAAGGAACAGATACAACAACCAAGGCAGCAAGTAGCAGGGAATTATTTTCCCTATAAAAGAGCACTCTTTTGTACAGTACTAAGCAGAATATCTAAGGAAACCATATGGGCTGTATTCCATTTAGCTTCAGCCTCATGTAAAATTTTGTCACTGGGCTGCTTCATGTGAATGGTGACCTTGTTTGCCTTGCGCTCAAGTTGAAACATTTACATCCTGCTCTAAGCACCTTTACTTGGAAACCAGTCATGCTAAGTTTAATGAGACTTAAGTCCAAATGCATGCTTAGAACTTCAGGAATAAAGTCGTTGTCTAATAAAATAGTTATTTTCCTTGATTTAATGAAGAAAGTACCTGACTTGGCATTTTTGAGAACATGGTTATCCAATATATTACCTACTTGTAAACTTGGCAGAGCATGAAACAAGTGATTAAGAAAGTGATGTGGTGCCCTGGCTTAGGACAGCTTTATACAAAGATGAAATTCAGTTTTTAGTTGGACTAAAGAGCACTTCATGCCCTTGTAGAGCTAGTAGGCAGGATATGTTTTTACACAATTAAGGGTGTAGTTATGTGTGTACTTCCTGGGAGTAAGCCCCATGATACACACTGTGACATACTGTACTTCTAAGTAAACATACAGAGAATTGCACCATAAAGGACTTCCATGTCGGAAATTGCATAAAACCCATGTGAAGTGCCTCATTGTCAAGACAAAGAAATAGCATACTGTTACCCTACCAGCTGCTCATTTTTGCATGATCATGTTAAATAGCCCTGTGCATTTTTTTTCCAGCAGGTCATGTGATTTGTTCAGGATGCAAATTGTTTACAACTGATTCATACAACCAAGTTACAGTGCAACAGTTTTCAGTTTAAGGACTGTTTAGGGTTTGTTTCATATACTGTAGTTTCCTTACTGGTGTAAAGGCTCATTCTTAGCAACTCAGTCAAAAGGCTATGTTGCCTAGAGCAGTGTTGCCTAGAGCACTAGGGTTTGCGTCACCTGGTGCGGGATGCCAGCATGTCACCCCCATGCAGTGGGCGGGGCAACACCCCAGGTGGTGGGCGTGGTGATGTACCATCACTCTGCCCACACTGGTTTTTGGGCTGTACCTTTTGATTGAACAAAGATAGAACACATTCTGCATGAAAATACACATTGATTTATAACATGCTGGTATTATTCCTCCAAACTGTGATTTTAGTGATTTTGGTCACTAGTGGTGCCGCCCCCTCCCGGGTGTCAACTTACTAACACCTTATTGCAGTGGTTTTCAAACTTTTAGCACTGGGACCCACTTTTTAGAATGACAATCTGTCTAAGACCCACCAGAAGTGATGACATGGTTGAAGTGACATCATCAGGCAAATTAAAATAAATAAGTATAAATAATTAAAGTAAAACAAATAATTAAATAAGCAGAATCCAGCCCTGTTCCACCAAGTGAATTTCCTCTGTAGCCTGCCTGCAATAGCACTCCCCTCCAAAATCAGTAAGGTTTTCAGCCCTACCCAGTGCCCAGTTCAATTTAAGAAGTTCTGTTGAAACCAGATCACTGTCAGGATCCACCTGGCTTCGCAAGTCTCAAAAAGGTTCACCTTATCAGCTGAAGCCTCTGTTTTGATCCTTTTTAGTGGGGGAGGGAGGCTGCCTTCTGGAGCACTTGTTTAGCTGCAGGTGCCTAGGATCAGGACCATTCTGATAGCCTTGCACTCTCCTTCACCTGATCTTCCACACCAGCCAAGGCACGTTTGCTTACTTGTGAGTAAACACGACCACGAGGCTTTGTTTCGCTTTCCATAGGGCTCAGTACATTCGGCTGCTTGGAGAGAGGGACTTCCTTCTCAGGTGTTTTTTGGGCTGCATTCATTGGATCAGGACCATTCTGGTGTCATTGGATTCCTCTCAGCCTGCCCTGTCCTATGAACTAAGGCACGTTCGCCTACTCGCGAGTAAACGCACTATACGGTTCACTTTCACTTTCCATAGGGATCCATGCATTTTTTGTTCTCCAGTTTTTTGGCCATAACTTTTGATAGAGATATTTCACTTGGGTTTTTTGCATTGCATTCTGCTCGAAATTCCGCATCCAACAGTATATAATATGATGGGGTTATTCCTAACTACCACAATTTTAGCATGTCACCCCCCCAGTGTGCGTCACCCCCCCATGTGTGTCACCCAGTGAGGTTCACACACCCCGCACCTGCCTAGCGACGCCACTGGCCTAGAGAAACATTGAGGGCTCCATCCAATAAAGTGGTGTTCCTCAATCTCTGGGTCGGGACCCACTAAGTGGGTCGTGAGCCAATTTCACGTGGGTCCCCATTCATTTCCATATTTTATTTTTAATATATTAGACTTGATGCTACCATGATATGTGACTGCATTTGGGGAAATGTTATAGACCTTTACTTTTAACAAGCTACTATGTATATTCTTTTAACAATGATAGTCAATGGGACTTACTCCTGGGTAAGATTGCAGCCTAGGATTGTTAAAAAATTTTCCTGCTTGATGATGTCACTTCCTGTCATGACATCACTTACGGCGGGTCCTGACAGATTCTCATTCTAAAAAGTGGGTCCCGGTGCTAGATGTGTGAGAACCACTGCAATAGAGTATTTTAAAGTGAATTCTTTGATTTTGGGGTAACATAATGTTTTTTGAAAAGTATATACATGGTGAAATAGAGACATGGGCAGCACAGGCAGATAACAAAAAAGCCCCCCAAAAGATGGACTAGCAGTTAAAAAAAGCCCTTCTGTTTCATCCCTCTCCCTGGGTTTTTTAGAGTGCCATTCTGTTAGATGTCTCCCACTACCACATAGAAAAGCCAACCTGAAAACCTCTCTCTCTGATCTGTAAAGGGGCTCCTAAAATCTTGCACAAAAACCAAAACAAACAGTAGTGTCATCATGTCACCACAATTACTTCCAGGCCAGGCATTTCGGGGTGGTGGTGGTGGACATCTGATATCATAGCCCAGGGTAACAGATGACCTAGCTACGCCACTGCAGTGTCGTACCAATTGAGACCAAGCAGGCAATAAAATGCTCCACAAAGAGTTTACTAAAAGGCTGGATAACAAGGCAAAATACAAGAACCAGGGAAGAGGTAGAGATGATCAAAAGAAAGCAGGGCTATTTCAAAACAGAAGACCTGTCTCATGCCCCTCTCAAGATAAGACTCCTCCTATTGACACATGTGCCCCTGCCACAAAAACAGTGTGGACCAATGGCTTTGCAACCCCCACAGCCAAGAGCAGGGAATAGCAGCCCTCCACAGGAAATCCCATGGACCTCGACAACTGCATCTGCTGGCCAAACACTCATTTCCAGGACTGCACTTTTGCCCCAGGGGGCTGAATAGTGGACCTCTGCAGAGTCCCATTGCAGCCCCACCCAGAAAAAGGAAAGTTCATGTTCTGAACCATCATGCTCTCATGTGCCACAAGGCACCACTGCATGCACACACTGGTAGCCCCATCTCCTTTCACAAAGAAGTATGGAGCACACTCCAGAGAAAGAAGGTGTGGCCGATGCTAACCTCAAGTTCTTAGCACTCTCTTTGTATTTGTTCTTGCCTCTCAAAAGGAAACTGTCCCACAAGTGAAGAAACCATGTAGATCCCAAGGAACAGTCAATGTGCCTGCAGTGACAAGTGGGAGTCCAAGAGCTGTTTAGGGAGGCTGCCAACTCATTCCTTTCAGCCAGGCCCCCATAGTTATGTCTGATTTTGTGATTAAAAATAAATTTAAAAAGGGGCCAAGTTGCCAGGATTAAAAAAAAAGGGGGGGGCTAGGAAGCCAAAGCAGGGGGCCCAGAAATTTCCTGAGATCTTATATTTTCCCTTCTCACCTGGACTTACTGCCTGCATGGGATGCTGGGTGCGCAGCTGCGGCTGCTACTGAAAGCCATATGTGCTGGGCCAAGGAATGCATACATGACACTCCTTAACACAGTGTCAAATCTGGGAGGAAACTGGACTGCTACAGTAGTTCTTTGGTGTGTAGATCCACTTGCTATGAAGAAGTGTACAGAAGCTCAGGCACACCACTGCAGGGCTATAGCTGCTTCAGGAGTAGGTTTTGGTGCAAACAGGACACTTTCCATTCTACTGTGAGCCTAAATACAATGCTGCTAATTTTCTGCAGTTATTTTCTATATTTAAAAGATTTTAGACTTCAGAGTGCATTTGGTTTTCCATATTACTGTACCTAGCTGCCAATGCTGCATGGGTATGTAGACCTGGGTTCTGCATTGGGAAGCTCAGTAGACCTTCTCTGGCTCTTGCCACCCTCCCCCTGCCCTCTTTTGCCCCTCCCACCCCTATTCTGTCCACCCTTGTCATCACCCTCCCCCCCCCACCTGTTTCATACCCTCTCCCTTTGGGAAGGGACCCAAAAGCAACTTTGTGCCCCCTGATAATATTCTTCTTAGAGAGGCCCTGCTTACACCCAAGTTCTCTTCAGGATTGCTTAGAAGCAAATCCTACTGTTCCGTGGATTTACACTTAGCAAGCATAAATCCTGCAGCATCCCAGAGACTCTAAATTCCAGTTTTTGAAAAGGCTGGATTCCCCCCCCCCCAAAGAATTGACAGTACACCCCAACACAAACATATGAAAGCATCTAGTGCAGTGTTTCTCAACGTTTGTCCTCTGCTGTACCACTTCACATGGTCCACCAATTCGAAGTACCCCTGGAAGGAACCGGTGATGACATCATCGCCAGTTACTTCTGGGTTGGGAGGCCAGATGCCATGCAACAAACACAGGAGTGCTTTTCTGAGCACAGAAAAGCATGCTTTGGAGCTCTGCCTACCAAGCCCTGCCTCCTAGCACTATTTGTTGTGTCATGTTCCAGGTCTCGCTGCTGGGTTGCAGGTGTCCAGGGGTTCCACAAGTATCACCAGACACCACCTCAAGTACCACTGATGGTACTTGTACCACTGGTTGAGAAACACTGTCCTACTGCTGTCTGTTGTGTCTTGTTCCTGGACTTGTTGCTGGGTGACAGGTGTATCACAAGGACCACCAGACACCACCTCAAGTACCACTGGTTGAGAAACACTGTCCTACACTGTTGTGTTGCCTTCCTGGTCTTGCTGCTGGGTGGCAGGTCCAGGGGTCCCAGGAGTACCACCAGTCACCACTTCAAATACCACTGGTGTTACCCGTACCACTGGCTGAGAACCACTGATGTAGTGTCAAGATATAAATGGGTGTGAATGGAGAATTCCTTTTGCATGCTTCCTGCCTTGGAGTAGGGGTGTGCAGACCTGCAGCCATGAGCTCCTACCAGCCTCCTTTCAGAGACCACAATCCTAGCCACACTTTCCTGGGAGTAAGCCCCATTGACTACAATGGGTCTTACTTCTGAGTAGACACGCACAGGCCTCGGGGCCTGAGGCTGCCACACTTTCCCGCGAGTGAGCCCCACTGACTGCAACGGGCCTTACTTCCGAGTAGACGGGCGCGGGCTGAGCTCGCTTTCCGCGTCCACGTCAGGAGGGGAGCGGCGGCGGCGGCGGCGGACGGGAGGGGCCGGAGCCGCATTCCAGGGCCGGGCGGGAGGCGGTGCGCCAGGGCCTCAGCGCGCCCTGCTCCTCGCTCGGCGCGTCACGGCTGCGCTGCCTGCGAGGGCGACGGTCTGCGCGGCTCCTCCTCCCGCTCGGCTCCCTCGCCCGGCCCGGCGCCCGCCGCTCCCGTCTGCTCGCTCGCCTCCTGCAGCCCTCGGGCCGGCGGGGAGGGAAGCGCCGCCGCGAAGGGCCATGACCGTGGAGCAGAACGTGCTGCAGCAGAGCAACTCCCAGAAGGTGGGCGCGCGGGCAGCCGGGGAGCGCGCGCTCCGTCCAGGCCCGGGGGAGGCTGTCCCGCCGCGCCGGGCCTGGTGCGGGAGCCGAGGGGCCGGGCGGGCGGGTCTGCTTCCTCCGGGGCCGCTGGGGCCGTGTCCGCCCCACGGACCTGGGCAGGGGGAGGGGGCTGCGCTGCGCCGCGCCGCGCCGCGCCTTGGGGTGCTGCCTCCCCTTTGCCGTGCAGGGAAGTGCCCGTGGGTGCTCTCTGGGGTGGTCCTAGCAGCCCCCATAAGCTTTCCGCCCCCAACTCATCTTCACTACTGACTACTCAGGGGTTGAGGGCTCCACTGGGGGGGGGGTCACCTGAGATGCTGGAAATGTACTCTGCTGCCATGATGCCCACTTTCCTTCCTATGCCCCCCTTGGGGTGCTTCCTTCTCTCTGATTTTCCCCTTTGCCATATCAAAGAAGTGCCTGTGGGTACTTCCCTGGGGGGGGGGGTCGTAACAGCCCCCACAAGTATTTCCACCTCCAACTCATCTTCACTACACTGTCTATTCATTGGTTGGGGGGGCTGCATGGGGGAGGGTCAGCTGAGCTGCTCGGAACTGTACTCTGTCATGATGCCCTCTTTCCTTCCTATTCCCCCCCTTGGGGTACTCCCTTCTCTCCTTCCTGCCTTTGCCATGTCAAAGAAGTGTCTGTGAATGCAACCTTGGGGTTTTTTGTGGTTTTGGTTCAAGCAACCTCCCCATAGTTGCTCATTTCCACCCCCAACTCATCTTCACTACACTGACTACTCATGGGTTGGGGGGGGTCACCTGAGATGCTGGAAGTGTATGCTACCATGATGCCCACTTTCCTCCCTAATCCTGCCCTCCTTTGGGTTGCTTTCTTATCTCCTTTCTGCTTTGCCTTGTCAAAGGTGCCTTGTCCAAGGTGTGGGTGCTTCTCTGGAGGGTGGTGGTGGTCCTGGTAGCCTCCCCATAAGCATTTCCACCCTCAGCTCATCTTCACTACGCTGTCTGCTTATGGGCTGGGGAACTCCTGGGTCAGCTGAGCTGCTGGGAATTGTACTCTGCTGTCATGATGCCCACTTTCCTTCTTATTCCCCCTCCCCCTTGGAGTGCTCCCTTCACTCTGCTTTTCCCCTTTGCCATGTCAAAGGAGTGCCTGTGGATGCTTCTCAGGGGTGGTGGCATTGTATTGGTTCTAATTCTAACAGCCTCTCCATAAGTGCTCATTTCCACCCCCAACTCATCTTCACTACACTGTCCACTCCCCTGCCAACTTTCCTAAGTGCCGTTTTATTTTTTTGAGTAGAAAGATTGACCTCTTCTATCCTCCTCTGCTTCTTGTCCTGAGACATATATCTCCGTTTTGATCTTGTCAGCTTCAGAACCTAGTTTTGTAATACTTGTACTTATATGTTTGCAAAACATTTTCCCCTTCTTCAGCTTAAAATTGTATTTATCCCATTTCTGCCAAGCCCACAGGTATACACATTTGATCCCTGTTGCATATGTGCAGCATTGGGCAGAAATGGCTTAAATGCAGATTGGCTTTGCAAGAAATCAGTGAACGTGCACTTTTGAGAGAGGGTGAGTCTCCGAGTGAAGCATGCTTCTTACGTTTTTATTTGTTTTGTTTTGCCAGTTAATCCAGCTGTCAGATGAAAGCAGAGAGTGACTGGCCCACAGGAATGCTTAAGAATTTACTGGAAGAGGATATTCTAGATTAAGGCATTTTGTGTTTAACGAAGTGTTTTACTAACTGTTAGTAATTGTGGCCTACATCAGTAGTCTTGGTCATGTATCTTTCCTGAGCCTCTCTTTTGAAGATGATTTGTCTGACAGTGTGTGTGTATCTAATATATACAGTCAGTCCAGTAGTAGTAGACTTGCATCAGACAGGGCGTCTGACTTTGGCCCTGGCCTGGAAGATTAGCTATGGTAGCCTTCTGGTTACTGGTAGAGCCTGCATCCTGAGCTGTTAAGGCTTCGTCGGCAAACTCTGTGGCTGTTGTGGCCAATGAGAGATATCTGTTGGCAATCCAAGTTCAGACAGTGTGGATGCACCACAGGCACTGCTGGAAGCTCTGGGAACCCAGGCAATGAAGGAAGGGAAACTAGCATGCGAAGCTGATGCTTCTATGAGCTGCAGCCCCACAATTGGACCTAGGAAGTAGGGCCAATTTTTTGCCAGCCCTTGATGGGCAAGACTGTGGGGAAGGACCCACCCTCGGTGGACTTTTAGCGGGGGCATGGCAGGAAGGAGAGGCACCACCTCACCTTGTACATGCTATAAAAGGCCACCCACAAGCCTATGATGAGGGTACTTAGGCTGAGGGGTGACAGTGCAAGGTTTGAAAGAGGGACTTGCAGGCCCTTTGGGGGCAGCTGGAAGTGCAGTGGCTGGGGGGGGGGTCTGGCTGGGCAATCCTCAGTACCACCTAACAAAGCTAATCCCACAGAATGATGTAGAAGCCTTTCAGGTGACATTTGAGTGGACCGCAGAGATGGTCTAGTGCTCAATGGGCATATATTATTGAGCCCTATCTAATGGGCCTCGCCCAGGTGGTCCTCCAGATTCTGCCAGCCTGCAAAACTGGCTAAAATGACAAGCTGCTATGGGGTCATGGAAGCCTCATTCTGGGCGAAATTCTGAATCATCTGCTATAAGCCAGGCAACTGCCCTTGGGCCCTGGCGGCATAAATCAGACAGATGGTGACCCAGTGGCTTTGCTCTACCATGCAGAGCATGATCCTCCATGGTAGGGTGGATAAGGTTGTGCTAGACCAGGTTTACCAGATGAGGTCAGTTGAATCTTGTACCTGGGTAATGAGGAATAAACCACTGGGATTCATGCTTTTCAGTGGTTGCAAAACATGATCTGCCATTCCACACAGCCAGGCTGCTGATGCAAGCGCTAAAGAGCTGCAGCCATGTGCCAACAATCTCATGAATTGCCTTGGCACCTGTAAGTCAGCATGGAGGGCTGTGCAGAATGAAGAGGGCAAAGAACAAGGTGGGGCGGGATGTGTGTGAAAACCAGGAAGGGGGCAGTATTGTGGCGGCAGCAGCTCTGCAGATATCCTATTCCCCTTCCCAGCCTTAATCCACTTTCCCAAGTCTGCTTGGACTTGCACCAGCAAAATTGCTGGGGAAGGTCCAAGCAGTCCCATCACAGCATTGAAGGCTTGCCTTCAGGCAAGGGAACAAATGTTCCGTTATGTGGAGTAGACCTCCAGGACTGTCTCCCTCGCAGAATGCAGCTTGTTGGTGCAGCTACTTTGGCAGTGGTGTGTGTGTGTGGGAATTAGATAGGATTGTGCTAAAAGGGTATAATGGCTACACTTGAACACTGTATTTGCCACAAAACCAGTCTCAATGTGTTGGTTTCATTTTTTATCCTTTCTTTCAAGAATATTAGTATAGTGTACAAGGTCTCTTCCCCCACTTTCACTTTTATTCTCTCAACAACAGTATGAGAGAGACTGAGCTGAAAAATGGTGGTTCATCCCAGTGTTACCCAGTAAGCTGTGGTTGAGCAGGGCTTTGAATCAACATCTCTCAGGTCTAAGCCTAACTCTCTCCACTACATCATTCTGGTTGTCCTTGTATGGCATACAGCAATTTATCAAAGGCTTACATATTTTAACACTTCAATCCAGTGGGAGCCAAACCTTTTTGACTGGAGGCTCTCTTGACCTACCAACTAAGCCATTTGCCCTGGCTCTCCTTTAGGGCTACAATCCTGTACATTCTATAAGGGTGGCAGGATTTCCACAAGGTTTCTGTGGCTCCCTTGTCTGGTTTCTGCAGCTCCTGGGGGAGCCACGATGCACAGTTTGGCAACCACTGCTTTAATCTTACTTATTTTGGGCTTGTTACAAGTGAAGATTGTTGGTGAGTCAGATGTGATCATCTGGGAATGAATCTTTCAAGTTGTCAGTGATTTGAGTCATACATGTGCATCTGACCACTAAAAATGGGTTTTTGACTAATACAAATATTCCTATAAGTTCAGGTTATGATTGTATGGACGTGTGCAGAGATGCCATGCATTTTCATACAATTCCATTAAATTAGTTGTGCACTATAAGTTGAACATGTGAAACCTGCAGTAAGCATTGTCATATATTCCTGGTCCCTCAGAGGAGTACTGTTGTGCAGTGCTGTAGCCAACTGGGAACAACAGTATTATGTGCTTTCCTGAAGGGTTGTGGGGTGGGGGGAACAAGAGAACTGACACCTCTTTTCAGTTTTCTTAAGGCTTTTCTCAGCTGTTGTATATTTATATAGCTGTGTGACCTTGGTTCTGGCCACTGGGAAGGACTATCTTATTCCTTTCTTTCATCATGAAAAATGGAATATATTTATAGTGCAAGAAAAACTTCATTACTTTCAACTCCCCAACCCTATTTTCCCTGACTAGGATACATAATATATATACTCTTAGAACTAGCTGACTCCCTCTCTCCCCATTAAATAAAAAAATAAACAAACCAACTTGACTCTGGCTCAAGAACTCTCAACATTCCATAGGTCAGGGTGTCCAAACGTGCTTAACACAAGAGCCACAATGTAATTAACTTCAAATGTTTGAGAGCCACAATATTTAAGAAACATTTAAATAATTTTTTATTCACTGTGAACATTAAAATTGTGTTTTGATTCAGTGGACTCTGTTTGTACCTGGTAAATAATTATAAAGCTTGAAAATTTATTTACCTTTGATACTGTGATGTAGAAAGGACTCAACCAACATATTTCCGTGAACTGCACTTTATATATTTGAGAGCCACATGTGTCTTGTGAGCCATGGTTTGGCCACCCCAGCCATAGATCCTGGAAGCTAAAAGACCCATGTGAGATTGAAAAACTTTTTTTTTTAAATTTGCAAATGTATATGCTTCTGCAAACCTAGGGAGTCCCCCAAATATCTAAAAATGTTAGTGCCAATCTGATAGGCACTAAGCCACCTGAGTTTGCTGTCAGAAGGAACAAGTTAGACCTGCACTCACCTGTTGTGGTATATCCCATGCCTCCAAGGCATACTCTTCTTCAGAGCTCTAGCCAGCCTGGAGCAGAACTCTTATAGTGTTGTTTAAGCTATATGTGAGTGAGAATTTTTGAAGGACAGAAAGGAAGAAGAATATCCTTTTCTGCTCCATTCCCTTGAGCCTTCCCCTGCTGTGTTATATGCGACTTGAGAGTCTAGTTTGCTGCTGACTGTTTTACTGCTATATAGCATCTGCGTGAATGCAGAGGATACTGGAGAGTGGTGAAGGAAAAATGGTATACTTTTTCCTCCCTTCTGAAACATCTCTATATAGCAGAAGGAGGGTTTTCTAAAACAAAAAAGATAAACCTTGTAGCTTGTGTCTTCTCTCTTCCCCATCCAAACCCTGATCCTCCCCCTTGCTTATATCAGGCCATTTTCCCCCTCTCAGTCCTGTTGCTTCAGTTTTCCCCTTTACAAACAAACAAATTGATACTCTAACTTGAACTGTTTAGGTCCTGGAAACTCCCTCGGTGGTGGTGGTAAACATGGGTTTTTAATTTTCCCCTCAACTTACAAAATGATGTACTGGATACTTCTGAGTTCCCTATTTATGTAGAAACTGTTCCTTTTCTTTTGATGTCCCTGTTTTCACATCCAAACTTAAAAGCACTTAGGACCCAACCCTATCTGATATTCCAGTGCCATCACAGCCATGTCAATGGGGCATGCACTACATCCTGTGGTGGGAAGGCAGGAGGCCTCCTTAAGGTATGGCAACACTTACCTCGGATCTGCATTGTGGCTGCACCGGTGCTGGAAAGTTGGATAGGATTTGCCCCTCAGTTACCTGAATTTGAGACTAAAGGAAAGGTAATAGGAAGAAACTATTCTTCTACTCTTTCCCCCTTTATCTTCCTTCCATCCTCTTGGTCTTTTTGCTGCATATCCCATCTCTTCACTGTCCTTTTATATCTGCTGCTAAATCTTTCTGAGAGGTCTCATAAAATACAAGATTTGCAGTAAGTAGTCTTTATGTTGTCTTAACTAGCTTTTAAAAGAGCAGAAATCTACTCTCTCAGTAACTTCAGTGGCAAAAGTCTTCAGCTCTTATCATTTGCACTTTGCCACTTTCTGTGGGTTTAACTACTGCTATTCATCATTGTTTTGTCCATGTCAGTATGCCAAACAGGAAATAGTGTTGCTAGTACCCCATATGTTTATAGATTGAGCGAAGGAACGTAGCACATATTTTCTTTTGAAAAGGGTACTTTGCCAATTTGGAATCCGGGGAGCTGTCACTTACTTGCCCAGGTCAGCCAGAACTGTTTCACTACCACAGAGGTAGTAGAAGTGATTGTGCTATTTCAACACTCAACCATGGCTTTGAGATGAACATCCTGTAAAATGGGTCATGTTTTCATTGATTTCTAGAGGTAAAACTTGGGTTTTAATAGAAGTAGGCTGATGGTGACAAAATTTGGTATCTCTTTGTGACATGATTGTTTTAATTCAAGATATAATTTTTTCCAGACATTCTTCTTAACAGTATGTTTGCCTTGATCCACCTAAAAAACCTTAATCATATTGAAATTACTGTATGTATTGATCTGTATTAAAAAATATGAGTCTGAGTGCTACTCTTGAGGTAGATTATAAACAACCTGTGTGTGTTGACATGAGGAAGATGAAACAACCTAAATGAATACAGAATAAGACGTTTGTGTGTGTGTTTCATTTCAGCTGCTAGCAAAATAGTTCTTCCTACTACTAATGCAAAAGCAGAGCCCTGTAACTTCAGATTATTGCCACTCATGTTACTTTTTCATATTTTTAAGTGTCTGTATGTGGTATGAGAATATAAACGCACAGTCCTTAGGAACCAGACCCATCTAGCTTGACTAATTCTTTCCCATAGTGAACTCCACAAAAGTTTGTTGTCAGATATGTATTGCTGCTGGTGGTAGTTCAATATTTTTTTATAAAATGTACTTGCTGGCTACAGTTTATATTAAAGAGTAGTTAATTAGATAATGGGGTTGTTACCATGGCAACTGTAATGTGATAGGCCGCCCCTTTCTGGAACATAAAAAGAGCTTTTGATCAACTAGTCTAATATAGAAACTCCTCCGGGATCGATGATATTCTAAATGGCATTCTAGTCCTACATTTGTTACACAACTTGGAAAAAAAATACTGTGTGCTTACAAAACTTACTGTGTGAAGTGTTCCATAGAAGAATGATCCCTAGAGCTGCAATGAAGATGACTGTATTAGTTACTGTTTTTGTTCCGTACTTGTACTGATCTCTACACAGTTCCAAGTGTTATGTAGATTTGTGTCTTGCTTGTTCAGTTAATTTTTCTGATAGACATGATGTGATATACAGTAAACATGAAACACGGATAAATCCTATGTTCTGTCTTGCTCCAATACTTGTATTTCATGGGATCTAGAGACACAGTACAGAGTCATTAATATTTTTTGCTAGGTATAGTGTGTATCAGTCAAAGGACCATACAAATGTGTGAAGTGTTTATAAAGATCATTGATGGCAGTTGAACCTAGTAGTGTAAGAACTTGGAGCATAATGTTAAATTTAAAAATCAAAGAAAAAGACATTGGTTAAGCATAACTTTTAATTTGATAGGTCTACACTGAAGATTTTGCAATTGTTTTTGTTGATAGTTATAGCCTATAGTTTATTACTTGAATAATGTTTAGATCCTAACACATAACATTCCTTCTCTCTGTCCTCCTCTTTGTTATGAGAGGCTTAAAGAAGGACTTAAAAAGCAAAGTGTTTTCTTCACTAGCAATAGCTGAGAATATTTGATTAAATGTTCTAAATGCTTTACATTTGGGTAGCTTTCTAATGTTGAACTGCATCTCTCCATACCCTGTTGAAAGTGCTAGTGTGGAGAAGAAATTAAAAAGAATAGTGGATGGTGGATTGGTAAATTTGAGTGATGAAAAATGGACTGTGGCAATTATGTTCTAATCTCCATTTGAAGCTAATTCAGAATTGGAGGCATAAGTAATTCTCACATATCTATAATTATTTCTGAAGAGAAGTTGAAGACAAAGCTGCAAAGTTGTTGAAAAGCACTTATTCCTGAGTTAGATAAGTGAGTTTCCCATAAACTGTAGAGTTTGACCACATTTGAGTAAGGTTTTGGGGTTCTTTCAATGTATTTCTTTTGCTTCAGATCATCAGAGAATGGTTTGAACTTTCCAGCATAGCTCTGTTCTGTTCTTCAGGCCCTTGCTAGCCTTCTACAGTTTGTTAAGTGTGATTAATGGAATACAGGAGAATCAGGTTGGTAGTTACCTACTCAGGTGCTGCAACATTTTCCTATGTCTTGACCCATATAGTATTGCAGCTAAGCTACTTCACGCCCAATCCTATGTATGCCTACTTGGCATTTAACAATCAAGTAACTACCATTGAACTCAGTAGTAAGCGTTACAGGATTGTAGCCTTACTGACATAGCTTTGTTTTTAAAAGCCCTGTACTGTATCTGAATATAGGAATTCATATTTAGTAGTTTGGATGAAAGAAAGGCATAATATTTATGAGAAGAATAACTGAGCACTGTGCTTCTTTCTCCTTTTCTTTCCTTGAACCTGTAATTACTATGTGGGGTTTGGGTGGTGTTTCTGGAGTCTCACATGTCTGTTTCTGTTTCTGGTTGCTTTTCTGTTTTGGTCCAGACACAGAGGTGAAGCCTCAGCTCTTCTGCCTTGTCAGAACAATGTATGATTCATCATGCAATTATTTCCTGTTGTCTAAATGTTAAACGGCTGTATAGAAACTGAATCTGAATAAAGGGAAATGCATTTTTATTCTGTTCTTTACAAGTGCTTTCCAAATGTAGCATTTTCCTCTCTCTCACCTGCTTCTCTTTCCAGCTTGTTCTCAAAGTACACTTTAGAGTTTGATTAGGCTTCCTGTAGAAAGGAACTGATGTAATATGTGCTGTGTAAGTGGACAGGCTATCATCATGTTTTCCATACAAAGTGTACTTGTAGTTTCTCTTGTAGATATGTTTGTTTGTAGACCTTATCCATGGGAAACTTCCTTCTCATTGGAAAATGGGATGCATAGTTCTTCACGAGTTTTAACAATGAGAAAGTTGGGCACCTTGATTGTGTATGTTTATTCGCTGTCTTCTTTCAAACCTTCCAAAGTTGTTGTTGTTGTTAATTGTGATGGTGATCTCTATGGGCAGATGTGTAATAGGGAAAAACCTTTGATCACATTTCTACAAAATTGAGTATTCTTTGTGCAAGGTCCCTGATCTGTTTGTCACAGTGTACAATAAATAGCCTTTTAAAATCTTTGTTCTTAGTTCCTGTAATTCTAAGTCTAAACTGGTTGATGCATAGAATCAAAGTGGGATAAATGATGACTACAGAGCTTGAACTTGGAGCATGTATCAGCTTTTCAAGGCTGTGAATAATGCATGCCCCTTGGGAAACTTTGTTCCTTTCTTAAAACTTCATTTAATATAAGCATACTGAAATGACAACATTAACATTTTTTGTAGTTGTTCCTTCCTTATCACCTCTTTGTATTCTGCTCTCCACCTGCCTGTGGCCTGGCGAGCCCACGCCCATACCAGAGAACCTGGGAAACATTTATTTTGAAGGTTCATATCCTGTCACTGGCTTACTCACTCTTTATGACTGGGTGGTGGGTAAGTAGTCAGGTTACACCAGTCAGTAGAAGAAACATGCTAATGTATGGCACTAGTGGAGAGCGGCCTGTAGCTCAGGGGTGTCAAAACATTTTGACAGGAGGGCCACATCATCTCTCTGACAGTGTGTCAGGGACCGGGAAAAAAGAATTAATTTAAATTAAAATTTGAATAAATTTACATAAATGAATATATTGGAGATGGAACGTAGCGCTTGAGCAAACACACAAATATTGGTCTTTCAAGCTGTATTACACTCCACAGAACATGCCTTGCCCTAGAAGAGAATGACCTTGACATGCCAAGAGAATGCAATCCTAAATTTATTCTGTATTTATCAGACTTAACCTTACATGCCAGTTGAACTTACGTTGACTTGGCTTGGATTTTATTTCTTTTAAATTCAGAATGTTTTAGTGGACTTGGAGCATAAAATGCAGTGCCTTTCAAATTTGAAACTTGCACTTTGAGTTTAGCAAACATGTTTGATTTATATGTAAGTGAATGAGTGTGCTCTCAGATCCCAAGGAGGTAGCTCCACTTTTTGGTCATTGTTATGGAGCTTGTATAGCACATTGGGTGAGATATGATCTTGAAATCCTTTAAACAAATCTTGGCTCAACTGTGCTGAATAGCCTTGAGCAAGTCACTAGTTTTCAAATTCAGTCTTTCAGTATGCAGTGTTATAAATCAGTGTTAGTGACTAGAAAACTTGAACTTACAGTAAAATGACTTATAAAGGAGAATTTTCGCTCTTAAGAAATGTGGTTGTAAATAGAGGTTACCAGGGTTTAGCAGCTAAAATATTATATGTACAGCAAACCCCAATATCAAGGGAGGGCAAGATACAAATGCTGCAATGCTGTACACCAGAGGTTTTCACACATTTAGCACTGGGACCCACTTTTTAGAATGAGAATCTGTCGGGACCCACCAGAAGTGACATCATCAAGCAGGAAAATTTTTAACAATCCTAGGCTGCATTCCAACCCACACTTACTCAGGAGTGAGTCCCATTGACTATCATTGTTAAAAGAATATACAGAGTAGCTTGTAAAAAGTACAGGTCTGTAACATTTCCCCAAATGCAGTAACATTCCATGGTAGCATCAAGTCTAATACATTAAAAATAAAATATTGAAATGAATGAGGACTCCCTTGAAATTGGCTCGTGAAATTGGTCCAGCTAGTGCATCCTGACCCAAAGTTTGAGAAACACTGCTGTATATACTTAACTGATATTACGTTCTGTTGAACTCAGTGGCGCTTACTTTTGAGCAGACATACTTAGAATTGCACTGAAAGACACTCTCCCAATTACAGCAATTAATGATACTCTGACAAAACACAGCAAATGGCCATCATTGACCATTCAGTACTGTAAATAATGATGACCTTAAGTGTAAGTGAAGAAAGAGCGTGCAGGTAAGACAAATTGAAATATCCAGTGCCTGTCCCTTTAAAGGTTCAGAGGAGAAGAAAGAGCACGCAGAAGGCAAAGGTTGTAAGTGTGGGGAATTTTAATGTCCAGATCCTCAGAGCATAGAAGACTTAAAATCAGGGAAATGTATAACAAGAAGACTTAAAATGGGATCCTCTGGCATACTTTTCTGGCTTACAGGATTTTTGTATGGATCGCTGAGATAACGCGTATAAATAGCTTCATGTCAAGACTTAATAATATGTCATGATATGATATCTAGTGTTTATGTAGTATTTTTCCTGTGCTTGGGCAGCAATCCTGTACTCACTTTCTTCAGAATAATCCCCACTGAACACAATGGGACTTAATTCTGAATAGATCTGCACAGCACTGCAATGCTAGTCTATTAAAATGGTGACATGGGGTAACTGTCAGAAGTTATTGATACAATAATTTGATTGAACAGTGAAGTTAAAGTCAGTGGTTTCCAGACTTACTGGAGTCATAGCACCTGTGGAGTCCCCCCACATTTGTAAAAGTGTAGTTGTGTTTACTATGGGAAAGGTATTGGGGAAATTATGTCAGTGTTTTCAAAACCCCATTGCATTTCAAACACTAGATTTCGGAGATGTGTTTCATTATTAGCACTGAGGTGACTGAAAAAGTCTTGGCAATATTTGTAAGAAAAAAGTGATATGAAATTTGAATGGGTCAGTGATTTGCTTGCTGTAGGTTCTTTAAAATGAACTGTCAGTCTCAGTGATGATTTCATTGGTAGCTGTTGTAAGTTGCCTTGGGAACTAATTGCAGAAAGATGTAAATATTTACAATATTTGTTTCAGCCCTGTTCGCAGTCTTGGGGGATTAGTCATCCCACTGGTTCAAATCATGTTTTTTTTTTTTTTTTAAAAAGAATCCAGGTATAAATGCCCAGCTGATACAAGTCAGATGTTACCCATATTTTGGAATTTAAGAAATTTAGACTCTTCTGAGCAAAATTATTGTTCTGAGAAATAGTTCATAAATTAAATTGGGTCTTAATCCTTAATAATAATATTAATGGAAATATTCCATTTGAATGAAACGTCTCAATGCCTATAGTGTATCACCGCACCCAGTCTCTCTAGCTCAGTATGGACTAGTACCCATCCATCACAGCCACATTTATTATTTCTTATGTTGGGGTGTTGTATGCTGGGAAAGAAGGCACTTGTTTCTGTTTGCACACTTCCTGTACTCTGCTTGGGGCCTGCCACCTGTCTCCTGAGGAAAATTGTTCCTGATTATGAATGTGTATGTGCAGATATTTTGAAGCGTGTGTATGCAAATGGTAGCCTTGCGTTCCAATACAGTGTTCTGTTGGCAACCTTCACTCTCGAAAGGCTATGGTATCGCGCTCTGAATGGTGGTTCTGGAACAGCGTCTAGTGTGACTGAAAAGGCCAATCCGGGAGTGACAATCCCTTCCACACCAGGAGCAAGTGCAGTCTGTCCCTGGTCTGTCTCCCTGGCTGTGGGCCTTCCTTCTTTGCCTCTTTGCCTCAAACTGTTGGCCAAGTGTCTCTTCAAACTGGGAAAGGCCATGCTGCACAGCCTGCCTCCAAGAAGGCCGCTCAGAGGCCAGGATTTCCCACTTGTTGAGGTCCACTCCTAAGGCCTTCAGATCCCTCTTGCAGATATCCTTGTATCGCAGCTGTGGTCTACCTGTAGGGCGCTTTCCTTGCACGAGTTCTCCATAGAGGAGATCCTTTGGGATCCGGCCATCATCCATTCTCACGACATGACCGAGCCAACGCAGGCGTCTCTGTTTCAGCAGTACATTGTATGCGTACACTGTGTATATGTAGCAATACAGTGTATGTGTAGAAATTTTGGAGTACTTGTATACAAATGGTAGCTTTGTGTTCCAATACAGTGCGCCACTGTACTGAGTTGAGCTAATTTTTTGTAGGATCAGAAGGTGGCGTGCTAAAGCCAGAGGGTTTCTTGAGGATGGGATAACAGAGTGTAGTAGAAATGCTACTACATATCTGGATGGGGAAAAGTGGTTCACAGTGGTAGAGTACCACAATAAAATCAATGTACTTGGGGCTTGATTCACCGTAGATACTCGCCTATGCGGCACAGATTGATATCTCGTCTTATCTGTAGATCACTCAGGGGTCAGGGCTGTCTGGCATGTCTTGGGAGCCAGTAGAAGCTTGGAGGAGCTTTAAAAGTGCCTGCAGAGAGTCTGTGAAGTGTCTGAAGAACATTTGAGTGATTGTAAGCTGCAGTCAGGCAGCTTTGAGTGTCGGAGCTCCATTGTATAGTTTTCTGAGCATGGTCCTTAACTCCAAACCCAGGAGTGTCTGAAAACAGCAGCAAACAGTATGAAAAGTTATCTGACTGTAATTGGTGTTGTGCTGTGGTAAGCTGTTTATGTTGCTTTATTTTGGTGCTGCATTTGTTTTCATGGTTTTTAAAATGGCAAATTTCTTCAGTTTCAAACCTGGATTTCTTTATTTTTTTTAAGCAATTCAGTTCTCAATTCTTTTACTTTGGTGGAGGGAATGGCACGCAGTACTACATAAGCACCTTGTTACTGTCTTCAAAAATAGTGGTGTGGCTCTGATTCTTTCCCCCTTTTCAGTTTGGCTGCAGGGCAAGCTGCAGCTCCTCCACACAAGCTCTGTTCACCAAGTTTTACCCCTGACCTATCTGAGAGTCATGGAACATTCCATGATTTTTGGCTGAAAATCTGCCCTCGCCTTATCTGTGAGATTGGCTTATAGGAGGGTATCTGCAGTAGTAAGAAAATTGCTCCCTGGGGAAGGATGACCATTCTCCACTCAACATGTTTAGGATACAACTTTAACTTCAAAAGAATGGAGACAGTGAAAACATATGTTTTCAAACAAGGGTCTTTTAATTTTGACTAACTTTTCACTTTTGAGATTGCCTTTTTAACATCTAACAGTATTCATATTTTAGATCTGTCTGAATATTTCATTATTTTATAAGATGCTGAGAATGGTCAGATTTGAAATATTTATTGTAAACCTGCTAGCCCTTGTAGAGATAGAAAGGCAGGATAGAATCCCTTAAAATAAATAAATATAAATAAATAAAATAAATAAATGCATGAAAAATGTATTTATAGGAACATTTTGCCCATGTAACATTTGCTAGTTTGTTTTCACTTCAGATTTTAAGGCATTTGCTATAGGATCCTTGAGAATTGGATTTACTGTGACTCAGTTCATGAGGTGATTGAAACCTTTTATCTCTTGTTAACCAAAACAATACTCTCTTTACAAGGGAGTCATTGTATGAACTTCATCTGATATAACTTGCAAGAGAAGCATTCTCAAAAGAGTGTTTGTTAACAAACAAAGCAGAGAGGATTATACTATACTGAAGTTCAAACAGATTTCTAAACGTTTATTAATATACAGTGTAAACACACGCGCGCGCGCGCACACACACACACTGTTGAATACATTCAGCACAAACTTGTGAATGTTTATTTGGCCCTACTCCAATCAATGGGATACTTTCTAGAAAGTGTTTATGATTGCAACTTTGAGCATCAAAAAGTTTCTTTTAAAATATGGCAGGCATCATTCAGCAATTCACATTCTAAGATTTACAAAAAATATAAGAAAAAAACTCTAAAAATTCTTCAATCTTTTACCATTCGTTATACTATTCAAATTACTCAATCTATCATTTCAGTTCAGTACATATTTTCTTTTGGTTGAGCTTTTTGCAATAATAATTGATTTAATGAGCGGTTTCCATTGAAAGCTAATGGAAGCTTCCCTCCCCCCTTTAAAATAGTACACAGTGACACAATCAAGAGCATGATTGCTGCAGGGACAGTGTTCTCAAACTGGTCAAGCTCCATGTTGTAGTTCTACTCCATTCATATCTTCTTCCCCCCATACACACTCACCACCTGTTATTTAAAAAGCAAAACCACAGGGCCAAGTTATGTATTTTGCACAGATCTGATTTGGCCCTTATAATTACTTTTATTTCATTATATTTTTAGGATGGTGTACTAAAGTGATCTTAAGAAATAGATGCAGTTGCTTTGATTTTGGTCATTTTACCATAGGTACTTACAAGCCTATAGTGTGAATTTCACAGCAAATATTCTAATGTATACTTACACTGGTTTTTAAAGTCTTTTATGAAAGATCTGATGCAGTCCCAGTCTTATGCAAGGCTTTTGCAGAAAGCTCTCCTGAATGTCAGTGCTCACCACCCACATTTCTTGTCTCTCTGAGATTTTAAGAAGTTACAGCCTACCTAGTATTACCAGACTTGCAGCTTTGACTGAGATACTGTACTTGTACTGCATGTTCAGGCTTGAACATTATGTAATAGTATGTGAATGACACTCTTTATCATTGCACTGTAAGACATAGGCAAACCTTGTGTCTTAGATAGTGAGATGGTCTTGAATTTTTTTTAAATGTATTTTTCAATAGGTTGTTCTCAGGGAGTGACATTTTTCCAAGCCTGATAGCATTAGGATATTTGTATGTTTGCTCAAGATTCTAATGATATGGATTGGACTATGTAATTCTCATTCAAACTTTGGAAAATATGAGCCATTTTTGTTTTGCAATTCCTGCAAATATATATATGTATACATATAGTAGTGAAATAGGACTTAGTGTGACAGCTAGAGCTAGGAAGGCCCAGAAAAAGCCAAGTAAACTGGGGGGAAATGGGGTTTTTTCTTCCCTAGTCCTCCATTTTTTCATTTATTTTCCCCAGTGGAAAAATGAGGAAGTTTAGGGAAAATATAAAAAAACTCATATGAATGATTTTATCTCGAGTGCTGGATATTCTAGAATGTGGAGTATTATAAAAACAAATAATAAGGAATAAATCTGAGGGATTGCAGTCAGAGTGGCTTCATTTCAGATGTAAATCTGGACTTTAGGCTTAAGTCAGTGGTTCCCATACTTTTTAAACCTGACGTTCCCTTGAGTTGCTGGCTGTGGCTTGACAGGCACTCTTTACATGCTCAGAGGCACCCTTTCTTATGTGTATGTGTATGTCTATACAAAGCTTTCCCATGGCGTAGCATGATGGAAAATATAGCAAAGGACGGAAATTCCCCTCCATTGCACAAATGACTTATCGGTCTCTGTTTGCAGCCCTGCTGACACTGTCTTGCTTTCTGTTGACAATTCCTGACGCTTCCAATCTTATCGATTGTACGCTCAGAGAAAGCAGGTTGAAAGGCTGCAATCAGTGTGATGCTAACAGGAAGCAGACAGCCCAGGAGACAGCAAGACACAGAGACCAAGAAGTCATTTGCATGATGGGGGGGGGATTTGTGAACCTCTTCTTGTTAGCATTTTGTTGCTTGCAGCCCTCCAACTCCTTTTGGTTGGAGGAGCCCTCCAACTCCTGCGTGACACTAACAAGAAGCAGTTCACAAATAGATATGGTGGTACCCCGGCTGCTTTCCACAGCGCACTGGGGCATTGTGGCATATGCTTTGCAAACCACTGGGTTAAGCCAACATTATGTCAGTTCTAAAAATTAAATTATTTCAATCTGACATTTTAAAAAATTTAGTTGTCCTGATGAAAAGTGCATTTGTATTTCATCTGAAATTTCTAGGAGGCTAGATGGGCTCTGAAGACATTACAGTATTTTCTATATTCACTCTGAACTTGCTTCATGCTGTGGCTAAATGAGAATTGTTAGCATTCAGTGACTCTCTTTTGGCAACCTATGTGGGAAAGTTTGGTTTTTCTCCAGTTCCAAAGGGATAAATGTCCACATTACGCAGCCCACAGCTGTAATCAGGTTTTTGTTGGCAACAGAAAGTGCAGAACCTGAATGAGACTGGAAAGGGAAACTCCATAAGGTGTTCTCATTCTGGGGCAACATTTTACCTGGCTGTTACTTCACAGTTTATCTGTTCAGATTATATTTAATCTACAGCTTATAAATTTTGCTATTTATTGGGAGTTCTCCTTAAAAGAATCATCATATGGAGTTTATCAGTTGGCTAGAAGAAAGAAACTTATAAAGCTAGCTGTTAAGCTATAAAAATGAGGAAGCAGCAGAGTTAACATTAACTGCTTCATAGCTTTCGATTTATGCAAACCTTGGTGCCAGAAAATTCTTTGCTAGCAAGTAGCTTCTAAACTAAAAATGTAAACAGGTAAGGAAGAAGTAACATATTTAAACATGAGGCACATGAGCAAAACATTCAGTATGATGAATTGGTGTTTTTATATGGATTAGTTTCTGGTTCAGTAATGTAACACAGTATGTTTGTGTACTTTTGTGTACTTTCAGTAATGTAACTGTACTTATGTTTGTGTACTTTTTATCCATAGAGAAATGAATCCACCTACAAAACTGATTTGCATTGCTAAATGATAGTGAAAATGGAGAAAACAGTAACTATTCTTACAGGATAAAGAGCTTGTTTAAATAACACAGCAGACTGTATAAATGAGAGAAATATACTGTAGTTATATTAAAGTGTATGCACCTACCAAAGATTGCACAGTTAGTCAGACAACATTTGTTAGGCAGTATGATAATAGGTTTTAAGCAGTTCCTTGTCTTAGGCAAGAAAAGATAAACTTCAAGCAGGGGTTTGGACTAGATGACCTTGAAGACTCCCTTCGAACAATATTTCTTGGATAGTTTTCATACACGTCCTATTATAAGCAATAGATTTAACACTGTCATAGCAAACTGCTTTTGATGGAAGTTTCAGTTTTCTAAAGCAGGGGTGTCCAAAGCTTTTGGCAGGAGGGCCACATCATCTCTCTGACACTGTGTCGGGGGCTGGGGAAAAAAAGAATTAATTTACATTTAAAATTTGAATAAATTTACGTAAATGAATATATTAGAGATGGAACTTACATAAATAAATGAAGGTCTTACAATAGCTCAAGGCCTTGCATAAAGCAAGGTCGGCCTTTCCTTTGCTGCCACTGCTGCATCACAGAGATGAAACAGCAAGCATTGGAGGTAGACCTCATCCCACAGCTCACGTGAGAGGTCAAACAGTTGCCCTCAAACTGAAAGCAGTTGCATTGGGCTAGTGCGGGCTCCAGCAAGTCTCCAGAGGACCAGAGGCTCTTTGGAGACTGGAGGCTCCCTGAGGGCCACATTGGGAGTCCTCAAGGGCCGCAAGTGGCCCCAGGGCCGGGGTTTGGGCACCCCTGGAACTCTAAAGAGAAGAGTTAGGACCTAATCCTATCAAACTTTCCAGTGATGATGCAGCCCTAAGGCAAGGGAACAAATGTTCCCTTACCTTGAGGAGGCCTCTGTGGCTGCCCCCACCACCACAGGATGTGGCACATGCCCCATTGGCTTGGTTGCATTGGCAAAGTTGGATAGGATTGGGCCAGTAGTTCCCAAACTGAATTGTGGCTGCCTGGGGAGCCATGGAAACCAGTCAGGGGAGCCGCAGAATCTTCACAAAAAAAAACTAACTGCCCTATACATTATATAGGATTTGTAGCCCTAATGGGGAGCCACAGCCAATGGTCTCTAGTAGGTCAAGGGAGCAATTGGTTGAAAATGCTTGGGAACCACTGGTTTGGGCCCTTAAACATGTATTTATTTTGTATTTTAAAACATTTCTACTCCACCTTTTCCCTCACAAAAGACAGGCATACAAGGTGACTAACAGCAGATAAAATACAATATTAAAATAAATAAAGCAATAATTGAAACAAACAGCAAACAACTTATCTTGGGAGGTTCATCACAGAACAGAAATGCCAGAATGCCAGTTTCTTCGGCCCTGCTGGAACACTGATATGGTCAATTTCATTTAAATGGGAAGGAAATCCATAACTGTGGCTCTGGTTCCAAGGCTAGTGTCAAAACAATTCATATTCCTATTCATATTCTTCATTTGACCTCCCCCCAACCCCCATAGCGGTTTTTCGGTTTCTGGCCTTAGACTGTAGCCAAACTCTACCATTATGTTAGTGAACTTCAATTTGCTAGTTAAATTGAGCCAATTGAAACATAACATGGTACCATATCTTATTTAACTATGGGCTGTGAATAATTAAGATTTAGTTCCACACCGTAAAGGGATTAAAAGATCTTTATTTAGGAGCCATGGTTTGAGGATGAAATGTCGGATCTATTCACATTTGTTTGCAGAGGTGGCTAAGTGAAGAGGCTGCCTATGCATTTTCGTGAGGGAGAGGCATGTTGGGAAAGCTGCTGTTAGGTAAACAAAAGAGATGAACCTTTAGAGTTATTGTCAGTGAGAGAAGCTTACAACCTAGAATATATCTCTTTCCTGCTTATCAAGGCTTCTGTTTCTATAGACTTTACTGCTGAGCATGCAGTGTCACTGAACGAAGCCAGAGATACAGATGTGCAAAATCAAAGTTGAGATAAAGTATGGTTGGTAAACCAATTTGAAACCATGGTTTCAGTTTTTGATTTGGTTTGTTTGCATAAAATAAACCACTGTTGTGTTAGTTGAAGGACTCAGTTTAGATGACTAATTGGACCATAGTTAACCCATTTCTGCCCAGCCCACAGGTGTACACATTTGATCCCTGTGGTGTATATGCAGTGTTGGGCAGAAATGGCTTAAGTAAACGATGGCTCCAATGACATCTGAACAGATAAGCCCTTAAGGACGGATAGTCTTTGGTAGGAGCATAACAGTGCCAGAGATGTGCCAGAGCCACTTCTTCGAGTCTCCGCCCCTGACCGAAGTTGCCAACAAATAACAGTGGTTGTCACAACTCATCCAGGACCATTTTTTGAGTCATTGTATTGATTCCAAGGCTTTTTGAGAATCAAGTCAAGCAAGCAAGCAAACACACAAGAGTCTCTTGCACACTCAAAAGCAAGTCTTGGGTCAAGTGTATTTGAGTCTTTTCATTTTTAGGTTAAAACTCCCGAATCAGTGCCCAAGTTTTTGACACGCATGATTCAAGTTCGTATGAGTCGCGAAAAACATGTGTTTTCGCTTCTTGAATCCGAGTTATCCCAGTCACAGTCCATTCCTGAACAGTACTGAGTTGAAGTGAGTATTCCTATAATTTTTTTGAGTACTTGCCATTTATCAAGAGGGTTATATTTGCCTGATATGCGTGCTTGATTAGTCTGATAACATTAGCACTATAAAGCAAAAGTTGCAGCGAGCCAGAACATGTATTTGTATCATGCTCTAAATGTGAATCATAGAATGGCAGGTGCTTCTGCCAGAAATACAGATTAAAATGAATTTTCAAATGCTTCCATATCAGCCAGCCACCTTTCTTTATGCTGTAATTATGTAACTGCTGTTTTATCGCATGTAGTTTAGAGAGCCTACATCTAACAATGTCCAAGGGACAGTTTGAATGACATTTTTATTGCCCACCTACCCCATGCATTAAAAGATGCATTCACTCACATTGCATGCACATATTCCTCCCACCCCCCCACTTTCCTGGTAAATCTCCCTAGTTGTGTAGGGTGTGTTGTCTGAACCACTTTCTTGGAGAGGTGCTGTTAAACCTACTTTAGGTGCTGCTTAAGCTCTATTCTACTACTTTCCTTCTCTCTGATTAATATGACTTACTGGAAGAGAAGTGAGGTGTGGGGCCAGGATGTGTGCACAAGTCTTTTACTGTCTGTTCAGTCCTGCTTTTTAAAATTATTATTGGAACAATTCCCCAAGATCCTTATCTCATAGGAAAACTTGGTTTGTAAAGGCACTTTTACATCATCATGTAGGCAGTTTCTTTTTGAATTTTCTAATCTAGGTGGAACATGCTGTACAATTTGAAATGCTGAAAAAAATCTTAAATTGCATGGATAGCTCCTCAAATGTGAAATATGTGAACCATATTTCTATGATGTGAACCAGTACGAAAGCATATAACATTTTGTCGAACCACTCTTCCAAAGCTGTTTCAAGACTTTCTGGTTACTTGGCAACATTAGTCCATTTTTAGTTTAATGCTTGTGACATCAGAGTTTTGGTACTGACATTTAAAAGTCAGCAGGATTCAAAATACATATAGGTATACCTAGTATCTTTTTATGTGCGCGCACTCATTTCCTTTATTGCATGGTGGGGGGGCTTGTCCAAATCGACCTATAGTTCAGCTGCTGCTATTACTATTATTTACAATATTTGGAGATCTCCTTTTTAGCCTTCATCTTCATCTAAAAAGCCTTCATCTTTATACCCATCTAGGTCCTCTCAGATTCAATTTTAATACATTATTTTTTAAAAAAGATTACAGCTCTTTTTCTCCCACTGTCTAAACTTGTTGGCCATATTTTAACTGAAATGCTTACCACTTTTTTAATTCTTCAGCACCAGCAGACGTTTCTGAATCAGCTGAGAGAGATCACTGGTATCAATGATACTCAAGTACTGCAGCAAGCTTTGAAGGTATGGTGGGTTTTACATGACTGTTATGCCTGTCCTTGTTTAAGATGATATTCTTTTGACATGCTTCTGAAACTAATTACATAAATATGTAAGATGATTAACTGAAATGCTGGAAGCCTTGGAAACAGTTCAGCTTCCAAGATATCAGAAATAACTTTTGGGTGACAGCCTTATTCTGGGATGTAGAAGTAGTCAAAGTTCCACATGCATCTGGTATGTAGGTACCTCTTGATTAGAATTATTTCCAATCCTGATTTAAATAAGGTGGCATCCTGGCTAGTCATCTGCTATTAGAAGTAGTGTTTTACTTGCACACTTGGAATGCATGAGGGAGATTCTAATGGCAGCAGCGCTATTCAGGAGTGCTGTTATGCCACAGAAGAGTTGGAGAAAACTTTTGTGGTCCCCTGAACTGCAAGGAGATCAAATCAGTCAGTCCTACAAGAAATCAATCCTGACTGTTCATTGGAAGGACAGATACTGAAGCTGAATCTTAAATACTTTGGTCATCCCATGAGAAGAGAGGACTCTAGAAAAGACCCTGGGAAAAACTGAAGGCAAAAAGAGAAGGGGATGGCAGAGGATGAGATGGTTAGATTGTTTCACGGAGGCAATGAACCTGAATTTGGACAAACTCTGGAAGTTAGTGGTAGATGGGGAGACCTGGCATGCTGTGGTCCATGGGTTCATGAAGAGTCGGACACGACTTAACTGAACAATAACAATTATGCCACTCTTGATAGTGGACATTTGTATGATGCCCAAAGTATTTCAAATATATTTTCTTGTAATCCTTAACATTCTGTATGGAAATATTGTCCATATTGCCGCTGAAGAAGAGGCAGTGACTTAAAGGCCACACAGTGTTCATGGTGGAGGCAAGATTTGAACCAGAAATTTCCTGATTAATTTGGTCAGTCTCTTGACCAGTGCATGGCAACTCTAAATGTTTACTTATTTCAGTGCCAAATAAGTAACAAATTATTTTAAATTCTTCTTTGCAGCCAGGTTACCAAAGAAAATTTTATGCTGTGAGTGTAGTCCAGTTGGAAGTTGAGCATTTTTCATTCTTATTCATTTCAGTGTTGGAATTAAGCATTTGTTTAGAATTATTTTATTTAAAAATTCAATGGGATTTGAAAGTGTGTAACATTGTCTGGATTGTGTCCTTAGGGTAGGCCAATTTGATCGATGCCATCCAAGCCATTGCCTCAATTAAGGACGTGTGTGTGGAAGGTGTCTGGCATCAAAGACACTCCCACATATATTGATTAGAAGCATGGAACAGGGGCATCAAGAAAGGGTTGGCCCACAGTGTTGTTTGAGCTGGCTCACTGTCTTCGCCCAACCTTGTATTATACTACTAATCTGTGAAGTGTCTAAGTGAAGTAAGCTTATAATTTGGGAATGGTATTTTGTGTGCAGGTGTTTATTAAGTGCACTTAGACCTGATGCTGGAAGCTGATCATCTCATACAAAACTGGTTTGTCATTTAAAATGACATGTGTTTGTTCTGATATGATGTGTCTGTACATTTACAGGATAGCAATGGGAACTTGGAGTTAGCAGTTGCTTTTCTTACTGCAAAGAATGCTAAGATTCCTCAGCCGGAAGAGACAACCTACTATCAAACAGCACTTCCTGGCAATGACAGATACATCAGTGTAGGCAGTCAAGCAGATACAAGTAAGTGTGTAACTTTTCTCTGTGAAACGAGGGAACTAAGCAAATTACAGCTTAGTTAGAAAAGCTTACTGCTGCTTCAGCCTGCCATTGGTGTTAATAGTTTATTATGCCTACAAACTTCAAAGCTTTCGTGTTTAAAAATCTGGTGAATTTTTTTTAAAGTTTGACTTTGTATAAAAACATAATTCTGAGCACAATCCTGTACATGCTTACTCAGAAGTAAGTTCCATTGTGTTAAATGGGGCTTACTCCCAGGGAAGTGTCCATAAGATTGCAGCCTGTGTTGTGTGCAGAAAATATAGTGGCTGTTTAGGCGCTTGGTCTGTTTCAGGATTCTAGTGGTGGCTTGTACATTAGTTAATTACCGTATTTTTTGCTCCATAAGACGTACCTGACCATAAGACGCACCTAGTTTTTAGAGGAGGAAAACAGGAAAAAAAAATATTCTGAACCAAATAGTGTAATAAAATATTTAATAAACTATAACAGAATAACATTTGAACTATGTAAAGTGAACAGCAGTCAACAGTGGCATTAAGAACCATTATCACTGTCATTAACAAATGGAGAGACTTAAAGGTTTGAGTACTCTAGTTTTCTGGAAACCCCAAGAACTCATCATCGCTAGAGTCAGAATTTATGAAGCTCATAAAAGCAGGTGCACACAAATAGGGGATCACATTATCTTTCTGCTACAATGATGTTCTGCCAAATCCCAATCCACTGGGCCTTGTGCCCGCTTAAGGCTGATCAGTCCCCCTTGTGCAACTCACCAGTGCAGCAAGCAAAAGTGAGTCCAGTTCCAGTCCACAGATGCCAAGTAAATCAGTCCCATCAATCAGAGTTGCCAAATCAGAGTCCAGAACCAATAAGCCAAATTACAGTCCAAGGTCAGTCAAATCCATCAGGGTATCCAAGTTCAGTCACAATCCACAGTCAGATTCCAAATTCAATAAACCCAGTCAGTCTCCTCTCCAACCTGCACTCCTTCAAAACCCACAAACCCTTTCTGCCTCAGGTACTCCTTATATCCCTGAGGGCCCTATTGCCTTCCAGTGGCTGCAGCTGTGCAGCACACTCTGCTGAATGCCCAGGCCTTACCCTTAAAGGGGCCACTGCTGACACCACATCTACCTCTTCGCCAGTTCTTCCGTGATTCCAATACAAATGAACAAGTGGAAAGTTCAACCACAACTTGAATTCTCAAGACACAACAAACCTCTGGATTTATGGTGAGAACCAAGCCTTACCTGGGGCTTGTGCAATAAGCAAACACTGGCATTCTGACCAAGGAGACAGTTTTTTCTTTGTGATGGGGGGGGGGGGGCTTACATTCAGATGCTGGATGAGATGAGTGAAAGCGTCCCTCCCCTGCTGTGTGAGTGTGTGTGTGGGGGGGGCAGAGCATCTGTGTGTGTAAGAGAAGGGGGCAGCCTGTGTGTGTGAGAGAGGGGGGGAAGTGTTTGTGTTGCAGAGACATCGTGATGCTCCAGGCTTGGGGTGGGGGGAAAGAGAAGCTGTGATGCTCCAGGTTTGGGGGGCGGAAGAGAGAAGCTGTGATGCTCCAGGCTTGGGGGGGGGAGAGGATGTGATGCTCCAGGCTTGGGATGGGGGGGGGAAAGAGAGGCTGTGATGCTCCAGGCTTGGGGGGGGGGAGAGAGAGAGGCTTTCCAGGGAGTAAGCCCCCCTGACTCTAATGGGACTTACTTCATAGTAGGCATGCTCAGGATTGGGCAGCGAGACTGCCACCCCACCCACGCTTTCCTGGGAGTGAGCCCCAGTGACTCTGAGACTTACTTCTGAGTAGCCTCTGACTGCCCGGGGAAGCAGAGCAGAGCAAGCGGGCAGGGGGCGGGGCCAGGGCCAGGGCGGAGTTGGTTTGTTTTTTTTTTGTTTTTTTTTGTTTTTTTTTGCAGTTTTCGCTCCATAAGACACACACACTTCCCCCCACTTTTGGGGGTGGGGGAAAGTGTGTCTTATGGAGTGAAAAATACGGTAGTTCACATATTAGAAGTCACATTTCCCCATATCAACTCTAATATAACAGGAGACCCTGCTTAGAGTTTCTAGAGATGAATATTCAAGATAAATATTAATGATAAATATGAACTAAAATAAATATTACTTCTTTGTACTAGAAACTTAACTGAACTGGGGGCTGGCACTTTTTAATGTTATATATTTTAATAGCTACTTATAGTAGCTATTATGTAGTTGTATATTTATAGTTATATTTTAATACATACCCATTCCTAACTAAATTCTTCATTGCTGATGCAGCGGCACTGTCACAGGCTACACTGCATCCTGTGGGGGAATTATGGTTGCTGGAGGTCTTCTTGGGGTAAGGGAACTTTTGTTCCCTTTCGCCAGGGTTAAGCCCCAGCAGCTGCAACAGGTCAACTCAGAGCTGCACTGGCACAAGTCTGCATTGATCCATGTCAGCAGGTCAGGCCCGGGAAGGGCGATGGGATATGTTGTGCCCAGGAGCCTCTGATCTGCCCAGCCCATTACCCCCTCCCCGCCCTGGCCCTGCCCCTGTACTGCACTTACCTGCTCTGGGGGGCATCCCTACACATGCTAATACCAGTGGGAAGACTCTGGCCTTTCTGCCAGTGCTGGCAGCTTTTGTGCAATTGCAGAGCTCTTTATGGTGCTTTTGTGATCGTGTGAAGGCCTAAGCCTGCCTATGGAATGTGCATTTTGCCGACATGCTTCTCTGTTACGATTAAGTCCTTAGGGCAGTGGTATTCAAACTGGGGCGTCGCAACGCCCCAGCCTGTGGGTCCTGGCCTCTTCCCCCTTAAGGGGTGGGGGCAGCCAGGAGACAGGGGGGGAAGGCAGTGGCAAGATCCACAGGATCGCACTGCTCAGGGGGGCTGCAGGGGCTTGGGTGCCCTTGCCCAAGCCTCCTGCAGCCTCCCGGGGGTGCAGGAAGCCCTGCACAACCTTTGGTAGGGCTCCCCAGGTCAGGAAAAGTGAAAGCTGAGCGATCGTGCCCCACTCCGCAAAACCGGAAGCTCAGCACGATCACTCCGCTTTCCCTCCTGACGGGTCTGCAGGGACTGGGGTGCACTCACCAGTCCTTGCAGCAGCTGTCCCTGTGTGCGGGGAGCCCTGCGCGAGCGCCTGCAGGGCTCCCCAGGTCAGGGAAAGGAAGAGTGGGGCAATCACGCTCCGCTTCCGCTTTTGCAGAGGCAGAGCAGATTGCTCCACTCTCCCTTTCCCTGACCTCGGGCGCCCTGCAGGCGCTCGCACAGGGCTCCCTGCACACAGGCATGGCTGCTGCAGGGACTGGAGAGTGCATCTCAGTCCCTGCAGCCCCCTGAGCGACGCGATCCTGGGGATCGCATCGCGACCTTCTCCCTGCCGCCTCTCCCCCGCCTCTGCAAAGACTTACTGCGGGTTTCAAACTCCCGGAAAGTTTGAAAACTGCAGCCGTAGGGTTAAACAAATCTCTAATAGTGTTCTGTTACAGTTGTTACAACAATATTTGAGTTTCACAGGTTATATTCATATATGAACGTTGTAGAACCTGCAGCATAACTAACTGAATTACACCCCAATATTTTTGTTGATTTGCATTTCAAGTGCATGTTTTTTTAGGATTTTCATGTGTTTCTATTATCAATGTAACATGACAGGTATGTGAACTCTGGCTATATTTTTCCTCGTTGGCAGAAACACTTGTTTTTCAGAAACAAGGAAAGGAAAAATTGTATATACAGTGGAAAGGCCATAAATGTTTGACCTTGACATACTTTGGCAGATACTGCATGCTTAACAATGGCTAGCATTGTTTGGTTTACAGTGATAGTACTCTTGCTAAAATAAAGGAAGGAAATGAAAGAATAATTCCTTGGATCACACCTAGGCTAGAAGATGACAGGCACTTAACTAGATGATCAGAGTCCTTTAGAGCAGTGATTCTCAAACTGGTGGGTCATGACCCACCAGTTCATATAAAACCTCCCCCTTCCCTTTAAGGGGTGGGGGAAAGGGGAGAGGCAGTGATGCAGTTCGCAGGATTGTGTCACTAAGGGAGGTGAGGGGGTGTGCTTTTACTTACTGTGGGCTTGGGCAGGCAGCAGGAGGTGCGGAGAGCCTTGCACAGCCCTCTGCAGGCCTCTCCATGGCTTGGAATGTTCAAAAATAGCAAGCGCAAACTACTTCCAATTTGCAAACGCAGCCAGGAGGTGGTCTGCCCCGCAAAGACTTGCTTTGGTTTGGGAGTAAAGCTCCCAAAAGTTTGAGAACCACTGCGTTTAGAGTCTACATGCTGGCTCCAAATGGATAAAGAACTGCTCTTACTGCATAGATTTTGGAGTAGTTGTGAGAGCATAACTGTTCAGCTCACTAGGCTGACAGAAGTTGCATACAGCCAGCAGGTCTTAAAGCAGCTCTTTGTGACCATTGCATGATGAACTGAATCCTAAGTTCCTGTGCATCTCTATCATCAGATGCTCCTTCCACAAATGGAAGGGACAGTGAACTCGTGGAATGGGACCTTAAGAAGCAATATGACAATAGCACTGCAGTTTGCACTAACTTAGGATAAAACCCATTTATCTGTTTCTAATATTAACCTTTGTGTGAATTTTCAGTTCCCTTATCTTTTTAACCATTGTTTTAATTATCTATAATAAAACTTTATTATCTACAATAATCTACAATAAATAAGGATTTATTATTTACAATAAGTCATGCACACTGGGGCAAAAAATCAAAACTTCACATATAGGCTAATGGGTTCTGAGCTGTCTGTGACAGATCTTGGGGTGGTGGTGGACAAGTCGATGAAAGTGTGAACCCAGTGTGTGGCGGCAGTGAAGAAGGCCAATTCCATGCTTGGGTTCATTAGAAAAGGTATTGAGAACAAAACAGCTAATATTATAATGCCGTTGTACAAATCTATGTTAAGGCCACACCTGGAGTACTGTGTCCAGTTCTGGTCGCCGCATCTCAAAAAGGATATAGTGGAAATGGTAAAAGTGCAAAAGAGGGCAACTACGATGATTACTGGGCTGGGGCACCTTCCTTACGAGGAAAGGCTACGGCATTTGGGCCTCTTCAGCCTAGAAAAGAGACGCCTGAGGGGGGACATGATTGAGACAAACAAAATTATGCATGGGAAGGATAGAGTGGATAGAGAGATGCTCTTTACACTCTCACATAACACCAGAACCAGGGGACATCCACTAAAATTGAGTGTTGGGAGAGTTAGAACAGACAAAAGAAAATATTTCTTTACTCAGCGTGTGGTTGGTCTGTGGAACTCCTTGCCACAGGATGTGGTGATGGCATCTGACCTGGATGCCTTTAAAAGGGGATTGGACAAGTTTCTGGAGGAAAAATCCATCACGGGTTACAAGTCTTGATGTGTATGTGCAACCTCCTGATTTTAGAAATGGGCTATGTCAGATGCAAGGGAGGGTACCAGGATGCAGGTCTCTTGTTATCTGGTGTGCTCCCTGGGGCATTTGGTGGGCCGCTGTGAGATACAGGAAGCTGTACTAGATGGGCCTATGGCTTGATCCAGTAGGGCTGTTTTTATGTTTCTTTCGTTCTGTTGCATTTTTAGTTTTGAGAAATATGATTTTGCTTTTCAGATGTGATTGATCTCACAGGGGATGAT
This sequence comes from Tiliqua scincoides, assembly GCF_035046505.1. Classification (NCBI taxonomy): domain Eukaryota; kingdom Metazoa; phylum Chordata; class Lepidosauria; order Squamata; family Scincidae; genus Tiliqua; species Tiliqua scincoides. The sequence continues at coordinate 53,255,706 of NC_089823.1, forward strand.
AAAGATGATCTTCAGAGAGCAATTGCCCTCAGTTTGGAGGAGTCAAACAGGGCATTCAGAGAGACTGGAATAACAGATGAGGAACAAGCCATTAGCAGGTAAATTCATAAACAGGGAGTAGACATTTTTTAAAAACTCAGTTATGTCTGTATTGGTGTTGCTAATGAATGCTAATTTTCATCTTAATGCTGTTGCTTATTGTTTTCTGAGATACCTAGCGCATTGTGTCCTATACAGGTCCAGCCTATTTATACAAGGATTTTTTATACACGGATTTGACTCAACACGAATGGCCCCTGCAAATGAGAAGGAATGTGCTGATCCCTGGAGAAGGGGAAAAATGCATCCCTTTAAAATCAGTTTTAAAAACTGAACAGTCCTTTAACAATAGCCTCCTTAATGAGAAGGGGGGGGCAACTGGCTGACAATCCATCAATCCTTCTCTGGCCTGTGGACCCCTCCCTTCCCCCAGTAATTGAAAGAAAGGTGATCATTTTGCAGTGGTGAAGGGAGGGGCTGAGTGAAGTGCTGATGGATTGTCTTCTTAATGACTCTTCTTAGAGTCAAAAGGTCAGCAAGGCTGTTTTTCAATCACTGGAGCAAAGAAACTTTGTTTTTTAAATTGATTTGCTATAATGCGTTTTTTGTTATCCAAGTGAGTGCTTGGAATGGAACCCACGCAAATAATTAGTCTCAACCTGTATGTTGAAAATTAGCTTTTTCATAAACTTTAGTAACAGCATATTACAGTTGTTGGCGAGTGTCTGTTTCCCAAGTCAGAATTGTGGTGACTTGCCCTTTCTGGCAGGTAAGCCCAAGAAGTTTACTCCCTTGTTCTGGAACAGGAGATAAGAGCACTGGGCTTGTGCATTTGCTCCAGGTGCCCAGAATGCCTCCACCAGCATAATGGAGGAGTGCCTGCCCCTTTTCTACTCCTGCTTGATGGTTGTTTTTTTTCCTTTTCTGCTTCCCAACACAAAAGGGAGGTGTGGTGCTTGCTGGTTTGATCCTGTATGGCCAGGATCCTCTTGCACCATGGTAACACAGTGGTCAAACTTCCCCAGACTTCATTGCACAATTGGAGCTGGGGAGGGGATCAGAATTACTGTGCTACAGCAGGACAATCTCTTATCTGGTTTCTTGCTGGAGGAAGACATCAGCTTGCCTGCAGCAGTTTATTCTGCTCCTTAGAGCAAGCATGGCTTGTCAAAGCAAGCATCGTTTAATGTGGATGCCTGGTTAGCAATAAACTGTTACAGCAAACTGAAATTGTCCAGGACAAAATTTGTGAAAGGTTATTTGATGTTAAGCGTATTGATCTGACATTAAATTTATTAAGCTAGTCTGTCCAAAATATTTCATCACTAAAAATGTAAGTGCCTGCTCTGAGCTCAGAGTGTCTGCTTTATCTAATTTGTAAACGCACCAGTTTCCTAATTTGCAGAAATTCCAGTGATCTCTAGTTGACCACCTCCTTTGTATTTCACTCTGCAAAACACTTACATAATATGAATGCTATCTTCAGTAATGCAGACTTAAGATAGAGACTTCATTTTAATGTGTAATGCACATTACTGTGGTTTTGTGCATCATATCTGCCTCAGATGATGAGCTGTCCAAAAGCTGGGAACCCTTGCTGGCTTGCATTTAAAGTGGTCACCAATTGTCCAAAATTGGGTCTTCTGTGGACACTTGAATCTATTGCAGTCCCTTGAATGTATTGATGTGCACACAGGGTTGGTATGTCATATGATTATATAACACTGTCTTATACTGAATCAGACCATTTAGTTCAATAGTGTCAACACTGAAGAGCAGCTGCTCTCCATGGGAAGAAGACCTGGGATCTTCTGCATGTAAAGCAGGTGCTCTGACAGCTCCAGTTGCCACTGTGTGACAGAAGTGCTTTTTTAAATTTGTGGTCCATTGCCTGGTCAACTTACTCTGCACATTTTGTTTTTTTGTTCCCTTCCGTAGCAGGTGCTCACTCTTTTCTTGCCCTAGCCTGATACATAACTGATGCCTCACTAGGATTCTGTGAGAAGGATGGGCTGTCTTCCTATTTAATTTAAGCTATGGATGGCTTCTGATAGATATTGAATATGCCATTATGCTTACCTTTTGGCCCAAGTGTAACTACATTGACTTACCTTTTAAGTGAGAGGACTAGTTGCTAGTCTGTGATTGGATAGTTCCAGGCACAATCTCAAAGAACCACGGAAATATGTTAAAAGTGAAGCTGTACTTGTTCTCGCTGTATGTTTTGTTATGACAGGTTTTGTAGCAAGGACTGGAAGTGGTGAGCACAGTAAAGGAATGATTCTTAACTGCCTATTGTGCTTGGCAAGGAATAAAAAAGGCTTTATACTTAAACAATGCTTTTTAAAAAAAGAAAACCTCAGAAGCCATTGACAGAGTAGATGAAATCTTCATTATAAAGTTGGAAAAAGGCTTGAATGGTTGTCTTGCATCCATCGTCTTTCATGAAGTTAGTCACTTATTCCTTTGCAGGGAAAACAAATCACAGTACAAGAAGTCTTGAACCTGCTTCTCATGTTGTGTCATGCAAATTTGCCCAATGCCGTTCCTAATGAAAAATAAAATGTGAGATGGATTTATACCTTGGTTTTTGGACTCTGCACCGCTGTGTGCACTTTCTACTTCTGGTTTGTCTGCACACCCATGTCTGAATCATTGGTAAACATGTTATCTGGGTCATTACTAAATAGGCCTAAAAATGCTCTTAGAAAATTGGATAGCATGGAAACATTGCAGCCTAGTAAAATGATCTCTTGAAAGAAGGCAGCTGTCATCCTTTTATCTTGCAGCTTGTTACAACTTTATTCCCACTTGGTTTTGTATGGCCATAATAGTTGGTAGATATGATAGAGACAATGCAGATCTAGGTCTCGAAGCCAGTTTCTCTCAAACTGTGGGTTGGAACCCACTAGGTGGGTCGTGAGCCAATTTTAGATAGGTCCCCATTCATTTCAATATTTTATTTTTATTGTAATAGATTTGTTGCTGCCATGGTTTGTGACTGCATTTGGGGAAATGTTACAGATCTGTACTTTGAATAGGCTACTATGTATATGCTTTTAACAATAATAGTCAGTGGGACTTACTCCTGGGTAGTTGTGGGTAGAATTACAGCCTAGGATTGTAAAAAATGGTCCTGCTTGATGATGTCACTTCCGGTCATGACATCACTTCCTGTGAGTCCTGGCAGATTCTCATTCTAAAAAGTGGATCCTGGTGCTAAAAGTGTGAAAACCACTGCTCTAGGCAGTACACACAGCAGTGGAAGCCTGCAATTTGGAAACCTGTTGGCAGTTTGTGGAAGCACTGGAAGCCTGTTGGCAATTTGTATTGCCAACATACGTGGTGCTTTGCAAAGTAACAAGCAAAAATAGACCTCTACGTAACAAGGAATTTGCACTATAAAACCAGACAAAAGGTGGAATTGTGAAGGCAAAATATAGATAGGAATACCGAAGAATGAAACTAGGCAGAAGCAATGAGGTTTCATTCTATCATTTTTGGTTTGGAGTGAGAGTTTGAGAAATCTGTTACACTTGCAACTGGACAGATAATCCAGTATGTGGGCATTTAGTTTGTGGAGCAATTTGCTCAAATTTTGCTCCATGTTTAGTTATTAGTTTGCTTGTAAGACCGCAATAATCCAAGGGGTTGTCACCATACTTCCTGCGTTGTTAACACAATAGTAATGGCATTGTCTTGTGAAGTGTTGGCAGAATTATGAAGTAACATTTCTATATAGGAGAAGGCACTTCAGGCTTGATGTACTGATTGACTCCCAGTGTACTCAGCATTTTAAAATCGAGTGTATACATATCGTAGTACTGTTTTAAATAATTGGTTTTAACTTTTAATTGCACAGTTTATTTAAAAAGGGTATGCACTAAACCTTTGCAAGCCGTGCAAGCTCTCAATATTTTTATGAGGTGGTTAACTTGAGAACGGGATACAACTTGAGAGTGGGATGCAGGATGATGGCTATAGATTTGCTCTATCCCAGGGCTCACTAAACCCTGGCCTTCGGGCTGGATCAGGTATTTGGAATAAGCCTTTCCCCTTGTGAGCAGTGCTTACTGTTTCGCTGCAGCACCACTATTTTTTTCACCTCCATTGCTGCATAGGGCCATTCCAGGTTGTTGCGTCTGCCTGGTTATCCTGCTGCACAGCCAACTGGTACTCCGGGCAATAGACGCGACTACCCAGAGCATCCCTGTGCAGCAGCTGAGGTGAGAAAGAAATGGTGCCGCGATTGAATGATGTGCCAGTTGGGATGGGAGGGCTTTTCCTGGACGTGGCAGTCTCCAGTTTGGAGACCTCTGCTCTATCCCAACAAACCAAGCTACCTGGAATTTACATTGCCACATGTCCATATGCATCTAGGTTGGCAAATGGGGAAACCACTAATACTTGGGTAGATTTGGTCCTGGGATCTCTATCTACTGATCCTTGCCATTAACTTGTTTAACATAAGCTAAGTACTATTGCCATTATTTGTTTTGAGGTCAGTCGGTCGTTACAAAAAATTTGTGAGTTTTTAGAACTATTGCCTGTGTTTTTTGCTGCCATTTAACATGCTACTTTTTTGATTCCTTTTCCTCATTACTGCTTTTGCTTTCTAAGAGTTTTAGAAGCCAGCATTGCAGAAAACAAAGCGAGTCTAAAAAGGACACATCCAGAAGTGTGGAGTGACTCTCCAAACCCTTATGATAGAAAACGCCAAGATAATTGTCCAGTAGGATTAAAAAACGTTGGGAACACATGCTGGTTCAGTGCAGTTATTCAGGTACTGTATTGATGGATGATTTAGCTTTTAATTGTTGAACATTATTTGTATCAAGCTTCTGTACATTTTAGAGGTAATGAATAAGAAATGAAATAGAAGAAAGTACTATAAAGTTGAAACACAGATGATATTGAGATCCAAGAACATGAAGAAGCAGAAAATTTATGATCACATGCTGCATATATACACATTTTTAAGATTTATGCCAAAGGAAACTTGGGTATTAAAAACCAGATGCATATGCTCAGAACAAATGAATGATTTTGATTGTTTAGTAAATATTGTTTTTCTAGGACAAAGGTTCTGCAACTGGGATGTCGCGATATCCCAGCCTCTGGCCTCTTAAGGGGCAGGGGAAGGCAGTAACGTGATCCCTAGGATCATGCTGCTGCCAGGGATGGGAGGATTTTTTAAAATGTCCTGCAGCTGGCACCGGAGTCCAGGGATGGGGTGTCTGGCAGCTCTCCTCAGGGCTCCCTGTGCCTCCAAACATCTAAAAATAACAAAAAGGGCACTTCTGGTTTTTGTTGTGAAACTGGAAATGCCCATTTTTTGTTACTTTTAGATGTTTGGAGGCATGGGGACTCCTGTGGAGGGCTCCCTGGGCTCCTCCGTACTCCAGCACTGGCTGCTGGTAAGTTTAAAAAAAACAAAACCCTCCCATCCCTGACAGCAGCACAATCCTGGTTATTGCATCACTGCGTTAGTCCCTCCAACACATACATTTTCCTCGGGGGGGGGGGGTTTGAGAACTCCAAAGGAGTTTGAGAACCAAGTTTCCAGGAAAAAGAAAAGAATAGCTAAGTAACTTTTTAAAAACAAATGCACAGTAGTACCTCTGATAGCATGGTTTCCTTGAATGCTGTTTCATTACATCTGTCTCCATCCTGAACAGATCAGCTACAATACTCTGCAGTCATTGGCTATAACAGCTGTCACTTAGCACTAGTTTCCTTCACTGATGTCTCATAGCACTGACTGTTGTCTTCACCAAGACTGTAGGACTCCTTCACAGATGCTATGGGCATTTTATGTCATTTGGAAGCAGAGAAGGGAACCTATGAATTCTTCAAAAGCTCATTTTTCCTAATATTTTCAGTAGACCTTGGATTCCAGTTCTCTTGCTTGTGTCTCCAAGAAATGGAAACTAAATCTTGTTCAGAGTCTTGAAACTCATAGTCTTGTGATCTCATATTAATTACAAGCAATATGCAACTTTATACTTGGTAGAGACATTATAATGCTGCAGTTCCCTTCATACACGGTGGAAAACTGAAGCATGATTGCTGTCTGAAATAGTGCTAAACAAGTTTTAAAAATCTAATATTGTAATGTTAGGATGATAAAAATACAGACCGTCTTATTTTAAACAAATGGGGTTTTGTTTTGTTTGTTTGACAACCAGACCGGATTATGTTTCAGCTAACCATCCTAGTTTATTTCATGTGGGCTAATTTTGGACATTACCTACAGCAGTATTTATTTAAAATTGATAGGTTCCTTAGGTTACATCAACTGTGTGACAATATTTCATGCTTCCCTTGGAGGTCTTATGAAACATGACACATTTTAATAGAAGTCAGCAATGTGTAATGTTACTTACATTAATCAGTGACGTGCATTGTACAATTTGTACAAGTTTCCAAAAGGAAACTGGCTCTAGTAGAGCTTTTATGAATGTTTTCTCTTTATAAAATGTTTCTTTTTTAACCACTTGAAGCTTAAACCAGATTTCTTTATTGTTAAGGAAGTGGTTTGTCTTCTGCCAGAAAAGCCAAGTTACTCTCAGCATTCTGTCGCACCATGTGGGGACTTGAATCTGTTTGTTGAAACATTTTTCTGAAAACTTGATTCTTTGTGGTTTCCATGTATGCCAGTTTAATGCCACAATGAGGTTTGGAATCTGAACTTGCATAATCCAACCCGTATCCATTTTAGTAGCGCACCTAAATAATGCTGAATATGAATTCAGTATGACTTTTAAAATAAATTTAGTTGAACTCTACTTCCAAATCTTTGTGGGATTTATCTCCCACTGAAACAAAGATAGTGGAAGGTATATACAGTATACCTTTATATAATACTTTCGTTTACCTCTGTTTGGTCTTTCATAGCTGTATAATCAATAATAAATTAATCATTTTTTTGTTGGCATCACATACATTGCCTCAGTTCCCCCCTCCCCCAGTTTAAGTAGTGCATAGATTCCCATGAAGGTCTTTCACTTAACCCATTTGGTAGATATTGGGAAGCATGGATTGAGAATGGATTGGGCGGATTGAGAATGGATGATGGGCGGATCCCAAAGGATCTCCTCTATGGAAAACTCGTGCAAGGGAAGCGCCCTACAGGTAGACCACAGCTGTGATACAAGGACATCTGCAAGAGGGATCTGAAGGCCTTAGGAATGGACCTCAACAAGTGGGAAACCCTGGCCTCTGAGCGGCCCGCTTGGAGGCAGGCTGTGCAGCATGGCCTTTTCCAGTTTGAAGAGACACTTTGCCAACAGTCTGAGGCAAAGAGGCAAAGAAGGAAGGCCCATAGCCAGGGAGACAGACCAGGGACAGACTGCACTTGCTCCCGGTGTGGAAGGGATTGTCACTCCCGGATTGGCCTTTTCAGCCACACTAGATGCTGTGCCAGAACCACCTTTCAGAGCACGCTACCATAGTCTTTTGAGACTGAAGGTTGCCAATACTACTAATACAATACTATGGTACCCAAAGTCCTACTCAAACACTGGGACTGCTATAAGTTGTTATGGGGCGGGAGCAGGGGAGTGGCCTATTGCGACACTGCGGGGACCCAGGGACATCCCCATGTACCTGGGGGTGTCCTGCAGCCTCCCGGGGGGTCCTGGAGGCTTGCAGCTGCCTCCACAATCCTCCATGCAACTGCAACAAGCACCATCTGCTCTCAGAGCTCACATGTATTTTGCAGTCACAAAATGGAGTTTGTTGCAGCTATGCAAAGGGTCAGGGAGGGGGCTGCAATACCCCCCAGGTATGTGGGGATGTCCCTGGGTCCCTGTAGCACCGCGATCAATGCCACGCTGTTGGGGACCCATTCTTGGGCCACTCCCTCAAAGGGGAATGCCCCAGTTTTGGTTTCCAATGATGGGTCATGACCCACACTTTGGGAACCACTGCTCTAAATATATCAGTATTTCCAGATAGTTGGATACTATAGATAAGAGCACAGTCCTAAGAAGTCAATTGGCCACCTGTGCCAGTAGAAGGTGTCACGAACATATCATAAAGCACATTAATGACATGGCATGAGTAGGCAACACTGTCCGAACAGCCTTCTCTGCCAAGTGGCACAGGGGCTGGGGAAGGGTGGTAGGAAGGTATTTTGGAAGCAGGGAGTAGGCGTTTCAGGGCTGGGGAGGGTGGAATGTGAGCAGGAGGGAGTGGGGTCTGTGGAGGCTTCCTCTGCTATTTCCTATTGTAATGCCTTGCTCCTGTGATACCAGGACTCTTGCCAGCTCAATAGCTGATCCTAGAAACCCCATAGGGCAAGGTGGGGTTTCACCCTGATGTGTTTACTGTGTTTAATCTTTTTATTATGTGAAATAATTTTTTAAAAATGCAGCGTTTGGTAAAAAATGTAAATCCTAACATATGTAAAATTCTGTAAGTGATGCTTTTATAAAATGTAATATTGACACAATTGTATCTAAACTCCACTCTCCCTAATGCACTGTCATGCTCTGTTGGGCAAAATAATGTATCGCAGAGAAAAAGAGAAGATGTGAAGGGACCTCGAATGGTGCTAGAAGTTGGCAGGTTTTATTTTTGCTAAAAAATATATTCTGCTGCTCATAAAACTAAATTGTATACTATTTTTTTATTCCTTTTGTACATTGGTTTGGTTGTGACATAGTGTTTAGTATCCATAGAGAAGATACCATAATAGTCACCACGCGCATGAAGGTTTTCCTCAAAGTGGGTCATCAGTACCCTGCTAACTGGGTAAGAGGCACTTTTTTAAGTGGATGCTCCTCTTTTATTTAGCAGGGGGATAGTAACTGGCCCTCCTCACCCCAGCAGTGTCTTTTCTAGTAGCTGTCTGCTGGTGTTCTTTTGCATATTTTTAGATTGTGAACCTTTTTGGGACAGGGAGCCAGTATTGTTTGATTTTCTCTGTAAACCACTTTGTGAACTTTTCGTTGAAAAGCAGTATATAAATACTGTTATTAATAATAATAATAATAATAATAATAATAATAATAATAATAATCAGGACTAATTAGAAAGTTGTCCTATCTGCAGATCATTTATAAGCAAGTTGTTGTTGATGTTAAGAATATTTATACTGCTTTACAAGAAAATTCACAAAGTGTATTTTATAACTAAATAAATAAATGATTCCCATGCCTCAAATGTGATCTCAGCCTTAACAAAAGAAATGCCAGCAAACAGCCTCTAGAAAAGATACTATCTGGGTGAAAGGAGACAGTAGTGCTCTCCTACTAAATATAAGAGAAGCATTCCTTCAAGGTGCCTCTTGCCCAGTTGTGGATAATCCATTTAATTTGTTAATGTATTATAAGAATCCATGCCTATAGCGATTGTTGCAGCAGAAGTATTGTCTGTGTAAAATGTTGCATTGTCAGTGGTCTTTTTTGTGTTTTCTGTCATTCAGTCAACTTAAGATGGTACAAAGAATAGGGCAAAGAGAAAACTTTTGCTTTTCTTGCTTCTGCTGTAATGAAATGCTATCTGCACGTTCCTCCCATACTGAAATATGAAAACTGGGGTGGGAGGGTCTTGAATCTCATCTCTGGTGAGATGCAAGTCCCGCATTTGCTGTTAGAGTAGAAGATGAAAAAGGAGAACTGCAAAGGCCATGTAACGCTTGAAGTGGCTTTGATAATCTTTGCCACTAAATGCAAATAATTTTAAGGCTGAAGTTCTCTGCACAGTTTCCAAAGAATAAGTGCCATTGAATTTAGTGGAGCATTTGACAGACTCGACAAAGATTTCAGTTGGGTGTCTAACTCCTCCTTTTCCCTAAATGTAATGAACCTTTTCTAATTCTCTGTGCTAGAACCTAGTGTGTTGCTAAGATGCTGCTGTTCTTCATGTTTTTGTGTGTGGATTGTTGCCATGGTACTTGATGTCTGTGTAGACCCAGGTGATAGAAAGCAACAATCTCCAATGTAGGAACATGAGACTGCTTAGAATTAGTTTTTTTAAATAAAGTTCAGAAACCTGAAGCTTTAGCAGTAGTTTGGGGAAAAGTGTCAGTATTCAATAGACTTCTGTTAAGTTTCATGTGCATTGTGAATGCATGGAATATTAGAGGACCCTGGTTATATCTGGATTATGAGGCATAGTGTGTAAAAGGTGACCAGAGGATGCACTTGATCCTGCCTTAAGCTTACTTTGGAGATTGTGTGTTAATGAGCATTTTCTAAATACTCTCATTGTACTGCTCTTGTGGAGATTGCCACAGACAGCTTGGGCATGGCAAGTGCTGCCTGGCAATTCATCGCCTAGATCACTGCATGTCATGGAGACTCACCAACAGCTGCCAGAAACATCTGCTAGTGTCATGGGGTGTTTCATAAAATGTCAATTACCCATGCAGATGTAGAACATTCCACATATAGAGGCTGTTTTGTAGCATCATCCACTCAAGATGCAGATTAGTTCTCCATCGTGTTATGTGAAAACAGATGCATATTTTCAGTAAAGAAAAGAAGCTTGGGTCCAAGTACAAAGCATTGTATATGTGCAACTTGCTGGGTACAGGATCTCACAATACTGATCACTGCTATTGTGAGGTTTCATTGAACCAGCCCTGAGGTGTGTAGGATCACAATGCTATCCCCCTCCATCTTTTGCCATGCAGCAGTGCTGACAGAGTGCATGCTGCATGCAATAATGAGGGGTGACCAGTTGTTTGGCAGAGGTATGTGAACATATCTTAATGACCCTTCCAGAGACCACCTGGTGTCAATGGGTCTCTTTGGATCTATGCAACATATTTTGCTGGTGTAAGTCTGAGGAGAAGAAGGGAGCATGTTGGGCCAGGAAAATGGGGACAGCATCCTGGCACATACTGCCGCTGCTGGAATCCGCCCATTCCACCCTCAGAACACCCCCTGCTCTGCTTTCCTCTCAGCATCTGCCTCAAACCACCCTTTACACCACCTTGCCTTCCTCAGCTTAGCATCTGGACCTGCTGCCATGCACGCAGGCCCTCCAGCCTTTTGTGCTGGCTGCTCTGAAGTGCATAGCAGCGGAGAGCCTTTTATGAGGCAACGCTTATGGCAGCAGATGAGGAGATTGACGCCGTAAATGACCAATAGGTTTACTAGTATAAATCACTAGTAAATCAGTCATCTGTAGAATAAATTGTAGCAGACTTTAAAATTGCAGGTTGAGGAGAGACGGAGTTAACACTCAGTGCAGTAGCAAGGAATCTTGGAGAACTCTGGGGCGAACTGCTAAATAGATGTGTTTCCAGAGGACCTCAGCAATGAGGATCTCTTCATTGTCTAAGAAGAAGACATGATGGCTGAGAGCTTGAACTCAGGGGGGTCTCTAGGGATGGCAGTCGCAGAGATAACCCCCAGATATCGCTCTATGCTGGATCACATCGTATACCAGTTGCCATCTTCGGAGAAGATTCGGAGAAGACAGATTCGGATAGCTGGGTACCCCCCCCCCACGGCCTAGATTCAACAACATGACAGCGAAAAAAGCTTTGAACTGTGAGTAACCAGTTCATTAAAAGGCTATAAAAAGAACTGCAATCAAGAGGTTGGAAGGAGGGAAAGGTAACTTTAAGATTATTTACATTGGCTTGTGGCCACCCAGAGGGGAAAAGAGCAAACCTGGATTTAAAGAAGACCCTGCTGGAGTAGTTTTTTTCTCTTTTGTAATAAGGGTGACTGGAAGAAAAGGAGAGAAATAAGGGGAGATAAAGGATCACCCTGCTGAAATGGTATGCATGGAAAAGGAATAAATAACTAACCTTTAACGCAGGGGTGTCCAAACCCCAGCCGGAGGGCCAGATGCGGACCGTGGCAAACCCCTATCCGGCCCGTGGCCAGCCTCTTGTCCCCTGACAGCCTCTGGCCCACTTGGTCGAACATGACTGGAACTGTGCTCTGGTTGCGTCTGGAGGGTTGCATCTGGTCTGAAGGGCCAGAGAGGTTGAATTAATGAGCCCATTCATTCATTTATTCACTCATCTAAGTTCCATCTCTGATTTATTTATATACATTTTATATTTAAATTTTTCCCCCAGCCCTCAACACTGTGCCAGATATTTGATGCGGCCCTCTGGCCAAAAAGTTTGGAGACACCTGCTTTAACGGATGGAATAACTTTTACTTTCGCTTTGCCAGTAAGAAGACGGAATACGGCTGGAATTAGGCCTGAACATTTAAAGACATACTAACTTAATTTGACAGTGTTATTGACCTGAATTGGATTACTGATCCAGCCCTTTTGGATATTAAAAATTAAGGATTACCTTGGATAAGAAGGGATGCAAGATAATAAGACTTGGATGACTCTTTAATTGTTGGACTGATTTGACATTGTTACTGACTTGAAGTGGAATAATGACTTACCCCTTTTGGATATAAAACTTGGAAATTAACCTTACAAGAAAGTGAAGCAAGATAATGAGAGTTGGTTGATTGTTTAATTGCTGGACCATTTTATCTCTGTTTTTTACAGCCAGAGGTATATTGGCTTGATTTGATATTGATAAGAATGGCATCCAAAAATTTAAAGGATGTTAGTAAAAGCTAATCTTTATTAATGGATATGTTGTGGGATTTCAGAAGCGAAATGAAGCAAGAGGTCAGAAAATTATCTGAACAAATGAAGCAAATAAACTCCTCCCTGACAAGCATGCAGGAACAGATTATAAATAACAGACAAGAAAAAAGAATGGATCAAATGTCGGATGAAACTAAAGAAGTGGAGATTTTTGAAATGAGACAGGAGACGGAAAAAGCAGCAGTTATCAGAATTAAGAAATTTAAGGAAGAAAAAAGAGGGAGCTTTCAGAGAAAGAGAGCACGTCGTTTCAAGAAGAAGAAAAATCTTTGGATTAAATTCAAAAAGAACAGAATGGAGAAAAAGAGAGGGATCAAGAAATACAAGAGAGTTAAGAAGAAGAAGAAGTGGTGGAAGGAGCAGTGGGAAGAGCAACAAGGAAAAAACCAAGACAGAGAACAAAGGAAGTACTAAAACAGATAGTGAAAATGACTGAACAACAAGTAGAAATTTTCTTTGTAGATATTAATGGACTGAATTTTCCTTAGAAGCGAAGAGTATTCCATTAATTATATCAAATCAAAGCAGATGTAAATGAAAACAAATTTGGAACACAAATATTGTGATAACTAGTGGTATTAAGATAACTAAAGTGGTATTTTTTAAGAAAAATTATATAAAATGTTTTATAGATGGTATTTAATTCTAGAGAAAATAGCAAAAATGTACCCTGGGTCATCAATAAATGTTGGATATGTAAAGAGATTGAGGGAACTTTGATTATATGTGGTGGATATGCAAAATTCAAAGAAATATTGGAAAATGAGATATAAACTGTTACAAGTGATATTGAATTGTGTATTACTATTCAAACTGGAAATATTCTTCTTAATCTGACATCAGAAATTAAGAACCAAGATAAGAAATATTTTATTGTAAATATTAGTTTAGTGGCAAGAATATTGTATGAGTAAAATTTGAAGCCTTTTAATGATTGGATAGATAATTTTAGTTAAATAATATTGTTTAATTAAATCATTAATTCGTAGATTAACAAATATGACAGTTTTTGTACTGATGAATAATTATTTTAGTCATTATTGATTTCTTTTTTGGATTAATGCATGTTGTAATCGATGGCCAATACCCTCATGTGTAGCCTGTGTAGTACCAGCCCTAAGTCTAATCCATTTTCCTTACCTGTATCTGTAACAAATAAATAAACTTTGTTGCAAAAAAAAATAAAAATTGCAGGTTGAGCCTGCTTAACCATGGATTTTGCATCCGTGGATTTGTTTCAACATGGGTACTCCTGCCCCCCCCCCATTGAGCCACATTTGGCCCAACCTGAAGCCTTCAGAGGTGACTGGGGCTGTGCTGCAGTCACCTCCAGAAGCTCTTCTGAAGCCCTTGGAGGCTGCACTCAGCCTTTATGGGCCTTAGAATGGCCTTTCTAGGACCACCGGAGGCCTATGGAGGCTGCTTGCAGCCTCCATGGGCCTCAGAAGAACCTTCAGAGATGGCTGGAGCACAGCTCTAGTCCCCTGTTGTGATATGACCTCCAAGGCTTTCGGGGGCCTTTCTGAGGCTCATGGAGGTTGCGCACAGTGTCCACAGGCCTCAGAAAGGCCTCTGGAGGTCCTAGAAAGGCACTTCTGGTTATGCGTGCAACCTCGACGGGCCTTAGAACAGCTCCAGTTGCGACCGGAGCTCATTTGACTCCCGTGATTTGGTTTCACGATGAATACAGTATCCACAAGGATTCCAGGAACAGAACCCGTGCGGATAATGAGGGTCCACCTGTATTTCCTATTTGTCAGCCTATGTGGTTTCTAAATAACCTAGTTGAAATGAAAAATGCAGAATATGTGAAATCCCTTTTTTTGGACCAGGTGCCACTTGAAATTTTTAGTTTATATGTTTGAATATTTATCAGATTCACATAAAATATTTTTTCAGCACGGAATGAATTATTACATGTACAATTTTGACAAATAACGAGTATTTTAAGTTACATTGACGTAAACTTTTTTGTTTTGTTACCATACTAGATTGGTTGAATTTCATTTTGGTCCTGTTAAAAATTGCTGGATTATTCATCACATAAATACCTGGTTTTCAGTACAGTCGCCAGCCTTAGATGTCAGCCTTACTTTTTATGTTTTAAAATTTCACTTAAGCAACTTTATTTAACTTCTTTCATGGAAATAGCAAACTATTGAAATTTTTCAGAACATTTTTCTTCTCTGCTCAATCCAAGAGATTTTAAGCACAATGATGAAAATTAACGCTCTTCAATTTTGCTACTGCTACTATGAGAGTATCTTTTGATTAGCTACATAATCTATGTTCATAGACACAGTCACTTGGGTTGAACTTTATAAACGAATCGCAGGAACCAAAGGTGATCCCTATGAACTACAACCAGTTATATTATTCTACTGTAGTTTTCAGAATTTTAGAGTGTAAAGTTCCAAACCTGTGAACTTCTTGGCAAAAAATAAAACCTTTTAAAAATTTGATTTTATAAAATTCCTGTTTCCTTTTTAGTCATTATTTAATCTGCTGGAATTCCGAAGACTGGTCTTGAATTATAGTCCCCCTGCAAGTGCTCAAGATCTTCCCCGAAACCAAAAGGTATAACTTGTAATATCTTTGTGGTGGAGTAAGATACATAATGCTTTTCTTAGGGTGCAATCCTAACCAACTTCCTAGCACTGGCATAGCTGTGCCAGCAGGGTATGGGCTACATCCTGCAGTTGCGGGGTCAGTCACGGAGGTCTCCTCAGGGAAAGGGGTTGTTTGTGCCCTTACCTCGGTGCTGGAAAGTTGGTTAGGATTGTGCCATTAATCATATTGTGGCCGACCAGACATGGCTTTAAAGCGTGGTTTCTTTAGTGTTATGTGAATTAGCTTGTTCAGAAGCAAAGGAGAGTGAAAGCTTTTGCTGTGTTATGAACATGGGAAACTGTGACTTGTTGACTGACTAGACTGAAGACAAGCCAAGATATTGACACACAGTTTTGGTTTTGACTTCTTCTACCTTTAGTTAATAAACTTCAGTGTCCTGAGTTATTACAGAATACAGAACTTTCATTCTCCTCTTTTAGATGAGGGTGGCAGCTTGCACATAGCTTGGGTTTGATCGCATAGCACTAAACCAGCAGCTTCAGGGTCTGGCCAGTATCTGAATAGTTAACCAGCCAGGCACCTTATATACACTGCTTGGTTTGTGGAATAGAAGAAAAGCAGGGTATAAGTATAATTAATAATAAACCATTTTTGTCTGTATTTAATGCTGTAATGCTTTTATTCAGATGCTTTATTTAATATAGCATCTGGAAGACAATTCTCTCCACCCTCCCATTTACAAATATTCAGTGGGTTACTGAAAGAGAAAAATTGCATAGAAGCTGTAAGATCTATGTAACATTTTTTGATACAGATGGACCCTCTCCATCTGTATTCTGGATATTCGTGAGGTTTCCATTCCTGGACACCTTGTGGATACCGAATTCCACGTGATTTCAGGGTCCACTGAGCTCCAAACGCAAATGGAGACTTGCTGTGGTCATGTCTAGAGCTGTTCTGAGGCTGTGTGCAGTCTCCACAGACCTCAGAATGGCCTCCGGATGTCCTAGAAGGACGCTTCTGTTTTTCAGCCAAAAACCAGAAGTGCCCTTCTAGGACTTCTGGAGGCCATTCTGAGGCCCCTCGAAAGCATTGGAAGGTGAAACTGTAAGTCACCTTATGCTTTTGGGGCCCTTTCTGAGGCCTGTGGAGACTGCGCACTACCTCGATGAGGGCACTTCGGGTTTTCAGCGCAGCCTCCACAGGCCTCATAATGGCCTCCAGGAGGTGAACAGAGCAGTACTCCGGTCGCCCCTGGAGGCTTCAGGTTGGGCTGAATACTGCTTAATGGGAGTCCAGAGGACCTGCGTTGAGCCAAATCTGTGGATCAAAAATCCGAGGATAAATAGGCTCAACCTTGGAGAAAACTGTTGTTTTTGGTATCTGGGTTGGTGTGTGAGTGTTTGTGGTGGGGTCTGGGAATAGAACCCCCACAGATAAAGAGGCTTCACCTGTATATCCTTTTTTGGTTTTTTGGTACAGCTATTGGTTGTCATTTACTGTATTGATTCAGAGAACATATTTTCTGTCTTCTTGAAGAAAGTGGTGTGGATTATATTGTACAACAGTATTCTTGGTAGGTTTAGTATGCGACAGTAGTCAGAAACCACAATGCTGCTGCAGTAACAAATAAAATATTGTCATTTGTATTTGTTTCAAATACAGGAGCATAGAAATTTGCCTTTTATGCGTGAACTAAGATACCTATTTGCACTTCTCGTTGGCTCAAAAAGAAAATACGTTGATCCATCAAGAGCTGTTGAAATCCTTAAAGATGCATTCAAATCAAATGACTCCCAGCAGGTAATTTGATTCTGTCTCATTTTTTTATATGAAAAACTCCAAATTATAGTTGAACAAATGATGCAAACAAGAAATTGTAATAAGTTTTGCCAGTTCACCAAAAATATTTGAAAGACTACGCTTGCCTGCTGTGAGCAGTATCGTTCAGTAGTTATACACACTTCGCATTTATCATGCATCCTCAAAACTGTATATATGTCTTGCTTTAATCTATTTGTAGTTTTCTTATTACAACTACATATTTAGGAATTTACCATAGTAGGCATAAGATTTCAATATCTTGAAGTTATTGATGTCATTTGTACACATCTTACCAAAAACACTTTAATCATTTTACTGTTGACTTCTCTTTAGCAAGAAAGAAGTAGATATTTTTATTAGGAGGTATTTCAGTTTAAAAATAAGAATAACTGCTGCGCATCTTCCATGTGATTAATTAAATTAGTGTCGTCTGTGCTTCTTTTCCCCTGCAGCAGAGACCCTTATCAACTTTCTCCCCCTCTAGCCAGTAGCAGGAAACTAGAAGCAGGAAACATTCACAGGAAGCGAGGCAGAGGACTGAAAAGATTGCAACACTAAGCTCTTTGAACTCTATGATAAGCATTGTGTTCTTTTCAGTCCTTTGCTTCGCTGCCTGTGAGTGTTTCCTGCTTCTATTTTGTTGTCAGAAAAGTGCCAGTAAGACCCAGAAAGTCTGCAAACGCTGGTAGATAAGTAATTTGCACGATGGGGGACATTTTTGAACCAGCAATATTTGAAACCGTGGATACTGACATGAGGGGACACTTATAATTGGTTGGTACAGGACCTTTTAAGCCTGGCAGTGATCTAGACAGGTCAGGTTTAATGTTTATACTACTGTATTGGCCATAGTGGAACCAACATTTAAAAGGATTGTAACTATAATATGCATAGAATATTTTTCCCTGGTAGGCATGAACATGTATATTCATTCCCTCTCGACAGCAAGATGTCAGTGAATTCACTCACAAGTTGTTAGACTGGTTAGAAGATGCCTTCCAAATAAAAGCTGAAGAGGAACAGTAAGTAGCTATTTTAAGAATCTAACAGTATATCCTAATTTCTCATAGCGTGTCTCTTTATTTGAAATGAAGGAGCTTTCCTTCACATCCTTCCTCCCAGTCAATATTTCACACTTTAATGAAAACAAGACTTCCAGCAATCTAAGGTTCTTGTTTATGCTGAGTCAATGAGTTCTGCTCTGTCAGTAATAGCAGCAAGGATGAAATGTGATTAACTTTTTGTAATTCTTTTAATCACAAATTCTGCCAAGAGCAATTAGCTATTTTAGACACAGCATAAGTAAAAATATGTGGTGTATAATGGGCAAGATTGGAATTGGTTTCATTGCATACAACATTAAGATAAAGAATGGTATTAGTGAACCTTCTGAAGCAAACAGATTTATTTTGTAACTGCATGTTTTTTTCTACTCTGATTCTTACATGTTCATTGCATCTTTAGGGATGGAGAAAAACCAAAAAACCCAATGGTAGAGCTGTTTTATGGAAGATTTCTTGCAGTCGGAGTTCTTGAAGGTATTGCACTTGAGTAGCCATATTCTTATTGCTAAACTCTTTTGCTTTCTAATCAAAATGTTAGTGATGAACAGAGATGTGTGTATACCTAAAAGTAGTTGATTTAAACCAAAGTGTGTTTTGATAATTTATGATTTGTTTTTGCAGTCCTTTTAAAAACTTCCATTCTCTTTCTAACTAAAAGACTCCTAAGATGGAAATCCAAAAACAAAATTAGAATATCAGTAAGAACAAAATAAATCTCAAACCAAGTTAAAACAAAAAAAATATCTTGAAACATTCAAGAAGAGCAAAAAGCAAGGCAGCAGTATCACACTAGATGAAAAATAAGTAACTCTTAATGGTCTCTAAGCTAGACACTAGGGCTGGGGGGGATTAAGTGGGTTTTTTAAATATTTTGTTTCCTGAACTTGGAAACAAAATGGTGAGCATAACTGGGCTGCTGTATAAGAGCGTGTTCTGTAACCTGGGTGTGGCTACACAGAAGGCCACGAATCTCACCTTAGATGTCAGAAGGTGCAGTCCTAACCCCTTATGTCAGTGCTTTCCAGCACTAGCATAGCGGTGCCAATGGGACATGTGCTGCATCCTGCAGTTGGGTGACACAGAAGCCTCCTCAAAGCAAGGGAATGTTTGTTCCCTTACCTCAGAGCTGCATTGCCCTTATTTCGGTGCTGGAAAGCACTGACAGAAGGGGTTAGGATTGTACCCAGAGGCATCTGGATCAGCACCTCTCTAGGTGACCTCTTTGGGCAGGCAGACTTTTATGGAGCAGGCAATCTGTTAGGCACTCTGGAACTTGAATTAGGCTCAGAAGCAAACCAGTAGCCACTGTAGATAATCGAAAATGGAACAATATGCAGCCTAGCCTCAGCATCCCATACCAGCTGCCCCAGTTTTTAAGCATTTTTCAAAGGCAGCTCCATATGAAACATATTGCAATAATCCAACTTATATGTGACCAGTACATGTGGTCTGTGGCCAGATCTACTTTCCGTAGGAAGGACCTGAAACTGACGTGTTTACTTTAAATGTTTACTGTAATATCTTAACACATCCCTCTTCTGATAAGGGAAGAAATTTGAAAATACAGAGATGTTTGGCCAGTACCCACTTCAGGTTAATGGCTTCAAAGATCTGCATGAGTGCCTAGAAGCTGCGATGATTGAAGGGGAAATTGAATCCTTACACTCAGAAAATTCTGGGAAGTCCGGCCAGGAGGTGAGTGATATGCTTAGACTTCTGGAAACATCTGTAACTCTTTCCATGTTGTTGACTGGATTGAAAATAAAGATGACACATATAAACGATTCTGGCAGGCTGTATATTTACTCTGATGAGACTTGTCCCATCGCTCCACATAAAGAGCTTCCTGCACTAGGTTTGTTGGATCGCAGTTAATTTTGGAAATAATTTGAAAAACAAACTTTTGTAACCTAAAAAGCCCTGTAAGTAGATTATAGACATTTGGGGTTGACATGTGTATCTTTTTCAAACAATGTTGGAATAGGCAAAACAAAATTTAGTACTCACAAGTGGACAGGATTGTTCAATGGGGGAAAGAAGCTGGGACTAGACTATTCTTATATCAAATTTCCACCTTTGCCTCCCATAAACATTTTTACTGATTCTTTGGAGTTAATCAGATAAGAAGCTTGATTTTTCTATTGGGATATTGTCTTCTCCTGTTCGGTATATACCATTGTGTTGCATCAATGAAGCTATACCCATGAAGCAATTTTATTGAAAGATAACTTTATTATTTGAGTGGAATGTCATGTTTAGTTTTTAGTTATATAGATTTCAAAATTGTCAAATCTGACTGCTATGTTTACCAAATATTGATAGACTTTAGAGCACATTTCCAACTTACAGTTCTGCAGCACACCTACTGTTTATCTCACTTCTTTAGCAGTCTTTACTGCTTTCTAGTTCTTGCCCTATTTATCTTTGCGACAGTGATAGCAAGAGAAGATATCAGGCCCTTGGATACCCAGCAGATTGCATGCTTTAGAGCTGGGGTCTCCAAACTTTTTGGCCAGAGGGCTGCATCAAATATCTGGTGCAGTGCTGAGGGCCAGGAAAAAATTTAAATTTAAAATTTAAATAAATAAATTAGAGATGGAACTTAGATGAATGAATAAATGAACGAGTGGGCTCATTCACTCAGTCTCTCTGGCCCTCAGAACACCTTCCAGATGCAATCAGAGCACAGCTCTGTCATGTTCAGTTAAGTGGGCCAGAGGCTTTCAGGGGACAAGAGGCTGGCCACGGGCCGGATAGAGGCTCGCTGTGGGCCGCATCTGGCCACTGGGCCGGGATTTGGAAACCACTGCTTTAGAGCTTAATTGTATCATTCTGTGCTAGTGTTATCTGCTATCTAGTAAGTCAATATTTACTTTAGTATGTTGTCTGCGGGAATTGGCTATTCATATAAGAGAACTAGTGTAGCATAACGACAAAGAGAATGAGTTGTGAATTGGAACTTCCCCAGTTCAAATCTTGCCTCTGTTGTGAATTCAGTAGTGGCCTTAGATGTGCCACTTCCTCTCAAGTGCAATGGGTAAATATTATTCATACTTACCATATATGGTTATTCTGTGAGTTATATCAGGATAGAAGTGCTTTGCACATTTGTCTCATTAGTAGTATTCAAATACCAGATTACAAAGGTGGGAATTTGTTATGAAATAAATAACTTATCAGTACTAAGAAATAACTTTCCCTGGTCAAAATATAATTTTTATCTCAAGTGTGAAAAAAGAGGCCTGGACTAGTTCATCTTTAAGTACTTAGGTTGTGGTCCACAACTCACTCACATTGAATACACTGGGACTTATTTTTGAGTAAATCTGGATCAGATTCTACTGCAGGGTATTTACCTGCTGTGTGTCATAGGGGACTGTGTCTTCAGCTTAGGAATACAGTGATATGCCATCTGGTAATATGTATGTTTTATCAATGTACCCATACAGTTTAGGTTTCACTGTTGCTGAGTTTGGAATCAATTTGTCAGCTTCTATAAGAGTGAACCTCACTGAGTTGTGGGCTTTCCTGTGCTTATTCTTGTAGTGGGAAACCATGTTTGCATGGATGCAGAACACTTTTTTTATCCATGTGTTGAGCTATGGAAACATCTCTTGCGTCTGTAACTTGCGAAATGCCTTTATTTATGTTTTGGTGAATAACCATTTGATGTCATGAAACCAAAGTGATGGCATCTTAAAGTTGGACTGGTGAACATTGTCACTTCTAATAACAAAGGCTTGACATCTTTTTTGGGTTTTTTAGGGGATTGTCCTACTTAAACTCCTTTTTTAAGATTTGCTACTTAGAGAAGATGGAAGGTTAAGCTTATTGAGTTATATAAGTAGGATTTAATTTCTCAGGGTATGTCTAGCGATCTTTCCACAGTTTTTGGGCTTTCTTGTAGATAACGTCATTTGTTCTTCATTTTTTGTCCTGATCTTCTCTAAGGTTCTAGGATAACAGCTTTCCCAAAGAGTTTCTCAGTACAATTACTGCATCCCAAGTTCAGCCTAGTGAGTTGGAATAAAGAGAGCAGATCTGTTCATTTTCTAGAAAAGCAGATACTACACAATTGAAATTGTATGCATCTGACACATTTTGATTATTATATGCCAAGGTCAGTAATTTGGATTAAATACATGAATAAAGCAAAGAAAAAATGTGGAATGCTTTTCCAAATTTTAATGTAGAAGCATTATGCTATTTAGCATTTTAATAAACTTAATTTTCATTTTTGAACAAAAGTCAGTTTGCACTAAACCTCAGTTTCACAGAATTATTAGCAATAGTGAATACATCAAAGGAAGTTATTAGTTATGATGTAGTAATACACTGCTGTGGAATCACCAGCACATACAAGATGCCATCTGATTTAAAATCAAAGGTTAAAATTGGATTAAAAGTTAATAAGTGAATGTAATAACCCTACAATGTCAAAACCAGTACTGTAATTGTAAAATGAGTTATTAAAAGTACTCATTTTGAAGAAGGTTAAAGAATAAATCTTGTTACAACAGCACTTAAGCATAGTGTGTTTGTCCCAATTGGTGATGTAAGGTGTATAAGACCTGTTAGTCACACAAGACATAAAGCAATGAAACTTGTGTGGTTTCAAATTCTGGGGACCTGTATTGTCCCTGAGGCTTAACATTGTTCTCAACATATGTTTAACTGACTTTTTGGCATTTATTGTGAACTGGATTCTGTTAATAGACATGTTTCATTGTAATTTGACTGACCAAATAGAGGGTGTTTGAATATACACAGCTGTAACAGTTGATGTGAAGTGCAAAATCTACACTAAACTGTTTTCTGAAATCTGTTTTTTTCACTAATGTTGATAGAGTTGAAGGGATATGTTCTTTAGCATGTAACATATTGAAATGCAATAATTCTTTCTGTGTTTTGTTATCTTTTCAGCACTGGTTTACTGAGCTTCCTCCTGTTTTAACCTTTGAGCTTTCAAGATTTGAATTCAATCAGGCTTTGGGAAGGCCAGAGAAGATACACAACAAGTTAGAATTCCCTCCAATTTTATACCTAGACAGGTATGGTATCTTGTATAAATTGTGTCTCTGAACAGTTTTATCTATGCAGAGAGATACTTGGTCCATGAATCAAGTATCTCACATGTTGAATCCTAAGATTTTACATGTAGTGTGAAATGCTAGCAGTTCTTCATTGGAAAAAGTGAATTTGCCATATCATCAACTCAAGAAACTCAAACCAAATGTGTATTACACTGGAGGGGGACATCATTGGTGGCCTTCCACGGTCATGGAATTTGTTTCTTCCAGAAATGCACTAAATCCTGAGGTTCAGGAAGCATTATGAGTCTTTCCAAATCAATTTGGAATTTGTTTGGCAGAGATGTGTCTGAAACAAACACGGCTGAATATATTTAAACCAAACAATAAGATTCATTAAAAAATGCCTCTTATATGGGAAGATGTACGTTTTCTGAGACTTTGGCCCCATCTTATCCTTTACCTGCCCCGCTGATGCAGCCACACTCTGTGTAACATTCTGCATGTGGGGGCAGTCCTGAAGGTCTCCTCCAGGTAAGGGAATGTAGGCCTCCAGAGCCAGAATGGGTCTACTCAGACCCACACTAGCGATTTTTGTCAACTTACCAGTGCTGGGGGACATGGAGACTCTGCTAGTGGGCTGCTACCACTGATGGCTGCTTGCTCTGAACAGAAAGTAAAGGATCTTGTCCCATCAGATCACTAGTTCCATCAGCATATGGCCCACATAGAATTGGGCTGCCCATCATGGTGCCAGATACAAATCATGGAATAAACAGTAAAAGCAATCTTGCGTTTGGGTCATATGTAAATTGAGGTCCCCGTGACTTAGGAGAAAAGGTAAATAGGAAAAGTGACATTGAAGGTGGAAGACTGAGGATTGGAGACCCAAACATATATTTCTAGTGTTTCATTTTTCAGAGAAAAGATGATCAAGTTATGCCATCCATATTCTCCACTCAGTTCCTTTTTTGTGGCATACATTAAGCTTGTCGGTATAATTTGTGGTTATCTGGAACCCTCAGGATAGGTTAGAGTGGCATGTTAAAAATCTATACAGGTTGGTCCTCATTATCCATGGGTTGGCTATCTGCGGATTTGGCTCACCGTGGATTGCAAGCCTACACAGTGAAAGACCTTGAAGGATCTCATGGTTGCATCTGGGAGGTCTTCTCAGTTGCAGGAAGGTCACACTCAACCAGAAGTGCCTTTCAGAAAATGTGACCTCAGAAGGTGCCTCACAACACCTTGGCACGCAACAGGAAGGCACTTACGTCGCGTCCAGAGGTCCTGTGAGGTCTGACTGTGGATTTCATTATACATGGATTTTTGTATCTGCAGTGGGTCCGGGGTTGTCTCCCACTGATGCTGAGGACCAACTATATATTTGTGTGATTATTTTCTCATTAATTGAATAGTATGTGTACCATTAACTAATCCCCAGTTCCTTAAAAATTGCTTCCTAAAGCACTTGGCCTAGTCTAGACAGTCAAGTTAGTATCTGACAGTGGTAATTTATTTAGAAATCTATCTTCTATTCAAAGTCTTGTGCAGGAGTTTTTTCTTCCTTACTAGTCTGTAAAATAATAAAATTATTATTTGGATAAAAATCAACTGATCTGAATGTTTAGCATTTTAGTTCAATAAAGTATAGAAGACCAAAATAGTATTGTGAATAAGACCTAATTGTTTGAGCAGATCTTCAGGTGCAATGTGCTGTCATTGTTATGTAATGCAAAGAAATTAACTACTGCTTTTTTGGTTTGACAGATACATGCACAAAAATAGAGAAATAACACGGATAAAGCGAGATGAGATCAAGAGACTTAAAGAATATCTCACAGTATTGCAGCAGAGACTAGAACGGTAATGTGGAACAGTAAAAAAAAAACAGATAGTACAGAATGGCAATACAGGATATTTTTCTTGTACCATAACTCTCTGAAAGACTTAAAAGATTTTAGGTGTACATGTTAGAATCTGTTTCTCCTTCCATCATTTCATCCCCCCCTTTTATGCCATTGCTTGCTTTCCTGTTCTGCTTTGTCTTAATACATAAGAAATCCAAAATGGATAAGAAGCTTTCAGTGCAATGAGTTATTGTCACTGTGAGAGTATGTAAGCTTTGACATTCCACAGAATTCTTTTTAGACTGCTTTCATTCTGCAAATAAAAATTAACTAATAGACTTAGTTTGTACCTCTGCTTTGCACATTAAACTTGGGGTGTGGTTGTCTTTCCTTGTGAAAAGTTGTTTGTGTGCACTGGCTCCCAAGTGATTCAGGCCAGTTTTAACTTTAGCAGAAAGAGTTTTTCCTGGCATTTTGAAAATTAGTCAGGGCTGCAAGGAAGCTGCTATCTCAGACACCTTCCTAAAGAGTGGCACTCACATGTGTTCTGCACTGAACCACATGCTAGTGTAGTGTGTGCAACAGATGAGAATAAAATATTCTGTAGCCAATGACAAGAGTATAATAATAATAATTGATGCATGTGATTGAGAAGTATTTCTTGGATAATGAGAGTGTAAATATATTTTGGCAGCTATTTAAGCTATGGGTCTGGCCCCAAACGGTTCCCCTTGGTAGATGTCCTACAGTATGCGCTGGAGTTTGCATCAAGTAAGCCGGTCTGCACATCTCCTATTGAGGATCTTAATGCTAGTGCTCTCCCTTGTGGTACTTTGTTGACACAAGTAATACCAAGGTAAAAATACACTGAATGTGTTTAATATTTCTTTTTGCTTAATGGAAATGATGTTGTAGTCACTTACTAAATGACTAGGATTGGCATCCAGAGTGAATGTGTCTGTCAGCAGAAGCACACTCCATGAATGGGAGTTGTCTCCAAGAACGAACAGAATGGTCCGTGAAGGACTCCTTGCATGATTGGAATTCTCCTTCTGTTCATAGAGTGCGCTTCTGTTGATGGAAGTATTGGATTGGCTGCCATGAAAAGAATGTTTGCTTACCTCTTTTTTTAAAAAAAATCTTAGAAGAAAGTTTTCTGCTGTGCACTGCTTCATGAGTTATCTAGAGCCTATAAAAATCATTATCAGAAAATATGAAGGTTTTGTACTACCACATTTATTATTTTTTGAAAAATTTAATTATCATTTCTGAATGCTCCACGGAAACAATTCATGAATGAAATAAACCATTTGCATGATAGATAGACTCAGGTAAATGTGCTGCAGTACTATGCACACTTACCTGGGAATAAGTTCTTTGAAAAAATTCTAGGACTTATTTCTGAGTAAACATGTGTATACCCTTCCTTTTTTGACCATTGTTCACTGTTGTTTTCTTCTGAGATTTATTTTTGAGTAAATGTGTCTGGGTTGCTTCACACAATAGAACTTTCTGCCTCTTCCTTTGCTTGAGCAATTTTCTCACCCAGTGCAGGACCCACAACTGGGTGATGGAAGCCCTATTATTTTTCAAGTTGTAATTACAACAACTTCCCTGGGAAAATGTCCAAAGTGCTGTATCTCACTCATTTCTTAGTTGATCTGGAGCAAACTTTATGGGCAGGGAGTGAACTGTGGTTGCCAGTTAAAATGCATCAGATTTCTGGAAGATTGGACAAATGGTGTTTGTTTATAAAAGCAAAATAATTTGAAACTCTAGCTGTACTCTGTGGCTATCTCACCTCATTTTGCTGTCCAGTTCAGATTTTAATGGAGTATTTGATGACTTAGAGCAGTGGTTCCAAAACTATGAGCCGTGGCTCCCTGGGAGTCACAGAAGTCAACTGGGGGAGGGGCACGAATTCTTCGCGTAAAAACTGCTGAACTATACAATGTATAGGATTGTCACTTTATTGAGGAAACGTGACCAATGTCACTGTAGGTCTAGGGAGCAGCCAGTCAAAAACGTTTGGGAACCACTGACTTAGAATATTTGTTACTACTTGAACTTTTTACAGTTCTTTTCATTTGTTGAATTTTAGGTAATTTTTTTGTTTTCATGTTCTCTAAAGTATGAGAAATTTTAAAAACTATGTTGGTGAGGTAGAAATTAAAATAAATAAATAAATAATTGCAATAAAAGCACATAACAATAGCTTTAACCATGGTGAATGTTTCAGTTTAACCCATGCTTGTCCTAATAGCAATGACACCTGGGTGTTTGAGAGCTTTCTTCTATGTTCTGTATTTTCATAAAATAAAATTAAAAGTAAAATCACAAAGCCTACAAGCTTAGCCCCAAACAGCTGTCTTTTTTGTGAGGTAAATTAGAACCATTTTGGCATGAAATCAGATCCAATAAGCTGATAGTATTAGGACAAGCAGTCTGAATTATGATTTGATATGCTATCTTTGTATAGTTTATGTTGAATATTTCTTTTTTTAATGTAGCACAACAGAACAGGGGCCTTCTACGGATACACAAAGCACATCACCTGCACAACGATCAGTAATTCACAAGCCATTCACTCAATCTCGGATCCCTCCAGACTTGCCAATGCATCCAGCCCCAAGGCACATAACCGAAGAGGAACTTTCAGTTCTAGAAGGTTGTTTACACCGTTGGAGGACGGAAGTAGAAAATGACACTCGAGGTACTACAGGAGAGATGGCTTCTAAAAATAATGGAATTCTGGGAGAGGTCCACAACTGTACTGGCCACTGGAGAATATATTTTTTAACATTGCATGGGCTCCCACCCTTCAGAGCCCAGAAACAAATAAGGACTTTGCCTCACCTCATGCTGACTTTGAAGAAACTCAGTTCAGAAGGGGCAAGCCTTGACATTTTCTACCTACTGTGAATCTGGAGAGAAAGGCAAAGTTTGAATACTTTGTTCTTGCTGATGCTCAGCATAGTATTGTAGACAGTGTCCTGTTCAGGAGAGGGAGGAGTCAGCAAGAACAAATTTTACCTGGTTACTAAGCCAACCAAAATGTGTGGGCTCCTTCCTGGCTGTATCCATAACTTTAATAAAATGTGTTCACTTTATTTTGAATACCATGTGCCTATAATTAAGGATGAGAAAAGGAATTGCCTGTTGGCGAAAATCAGTTAGATTACAAGTCAGCAATTATGCAGGACTGCATTATACAAATGGGGAAGTAAGATTCCTGATCATTCTAATGTTAGGGTGATGGATTATAGTTATATAGTCTGTCTGTATTCTTTATATATCAGGAAAGCTTGAAAATGTTGTGTGACTTTATAATGAGAAAAGCATTGGAAGAAGAGAGAGTTAAAATTGCTTTCCTAGAATCACATTTCCTCAGCGAAGTTGAACACGCCCAAAATTATGCTGCTGGATAGACACAGAGCTGAAGAATGTCCATTCCTTAAGATTTTAAAATGTCTTCAAAATACAGGGTGAAATAATTCACTCTTCAGCATTTAAATTAGCTATTAGTGAAGAAAGATTGTAATTGTGTTTATTGATAGAAGTTCAAATATAAGTAGAACAGAAAATTAGTTCAGGAAATGACTTTATTTTCCTGTCATCTTAGATTTGCAAGAAAGCATATCTAGAATACAACGGACAATTGAACTAATGTACACTGACAAATCAATGGTGCAGGTAAGTACCATTTCCATAGGAGAGAGAATCAGTTTTATTGTGTGCTAAAGAGTTTTCCAAAAGCCCCCTTCACACTATTGTGCATTAATACCTTTTAATCCAAGGTTTTCAAAAGGTTCTACTAACTACTATAGGACTTAGGTACGAAAATGAGTATGCTGATAAGTCCCTTACACACACTTTGCTGAAGCTTTTGTTGCTATAGATGGCTCATGCTAGCAAAACCATCTTTCATAGAGGCCCCCATAAACATTAATGGTTTGACACATAGGTCAGACATGCTTATATGCATCTGCTGGGCTCTTATTTTAAGTAACCGCCAAAAGTTACTGTGCCATATTATCTTTACAGCAAAGATCAGTAATTATCTCCAGTTTTTTTTCATGCACTGCCATCCCACCATTTTGCTTTCATATTGTTTTGTGTTCAGTTAGATATAGTTGAACCCAGCCTGCAGAAATTACAATCCATATGGATTTATGTGAGTGTGCAGATACATTAGAAGACCTATTGTCAGGGTTTTTCCCTAATAAACATAACTATTTACTGTTGTATTAGTCTGTACCATATTCTCCTAGCCCTTGCATATATAGGTGACCCACTGGCAATCAGTCCGTGGGATGCCAGTGCACAGCCTTCTTGTGGAGAGGCTGCCACAATGGCAGATTGCACGATATGCTGGTGGACCTCTGGATCTGCCAGTGTGACACATGCAAAGGGTTGGGCCATAAATCCCATACTTAAGTACAGGTTATGCTCCAGGGGTCTGTATTTACTATTGTACTTAAGTCAATAAATGTACTTAAGTCTAAACATCTTATTTTTGCCAACCCAGAGCTATTGTGCCTGCATGAAAGCAGTGCAGCTATCCTTAACTCACTCAAAGAGCCACTGTAATTCCAAACACTTGCCTATGATAAAATGTATGACTCTTTTGTGTCCACTGGGTCAAAGCAATTACATCACAGAAGTGTGTGGTCATAAGAATGTTCCTTCTGTCTTGATTTTTAATTATATTAATTGTAATTAAATTATAATAAGGGCCCAATCCTACCCTCCATCAGGCCCATAGCATACTGTTGTTGAAGTGTGATTTGCATGTTGCGGGGGCAACCAGTAAATTTTTTTTGATGTACCTTCCATAGGTGTACGTTTTTTTGATGTACCTTCCATTATTATTATTATTATTATTATTACTTGGCTTCTAATGTGTCTCTTCTGACCCACACCAGCTATTTAGCAGGCATAAATCCAAGGAAACTTGAGCCAGTTCAGGGCGGAAAAGTGGGATAGGATCTTGGCATGCATTGCTACTAAAAACATAAGAACAGCCCCACTGGATCAGGCCAAAGGCCCATCTAGTCCAGCTTCCTGTATCTCACAGCGGCCCACCAAATGCCCCAAGGAGCACACCAGATAACAAGAGACCTGTATCCTGGTGCCCTCCCTTGCATCTGGCCTTCTGACATAGCCCATTTCTAAAATCAGGAGGTTGCGCATACACTTCATGGCTTGTACCCCATAATGGATTTTTCCTCCAGAAACTTGTCCAATCCCCTTTTAAAGGCGTCCAGGCCAGTCGCCATCACCACATCCTGGTGGCAAAGAGTTCCACAGACCAACCACACACTGAGTAAAGAAATATTTTCTTTTGTCTGTTCTAACTCTCCCAACACTCAATTTTAGTGGATGTCCCCTGGTTCTGGTGTTATGTGAGAGTGTAAAGAGCAACTCCCTATCCACTCTGTCCATCCCCTGCATAATTTTGTATGTCTCAATCATGTCCCCCCTCAGGCGCCTCTTTTCTAGGCTGAAGAGGCCCAAACACCATAGCCTTTCCTCATAAGGAAAGTGCCGTAGCCCCGTAATCATCTTAGTTGCTCACTTTTGCACCTTTTCCATTTCCACTATGACTTTTTTGAGATGCGGCGACCAGAACTGGACACAATACTCCAGGTGTGGCCTTACCATCGATTTGTACAACGGCATTATAATATTAGCCGTTTTGTTCTCAATACCTTTCCTAATGATCCCAAGCATAGAATTGGCCTTCTTCACTGCCACCGCACATTGGGTCGCCACTTTCATCGACCTGTCCACCACCACCCCAAGATCTCTCTCCTGATCTGTCACAGACAGCTCAGAACCCATCAGCCTATATCTAAAGTTTTGATTTTTTGCCCCAATGTGCATGACTGACATTCTGCCAGTCTGGAGAGATCCTTCTGGAGCTCCTCACAATCACTTCTGGTCTTCACCACTCAGAAAAGTTTGGTGTCGTCTGCAAACTTTGCAACCTCACTGCTCAACCCTGTCTCCAGGTCATTTATGAAGAAGTTGAAAAGCACTGGTCCCAGGACAGATCCTTGGAGCATACCGCTTTTCACTTCTCTCCATTGTGAAAATTGCCCATTGACATCCACATCCACTCTGTTTCCTGGCCTTCAACCAGTTCTCAATCCATGAGAGGACCTCATGCCAAGATCTCCCCCCTTCCAGCCTGTTCCCTGTACCAAAGGTCCCATGATCCTCCACAGCTGACCTGTCTGCTCTGGTGGGAAGCCTGCAAGCTGATATCATGCACACAGGGCCTCTGGCCATTTGTTCTGGTGGCTCTAGTGTGTGCAACTGCTTTTGCGCCTTTCGCTTTTGCGCTGCCTCCGTTCAGGACCCATTTCTCAGTATTTATGCTGCCCTGTGCCTTGCAAACTCAGTTCACCCTGTGCCTGCTCAGCCTTGGCCATGCCAACTGCTTCCTTAAACCTCTGTCTCCCTTCTGTCTCGAGGGATCCCCAGATTTAAAATGCTATCAAGTTGTTGTTTTTCCCTGTTGCCACAGCAAAGGGTCACTATTTTCAGTTACTGAGACACTTGGGTTATTTCCAAGCAGCTTTTGTTGGTTTTGCCAGTGTCTTTACTGATGTTTCCTCTTCAAAACCAAGATGACCAAGCCCATTTGTTAGTCGGATGTTTGTAACTTGAACCATCTGTAAGTTGGCGACCTATGTTGAATGATGAGGTACTATTGTGAATTGATGGAAAGAAGAAAGTGCAGCTAAATTATTACTATGTACCATATTTTCTGTGTTGCAGATCTAATACATTCCTCTTCTTTTTCTTGTTCCTTTTTCATGTATTTATGGCCAAACTTACTCATTGTTGTGTCTTGGTTTTTATTTGGCTTAGGTTCCTTATCGGTTACATGCTGTATTAGTTCATGAGGGCCAAGCTAATGCGGGGCACTACTGGGCATACATTTACGACAGTTACCAAAGGAGGTGGATGAAGTACAATGACATTTCTGTGACAAAGTCAACTTGGGAAGAACTTGAGCGTGACTCTTTTGGCGGTTACCGGAATGCAAGTGCATATTGTTTAATGTATGTCAATGATAAGGAACCATTTTTGATACAAGGTAATTCTGTAGTGATATGTGTCATGTATGAGTGCTGGTGATTCCATGTGTATTAATTTGTGAAATCTGTAGGATATCTAAATAGTAGTGCAAATTATTCTTATCTTTCTGACACTTAGAAGCAAGAGGAGAGCAGTATGAGTGCAGTAAGAACTAATTCTATGCATTCATTTGTATAACTTTCTGGATGCTGAATTGTGCATTATTTTTCATTATAAAAATTGGCCCTAAGTAAAGCACATGCCAACAGAATTTGCAGTGGTGGCTGACTAGTTATGCCTAAACCTTTTGCCACCTTTTCTCTGCAGCTCTTCCCCCCCCCCTCCACCAGACAACCAGAAACCTCAGAACCCCATGGGTGGAAGAAAAACAGCAGTGGAAGACATTAGAGTAGGAACATGCCGTGCATATGAAGACTTAAGCATCCCTCTTCTTAAGAAACATTTCTCCCGGCCAATGCACTCTCTTCTCCTGTCCATTTTGTATCTTGGCAGTTCAGAGATTCTTAAATAATTATATAACTGATAATTGCACAGCTGCATTAGACTAGGGCAGTGGTTTTCAAACTGGGGCATCACGACACTCCAGCCTGACGGCCCTGGCCTCTGCCCCCTTAAGGGGCGGGGCAGGGAGGAGGCAGGGAGGAGGCAGCGATGCAGTCCCCAGGATCGCTTGCTCAGGGGGCTGCAGGGACTGGGATGCACTCACTAGTCCCTGCAGGAGCCTGTTGGGGTTGCGGGGAGCCCTGCGTGAGGGTCTGCAGAGCTCCCCAATCTGCAGAAAGTGAAAGTGGAGCAATTGTGCTCTGTCTCCGCAAAACCGAAAGTGGAGCGCGATCACTCCTATTTCACTTCTGATGAGTTGGGGAACCCTGCAGACGCTCGTGCAGGGCTCCCCACACCCCAGGACAGCTGTTGCAGGGACTGGTGAGTGCATCCCAGTCCCTGCAGCCCCCCTGAGTAATGTGAACCTGGGGATCACATCGCTGCCTTCCCCTTGCCCCTGCTGCCCCCCTCGCCTCTCCTGCAACCTCCTTACTGCGGTTTTCAAACTCCCTGAGAGGACTAGAGGAAACTCCCTAGGAAACAAACTCCCGCAGGACTAGGGGAATAACTAAAATGATATCGCACGTTAATGAAGCTGTAACGTTGAAAGGCAAAGCTGAAAATCTTGCTTTTATTCACAATCCTTAGTTGTTTGTTGGATGTATTTTTCTCTGTAACGTTTTCTCTGTAAACTGCTTTGTGAACTTTTGGTTGAAAAGCGGTATATAAATATTGTTGATAATAATAATAATAATAATAATAATAATAATGTATGTGTTAAGTAATTGTTTTTCATCATTTAGTGAAATTGTGTTCCTTTTCTTGATCTTTTATCAAACACATTGATGCATTAATCACACATTGCATATATTATTGCAGAGGAATTCAACAAGGAAACAGGTCATGTACTTGTTGGCATAGACACGTTGCCTCCTGATTTAAAAGATTACGTCAAAGAAGACAACAAGCGCTTTGAAAAAGAGTTAGAGGAATGGGACGTGCAAGTTGCTCAGAAAGCACAACAGGAAAAAGCATTAACATCCCAGCCACCCAAGGTGCCTGTGCCTTCTACTGCCCAAGGTCAGTGACGAGGACAGCTGCAAGAAATCCTCTTTTTCTTCTGCCCTCATACCCCAGTATGTGTTCAGTATTATGAGATGAGCATGCAGGTGACTTGTTCAGTAGTGAATGCCCAGTGTGCTCCTGTTGCACCTTGGCTTTTAAATGCATAATATTGGTCCTCCCACTTCTTCCCAATAATGCAGAGGTCTTGCATTAGGATATATAAGCACATTTTCTGCATTCGATGATAATTGAATTGTTAGTTGAATTGAATTGAATAATGGCATTGCAAATTGAGATGAATAATGGCATATCAGGGAAGAAAAAAGGGTGTGTTTTCTATCTGCATGGTGCAAAAAATACAGTCACCTGCAGCCCAATCAATTAGATCTCACTTGGAATCGGCATTAGAAAAATTGTTGATAACCTATAGAAATCTCATTGCGTACTGGTGATCTGATTTTAGTAGTATATAATTATGGAATTTTTGCACTTGAAAAGGGTTGAGATTTCCAAACCAATACTTACATGTGTAGTTAGGATGGGGGAACTGTTCAAAGACGCAGAGCATTAGTGCATTTGTCACAGCAGTTGCCACCAAGAAAAATTTTTTAAAACTGAATGGAGCTATGGTTCTCTCCAGCAGTGCATAACCCACTACTCTTCAACATTTTTACGGAATAGGAAAGATGGAACAGTTGTCCTAAAACGTATCAGAGCAAGTTTGTGTGAACTATTTGAACTACTTGCTTCTTCCTTGGCGTGTTTACCTAGCAGTAATGGCTTTGATCCAGTCATTAAAAGACATAGGGCACAATCCTAACCCCTAATGTCAGTGCTTTCCAGCACTGGCATAGCGGTGCCAATGGGACGTGTACTACATCCTGCAGTTGGGTGTCACTCATAGAGACCTCCTCAAAGTAAGGGGCTGTTTGTTCCCTTACCTCAGAGCTGCATTGCCCTTATGCCAGTGCTGGAAAGCACTGACATAAGGAGTTAGGATTGCACCCATAGTTTTATACTTGTACTGCAGAATTTTTACTCTCTTCTCCTTCCCACCATTCAAGGAGGAGAGCCAGAATATCTAGAACAACCATCAAGGGCTGATGCGTCAAAGCAACTGAAAGAAGATTCTGTACGAGCAATCACAAAAGCATTTGCAGAACAAGAAGACAAGAGTTCTGAAACTATTATGCTGTCGGTGAGAAATGCAAACTATTTGTGTGCTCTTACTCTACTTTCAGTGGTACAGGAAAACCATTCTCAAAGATTGATACTTCTTTATTTGCCTGGGGGGGGGGGGGTGGAAATATCACAGCATTTCTTTAGAGTCTAGAAGTACAGTGTGTACAAACTCTTAAGACAGCCTTAACTTTTTGTGGTTCCAAAGTTCTGACTTATCATGACAGATTTAGAGTTTCTGTGCAAGATGTAAGCAGCTACCTAATGGGCTGCGGCTTGTTCTTAGTTATTCAGTGCTGTGGAAACTGGTTCAGTTTCTGATTGCCAGTTCTTTACAGGCTGAATGAAGCTTTATTAAGAATTTTTCAAGCAGACATGCATGAGATGCTAAGCAGGGAAAAACTGAATACATGCAATCACAGTGTCTTACATATCTTATCAATAACAAAGGATCCCCATAGGTATCTGAGCTTTGACCTAATTACATTTGACTTGCAACATAATGCAATGGTACTCAAACTTAAGCCCTTCCATCCCCAGTGGCAGCACAATCATGGCAATCACATTGCCACCATCCCCCCACCCTCTCAAAGACTTAGAGCAGTTCCTAAACTCCTGAAAAGTTTGGAAATTGCTGCCATAAAAGTTTAATAACTATCATTGTGACAACCGTGAAATAAAGAATGATGATATGGACTAGATCTAATGAACACACAGAATAAATGCTGCTCCATGGTCCTTTACAAGCCTCTCCATGGACTGGCTCACTTATAGTGCACACCCCAATCCACATGAACAGCCTCCTTTTTCAGGCTTCCATGACTTCATAGATCGGTAGTTATCACTGTCCCTATGAAGATCTGTTGGCTCTCACAAGTGACAGCTGTGCCCTTTGCATCCTGGCCAGTTCATGTGGAGCTCAGTGAATGTGAACCAAGCCTTTATCTTGCTATTTACAAGCATGTTCATGAATTGAATACTGAACAAGAGACAGATTGGGGAACTAACAAGAGATACCCCTGTATCCGTGGATTCCATCTCTGCGGTTTTACTTAACCACGGATTGGATTTGCAAAGCCTCCTCGCATACTCTCCTCACGCACCCTGCAGAGACGAGGGTGCGCTCCCTTCACTTCCAGAGGGTCTTCAGAAGCTGCACGCAACTGCTTGCGGCTGCTGCAAATCTCAGAATGGCCAAAAACACAAAGAAATGTGACTTCTGATTTTATCATGAAACAAGATGTAATGTTTTTAATGCCTTCTAAGGCATTAGGATCCCTAGGGAAGCCCTCTGAGGCTTCCCATGGCCTCCCAATGCCTTGTAAAGCATTAAAAACATTGCTTCCATTTTTATCATAAAACCAGAAGTCTCATTTCTTTGCATTTTTGGCTATTCTGAGGCTTGCAACGGCTGCATGCAGTCATGTGCAGCCTCTGTAAGCCTCTGGATAGCCTCCTTGGCTATCTGTGGTTTGAGTTTCCCTTTTGGGGTTCTGGAACAGAACCCTCGCAGATACCGGGGCATGCCTTTAATCAGCCAGCCACTAGCCAGCTTGAAGGCATTAAAGGTATACTTTGTGAATGGAAATTTCTTTGAACACAATTAGTGTCATCGTGTACAAGTAGATTAGAAGTCTCAGGCTGCAATCCTATACACATTTCCCTGGGACTAAGCCCCTTTGAACACAATGGGACTTACTTCTGAGTAGTCATGGCTAGAATTGTGCTATCAAGCCATTCACTACAGCCATTCTGACCTCAATTGCAGCAACAGATTTGAAACTATTCCTCTTGGTTATGGATGGGTTAGACTTTTATTACTGAGATCCAAATCACTAATTTGAATTACTTGAAATACATTGTATGAACAGTTATTTGTGCACTTTAGTGTCGATAACCTTATCCTTAGTTTAATGAAAAGGTTGACTCTTGACAATTTCTTAGTCATTCAGATTTATTTTCTTTTTGATTTCATAGTCTCCTTTTTAGAACCATCTGTGAGCTTTCCTTGTACTGTTGGATGAGTTCATAAGGACAAGTCATAGGCATAGAGACTGTTACCTGCAGTTTTTTTTACACTTGCTGCTTGCTTTATTGTACATCATACCAGAAGTTTCAACAAGTATACACTTGTTTTGCTGACAGTGGGTTTCCTGACACAGTGTTTTGACATAGAGATCTATCTCTGTGTTGTAGAACATTTGTATAATTACTTGTGAAGTTCACCTTCAGTTTATTGTGCTACTGGCATTAAAAGTCCTTATGCTTTTCCGTCTACGGCAGGGGTGTCCAAACCCCGACCTGGGGGCCATTTACAGCTCTCGGGGACCACCAATCTGGCCTGCAAGGAGCTCCCAGTCTCCAATGAGCTGTGGCCTGCTGGACATTTACTGGAACCGACTCTGGCACAATGCGACTGCTGTGTCAGCACAAGGGCCAACTGTTCGCCCTCTCATACGAGCTGAGGGCTCCCTCCACTTCTTGCTGTTTCATGACTGTGAAGCAGCAATGAAATAAAGGCTGACCTTGCTTTGTGCAAGGCCTTTTCTATAGTCCTTGAGCTATCGCAAGACCTTCATTCATTCATATATGTTGTACCTCTAATATATTCATTTATGTAAATTTGAATAAATTTTAAATGTAAATTAATTCTTTTTTCCCCCGGCCCCTGACACAGAAAGATAATGTGGCCTTCCTGCCAAAAAGTTTGGACTGGTGGTTAAGTTCAGGGCCTGATCAGGGATGGGATGAGCTGGGATGTGGTGGGTATTGACAGCACTAGCACACACTGAAGCCTATACCCCCTTCCCAGCCAGAACATGCTCCCAGAATACTCCTCAGAGCTACGCCAGCAAAAGTGCTTGCATAGCTTTAACAACTCCAGTAGTGGACCCGGGAGCAGCAAAGGAAGCAAGTAAAGTTTTTTGTTATCTCTCCTGTCTAGCCTGGTTCCCAACAGCCCACAGTATGCAGCAGAGGCTGCTCCTGCAGCACTGCACTGTGAAGGCTAGTCAAGGATAGGATTCGGCTGCTCATCTTTGTATTGTGTATTTTATCCTAAAAGCCCAATCTGCAGAGTATACTGATAGATCCAGAGGTCTGCCAGCATACCAGACAGTCCACCATTACAGCAGCCTCTCTGTCGCTCTGCAGAGTGTTACTGTCAGTGCATAGGCAGGAAAGTTGCATGCTGGCAGTGGTGCTACACAGTCTGGCTGTCTGCACAGTCATGGTGGAAGTGGATCAGTGCAGGGATCAGGCTAAGTTGAGCCAGGGGTGGATCAGGGTTGGATGGGGGCAGATTTCAACTGCAGCGGTGGACACAAATTCCTGTACCCCCCACCCTGGCCAAGACACACCCCTTTCGTCCTAACAGATCTGTACCAGCAAAAGAGCAGGCGTAGATCTGAGAGAGCCCATAGGGGACCACGCAGCAGCCAGAGAGATAAGTAAAATGTTTGTTACTTACTCCTCCCAGCTAACCTGGTCTCCATCTGACCTGCAGGATGCTGCAGATGCTGAGTTAGCAGCCCTGCACCATACACGTTGGCCCAGGATAGGATTGGGTATATAACTGTAAAGCCAAGTATTACAGCATAGCTGGCTATAATTTTATACATAACCTGTTGTGAGTTTGCCACCTTTGTTTTTGAACTGTTTGCTTGCATATGAGAATAGTGAATGTTTTCCAGAAATTAGACATTGAAAAAAATCAAGTAGTAAGACTTCTAGAATTCTTACAGTAACTTTCTTGATTGTTAATTCAATCACTTTTGATTTTTTTCCCCCTACAGACTTCTGATAATGCCCCAGCTCCAACAGCTCCTAACCAGAGAGTTGTAGAGGTGGCGATTCCTGATGTAGGGACTTTTGTGATTGAATCAGAGGAGGGGGGTTATGATGACGAGGTACCACCTTAATCAGTTTTCTGCACCATGTCATGGGCTGTAGACAACTGCCTGATGAAAGGTCCTTGGCATGTTCGCTCATGGTGACACTTAATTAGCCTCTGCTTATCTAAAACACCTGAATCTGAGTTGATTTACTAGAAGTTGCAAAACATTAATAGCTGATAGATGCTGCTTAACTTTTCTAACCGAGCATACATTTTTGCATGGTGTGCAGTAAATTTGACTAAAATCACAGAAGTGTGTGTATGTGTGGGGATAAATTATATATATTTTTCTGCCCCAATTATTAGCATTTTTAGGCCTTGCGCTTAAATGTTGGGTTTTCCTCTTGCTTTGGTAGAGCCTGTAACTCAGTAGCAGATATGCAGGTTCTTCAATACCTCCATGTTGGACAGCCTGCAGGAAGTAAGCACAAATATATTTTACTTCCTGCTAGGCTGCCCAGTTGCCTATAGGTCACATCAGACTTACACTAGCTAGGAAAGACCCCTGTCCAAAACTCTGCTAGTTTGTGTAGGTAATACTGACCTAGCAAGACCAATGGTCTGACTTGATGGAAAGGCAGCTTTCTCTGTTCTGATATTATCCATAACAGTTGTAGGCTGGGATCAGCAAGTAATCCGTCTGTATAAACAGATACTGTCTCTGCAAGTCCCTTCTCGGTGTGTTTCATTTTTCAGACAGCCATTGTAAGACCCAGTATTGACAAGCAACCCTCATTGTATCATGTTCCTCAGTGCCACTGAGACCTAGTGAAATGGGTAAAGGACAGACCTATCTTACATGTAGGGACAATGCTACACAGCCCTTCGACATGCTTTCCTATAGTTGGGCGTAGTGTCTGGCCCTGGAGAACATGTTAACCTTTTCCCTGTATGGGCGAAGCCTTACCATTCTGAGCTGCATTCCACTTAGGAAAAGAAAAATGCATGTTTGAGGATTTGCAACCTTTGATGAATGTTCTCAGAGTCAGCGTAAATGTGGTAATATCCAAGCATGTGTTCCTCTTCAGATACAGAAACTAGCTCTGTGTTGCATTGTTTTAGGTGGAATAGTAGAAACTGCATTTATTGCACATGTGGGTGCACATTTTGTTGAAAATAATAGGAAGTGCATCCTGACGCAAACCCTTTAACGTAGTCTGTTATGTGGAATTGCTGATTTGTATTATTGGCATTTGAAACCTTTTAATTGTAATTCTTAAATGGATCTTCCATGTCCATACACCTCTGAAGAGAGGCTGTGTGCTAAGGTGGGGAGGCAGTTGGACAGCCTGCAGGAGGTAAGCACAAATATATTTTACTTCCTGCTAGGCTGCCCAATTGCCTATAGGTCACATCAGACTTACACTAGCTATTTTACTGGTGTAAGTCCAAGGGCAGAAAAGGGATGGGTCAACTTGCATCCACTGCGAACTTACCAAGGCCGATAGAGGCCTCTGGAGTTATTGCTGCACTCACTGCACTGCTGTTCGTTTGTGGCAGCAACCTGGCAGTGTGCAAGAGAGGCCCAGATTTCATGCTGTTGTAAAGCACCTTGTGCTGCCAGAACACTAGTTTTGGCCATGCCGGTCTTGGATAGAATTGAGGCCTAAATGTTGCAGCCGTAGCACTTAGATCTTGTTTCAGATTCAATTCCTGTTCTTCAGAATTCTTGTATTTAGTTATGAAGACAGTGGAGCCTTTGATAGAATTACAACATTTATTTGGAGAGAATAAAGAGATTTCCTTGGTATTCAAGACCCACTGGCTTGTATTTAAATGGGGTTGGGTGGAAACATTGCCAGTATGTCTTTCCAGTCTGCTTCCTCCTCTTTTGGTTTGCTGCTTTAGTGAGTGTGACAACTCTTACAAAAAGCAGCTGTTTTCCCACACTGCGTATGATAGTCATGCCTTGGAAACCACTTTGTGATTAGTGGCCTGCTTGTTTAATATGTAATTGAGAGGTTTTTCTACCCAGTAGATATGTTGGACAAGTCACTCTCTTTCAAATCTTTTGTTTTTCAGTTGATATGAAGATTAAAAACAAAGTGTTTTTTGTTTCTTCCCTAAAACTTTGGGAAAAAAAGGAATTTATTATCTCATGAATAACTATTGTTAAATACATAGAATTGCTAACACCCCAGTCCTGACAAACCCCCCCCCCCCGCAATGCAGCCATTGAAGAGGAAC
The DNA here is from genome assembly GCF_035046505.1 of Tiliqua scincoides. NCBI lineage: Eukaryota > Metazoa > Chordata > Lepidosauria > Squamata > Scincidae > Tiliqua > Tiliqua scincoides. The sequence goes on from NC_089823.1 coordinate 53,296,651, forward strand.
ATGGTGCATGCTGAATCAGCCAGGATCCACATTCTCATTCCACTTGCCCACCCAGACGTCCCCTGCTTCTCCCGCCACTCATCAGCTGAGGGTGGCTCCTCCATTGGCACATGCACATGCCTGCCAGCCATATGCGCTGGTAGCCTCATCATGCACGCCATCACCATGGCACTTCCACCTGGCACTTCCATCAGTGGATGGGGCCCCATGGGGTCCAGGTAGGCCTCCCTCCTCTCTTGATAGAACAAAAGTGCCTTAAGATATTTTTGCGACACCTCTGCGCCGACACAAGGGTCTTGCGTCGACCCAGTGCAATCTCTGGATTGCAGTATAAGACAACTATGAGCCACTAAAATTAATGAGACTTGTATTTGTTAGCAGGTTTGTATTTGTATCAAGCTATACTAATTTCAAGGGAACTTAATAATAACTTTCTTTGGCTGCAGCTCATTTCTTAAAATTACATAACTTTATATAAGTTTAGCATTATCCATTTCCATTAATGCTGATTCAACAAAACAACAAACCGCGTTTCTTGAATTTGAAAATGTGAATTATTTTAGTTTGGTTTCCCATTTTGCTGTATTTTTACTGATTCTGTTTTAAGTGTCAGAATACAAGCAGACCCTTATCTGTGAGCTCGACATCCACAGATTTGAGTATGCGTGGATGCAGAGCCCGTGGCTGTAGGGGCTCAGAGCATCTCTAAATTGTGTCCAGAGATGTTCTGAGGAGGATGGGGGCTGTGTGTCGCCCCCAGGTGTTACTGAAGCGCTGCACATGCACACCCTGTAGGTTTAATTATCTGTGGATTTCAGTATTCGTGGGGGTTCTTGGAGCGAATACCAGTGACCTGGCAGGACAAAGTTCCAAACAACACAGTCCTGGAATGTGCTGGAATCCCTAGCATGTATGCACTGCTGAAACAGAGACACCTGTGTTGGCTCGGTCATGTTCGTGAGAATGGATGATGGCCGAATCCCAAAGGATCTCCTCTATGGAGAACTCGTGCAAGGAAAGCGCCCTACAGGTAGACCACAGCTGCGATACAAGGACATCTGCAAGAGGGATCTGAAGGCCTTAGGAGTGGACCTCAACAAGTGGGAAACCCTGGCCTCTGAGCGGCCCGCTTGGAGGCAGGCTGTGCAGCATGGCCTTTCCCAGTTTGAAGAGACACTTGGCCAACAGACTGAGGCAAAGAGGCAAAGAAGGAAGGCCCATAGCCAGGGAGACAGACCAGGGACAGACTGCACTTGCTCCCGTTGTGGAAGGGATTGTCACTCCCGAATTGGCCTTTTCAGCCACACTAGACGCTGTTCCAGAACCACCTTTCAGAGCGCGATACCATAGTCTTTCGAGACTGAAGGTTGCCAACAACCAGTGACCCATTGTATTGGATAAGATACATAGGCAAGGAATTTTGCTATTCTGGCATGGTCCTAAATTCTGTATATCAGGAACTGTGTTCAGCACAGCAATTTAGTCAAGGCAAAATACATATAACACTTCAGTTCAGTAGACCTTTATTGGCATAAAATACATATAACTATAGTGATGAAAAAGACATACCTATTTTATAATCCGTGAATTGGGTGCTACTATCAGAATTATGAAACTATTTTACACCTGAGAACAGACCCTTCTGTTCCATACTGGGAAGCAAGATCTCTAATAAGTGTGACTAATTCAGTTTGCTAACAGCTCAGCTTTCAGGGTCAACTTTGCATGTGTGTGAAGCTTTGAAATCTTTTTTCCTCTTAAATGCCTGAAGGATGTGTTTGATTGAAAGTTCCATTTTAAATCTAGGTTGCATAATCACTGTAGTGGAAATGGGCAGCAATGCAATGATCTGGAGGCCATAGATATAACACTGAAATGCTTGCCATCGCAGTGAATGCATGCAGTTTTCTAGATCTTGCATGAGGTATATAAAGGCATGTACTTGAGTTGTTTACATTTTTCATCATTCAAAATATATATGTTAAATCTCCTATGACAGGTCATGCTGACCCCGAACATGCAAGGTATTATCATGGCTATAGGTAAAGCCACGAATATTTATGACAGGTGTGGGCCAGAAGCAGGGTTTTTTAAGGTACAACTAATACTTTAAACTTTTCTTTCTCTGATTTTTATTTTCTAAGTAGACGTTTTGCTGAGCTTACAGTTTTCTTACTCTCTCACATTTATTTGGGTTTTGTCCAGGAAAATATCTAGAACTCATGTTGTGGCATCCAAGATAGTTTTGAAGGCATTTTCCGAAAAATAAATGTAATCAGTAATTATATATTGTCCACATACAGGTTGTGTGTGTGTAACGTATGACAGCACCAACTGGAAGTTCTAGAAACTCTTAGCAGTGGAAGATTTGACCCAAATTTGTACATTAAGTTGTAATGACCTCAGTCACAGTTACCGAAAAATTAGTAGAACCTGATGATTGCCAAACCAGTCTAGTGACTTCTGTTTTCAGGAAATCATGAGATGGGTCAATTATAGTTATTCACTGCATCAGTGCTGCACTGCATGATCATGCTGCTGATAAAGAGATTGTAGCCTACGGTTAGTCTATACCAGTGGTTCTTACATATTTAGCACCGGGACCCAATTTTTAGAAGGAGAATCTGTCAGGACCACCGGAGCCATTGGCCATTAGTTATTTGATTTTTCTCTGTAAACCGCTTTGTGAACTTTAGTTGAAAAGCAGTATATAAATACTGTTCTTCATCATCATCATCATCAAGCAGAAAATTTTTTAACAATCCTAGGCTGCAATCCTACCCACACTTACACAGGAGTAAGTCCCATTGACTATCATTATTAAAAGAATATATATAGTAGCTTGTTAAAAGTACAGGTCTATAACATTTCCCCGAATGCAGTCACATACCAAGGTTGCATCAAGTTTAATATATTGAAAATAAAATATTGAAATGAATGGGGACCCGTCAGAAATTGGCTCGCAAAATTGACCACCTAGTGGGTCCCGACCCACCATTTGAGAAATTCTGATTAGGACCTTCTGGGACAAAAAATCGTCTTCTTCATTACTTTGCTATGTAAATAGCTTTGTGAACTGTCTTTTGTTGAAAAGTGATCTATAAATAGTAATCAGAATGTAGTTGTACCTTCCTGCCTACATCTGCTTTTCTTCTGTGTCTTCCAGTGGCAGTCCTGGTCACTGTGCTGCCCTGGGTGAGCCTGGAAGTGCCCCCCACCAGTCACGTGACCTCTGGAGGTCTTCCAAAGCCTCCAGAAACCTTAAAATGTTAGTTCTGGTTTTCCAGGGAAACATGATGTTTTAAAGCACCCACATGCAGCCTCTCCTGCCCTCAGAATGCCTCCAGACAGAGAAGCAGTTGGTGCAGCTCCCCAAGCCATGCTGTCCAGGAGCACTTGAACCCGTGGACACTCCCCCACCCCACCCCCCAGTAAGCTAGTGCTATCCCCAGTCCTCTCTTTTGGAAAAGGCATACTGTAGTGAGTCCAACTCTTACCTTCCGAAGCTCTGCTTCCTGCCCACATCCCTTCTAAGCAATGCTATGCTTTACAGAGCAATTGGATCAAGGAAGGGGGCAGGGCAGCTCATTGAAAGAGCATCTGCTTTGTCTGCAGGTTCAATCCCCAGGTTCAAGCCCCAGGTTCAATCTCCAGTTAGTTGATGCCAATCAGTGGTGATAATACTGAGTTAGATGGACCAGTGGTCTGACTCATGTTAGGCAACGTTCCGTTCCTGTGATCAGCATGCTCTTGCTCAGAATCCAGTCATAATTATCAATTTGCTTTTTCTTGTCATGCATATTTATTGGTAACTTCTACCTTCCCTTCCTTGATACCTGTAATGAAAAATTTAATAGCCTGCTACTCTACTACAATCATGACAGTCCTGATTAAGTGGCAGGGTAACTACTACAAAAGGGATTTGCAGAGTTGTAGTATGATTACAAAACAAGTACTTATGCTGTGGCTTTACTACATATCAGAACTTAGATTGTATGTGGTGGTTTATTTTTTTAAGAACGAGTATATCTGGGATGAATTGCATAATCTTTGTATTTTAACCTAAAGTGTATTAAATGGGCTGTACTTAAATATGGCACATTTGTCATGCAAATATTGGTTACAGAGACCCTCATACTGGTGTGTGTCACTTAACTGGGATACATTCTCTGATCCATGCTATTATTCAATTAGGTTGTTAAGTCAACATTCAGCCCAGTCTAGTGCCTTTGTTGTGTAAACAGACACTCCTTGCCAGACACTAGCTGGCTGCACAGGCTACTGAAGATAGAATGCCTCTTCTTTGCATTAAGAGCCTCTTTGTTGTATAAACAGACACTCTTCTGCAGGCTGTGGGAGACTGGACTGCCTCATCAAGAGCCTCTTTGTTGTGCTTTGCCCACCATGATATATGCGGTCCGTCGTTAAGGTTGTTAAACGGTGCATGCCTGAATATTGGTAGTTCCACTATTTTTTATAGTTATTGTTCTGCCACTATTTTTTTTTCCAGTCATAAAATGGAATCCCTCTTGGATTCCAAGACTCATATTTTGACTATCCGGTGCTTCCCAAGCTTACCCAACTGGCCACACTCTCAGTGAGCTCCGGACCCGGAACTAAGTGCTGATGACATGCGATGTGATGACACATGATGTGCTTATGTCAGCAGCACTTCCAGGTTGCAGCCAAAAGAAGGCACATAAACAGTGTAAAATGGGCCAGCCCACCAGTCCAGATTTCCACACATTGCTCCCTCACATTGCAGTCACGCTGCCAAGTGGCTCGGCGAGTGTTGGTTCCACAACACCCCCAGAGATGCCCAATTTGGGAACCTCTGCCCTAATCAGATTTCTTTATTTAAAAAACATTTTTGATCTGCCTTTCCTCTAAAAAAAAGTACCCAAGGTGGCTAACAACTCAAGGGGGAAATGACAAGATAAAATAAAATTTAAAAGTCTAGCTGCATCTACTTTGTTGTACTTCTAAAAAAAATTTAAAATCATGTTGAATGTAAGTAGTTGTCTTATGGTTATCTATAACATCCAATTCTCTTTTAAAAGCTAAAGTATGCTAAATATTAGTTTTCATTTGCAGCTTCTGAAGATTTTATGGAAAGATTAGCTATTTAATCGAAAGACTAGCTATGCTAGATTTTTACATTTATATTGAATTTACCGTAATAGACCTTTAAAAATTGCATATACAGGCATTCCACCCCCCACCCTGTATCCAAGGAACCCTTATGCATGGTTTCACTTATCTGCAGTTCATAAATCCCCCCTGTTGCTCATGTATCACCTGTCTTTCTTTGCCAAGGCTTTGCAGCTTTTTTCCTTTGCTACAGAACACTGTGAAAATGAAACCAGACACTGAGAGAACTGCTAGACTCAGGCAGTGATAGAGAGAACTAACAAGAAGTGGAGACTGTCTGCTTACTGTCCACTTCTTGTTGGTATTCTCTCTGTCCCTTCCTGTAGCATTAGCCTAGCAGCTCTGTCTAGCATTCTCAATGTCCGGTTTCCTTTTCATAGCATTCTGTGGCAAAGGAAAAAAGTTGTATTTTGTGAAGCTTTGGCAAAGGAAGAGAAGTGAGTCAAGTGTGATTTGAGTAGGGTTTGCTGTCCATGGTTTCCAGTCTCACAGAAGCATCAGGAACCTTTTCCCCATGGATATTGGGGATGTCTGTGATCTCAAAGAGAGAAAAAAGCCATGTTTCAGAAGTTACTTTGCTATCGCACCTGTATACTTTTCACAAAATGCTTCACTCTGTGTTGAAGGGAAAGGGGATTTCAAATATCCAAGCTCCCAAACAGTGAAATGGACAGGTATCTTCAAGTAAAGAGAAATCCAGATTCTTGTACTACATGTGGGTGCTGAGTATCTCATGTACTGAATAATATGCAACAGATAGTGAGACACGATTGTATTCCATGTATCTTTTATATAAAATAACTGTGCAGTATTCTTACATAACTGTAACTCTATGCTCTCAAACTAGAGACAGAATATGTTGCATGTTGCCTGGTCTACAGTTAAGGAGCTAGCAGATAAATCTTTATTAAATATTGTGGAGATGCTACCATATGCCAATATGAGATAATTTTTTGTTTAATGGCTAAAATTTTGTAGTATGAATGATTAATTGGATTGCTAATGTAGCTTGCTGTCTTTTACAGCATTTTCTCATTTTCTAAAAAATTGAATGTTTCTATTTACTGTAATTCATTTCCCATAGCACTATAATGATTTTACAAGTTTGCACAGTCATTAGATATTCTTCACATTTCAGCTTGGTTCAGAAATAATTAAGATGTTGACTTTTACAGAATATACTAGTGGCAGAAGAACTAGACAGCATCTGGAAAATATTGATCAGGGTTTTGGTATGGGAGGAAGGTGGGCTTTGACCCAGTCACAATTCAAATCCAGATCGGCCTTTTGTAGCTACCTCCAGGGGAGAAGTTCTCAATACGGTCAATGAAAGCTTCCTTCCTAGGAAAAATAGAAACTGCAGGGGTCTGATGCAGGTAGAAACTGTGGCAGGGACAAACAATTGACTTCCTCTCCTAGCCCCATATTTGGGATCCCAGCAGCAGCTCTGTGTATGTGTGGGAGTGGAACAAATATGCAGGAGCCAGTCATGGGCTTGCAGAACATGTAAATTAGCCCTTAGCAAAAATTACCTTTCTCTGTTATTTAGCCCAAAACATCAAGGAAAGTGCTTTGAGACCATATTTTCAGTGTTGTGTTCTCACTGTGCTTTGCCGATCTGAAAATCCACTTCATCCTCCCACAGCTGTCCCCCTACATACTTGTAACAAAGATTGTGTTATTTCAAGAGAAAGTGGCAGCTTTCATTTTATTCCAACATGTCTTTGTGGTACCACCCCACTCTACCTAGGTGTCCCACTGTGGAAAGCTTTGTCTTATTTAGATCTGAATTCAGCTAGAAAGTATTTCTGATATGTTGTCTTCCAGCCTATACCATTTCTATCTGCCCAGGCCCTAAATATAATTAGAAATACTTCCTTGTGATTGCAGACCCTTTACATTACATGAGAACAGCCCCACTGGATCAGGCCAAAGGCCCATCTAGTCCAGCTTTCTGTATCTCACAGTGACCCACCAAATGCTTCACGGAGCACACAGACACAACCTGCGTCCTAGTGCCCTCCCCTGCATCTGGCAATCAGAGGCAGCCTACCTCTAAAACCTGGAGCTTATATATTAGCTTAGCAATTCAAAACAGAATATCTGTAGCTAAAATTCTGATTTCCATCTGAAAAAATTCATCGGGCTGTAAATATTCCTGTTTGATATTTGCACTGCATCACTATATATTATTGGCAGCACTGATATAATTAAATTGACATAGAACCTATAACTTAAAACAGTAAGTAGCAATAAGTGAATTACTCCAAGTTAAATGACCTTTTAATTTTGCATTAAGGCAATAAAATTGGAATATGCACGACTATTAAAATTGGCTCAGGAAGACACATCACCTGAATGTGATTACCGTTTGCATCATGCAATTGTGTACTTCATCCAGAATCAGGCTCCAAAGAAAATAATTGAGAGGACGCTGCTGGAACAGTTCGCTGATCACAATTTGAGTTTTGATGAAAGGTAATTATGAAATGCTTTAAGCCAGCGTTTCTCAATGTTTGTCCCCCCTTGTACCACTTTGCATGGTCCACCTATTGGGAGTACCACTAGAAGTAACTGGCAATGATGTCATTGCTAGTTACTTCCAGATTGGAAGGTGAGGCGCAATGCATTAAACTCCGGTAAGAAGCTCAGGGCAAATGGAAAGGTTTTTTTCGAGCATGCAAAAAATGCATGCTGGAACTGCCCCCCCCCCCATCCTACTATAACTGCTTGTGATAGTATTGCATTGCTGTCTTTCTGCTAGGCGACAGGGGATCTGAGGGTCCCATGAGTACCACCAGACTATCTCAAGTATCACTCATAGTACTAGTGCCACTGATTGAGAAACACTGCTTTAAGCCAAGCATTGTAGGATGCCATTTTGCCATATTTGGGCATACAGGAAAACTTTTTGTATTTTGTAACAAGCAACAAAAAGCTGCTTAGTGGAGGACAAAGAAGAAGGCTCAAGTTTCGTACCTGCTAGTTCTCATAACATGTAGACTGTGTTCTGGAATAGTGGTATTCTAATAGCATTCCAAAACATTGTCTTTCCCTGGAAACCCTCCCACTTGAATGCTCTTATCTGGGGTTGCTTATTAGCGTAAACATAGCATGCTGTCCCATGGAACTAGAGAGGTGTTCTTCCCCTTACTCTGGAGACAGAATGAACCATGAGCCATTTTTGGAATAATCTCCCTGTTATTCTTTGAAATAATAAGCATCTATTTTTAGAAACAAGGCTATGGCTCCACCATGTGACAATTTGTAGCATTGCACTTCAGCAGAAGAAAGGGAGGAACTTGCACAGGAAAACCTATTTAAATAGAAATCTATACCCTAATCTAGTGCAACTAACAAGGAAAAAAAAAGCATGTGGTCTTTCAGTGACCAGCAGCACACTCCTATGTGTGTCTGCTCAGAAGTCAATCCCTTGAAGTTCAGTGTGACTTACGACCAGGCAGAGTGGGCAATATTGAGAGAGGAAAGAGCCTGAAACACCGGAGAAGAAAAATGATTAATGATCTAAAAGAAAAATAAACCCCAAAGATCAAAATCTGAAAATAGTACTCTATAGAAATATGGTGGTCCAAACCAAGCAGATTTGAGCAGTTTGTTTTGTTTTTTTGTAAAAAAAAAAAAAAAAAAAAAAAGATGAAATTCAAGCAGGCTGTGAATTTGTGTGCATTTTTGTAGGCATAATTTTTGGTACTATCAGTGCCATAAATATGTGTCAAAACAGCCAAGATCGGAATTTCATGTAGTTTTACTGGTAAAACTGTATATTCTTGTTCTTTTTAATCAGGAAAGACTGTACACCATTGCCAGTCCAGCTTCCAGTGGATAAGTGCTGTCCCTAGCACTTATGCTTTTAGACTATAGTCTGGGCTAGTTCACAGTGTCAGACCATCCAGAAGAAACACACCAAACCTAATAACTTGCTGATTCCCTGTCAATAGGACTCTTACTTACAATAGCAATAGATGCAATCTATCCAGGTTCAATAGGATGCAGTAGCTTCAGGTTCAAAGCCCCAACCTTTTCCTTCCCCCCCCCCCCGAAGCCTGCTTCTTAAAAGTAATTTTAAAAGCTCCTCCTCTTCCTTTTTTTTAAACAAGCAACCTGCTGACCCCTTTCTGCCCATTCTGCATGAAGCTTAGAAGTAATGCAAAATCAGTCGTTGCTTCTTTAACTAGAATAATTGTTACATTTAGAAAGGTCATGCATGCTCTTGCTCTGGGATACTTATAAAATGTGGTTTTTAAAAGCAATATTTATTTTTAAGGTGCCGCAATATAATGAAAGTGGCTCAAGCCAAGATTGAAATGATAAAGTCTGATGAAATCAACACGGAAGAATATGCGGTTAGTATTACATCTGTAGCATTGCTAACTGCATTGCAAAGTGAAACACATGCGGGGTTAACTTTTCAGTTGTGACTTGGTGGAAGGAGATCAAGAATAAATCTTATAATCAGTAGCTGTGACTTTTCATCAAAATTTGCATGCTTACAAGCACCCTCATTGACAGGTAGAGACTGCTCAGCAACAAGAAAGAAAGGGAGGCAAAAATCAGTTAGACCTGCAGGCAGAGTGTTCTGCGCTTACAAAATATTCATGTTTCAGGAGGGTTTCTCATCGGTGTGATCCTCCAAAGAGGAAACCTGCTGTGAACTTGCCACATGATTAAAACAAACACAGCATCTTATTCTTACAAAGTTGTATTGAACAAGTTTTCTCCTTGTATGCAGAGATGGCACCAAGAATACAGAAACTTTAGAGAGACAACTGTGTGTCTCATGGTGGGACTGGAACTCTTTCAGAAGAAGAGGTAAGAATCCCTAGAACACTGCTTGATATTGGGAATAAGTACTACATTCCAGTTCAAAATATAGTGAAGTTGAAAAGCTAATGGGAGAAAGAAGGAGACTGAAATTCTTGACTCACTTGGATAGTCTATATAACATGCATTTTCTCAGAAGAAGCCTGTTACTAAAGTATAGGTGGGGACTTGGTATCCATGGGGATCCGTCTTGGACCCCCCCACGGATACCAAAAATTGTGGATAGGCAGATAACTGATTTTCGGCCCCTTAAGCCCGCTTCGTGCCTCTGCAGGCTTCAGAATGGCTCCTGGAGTCGAAAAACATGACTTCCAGTTTTCCTCAGAAATCCAAAAGTGACATTTTAATGCCTTTTAAGGCATTCTGAGGCCTGACCTGCATTGATGTAAAATCTGCAGATAAAGAGGCTCCACCTGTAACTCTGGGTCCTCATCCCATCCCACATGGCATAAAATGAGTGGCTATCAGGAGCCATGTTTTATTACTTGGGAGAATTTATCCTTGCCTTGGTCCTGTTTTGGAAGGTGGGTAAATGAATAGGACAGTTATCCGAAATTGAGCGCATTCTTGCACTTGTCTCTGGTACCACTGAGAAGGGGAATTCATAAGGCCAAAACTCCCATTCATAATTCACAGATGTTGGCTGTGTCTAATTCTTGGATGCTGTTTTGAGTTTAATGCTATAGTCTAGTACAGGGGTGCTCAATAGGTCAATCGCGATCGACAGGTCGATCGCGAGGGCAAAATGAGTCGATTGCGGAGCTGCTCCAGCTGTTCCTGCAGTTCCGCGGCCTGGCCAGCAGGTGGCGTAGAAGAGCCGCCTTCTTGGTTCTGAGAGCCTGTGCAGGGGCAGCCTAGAGTGCGACGAGGGTGTGCGCACGCTCTGTGACTCTCACCGGGTGTGGGGGCGGGCGGAAAAACGAAGTGAGAGCGAGCGCAGTCGCCGTTTTCGCTCCGCTCGCACCCCCTCCCCCTCAGCGCCCGGGCTGGACAGGAGAGGCTGGAGCTGCGGCAGCGCAGGCCGCCGGACAAGGGTGGGGGGGAGGGAGAAGAGAGCCTCGCGTCACCTCGCCTCCCCGCTGTGCAGCTTTTGTGAGAGAAAGCGCCCCTCTCTCCAGCCCACCCCTAGGGCAAGCCCGGCCACCTGCTCCTCTGCCGGTCCTCCTGCAGGCGGGGGGCTCCCGGCACGGGCCAGGCAGGGCGTCCCTGCGGAGGGGTTGAGCCTGTGCAGGGAAGGCGCTCGGCACGTGCTCAGAGCACCTCCAGCGGGTGGCTTCTCTCCAGCCCACCCCAGGGTAGAGGGTGGCCTGGGTGCAGCCCTGGGCTGGAAGGTGAGCGGGCGGCAGGGTCCCTGCAGGCGGAGCGCGGGGGACTGCGGGAGGGCAGCAGGCGGTCCAGGCTGCTGGCCCGCCCGCCCGCTCTGGGAGGTGTGACTGCTGCTGCTGCACCTGCACCTGCTGCTGGACCAGGCGGTTCCTCCCCCCTCCCTCCGCAGCCTGTGGGGAGGGGGCTGCCAGGGCAAGCCTGGCCACCTGCTCCTCTGCCGGTCCTCCTGCAGGCGGGGGGCTCCCGGCACGGGCCAGGCAGGGCGTCCCTGCGGAGGGGGCGAGCCTGTGCAGGGAAGGCAGCTCTGCACATGCTCAGGAGCACCTCCAGCCGGTGGCGTAGCTGGAGGGGGCGGGGCACCCAGTCTGGCGAGGGGAAAAACACTTTGCACATGCTCAGAGGTGGTGGCACAGCTGGAGGGGGGCAGTAGATCTCCAGGCCTTGCTGGGTTTCAAAGTAGCTCTCGAGCCAAAAAAGTGTGAGCACCCCTGGTCTAGTATGTCTCCCTGCAGATATTAGTAGTATAAGAGTTAAATGCTAGACCCATATGGGACCAGGGAAGGGGGTGTGCCATGGATCTGAGCAACTTCATCATGATACTTTCTTCCATCCTATGTTGCTTTGTAAAGCATGGAGTACAAGTTCTAGTCTTGTGTAGCTCTGTTTTCCTATCGGGTTCATCAAAGGTACGCTTTGTCTTGTGAAGACCACATATGCATCACTTTAGGTGGGATCTCTACTCTTGTCTCCCATTTCTCTGCATTGCCTTTTCTCTGGCTAATGGGCTATTAACTGTGAATTTGCTATTATCATTTCCATTCTTCCCTGTATGTATTCCACCCTCTGCCTTTTTCTCCAAGCTGGGGTTCTCCCCACAGAGAACCTAATATCAGTGTGTTGTGAATGTTATGGGAATTGTCTGAGGGGAGAAATTTCTACAATGAAACTTAATCATGACTATATTATATGGACTTCCTTCTGGTGTAGTTGCCATTGGCTTAGGGGGCCCATAAATTGGACTATCCTTACTGTGTTTTGTGTAGGGATATAGCTAACCTTTTACTTTTTTATTAGCGATTGTTAGTTCATTCGATAAGAATACAAACAACCCAATTCTGTCCAAGCCTTATGCTGATAGAACTCACATTCTATCAGTGCAAGGCCTGGCATGGCAGCTGCTATGACTGGGGCTGCCACCACAATTGTCTGACATCCATGGGTGTACACCAACAACCTTCGGGGCCTTGGCCAGAACAATGGAGGGAGGTGTTCCAGGGCATTTCAGGGGAGTATTGGGGCGGGGATTGATGGAGGCATGTCAAGGGTGGATGGGGGCAAATATTGGCAGCAGTGGTGGCACCACTATCCTATGTCCCTGCTTGGGCTCCACATGCCTCCTTGAACCCCCTCAGATTTATGCCAGCTAAAGAGCTGGTGTAGATCCAAGTTTGACCCATTGGGAGCAAGCCAGCAGTGGAGTGAGTAAGTAAAAAAGTTTACTTTTCATCACTGCCTGGGCCCCAGCGACCCATAGCTTGTAGCAGACACTGTGCTGGTATTGCTGCTCGCTCTGGAATGTCCCAGAATAGGACTGGGCTGTGAGGGTGCTGAAAGTGAAATTACTTATATAGTGTGGTTTTAAAGTAAGCTGTGGTACCATAAGGTATTCCTAGGACCTCACAAATGTACTTCTGTTAGTGCCTTAAAGTATATTGTATTTTAATTGTGTTTTAGTTACATGGAAGCCTTGCTATACCTTATCTATGCTTATCATAAGAACAAGGAACTCTCATCAAAAGGCTTATATAGAGGGCATGATGAAGAACTGATATCCCATTACAGAAGAGAGTGTTTGCTAGTAAGTGGATCAGTTTCATGGTTGAAATAAAGTTGTGACTTCTTTAAAAACATATCTTATCCTAACTTATATTGTCAGACTATTTAACCTCATGTCTAAAGTGGATTTCACTGTTACAGTTTTTCCCATGATACTGCTGTGCTTATTTATAGGAGAGTGGTGACATACAGGCACACATGATGAACAGGACTTGCTTTGACAAAACAAATTGTAAAAAGGGATATATAAGTAGATTATTTCATGATACTCTCAAAAGACAATGGGTCGACACCAGCTAGCACTTTCATCATTGGGAGTTCACTGTGCAAACAAAAGCAAGGGCCATTTATACAGCTGTGGATCCCATCTCCATGATTTCAGTTAACCATGGATTGGGTCCACGCGCCCCTCGCATCCGGAGGGTCTTCTGAGCCCTGCAGAGGCTGCATGTGTTGGCCTTCGGCCTCTGCAGGGCTCAAAATGACTATAAGTAGCAAAAAAAGTATAAGTAGCAGGGCAGGAGGTCTGGTCTAGAGGGTAGAGCCTCTGTTAGCCCGAAGATAACATCAGACGGTCACCAGTTCGAGGACACTGGCAGCTCCCTGAACAGCTGAGAATGGTGAGACCTTGAAGCAGCTGACAAGCCGAGCTGAGTGATCCCACCTGCTCTTGGTGTGAGCAAGAAGTGTCTTGGCTGCCCTGCATGTGAGAGATGGAGCTGCTTGTCAGCCTGCGTGGGAGAACTGGAGGCCAGAAGACCAAACCAGGAAGATCCATTCTGAAATGTTGTTGGTTCTTGAAAGAGAGAACCTCTATGATTGTAAAAAATCCCCTTGAGGGATTTAGAAACGCCTGCCTGTGTAAACCGCCTTGAATAAATTCAGAGGAGTGATCCGATGACCAGAAAGGCGGTATATAAACACCTAATTATTATTATTAAAAAGCTACTTTTTAGTCAGAATCCTATATTTTGATACACAGATGCATTTGCAAATGAAACAAGAAACTTTTCTGTTGGGAATAGTTGATGATTGGATTCCAGAGGTATCTTTGGTTGAAGAATGGTGGGTAAAAACTTGTGATTTACTTGTGAAACCGATAAACTTGCAATTTACTTAAAGAAAAGTCAGTAAAGATTTTTATGAACAATTGGAAACCATTCATGGACTTCCTACACGCAAAGGGGAAACTTGATCGTCAGTTATGGATTTGACAAATAAATTGATATAGAGATAAAATCTTTTGCTGAGAATGAATTAAATAATTGATAAGGAGAGGAATGGAAAAAAATTTAAAACAATTTTAGAAAGTATTTTAGAATTAACTGACTGTTTAAGATGTATGATACCTAATATATTTAATGATTATTAAATAATACTTTGCAGAAGAACAAAACAGTGTAGATTCAGGACTCCACACTTACTATATAATTTTCAATATCTGTTTTTATTGTATGGTGTGAAATTGTGTTATTGTATGTTTAAGGTTTTGTGGATTTGTGTGTGTTAATTTCAGTTGTCGAAATAAAGAAATAAGAGCCTCCAGAGGGGAGAGGAGCACCCCTTGCCACAGCAGGGTGGAGAGGCATCCCTGTAGCCACTGATTCATGTTTCTGCAGGTGTTCCAGAACGCAACCCCCGGGATACAAGGTTACATCTGTAGTTGCAGACAGCCTGCTTTTGCGAGAGTTGGACTTAATAATTTTATAGGTTGCTTCCGACTATGATTCTATGACCCATTCCATGAGCAGAATACTCCTTCTGCTCACATTGAAAGCTTTGGTTTTTGTGGTGAGCTCCCAACGATGGAAACGCTTGCTCAGATGCCATCCAATGTGGACTGAAATTTTTAAAAATGAATGCATGCAGCTGCCTGTTACCAGTGACACATCTAGCTGAATATTCTGTTCTCTGACTAGCAGTAGAAAAGTTATGAAGTCATTTCTGTCACTTACTACCTAACCTTTTAACTGGAAACTAAGGATTGTAGTGGAACTTCCAGCATATAAAACATGTGAACCAAGACGTCCCTCTCCCCCCTCAAAAAAGAACCCCAAGTAACAGGTACTTTTTTCAGAAGATGTAAAAACTTGTGTGCCTTTTGTAAGGCACTGGAGGACTGGAACCGGGGTACTAGCAGTGGGGACTAGGTGCCTAATTTTCTGTGTCACCACAATATCTTCTGATCCGCCTGTACAGGGATTTCAAAAGAGCAAGAATTGTTTGAGTTCTTCAAGTAAGGATATTTGAGAGTTAGTCAATTCATATAATTACTTGACATGAAAGTGCTTAGCTTATTGAAGGAAGCTTTTCTTAGAACGTCATTGCCAGATTTCATAAAGCTCTTGTCACATGTATTATATCACATATCAACCAGCTGCTTTCAGGTGGGTGGGTTTTACATAAGAAACTGTTTTTTTTCACATTCGCTCACATAACTGCAGGTTATGATATGGAAAAGTCTTTGGTGTCATGTAATTTGGTCCTGATTTGCAGACATTTGCACAAATAGCTTCCACTGCTAAACAAAGTCAAACCTAGCTGAAAAAAATTGATTCTAGATGCAGTGTGAACTGATTATTTTCTCTTGCTGTTGCATGAAGAAGTTGAATGAGTACGCTGCAGCGCAGTTTGAATCTGGTGATGATCAAGAAGTAAATAATGGGCTCGTTATTATGAATGAACTCATTGTCCCATGTCTGCCATTACTACTGGTGGATGAAACAGAAGAAAAGGATATTATTGCTGTAGAAGATATGAGAAACAGGTGGTGTTCATACCTTGGACAAGAAATGGAGCGTAAGTTGTTGCTGAAGTTGGCTTCATGCATGTAACATTGGTGGGAACTGGAAGTTTGAGTGTCTTGCATTTCCTGGATTTGTGCATATTGTTAACATGCAAAGTAGAATGTTGAATTTTGCAGCCCAAGTCTCATTAAAGGTAGCACTCTCTATCTGGTGTGGTCCAGATTACATATGAAAAATTTGCTTTCCAGTTTTTGATTAGTTGCGCTGCTGATTTGGTTGTTTGTCTTTATGTAGATTATATTGTTTATTATCCGTTTTATTTTGTTTATACTGTGGTGTTAATGTTTTGTAAGCTACTGTGATTGTACTAAACACAAATATATCTATCTTATTTACAGCTCACTTGCAAGAGAAACTGACGGACTTCCTGCCAAAATTGCTAGATTGTTCTACAGAAATTAAAGGTTTCAGCGAGCCACCAAAATTACCCTCTTATTCCACCCATGAACTGTGTGAGCAATTTGCCCGAATCATGTTATCACTCAGTCGAACTCCAGCTGACGGAAGATAAACTCTGCTGAATTTCCTTAAGCACACTGTAAAAACTTTTTTTAGTTCTTTAACCCTTGCCTTCCTGTCACAGGGTTTGCTTGTTGCTGCTAGTTTTTAACTTTTTCATTTTAATAATAGCAAGAAAAGACAAGGAGGACTGTACAGACATTAGCCAGACTGCAGGCACTAAAGCTGAGAATCGCATGGCACTCAGTTTTTGTTATCTGCCAGAACATGCATCATTACAAGCCTGATTTATAATGGCAAACCTGCTTTTTTGCCACTTAACTGTTAACAGTATTAATTTGCTTTTATCTTAAGATCCTTTACTGCATCATCAACAGCTTTCCGTTCAGTCTGGACCATTCTGTGACTGCATCAGTTTTAAAGTGACCAGTGTAAAATACATGGTACTTGGTAGCTTGTAAATTACATTGAAGAATAAAGAAAGTTTTATTTATGGCTATTTTGGTGGCTGCAAATGAATTGTGTATTTGGGAATTATAGACATATTTTAGATACAATGAAGGTACAGCATAGTGATGTAAAGGCAAGAGGTGGAGTATAGGCTCAATCCTTGAAAAGTAAAGCTATTTTTATTTATAGCCAACTCTTGGAGAATGTCAGGATATAGCAGCAAAACAATTTAAAGTAGTTTGCATTGTCTGCAATGTTTTCAAGTTCCTTCAGTTTTTTTTAAGAATCACTGATGCAGAATACGGTGCCTGATGTTTAGTTTGAAGCTACATACCAGGCCTATGTAGACAGTGCAGCAACTACACAGAATTGATTAGTGCAGTGTCCTTGAAGGATGTTCCTACCTGTTGCCCTGCCTGTTGTCTGTGTGTCAGAATAGGGAGCCTGTGCATGTAGAGTTCAACCCATTTATCTCTTTGCCTAACTTTTGGAGGGATTATCAATTGCTCACAAGACTACTAGTTTAACATTATATTACACTTTGGGCTTTAGGCTGTTCTTGGGGCCCACAGGCATAGTCTCAGTTCCCCAGTGTGCAAGCACTGCGTATCCTCTGCCTACAGCTACCATGAAGAACAAAGCTAGTTCTATTATGAAAGTAACTTGCACTTTTAGTGTAGTCACAGAAGAACATATAAAGACTATGTTACATGGCTTCTCTTGCTACATAAATATACCTGACTAAGGTATTTATATGCTTATTTGTATAAGTATACAGGTCATCCCCTCATTATCTGCTGGGGTTCTATTCCAGAACATCTAGTAAATAAAAAAAAAATCTGCAGGTAAAAAAAGTGGAAAAATAGATTTAAAGACCCACTTTCTTACCCCTCTGTTGCTCCTAATGGAATAAGGTCATGCCTTGATATCCACAGGGTTTTGTTTCTGGGACTCCTGCTGATACCATAGAATGTGTTAAATAAAAGCTGTTTAAAAACATTAAAAAGTGCATCCATTTACAATTGTGGTTTAAAAACAGCTTTTCATACTGTTGTAGAGAGGCAGTCAGCAATTAGAAATAATAATAATAATAATGTAAAGAACCCCTTGCCTTTGCCTACCTCAACTGGATTGATCACTTGCATGGCTGTCTTTCTACAACTGTAAGAAAAGCAATTTTTTTTTTTAAACTGTGATTTTAAGGAGATGCATCTTTCCCCTACTCCAGGGATCAACACATTCCTTCTCATTTGCAGTGGCCATTCGTGTTGAGTCAAATCTGTATATAAAAAATCAATGTATAACAAGGTTGGACCTGTATACAAAGATTCACCCTTTGGTGGGAGAGAGTGCATTGACTGTTGCCTGCAAATCACTTCTAGGTTGAGGATGTTTATGAAATAATTGGAAAATATATAATGGGAGAAGACCTCACTATCATTTGAAGCATTATCTATTTCAACATTTTACTGTTTTAAAAATTGCTCTTCCCCTAAGGAACAAATATGAGACTTCATGACTGTGTTCATGAATATCAGTATGTCTGTATATTGTTTGTATCTATCGGGCAAAGGAAATGATGTTTAGATGTGTACAGTTTGTGTTTTATTCTACATTATTTTCCATAGCACACTATCCTCGGTGTGTTTCAATTTTATTTTACACTATTTGTTTTTAAATTCCAAGCTTTACAGAAGTTTAAGACCACAACTCTGTAGCACTATAGGAGATACACTGAAAGTCCACACTTATCAAAATTAAACTGGGCATTTATTTCACCTGTTTTGATGCATATCAAATCAGCAAAACTGTCTGAAGTCAGTGTGAGAGGTATAAAGAAACTCTGGGCTCCAGAGGCGTCACTGCAGTGTGCATCATCTGGAGGGATAGCTCATTTTGTTACTCCCATAATGGACATCCTCCTGTACCAGACCATACTGAATAAATTAAGATATCATATGCACAGCGTAAATGCAGTTACATCACTAGGGTTGGTGTAACCCCCCTTAATTTTATTTAATTTGATATAGAGCAGTACAGGTTACCCAACAAATCTGTAACCAACAAAAAACTAGTGGCCAACTTGATGACATTCGCACAACTGAAGAAGAATTCTAGTATCAGAGCTGATACATGGAAATGAG
The DNA here is from genome assembly GCF_035046505.1 of Tiliqua scincoides. Taxonomy (NCBI): domain Eukaryota; kingdom Metazoa; phylum Chordata; class Lepidosauria; order Squamata; family Scincidae; genus Tiliqua; species Tiliqua scincoides. The sequence goes on from NC_089823.1 coordinate 53,315,666, forward strand.
AACTGACTCATACTAACACCTTATTGGTTCCCTGTTGTGTCATAACAGCTCACTGTCTTGGAACAATCAGTCTCATTGGTCAGTTTTGTGTTAAGAAATTTCACTTTTTGTTACATACATTACTTTTTGTATACATTTGTATACATTTTGTATACTTAATGTATGTATACATTACATACATTACTTTTTGTTACAATTGTGTTTTCTTTTTCAAGTTAATCAGCCATAACCTTTGATAGAATACAAGTAATTCAACATGATTTGTTTCATTACATTCTGCATGAAATCACCATTCCAACGATACATAACGTGATGGTGCTATTCATAAATACAAATTTTCCAAACGATTCCCCAAATTTGGCCACTTATGCTGTCACTGCCTTGAGGGTGTCACCTAGTGCAGTCCGCACCCCCCAGTAATGCCACTGCTGGGCTCATTATTGTCCCATGGTAAGATTTTGTATCTGTGGCACACACCTGCATTAGAACTGATCACCCCATTTCTCTATGGCTAGCATATTATTTACTGGCTAAAGACTTAACTCAGAGATATTTCAGAATTCCCAAGTTGTCATTCTTTTGTTCTCAGATGTATGAAGGTGTCTAGGGCTTTATTGGAATATGGTGTGGGATATTCATCTGTACAGGTAAATAACATGGCAATAATACACATGACAATACATGCAGGAGTGCAGAGATTTATGTCATATCATTCACAGTTTGTTTTCAAGTTACAAACAGTCATTTGATGTATGTTGTTTGTCTCTGAGGGAGAGTGGCTGGCTCAGCAGTTCTGCTGGTCCACGAGAGAGGCAGTATTGCTAGAATCTCATAGGTAGGCATGTTTTGCCACAGATTCTTGATGGAGAAGAACAAGGGAAATTTAACAAAGCAAAACTAAAGCCAGATGTTTTAGAGGCAGCTTGATGAAACTCAACTGGGGTCTTCAGACATCTGCTTCTCTGAATCATACCAAGTATTTGGAAGCAGTGGCCACTTAAGAGACAAGCAACATGTTGGAATAAGGTGGTGTGAAAAAGGGAGCTACATTTTTAATATTGGAGGTTTTCTTTTAGTTTTAAAAGTAAAAGAAAAACATAACAGATTTTTCTGAGTATTTGTGATAGTGCTTCATATTTCAAAGTGCCGTATGTCAGCTTGTTATACTTGCAGGAAAGGCTTTCCCTGTCTCATAAACCAGGGGAGCAAGGCCACAAATGTTAAGGAGCTAAGGGAGGTGCCCCATCCCAGTAATCATTTTGGTCACTCTGTTCTGCACCTTTACCATTTCCACTATATCATCTCAAAAAGGATATAGTGGAAACTGACAATTTGCAGAAGAGAGTGACCAAAATGATTACTGAGATGGGGCATCTCCCTTATGAGGAAAGCTACAGTGTTTGGGGCTCTTCAGTCTAGAAAAAAGGCCCCTGAGGGAGGACATAATTGAGGCATACAAATTTATGCAGGGGATTGATAAATGCAGTGAATAGAAGGATTTTCTTTTCTCTCGCAACACTAGAAGCAGGGGATATCCACTAAAATTGAGTTTTGGGAGAGTAAGGACAGACAAAAGTAAATATTTCTTTACCCAGCATGTGATTAATCTGTGGAACTCCTTGCTACAGGATGTGGTGATGGCATCTGTCCTGGATGCCTTTAAAAAGGGGTTGGACAAATTTCTGGAGAAAAGTACATCACAGTTTACAAGCATGATGGGCATGTGCAACCTCCTGATTTTAGAAATGGGTTACCTCAGAATGCCAGATGCAAGAGAGAACACCAGGATGCAAGTCTGTTTTGTGTGCTTCCTGAGGCATCTGGTGGACCACTGAGATACAGGAAGTTGAACTAGATGGGCCTTTGGCCTGATCCAGCAGGGTTCTTCTTATGAGCTGGTTCAAACATGTCAACCATATTCAAAGCACTGGCAGAGTACAGCACTATGGCAGCAACACTAGAATGCAATATGCACACTGACCAGCTAGCATTAGCTGTAATGAAATCCCATTGGAACAAATAGAGTCCACAAGAAGATCTCTATCCACTAACAACAAATATTAAAAATGATTGATGCAAGATACAAGTGATGGTCTGTAGGATTTATTATGCTATAGCCATAACTTTAGCAAGGTTGAGACTATAATAACAGCGAGGTCTGATACTATGATTGTGCAAGTCTACACTCCTGGTATCATCTGAGCATAGGCAAGTGTACAGCTGTACAGTTCCAGGCTATGGCTAGGAACAGAATTCTAATCTAAATGAAGATGACAGAGACTGCTGAATGTGATTGGAAGTATTACAGCAAAGTTTTTTTCTCTTGAGACAATGGGTAAGGATCACCTAGTAACACACTGTCTTTTTAAAAATGTGTAATGTGATTCATTGAGTGCAGTCTGCCTTCCACTGAAAGTGACATTGTCTTTTATTTTAAATAGAGTTGGATTGTATTGATTGTCCAAAACCAGGATGCTGGGCTAGATGAGCTTCTGCTTGCACACAGTGTGGCAATTATACACTGGGGACCAGCTGATCTGAGTAAATGAGGCTACAGTTAAATTAGGAACTGATGAGCAAAGATTTAGTACCACTTTCAATCAGTAAGATGAGCGGGGAAGTGCATTGCCAACAACTGTGACATTATAGTTCGAATGCCGGCAATGTCAATTAAATTGACTAAAAAAACCCGTTGGAGTTCATCACTAAGTAGCAGATTTGAAAATGGTAATGTCTTAAACTAGGTAGGTGAGCGCGCAGGAATGATGTTATGGGATGCGTGCTTTCCAACATGTTCAGAGGAAAGGCTGTGTCAGTGCTCAGGATTATTACTTGTACCATGAACCTAGCAGGAGCAAGGTCTGAGCTTCTGCCTTAGATCTGTAAGAGTAGATGCAACTGTGACTCCTCAAAGGACCTGAGCAATTTGCAATGCATGCAATTTGTTTTTTAGTCTGTTGAGGCATTTTCAAAACAATCAACTTTGAATTTGGAAAAACTAACAGCTCAGGAAGAAGGGCCTTGCTTCTTTTCATGACAAGTGTAGTTTCTGCATGCAAACAGATTTTGATTATTGAGGCACTTTTAAATAAACAGCCCTTCATAGAGTCTTGGGCATTTTTAACTTGGTTCTTAAATGGAGTTTAGAACATAAGAACATAAGAACAGCCCCACTGGATCAGGCCATAGGCCCATCTAGTCCAGCTTCCTGTATCTCACAGCGGCCCACCAAATGCCCCAGGGAGCACACCAGATAACAAGAGACCTCATCCTGGTGCCCTCCCTTGCATCTGGCATTCTGACTTAACCCATTCCTAAAATCAGGAGGTTGCGCATACACATCATCGCTTGTACCCCATAATGGATTTTTCCTCCAGAAACTCGTCCAATCCCCTTTTAAAGGCGTCTAGGCTAGACGCCAGCACCACATCCTGTGGCAAGGAGTTCCACAGACCGACCACACGCTGAGTAAAGAAATATTTTCTTTTGTCTGTCCTAACCCGCCCAACACTCAATTTTAGTGGATGTCCCCTGGTTCTGGTATTATGTGAGAGTGTAAAGAGCATCTCCCTATCCACTCTGTCCATCCCCTGCATAATTTTGTATGTCTCAATCATGTCCCCCCCTCAGTTTGATAGTTTTGACAACATAAGCCTTGTCATCTTAAAGTTGTCTTGTAAACAGAAGCCCTTGGTTGCTGCTCAGCAATGCAGGAAAACACATATTGTTGAAGAAACTAGAAATGGTGTGCGGGGTGGGGGGGAGGATTGCAAATACCCCTAGGTGGTGCACAGACAGGGGCGATGCAACAATCCACTCCTCCTGCACCTCTCTTCCAACTGCACCAATCGGAGGGTTGTCCCTTCTCCTCCTCTTTAAAAAAGGGGGAGGAGATAGGGTGGGCCTCAGATCAGTGCAAAATCACAGGCTCTGTTGGCACAATACCAGAAGTAATTGTGGTGGCATGATGACGCCACCGCAATTACTTCCAAAGGAAGGTGCGACGGGATGTACTCCTGGGTGGCACATCCTGCAGAACTGCAAGTGAATCTATGAAAGAAAATGTAATCACTTTGGCTCAAGGAACAAACACTTTAAGAACATCCCCACACAGCACTGGAGGAAATAATCAAGTTAGCCCAGCTGTATCAAGAACTCTGTCTGTGATCTGAGAAAATGCACAGGTTCCTACAGCGAACTGCTAGGAAAACTTAAGAATAAACCATCCAACTGCATGCACAATTACCTTGGTCATACACAGTAATTTTCTTGGGTTGTGGCCTTTAAGTATGATCCAGTGGACATATAGAAGGACTGTCCCATTTGCCACTTTACAAAACTACTTATAGCTATACCAGCTGTTTTGGTGATGTACATCTGTTAGGCCAAAGGGTCATGTCAGATCCAGGACAGGCATAGGATCCTGCAGCTGCAGAGATCCACCCCCAAACTTTCCCCATCAACATCGTGCCTAAGGCCAGTCTGCAAGGCACTGCTGCCAGTGTGTGGCCTCTCAGCCTTTTTACTGGTGGCTGCACTCAAAAGACTATCGGGGAGGAGGCCTGTGGACTGTGCAGTAAGTTGGCCGACCTTGGAATCCACCAGTGTACTGTGCTGATAGGATTAGGCCTGTAAAGTCACAAGTGCTGGAAGGAGTGGTTTGGATAGGCTGCCCCCATATGTTTATGCAGAAGGATACAGTACCCAGGGAAACTTAGGTGTTTGATGTTCACACCCGTAGGATAGTAGATAGTATCAGAAAAGCCCTCTGTCACCCTTGAAATTTGTCTCATGTTTCTGTGGGGCAGGAACCTACAAAAGTGTGTTAAAGCTTTGCTTTGAGGAAAGACATTTGTTGGCATCCCTACAATTTAAGACCTTTGGAACCAGAAGCTAAGGCTGCAGTGCAACCTTGTTTCATATGATTGTTGTAAGGCTGACCTTTTCGTGATTAAACGCTTTCCGGTAACATTTAACCTGCCTCCATCTTCTCACAAACTATACACAATCTCATATTCTACTAGAGTGGCCCAGGGGGGTTCAAAGATTTCATGAGAAGAAAGAGGCAGTGGAGTAAAGGAGTAGGTGGAATCAGAGGCCACAGCTACACAAAGAAAAAGGTTCACACACAGTTCAAAAAATGAAGAGGTTCCATATTTTTCAATGGGGTTCACTGAAGAGGTGAGTCTTGGGTCTAAAACATGTGACTACTATAACCGGCATGGACAAAAAGAGGTAAGACCCACTAGTTGTTTTTCTGCAAGGGATTCAGCAATAAAGGCTGGTTTGAATTATTTAATTATTTGCTGATACTGTTTTTAGGAACTGCTCTTTTTGTTTTAAGTAAGTTGGGCTGATAAGAGCATAAGAACAGCCCCACTGGATCAGGCCATAGGCCCATCTAGTCCAGCTTCCTGTATCTCACAGCGGCCCACCAAATGCCCCAGGGAGCACATCAGATATTTTGGCATGGGTTGGTTTTAAAATGAATGTGGTGGGTTTAATTGTTTGCTGTAGCCTAATAACAACAACAACAACAACAACAACAGGTATTTATATACCGCCTTTCTTGGTCTTTATTCAAGACTTTATTCAAGGCGGTTTACATCCCTTGAAAATAGGGATTTTTACAATTGAAAAAAGGTTCTTTCTTTCAAGAACCACTACATTCAGGTGTTTCATTCCGATCTGGCTTCACATTCTGGCCTCCATCCTCCCACGCTCAGAGCAGATGGATTAGCTCTGCTTCAGCTTGTCAGCTGCTTCAAGGTCGCACGGTGCCGGTGGCCTCGAACTGGCAACCTTGTGGATGTTATCTTCAGGCAGACGGAGGCTCTACCCTCTAGACCAGACCTCCTGCCCTAGAGCTGGGTAGAGGCTGGATCGATACAGACAATTCATGGTATTGGGGTTAGGTTCCTGAAAAATCAGTGGATACTGAATCCACGGGTATGGAATCATTGATCCTATGGAATCAATGGGGTTAAGGGGGAAAATCAAGGTTTCATGAATACCTTCAGAATGGCTGTGAGCTTCAAAATGGCCACCGCAGATGCTGGGATTGCTTCAGAATGGCCCGGATAGCATCAGAATAGCCATGGATAGGAGAGAATAGACCATGAATGGTAGATAGCATCAGAATGGCCGTGGATAGGTGAGACCATGAATGGAGTGAGGTAAGGGCGCAATCCTAACCCCTTATGTCAGTGCTTTTCAGCACTGACATAAGGGCAATGTGGCTCCGAGGTAAGGGAACAAACATTCCCTTACTTTGAGGAGAACTCCATGAGTGACACCCAACTGCAGGATGCAGCACACATCCCACTGGTACCGCTATGCCAGTGCTGGAAAATACTGACATAAGGGTTTAGGATTGCGCCCTTTGTTGCGCTCTTCATTCCTGTGGATAAACGAATCCACAGGAGCAGTGTGCTCAGGTAAGGAGATTTGACTGTGTTCTTTAAATAAATAAATCTGCTTTCCCTTTTCCAGGCCAGATGAACTTATTCACATCCTCTTTATTAATAAGGATAGTCAGTTATTCATTGGTCCTAACATGGGAGTTATGACACATTGGACCAGGCACCTCTATTTGTGCACTGAAGTGTTAATTAGTTGCAAGAGGCTTGTGATGCAAATTAGCATGCACATTTAGTTCAAAGCACTGTGATATGGATTCACCAGTTGCCATCTAGCAAGTGAAATATGCATAAGTTTGCTTATGCATGCAGATCTCCTTAGCTGGTGACTGTACAAAATTTTTAGCCTTATCGTTGTGGAAGTAAGCCTCAACCTCCTTTTTGTGGAGCAAGAGTGACATCCTGTGGTCACTGAGGCAGATTCTGATAATATGGTTTCAGACTTGAAGAGCACACACAAAAGCGCCAATGAAAATTATATGTTGCATGATAGTTACAATTAAGTGTAAAATCTAGGCTACATTCTGCTGGTTAAGGGAACCTGAATGTTTTAGCTCCAAAAGGATCTCTCTAAACTGGGGAATCAGCAGTAAAATGGCAGGTGTGCTCCAATGTAATTAAGTGTAAAATAATGCACTTGAGGCAAGAAATCAAAATTTCAGGTGTACACTAATGGGTCCTGAGCTGTCTGTGATGGATCTGGAAAGAAACATGCATAAGTTTGGGGTGCTGGTGGACAACTGGATGAAATGTTGATCCAGTGTGTGGCAGCTGTGATGAAAGCCAAATGCATGCTCAGGATAATTTAAAAAGAGATTGAGACTAAAACAACTAATATAATGCCGTTTTACAAACTGATGGTAAGGCTGCATCTGGAGTATTGTGTCCAGGTCTGGTTGCCACATCTCAAAAGGTATAGTGGAACTGGAAAAGGTACAGAAGAGAGCAACCAAAACAATTAGTGGGCTGACGTATCTACCTTACAAGGAAGGGCTATGTGTTTGGGGATCTACAGTAGTGGTGACGCTAGGGGGATGCGCACAGGGAGGATGACATGCATGGGGGATGACACGCTAAAATTGTAGTTTGTAGGAATAATACCATCATGCTATATACCATTGGATGTGGAATGTACAGCAGAATATTATGAAAAAAAACCAGAGTGAAATATCTCCTTCCTATCAAAAGCTATGGCCAAAAAACCAGAAAACAAAAATGCATGGAGCACTATGGAAAGTGAAACTGAGTCACATTGCATGTTCCATCTCAAGTAGGTGGACTTGCCTTAGTCCGCTGGAAAGGGTAGGCTGAGAGGAATCCAATGACACCAGAATGGTCCTGATCCAATGAACACAGCCCCCCAAAAACATTCAAGAAGGAAGTCCCTCCTTCCAAGCTGACCAATGTATTAAGCCCTATAGAAAGTGAAACTGAGCCACACAGTTCTGTTTACTTGTGAGTAAGCAAGCATGCCTTGGCTCCTGGCTGGGTCAAGAAAAGGGGATTGCAAGGCTACCCGAATCATCCCAATCATGGAGCTCAACAAATGCTCACCCGTCCCCTCCACTGTAAAGCATAAAAATAGAGGCTTTTTCAGACCTGCAGTCAGGTGGGTCCTGACAGTGATCTAGTTTAAACACACGAACTTAAACTGAACTGGGCACTGGGAAGGGCTGAAAATCTTACTGATTTTTTTTTTGGGGGGAGGGGGTATTTCAGGCAGGCTTCAGAGAAAATTCATTTGGTGGAACAGGGCGGGCTTCCCCTTATTTGTTTGTTTTACTTTAATTATTTATAATTATTTATTTTAATGTGCTTGATGATTTCGCTTCTGGCCATGACATCACTTCCGGTGGGTCCTGGACAGATTGTCTTTCTAAAAAGTGGGTGCTGGTGCTAAAAGTTTGAGACATCGTCACACCTACTGCCCAGCCCACTGCATGGAAGGAGGTCCATCAAGGGGGTGATGCAGTGGCCTCCAGCACCAGGTGACGCGAACCCTAGCGACACCACTGCTCTACAGTTTAGAAAAAAAGTGCTTGGGGGGACGACATGATTGAGGCTTATAAAATTATGCATAGAGTGGATAGAGGAACTTTCTTTTCCCTCTTGCACAACACCAGAACTAAGTGACATCCACTAAAACTAAATGTCTGTAAAGTTAGAACAGATAACACTGGGGGTTGCTGGGGGACTCCTGTCTGGTACCCTGGCATTTACAGTGTGGGGTGCCACAGGGTTCTATTCTGATCCCTAAGCTTTTTAACTGGGGGAGATCACTGAGGGATTTGGAGTGGGGTGTCACCAATAGGCTGATGACAACCCAGCTCTATCTCTCCTTATCTCATTCAAGGAAGCCTGTGGAAGTCCTGGAGCACTGTTGGGAGGTGCTTGGCGTCTGGATGAGGGCCAATAAATTGAGATTGAATCCAGAAAAGACAGAGGTTCTCCTGGTCAGGAAATCCTTGATGCAGTTACTGAGTCATCTGCCGGCTCTGAATGGGATTGCACTCCTTCTGCAGAAGCAGGTGTGCAGCTTGAAAGTGTTCCTGGACTCAAAGCTCACCCTGGAGAGCCAGATGGCAGCGGTGGCCAGGGGTTTGTTTGCCTAGCTCTGGCTGGTGCATGAGCTGCAGCTGTATGAGTCGATCAGACCTGTCCACAGTGGTCCATGCCCTAGTGACATCAAGACTGGATTACTGTAACGTGCTCTACGTGGGGAAGATGGTTCAGAAACTGCGATTAGTGCAGAATGCGGTAGCCAGGGTGGTCACTGCAGCCAGGCAGTTTGATTCTGTCAGACTGCTGCTTCGGTGACTCCGCTGCCTGCCCATTCATTTCTGGGCCAATTCAAGGTGTTGGTATTGACCTTTAAAGCCCTTCATGGTTTGGGGCCAGATTACACAGGCCTACAAAATTAAGAGTCAGAAAAGTTTTTCCCAAACTTTATGGTGGTTTGATGTGAATTTGGGGTGCCGATTCCAAAAATGGCGTCTGTTTAGCCCTACCACGTCTAGTTCATTAGTGAGTGGTTCAAGCAGCTTCCTCATGAGGAAGCCATGGTGTAGTCTTCCTCATGAGGAAGCTGCTTGAACCATTCACTAAAGAGGTTAGGCCATGTCTCCAAAACTAGACCTGATAGGGCAAAACGGATGCCATTTTTGGAATCGGCACCCCAAATATACCCAGGAATTGGTGTAACGTTTAAGGAAGTAAAATGTGTGTTGGCCTATGTTATCTGAGGTACTGTCTTCTCCCATACATTCCTGTCCACCCTCTTAGGTCATCTGAGAGGGCTGTCCTGCAAGTGCTGCCTATCTCCCAAGTTAGGGGGATGGTGGCACAGGGGCAAGCCTTCTCAGTAGTGGCACCGCAATTATGGAACTCCCTGCTGGGGGAATTAAGATCTACCCCTCCCTCATGGCATTTTGGCAAGGACTCAAAACATTTTTGTTCAGTCTGGCATTTGAGTGATAGGTTGTCTGCTTCCTGTGCCTCTGTAGCAGTACCTTGGTTGTAAATAGTTTGCTCTCCTCCAAATTGTTTAATTTATTTTTTATTATTTTATTTATTGTTTTTATATATTGTATATTTTAGCGGGCAATTGTAAGCTGCCTTGGGCATCTGCTCCAGCAGAGGAAAGGCAGAGTAAAAAATCTTTTCAATAAAAAAAATAGTTTCAGTTACTTTGAAGTTGTGGGCGTAACTGAAACAACACTGTACACAGCAGCATTCCAAATGAATTGACTGTATGTTTCTGGTTTTGAAACTGCATCCTCCCTATGTTACTTTTTTCGACATGAGAGTGACTTGTTGCAGGACTTCTGGACTGTAAGTCACCCTCAGCGATGACTGTAATCTCAAGAATTCTTTACTCTTTTGGAAGATAACACTCACATTTTTACATGGCAGCATGCCTGAAAATATTGGCTACCCTACTTGCTACTCCCACCCTGGTAATCCTGGGGGCTTTGGGGCTTCAGGTCTTCAGAGTAGAGCCTTCAGCTCTTCACTAGGAAACCTTCCCAAAACAATAGTCTGATATTTTAAATTTGGGCTATTTAAAACAACATTGGGCATTACCACTTTAAACCCAAGTGAAGAGGCAACCCTTTTGACCAGTTACATGCATGTATCCAATGCCTCAGTCAAATTCACTAGCCCTGTCTGTCACTGTGCAAGAATTTCACTAGCCCCATCTATCACTGTGCAACAGATCACAAGCTAGCAGAGATGGGCCAGTCCAGTGCAGCTTGAGTCGAATCATGAGCCCCACCCCCATGATTCAACTCAAAAATGAGTCCTAACGTGCAGACTTTCCAAGTTGCCCAGAGCATTTTCTCGACTCGTAAAGACTCGAATCACAAATCTTTCCTTTTAAAAAGCCAGCTGCTGCTCCGTGGGGGAAAAAAACCAGGACTGCCGCCAGGCCGTGTGTGTGTGTGTGTGTGTGTGTGTGTGTGTGTGTGTTGGAGTTCTCTTTAAACACTCCCCTGCTGTCCCCACCCATCCCATCAGTAAGGTAGCAGTGCAGAATGCACCAATCAAGTGAGGATCACGCTTCACTTCCAGTTTTGCAGAAGTGATTCTTCCGCTTCCCTCCCTCTCCCCCAGAGACACATTCTCCATCCAATGATGGTCTGGGGTCTCCCTCCCCCATGTTTTATACATGTGCAGGATCTCACATGGAGTATCCATCCAGCTAAAGTTGTTACTTTTGCAAAAGTTGTTCCTTCTGCAACTTGAGACCCTGACAGTTTTAAGCCCCTCCCCAAAAAACCCTGTTTCCTTCCACCACCCCCAGCCCTTGTCTCTGAACATAAAATACCCTGCTGCTGGTTGCTGCGGCTCACACACACAATGCCTGACTTCCAGATCACCACAAGAGGTCTGTCGGGTGACACGGAGGCGGCACAACCCCAAGCCGTTTCTGGGCAACTTGAGTTGCCCAAATCCACGGTGACTCCCGCGTCAGGAGCCCCAGACTTGAGTGTTTGTCCAAGTCTTTGACACACGTGACTCAAGTCCACATGAGTCAGTGAAAATGGTGTGTTTTCACAACTCAGAATTGAGTCACTTGACTCGGGTTCCCATTCCTGCAAGCTAGTGTAGTTGTTTAGGCTTTCATGTGTTTGCATGTGCCCTCTATTTTCCTGAAACCAGGCACACTCTTATCTGTTCTGGATCTCCTACTCCTGCACAAAATGTCACACTACCAACTGTCCCTCAGCCACCCATGATCCCAACCCACCTCCTTTCAGAGTTTTGGGCGAGTGCTGCTTTGGGCCTATATCATGAATCATTCTTATTTCAAGGACAGATAATCAACACAGAACAAGGAGTTGTTCTTTGCTTCCCCGAGTTCCCCAAGTTGTTTTTTTTTAATTTCCTCAAATCTTTTTTTTGGGAGGGGGGCGCGCAGGAGGAGGTGCCAGCACACATCATATATGCTGAAGTTTAAAAAAAACATATCAAAAATGTGTGTCTGATTGCTTGTGGAACCCATGGATTGTATGCCATTTTTGCAACTAGACAGAGAGTTGGCAGATGGTTCATTATAGCTGAATTCATTTCAAGGTCTGCTCCATCAATCAAATAATCTACATATCACTCAGAGGTTGGTAAAGCTACACTGGAAACACTGAGAGTCTTCCCACCCTACGTCATGGGTATTACCAGTCTGATATTTACTTGGAACATTAAAAATAAACAATTCCCAGTGCTTGAGCAAGCGGTTTCAATGGAATATTTTACATCAAACTTTAGAACTCTGCCCTTCATTCATTTTACTGTGTTAAGAACTGAAAAATCTTCCTTCCAGTTGGCCCAGCTGACAACTGGTCCACTCTTCCTATGGGTATTTGACGTGATCAGGCCACAGTCCAAAGTTTGAGCCTTTGCAGAAATATGTTCTCTTTGGCTCCCTTGGTATTTCATGCCCATTATTTATAAAGGGATGCCTGTTCAGTAAAAGAGAAAATCAATGGTGTGATATATATACAGGAGAAAGCAAAAAGCTTTCGAAGACTGTCAATATGTCTTAAGCATTACCACATGCCTGCGGTTTGCAATGTCAGTACAGCAGACTGTGTGGATTTTGTTGCACTGTAATTCGGAGGTTCTGTCTCAGACTGCTGAGGCTTAATAGATATGAACAGAAACGCCAAGAATGTGAAGCAAAGAGTCTGCTGAGAGATCAGGTTGGTCAGGCTCTTTCTTTATTGTTTAGTAGAACTGTTTCAGATTTCAAATGTTTTTAAAATCTCACCTAATGTAGAAGATGGAGTTCAATGTGTAGCCAGTGTGTTAATGAAATAATGCATCTTGTGTATACAGTTGAAACTCAGAATACTGTATTGGTTTCAATTATTCTCCTCCCCCCCCCCCACATCTAAACCACCAAATGCCGATGGTTTGCCTGTTTTGAATCAGCGCTCAACTTTGTCATATGTTCAGAAGCCTTTTGTAGGCACTGTTTGTAATAAATGTTTGCACAGATGCAGTCGCAGACCCCTTTATATATGGATACGTCCCACTGATGTTAGTAGATCATTTGGGGGATGGACAGACCGAAGCATATGTTGTGACAGTGTTAGGAAGAGGATACAGTGTGAGGTGCAGAGTTATGAGCTGAGCATTCCCAGAATGGACTGATGTTTGCCAATTACCAATTGGCTTCGCTAACCAATTTGTGAAATCTATGTTTTAATATTATTATGCAACCTTCCTGACCGCACTTATTAGAAAATCAGGTTTTTATAAACGCACACACACAATTTAAATAAACCTCATCATAACCAAGTTGCTGTTAAACTGAAGTGTTTATTGTTGGGATTCTGCAGTCCCATCCTCACCGTTCTAGATGTATTTAGGGGGTTACCTAAACATTATCCTAGCCACATGGGGTCTGCTTTTCTGTATGGGTCCCATGGCAGAACTAAAATTTAGAATATCCAACCACATCAGTGGGAAATAGATGCTTGGGTCTATCCTGTGCAATCAGGTCCATGTATTAACGGTTTGTTTCTGTGAATCTTGTATGCTAGCAAGTGAGCTACCTAGGAAGTCTGATCCTACAGTTTTATCTTTTCTTCCCTGCAGCTTTGGCATGTTCTGGAGGGAGATCAATGTTGATCATTGTTCCATCTCCTGCAAAGAGTGGTAGATAGGGGAGAAGGCCTGTAATAGTTTGCCATTCTGCTTAAATGTCACATTTTCTGTTATGTAGAAAGATGTGTTCATTAAATCATAATGGTGATTTTTGCTATAGAAAACAAATATAAAGCGTGTTTTAATTCAGTTTCTCTATTGCATAAATTGGCACATAGCTTGAACATTTTAGAGTAGCACCTTGGATATTTATTGCTTTTGTATGCAGCATATGTCTGCTAGTGCATTTAAATTAATGGTTCTGCAATAATGTATATACTAAAGCAAATTCTGATTGTTGCCCATGGATATGCATTTTCTAATTTGCTCATTTTTTGAGCTTTTGGAAGACTGAACTAGGACACAACAGCCAGGTATATGTTTGAAGACTTTAGATGTGTTTGACTTAGAATAAGAATTTGTCTTCTGTTGTGCGCTGCTGCTTTAGAAGCCATGGCCAGGAAGGCTTTGACTGAAAAATGCCATGTAATAAGTCTGGGCAAGCAGTTTAAGTTTTGCAACAGAAGCTAGTGTGGATACTTGGACCTGTGTAATTGCTGCTGCTGCTGCCACCACCTTAACAAGTGCTAGAAATTAAATAAGCTGTGCAAAGCTGGCTTGTTTTTTGTATGTGCTTGGTTTTTCCAGCACATTGTCATAAGCAATCATTAGTTATGTTTGCGCATATCCAGTAACTTTTAAAATGTTGCAACCAGGAGAATTTGGCCATTTCCATCTGATGAATATGCTCTCTAGGGAGAGATTGAGCTCAAGTTGTTCATCTTCCTAAACACAGCTTGGTGTATATTCACAGTGAAGAAATCTGGGTAAAAATATTAGATGCACCCATACTTGTAACTTTTGTATGCTTGCCTGTGTGGCCAGTTATTTATTTTGGAGGTTTGAGCAGTGGGGAAGAGAGAAGACAATTGCTGCATTTTCCTGAGACCCAAGAGCCAGGAGGGGGATGACCTGAGCTTCAAGACCCGCTACCATGAGAGAAAAGAGGCTAAATTCAGAAAATTGTAGGTTGTGCTTGGTTCTGCAGAGTTTCCTTGTACCTATATATCCAATCCATGTGACTGATCAAAATATTGTATATAAGCAAACCAATTGCTCTATTCCAAAATTTATAATAGCCCAAAATCTATGAAGGCATTGCTGGTGCTCACATGCAGTCATCCATTTACTTCAATGTAAGAAACCAATCCCTTTCTAACTACACATTTTGCTCCTGCCATTAAAATGAATAGTAATGCAGAAGTGCAGACTGCTAGAATATAATGATATAATTTCTGTACACAAAGCACAAAGACTCTGAACTGTAACAGTTGCATTTTAATTTTATAATCCTTTGCATACTAATTTGGCAAGCCTCATTTTGAGTAGTCAGGCATAGAGCTGAACGACAGAAACTCAACATGTGCATAGCTAAGAATTCACAAATCTATCTTTTGTTATTTATGATTATACGGTGTACATTCTCAATAGCATTGTCTGGATACTAAACAATTTATGATACATCTGGCCATCAATTTCCTCCTAATTCTTACAAGCATGTTGGACTACCAGCTGTATCCTGACTTTTGGGGAAAGGTGTTTCCTACCATCGAGCCTTGGATTACCTATGATTTAATGGGACTAGCAGCCTTTGTTTATTCAGCAGAAAAACTAACACCATTCTTTTCATTCTGGATTGAATGAAATTGAATAAAGTAGGAAGCGTGTATGGAAGCTTTCCTGTGAATGTATACAGTGTGCAATGGAATAAGGATTAACTTCTGGGGGAAAAAAAGTAGCTGTTTATTTTTACTTTGATTTGATTTGATTTTATCTAAAAATTGCTCAACATATGCAAAGTGTTGAAAATAAATGTATGAAAATGTGTAAAGCAACATACAACTACAACCAGTAGTCAAAATTCTGAAGAAGAAATCTATAGGATGTGGCTCAGTACTAGCAGAAGCATGAAATCAAACAAGCTTAAATTCACCTCCAGGAACACTCTGTCACAATGTTTTGTCTATGGGCAGAAAGAGTATAAAGATGTTGCAATGAGTTTCCTGAGGCAGAGAGTTCCAAAGACCCAGTGTTCTTACCAGGAAAGCATTGCTCAGAGTTCTCATCACTCTCACATCCAGTAAGAGGGAATGCAGACAGAGCTGACTTAAAGGTTGGAAAATAGTATATGGGAAAGAGGGCTCACTCAAATGGCCCAGGCAGTGTGGAGTTTTAAATCCACAGCTTGCACTTGGTCCGAGGGCTAACCTATGGATTTTAGTAGCAAAGGCTTTAATCCATGACGTAGAGTCACTGTTGGTCTGTCTGACGCTGACAGAATGTGGAACTGGAAATTGTCACCTCCTGTGAATCAAGCAGCAATGCAGAGTCCAACACCCTGCTTAGGCTTCTTCGGGAGAAAGTGATCTGAAGTTGGGCAACTGACCATTGCACCTGAAATGGCTTAAAACAATTATCATCAATATATTGATAATACCATACACTTCAAATTTTTGAAAAATTTTCCCCTTGCTAGGTGTTAAAAAAAAAGATTAGAAACAGGATTGAATCTTGAAGTACCTGTGGGTCAGTTTGTATGGAGTAGAGCAGACACGATCCAGTAATACGTTCTGAATTCATCCAATCATACCTCAGTAGCCTTCACTCTGAACATTCCTGAAGAAAGAGGCGCTGTAATCATTTGCTCTGGGAAATCAGGCCTTTTCTGTTCATGAAGTGCACTGAAGCAGTTGCATCAGGCAACAGACTGGATAAAGGTTTCTTTACTGTACAAAAGTACAGTAGTGTGCTAGAGCAGTGGTTCCCAAACTTTTCAACTGGCCGCTCCCTTGACCTACTGGGCCATTGGCCGTGGCTCCCCATTAGGACTACAATCCTATATATTGTACAAAGCAGTGAATTTTTTGTGAGGCTTCCATGACCCCCCTGGCTGGTTTCTGTGGCTCCCCAGAGAGCCACAGTTTGGGAGTCACCGGACTAGAGTGTCAGAGATGTTCTAGTTCACCACTTTTCTCTCCTCTGCCGTTCCATCTCTTCTCCACTTCCCTCTTCCTTTTTGAGCCCAGGGAACAGAAGAAGCAGTAGTGGAGGTAGTGGCTGGCACATCATCAGGTAAGTGGAGTTGGCACTTGGCCTGCCACTTCAGGTGCTGGTAGTCTTGGGTGAGCTCTGTGGGACATCCAGAAAAATCAATGAAGTCATTCTGCCATTGCCCATTGCTGGATGGAGATTGATGGCCACCATTCTTTCCCAATGCCCATTCTAGTTTTGTTTCTCCTATCTCTTCCAAGTACATTAGAAGACTAAAGTGTACTGCTGCTGATGCAGTATGCCTGAGATCTGAGAAAAATGCTGGACCTTTCAGTTTGAATGAGCTTTAACTTCATTACTGGAGTCTGAAGTAATTAGTTGAAAATGGGAATTCAATTTAATCTAAAGGATGGCTATTATAATGCTCTGCCTCACCTACAGCTTTCCAAGGCTTTTAGCCTCTTGACAAGCAATCTATCAAAGGAGGAATGTTGAGTGCATTCATTTTTGACTTCCATTCTTCTCTTACAGCAGCTCAAGTGACTCCAGCTGAACTCTGGCATTTATCACAGACAAAATTAGGTCAGCAAAGAACATAGAGGTACACAACTGAAAAGGGGATACATTTGTCCTATAAAGGGAAAGAGAGAAAGCGATTCTCAGATTGTTTAATTCAGCTGCTGCTCATTGAGGTAAGAGGTTTTTTCTGAGAAAATGTCTAAGTGGTTTTTCAATATGTGCTCTGTCAGGGTAGCTTAAATGGTTATATGAAGATAATTCAGTATGTTTGCTAGCGAACTGCATAATCTGAGTTGAAAAGGTATCGCTTGGTCTCCCGGATAGTTGCAAATAACTGTTGATGTTATCCTGGAGATAGTTTTAATGGTCTCTTCAGTGAAAGTGTTGAATTCTGTTTACGTCCAATGGCATGAAGCAGTAGGGGGAGTTGCCCACCTACAAACACATAGTACAATGGAAGACAAATATAGCTGTTTTTTCTTCTCAACTCGTCATGTTACATTTGCTCTTTATTCAGCATTTTAACTATTGGATTTGGTGCTCATTGTCTGTTTTTCAGTTTATGCTCAAGTTAGCATAGCATGCTTCTATAATACATATGGCCATAACCTAATGCCCTTACAAGCTGATCAAGTGGAAAGATGAAATTTCTTCTTTAACTATTCAGAAGTTGGTTGATTTATCACCAAATTTTACACATTGAGTAGTTTGGAAGTAACCTTACTTGTTTGGGTGTAGGTAAGAATTGTGGCACTTTCATGAACTTATTGAGTCATGAGTTAGAAAACTTTTGAACTATTTTAGAGTATTTTTGTTTAATGCCTGCAAATAAATAACAGGTTATTTAGTAAGTCCCAACTTATTTAATTCTCCTATGAATAGACTGAATGCGGTAGGTGTAAATGCTCAGATTCCAAATGCTTTGGAATTTGAGCATTTACACGTACCGCATTCAGTAGGTATGCTTTGGAATTCACTGGATGATAAACCAGAGCTGCCTTGTGTATTACCAAGACACTGCAAAAAAGGAAGTGAGACATACATCTCACTTGATCAGACGCACTCCTAGAAAGTGTGTTTAGATTACCTTTCTGCATGTGAGCCAGTTTCATGTATCACATATACATGTTCCCAATTAATACATGAAATCAAACACAGTTAACAAGCGTTAAACATCAATTTGTATGTATAGAGTTATAAAAGCCCTTTTAAACCACACATTACTTTTTTAGTGTATATATGATGTGAAGCCTTTGGAAAACTGATAGAGATACTGAGATCTCAGTATCCAAGTCCAAGTCTAACCTTGGCACCACGCTGACTAATTTTGGGGGCTGTTTATTGGGAAAGTCTTTAGAAGACCGTACTTGGTCACTGTATCCATTTCAAAGTTAGAATCTGGTCCTCCTCCTTCCTTTCTGTATTTATAAGTAGTTACCTCAATATGAGCACAAAAATATACTCAAGGGTTTTCAGGATCAATTGTGGAATGATGGACACAGCAGTATTAGGAAAAAGAAGGGCCCAATGCTTAAAGGCTGTGTGTGAAACACAGTTCTTCAAAGAACATCTATATGTTGGGTTTCAACATTATTTAAAATTTTAAAGATTTTTACTGCCAATCTATCGTTAATCACATTATCACAGGGAAACAGACAAATTCTATGAATGAGCAATGGCATTTATTTTGCTCTTGCAGGATTACTGCAACATGAAACAATCACAACACCTTTGAGGGAAAATAGGATGTGAAGCTTGGATATGTGTCCACCCTTCATGTCAGAATGCACACCTGTGTGGAGGATGCAGGCCTGCTACCTCTTCAGTAGAGGCCCTGCTGCTCCATCATCATGTCCTGCCCGTACTTCTTATGGTGGCAATGACTCGTAACAAGGTCTCTTGGTTAGCAGTGTGCAGGTCATAAAACTCCCTTCCATGGAGGTTCACAGATGGCTCTCAGGCTATAGGTTGTGAAGACCTTTCCATTCTGTCTCATCAGACATTTGAACTATGTTGAATTCTTTGTCTGGCCTCTGTTTCTGCTATGATTGTTCACTGTTGCCATTTTCAACTTTTAATTATAATGTCTTATTTTATTATGGCCTTTGTGCTGTTTTTTTATGTAGGACATTTTGAAAGCCTTTACTTGTGGAAAAGAATGCTAAAAATACCAATAATAAATACACATATGACAGGGAAGGTTGGGTGACTGATGTGTGATTTAATGAACAGGAAGCTACCAAATCAAGACAATGGAAAGTGAAGGGCTTGAATAGGTCCTAACTGTGGGCAAGCAGAGTGCATTGAATCTTGGGGGGAAAGGGGGTAACAGGCAAAAATAGGCTTGCACTCTGGGACAAGAAAGAGTGACATGCAAAGGCATGACACTAAGATCTTCTACTGACTGTGTGGAGATTGGGGTGGGGCCACTGGATGAACTGACATTGGAGAGAGGACTAATGCATGTGGTTCCACTTTCCTTTCCATCTATTCAGTGAACATCATGGGGAATAACTGACAAATTGGGGAAGACCCTAACTCTACCTCCCACCATTGGTGATGATGCAGCTGTGCCAATGGAGTGCATGCTGCATGCAATGATGGGGGTGGGGCAATTTCCCCCATCATTTCCTAGTCAGGAGACCAGGAAATTGTAAGGAAAAACATTTTTCCCTTACCTCTCTATAGGCCTCCTGGTGGCTTACGGTTCTTCTTGGACCGAAACCACTTATATAACTGGCTTGAGGAGTGAAAAGGGAAGGGTTGGGTTCAAAAAGAGGGGATAGGATCCTGGTTCATACTGGTGCTGCCTGGATCCACTTTTCTCTCCCCCCCCCCCCCCGACATGCCTCCTTCTCCCTTCCTCTTTCCTGCCACCAGCATACTGAGAGCAGTGGAGCCTCCAGGAGCCACAGCTGCATGTCCCGTGCCTTGCCCATTTGCGGCAGTGGTCCAGAATTGTACAATGGTGACCTGGTTTTCACACTGCCACAAAAGTCCTTGCACTGCAAGAATGTGAGTTCCGGCAGTGCAATGCCCAGATAGGATTGGAATCCCAGTCACAGTTTACTACAACGATCATATGTGCAACCAAAATATTAATAGCTTTTCATCACTGGTTGTACTTACAGGGAAGTTGTACGTTCACCCGGCAGCACAAAAGTCAGAGTTCAGCACTTGTAATTTAACAATAGAGGTAATCAGAACAACTGCTTGAGAGACCAAACTCTCTTTTTGACATGCTTGGTGATCTATTACAAGATTGGCGGAGGTGAACTAACAAAGTATAGGAACAGAATCATTGTGCATATGCAGGGTTGCACTCTAAAGCTCAAAGGAGGCAGGATAAATCTCATTAATAAGATGATCATTCTATCTTGTTAATATCGTAATGGTTGCTGGGTGACCACCTTTGTTAAGCTGAATGATTGCTAATTGTCAAGGATGGTTGGTTGATGCTCCCTGAATAGGAACTAATGTATGAAGCTCCCTTTCCTGCTCAGGAAATGTGACAATCTTCAGTTAATGGTAGAGAAAGAGTGTACTTTTGTGGTATAAATTGGGGGACAGAGTCAGCCTGAGAGTTGTTCACTTATGGTTTAGCGGAACTGACAGAAACCAGACTGAAAGGGATCATTTTGGAAAGTGGTTTTCCAGCTTCTACCCCTTTAAAGCAGGGTTGGGAACATTCTGAGGATCCATAGGCAAAAGCACCCATCACTTCTGGGTTCTCCCCAACATCACTGCAGCCACTGTCAATGAAAGGAAGAAGCCCTTTTAAAACCAGTTTCTTACCTCCCTGTTGGTGGCGATGGTAGCAGCAGTGGCAGGGAGAACCTGGAAATGATGGGTGCCGTCACCTACAGGTCCCACTATTCACACCTCCTCTTAAGGGGGGAGAATTTAAAAAACACAAAACCTGGGGGGTTCCACCCCCAGGTTGGGGGCCACTGATTTAGTGAGTCTGAGCATTTAGAGAATCGAGTGGCTACACCATGCTGAGGATAACTTTCAGTGTCTTTTGCTTATTTATATGTGTAAATGAATAAATATTACAAAACCAGCATAAGTTCCAAAGTGCACTCTTCAAACCAAAGCCTGTACCACTACTCCTGAATTGTTCTTCTGTTGGGCAAGTGGTGTCACTTAACATATGTTTTCCATAGATATTTTGATAACTGGTGTTTCAAAAAAAAGGGGGGTGGTGGTTAAAAGACTGCCCTTTCCTGCATTACATGTTTTCAGGTACCTAATAATGTTTGATCACATGTATAAAATGTAAAGTGTTAATGTTAATACTTCAATGTGTTAATGTTAATGTAATCCCTGAATTTTACAGGCAGAAGTTGGCAATCATGCAAGGACAGTTGTCACAGCTCTCCTACAAGTGCTGCCTCTGTCCCACGTTAGAGGGATGGCAGTGCAGTGGCAAGTCTTCTCTGTAGCGTGTCACTGGCAAGCGTGTCAGAGCTGCTAGTGCAAATGGCCAGCAATACTGTGTGCCTGCCAGTGACAGACCTGAACCATGCTGGAGCTGGTAAGGTAGCAGAGGAGGTAGGCTGTGGATGGTTCAGGGAAGGTTTGGGACAGGAACAAGTAGAGAGGAAGGCAGGGGTGGTTTGGGGGCAGATGGGGTGGATTTTGGGGGCAGCAACATGCACAGGGATCTTAATCCCTTTCTTGCATCCTTGCACACTCCTTCCTCTCCTTGGTGTTGCACCAATTTGGCGTGGATCCAAGGAGATCCATACACAACCAGGTGGCCTAGACAAATGTAAGCAGAGTTTTTTTTAACCTTTCGCAGGCTGCCTGGTCGCCCTCCCCCCACTTTGCAGCACACACGTTGTTGATGTGTCTGCATGCGATGGAGTGACTGGAATAAGACTGGTTAGTTTAATATGACTTCTTTCAGGAAGTCATTTCAGACCTTATAATTGAGGATCGAGGCCAGGAAGAAGGTTAAGATTCAGCAGATGCTGTTGCCAAGCCTGCCCTCTTCCTGGTCCCAATCCGTCCTCCTCCCTGCCCACATTGCTTTCCGATTCCACTCACCCCTTGCACACACTTATCGGGGCTAGTGGGTGTCCCTTGTCCACTTGTGCACACAATCAGCTGCATGTGGCAGTAGCCATGCTGCACATTCTGGTATGTTGCCTCTTGCAACAGCCAGAAAATGCCTATCTCTGTAGTAATGCTTGTTCCAGCAAAGTTACGCACCCATAGGATTGGGTTGTGCATCTCACAAGTGCATGTTCTCCAGTAATTTTCTGTTACCTACCTTCTTGGGTGTCCTATATCTCCAGACCCAATATTGAAGAGGGGGAAAAAAAGAATGCACTATTCTGCAAAGGTTATTGTTTGGGGCAGCCTTTTAAATACCAGCTAGACTCATGGAATAGGCCTTTCAAAACTGCTGCAAGGACTCATCCTAATATGATTACAGTACTATAGAAGTGCTACTTCTGGCCTTCAGGATTGAACCAGCTGCTCCTATACATCTTCCTTTGTAAGTTAATGTTAGTAGAACAAATGTTAGTGGCACAAGGTTGCAAGTGGGAGTCGATTCAGAAAGGAATATGTGCTGTTTTTTTTTCTTTTGAAGGGCAAAGCAGTTTTTTTAGTGATCTTTCAATGCAAGGTAAAGTTCAGGGTCTTTTGTGTGAGAAATTAGCATGTTCTCAGGGTCTCTTGCAGTCTTAGCAAAAGTGTGCACAGTGATGAGAATTTCAGACATTCCAGGTTAACCTTGGCCAAAGCTGTGGTCACTTGTAAGTCTAAGGAAAAATGCATTAGGTGAATCTATTGGGTTTTTTTTTTAAAACTGCCTTTTGTTGGAAAAGACATCTGTAAACAGTATTTACTGCTTCTCAAAGTAATGAGTGGATGATGTAATTTTCAAGGGAGAAGTGACAGGTTGAGGTGCTTAACCCCTTCCCCATACCTCACTCCTTTGCCAAACCCCCCCATCCCAGCCACCTGGGTGCAAGAAGCACATGCCATGTGCAAGAAGCACATAGGTTGGACCCATTCACCTGGGATTTGCAGGACAAATCCCTGCAAATTTGGATTTGCAGGACAAAAACAGTAGCCATGAAAGGGTGACGTACACATCTCAGCTTCCTTGTATCGTTTTTAGAAATTGCATTCTTTGCAATGGATTATTGGGAACTTGCGTTCTAAAATCCATATTTGCTGCCAAAAATGTACATTGGCCTAAAACTTGTACTGTTTATGAGAACCAAATAGTTTAAACCACTTGTGTACCTATACCCATATTATATATGTGCTTGTTTGAATGTGCATAGATGGGAGCATGGCAGTGGTTCTGATCCCATTCATTCAATTCAATTCTTTCTTGAAATTTTTTTACCACCTTTCCTCCAAGGAGCTCATGGTGTTATACATGGTTCCTCCCCTGTCTTCACAACAACCTGAGACGTAGGTGAAGCTAAGAGATAGTGACTGGTTCAAGGTCCACCCAGGAAGCCTCATGACTAAATGGGGATTTGAACTTGTATCTTCCAGATCTAAGTCCAACTCCCAAACTATTACACCACCTAGTTTTACACAAGTAAATGAGGATATCTACAGTAAGCTCCCACATCCACAGCTGTTATCATGATGGACTCTCTACAGGTGTTCTCAATTATGGAGGTAGATTGAGGGTAGAACCTGCTTCCACAATGCCACGTTCAAGAGCACATGCATTCATTCAATGAATGAAGAAGGCATATCTTCAAGTTTTTTTTTCTTTGCCTTTCATGTGTTATATAACCAGTATATCTTTTTATATATTTATTACTCAAATTAGCTTTGACAGGAGATTTGATTCCTTCCTACACTTCCTTTTAAGTATCTTAAATAAGCAAGCTAAGATCCACAGGTGCACACAAATTAGGGTGGGTTGAAATTAGCTAGTTTCATCTGCTCTCTTAGTTTCAGTTGCTGCTGAGAGTGCTGTAGGACTAAAAGTGATTTTAAAATAGAAATCATTAACAGCTCACTCAAGTGTTCTACATTCTAGATATCAGAAAATAATTAAAAGCACATTAAGTAAGCATGTAGTGAAAGTGTACACATATGCAATATGCAGAATTAATAAAGAGGAAAAACTCAGAGACTTTGGTATGTACTTATTCTGGGCTGGTATATATTCTGTATATGTATAGACATTTGAAACTCAAGAGGATTCCAGCCTCAATCCGCTTGTTCATGCTATAGAACTTCTGTTAAGTGCAAATTCTTTTTTTTTTAATTAATTTTTCCAAAAACAAAAATAACAAACACGCATAACACATAATACAATACATACAATACATAAACATACATACAGAGGGTGCAAGATATCATACATCACTATAACTAATAAATCATTACATATTTCCTAATCCAGTTCCTCTTCTACGTTAGCCTCTTAATATTTATCATTTATCTATCATATCATATATAATATATCATATATATAATATATTCATCTAAATACCCTGTCTTATATTTCTACAACTTTATTTTCAACTAAGCATAAAATAATTTTCATTACTCATTCT
The DNA here is from genome assembly GCF_035046505.1 of Tiliqua scincoides. Classification (NCBI taxonomy): domain Eukaryota; kingdom Metazoa; phylum Chordata; class Lepidosauria; order Squamata; family Scincidae; genus Tiliqua; species Tiliqua scincoides. Next base: position 53,340,351 of record NC_089823.1, read on the forward strand.
ATATCGGTTTCACTGTTAAGCCAAGCTGTCTAAAAATCTGTCCATTTCCACCACATTCATTATTTTCTCTATAAATTCATCTTTCATTGGGATCTTCATGTCTTTCCAATATCTGGCATATAAAATTCCCACTAGAATTAATATCATAATCCAATATCTAACATATTAAATTCTAACAACTTTTAATATCCAAATAATTACATATATCATTTCTCTATCTATAACATCGAAAATTAATATATCCTCATGACTAAATACATAAACATATACGTAAACATCCAAAATAATATCACCTAAAATTAATTCTAATCATTAAAATTATCCTCTAAAATTCTAACATCTATTAATATCAAGCTAACTAAAATTTTATACATATTACATATCACCTATAAAACTTCTCATTGACATCTAATAAACTTTAATTTCTAATATACAAAATTAACACATTACTGTCTTTCTTTTTATCTATTCCCTTGTCTCCAATCTAAATATCAACAGGTCTGCCATATCTCTTCTCTTCTCTAGACTTTAACTTTCCATCTTTTTTTTCTAATAAATTTCACATGAATTCCTCTTAACAGATCACAGTTTAATGTACTCGCTCTTCTTGCTAACTCAACATCTTGATGAGTCATCTCCTTCACTTGATCATTCTAATCTATGTCAGTTGGTTGAAGTATTTCTTCTTCCTTCACTTGATCAATCTGCATCAATTAGTCAAAGTAGTTCTTCTCCTTTCTGGTCTGGTGACTTTTGAGTCTTTATCTTCCAAGCTGTCTCCATTAACATTATCTCTTCCAATTGTTTGTTTTGTCCTGTCTCCAGTGTTTTGGATTTATCCTCCATTTCTTTGCTCTTTTGTTGATCCTCTCCTGTTTGTTGCATATTAGACTCATTTGTCTGTTGAATTAAGATTTCCAGGCTAATTTGGATTTGTAAATATTGATTTGCTTGTTGCTTTCCCATTTCCAATACTTTTTCCATAATCCTTTGTTTTTTCTCATATGATTCGGATATATCATCTTTGAGTTGCACACTAAGATCATTTATTTGTGTAGTTAACGCATCCAAACTAGCTTGAATCTGCAGATATTGATTTGTTTGTTGCTGTCCCATCACCACTAATCACTAATCACCACTAATCTGTCCCATCACTGCTGTCCCATCACCACTAATCACTAATCACTCTATATTGTCTTGTATTGTCTGCTTCCATTCTTTCCTTTCAGTTCCTCTTGTGTTAATTTTCCCAAGCTGGAGTCCAGGGCAGAAGAGCTCCTAACTTTCACTCCTTTCCCTGCCACCCTTTTTCTTCCTCCTTATATCTTCTTTCTTCTTACTTCACTTGTCAAGTCCTGTTCTTGTACTTGTAGTATCTTTTTTTAGTCCACTAGATGTCCCTGCTGTTCTTATTTCTGTTTATATCTTATTTCTGTTATTTATATTTGTTTCTATGTCAACTGCATTCCTTTCCAAAAGATAATCAAAGAAATGAAAACAATCAACCACTTTTGTAAAACAAAACAAAAAATGCAGGTCTCCAACTGCTCTCCACAGCCACTCCACAAGCTCTCCACAGGAAAAAGAAACTGAACACTCCACAACAATAATTGTATTCCAAGACGGTTAATTTGTAGTCCAACGAATTTTAGATTTATAGAGTTATGCACTCATATTTCCATAACAAGCTCGGCAGATCTCCTCCAAAGCTTCTTCTCACATCAACAAACAAATACGCAGAGAAAGCCTCCCACTCCTTCCTCTTCTCCCAGGATGGGGAAAGCCTGCCCCTCCTTCTCCTTCTCTTGGGCAAAAGCTTAATCAGGCAGTCAATTAGTCAATTAATGCCAAACACACACAATGAAACAACACTCACTTGCTTATTTCAGCTTCCTTCCCTGCTTGGAGCCTTCGGCTTAATTTCAACATTGAATCCTCACCATCACCGACATTGATGGCTGGGTTCCCTTGGAGAAAAAAACAGTCCCTGGCTGGACCCTTCTTCTCTCAAACCGTACACCATCTGTAGGATCAAGGCCTCTCCTGGCCACTGATCCTCAGATCTCATCAGACCTGTGATTCTGGGAAGAAATAGCATGTTTTCCAAGAGCTTTCCAGGAGCTCAGAAAAACAAGGCTACTCAGCCACGTTAGGCCCCGCCCCCATTCCAAATGTGCAAATTAAAATGGACTGAATGTTTTGCTTTTCCAAACAGAATATCTCCAAAAATGCTCACAAAAAATATTTATCTTGTAGATCAGGGGTGCCCAAACCCCAGCCCGGGGGCCACTTGTGGCCCTCGGGGACTCCCAATCCAGCCCATGGGAAGCTCTCAGTCTCCAAAGAGCCTCTGGTTCTCAGGAAACTTACTGGAGCCCGTGCTGGCCCAATCCAGCCCATGGGGAGCTCTCAGTCTCCAAAGAGCCTCTGGTTCTCAGGAAACTTACTGGAGCCTGTGCTGGCCCTATGCAATTGTTTTCAGCATGAGGATGACTCTTCAACCTCTCACATAAGCAGTGGAATGAGGGCTGCTAGCTTTTTGACATCTGTGATGCAGCAGTGGCAGAGAAGGAAACACCAGCTTTGCTTTGTGCAAGGCCTTTTATAGGCCTTGAGGTATAGTAAGACCTTCATTCATTCATGTAAGTTTCATCTCTAATATATTCATTTATGTAAATATATTCAAATTTTATTCCTGGCCCCGGACGCAGTGTCAGAGAGGTGATGTAGCCCTCCTGCCAAAAAGTTTGGACACCCCTGTTGTAGATTAAAGAAACAAACAAGCAAAAACATACATGGCTCAAGTAGGATCAGATTGGGAAAGTTTGAAAGGACTTGCCAAAGAAGTTAAGACTGTTTCATTTTTTGGCCGTAGTTGCTAGTAATATTGCTACCCTTGTGGTTCATTTGGCTAAGAAGTATTTTAAAGAGATTGTTCTTTTATACAGTAGAACCTCTTTAAGTTGACCACCCAAGGGACCCAAGAGGAAATTGGTCAACATAGGGAGGTGGTCAACATATGGGGAAAAACGGCATTTAAATATTATCATGTTTAGCTCCCAGGACAACAAATGCAAGGCCAAGTTATTATTTAGATTGGATTTTTTAAAAGTTTTATTGCAAATATCAATGAGAACTGATCCTCTTATGATGCTTACTAGTTATATCATCTATATCTATATCAAGAGACAGAGAATAAACAGCCCACAATCAGTGTTTAAAAAATACCCCTGAAAATTCATAAGCTTAAAAAAAATTGTAAGTTAAAAAAAATACTTGGATTCATAGCAGACAGGCAGACCAATGCTATCCCTTGCCAGTTCATAGCATGTAGCATGTTACATAGCCCCAAGAGCTAAAAAAAAACACAACAAAAAAACTTTTTTACTTAGGCTGCCTGGCCTCCACTGGGTCTGCTCAGATTCACTAAACGCCAGAAGGTGTTTGAAATGGTCCCTCACTAAAAGCTGTTGAGAAAACTACACAGTCAGGGATTAAGAGGACAGGTCCTCTCATGGATTGGGGACTGGTTGAGGACCAGGAAACAGAGAGTGGCTGTCAATGGGCAATTGACAAAAAAAGTGGAGAGAGGTAGAAAGTGGAGTGCCTCAAGGATTTGTCCTCGGACTGGTGCTTTTCAACATCTTCATAAATGACCTGGAAACAGGGATAAGCAGAGAGGTGGACAAGTTTGTGGATGACACTAAGCTTTTCTGAGTGGTGAAGACCAGAAGGGATTGTGAAGTGCTCCAGAAGGATCTCTCCAAACCAGGAGAATAGGCAGCAAAATGGCAGTTGTGTTTCAATATAAGTGTAAAGTAATGCACTGGTGATGGGAACCAAAGTGAAAGTACAGTGGCTTCACTATGCACAAGCAACCTCATGTCCCTCACAACTTGGTACATGTCCAGGTACAATCAGCAGCCGGCACAGGTCTGTTGGCTATGTGCAGTGTGCCCACCTATAAAAACCCTTTCGCACATGCGCTAGCAGGCATAGGGGAGAGAATGTCGCGTGGCTTCTTGCTTTTCCAAGATGGGACAAACCACACAAAACACACTCCCTGCGGCTCTAAGGCTGCATAATGCTAAAACTAGGGCTCAATTGCTTTATGGTTCTGAGATCGCCCCATATTTAAACACCAGGTCTTTAGAGGTGATCCAGACCAAATTTTTGCGTCAACTGATGTATGTCCCCCGATGTGTGCCGAATACTGTGGTTAGGCTGGAATCTGGTACCCCAAGTATAGAGATGTCGATGTGGCTAAATGCCTTGCATTATTTTTTGAAGATTCTCTCGAGACAGGGTAATTTTACTCATTTGATCTTTTTGGATCCCTTTATAGGCTCCTGGGAAAAGAGGTGCCTGGATTACTTTAATTTTTGCGATCTTTCCCCTGAGTCTTTAACGATGATGAGCCTGGGAGACGCAAAAGAAATTTTGCGTCAGAGGTTGGTGGATCTTGAAATGAGATCTGCGAGAGCCAGACTTTCTACATATGTTTTTCTTGGGGATCAAGCTCTTACGCTTTCTCCTGCCAGGTATTTTTATAACATCGTTATTCCAAAATTCAGGATTGCTTTTACTAAAGCCAGGTGCAACGCACTCCTATCAGCAGTTCTTTTGGGGCGTTACGCAAAGCGTCCTTATTCAGAGAGACTGTGCCCCTGCCATAATAATGTGGTGGAGACAACTGCCCACATTATTCTGCAGTGTCCAAAGTATGATGATTTGCGATCTAAATTTATTTTCCCGATCTTTGGCGCTGTAATGGGGATGCAGGTGGAGGAGCAGCTTGCCTTTCTGCTGTCTGATGTAAATCCTGATATATCGCTCAGGGTGGCCCATTTCTGTCATGCTGCACAGTTGATAAGAAAGAAAATTGAGAGTATAAATTGATGATTTTATGATTTTATATATGTGTAAAGGGATGTTGGTTTTAATTTTGTGTATTTTGTTGTGTTGTTTTGTGACTAGCTGGTCGAATGACCGTTAATAAAGTATCTACCTATCACAAAACACAGGCCCACAGTATCGCGTTCAGTGGGCAACTTATGGAAGGTAAATTAATACTCTGTGCAATGGTTGATGTGGTCAAGATACAACTTACGGAGGTGGTCAGTACAGAGAGGTTGGTCTCCCATACTGTATTTGCAGTGTCTGTCCATACTGTGAAAATTAGGTCAACTTAAGGAGGTGGTCATTATAGAGAGGTGGTCAACTTTGGAGGATCTACTGTATAGCAGAAGGGGAGCGACTATTCCTCTTCACCCCAGCATAAAGTCTCTCCCAGTGGCTATTTGCAGGTGTCTGTTTTGGCTGTGAACCCTTTGGGACAGGGAACCATATTGTTCACTTATCTCACTGAGTAAACTGCTTTGTGAACTTCTTGTGTTCATAAGCTGTATATAAATAATAATAATAATTAATAATAAATCTATTGTCACCTTGCACTCAGTGCATTTAAACAGGAAATAACTTTGCAAAGCAAGGTTATCTACTTGCCCCACTTCCAGTTGAAAACTGAAAAGGGCTAAGAAAATGCCATAGAGCAAGGGCCTCCAAACCCCAGCCCGGGGGCCTGATGCAGCCTGCAGCGAGCCTCTATCTGACCTGCGGCCAGCCTCTGATCCCCTGAGAGCTTCTGGCCCAGTTAACCAAACACAACTGGACTTGTGCTTATGGGGCAGGGGAATGGGGGTCCATTTAAGTGTGTGCTTTTATTTTTCAGGCTGTGGTGGTGCTTGGAGAAATCCTGGACATTTGAGCCCATTCATTCATTTATTCATTCATCTAAGTTTCATCTCTAATGCTTTTAATTTTAAATTATTTATTTAAATTTTATATTTAATTTTTTTTCCGGCCCTCGACACTGTGCCAGATATTTGATGTGACCCTTTGGCCAAAAAGTTTAGAGACCCCTGCCATAGAGGTTAATGACGGTTTTGTTGACCCAAATAATTATAATAATTCTTTGCACATACGGTTTTCCAGTGCATGGATGTATACTGCAGAAGGACAAAAACTTGTATGATGATTTTGCATGCTTTACTGCAGGGGTGTCAAACACAAGGGCCCTAGGCCAAGTGTGGTCCCTGAAGCAGTTTATCTGGCCCTCATTATAATTGGGCTCTCCTAGCTTGATAATCGAGCAATCTCATACCTTGAAATAATGAACAAGATTTGCACATTTTCTCTTCTGCCATTTGCAGCTAATGAGTTTCAATGTGAGAACGAAGTGCTTATTTGTGGCCATCATATGTCAATAATGTCACTTTCTGCTTCTTTCAGCCCTCATGAATGCTACCTTCAGCCCTCTGTATAAAATGAGATTGACATCCCTACTTCACTGTGTAGGCATCTTGGACAGCCATGCAGAGCAGGTTCCCAACCACACATGCATATGTAGTAATAAAATAGACATGGGCAATCTTTACCATGCCAGTGTACATATTTATGAATGCTCTTTTCTTTCTGTACTGCGTAGGAAAAATGTCATATGTGAATTGACCCTAGCTTGTGCTTGGCTTATCAGTGACATGCTGTTATTGCTCCGAGTTTGCTGTCTTCTGTTATTTAGTGCCCCCCACCCCCTGATGTAGCAGTGTTGAACCATTTCAGTCTGTGGCCTCTCCTTGAACTCTGTAAAATTGTGACTTTTCTTTGAACTCTCTGCTTTCAGTTGCTCTGACCTTGTTGCTCACTTATAACTCATGTGCCATTTATCACTCCCAGACTTACAAATATTGTTGGGCAGAGACCTGAGTGCAATCATTCATACTATAGCCTCTTTGTATTTGAGCTTCATGGCTTCCATATCATGTAACCGATAGGGAGAGATTAGTTAGAAAGCTGTAATTCTTTTGAGGGATTGTGATGATACTGTACCATAAACTGTGAAATGATGCTCAAGAGGTTTGAGATCATCAAAGCCATGAGATTATATTACAGCGTCTACAATCAGTCTCTGTCAATATCCATTTTGTAATAGTTTTTCTGCAACATGGGTGTGAAATATTGGTTATTCTATAGGCTATGAAACTCCCAGTTGTATCAAACCTTTCATTGCTATGGTTGTCACCCAGGGTATGACAGAAACCTGATGTGACATAAATGGGGATGAATGTGTGTGCAATAATGCCTTATGGAAATCTTCTGTTCTTTCAACCATGTCCAGGTACATTGTCATCAGCCGCTTGTGGAAGGGGGCAGTTAAAACACATAGGCAAATCAAGAGAATTCTGGTGATGAGAGAACACACTGTATTGCTGCATTTTTGTTTAATATTGGGGATGTGTGTGTGTTTGTGTGTGTTGGGAAAAAGTTTTCTGCTAGTGCTTGTGGATGCTCAAAAAGAGGTATTCTCAACCAGTTCTTTTAGAATAATGAGCATTCATCCATTGTGCAAACGCATAGGAAATGTTGCCTGCAGCATCCTGCCTGCTCATTTTCCAAGTGTGTCAGGGTTCAAGGATGGTGCAATGCTTTCTGGACAACAGTGATACTTCTAGGTTTCCCTGCACCTATAGCAAGCTGCACTAGAGAATTCTATTGCATCCTTAATTCCAACACTGGGAATAATGTTGCTGTCCATACATTGACAGAAAGGAGAGATCGATGATGCCTTCCTGCTCTGAGGGTCATAGAGCGATGGATAGGTAAAGCACTCCTTTTGGGAACTGTTTCTACATTATCCAGTTTCTCATTGTCTTTGAAAGTCCGTGTTTGTTTTATTAATAACATAGTCAAATACAAAATATCTTTTGTTTTGATTAGTGAACACGTCAAATGAATCACTTGGGTCAAATGAATTACTGTCGTGGTGCAGACTATATTTTCTATAACTCTTTTAGTGTTTGGGATCAGTCCTACTTGGCTCTATTGAAAGGCAAATAGCCAGGCCATATAAAACATTATGGGAACCCTTAATAGCTTTCCCTTGCAGGCTTTCCAGACTATGTATCTTAAATTTTACTAAAACTGGACTGGATAGTAAGACGGAACTGCAGATATCTCATGAGGCAGAAGAGTGGTCATCTGGATGAGTGGTAAGATAATAGTGGGAAAGAGCTGAAGATCTCATCTTTGTGGAGAGAGCACATGTGGGGTCCCATGTCAAAGTAAAAACATTTCATAGGTGAACATACAAAGCGGCCTTAGACCATTGTTCCATCTAGTTCAGTATGGTTTACATTGACTGACAGTGGCTTTGTGGGGGGCAGTCAGGGGTCTTTCCCAGTCTTTCCTGGAGATGCTGAGGTTGAAGCTGGGGCCTTCTGCTTGTAGATAATTTGCTCCCCCATTGAGCTACAGTCCCACCCTATTATCCCACTTCATGAGGTTGTGGAGGGCAACAAAGCTGCAAACGTCCACCCAGTGATCCGTGCAAATTCAAGGGAAAGTAATGACTTAGGGTGCTTATCAGGAAGAGCAGGACATGGGGTGCTTCCTCCGTTCTCATCTCTGCACTTCTTTGTAATGTCCAGAGTGGAACTCTTGCATTTTATGTCCCCTCCATGAGTTGTTTTTTTTTTTAAACAAAACATGACAATCAAACAGTTAAAATAACTTTTTCGTACAGGCTACATTTGGAAAACCACGTGGTATGGAGGGGTTGAGCACCATCTCCTCCCCATCCCTGCTGGCACTCTTCAATTTCCTACTGCTGCATCCCAAGGCTTCATTTCACTTTAAAAAGAGGCTATTGCAGGCATCTGCATGTAGCATCTAGCCTGGGCCTCAGATGTGACAATGTGTGCTCGAGGCAAGTAATATGATATGGGTTAATTTATTAAATGAAATAGAATTGACTTGGATAAATTCACTCAGGTGTGAGGTGCCATGTTAATTCCTCTCAGCAGGAAGATAACATGTACTGTACTGTAAAAAGAATTCTATTTTAAAGTGGGAACAGTGAAGAAAGGACTGGGAAAAAATAAGTATATTGTAATGTTCTTATTTCATCTTGTACTTTTAATCCCATCCTTTCTCCACTAAGGGGTGGCATACATGGTTCTTCCCCCTGCCACATTTTGGCCTCACAACAATGTGGTGAGAAGGATTGTTCCTCAACCCTGCAGGTAATATATACCTTTTCCTTGTCGAGACAAAAAGAGAAAGGACAAGGCACTAAAATGGTCAAGGCACGCCACCAGCTTCTTGACAATTCACAAGGCACACCATGTTGCAGTAGGGGACTCACATCTCCCACTGGCCCTATTAATAAATGACCTTCTCCCAAATTCCTGTGGCACACCTGTGGACCACTCGTGGCACACCAGTGTGCCACGGCACAGTGGTTGAAAATGGCTGTACTAGTGTCTTTTCCTGAAAAGAAGTAACGCAACAAGGTGAGGCAATTTTTGGAGGGAAAACATTTTCTGGGCCATTCTTCACACTGCTGCCTCAGTGGTTGCATTATATAACCAATAAAATAGCCCCTGAAAAAGAATAACAGGACCCTGCATTACACACAGTTCTGCCTACATGTTGACAGTTGCTGTGGGGAATGGCAGAGTTTGCGACCCCTGCAGCGGTAAAATGTGTTGGAAGTTTGACAGGAAGTGAGCTAGACTTGTATAATAACAGTGGGCATGGATGTAAATGTTGGCCTTCACCATTGGGGGAGATTTCGGGGTTAGGTTAAAGCAGCATTTCTCAAACTGTGGGTCGCGACCCAGTCATGAGCCCATTTCAGGTGAGTTGCGTTGCACCTAGCTGAGCCACCATTGAAACTACAGAGCTGGAAACAGAGGGTACCGAGCTGCTGGGCAGAATGGGCTCCCGGTTGGAAACCGCATGGTGCTTTGCCCTGAATAGGTGGGAAGGTGGGACGCTGGAAAGGGTGGAGGGCTGTCCGGTTATAGAAGGATCCAAGTCTATGTTCTGTGTTCTGCTTTGACTTCCAAGCTGGAATGTTGAATTCCAAGCTATGCAAAATAACAGCATGAGCATGCTGTGTAGTGGGACCTTTGGCTGATCAGGGCTTAGGTTTGAAGCCTAAATTGATGATGATGTTCTCTATTTACTGAATTTCTACCCCGCTCTCTCTGAAGGGCATTCACTTTCCAGCAATGACATCACTTCCAGTGGGCCCTGACAGATTATCATTCTGAAACGTGGGTCCTAGTGCTAATAAGTTTGAGAGCCACTGGGTTAATGGTCTGTGGGTTGCTCTCTTCAACTGACACAAGAATCCTGACTTCTTTCCCTGTTTTCTTGTTTCTGCCCATGTCTAGCAACGACTGCAATGGTCATGGAAAGCCTTTAACTAAAGTCAGTTTGCTGTGTGTGGGACTGTGTTACTCCCTCAGCTCCGCTAACAACATTTAGCAACACTCATCATATTGTGTAGTGAGTTTCCATCCTTTTCTCTGCTCCATGTCGCTGATGGAGACTAATGGATGTTGAGAAATTTACGGTGGAATGGTGCCAGTTCACTCATAATAAGTTAGGACTTTGTACTTCAGAAAAAGCATGTGTGCTGGCAATTAAAGATGAGGGTCCTGGTGAAATATATGCAATTTTCTCTATGTGAGGGAGAGCTGTGTAAGAATTTCATCTTTTGTGAAATTGCCTTTTCTCTGACCTATGACTCTGAAATGTACTTTGGCAAACGTTACTGCTCTTTATGGATATTTGTGAAATGAACCACATGGCATGTCATTAATTTTAAAAATAAATTTGTCCTAGAATTTGAAACTTGGTATGACTGTGCACAAAAAGTATTCAACATCCATGGTGTTCCTGTTATCTCACCCTTTGAAGGAATTTTTTTTGGTTTTTTTTTAAGGGGGAGCATAATGATGTTTGTATATCCATTTGATCCGACAAAGCTATACTTCCCTTATAAAATTCCAATAATGCATTGTGTCTAGATTTGGCACGTGGAATATCCCTGGAAAACTAACTTTATCCCACTAAGGGCGCAATCTAACCCTTGACTCACGATAAGGCACGTTTGTGCCTCCTCAGGAGGAAGCCAGGCCAGCGCTCAGAGAAGCGCCGGCCGGCAGAGGCCAACACAAGGAGAAAAGGTAGGCAGGGAGGATGCAGGAGGGAGGCTTCCTGGGTGGGGAGAGGGTGGGCAGTGGGCGGCCCCGGGCGGGTGTGTGGGGAGCGGGAGGTGGGGCTGGGATCCGACAGTTATACTGGATCCCAATCCCTGTTCCTTGGGAGAACGGAGCGGCTTGAAGAAGTCCAAGGAGACCCATAGGGGCCAGAGGCTCTTATCCAGAGGTAAGGGGAAATTTTTCCCCTTGCCTCTGGCTGAGCCGCTTATGGCTCCTATCCTCCGTTGGATACAGCGCAAGCCTCTTGGCTTGCCTGTTCCAGCACAGGATAAGGTTGCGCCCTAAGTTGGTTTTGTTCTGATCAGTAGGACCCACAAACCTTTGTCCATAATGCCCTCTTCTTCAACACTTGATGTGACATAGTAAAACAAAACCTGCTCCTAATTTATAATACAGTGACCATACACGTAATACACACTTGAGTAAAATACAGCCTAAGTCCACAAGTATGTTCAAGGATGAATGTCCCAAATAATAGAATAAGCAAACCAATGGAACTCCTATTTTACAGCATAGTAGGTGCTAATGTGTTATAATACAGATGCAAGTATTCTAGAAGAGTTTAAACTACAATGGAGGTTAAACTACAACTACATTAGCACGTCAATTTGCCCAAAGAAGATACAGCAACAATTCATGGTGATTCTTTCATTACTTACACTGGTGGTATCATGCTGAAATCAACAACAGTAAATCATAGAAATTGTTTGTTGCCATCCATAATAATGATCTGTTCCGTATTGTAATCTGTACTTAAATGTGCCTGGAACTGAACAGGGTCTTCTGTAAGCAGCATGGTCTGTACACCTATCTTGGGGACCTGTTCTAGTCAGAAAGGTGGCATGTATGTATATTTATGATATTTGTTTCTTGCCCCTATAAGGAGTTCAGGGCTATGTACATAAGTTCCATACCTGCATTTTATTGTTACAACAACCCTGTGAGGTAGATCAGACTAACTGATCCATCAAAGTCGCTGATCCATCAGTGGGATATAAAAAGTTATACCTCTGACCATTTGATTAAAATTGCCCATGAATTATTTCGGGCTTGGATACCGTTCAAAAGCCTTGCACAACAAGGCAGCCTGCAAGACAAGGATCAGAAGTGACACATCTAAAAAGGTTGTTGGTTCTGTACGTATGTTTTACTAAGAAACCAATTTTTCGTATTGCATAATGTAGACACTGGCTTTAGAATAATGTAATTCCTTCTCATTGGTTACTAACATCTGGGGCCCTTCTGAATGATTATGATATTTAATTCCAGCTGCTCCAGCATGAACCAAAGAGTGCTCTCCTCCTTAGAAAGAGGGCAAGAGGTGAGAGAGAGGGGATGGAATTGAATGTCTTCACTGACAGCATGTTCTGTCCCTGCTTAACACTTCAGAAAACATACTGCCAAGCATCATTAGACTGGAAGCGCTAGTCTACGGTCCTCAGTGGTAGGTATCAGGCATTTCAAAAATATAGACAAAAATCTGTAGCATGCTGAGTTAAGGTACGAAGGCAGGCCACCTTAAGCAACACAAAACAGGGACATGCAATGCAAAATTGAGCACGGCCTGTTCTCAGTGACCAGCAAAATACCTCCAATGTGAGTTGGTAAAAGCTGAGAGCATGCCTTCCTTCCAACCTTGTGAAACAGAAGCACTTTCCAGGTGTTCAAATGCAGGTATAATCCAGTGAGCCGTCACAGTGGCAAGCTCCTCCCTTGCCACCTATGCATATTCATTAGGATGTAAGTAAAAAGCCCCCCACATATGCACTTGTATGGAGGGTACTCTCAGCTGTGTTATAAGGAATATAAGTTAATTGGATTGCTGTCCCCACCATGTATTTGTTGTCACTACTTTGAACGCATACACAGGACTATGGATAAGGTCTGCATGCTTAGCTGAATGAAACAATTAAGTACTGTAAGACTGGAAGCAAGGGTTAAATTCTGGACATGAGTCAGTGTACAGGAAAATGGTGTGATCGAAGGGGTAAGAGTGTACCATAAGCTCTGCCCCCACATTATTTTAGGCTGGAACTAATGGAGAGAAACTCCCCCTCTCCTTCCATTCAGAATTTGTTACTGCACAGAAATGTTGAATAGGTGGGTGTGGGGAGGGGAGAAGGCTTCAACACATCCGTATGGGGGCAGGGCTTAGTGTCACATTCTCCCCCCCCCCCCCAATATAATTTTTCTAGGCTGTTTGGAAAGGTAGCTGATCTTTTTTGTTTTATGTATTTGTATTCAGTAGCTGGAGCTAGCCTGCCTTTGCTAACATTATTGACACACTAGTGTGTTGTGCAGCTTTAAATCATGACATCATTTAAACATTACTGAACCTTAGACTTTTACCAGTTCTAGGTGCTATGGAATGTCTGGTTGGGAGCAATGTTTTGCCTTGCTTGACCAGGCATGGCACTACAGCAGTGGCCAGACTGGGGCAAATACGCCAGGATAGCACCAAGGATAGTTTGCAAATACACAGAACACAGAAAGGTCAGCTTCCTTGAGCCATTTCATTTCTATGACATCAAATTTAGATCTGCAGCTGTGGCACTTTGAGATGTCCACACTCCTATTTTTCTTTGAAAATATGTATAGTATAATTATGGCTTGGTGTTGTGATTTGTGGCTACTGCCTTTTGCTGGTGCTATTTGGCAATATCTGTGTTGTTGTTTTTAAATAAAGATTTGTTGTGTTATTCATCTTGTTAGCCACCTCAGTTTGCCTAATGTAGGAAAGGCAGGTCAGACACACACATGCACACCCCTATCCTGTCCTCCCCACCTGCTATAGCCTGCAGGCACCCCAAAACTGTAGGATTCACAGATCAGGAGGCTTGGGAGAAGCAAGCGAAAATATTATAGCACCTTTACTGCTCTGAAAGTCCCTTGATTGCCTCTGGGTCTCCTCACAGTCAGACAAAAGTCCAAAGAGAGAAAGGTGTCATGTTTGGAGACTCCAGAGAGGAAAGCATCCTGGTGCACTTTGTTCGTGCTGGGAGACACTACCTTCCACCTCCAACATGCCTCCAGTCCTCCCCCCACCCTGCCCACCGAACTCCCCTGGACTGGTGGAGCCTCTCCTGGCCACTACCACACATGGGGTGCCACTTGCGGTGGCCCGGAAACATGTGGTTGTGCATGCCACTGCAACACAATTTGCAAAGCCATAAAGCATGTTCCACTGCTGAATGATACAGTAGTTCTGGCAGCAATGCCTGCTCATAGGATTGGGCTGTCAATAAATCACACATATTTTTAATACTTATAAATGTAGCAATGGTTCAGCTGAATTAACCTAGAAGGGCCTTTTTTTCTTTTTTTTAAGATGGACAACCTTCCTGTTACTTTGTTGTAGAAAAGCAACATAGTCTTAAAAACTAAACAATTAAGCTTTATTTGACTCGAACAATGGCATTGCCATATTGGACTTATGTCTTATAGTACAGCTTAATGTTGACCCTTCAACTAGCTATTTGGGTATTTTCTTTATGGAAAATGCTATTACTTGATAGAAATATTTTTGTTTGTTTACAAATGGATGGAGTTTTCAGGGTTGTTTTTTTTAAGTACTCTTCCATGCTGCAAGGCCACATGTGGGCCAGCAGAGGGCAGAATAGTATCAGAGCATGAACATAATATGGTAACTAAATTGTAAACGGGCAACATTTTCGATTAGAGTTGCATGCAAAACATCTGAGCCTTTTCTTAAAAAAAACAGCCGGACCATTGTATAATTCTTGTTCCTGTCAAGTTTTATCAGCTGCTCTGTAAAGTCTGATGACAGAGCTGTCAGGTTTTTTACTTGAGAAACTGTGTGATGTCTGCAAAGCGGGGGAAAGGGTGACCCTGAAGAAAATAGTGGTGTCATGGATCGGTATGTCTCTTGTATAGTTCTATATGTCACAGCTGCAAACTTGCGTCTCTCCAATTCAAGGAGTTTGGAAAGCGACTTATGTTTGTGAAAGCATATTTTTACTCACTAGAGAAGTGATTGATGTTAGGCAGAGTAGTAAATAGCAAGCGAAGACAATATTGGAAAGTGATGATGACTATCGTGTGCATTGGTCTGTTCAGCGAGGAAAGATGGGTGTAATCCAGCAGTTTTAGGGCCAGTGAATTTCAGGTTTAAAATGTGTTTAAATATCTTTAAATATAGTAGAACCTCCAAAGTTGACCACTTCTCTATAATGACTACCTCCTTAAGTTGACCTAATTTTCACAGTATGGACAGACACTGCATATACACTATGGGAGACCAACCTCTCTATATTGACCACCTCCGTAAATTGTATTTTGACCACGTAGACCATTGCACAGAGTATTAATTTACCCTCCATAAGTTGCCCACCGAACGCGATACTGTGGGCCTGTGTTTTGTGTGGTTTGTCCCATCTTGGAAAAGCAAGAAGCCACGCAACAATCTCTCCCCTATGCCTGCTAGCGCGTGTGCAAAAGGGTTTTTATAGGTGGGCACACTGCACATAGCCAACAGACCTGTGCCAGCTGCCGATTGTACCTGGACATGTACCAAGTTGTGAGGGACATGAGGTTGCTTGTGCATAGTGAAGCCACTGTCCTTTCACTTTGGTTCCCATCATCAGTGCATCACTTTACACTTATATTGAAACACAACTGCTATTTTGCTGCTTATTCTCCTGGCTTGGAGAGATCCTTCTGGAGCACTTCACAATCCCTTCTGGTCTTCACCACTCAGAAAAGCTTAGTGTCATCCCCAACTTGTCCACCTCCCTGCTTATCCCTGTTTCCAGGTCATTTATGAAGATGTTGAAAAGCATCAGTCCCAGGACAGATCCTTGAGGCACTCCACTTTCCACCTCTCTCCACTTTTTTTGTCAATTGCCCACTGACACCCACTCTCTGTTTCCTGGTCCTCAACCAGTTCCCAATCCATGAGAGGACCTATACTCTTATTCCCTGACTGTGGAGTTTTCTCAGCAGCTTTAAGTGAGGGAGCGTATCAAACACTTTCTGGCATTTAGTGAATCTGAGGAGACCAGGCAGTGGAGGCCAGGCAGCCTAAGTAAAAAAGTGTTGTTTTTTTTTAACTGTTGGGCCTATGTAACATGCTACATCCTATGGGCTGGCAAGGGATAGCACTGGTCTGCCTGTCTGCTATGAAACCAAGTATTTTTTTTTAACTTACAATTTTTTTTAAGCTTATGAATTTTCAGGGGTATTTTTTAAACACTGGTTGTGGGCTGTTTATTCTCTGTCTCTTGATATAGATATAGATGATATAACTAGTAAGCATCACAAGAGGATCAATTCTCATTGATATTTGCAATAAAACTTTTTAAAAATCCAATCTAAATAATAACTTGGCCTTGCATTTGTTGTCCTGGGAGCTAAACATGATAATATTTAAATGCCTTATTTTCTGTATGTTGACCACCTCCCTATGTTGACCAATTCCTCCAGTCCCTTGGGTGGTCAACTTAAAGATGTTCTACTATATCTTTAAATATCACGTGTGTTTAAATATCTTCTTATAAATAATCATATGTTATGGGAGGTTGAAAGACAACCAGCAGATACACTCCAGGATAGTCACAAATAGAATTTGCTACAGATAAACTAAAAGAATTAAAGGCACCTGATCTCAGTGTTATAGTTGTGCAATGCACAACTTCAAAACATGGATTGGATGTTCAATGAGCTATAAACAGTAGCACCATATTGTTATGGTTCATAAAAAGTCCATGAGTCTAAGTTGCTGAATGGTGGACTAAGGCTTATCTGTTGGAGAAGACAGAAAGGAATGCTAAATCAGAAACATTAGCCAGAATATTGCTATGTTCAGAAGACTCACTACATTTAGTGGGATTCTACATTATTCCCTTAATATAGCACTGCAGCCCAGAGTGGATAAGTAAACTGCAGAATCCGATGCTCTTAGAGCAGGAGTCTCCAAACTTTACAGTACGAGGGCCACATTGTATATTTTACACACTTCCGTGGGCTGAAAAAAAATGAATGAATGAAATTTAAATGAATGAATAAGTTTTACTTGAATCTTTTTTGTAATCAGCATGATACGATTCCAAACCAAAGAGAAATGTGACAATTACAAAGAAACAATGCCATTTGAAAACTAAGAAATCATTATATAATGCAGTGGCATCACTAGGGTTTGGGTCACCCGGTGCGGGATGCCAGCATGTCACCCCCCATGCAGTGGGCGGGGCAATACCCCAGGTAGTGGGTGTGGTGATGTACTGTCACTCCGCCCCCACTGGTTTTTTGGCTGTACCTTTTGATAGAACAAAGATAGAACACATTCTGCATGAAATTACGCATTGATTGATATATAACTTGATGGTATTATTCCTCCAAATTGTGATTTTAGTAATTTTGGTCACTAGTGGTGTCACACCCCCCCCCCAGGGTGTCAACTTACTAACACCTTATAGCATCAGTTCTCAAACTTTTAGCACTGGGACCCACTTTTTAGAATGACAATCTGTCCAAGACCCGCCAGAAGTGATATCATGGTTGAAGTGACATCATCAGGCAAATTAAAATAAATAAGTATAAATAATTAAAATAAAACAAATAATTAAATAAGCAGAAGCCAGCCCTGTTCCACCAAGTGAATTTCCTCTGTAGCCTGCCTGCAATAACACCCCCCTCCAAGGCCAGTAAGGTTTTCAGCCCTACCCAGTGCCCAGTTCAATTTAAGAACTTCTGTTTAAACCAGATCACTGTCATTATCCACCTGGCTCTGCAAGTCTCAAAAAGGTTCACCTTATCAGCCAAAGCCTCTGTTTTGAGCATTTTTAGTGGGGGGGGGGAGGCTGCCTTCTGGAGCACTTGTTTAGCTCCAGGTGCATAGGATCAGGACCATTCTGGTAGCCTTGCACTCTCCTTCACCTGATCTTCCACACCAGCCAAGGCACATTTGCTTACTCGTGAGTAAATGCAACTGTGAGGCTTAGTTTTGCTTTCCATAGAGCTCAATACATTCATCTTCTTGGAGGGAGGGATTTTCTTCTCAGGTGTTTTTGGGGGCTGCATTCATTGGATCAGGATCATTCTGGTGTTGTTGGATTCCTCTCAGCCTGCCCTTTCCGACGGACTAAGGCTAGTTCACCTACTCATGAGTAAATGCGGTTTACGGCTCACTTTCACTTTCCATAGATATCAATGCATTTTTGTTCTCCGGTTTTATGGCCGTAACTTTTGATAGAAAGGAGATATTTCACTCTGGTTTTTTCATTGCATTCTGCTCGAAATTCCTCATCCAACAGTATATAATATGATGGGGTTACTCCTAACCACCACGATTTTAGCGTCTCACCCCCCCCAGTGCACGTCACCCCTCCGTGCATGTCACCCGGTATGGCCCACACCCCCAAACCCCCTAGCGATGCCACTGATATAATGAGTAAAAATGTCAAACATTAGCAAACACTCTGAGAAAAAAACAATTTGCTGCGGCACAGATAAAATCTTGTGACAGGCTGGATTTGGCCTCCAGGCTGTAGTTTGGAGGCCCTTGCTCTTAGGGAATGGTCACATATCTGGCAGATGTGACCTAGACCATGAATAGCAAGCATATTGCAACAGATGCTACAAGTGATACTGGATGTCCACAATAGGTTGTTACCAAATTTCTCTCTTGCCAGAATTCATGATGGAGTATATCATTCCAGTGCAAAAACCCCCACCACATCCCCAGTGAATTGGATTTTGTAAGACATGAACATGCCTATAGATTCTATGCATTGTGGATGTTTACAGAAAGCCACATATTTAAACGAGTACTGTATTTTGTAATGTATTATTGCACCAATGGTTTGGGTAGGATATATCTGAAATATGTACTTAAATATGATTTTCTTCCAGTGAGTAAGACCAAAAAAAATCCAGGTTTTGTTTTTTTTTTAAAGAAGAAGCGAGCAGAACAGAAATCTGCATGAAGTTTGGAAACAGAGATATCTATCCATCCACAGCCATATGTGTTTTAGTATGTGGAATAGCACTGCTTTGTACTTGATGGGCCACCATCTTGCTTTAATGCAGTACCACAAATCCTGCTTTAATAGGACAAGTCTTATGTTTGCTCCCATGAGCGGTGCTGGCAGTTATGATGGACCAAGCCTCTGTTAGCATTTGAGTGCAGGATGGAGGACTCCATGCAATGAAATGAATTTGATCAGTGGTCCCCAAACTTACTGGGGTCACGGTGCCACCACAGCCTCTTCCTGGCTCAGCCAAGCACTACCACATTGGATCTCGTGAGATCTCATATGATCCAAGATAGCGGCATCCAGGAGAAGCCTGTAGGAGGGGCCACCAGGAACATCCCTCCGCGCACAGTTTGGGTACCACTGGGTTGGACAGTGCTTCCACACAATGTTATATTGCTCTGCTGCCTTCTCATAATTGGTCTAAAATTGTCTTGCCTCCTCTAGCACCTCAGTAAAGAAGCTATAGGATCCTACCCATGAATATGGCAGTGTGTGAAATAGTCTGATTTTTACTTAAAAGCAGCAATTCAAATTCCTGGCTTTTAATTTCTGCATGTGCCTTATTCACTTCCTTGTCTGCCTGAAATGTCATTGTCCTTAGCCATGGGCTGTCTCTCTTATGCTGAACCCTGACCTGTACACTAAGCTTCAAGATGATTAACTGGAGCTTTTGCTAATCCTTTGATACGTTTTGGCCCCACATTTTGCTTGACTCCAATTGCCAGAGACCCTCTGGATATTGTTAACTTTGCCTGTAACAGACTACAGAAGAATATCATTCTATGAAAGCTGCCTAGAGCCTGGGTCTAGTGTCCTGATAATAAATGTAAGTAAAGTCTGGCTTGGTTCACTGGAAACAGCAGCTAATCCCGCTGTGTTCCCTTGTTTCTCCCTAGAGATGATAGCTGCAGTGGTGTCGCTAGGGAGGTGCGGGCCTGTCGCATCCTGGCGTGGGCGTGGGTGGGTGGGTGGCAGAGTGGCTTAAGGAGGCAAGGGTGTGTCAAAGGGGTACCCATTGGACATGGCCAAGGGGACCAGGTGCAGTCACTCACCACAGACTACTCCAGCAACAGCGTAAGTACAAGCAAAAGGTTTATTCCTCTGAGGCAGAAGCAATACTCTTCCAGGTCTCCAAAGTCATGTGTAAGCCTGAGACAGTGCATTGATGCCACAGGTGTCACAGTTCTGGGCTCTGGGAAAGAGGCAGGGCGTCGATGCCTCCCCTCGCCTTCCTTCTGCAGATTGCCCTCGGGCAGTTTGCTCAGAAGAGGAAGGGGCTGGGGAAAACACCGCTGGGGTTCCCTGTGGACCCATTGTGGTGGCTGTTCCATGGTAATGGCAGTGGTTTGAAGACCGTCAAAGCAGGGGCGTGGCTCAGGTGGGTGCAGTAGGAGCCCCCTGTGAGAAGTTGGATGACCTGTGTCTACCTTCTCTGGTTGGATTTCTCCCCCAGGTTTCCCCTTTCAGGTATGCCCTGTGCCCTTAAATATCCTCCCCACCTTCCCTCTGTTGTTGTCCTCTCCCCTTAACTAACTCCTCCTCCATGGGCCTGTCTCCAATGCTTAAGGGGCCGTCTGCTCCTGGTTCCCCAGGGCATGGCTCCACCTGTTCAGCCCCATTACCACAAGGCTGCACTAGGTGACATGCACGGGGGGGACGGGACCAAAATTTTTAAAATCTTGGTTATTTTTGAATAATACCATCATGCTATCTACCAATCAATGTGTGATTTCATGCAGAATGCAATGAAACAAACAGCACTGAAATTATTCTATCAAAAGTTATAACCAAAAAACCAGTAGGGGTGGGTGATGGTACATCACCACACCCATCACCTGGGCCGTTACCTTGCCCACTGCATGGGAAGAGGTCCATCATAGGGATGACATGCTGGTGTCCCACACCAGGTGACGCAAACCCTCGCCCCACCACTTGATAGCTGAAAGCATATATCTGAATCATGCAAAAACCACTCCCAGCCTCCTCAACATAAGGAAATGTTTGTTCCCTTATCTTGGGGCTGCACTGCGACTGTATCAGTGCTGGAAAGCGGGTTACGATTAGGCTGTTTAAGAGGCTTCTCAAAGTGAGTTTAGAATTGTACCCAGGTTCATTTTAATGTGAATAACTGACCTGTCGAATCATAACAATACAAAACAATGTACAATAGGGAAGAGTTTGTGAAAGTCATCCTCGTGTGGTAGTCCTGATTTCTGTATTCAGGTTAGCTATTAAGCCTGAATCAGGCTGTAAAAAAATCTTATTCTTTCCTTTCCAAGTGTGTGTTGCAGAGTTTCAGAGTGAATGACATTATGAGCTTGTTGTGATGCTATTGTATTCATTCTAAATTTCTCTCAGTTACCGAGGAGGCTGAGTTTGTATTACTGAACATTTTTCTCACCTGTGTATCATTACTACGTTAACAGCCCTATCTTATCCCACCTTTTACTGTGCAATGAAAATGGCAGAGTGAATGCAGTGTGAAGTGGGGGGGGGGGAAGGAAACAATCGGTCAGTGAGTGGTAAGAATTTCTTTTTCTTATCTTCCTGTAGGCTTTCTGATCACCAATAGGTGTCCTCGGATATATGCCAGCTATTTTGCTGGCATGTCCACAGAGAAGAAAGGGGCAGGTTCAGGATGGGAAGGGGAGATAGGATTCAGCATGTGTGACAGCTGCTGGGAATCAGTTCCTCCCACCCTCAAGCCACCCCTGGTTTGGCCTATTCTCCTTCCCAGTCATAAAAACATAAACATAAGAACATAAGAACAGCCCCACTGGATCAGGCCATAGGCCCATCTAGTCCAGCTTCCTGTATCTCACAGCGGCCCACCAAATGCCCCAGGGAGCACACCAGATAACAAGAGACCTCATCCTGGTGCCCTCCCTTGCATCTGGCATTCTGACATAACCCATTTCTACAATCAGGAGGTTGCGCATACATCATGGCTTGTACCCCATAATGGATTTTTCCTCCAGAAACTTGTCCAATCCCCTGTTAAAGGTGTCTAGGCTAGACGCCAGCACCACATCCTGTGGCAAGGAGTTCCACAGACCGACCACACGCTGAGTAAAGAAATATTTTCTTTTGTCTGTCCTAACCCGCCCAACACTCAATTTTAGTGGATGTCCCCTGGTTCTGGTATTATGTGAGAGTGTAAAGAGCATGTCCCTATCCACTCTGTCCATCCCCTGCATAATTTTGTATGTCTCAATCATGTCCCCCCTCAGGCGTCTCTTTTCTAGGCTGAAGAGGCCCAAACGCCGTAGCCTTTCCTCATAAGGAAGGTGCCCCAGCCCCGTAATCATCTTAGTCGCTCTCTTTTGCACCTTATCTATTTCCACTATCTCTTTTTTGAGATGCGGCGACCAGAACTGGACACAATACTCCAGGTGTGGCCTTACCATAGATTTGTACAATGGCATTATAATACTAGCCGTTTTGTTCTCAATACCCTTCCTAATGATCCCAAGCATAGAATTGGCCTTCTTCACTGCCGCCGCACATTGGGTCGACACTTTCATCAACCTGTCCACCACCACCCCAAGATCTCTCTCCTGATCTGTCACAGACAGCTCAGAACCCATCAGCCTATATCTAAAGTTTTGATTTTTTGCCCCAATGTGCATGACTTTACACTTACTGACATTGAAGTGCATCTGCCATTTTGCTGCCCATTCTGCCAGTCTGGAGAGATCCTTCTGGAGCTCCTCACAATCACTTCTGGTCTTCACCACTCGGAAAAGTTTGGTGTCGTCTGCAAACTTAGCCACCTCACTGCTCAACCCTGTCTCCAGGTCATTTATGAAGAGGTTGAAAAGCACCGGTCCCAGGACAGATCCTTGGGGCACACCGCTTTTCACCTCTCTCCATTGTGAAAATTGCCCATTGACACCCACTCTCTGCTTCCTGGCCTCCAACCAGTTCTCAATCCATGAGAGGACCTATCCTCTAATTCCCTGACTGTGGAGTTTTTTCAGTAGCCTTTGGTGAGGGACCGTGTCAAACGCCTTCTGAAAGTCCAGATAGATAATGTCCACGGGTTCTCCCACATCCACATGCCTGTTGACCTTTTCAAAGAATTCTATAAGGTTCGTGAGGCAAGACTTACCCTTACAGAAGCCATGCTGACTCTCCCTCAGCAAGGCCTGTTCATCTATGTGTTTTGAGATCCTATCTTTGATGAGGCATTCCACCATCTTACCCGGTATGGATGTTAGGCTGACTGGCTTATAGTTTCCCGGGTCCCTCCTCTTTCCCTTTTTAAAAATAGGCGTGACATTTGCTATCCTCCAATCTTCTGGCACCATGGCCGTTTTGAGGGACAAGTTGCACACCTTAGTCAAGAGATCTGCAATTTCATTCTTCAATTCCTTAATAACTCTTGGGTGGATGCCATCAGGGCCCGGTGACTTATGGATCTTTAATTTATCAATGAGGTCTGAAATATCTTCTCTTTTAACCTCTATCTGACTTAACTCCTCAGTCAGGAGGGGCCGTTCGGGCAGCGGTATCTGCCCGAGGTCTTCTGCCGTGAAGACAGATGCAAAGAACTCATTTAATTTCTCTGCCATCTCTAAGTCTCCTTTTATCTCCCCTTTCCCTCCCTCACCATCCAGAGGGCCAACCACTTCTCTGGCGGGTTTCCTGCTTCTAACATATTTGAAGAAGCTTTTATTATTCCCCTTAATGTTGCTGGCCATGCGTTCCTCATAGTCTCGCTTGGCCTCCCGTATCACCTTCTTACATTTCTTTTGCCACAGTTTATGTTCCTTTTTATTCTCCTCATTACGGAAAGACTTCCATTTACGGAAGGAAGCTTCCTTGCCCTTCACAGCCTCTCTAACTTGGCTGGTTAGCCATGCGGGCACTCTCCTGGATTTCGTGGAACCCTTCTTTCTTTGCGGTATACACCTCTGCTGGGCCTCTATTACTGTTGTTTTAAGCAGCCTCCATGCACTCTGGAGAGATTGTACTCTTTTTACCCTCCCTTTCAACCTCCTTCTAACCAGCCTCCTCATTTGGGGGAAGTCTGCCCGTCGGAAGTCAAGGGTTTTTGTTAGAGATTTGCCTGGTATTCTTCCCCCCCAACGTGCATGTCAAAACGGATCACAGCATGATCACTGTTCCCCAATGGCTCAGTAACGTTTACATCTCTAACCAGGTCCTGCATACCACACAATATTAAATCCAGAGTCACCTGTCCTCTGGTGGGCTCCGTGACTAGCTGCTCTAAGCCACAGTCATTTAGCACGTCAAGAAATCCGGTTTCCTTATCGTGACCAGAACACAAATTGACCCAGTCAATATGAGGATAATTGAAGTCCCCCATGATTACAACCCTGTCCCTCCTTGTCACCTCCCTGATCTGTTTCCTCATTTCAAGGTCCCCATCTGATTTCTGGTCTGGAGGACGATAGCACACCCCCAGTATTGCATCGCTGCACAAGCCTGGTAATTTAACCCACAGAGATTCTATAGTGGAGTCGGACCCACCTTCAATCTCTACTTTGCTGGATTCTATCCCTTCCTTAACATAAAGGGCCACCCCACTTCCAACACGCCCCTGCCTGTCCCTCCTGTAGAGTTTATAGCCCGGGATTGCGGTATCCCACTGATTCTCCACATTCCACCAGGTTTCCGTTATGCCCACTATGTCAATGTTTTCCCTTGTCACCAGACATTCCAGTTCTCCCACCTTTGCTCGTAGACTTCAGGCATTCGCATAAAAGCATTTGTACACGGAATGCCCCAGGATGGGTTGCTTATTCGCTCCTTTGTCCCCGCATCCTCTCAGTGTGCCAAACCGTCTGTCACATCCCATCATGCTACCTTTCCCAATTTCTTCTCCTACTCTGCCTTTGTCTTGTTGTTCTCTAACTTCCCCATCCTCATCCCATAGGGATGAGGAGTCCTGAACCGGATGCCCCTCGGCTCCTGTCAGCCTTCCCCCAGGGATCAGTTTAAAAGCTGCTCTGCCACCTTTTTAATGTTATGCGCCAGTAGTCTGGTTCCATTCTGGTTCAAGTGGAGCCCATCCCTCTTGTACAGGCCCCGCTTGTCCCAAAACGTTCCCCAGTGCCTAACGAATCTAAACCCCTCCTCCCTACACCACCGTCTCATCCACGCATTGAGACCCCTGATCTCCGCCTGCCTAGCTGGCCCTGCGCGTGGAACAGGTAGCACTTCAGAGAACGCTACCTTTGAGGTCCTGGCTTTCAGCTTCCTGCCTAAAAGCCTAAATTTGGCCTCCAGGACCTCCCAGCTACACTTGCCCACATCGTTGGTGCCGACATGCACCACAGCCGCTACCTCTCCCCCAGCACTGTCTACTAGCCTGTCTAGACGAGAAGTGATGTCCGCAACCTTCGCACCAGGCAGGCAAGTCACCATGCGGTCCTCACATCCGTCGCAAACCCCCCCTCTATGTTTCTAATAATCGAATCCCCCACTACAAGAAGCCCCCGACCCCCCTCCCGCCGAGGAGTATCCCGAGTGCGCTCGGATACGGGCCCATCCCCTGGAGAAGGGGTCCCCCCTAGGGGATTGTTTCCCTCCTCTCCAGGATGACATCCTCCAGTCCCGAGACTTCCCACCCGGGCAGCTGAGGAGCTGCACGCCTGAGGTTGGGACGAAGCCTGATCGTCCCCAGAAGTCTCCCCATGGTCCTCCTCTGCCTGCCTGCGCTTCTCCAGGTCGCCCACCAAGGCTTCAAGGGAGCGGACGCGTTCCCTGAGACCCTGGAGCTCCTTGCACCGAGGACACACCCATGACCCAGAGGCATATAATCATACATGTGGCACTCAATGCAGAACACTGGATAGCCCCCACCCTGCTGCTGGCTGTCTGACTGCATAGCTTTTTTGTTGTTGTTGTTGTTGTTTTATTTAGGGGTACTTTTATAAACCCTACACTGGTTAGCAGCCCTCTTCTCAAGGGAAGAGGAAGGGCAGTGTATGGGGCCCTGGCCATCTTGCCTTGCTGCTAAACTCGCCCAGATGCTAAACTCTCAGTTTACCTGGCACTTAGTTCCCAGAGTCCATGACTCGCTCCTCTATGGAGAACTCGTGCAAGGAAAGCGCCCTACAGGTAGACCACAGCTGCGATACAAGGACATCTGCTAGAGGGATCTGAAGGCCTTAGGAGTGGACCTCAACAAGTGGGAAACCCTGGCCTCTGAGCGGCCCGCTTGGAGGCAGGCTGTGCAACATGGCCTTTCCCAGTTTGAAGAGACACTTGGCCAACAGTCTGAGGCTAAGAGGCAAAGAAGGAAGGCCCATAGCCAGGGAGACAGGCCAGGGACAGACTGCACTTGCTCCCGGTGTGGAAGGGATTGTCACTCCCGAATCGGCCTTTTCAGCCACACTAGACGCTGTTCCAGAACCACCTTTCAGAGCGCGATACCATAGTCTTTCGAGACTGAAGGTTGCCAACTATGAACTATGAGTTCCCAGAGGCACTTGGGGTCTCAGAGGCCACACGCGTCTAGAGAGAGCCTCACGCGATGGCAGGCCTAGCTTTATACTCCTGGCTGGCTCCTCCTCCCTCCTTCCTTCCTGATTGATTTGGTTCCTTTCTTCCTGATTGATTCCTTCCTCCTCCTTTGATTATTTGGTGGGTGACTGATTTGGGGGTGAATTTTTTTTTAATTTCAAACCACTTCCATCCCACCTTTCTTGCCTTTAAGACATGCCAAGACAGCTTACAATGAACAGTTCCCTCCTTGTTTTTGAGATCTGCTATTTTAATTGCCATTGTTGCTGCTGTTTTGATTAACAGCAACTGAGCTAACCCTCAAAGAAGCCATCTATTCCTATGACTTGTTCCTTGCAAGAACCACCTAGTTTCATTTTGTTAAACATATTCCTTGCCTCACAGACGTAGGGGAATAAATTTTCAGCTGCCACATTTACAGCCTGTTTCTGTGCACAAGTCCTCAGAAGCATGTCCACTGAGCATAATACAATTTACTTGCAAGTATGTGCAATAGGATTCTGTCCTACTTAGCACCCGACTTAGTTCTCTCATCAGTTTCATGGCTAGCACACCTTTCCTTCTCTCCACTCTTATATCCCTCCAACTCAGTGACATTGCTAGGGGTTGCGGGTCACACTGGGTGACTCTGCTACTGGTCAAACTTTTTAAAATCTTGATATTTTTGAATAATACCATCATATTATATATCATTTGATGTGTAATTTCATGCAGAATGCAATGAAAAAAAACTGCGTTGAAATACTTGTATTCTATCAAAAGTTATAGTCAAAAAACCTGTGGGGGTGGGGCGATGGTATATCCCCATGCCCACTGCCTGGGGTGTTGCCCCGCCCACTACATGAGATGTGGTCCATCTTGGGGGAGACATGCTGGCCTACTGCACCAGGTGATGCAAACCTTAGTGACACCACTGCTGCAACCTGCAGGCTAACATCTTCTCTATCTCTCTTTGCATATAAAACAATACCATGGAAGGAACATGCTAAATAACTTTGGAAATGAAACAAACCTTATTTCTAAGGAACTTGGCAAAGCTAAGCACATACAGTAATTTGGACTTTGTGATTGGGGAATATGACCAGGCACATGAACAAGATACTGACAACTCTCCCCCTCCCTTACATGGGGTTGGAATTAGAGGAGTGCAAGCAGAATTCCATGTTTGCAATGGGGATTTTCCATCTTCCTCTTCCTACTGCAGCCACTTGAGCCACCAATCTGCTGTTGGGGACCCTCTGAAATGGCTGGAAATGTGCACAGGACAGTAGAATAGGCAGAAACTGGTGGCTGCCTTATGCAATAAACGGACTTTCTGTGGTACAAAGGGTCCGTTTTATCCAGTTATGCAAAATCAGATAATTTATGGCCAATCTGTTGAGAACAAACTGGAGATATTATAGAGGTGATGAACCATGATGTAAGTGATAAGTTATACAACAAGATACTCACTAGCTATGCACAGGATGCCAAGTTACATAACGATCTCCAGTATTTTTGGAAACAAACTCTAGCCTAGTTATGTTACTTCTGAGAGTTCTTTTCCAAAGTAGCTCAGAGAAAAGATGGTAAGAACTGCTTCTGACCATTCTTCCTGCTAAAATTAGTTTTCCCGCCTTTGCTTCTAATAGGCCGTGTTATAAAATTAGTTAGTAAGCTGAGCTGTTACATCTATCAGATGGCTAAAGTGGTCTCTGAAATAGGTGACTGTTAAAAATGTATAATAAATGTCTTCTACTCTGATCACGTGCTATTTATTTTGCAAAGTTTCCCCAGATGATTTTCTTGCAAATTGTTAGCCAAACAATTAATTAATTAATTAAATTAATAATTAATTTATATATAATTAATTAATATAGCCAAACAAGCTGCTATGGTGTAAAGCTACTTACATTTCACTATGGAGGACCAGTTTGCAAACCAGACCCGCAAATATTTTCAGAATTATTTGAGTACTACAACTTTTATTTAGATTGACAATCCAGACCCACACGAGGTTTCTTGTGGTTTAGCAAGACTGCAACCCTTGATCAAGAGATTTCCAACACTGTATATATTTTAGTTGGCGAGTCAAGCAGTTACCCAGTCAATAAATTACTGAAATAAAAGTTTACTTCTGTTTTAGGTGTGTAGGTACTATAAAACGTTCCATTGCTGAAAAAAGTTTGTCTACTTAGTCTACACAATCCTATACCTGTTTACTCAGATGTACATTCCATTGAGTTAAATATACATCACTCACAGGTAAGTGTGCCTCACAGCCCAATCCTATGGGACACTCACACAGTGTATCTAGAAATCCGTGACCATAAGTCACCTTACAGTGGCACAGAGAATGTGCTGCATTCACGCACAATGAAGCCACAGGCTAAAATGACCAGAACTGCCCAGACATTTCACTGGTGCAGATAAAGTGGGAGAGGAGGTGGTTTATGGGCAGAAGGGAGGGACTTGAAATGAGGAAACAGATCAGGGAGGTGACAAGGAGGGACAGGGTTGTAATCATGGGGGACTTCAATTGTCCTCATATTGACTGGGTCAATTTGTGTTCTGGTCACGATAAGGAAACCGGATTTCTTGACGTGCTAAATGACTGTGGCTTAGAGCAGCTAGTCACGGAGCCCACCAGAGGACAGGTTGACTCTGGATTTAATATTGTGCGGTATGCAGGACCTGGTTAGAGATGTAAACGTTACTGAGCCATTGGGGAACAGTGATCATGCTGTGATCCGTTTTGACGTGCACGTTGGGGGAAGAATACCAGGCAAATCTCTAACAAAAATCCTTGACTTCCGACGGGCAGACTTCCCTCAAATGAGGAGGCTGGTTAGAAGGAGGTTGAAAGGGAGGGTAAAAAGAGTCCAATCTCTCCAGAGTGCATGGAGGCTGCTTAAAACAACAGTAATAGAGGCCCAGCAGAGGTGTATACCGCAAAGAAAGAAGGGTTCCACTAAATCCAGGAGGGTGCCCGCATGGCTAACCAGCCAAGTTAGAGAGGCTGTGAAGGGCAAGGAAGCTTCCTTCCGTAAATGGAAGTCTTTCCGTAATGAGGAGAATAAAAAGGAACATAAACTGTGGCAAAAGAAATGTAAGAAGGTGATACGGGAGGCCAAGCGAGACTATGAGGAACGCATGGCCAGCAACATTAAGGGGAATAATAAAAGCTTCTTCAAATATGTTAGAAGCAGGAAACCCGCCAGAGAAGTGGTTGGCCCTCTGGATGGTGAGGGAGGGAAAGGGGAGATAAAAGGAGACTTAGAGATGGCAGAGAAATTAAATGAGTTCTTTGCATCTGTCTTCACGGCAGAAGACCTCGGGCAGATACCGCTGCCCGAACGGCCCCTCCTGACCGAGGAGTTAAGTCAGATAGAGGTTAAAAGAGAAGATGTTTCAGACCTCATTGATAAATTAAAGATCAATAAGTCACTGGGCGCTGATGGCATCCACCCAAGAGTTATTAAGGAATTGAAGAATGAAGTTGCAGATCTCTTGACTAAGGTATGCAACTTGTCCCTCAAAACGGCCACGGTGCCAGAAGATTGGAGGATAGCAAATGTCACGCCTATTTTTAAAAAGGGAAAGAGGGGTGATCCGGGAAACTATAGGCCAGTCAGCCTAACATCCATACCGGGTAAGATGGTGGAATGCCTCATCAAAGATAGGATCTCAAAACACATAGATGAACAGGCCTTGCTGAGGGAGAGTCAGCATGGCTTCTGTAAGGGTAAGTCTTGCCTCACGAACCTTATAGAATTCTTTGAAAAGGTCAACAGGCATGTGGATGTGGGAGAACCCGTGGACATTATCTATCTGGACTTTCAGAAGGCGTTTGACACGGTCCCTCACCAAAGGCTACTGAAAAATCTCCACAGTCAGGGAATTAGAGGACAGGTCCTCTCATGGATTGAGAACTGGTTGGAGGCCAGGAAGCAGAGAGTGGGTGTCAATGGGCAATTTTCACAATGGAGAGAGGTGAAAAGCGGTGTGCCCCAAGGATCTGTCCTGGGACCGGTGCTTTTCAACCTCTTCATAAATGACCTGGAGACAGGGTTGAGCAGTGAGGTGGCTAAGTTTGCAGACGACACCAAACTTTTCCGAGTGGTGAAGACCAGAAGTGATTGTGAGGAGCTCCAGAAGGATCTCTCCAGACTGGCAGAATGGGCAGCAAAATGGCAGATGCACTTCAATGTCAGTAAGTGTAAAGTCATGCACATTGGGGCAAAAAATCAAAACTTTAGATATAGGCTGATGGGTTCTGAGCTGTCTGTGACAGATCAGGAGAGAGATCTTGGGGTGGTGGTGGACAGGTTGATGAAAGTGTCGACCCAATGTGCGGCGGCAGTGAAGAAGGCCAATTCTATGCTTGGGATCATTAGGAAGGGTATTGAGAACAAAACGGCTAGTATTATAATGCCGTTGTACAAATCTATGGTAAGGCCACACCTGGAGTATTGTGTCCAGTTCTGGTCGCCGCATCTCAAAAAAGAGATAGTGGAAATAGATAAGGTGCAAAAGAGAGCAACTAAGATGATTACGGGGCTGGGGCACCTTCCTTATGAGGAAAGGCTACGGCGTTTGGGCCTCTTCAGCCTAGAAAAGAGACGCCTGAGGGGGGACATGATTGAGACATACAAAATTATGCAGGGGATGGACAGAGTGGATAGGGACATGCTCTTTACACTCTCACATAATACCAGAACCAGGGGACATCCACTAAAATTGAGTGTTGGGCGGGTTAGGACAGACAAAAGAAAATATTTCTTTACTCAGCGTGTGGTCGGTCTGTGGAACTCCTTGCCACAGGATGTGGTGCTGGTGTCTAGCCTAGACGCCTTTAAAAGGGGATTGGACAAGTTTCTGGAGGAAAAATCCATTATGGGGTACAAGCCATGATGTGTATGCGCAACCTCCTGATTTTAGAAATGGGCTGTGTCAGAATGCCAGATGCAAGGGAGGGCACCAGGATGAGGTCTCTTGTTGTCTGGTGTGCTCCCTGGGGCATTTGGTGGGCTGCTGTGAGATACAGGAAGCTGGACTAGATGGCTGTTCTTATGTTCTTATGTTCTTAAAGATGCCTGGGGAAAATTATCAAAGAAGTTGAGCAAAGCCTGCTGAAAAAAAAAGTGCAGGTAGAGACAGGTAGGATGATCATTGTCTCGCCTGTGGCATGAAGCTTCACAGGTTGGGAGTCATCACAGAGAACACTGTTTTATGTGTGGTCAGCAGCCTAGTACATAACATAAGAACATAAGAAGAGCCCCACTGGGTCAGGCCAAACACCCATCTAGTCCAGCTTCCTGTACTAGAAACAGTGGTCCACAAAATGTTTCAGGGAGCACACAAGACAACAGGCTTCTAATGGTGATCGAGGATGCAAAAGAGCTTTTCCAGATGACATCATGGAATTGACAGCTTCGAATGGAGGAAGATGGTCCTTCGGGTAGCCTGGTCCGAACCTTTTTTTCAGACTTTGAAGGTAAGAATCAGCACCTTGAATTGCACCTGGAAACAAACTGGCACTTGGAGTAGCAAAGACCACATCATATAGTCTGTCAAAATCCTTGCCAGCTGCATTTTGTACCAAGTTTCAGAAAGGTCTTCAAGGACAGTCCCATATGGAGTGCACCACAGTAGGCTAGAATAGAGGTGACGAAGGAATTGGTAACTGTAGTGAAGTCTAACAAACCCCCATAGTTGATATGCTAGTCAAAACTAGGCAAAAGCAATGGCAACTCATGCACTGAGCACAAGTTTATATTTCCTGCTGAGTGTGGAGCTGAGCATTTCAGTCCCCAATCGATGGGGCATATTTTTAATTGTCAGCTCAATCAATAGGATGTTAAATATTTGTTCTCTGCTATTTTGATATTCATTTTGGTAGAGGTTTGGCTGTTGTCAGCTGCCTTGTGGACCCGTTGGATGTAAAAGTGGGGTGCAAATATGTTCAAATAGACTATGCTGTTTGAACAGCCTGGTTTCTGAGGGCTATTGTGGATGACAGTAGTGGAGATAATCAAGAATAACGCCAGCACCACACGAAACGGTCAGTAGGTTCTTGTGACTGCTGGGTTAGTGTTAACAGGCTGTGACTTTTCATCCTGTGCCTTGTCGCTTGCCGTGCTGATACGAGAAACCTCTCCCAGCTGGCTTTAACTCTTGACATGACAGAGGTTTTCAGGCTCTTAACTGTAATACTAAATCATGTTCCACATGGTGTCATCAGTTACCAACATTAAGCAGCAAATGGTTTACAGCCAAACTCAAGACACTGCAAGGCTTCCATCGTGTTCTCAGTCTCAGCTGATTTAAGTTACTTTCGCTTATGTAAGAGAAAAAAACGTTCTAGCTATTCAAAACTGTTTGTAGTGTTTATTAGAAATGTAATCTTAATTGCCACAATAGAATAACATTTGATTGCATTTCAACTGACGAGGGATTTGCTGCTTCGCTTCCAACGCCAGTGCTGGCTTGAATTTGGCTTTGTTTGCTATGCAAATGCTTTTCTTGGTGTTAATGCACATTAAGGAGAGGCTGGAAATGTGTACAAGGGTAATGACTTCCACACTCAAAAGAATCTCAGTAAGCATCCTCATGGGGTATGCAGTGTTTCTTCTGGCAAACATGCAGGTTGACAGAAGTGACGGAAAAGATATTATGAGTGATTTGAATGCTCCTCTGTCATGTCTTTCCTTTGGTCATTTCTTCCTTTAATCAGAGATCCTCTCTTGCCAGTGGGTCAAGTGAAGCCGTCTTCTCCTTGTTGGAACAGGGACTGTCTGAGATGAGTTTGGTATTTATGTGACCTTGAAAATTCCACAGCCACCACATCAGCTCCACTTGTGTGAAGATTTGGAGCAAGGCCATTTTCAGATGAAAAAGGCAGCATTGGCACAAGGAGTTTTGGCTGATGGAACTATGAAAAAGAAATGATCAGAGAATACAGTTGCCACTTTCCAATAAAGAGCCCAATCCTGTCCAACTTTCTAGTGTTGGTGCAGCCACAATGCAGCCCTGAGATAAGGGAGCAAACATTTCCTTACCTTGAGGAGGCCTCCGTGACTCCCCCACCACTCACTGCAGGATGGAGCACATGCCCCATTGGCACAGCTGCATTGGCACTGGAAAGTTGGATGGGATTGGGTCCTGAAGCTTGCAAAGTGTCTGTCCTTTCTCCTGTCCTTTAGAATCCTTCCATGCTGCATTATTTGCCTCTTAGCATGATGCAACTATATAGGCATGCCTCATAATTGCAATGTGCTATTTGTTTGGTAGTCAGGGCCTAGGAGAGGAAGGTAAAGGAGGTAATTTGTACCTGGGCCCAGAACAGAAAGGGGGCCCAGGAGTCAAAGGAGGGGGCCCAGAAAATTCCTGGAATTTTACGTTTTCCTATCTCACCCGAACTCACTGCCTTCCACGATGCTGGGGGCACAACCATGGGCATGAAGTGGCAACTGCTGCTGCAAGCGATACACACTGGGCCCAGAAATGTATCCATGAACATCCTTAACACAGTGTCAAATCTGGGAGGAAACCGGCCTGCTACAGTACTCAGGGACGCAGGGAGCTTAGGGACACAGCTGGGGGGCTACAGCTGCTGCAGAAGTATGTTTTGCTGCACATAGGACACTGTCCATTCTAGTGTGAGCCTAAATATGATGATGCTAATTTTTTTGCAATGGATTTTCTATATTTCAAAGATTTTAGAGAGAGGAGTTTGTTTGGTTTTCGTATTACTTTATCTAGCTGCCAGTGCTGCATGATCAGGTAGACCTGGGCTCTGCCTCAAGAAACCTGGTAGACCTGGGATCCAAAGACTATTCTGGCTGTCAGTACTCTCTCCCTGCCCCATTTTGCCCCCTGTTCTACCTGCCCCATTGCCCCCTCACTCTTTTGGAAGAGATCCAAAAGAAACTTTGTACCCTCTGATAAAATTCCTTTCAGAGGCCCTGTTGGTAGTTCTTGGGGAGCATAGCTGGCATATACTGTACAATACTGGTTTCACAGTACTTTTTAAAATGCCTAATGTTGATTTTTCATTAACAGCTACGTGAACAAAAGCCTTTTTTCTAAGGGCAGTGTCAGGAATTGCTCAGGTTGGGCACTGGCCAAAGGTCTGCCAGGGCAATATCTACCTCTCCATATTAGTGGCGTGGTGACATGAGACAGCAGAGAGACTTGTGCAATCTCTGCATCATTGGAAGGCCTCAAGGGGATGCTCCCAGGGGCTGATGAGGGAGGAGGAGGAGCTGGGGTCACTCATCACCACCACCAGCAATTCAAGGATTCAACACAGCATGAAGTTCCAGTGCAGGACTCTCCCCCAGGGCGTTCAGCAACCTGGCACCATCACTTCATATTTCCCTTGGATCTGAGTTTCCCTTGCTGACAGCTTTCGTGGGTAGCTACACTTCTGGCCCATTCAGTATTCTGTGCTGCTTGGCTGAAGGTTAGGCCAGTTGGCTTAAGTGAAATCCATCAAGTTAGTTTCTCCAAAACAAAATAAAGAAGTTCAAAAGCACAGGAAACGAAAAAGGGACCCGCTAGTCATAATAGCTGAAGGTTTAATGTTCTGCAAAATGCTAATTCTGTATAGTGTCCACAGATGCTTTGAAGGTGAGAAGTACAAATTTGCTCCCTTTGCAGGCACTTTATCCTTTTCTCTATAGTGTGCATACAGCCATAAAAACATAACTTCAATGGAGCTTTTGATGGCCTTGTTGCTCCATTATAGATCTCTTTTTCAACCTTATTGGTAGCACTTATCTGTCTTTATGTGCCTAATTTATGTTCTAATTTAAAAGGTCTATTGTGTTCAGATAGCAAAAAGAGAAACAGAGGCACTTCAGCAACATCCCATAAATTATGAAAATGACCTACAGGGTGCATTTCTTAACACACTTTTCCTTCTGTGTGGCTTGGATTGAAGCCACAAAATGTTAAATGCTGCAGTTGAATATCCTTTGAAATGTCCTCTCACATGGTGGCTTTAAGGTCAAAAAATGTGACTGTCTGACAGGAAAAAGTACATCAGGATACTCGTGGTCTCTAGTGCAGCAATGGTTAGGAGCTTTGAACTAATCATTTGTCCACCATTGTTAAGATGTAACATTCATAGGGTTATTATCATTAATGGAAGAATAGAGTATAAGATGAATGTCACAAGTGGCACCTTAAGAGTTCATTAGCTACTGTCGGGGTGTGGTTTTCAGTGGGAAAATGGTGTGGAGTAATAGATTAATTTTTCTCAGTCTCATGAAGGTTGTGGCACACCTGGACAAGAACAGGAGATCTCAAGGGCATGGTTATTGTACAAAGATAGAGTTGCATTCCTGTCACCATTCTTCAGTACTGCTGTGTGGTTGCTGGCTCAGTTCCACTGTAGGCAAAAAATGAGAGTGAATGGGGATGGAACAATGCAGTAGTGCTCACTTAAGTGGTATCATCTCAGCATCTGGACTTGATGCATGGTACACATACCAGAATGGATTGGTGGCCCCAATATTGCTCTGTACTGTAACCTTTATAGCTAGGTACAACTTCAATACATGTTGCATGCTGAGTAGCCCGTATTCTTAATCATCAGAGGCTTCCCCCACCCCCACCCCCAAGTACAGTGTCTCATTGGACAAGTGAGTGTGGTGAGAAGTGTAGGCTGAGGTTTCAGAGTATGCTGGATTGAAGGCAGAGCTTATTAGCATATTCTTCTGGATGCTGTACCTGGATGACAGTGTCCATGGAGTAGAGAACACCTGAAGAGGGCTACCAGTGACAATTAAAGCAGGCTTTGTTTTAAGACTATGTTGAAATCCTATGACCAGCATATCCCATGTTTTTCTTTACAAAAAGTGGTTGTTTATAAGGGGGAGTGATCCAGATCCTGGACCTAGCAAAGGAGAGGGAAATGTAACCCTTTCCCCAGGGCTGTTTTCCTGCTTAGAATTGCCGCTCCCAGGAAGCTGTTCTTTGCCCTCCTTGCTGAAGTGTAGCCAATAGCACGTTGAAGGCATTTTCAGTGTGAATGCTGTGGGGGGGGGGAGTGGTAGGATTACCCCTATTGTTTGTTTGGCCCTGATTTGGGCCATCTATGACTACTTTATGTAAACCTTGAGGATTAGGGAAAAAATGGTGTCAATTCCTCTGCCACACATCCCTGTTTTGAAAGAAAGAGCACTACAGAACACAGTGCAGGATTGCTGATGGGACTGTCTAGGATGGGTTATTAACAAGAGATTAGGGAACTATCTTAGGAGACCACAGAGAGGACACCACAGTCAGTCTGTAGGTTTTATGTAGAACATTTGAATGTGATGGAACCTACATTGATGAATTTTGTCCTGGACATTGAACTTGCATAGAATAAAATGTTCTGTCATTATATTTCTTGTGCCATCCATATGAAGGAAGCCCTGCACCTATTTTAATTTTTGTCAAGTCTTTGAGAGCATTTGCTGATCATTCCTAGCCAAAGGGACACATGGAAAATGGTTTAGTTGGAGCACCTCCTTCAGAATATCTCACTGGTTTAACCTCTTTGCTGGGAAGACTCTTGCAACACTCCAGTATGAACACAGACCCACATTTGTTGGCAGCTGTAGAGTGATCCCTTCAGACTGTCAAGAAGGTTGAGGGCTGACTGTGACAGGTTGTTTGTGCCTTTATCCTGGAGGCCTAGACCAGCATGCTTCTCTTTCAACTTCTTATTAACCTTACATGTGCCCTGGGTGGAGGCGTAGGTAGAATATCAAATGCTTTGTGTCTTACCATCAACAGTAAGGTGTACATTGCTAAGCAGCTAAATCTTTTAACATGTCCTGCTGTGTCTTATGGGCGTCACGCGGCTAAATCCTTGTGTGTTATTTTCAATGTATATTCATTAGGATTGTCCCCTTTCCTCCTTGCTTCTAGCTGCTAGCATAAGAGGTGAGGCTGGAAATAAGCAAGAATGGAAACAGGAAACCATAATTAGACAGCCAGGGTGTCCTTAAGTGGGTTTATGGTTCTCAGTACATGGGGTAGTGTTGGGATAATAATGCCACTAATTTAGTGGACAAGGGATATTGTACATTAAGTGTTGCCGTTCTGTAAGGAAAACCAGACAAGTTAAAGATGTCTTGTGTCTGCTTAGTAATCCATGGATTTATTCAACTGTGCAAACTTTATCATAATGTCAACTTTTACATTAAGTCACTTTGGCTTATCAAAGTGGTGCATTTTTCACAGACTGGCAGCATTTTATGGTTAAGTAATGTACAGGGATTTTGTATTCTTATCTAAAGCTGATCAGCCATTAACTTCTCTTTCTCCCACTTTCATTAGTTGTGGGGGGGGGGGGAATGGCTTTGAATATTAATAGAATGATCATTTAAAAATCCTTTTAGATGCAAATATTATCTTGCCATTTAACAGCCACATCAACCTTTTTTGCTTTTCAAATGAAGTTTCATGTTAATTATGAAATAACCAGAGGTATTCTGGGTCCAAAAAGCCACAAGTGTTTACCATAACTAGAAAGTCTTATTTGTCAATTTATTGATGGACCAACTGCCAAGTCCTGTTCCCCATCTGTGCTGCCAGAATTTGTGTTCCAGAACCACAGCGTGGTTTGCAGCATTTCAAAATGTAACATGCTGTCACGTGCTACCAGGTCACATCTGCAAATAGCAAGTTGTGCAGGCCGTGCAACAGTGCCTTGTCTGGTTCTCCCAATGTCAGAATGTTGGGGACTAATGAGGTATAGTGGGAGAAGTTCAGGGTGGGGATTGGGGCTGCTGGGAGTGCTATCCTAAGGCACTGCAAGTACCCTATACACTTAGTCTGGTCCTGCAAAAGCCCGTTGGGTCTACTTGGACTTGTACCAGCCACAGAGCTGGTACATATCTGAGTAGACCATAGCAACAGGGTGCTTCTCTGGAACACCCTGAAAGGGAACAAAAGTTTGCTTACTTTGTGGAGGCCTCCTGCTTGCTCCCCTACCATAGGATGCAGCACATACCTTGAAGGTGCTGCTACATTGATGCAAGCACAAGTAGGGGCAAATTTGGGCAATACTTTTCAGCTGTTACAATAAAGATGTCCTGTCTCCCTCTGGAGCTCCATTGCTTAATCACAGCAGGTAGAATTGAATTAACCACCCTTCATGAGTGATTGTTCCCTCTAGAAGAAGAGCAGTATGTGTCAATTTGTGACATTATCATTTGTGAGTGGGTGTGGGTTGGAAAGTACTATCTGAACTGGATCAGGATAACCATCTGACTTAAGGGCATTTACAAGGCGGATCCTGTATCTGTGGATTCACTTATGTGCAGATCAGGTCCGCAGGGCCCTCTGTGCGCACCCCTTCCAGAGGTGAGGAGAGCTCTGTCTCCGGAGGGTCCTCTTAGCTCAGCAGAGGCAATGGACGTCCAGCCTTATATATGCCTTATGAGGCATTAGGAGGCCTGGCAAAGCCCTCAGTGAGTTTCCTGGGCCTCCTTATAAAAAAGGAGGCCTTTTTTATACATTAAAAAGTAACTTATACATTAAAACTTATACATTAATGTATACTCCTTATACATTAAAAAGTAACTCCTGGTTTCAAAGAAAAAACAATTGTAAATGGAAATACTTTTTTAAACGGCTTTTATTTAACACATTTTATGGTATCAGCAGGGAGTCCCAGAAACAAACCCGCGTGGATGTTAAGGCACGACCTTTTTCCATTAGGAGCAACGGAGGGGTAAGAAACCTGGAAGTGGGTCTTTAAATCTATTTTATCCACTGTTTTTTTATCCACAGATTTTTTTAAATCAACTAGGGGTTCTGGAACGGAACCCTAGTGGATAACGAGGGATGAGCTATTGTTCTATAATACAGTTCTACAACATATAATAGTTCTACAATATAACTATTGTAGAAATTATAGTTTTACAGTGTAACTAGAACTTTCATAAATCAATCACCTTGATATGTACAAATCTCCTAAACAAAAAAATTACTTTTTCATGTTCGTAGTTTTTAATCCACACGTTGATATAATTACTTTTAGCAAGTCTTGTTTTTAGCAAGTCTTATAGGATATACAGAAAGTATTCAGGTAGTATACTGGTTTTATGGCCCAAATAAATGTACTAAATAGACACTAAATAGTAAAGTGATTTTTTAAAAATTTCATTTACATTTATCTAAAATTTCTTTTTTGAATCTGTTAATTTTTGTAACCAGCGACTTTGCTATCAACATCCAAATGTTTTGAAGCAAAAAACAGTTATTCCTTAGTGTTTGTCAGAGAGACTACATCATCCACACACAAACTTTTAATTCATTTCTCCAATTTGCATACAATTTTCTACCTGCACTGGTCTAATAAGTGCAAGACTAATTGTCTACCTACAGAGATCACTATTTGATAGGCTGTAGGTATGTACTTATAACTCCTTGCCATCTGTTTTCTAATAAAGTAGTAAAATCATGTAATCCTGATTTAAGAAAGATATTGGACACTACAAAGTTGGTTGTATTGATATTTATTGGGAAGTGTAATCTTTACATCATTTTATGAGTCCAAAATGTGAATTCATGAATAAGGTTCTAGTTCATGAATACAAAGGCTGATTAGTAGAAAGATTATTGGCTCAAAATACACCTTATAAAATTACATGGATTATCCATAAGGACTGCGGAATTTGTTCAATTTTCTTTCCTTACTGACTATTCTCTTGTTCAGAGAATTTAATAGTCTCATATCTTCATGCAAGAAACTTCGATATTCAATTTTTTAAGGAGTTGGTTCACGGTGGACAGAACTGGATTATCAGACTGATATGTTTTGTAATTAAAGTTACAAATGCAGTAATAAAATTTGGGGAAGTAATTAATTTGGGGTAGTCTGTGTTGATTTGAACATCACTGGATTCATTATTTGCTTCTTTAACTATATTGTGACAGAAGAACTAGTTGGTTAAATTGCCTTTTTTCCAACATAAAGCTGTGGAGCAAGGCATTCCACCTTGTGTCTCAAGTATATTTATTAAATCTAGCTATTTCCTAGAACTCTTTGGTCTAATTCTTGTTATTTCAGACATGATCAGGGACTTAAATTAAACCTGAACCAGCCCCCTCCCCAGTTCAGAGAATTGTTTCCATGAACCAGTACAGCACTAAACCAGAATCCCTTGATAACTAGAAATGTACCCCTAAAGTACAGAGAAAGGGGAAGCCAGTTCAAAATATGTGCTTATATTGCCTTGCGATATAAGTTAATGGTTTCTTTTCCTGAATTTTTTTGTTTTTTTTAAACCTGTAAAGGGAAAAAAATATTATCAAAAATAATTGTTACCAGATGTGGTCTAGGAGGCACAAGAACACTACATGTGCAGGGATCATGAGCAAATGCTAATGCCACACCTCAATGGCAATTGATACTTAACAATTCAGAGAGAGACAGTAAGACGGGTGCAAACACAGTAGAATTTACTGGGGAGGGGAATTGAATAATGAGAGCAAGGTGGCCAAGGGCATCCAGGGCAATGGAGACTGCAGTTTACACAGTTCCTACGCTTATGTGCCTGAACCTTACCTCCTTACAATGTCGTTCGCCTGGCAAACTGCCAAGTGTGCCCACCTTCCCTTACCTGTCTGAGCCTCACTGCCCCAAGGTTCCAGCCACAGGCAGAAAGAGGGGAATTGCCAGGTTTTCATGTAACTTACCCAAACCTTCCAACGGTTCCTTGAGGGAGCAAAATCTCTCTGGTCAACCAAAAAGCATGCACTTTAGCAACTGACTAACAGTCCAATCTTGAGCTGCCTGACACCCAGGGCTGCAGTGATGCCAAGAATGGCTGCTGCTGCATCCTGAGTGCTAACCGGGCAGTGCTGGCTGCTCCTCAGGAGAAGGAGACTTTCGTCCTCTTCCCCCGGGTAAGGCGAGTAGCCCTGCAATGGGGCTACTCCATTCTACGGCGACCCAAGGGTTGCCATAGAATCAAGAGCCTTCATGTCGGGCGGGTGGCCCAACATGGAGACTCAGGATCCGGTGGAGTCCCGCCTCCCTCCCGCCCCACTCCCAGCATGCCTCCTTCCCACCTTCGGGCCACCTCCCCATGCCCTGGAATGCCTCCTCACCGCCTCGCCCCACGCCCCCACCTACCTTCTGCCACCTGCAGTCTGTGCAACTGCGGAGTGGTGGAGGTCCACCATCGCTAGCCCAGTGCCAGCTGGTGCTGAGCTAGCATCGGTGCTGGACCAGTGCTGAGGGCTGCAGATGTGCCTTATGGCATGTTTGTGACAGTGCATGCCGGCAGTAAGCCAGTGCGCACTGTTTAGGATTGGGCCCTTTAAAAGTTTATTACAGCTTTTCCATATTGGTAAGTAAGAGAATTGGGCTCTGAGTTGTCCATTAAAAATCCTACCTGTGAACCTTCCCTTGAGTGACACTACACTCCATCCAACATGCCAGGGCTCTAAAGGGAGGGTTCCCAACAGTGAGATACATACATTTTAAACGCAGTAGAAAATGACAAACTGATTAAATTTTCATGGTCCTGCTGGGCAAGGCTGGAGTTCAAACTGCTGCACTCTAGTCATGAACCACCCCACTTATACAGCACATGCCCTTTTTGGTACAGTCCAATCAAACAGCCTTAATTCTGTTGAGTCATGATCTGCCCTACCATTGCTACCCCACGTAGCAGTTCTCAGGTGTCTGGCATAGATCCAAATTGTCAGCACCTGCTCTCTGTCCTTGCAGCACCCATGCGCATGACATAATGGGGCGCCTGGCGGGTTACTCCCTTTTGGTTTTCAGAGCAGTATCTTTCCACACTGGCATCCAAATTGTCAGGTTTATTCCTCTGGCTGGGCAGTCCTCTGACTTTTTCATCTATTTCAAACAACTACACAGTGTCCTCCACTTTGGTACAAACTGGATCTTACAGAAAGGGCATCTTACTTCAAAGCACAGCATCCCAACATTCTTCTTCACATTTCCCTACTTCTCTGAGAGGATGCAACAAGAAGTGTGGATGCCACCTTCATGACAAGGGGAAATTGATCATGAGTAGACATAATATTCTATATCAGGGGTGCCCAAACTTTTTGGCAAGTGGGCCGCATCATCTCTCTGACACTGTGTTGGGGGCCAGGGGAAAAAAGTATTAATTTACATTTCAAATTTGAATAAATTTACATAATAAATTTATAAATGAATACATTTTCATAAAGTTTTAAGGTGAAGCAATCAAAGGATCATGAGTGCCTAATCTGAACACTCAGTAGAGACTTTTTGCATGGAGGTTTTCAGAGGTGAGAAACAAGATATATTTAGACACTGACATGGCTTGACCAGTCTTTCCAAAAGTTGTGACCCGAATCAAAGACTCGAAAGAGAAAGGGGTTTCGCAACATTCTTCAGCTGTTAGTCCTACCGAACTACTTAGGACATTAATGGAAACAAGGTTCATGTGTTGAAAAGTGCCTAATGTCAAGTAGGGCTTCCTCCAGAAAATGTTGGTTGGGGATTGTGACTTTAGCTGACTTTGGAATGTCATTTTAAGAATGCCATTTTAAATTAATATCTATTTAATCATGAGACAAAGTGTTATTGAAAATGAAGGCATGTGACCAGTCTGCAAACCAAAGTGGTTTATTCACCACTTCATTCTACTTTTGTGACTTAGTGTGCCTCACCACAAACATCCTTGATTGATTATTGTCTGGATTACTAATTCCTGGCTGGCTAGCAGATTTCTGTAGAATTAAACACATCAGTAATTGTGTTAACATGTATTCGTTGACCTTTTTAGTGTGTTGATTTTTAGAGCTTATACAAGTAAGTTTTTTTTTGCTGGCCTTCAATGGCAGGTGCCTTTTGGCAGGTGCCACCTTTAATGGCAGCAGCCATTACCTGATGGCATGTATTAGGTTGTTCAAGCTGTTTAACAAATGGGTCTTGGAATGACTGTTCACAAACTAAAATCTACAGTTTTTTTGCTCAACTCAGCTGGATGTATCTGAGTACTCTTGCTTGTTTGGAGGTGAGTCTGTTGTGTCTTTGGACAAAGGCCAATTCTAGAAATGCACAATGTCCAAGCCAGATTTATGTGGCTTTTGTCCACGGTTGATGCTAGAAGTACTTTAAATACAATGTGGCTTCAAAAGGATATCTTTTCTACTGGGTTTTGTTCTTCCTAAATCCCTTGCTTGGAGAAGCCTTATGGAAATTTCCAAAAGTAACTGCACTTGCCTGGCTTCCTTATCTGGGTTGCAGGACAAAGCATAGACCAGCATTTCTCAACCAGTGGTACTCAGACCACCTATGGTACTTGAAGTGTCATCCCGTAGTACATGCAGAAGCTCCACCACCAAGCAGTGAGACCAGCAACTCAACATGACAAGCTGGGGCAGGAGGCTTCTCTCGGCAGCCAGAGCTTCAGCATACACTTCTTGTGTGCTCAAAACTGTCCTCCCATCCGTCCTGAGCCTCTTACCAGTGTTGTTGTGTCGCATCTGGCCTCCCAATTTGGAGGTAACTGGCAATGACATCATCATCAGTTATTTCTGGTGGTACTTCCAGCAGGTGGACCATGCAAAGTTGCATGGGGAGTGACAAAGTTGAGAAACACTGGCACAGACCATCAGAATATCCTGGCTTTTACAGAAAAATAAGGTC
This sequence comes from Tiliqua scincoides, assembly GCF_035046505.1. Taxonomy (NCBI): domain Eukaryota; kingdom Metazoa; phylum Chordata; class Lepidosauria; order Squamata; family Scincidae; genus Tiliqua; species Tiliqua scincoides. The sequence goes on from NC_089823.1 coordinate 53,384,555, forward strand.
AGTTGATTTTTATTGACTTTTAATTGATATAATCCACCTTGGTGATCTTATTTTTTAAGATGATGTTGGGTATATGTTATTAATATGCCTCTAATATATTTTACTACTACAAGTGAGTTGTGATGATTCATAGTTTTTCACAGCTGTTTTGAAGTGTCAGAAGATATCTGTGTTTGATTATTTTCCGATGCTCCTTTATAAATGTCTTACTATTAATTAATTTACATTGCTTTACAGGTCCAGCCTATTTATACACGGATTTTTATACACAGATTTGATTCAACACGAATGGCCACTGCAAATGAAAAGGAATGTACTGATCCCTGCAGAAGGGGAAAAATGCATCCCTTTAAAATCAGTTTATAAAACTGAACAGACCTTTAACAATAGCCTCCTTAATGAGAGAGAGAGATGGAGAGAGAGAGAGAGAGAGAGAGGGCAGCTGGCTGACAATCCATCAATCCTTCTCTCTCCAGCAGACCCCTCCGTTCCCCCTGGGCACATGAAAGAAAGGTGATCACTTTGCATTGATGAAGGGAGGGGCTGAGTGAAGCTTTTTAAGTGCATGAAGGATTGATGGATTGTCTTCTTAATGACGCTTATCTTACATCACAAAGGTCAGCAAAGCTGTTTTTAAATCACCGGAGCAAAGAAACTTTGTTTTTTAAATGGATTTTCTATAGTGCGTTTTTTGCCATCCACCAGACTGCTTGGAAAGGAACCCATGTGAATAATGAGGCTCAACCTGTATTTTTCTCTCATTCGCAATTAACTTTACTGGCTCCTAACCACCTCTTCATGCACCCAAACCTAACTGGCTATGTAAAGCTGTGACATCATTCATCATTTTGGATTGGCCGATTTTTACTCTTTTGCCTTTGTTTGCCCTCAGTGTCTTTATCACATAGCCAATTCTGATCAGGCTACATAGTGAATGGGATGACATCATCATAGTATGTATTGATTCCTGACTAGTTAAGAACAGTGACAGCAACTGTTACCCTGCACATGCCCAATCTCGTCTGATCTTGGAAGCTAAGCAGGGTCAGGCCTGGTTAGTACTTGGATGGGAGACCGCCTGGGAATACTGGGTGCTGTAGGCTTGTACCATAGTCTTTCGAGACTGAAGGTTGCCAACCAACCAGTTAAGAACAACCATGTGACTGATCCAGGAAAAACAGAACCAGCAGACAGGGAAAAATAATGTTCAAGCAGGAGCGACCAGGAAAAATAAGAAAATATGGTCAATTATTCCACCATCAGAGTACTTTCAAGGGAATATTTTTATCTCTTTTGATCTGAAAATTGAAACTGGATAATACATGACAGTTCTGCAGCCCTTTGAGTACAGGCCAGTGACACATGAGACAGCTTTTATGGTGGTGGCCCCACGTTGTGGAATTCCCTACTACTTAATGTGCATCTAATCTCCCTCCTTGCTGGTGTTTTGCCGAAGACGCAAAACCTATTTTTTCAACAGGTATTTCTTGATTTCTCCCAATTACAACCCTTCTGATTATTCTTGCAATTTTACTTTATTTTATGTTTGCTGCGGCTGGAAAATATTTTCTTTTGGATTGTTTTGACTGCTTTAATGAGATCTATAAGCTGTATTGAGAGTTCTTGAATCAGAGAAAGGTGAAGTATAAGTTTTTAAAACAAATAACTTTGCTAAAACCAGTATTAGCTTAAACCAATGATTTTGTTATTCAAGCAAGCTGATGAAGCTTCCAAATAGACTTAATGAGGTACTTTTCATAGAATAGGAGATTTGGGAGTAACCTGGGAGATCATTTAATCCAACCTGGAGCCTTTTAGAGTAGCCCTACCTGGAGATAATAAAGATGTGGACATTCAGTGGTTCCAAGTTGTGCAAATAGGAATCCATATAGAATAGGGGTTCCCAAACCCCGGCCCTGGGACTACTTGTGGCTCTCAAGGGCTCCCAATCAGGCCCTCGGGGAGCCCCCAGTCTCCAATGAGCCTCTGGCCCTCCAGAGACTTGCTGGAGCCCACGCTAGCCTGATGCAACTGCTCTCAGCATGATGGCCAACTGTTCGACCTCTCGCATGAGCTGTGGGACGATGGCTCCCTCCACTGCTTGCAGTTTCACATCTGTGATGCAGCAGGGGCAGCAAAGGAAAGGCTGGCCTTGCTTTGTGCAAGGCCTTTTATAAGCCTTGAGCTATTGCAAGATCTTCATTCATTCATATAAGTTCCAATATATTCATTTATGTAAATGTATTCAAATTTGAAATATAAATTAATTCTTTTTTCCCCCGGCCTCCAGCACAGTATCAGAGAGATGATGTGGCCCTCCTTCCAAAAAGTTTGGACACCCCTGATATAGAATATTATGTCTACTCATGATCAATGTTTAGTAATCTAGAGTCAGTATGCAACATCCAAGTCATTCATCAGAGAGAGAGAGAACACAAGGGTCACTCAAAATATGAGTTCTGTGGTAACACCCACAAAGTTGTCTGCTTCTCTTGCTCTAACATCTGCTATTGTCTCATTTTGGATCAGATTTAACCTAGCACACTACCAACTTCCATCTGCATTTCCATCACTGAGTGATTGGATATCAAGTGACAACACATTTGAAATGGTGATCGAAGAGCAAATGATGCAGAGAGCTTTTACATCAACTCTGAAAACTGCTTTCCAGTGGAGGCATTTTATACATTCCACTGTTAAAATCATTAGTAATGAGAGGTCGAATGCTGTACATGTATGAATCAGTTTGGAGAAGAGTCATCACTGTTTGGGGAAAAAAAAGATTGCAATATTATCCCCACATGGTTTGCTATGTACAATCCAGTTTCCCACCATTTCCTTGTCAAATCCAGCATTTAGAGAGGTGAGAAACCTTGAGCCTTTTCATTACTACTCAAGAGCAGTATCAGCTTTTGCAAAAGTATGAGCTTTTGCATCAAATGATGCTGAGTTTTATTTAAGGAGAATGATTGATACACTGCAAAATGAGTGGAAAGGAACAGTGTGTTGACCTCACATTGCTTGATGGTTTACATTCATTAACTCTAAAAACCTGAGTCTTATCAGTTATTCATAGAGGCAGTGCTGGTGTCAGGTTAGTGGAGCCTTGGCACATTGGATCCCCCTGCTCACAAGATTTGATGGTAATAGTAGTTGACAGTGGGAGGTGTAGTTCTTCCTATAGCCCCCACTGACCAATGGGAACATCCTGTAAGCAACAGGACCTCTAGCGGATGCTCACAATTTTAGAGAAGGTGCCAGGCTTAGCAGGAGTATGCTAAGTACCATCACTGCCACTGCTACAAGAGTAGGTGTGTTCTGTGATAAGCCTGATTGGGTTATCCATCAACTAATAAGCATTGGCTCTTAGCAGTGCCTGACTGAACTGGCTCCTGATAATGCCCCTACATCATGGGCAACCGTGAATGGAGCATTCCATGTTAGGTCCATTCATGAACAGAATTTCCTCTGTTAAAGACAAGATATTGGGTACTGCTCTCCCAAAATCAAGGGTTTTACTTTCAAACTCATGTTATTATCATAAGTATTGTTTCTATTGTCTCTCTATATCTTTTTCGTATGTTTTTTTTTAAAGCTTGTGTTTGTGTGCGCACTTCATGCTGTTAGGGGGATTATACCTAAATTGGATGTGCTAAACACGCATAAGACTGCCAGAAATTGAATGCTAAACAGTATTTAAATATTATGCAAAGTTACATAATGTGTTTGTATGAGAGTGAGTGTGTGTATGTGTGAGGTAGAGATGATCGACCTCAACTGATTTTATTAATTAGTTTTATTTATTGTTTAGTATTTTATTTTGTAAGCTCCATTGTTATGAAACTTGGAATCAATGTTGGGTATTTGCCTTGGCAAAGGAAAGGTAGAATATAAATGAATAAATAAAATTCAATTAAAGTGTGCATAATGCTGCCTGCATTCCAAACAGAATAACGGGCATGATCCAATCAGTGTGAAACACTTTTCAGTTTGATAAATGTCAGTGAATCTTATTCTTGGCTGGATTGTGTTCTTGACATTATGTTAAATCATTGGCTATTTGCAGGCTGATTGTCTGCTTCTGCTTTATGTGAGGCACAATAATCCGAATTATCTGTGTTGATCTATACGGAACACATTGTGTGGAGAGTGACTCCCTTTAACTCATGAGTTGGACTAGAAGGCCTGTGGGTTGTTTCTACTCATGTGACTTGTTTACATTTTTTTCACCAAATGACTGCATTTGTTTTTAATCTAGATAGTATGTCAGGACAGATTTGCCTGCAATTTCATTGAAAATCTATCTTGTCCCGAAATTTCATATGCATAAAATTTCAGCCTGATTTAGGGTAAAAATAAAAAATAAAAAAAAATTAACTGTAAGACCTTGAAAGAGACATTTTAAATAATACCTTTCACTATTTGCAACTGAATGCCCTGGAATACATCTTATTTATTGTACACACTGTGCAATCAGTTGTTCTGCCTTTCCAACAAAGTAATAATGATCTTTATATGAGACGAATTTTTCATCTTGACAGACAGATGAAAGAAAGGTGCTTCTTAAAACCTGCATTTGCAAATAGAGGAAACAGACCCCCCCATAAGCCAGTTGGTAGCACTCTGTGTTTGCAAGATTAAGCCAAAATAGCAGTGGCCTACTATTTCCTATGCAAACCAGGTCCAAAATGGTTCGCATTGCAAATTAGAAAAGAAAATGATCACCTGTTGTTAGTATTTTCAACCCCAGTGAAGTGAAATCTAACAAAGCGGGTGGGGAGAAGAACTACCAGAGTGTGCCAAAAATGGGTTAACTTGATTAAAAACAAAATTCTGCCTACTATCAGGGAGCTATAATAAAAGAAATGTTCCTGTGCAATACAGCTTTTTAAGCTATTGTATATCTGAAATAAAAGCAAGGCAACTTTCCCTTCTCACCATATGCTGCCTCTTTTTCTCCCTAGATTTGTGTGTGTGCGTACGCCTGCAGTCTGTATGCTGGAGAATCATGCCCTTCTTATTCTGCTCTGTCGGTAGTCATAACAGCTATTCCCTTCATGAATATGTAAATCCCATGCATAAAACCACAAAAATTAGCATGACAGCCCTTCAGCTCACAAGCACTCCCCATCTACGGTGAACGTGACCAATTATATTGAACTAATACATGAAAAGTGATGATTTAATCTTTTGGCCAGATGAGTGGTTTTGGGAATTGCTACAAGGGGATGCCGTTAATTATCTAAAATGTTAGACATGTACAGTGGATGGATATATATATGCATGTGTTCAATGATAACTGTATTTCTGCCAATTGTGGTGGGGCTATGCTGGCATGCCACCGATATACACCTAACGTTTTGTTTGGGGGGCAAGTACGGAAATACTTTGGGTCTGTGCTACCTGCTCATCCTTTTCGCTGAGTCAAAGCACATTTAGCTTCCAGTTTCTAAGGAAGTCGTGGCAATTAAAAATGGGGGAAGAAGACGGGGGGGGGATAAGAAGGTTGGCAAAAACGATGATTTTGAGAGCATATATTGTATTCCCCCCTGTATGTTCGTAGTTCATTTAACTAAGGGATGGGCTCAGAGGGAGAGGAGGAGCATCGGGGTGGGGGGGAAGCACAAGTAATTGATGCATTATATTATTTAAATAACCAGGCGTGTTCATGCACATTTATATGACGTGGAGTCAATGCGCCGCTTTTTGAATGGTAGTACTGCAGCCTGTGCACAATAATTAGGCTGATGTAATTGTAGACAAACAAAACAAAGGGAGAACATGCTGCTGCTGCAGCCACTGCCTTTTGGATTGAAATATTACAGGCGGACACATATTCCAGCGCACAGTAAATGAACCTGAACTGCTGTCAGGGGCGAGGAGGACAGTGTGGCCAGTTGCACCTATTGTGTCACTGCTGTAGAAAGGAGCTTACTGATTGGCCACTGTCTGCAGCACATAATACTGACTGGTTATAAAAGACTTGTCTAAGGGAAAGCCTGTAGGTACTCCATTGTCTGGCAAAGTTGATATCACTGCATTCTTTTTCTCCCCCTCCTTCTTCAGAGAATCAGACAGCTGAACTATAAAAGCTGCGCAGATTTTTTTTTCCTGTCCTTTCTCTTGCCATACAGCATTTTTTTAAATTTTCTTTTTTTTTTGTATCACGGTCCTGTCTCAGTTTGCATACTTAAACAGAATACTAATTAAGATCCCTTGTCTCAAATAGAAAAATTACACGGATGCAAATAGAAAGCTGGCACTTTAGCTTTAAAAAAAAAAATCAAAAGAATTGGGGCCGTGCCAGGAAATCGGTCACAGTCCTTAGAGCGAAATGAAGAATTTTGTAATCAAGGTAAACAAAGAAGCGTCTTGTTTGCTTGCTTGCTTTTTCTTTTTACTGCCTTTCTTTCCGGGAGAGCCAGTGTGACTCTCCTTAACTGTAGGTCATCTCATGTATTTCAGAAAGTTTGTGAGCGACATAATTTCAAAGTACACAAACCAGCTGCAATCGGGGGTTATTAATCCTTCTTAGGATGTAATTTGGTGAAAGAACTGCTATTAAAAAAATGTCTTTTCTGTATTATAGACGGATCTAACAACGTAGTCTGGGCTCCGTGCCAAAGGCTGGTATTTCACAGCAGCGACCGCCTTACAGATGAGCTGTGGGAAGCAGGAGGGAGAATCTCTTAGGGTGCCACTACTATGGAGACACAGCTGGGCTGAACAAGATTTGCTTCATACGACAACGGGAGAGGTAGAAAAGTGTCTGGTGTGAGCACTGCCCAGGCAGGCAGTAACCAGAAGAGCTAGCAGCCAATCCGGCCATGCTGCACTGTGCGAAACCAGCTCCACATCTCAGCCAATCAGTGACATCATTGGTGAGAAACTCATTTACATCCTGCAGTAATGAACTTTATATAATGTATCCTTTTCTTCCCCCCTCCCTGAGATTAGGGCGCTCAATTAATTATTCTGCCAGCATAATTTGAATCACTATGCAAAATGGTGGCTTCGTTTTCCTAGATGCCATGTGGTTGTTTTTTGTTTTTTTAATTATTATTCTTTAAGTCTCTGCTGTCTCAGGAGGGAGGTGTTGATAACTGTGGGCATTCTTTCATTTTGGTTTGTCTGTTTGGCCTCACGAATCTTTTAAAATAGCTTTTCTTCACTATTAACAGGCATACAATTTGAAATGCTTCGTCTTGTGTGCATCCTTCTCCCCCCCCGCCGCTTCCTCCCATTATTGCACTCTATAGGCTCATGAAGGTAATGTAAGGTAAGGCAGCTATTGCAGCATAAGATCTCTGCCTCTTCAGCGATCGGCACTTCAGCGTTCCTTTGAATGCTTCTGGACTTATTTTGCTGCAGACCCTCTTTCTGTGCTATGCTTTCTCTTACGAGCATCTGTCACATCTGAGCAAAGTTCGGTGCCATGTTTCATTCTCTGCCACTTTTCAGTCAAGATGTCATTTTATGAATGAATAGGATTGAGGTCATTTCTGAACAAATTTCATTCCCACTCCTCCCACCCCTGCACAATGCACCTGATTAGCATCCCTTTTGCCAGAATAACTGAATACAAGAGCCGGCGTGAAAAGAAGTTAAGATGAGAGCTTTCTTGAGGCTTTGGGTTATTTTGAGCAAAGGGATATATAGACTCTGTAGTTGGTTATAGTTTTTTTGTGTTTAACACTTGCATATTAATCCCCCAAAGAATAGCTCCTTGCATGGACGAACCTTTTTTTAAGCCAGCAAACAATAGGACTAAATACCTTGCTTCTTTTTTTCCCTCCCCCTTCCTTTTTTATGCATTGTTTCATGAACAGTGCTTCTTTCTAAAAGGAAAACGCTTGGCAAGCCAACAATGTGTCAAACATGTGGGTTTAGTTCTTTGTGGGTAAAGTAATTTGTTGTGCAAGTGACTTAAAAACAGCCTAGAATACTGTGGAATGCAGAGATCTCAGAGCACATAATTGAATGAAGCAAGTTTTGTTCTACAGTATCCTAATAGCTGGAACAGCATCAGATAGGAGGCGAATTCAATATTGTCTTATTAAATTATAGCACGTGGGCTTCTAATACTAAGTAGCGCTGCTTTATTTCAAAATAAAAATACTCCAGGATCTAGGCTTTGATGTATGTGTATTTTTTTTTTTGAAATCACAAATAAGCATGATTAGTTTATGACATTTCATCTGTATAATCATCCATACAGTCACTTTGAAAAGAATACAGAGGATTTAAATGCTAAAACGATGGCTCTTTCAATGCATGATGGATTCCATCATGCCATCATCAGTATTCTGCGTGCGCCTGTCCTTATTCAGCCACTAGCTTCCCTGCTGCAGATCCTGTAATTTGAATCATGCGTAATAATATATTATCCTACTGGGGCCTTCTTTCAGTAGGAGAGTAGTTTTATACATTCAGCTATGAGCGAACTCTTGGCTCTGTGCCAGTTCTGAGCCATTATTCACACAGGCAATCAAGATAGTCTTCCTTAAGGAATAACATCTGCACGACTGCATGTGCCAGAAAACTGCAACCTCCTCCATGTTATAAATTAGGTTTTCTTGGAACCTTGAATACTTGCAAATATGAAAAGGATAAGGAATTCGTCAAAAGTGGATTGGGTGTGCCATGCGATGAAAGCCAGCAAACAGAATGGATAATGGTAGTGGAGGGATTGGAAGGATTTTTCCTCAATTTGGCTTTCTCTTCACATTTCATCTTTAAGCTGTGCCTATGCCAAATATTTATATTTTTTGAAGTGAAAAGTGTTTTCTGCTGACAGAGAGATTTTCCAGATACTAAGCCTGTGGAGTTTTGTCTATTGGGAGCTGCGGGTAAATTTCAGAAGTTTGGAAGGACCAATGGCTCACTGAGGGCATTCATCGCTGTACTCTAAAAAAGAAAACAAGACCAAAAACCAGACAGCAAAAGATGGATTTATTAAAAAGCTTCAACTTGAAGGGAAGCATACTGTATGAATCCTCTATTCCAAACCATTAAAGAAGCAGAGAGGTTTTGTTATGATTCTCAAGCAATCTGCAAACTTAGTCCCGTCCCCCCCAAAGTTTATTTCAGTACAAAATCAAATTCTGAGCTTCTCGCTTAGTAGCTTCAGACCACAAATATGTCATAATGGCATGCATGGTCATTTGATATTAAAACAGGGAGGTGTTAATGCTGGTAGGCATTAAAATGTCTGGAAAAAGACTGGCTCACCTCATTCCTATAATTTCTTAAATACATAATAGAAGCATTGCATTAATTTTTGAAATTAAAAAAAAAGTTTTTTTCCACTGTTTTCATTTTAAAAATGTTTTTGTTAGCTGTTTTCCCTTTTGGAAGCAGCACTAGGTTTTGTTTAATGAATTAAAATACTGATTGGAAAGAGTCCATCCTGTCTCATAAGCAACATTAGGAATCAAACAGCAATGAAAGCCAATTCAGTCTATATGTATGCATTTTTTTAAATTTGTGCACAATAATCCGTTAGTTACTTAGTTTTAAATTAACCTTAAAGAGAAATCAACCATCTAAATCAATCATCTTTCTCCTGGTATTTGCTGTAACTCTATTTCATGGGAGGATAAATAATCAAACCTTTTATTTCTGGCATTTTTTTGTGCCAGGACAGGAGTGAAAAGGGGTTGATGTTGTTTGTTCTCTGCTAAGTTGTGGTTCTGTGTAGAAATATGCAGTTTTGTTGACATACTATCCTTGCCTCAGCTCCTACCAGTGGCTTACTGTTATCTGAAGACACTGTAAGGCAGTATTTCTCAACCAGTGGTACTCGAAGTGGTGTTGGGTGATTTGTATGGGACCCCCAGACACCTGTCATCTGGCAGTGAGACTAGCAATGCAACCCAACAAGCAGCAGCATGAGGTTCAACTCAGTAGGCAGAGCTCCAGTGTGCACTTTTCATGTGCTCGATAAAGCCCTCCCCTCCACCCTGAGCCTCTTACTGATGTTTGTCGAGTTGCATCTAACCTCCAAATCTGGAAGTAACTGGTGATGATATAGTCACCAGTTACTTCTGGTGGTCCTTCCAATAGGTGGACAATGCAAAGTGGTACAGCAGGGGACAAATGCTGAGAAATGCTGGTCTAAGGGCACCATAATATTCAAATCCTGGTGATATTCTTTCTTGTTGTTGGCTTGCTAACCTTCTGAAAGCAAGAATATCACATTCTGGGCCTTTCTACTCCATTTTCAGTTTCATTTTATGGCATGAAAGCCTGCCCAGGAAGTCAGGTTCCTCTCTGAAGCAGTTTTCAGAATCCTATACCAATATTCAGCTCAGCCTTTTTTTAATGGCTAGATATGATTCATCTTTCAAATTAAACTGACTTTCCTGGTTTTGCTACAGATTGTTCTCTCGATGATATTAAGTGTAACCCATTGCTCATAATATGGACTCTTGACTCTGCATATTAATCAGAATCTGAATCTTCAGCTTTACTTCATTTTTTTTACAAAGAGATGTCTGACAGCTCAATCCTATCCCCAGCAACGTTGCCAGGTGCAGCAGTGCCAAAATGATAACCACTGTATCCAGCAGCCCCACCAGGGCTGCCAGAGGTCTCTTTGGGGGAAAGGGACTTTTCTCCCCTTCCCTCGACAAAAGCCCAGGCCCTGCAATGGGGTTTCTCAAGTCTGCATCGGCTATTTTGCCAGCGCACAGACTTCAGAACATTCATATTGGGCTTTGCAGCCCAACACAGAGGACAAGATCTGGCAGGGCAGGGCTCTACCAGTCCCACCTTCCTCCCAAGTCGGTCATTCCCCCCTCCCCCTGCTCTGAAGACCCTTACTGCTGCCTGGAGCTCTTACCTTGCTCTGGTCAGTGTCCATCGGTGCTGGGCCCAGCGCCGACTGGTGCCAGGCCTTCGTTGACAGTCCTTCCTTACAGAGTGTTGCGGACATGCCTTACAGCATGTTTGTGACACCCAGCGCTGACACTGGAGACCCATAGGATTGGGCCCTGAAGCTGCTAAAGACTTCCATAATTCCCTAGAGAAACATTTCAAAAGCATGAGGGAAAAATTTGTCAAATGTCCTGGATTTTTTTTTGGCTTCTAGGCACTAACTGGAAGAGCAAGAGGATCATACAGTCACTTTTCAGCATGTGGATAAAGGGGGGAGCTTTCAGATAGGTGAGTTGCACTTGAAAAGTTAAACAGAAGTACAGTGTGGAAAATAAAATCATAACTCTAGCTTAAGTTGCTCAGTTGCGGGCAATACTTGCTCTGTGACTGATATGATAGATGATCAGGAAGTTTGAGCAGCAACTTACAGGCTGCATAAGAACTACTCAGTTGAATCTGTGTATCAATCTACTTACCTTTGTATACATGTACAAATGGAGCTCTCTTATGTGCAGTGGCTTATCTCTTATGTGTCAATGGCTTATCCATTGACCATAGTGTTGTAGATAGTTCATGTATTTGCCCTGCCCAATATTGACATTTTGGACAACCTTGATTTGACAGGAGTTCTGTAAGTGCAAGTAACATTCACATAACTGGGAAGAAAAAAGGAAGTAAGATCTGTCAATTCAATGGAAGTTTTTTGGTCAAAGTCAGAGTGACAGACTATCTTCAGTATCAGAATCAAGCTCCAGTCTACAGCCTTCTTTATTGTTTAAATGGATTTCCTAGTACTAGAATAGGTAAATCTGAAAAGAGGCAGTGATCTGTTGTTGTTGTTGTTGTTGTTGTTGTTGTTGTTATCATTAATAAGAATATGTATTTTCTTTCCAACAAAAGTAGCTCATAAAGTGGTAGAATCTAGAACATAAAGTGCATTTCTTTCTTATGTGCTTTGGCAAAATGGTTGTCGCTGCTGAAGTAGAACATAAAATGTGAATGCACATTTTATTCACGGAATAAGGTCTTGTTTAGGGGAATTATTTGAACCTCTGAAACTGAAGGAACTATAATTGAACAACAGTCTCACTATTTGTTGAATTCCCCCCTCTCAAAACAAAACAAAAAAACACCTGTGCAGTCCTCACCATTTTGTCAACAAGTTTGAAATTATTCTGCAGTCTTACCACACAGAATAAAATACTCAGTTAATAAGAATCTTGTGTATTAAATTTTGCTATGTCTCTGCTTCATAGCCTCCAGTCAGTTTAGCCCTGTCAGCTACTTTAAATACATCAACAGTGTCACAAAGGCAAAGAAAGAATACTTTCCATGAAAGGGAAAAACAAACTATTATGAGTCTTTGGGTATCTAGTGATTACTACACTGATGATGTTGCCTGACAAGTATTTTATTTCTTTTTCTTGGATGCAAAAAGCATGAAATGCATGTATCCATATGTGCAGGGTACTAGGTGTCTGCCAAAAGAGTATGACCCAGGCCAGGACTGTGACTTAGAAGCAGGACTGATGGCAAGAGGCCTAATTCCACAAGCCAAGAAGAAGACCACACTTTTTATTGTCAGAGCAGTCACCCCCCATCCCCACACATACTCTTTATCAGGTTATCCTAGAAGAGATCTTGCCTGATCTCTGCAAAATGTCATGGGTGATTGCACCTTACTTGCACGGCACATTTGGTCATGAGAACAAATGCCACATCCTGGAAGCTTCCTGACTAGGAACAAATAAGCTAACACAAAGGAAGGGTCTCCAAACATAAGGGGCACCTCACCAACTCCATGGCCATAGTCATGGTAATGAAGCAACTGACCTTCTGAGCTAACTACTGCATCCTCCGCAAGGTGCAAAAGCAGTGGAAGGTACCATTTAGGTCTGGGAATAAGCGGATTGGGATACAAAGTCACAAAAGAAGGTTGTTGGATGAGCTCACCCCACAAACAATCCCGTATACCTCCATGGGTGAAAACAGATATAAAAAGCTAGGTCACTAGACCCTCATATCTTTCATCTCTTGCTGTATAGGGCCAGCTCAAAGTAGCCAGAGATAAGCTTTTGCTGTCCATCCGCATGAAGAAAAGGCTGGGAAGAGGGGGATCATTTTGGGCAAGATAGCTTCTGTTGAAAGGGAAGGCACAAGTGAGGAGGAAGGAGGGTGTGTGGAGCTCAAGTCTCTCACAATGCATGGTATTACATGTGAACAGCCCATAGTCTTGGAGGTAATTAAAGTTGCATTCCTTCTATGCTTGTAAATCTTATTGACTTCACCGAAACTTGATAATAGGTTTAAGATGACAACCTTGCAGAGCTTACTTACAAGTACATCCTACTGAGTTTCATTGGAGTCACTCCCAAGTGTGCATGGGATTTCAGCCTTCATATAAAGAATAATGCACATTCTTGACTGGCATGAGTCAACTTGACTGGCATGAGTCAATGAATCCAAGTCATGCCAGTTAAATCCAAGTCAATGTTAAATACATTTTGAATAAATTGTAACTTATAAGCAGTGTCTTAAAATACTGTATAATACTGCAAATTAATTATTTTGTTTATTTTAGTTTGGACTGATCTGTTTAACTGATATATCCTGATGGCAGTGTGTTAAGCTGTAAATTTAACATTTATATTGCAAATGGCACCTAAGACCATGTTAATGTTGGAATCAAAACTTCATGACTTTGGCAATCTGTTGCTATTTAGTAACAGAATTTATTTCCATATGGAGAGTCACTGGAGAGCAACACGGTCTATCAATCAGTTCTATGCTTCTTTGTAAAACACTCTCTTTATATTTGTGATGCTGTCAGTTATTATTAGTCTGGGGCTTTCTGTAATGTTTTTATTTATGAGTACTATTAAAAGGGGACCTTTGTATTAGTTACTAGTTTAAAATCAGAATAATATGTTGTGAATAAATTAGCATAAATCTGTAGGCAGGGTGAAGCTCATGAGTGCACCACCCCACCTAGAATGTGTTGGTAAAATTGGACTTTTAGTTTGTGACATGAAGTCTCTGTTGAAAGAGTGAGAGCTTGATTTAATGATCAGGAACAATTGCAATTTTTTTTAAAAAAACAAAACAGTAGCAGCTGGTGCTGTCCCCAAAAGCGAAGTGGGTTGATGCTGCAGTGATGTCCCAATAATATCCTCTTCCTGACTTTGAAATCATGGAAGAATGAGGACTGACTTGCCTCTTGGTGCACAGCACGTTTGTGATAATGGCCAGTGTCCAGCCATATGACAGCAGCCAAAACTTCAGAAAAGTAGTGGCCACAGTGACCACCTCTCCCAGCTCTGGTGAGCATCTTTTGAACTGCCCACATGTAAGACTGGGCTCAGTCAGAATGCCAGGTGCAAGGGAGGGCACCAGGATGAGGTCTCTTGTTATCTGGTGTGTTCCCTGGGGCATTTGGTAGGCCACTGTGAGATACAGGAAGCTAGACTAGATGGGCCTACAGCCTGATCCAGTGGGGCTGTTCTTATGTTCTTAAACTACAATTCCCAGGAGGCCTTGCAGGTCTCTTGTTATCTGGTGTGCTCCCTGGGGCATTTGGTGGGCCGCTGTGAGATACAGGAAGCTGGACTAGATGGGCCTATGGCCTGATCCAGTGGGGCTGTTCTTATATTCTTAAGACTCACTGGAGAGGAAGACAGGATAGAAAGGAACTAGTCTGGCCTGAGCCCAAGGGCTGCTTGAGGCAAGGCACAAATGCTGCCCCTCTGGCTGTGGAGCCACCTGGCCTCCACCAATCCCCCTCAAATATTGGAGAGAAGAGGAATGGGGAAATCCTAATCTCATCCCTTCAGAACAGCAGCAGCCCCCTCCTTCCTCCAGTGGTGCTAGAGGGGGTGGGGGAAAAGGTGCTGCAGGTTGCACTGTCCACTCACTCTCTCTGCCCACTGAGTGGGTAGGGAGAGGCAAAGAAGAATGAGCTCCTCCCTTTTGGTTCCATCTCTTTGCTTTGCCCTGGCATGGGGCTTTTTTGAACATGAACAGGAAGAACTCTGCATCAAAGAGATGCTTCCCATGCTCTTAGTAAGCAGGAAGAGAATCCAAGAACTCACTGAAGGCAGCAGTGTTGAAAGAGAGGTGGCCATCCACTCCAAAACGCTGCTCCCATGAATGCATTCAGGTTGTACGTAATCAATAGACTGGCCCTAGATAGGAAGGAAGGGGATGTAGTCTAGCCCGCACTCTTGGTTTTGCAGAGCCTTGTGTTAGCAGTGGCTGTCACAGTAGGCACTGCTATCTTTTAACCTCTCGCTATCTCGTGCAGGCTTTTCAGCTTTTCCTAGCAGCAAGAGTAGCAGAAGGTCACCAAGAGATCAGGACAAGCACATGAAATGGCTGTGTTGGCAGCTGACAGTCTCATCCCAGCACTTCCCTGGCTCTCTGCCACCTTCATTCCTTGCTTAGGAAGTATCTCCCTCTCTCACAGCAGCGCTGGGGGCTTGCACTCTGAGGCTGGGCAGCACCCAGCTTTGGGTGACACAAGGCACATGTGTGCGGTGTGTCTGGGATGTCTGGCTCTGTGTGTGTGCATAGAAGAGTGAGGCCACCATCTGCGACGAGCTGTTAAGCTGAGTGTGAGAATTGCATGTGTAAAGTGGTTGGAGTGTGAGTGGGGTCAGTGAATGGGTTTTTTAATCTGAGCCAAGGAAGACCTCAGGACTTTATGCCACTCAGCATCTCTTTAAGGCTAGCGTTGCCAGCCCCTAGAACTTGTTTCTGGACTTGACTTGGTGAGCTTTTCTGGCATCTCTCCCTAGCAGTATGTGGTTTCACAGCTCCCCTAATATATGCAGGCCATTGTTTCTTGAAGCTCGTGAACCAGCTGATGAGGGCAACTTGCCATTCTGTGCAATCTTTTATAATCATTCTTTGCATGAACATCTGGTTGACACAGGATTTCTTGGGCTGTAATCCAGCTTCTTCTTCTTCTGTCTGTGCATCTGGTATCTTTTGTGAAATATCACGCTACAGATACTTTTTTCTTCTTTTTTTGCAATGTCGTGCTATAGATATTACCTACCACAACAAAGCGCTATTAGTCTGAACTATTTTCACAACAGTGTCGTGTTACCCTGCAGTTCAAGGAAGTTCCTGCTACAGATGTTATTTGTCACTTTCTTTTCTGGGCCAGATCTAGGGCAGGTGGCAGGTGCAGCCATCCTTGTTGGAGCTCTCAGGGTGGTGATAGAGACATTTGGCACAGAACAAGCTGAGGAAGAAAAGTTGTTTGTGCTTTTGACGAGTGTGAGGAGAACTGGCCATGCTATTTACTGCTTGGCAGGGCTCAGACACTGCCTGCTTTCTGTCTCAAAGTTCATATGAAGGGCAGACCAGCTCTGCAGTGTTCCAGGATAGTGGGTTAACAATTGTCATTTTCAGTTTTCCCAAAAATTGAAGCGTGGGACAGTAGAAGCATTACAGATTTTTACGTCTGCCCAGGGCACAGAAATGTCGAATTAAAGCTCCGCTTCTCCAGTTTATTTAGGGGGTGTGTGTATGTTTTGTTCTTGCATAAATCAGTGCAGAGAGCTCATATTCCTTTCTTCTGCCAACAAACTAGTTCATGCACTAGAATGCTGAAGGTGCAGATACAGTTTTATTTCTGATATGTTTTGTTAAAGTCATAGCTGACAGCTTCCAATAAATTAATAATTATAAGTGTGGTACCTGTGCTGACTTTCACTATAGTTGAGCTGGCAAAGCAATCTTCCCCTTTTATCTGTCACAAAGTGGGTTTCTTCAATCATATGTGATTTTCTTTCATGCCTATGGGAGCATTCTGACATGCCATTTGCCGGTGGGAATCTGCATATTGGGAGGACATTTCTGCATCCTTGCAGCTGGTCTCAACGCACCGCCATCTTGTTTTGAACCAGAGGGCAAGTGGAGGCAAATACTTCCTGGCACCCTAGAAAGGTTTATTTTCAGTTGATTGTTTTATAGTCTCCCTTTTAAAAGGCTGGACCTGGTGAGAGTAGTAAAATCCTAGGTCATACATTACAATAAGCTTCCATTTTAAAGTGGCTTGTATGATCTTAATGAATTACTAGGGGTTACACACATATTACAGACATTACTGCATATGAGGCACGGCTTTAAAAATGTACAAATCTAAAGTGTTTTAGGTCATAAGTCAAATGTCTATGTAAATCATTGCGTTGTGTGGCTGTATAAGAGTTTATAATGCGCTCCGCTGAGATTTCATTCACTTAAAAAGGTCAAAAATAGATAGTGTTGAAAACATTTAGAGTTGCTCCAAAAATAGAATCAAATTACTTCAGTGGCTACTGTTCTAATGTCTGTTTAAACATCTGCTTAGTTGTTATAGGATAAAGAAACTTGTCTACTTTTCCAAAATGGCTGCCTTGCAATATCAAGAGTTTTTAGGCTGCCTGAGCCTTGACCAAAAGCAGCTATTATAAACCTGGCTTAAATTTCTAGAATAAGCAAATGTCATTCATTATTGTTTGCTCATATTGACAACTTTCTCATTAGTTTTTAAAAGAAGCAAAACTGTTGTAGACCTTGAAAAATAATGCAACCTGGGTATCATTTTGAACTATAGTACCATCACTGGAGGATGGGGGAGTGGGAATGGAGCAAGTATATAATAGGTGTATATTTTGATTTTCATACATTATTGTAATCACATTCGTCTTAGGGAATGAGACGTGTATTTGAATCACAGATATGAAACCCTTTCTGGTAGGTGTGGAAGTTTTTAGGAAGAGACAGATATCTTAAGCTCAAAATTCTATGACTCTGACTTAGCTAGGGCCTTGTAGTAAAAGTGCTTTTTTGTATGTATTTCATCAATATACATTCAGAAGTGTTGCACAAATTAGTTTAATTTCAATTATTCAGGGGTAGGTTTTTTTGTTTCTGTAAATGATCAGGAGCAATAGAAGGGGTGGGCCATGAAAAGATTGTTCAGGGGTTCCTACTCCAACTTGTTTTGCCATGTTTCTTGAATTCTGCTAATGTCCTCTCTTTGTGTGCGAGGGCTTGTGTGAGGAAAAAGGGAGTGTGAAACTCCCACAATAGTTTTGTCTTCCAGATGGTGACATCCTATGGCTTGATCCAAGTTGTATATTACTGCAGATTTTTTTCTCTTTCCTTCAGTATTATGAAAGTATTACAGTTCAGAACTATAGAGCAGCATGGTACCTGTGTGTGTGTGTGTGTGTGTGTGTGTGTGTGTGTGTGTGTGTGTGTGTGTGTATAGTGGATATTAGTCTGTGGCTTGGTACCCTGGAAATCTTCTCGCACCATAGTTTTAGCCAAAATTGGCCAACAGACGTGTTCATGTTGTTCATGAGAAGATGGTTACTCTTCATGCTCCTAGCTACTGTACAGAATTGAGCTCATTTTCATATTGGGTTGAAACATTTGAGAAATATTCATTCACATCCAAAGGTGACCTTCTCCTTGTGGAAATCTCTCTTACAGAACCACCATTTCAACAAAGCAGAAGAGTGTTGTGTGAGAAAACTTAAACTCAGTTCAGATGAGATCCTCTGTTCACAAAAGACTTTGCACAAACTCTTTTCAAAACCCTTTAATGGTCTCCTAGTGTTTATATTAGGGGTGTCAAACTTGTTTCGTACAGAGGGCTGAAGTTAGCATTCATCCTGCTTGCTGGAGGGCTGGAAGTGACATCATTAAGCAGATGATATCATTAAGCAGAAAGTGACATCATGATGGCCAGAAATAAGCACTTAGTTTTCACTTAGAAACTCATGAGCTGCAAATGACAGAACAGAAAATGTGCAAATCTTGTTCATATTTTCAAGATATGAGAGAGCCCAATTATCACACTGTGAAAGCCCAATTATAATGGGGGAGGGGGCAAAGAAATTGCTTCCATGGGCTTTATGTTTGACCCTCCTGGTTTATATGCTGCAGCATGAATTTTCCCTATTCACTAATATATAGAGGTGCTTGAACCTTTGAAAACTGTTATTTATTTTACTCAGACAAAAGCCTGTTATGTTCAGTAAGGCTGTAATCCTATCTTACTCACTGGAAACAAACATCTTTATCAAATTACCAAGTTGTCATACTATAATGCTGGGCAATCCAGATTCTGACCTCTGGGCCAGATTCAGCACCTGGTCTAATCCCTCCCCCGCGTGAATGGAGGTTACCGTTCCACAGGGGAGCCTCCTTTTCACACTGCTGATCTCTCCTGAACTGCACTTCCGCCAGCCAGTTCCGGGATCTGTCGCCCCAGCAGGCTGTGCAACTGGCTTTCTGGGCAGACCACAGCTGGACTGCAGTTTGGAGATTGGCGGCAAGGTAGGCAGGGTCTCTGGCAGAACAGAACACTCCATTCATGCTGGGGAAGCCTTTCCAGGGGTGCAGCAGTCTCCGGTTTGGAGACCACTGCTATCATGCAGCCCGCAATACAGACTGGCTCTGCGTTGCAAGACGTCTTCTAGCACTGGTGGAAGAGTTAAGAGAAAGCACTGAGACATTGTCCAGAGAAATTTCACTTGTCTTATAGAACTTGTTTGGCCTCCATCAAAATATCTCTGATGTTTCACTTTGGGAGAAATCACTTCCAATTTTATTCTTTTTAAAATTTCTTCCTTGTGGGTCCAAGTCGTAATATTTTGGTAATGCCTGTTGAAAGTTAAGGGCCCAATCCTGCATGGCTGCATGGCTCTGTGCCACTGAGCACTGTCGCAAATGTGCTGTAAGGCACTTTTGCTGGCCCCACCACTGGGCTGCAGGTGCTACCCCAGTGCCAGCTGGCGCTGGGCTAGCACGGGGTGGTCGCCCAACTTCTGCGGCTTGGTGATCTCCCGGACCACTGAGCTGCGGAACGGTAAGCAGGGGGCATGGACGGGGGCAGGGAGGAGGCGTTCCGTGGAGGGGGAGGCTGGTGGGGGGCGGAGAGGAGGCATGACGGAGAGGTGTGACACAGGGAGGGAGCGGCTGGAGATGTGCCTGGGGGAGGGGTGGGAGGCGGGTCTGTGGAGCTCTGCTCCGCAGGATCCAGGGCACTCATGTAGGGCTGCGCGCCCTACACGAGTGCCTTTACCTTATCTTTTGGTCGGCAGTAAAGTGAGTGCCGGGCTGCTTACCTTATTCGGGGGAAGGTGATGAAAGTCCCCTTTTCCTGAGGCACCTGCCACGGTGGCTTGGGAGGTGCAGGATCCAGCGGCAGCCATTCTCAGTGCTGCCAAGCCTGGGCACCCCGGGCAGCTCAGGATTGGGCTGTGAGTTGGCTACAGTCAACTCATTTGTAGGAATATAGTAAGTACCATATACTGCACTGTTGTACCTGGGGGGGTCAGGGGTCAAATATCCAGTGGCACCATGTGGCAGGGTGTGCCACCGTGTAAACTCCTTTAAAAGGGCTTAAATGGGCTTTGGCATGCTTTGGCTGCTACATGCAGCCTCCCCAGCTCCCCAACTTCTGGACTTTGGCTAAAACCCAGAAGCGACCTTTTTAAGTCTTTGGGAGGCCTCAGAAGACCTACTGGGGGCCAGGGAGTCCGCACATTACCTGCACAGCCCTTAGAAAGTCGAAAAACATCACTTCCAGTTTTCTCCAAAAACCAGAAATGATGATTTTATGCCAGGGAGTGCAGTATTTTGCGATCCTGGTCCCTTGCGGCAAAAGGACAGGATCCTAATTGATATACTGAATATACTGTTTTTAGGAAACATTCAGGGTTTTCAGTTTTTTTTTTTTCTATCAGAACATCTTTTCCTGAACTAAGCCACAACATACCTTCTGTTTAATTGCTGACTTATTTTTTTGAAAAGTAGTTGATTGGACTGACCTCAAGATTTGTTACACAAGGAAGCACTGCCATTGTTCTATATAGCAAGGGGCTTGTCTTGTAGCTTCAGAATAACTTTCACTCATAAAGAAGAAGACAGACTTTCTGTTGGAAAAAGCAAGCATTGTCATCTTGCACTGAAGACCCTTCACAGAATGCGCCATAACCACAAAAGCAGCTTTCTGGCAAGCGAAAACAAATTGTGTTCCACACAGTGAGGAGAACAACTGAAGGTCAGAAGGCAAACTCGGCTTCATGTGACAAGTGTTGTTGATACGCTTGCTGCTCAAGCTGCAAGTAAGTGCTTTTTACTTGCAATGGGTACTGAAGCAAGAGGAGGTTATAGCCAACGGAAAGGCATTCAGATATTATGTGGAGCCTTTTACTTCTTGTGTCATTAATGCTTTTGCCTTTTGAAAGCACAAAATGTTACATTTTGAAAGAGAAAAGGGAGAAAAACAATTGAGATGGAGTGACTTTCACAGGCTTAAAAAATGAACAGTAAAGAAATATAGTCGAGTGGACACCAGAATTGATTTAACTATATAAAATTTTCTAGTTGTTCCACTGGAAATGGAGAAATATTAAAAATACTATAAGAGTTACAGTTTCTGCCTTACCAAATTTGTCCTCCTCCCCCTTTGTGACCATACCAAATTTCCTTTAATGCCACTGCTGTCCAATACCTGAATGAACAGATCAATCATTAGGGAGACTAAGAATAATGTATACCCACAACATGGTATTTATAAAGATGTTCCATTGATGGATTCTTTCTGGAGATACATGGCAATTTAGGGCCCAGTCCTATCCAACTTTCCAGCCCCTATGCAGCTGCAATGCAGCCCTTATGTGAGGGAACAAATGTTCCCTACCTTGTGGAGGCCTCCATAATTAACGTCCCATGACAGGATGCAGCGCAAATCCCATTGGCACTGCTACAGCAGGGCTGGAAAGTTGGATAGGATTTGGCCCTTAAAGGATTGGTGTACATGACTACGGCCCAAATCCTAACCAGCTTTCTAGTGCTGGCATAGCTGTGCCAATGGGGCATGTGCTACATCCTGCAGTTGGATGGCATGCACGGAGGCCTCCTCAGAGTAAGGGAATGTTTGTCCCTTACCTCAGAGCTGCGTTGTCCTTATGTTGGTGCTAGAAAGTGGGTTACGATTGCGTCCCAAGGCCTTAACTACACTTATTAGAGAGTAAGTCCCATCAGGCACAGTATGTCTAAGCATGTATTAGACAGTACTGTGAGATTTGGATTATCAAATCAGTTCATGCTTCCACAAGTAATGATTCATTTGAGTAGGTACTCGTGTGACAAACAAATTCTTACGAGATTGTGGATTCCTTTCCGTTACCTGAAAGAATCACAACTTGTGAGTATAGTAGCACAAGTTGATTTGCTTCATCAATGTTAACGCTGCTCATCCTGATAGACCACTGGAAAGAGCAGTTTAGGTATTACTTATTTCTATAACTTTATGATTTGATTTAATGATGATGATTAAATCATTGCATTGGGGAAGTTTTATGAACAGAAGGAAGAAATAATAATATTTTAAAAATCAAAGGTTGATTTGATTTGATTGTTGGAACTGATTCTTAGGCTCCATCAGCCGTGTCAGAGATGCTGGCAGGACAGCCAAAGGCTCTGGCCACCCACCATACATGGACCCAGCTTGAGTCAGAGCAGGTAAATCAATGGTGGGATGCATCAGCAGATTGGGGAAGATAAGGATAGGGAGTGGGTAAGGCAACAGGTGGTTTGCGGCCTGAAAGGCAACAGCATGCTATCTTTGTTTTTCCAATATGACTTACCCCCTCCTTTTCTTGGTTTTATGCCAGCAAAACAGCTGGCCTGGGTCTGAAGGAGACCCACTGGTGACCAGGCACCCTACTGGGAGACAGATCAGAAATAATTTTACTTATCTCTCCCAGGTCATCTGGCTGCCCTGTCCCCACCATCGCATCCAGGGATCTCTCTGTCAGTGCAACTGCATAGTGGAAGATGGTGCAGGATAAAACTGGTCTTTGAGCCTTCCCCAACCGGGTCTCTTTGGGCAGACTGTGCAGTCAGGGCCCTGCCATATCTTCATACAGCCTGACACTTACTTTTGGTTAGGACCTTTATGTGCATGCAGGTTATTCCCAGTAGCATCAATACAACCATTATGTATTTCACTTATGCAAGAAACTGTATTTAGTCTAGTTTACAGAAGAACAATACAATAGTTCAGCAGAGATTATTGTCATTTGCAGGACTTTTCTCTGCTGTTTTCAGGCACAGTGACTTAGGGCGCAATCCTAACGTACCCCAAAGGCGGTGGCCTAGGTGTGCTGGCATAGTGTAGGCCATATCCAGAGGCTACAGTTGTGCTGCATCCAAAGGTGCTGGAGCAGTTGGCTGGCGTAAACACCAAAGGAGATGGAGGGAAAAGGCACACAGGGAATGGGGCGGCACCGGCGGAGTGTCTGGGACGCGCCTGCGCAGTGCCTGCCAGGCAACCGAGCCCGAGCGTCCCTTGCACCCAGTCGTACCACAGCCAGGAGGAGGGCAGGAGTGTGGCATGGACAGTCAGAGGGCCCACCTCCTGCTCCCACCACACCCCAGCAGGGCACCTTGGACCTCTGGGCACCGAAGGAGATGGTAATGGCATTAGCTCCCCAGGGCTTCTGTCACTGCCGCCTCCATGTCAGAACCTGTGTTGGGGCCGGCAGCTGACAGGGCGCCTCATGCGCTCGCATCACAGGGCTGGCGGGAACACACATGCAGGCTGTGCCAGTCCTGGGCATCCTCAGGCTGCTGCTCCTGGACATGTGCATGCTGCCGCCCACGGGGATGTCGTGGCAAGGCAGCAGCTACCTCAGCAGCTTGTGTGGCCATCCCTCATGGATCGTGAGGAGGAGGCGATTGTCCTCCCGCATGGCTCCTAGCAGGTCCACCATGTGCCCAGATGTGGTGTTCACCCCCTGGACCAGCTCCTCATTGGCTCGCCCCAGCCTCTCCAGGGAAGCAAGCAGGGTGATGCGCCCTTCATAGCTGGCATCCATGGTTGACTGCCACATGTGTCCAGCCTACAGGCATGCGTGCTCCACCTGGCCCCACATGCCCATTACTGTCCTGGGCACAGGCTGGACTGGTTGGGACCACCGGGCCAGGGGACAGATGGCACGCTCCCCAAGGGGGAGGGAAGGATCCGCAGCTATGCCCTCCGCTGCCCTGTCAGCAGGATCCAGGGCAACAATGCCCCCCCTTCGCCTGGGCGACAGCCCCCTCCTACTCCTGGGTGTCAGCATGGCAGGGCGGCACAACGGCCCTTGCTTGGGCATGCAACTTGCGTGCCTTGGTCACAACGGCAGGCCAACATCCCCCCCCCCGGGCCAGGGCATTTGGTTGGCCAGCAGAGCTAGCCTCCCTTGGTCTAAGGGGGCCCAAATATGGCCAGGCCTTGCAGCTCCCATCCATGGCGCCCCCTTGTGACTGGTGCTGGGGTGGGCAGGGGACTGGGCTTGTGGGGCTGTGTTGATCACTTTATTGCAGGTGGGACTGTGTGCTTGTGGAGACTGTGTGTGGTGTGCTTGTCCAAACTAGGTTGGACCTGTGGCCGCAGGGTTCAATGGGAACCTGGACCCAGAGGTCTCTGGCAGCCTGGCAGCATCCTTCCCGGTGGGACAGCAGCCTGCAGGGAGAATGTGACACAGACAGCAGGCGGTAGCAGCAGCAGCAACAACAGAGGAGCCTGTAGCTGGGGCAGCCTGAGCAGCCATGGCAGCAGCCCCCTCCAGACCTGGAGGCCTCTAGTCTGGCAGCATCCTTCCCGGTGGGACAGCAGCCTGCAGGGAGAACTCCAATCACCCAATTAAAGGGTGATCGGAGTTTGATTAGCCTGGCCTGGAACGCAAGAGTCTCCTCCCAGTTGGGGAGTGGAGGAGGGCTGGAACTGGCGGCTACAGAAGCCTTTTAAAGGGCACAATGCCCAGCCCTTTTCCTCCTTTACACGTGGGTGGCGTGTGGGTTAGGAGGCATGAAATGGACTTCAGGCATGCACCTTCAGGTGGCATAGGCAGGGCAGAAACCAATTGCAGTCCTCAGGGGCTCAGCGGCATGAAGACATAGACGGGGCCCTGGCCGGGACCACAGGGTCCGCCTCAGAGGCTCAGCGGCTCGAGGTGGCACAGCCCACGGTCCAGCTGCCTTCCCCTTAAGAGACAGACCTGGATGAGCTGCGCTGCCTAACAATGGGGCGCAGCTTGGAGTCGGGTGCATGCCCGCCTGGGGGCACATGTGTTCTGGTACCACCCAGTGGTCCCGCCTCTGCACCACAGGGGGCTTTGCTGCCTTGGATGCTGCAGGTCTCAGCCTCCTCTTCTGTTGTAACTGCTAATAAAGTGGCCCTTTCTCCCATATCTGTTGTCTCGAGCGTTCATTGGAAGGTGCGAAAACAAAGAGACAGAGAGAGCAGGCAGCAGCAGAGGAGCCTGCAGCCAGACTCTACTCACCTGTCAGCCCCTGTAGACTGCCCTCCAGGGCAGGTCCCATCCGGCTTACTCTGGGGTAGGTGTGCAGCATCAGGCTCCCTTGGCTAGCCCTGATGGGGAATGGGAGGCACCTGCTCACAGCCAGCAGTTGCTGGGTTGGGTTTGGCACACTGTGGGGGTGGGGGATTGGGAACAGGGCCAGCTGCAAACCCACCTGCCTGCTGTCCATGGGGGGCAGCAGTAGCCAGGCCTGGATGCACCCCCCCATTGCTGCTGTTTGGCGCAGGGTCGCAGCCCCCCACCACCCCTCCGCTTACCTGGCTGGAGGGTCTGTTGGAGCAAACCTGCAAAGAGAGAAGGACTGAACAGACAGACAGACATGGTGAGTAGCCTGGTCAGTCAGCATCTGATGTGATGACTGGGAGCCCACTCCCAGTACCTGCATGGGGTGTTTGTTTGTGTGCAAGGAGTGCTCCCCACCACCTAAGTCCCCCCCTGAGAGGACAGGGTGATGTAGCCCCAGGCCACGCACCCTGTTCTCTGAGGGAGTGTAGGCCCTGGGGTGGGGCTTTTATGGGGAGGCAGGTGCATTGCGATTGGTTGCTGGGGTTGGGCCATATCCTAACCTTGTCTGGACAGGGCAGTGACTGAACCTGTCTGTGGCTGCTGAGTGTTTTCCCCGCTGTAGGCCCTTGCATGGACCCCTATGGCTCTCCTCAAATCTGCGCCACCTCCATTGTTGGCGCAGCGACTGTGGGCATGTGGGGGGCGTGTCTGCCTGGGGAATGGGTGTTTGGATATGGCTCTGCTGCTCCGCTCTGCTGCTCCGCTCTGCGGCACTCCCCAGGCACACCCCCGGCACGCCCTTGGAATGGCCCTTGCGCCGTGCTTCCTGTGTCGGCGCAGTGCTTCTCCTGAGTTGTGCCGGTGCAGCGCCCGGGGGGCGTTTGTGCTGGCGCCTGTGGTGCGCCAGATGGTTATGCTGCCATTCCGCCGGCGTACCTACAGTTGTGCCAGCACTTCTGTCGTTCTGCTGACGCAACTGCAGGTTAGGACTGCGCCCTTAATTGTGTACTGTCTCCTTATATGCAGTCCACACTCCGTATTCCCTCTGTTCACTTGGATTAGGCCTGTGTTTTTAGATACCTATGAAGGAGCCATTTATAACCATTTAATTTATCTGTTACGTTACCAACACTACTGTGAAACCTGAGTCAAGGTCCAATAAATGACATATTGAGCCTACATCAATGCTAGTGCACATTAGATTTCAAGGACTGGCCTAGAAATAGCCGTGTGGAGAGAACCTCCTTGCACTGATATACCTGAACTTTGGTGTCTGTCCTTCTGCCAACAGTTGTTAGCACTGCCTGAATAACTGCGGGAATGTTGGAGATTCTAGGCTAGGCTTGGTCTAGGGTCATGACACCGAACATGCCTTGGGCTCACAAGCTTTCTCTTCCCCTTCCTGTTCCTTTTCCCTCTTCCTTCTCTCATCTGTGCTTCCATTCATTGTTTGTAGCAATCTGCAGTTTCCTATTTCATCTGAATACAGAAAACTGGAAACCCTAGTTGTTATTTCGTAATATAAGACTTTGTAAATATTCTAATATTTCTTGACGTTGGGAGCAGCTGAATGCAGTTAGACTTCTGTTAAGAGGTTTTTCGGTTTCCTTATGGAACCTTGAACTTTTGTTTCAAACCAACCAAATAGATAATGGTTGCTTTGGACAAAATTAGGGCTGCAACCCAATTCACCTTTTCCTCAGAATAACTCTTGTTGAACACTATGAGACTTGCTTCCTAAGCAGTATAGAACTACACTGTAGGTGCATTTCATATCATTTTCTAGAAATGCATTATCAGACTTTGGTTCTGAAGACTCCCAGGTTCTTCAGTATTATGCATGCCACGACAACATTCCCACATATCATTCATTGGTCAAACACTTTTCAAACTGGGCTCTCTATAGAGAGGGCTGTCACAGCTATCAATTTTAGGAGCATAGTGAAGATGTGGGTGTTAGAGCAGGCTTTGCAATTTGTTCAGAGCATGGTTTTGATGCTGGTTTTTAAATTATTTAGACTGTACTGTTTTTGTGAAACTATACATTGATTTTTT
The DNA here is from genome assembly GCF_035046505.1 of Tiliqua scincoides. Lineage (NCBI taxonomy): Eukaryota > Metazoa > Chordata > Lepidosauria > Squamata > Scincidae > Tiliqua > Tiliqua scincoides. Next base: position 53,411,869 of record NC_089823.1, read on the forward strand.
TTTTTATGTCCCATGTTAGACTAAAGTCAGCATTTGGAAAGGAAGGTGGAACAGAAGTTTAGAAATGGATAAATACATGTGAATGCAGAATGGAGAAAATCCTTACATGCTCTCACTGTATTCATTGGTTAGCTTCTGCAAATTCCTTTGTCCAGTTTTTTTTTATGCCTCAGGCGGACACGTCTTTTCATTTAGTAGAAGAGCCTCATGCCTGAGGAATCCATTTAGAATGTAACTGAGTGCCTGAAAGCTTTTATTGCTAACAGTGGCTATTTAGAAACTTGATGGACTGGTAATCAGAGCTGGACAGGTATACTTCCACTTCTGCTCAAGGCAAGCTGGCCTTGTCTGGTGCTTCCCTGTGTTTCAGTATACAGCTTAAGCCCTCCCCCCACCAGTTCTTTTCAGTGGCCTTTTAGTTTCTTTTTAAATACAATTTAATTGAATCCCCTTTTCATAGTTGGCTTGGTTCTCCTCAGTGCCAGCTTTAAAAAAACAATGCTTATTAGGGCTTTAAATATCTGGAACGAGCAATGCTTCCATTCTCACTACAGTTCCATTATGAATTGTGACTGTAGTGGAAAGAATATTGAAAAAGCTTCTTATTTAGATCTGTGGGTGATGTAAATATCATCTATTTGAGTTTGTGTAATGGAGCACATTGACTTTGATATTCTTTTACAACCCGATTTTAATTAGCTCATCTTTTCTAGCATCTGGTCCTGTCTAGGATATGATTGCCTGGAGTAGACAAGCTGGCCTGATCCAGCAAGGCTGCTTTTCTATTTTGCAAAAAAATAAAATAAAATAAAAAATTTAAAAAGCAAAAAAAAAAAAAAAAACCCACTTTATCTGCAAAATGATGAGTTCTGCTAACCCCAGATCCTGCTAATATGGAAAACATAGAAAACATAATTTTAAATTGTGTTGACTGAATATTGTTTTCTCAAAACATCTGAATGACCTTTGTAGTGTGATAAAATTTTTTGGAATACACCCAAAAATACAGTATATAAATACAGTATATGTTATGAGGGCTAGAATATGATCCATGGACTTCATTGGACAATCATTGGAGCTTGATAAGTACAGATGGGCCATGGAATCGGCGGGGGATTCTCTGATTCCAGATCTCCCCAGGGATCCACAGGTACCAGGGACACCCTTTAAAAAGATAGGGAAGACACTAAAAATAGTTGTTCCTAGGGTAATGAGGTGAAATCACTGCATTTTTCAGGGCTGCAGGCAGTCTTCCAAGCTGCCTGCAGCATCTTCCTGGTTGTTCCAAGGCTCAATGCTATGGGCTATGTGCAGTGCCAGAACTTGCATTCCAGCAGCTCACCATGCTTTACCATGTTGTGAAACTCTACACAGCACAATCTTGTGCTACTGAGCCACAGCTGGAAATGGCAAGCTGGAAATGGCAATGGGGCGGTGGCTGCTGGAGCTCCTCTGGTGTTGGTAAGATGCCAGGTGAGGTGTGCTGTGGGCAGGGATTGCAGAGAGTGTTTCAGGGTGGATCAGGGTGGGCAGGGAGGGGTGGATCCTGGTGGCACCAGCATACACCAAGATCCTATCCCTTCCCTTTGCCTGGTTTCTCCCTTTTTCTCCTCAGACTTTTGCCAGTTCTATAGCTCCCTTATCTCAAGGAGGCCTCCTGCTCGTCATTGGATGCAGAGTGTACCTCCGTGGTGTGGTTGCATTGGCACCAATGGTAGAAGATAAGATTGGGGCCCTGGGCAATGCTTTGCAACTAAGGGTACTGATACCACCTGACATAAATTATTAACAGCCCAATCCTGAGCTGCCCCGGGGCACCCAGGCTTGGTGGCACCGAGACGGGCTGCTGTCGGATCCTGCGCCTCCCGAGCTACTGCAGGAGGTGCCTCGGGAGAACGGAACTTTTGTCCCCTTCTCCCGAGTAAGGTAAGCAGCCCCGCAATGGGGCTACCCATTTTACCAGCACGCAGCCCTACATGAGTGCTTTGGATCCTGCGGAGCAGAGCTCCATGGACCCGCCTCCCTCCCTCCCTCCCCCAGCATGCCTCCAGCCCACCCCTGTCCCCGCGTCACACCTCCCCATCATGCCACCTCCCTGCCCTCTTTCCGTCCATGCCAGCCTCCCCCCTCCCTGGAACGCCTCCTCCCCATGCCTGCCTACCATTCTGCAGCTCTGTGGTCTGGGAGACCGCTGAGCCGTGGAAGCTGGGCGACCGCCCTGTGCTAGCTAAGCACTGGCCGGCGCTGGGCTAGCACAGGCGGGAGCCTGGCAGTGCTCTGTGGTGCTCGGCAGCATGGAGCCGTGCCACCGAGCATAGGATTGGGCCCTGAAGCACTTCCAGCTAAAAAATCACAGCACAGAATTTTTTTTTGGTACTGCCTCTAAAGGGGTCTTCTTTCCCACATATTTTAAGACAAGGTTTCTATTTCCTCTTATGACTCTTAAGATCTGATTTATGTATCATTCTATCTATCAGTAGATAATATTTGTAGAATATTCATAAAATAAGAGGGTATTTTTATTTCTCTTGCATGCCTGCCATGCAGCTGAGCTCTTAGGAGAGAAAATGTCAAAAATACCACTGAACTAGTGTAAGGCAATTGTGTGAGTCTAACCATCCCTAAGAATCCTTATGGGTTCTTATTTCTCCCTTATGTTTTGCTTATCTCCAGCATTTAGTATATTTTCAATTCGCTTGTAAAGTTTTCAGTTACTGGAAATAGTCTGTAAAATATATATACTGTATAGAAGAGCTCCGTTGCATGCCAGACCATGCCACAAACTTTTCAAATGCGCCTATGCATGCCGAAGGCGGCGCCGAGGCTTTGGAGCAATTGTGCATGTTTGGCAAATTTTCAGTTGCGAATGTCTCTGGGGGAGTCCTGCTTTCTATCATTTAAAAAGCTTTTATAATCACTTAGTCCAAAACAGTGATGTAGGCTGGAGTTTGAATCCTTGGCATATTGCTTATAATGCTGCATTAGCTTAATCCTTCATTTTCTTGTCAATTAAAGACTTATCTTTATTCACAGATTTGCTTATCTCATATTCTTAGTGTATTTTAATGCTTGTAGTTAAAATCCCTTTGTTTATGGCAATAAGGCACTATTCAGTTTGTGAACTTTATAAAACCAACCTCTGCCAATTTCACTGTTTGAGAAGAGCTGTAAAGAAGTGTTCCCACAGTAATTACTGATTCCAGAGATGTTCACAAAAGAGTGAAGTAAGGGGAAAGTGTATAAAACAATTGTACGGCGACTGAGGCAACCTTTACGGAGCACCTTCCCAGCATTTATTTTAAGCAGAAATCCTTGGAAAACGGTTCATAAAACTCTGTCGTCTTTGAATGCTGTGCCATATAGTGACTTTACAAATATTGGCAATTATTGTTACGTATTCACATTTAAATGAGAGCCTATCCAAAAGTTTGAGAAACTGCAAGGAGAGCTTTAGAATATGGGCCGGAGCTGCTCATCATTCACCTGCTTGTGAATGCGGTGGGTCATGACTGGTGTCGTTCATTTCATACACCCACTTAGGGACATTGAAAAATGAACCAGGATGGGGAGATAAAGGAGGAGGAAACCTAACAAAGTGATCATTTGATAAAATTCAGCATTGCTGTCACTGTATTGTGCACATAACTTTTCCTTGGTGGTTTCACTAACTATCATGATTTTAACGAGATTGAAAGCTCAGAGTAGGGAACTACTACTGGGGGCAGAATTTTTTTCCCTAACTTTTAGGTGAGGAGATAAGCAAAGTGTTTATTTAGCATTTATACTTCCATTATAACCCAGCTGCATGCAGAATCATGGTTTCATTGCCCAAAACGCTCTATAGTGGATGGGATAAGACCTTTCATCTGTTTAAGCCACTGGCTCTGCTAGAATGTTGTCTCTTCAGTTTTTAGCACCCACTACTGTTAAAAAAAAAAAAAATCATGCATCCCTTAAACTGTGCCTGGGTATGTCTGTTTTCCTACTGACAACCATTGTTAGTCTGCACTGGGGTTGTTATCCACATGTTCTGTTCAAAGCCCATACAATCTGGGTTCAGTGTATATGGATTGCTGATCTGTTAAAACGAACCCAGGTATAGTCATTCATGCAGAAATGTGCATGTAGGTACAGATAGTTTCATCTGGACACAGGTTAATGTATGAATAGCTATATTCACTGTTCCAGTTATGGCTAGATAGAAACATGAAATTCCACAACATATGCTGGAATGTGAAGTAGGACACTGTTTTTGGAAGTTGACAAAATAGGCATTTTCAAATAAAGAAGTATTTTGCATTAGGAAGAACATTCTAACCAGTGTTTCTCGAACTGTGGGTTGGGACCCACTAGTTGGGTTGTGAGTCAATTTCAGGTGGGTCACATTGCTCAGCTACCATTGAAAATACAGAACTGAAAAGACAAGGTACTGAGCTGCTGGGCAGAGCAGGTTCCCAGTGGGAGAAAGGCCTGGTGCTTTGCCTTGAATGGGTGAGAAGATGGGATGCTAGAAAAGGGGGCAGGCTATGTGACTGGGGAAGGACCCAAGGCTGCATTCTGCTTGAACTGGAATGTTTGAATTCTGAGCTATGCAACATAACAGCATGAGTTATGCTATGTAATGGGACCTTTGGCTGATCACCACTTAGATTTGAAGAATTGATTATGTCATTTCCTGCCATGACATCACTTTCAGGTTAATGACATCGCTTCCAGTGGGTCCTGACAGTCATGCTAAAAAGTGGATCCCAGAGCTAAAAAGTTTGAGCACCACAGTTATTAACCACAGTTATGAGGAAACGGCACAAATAAGAGTAGATAGGCTTCAGAATATGTTTGCGGAGGGAAAACTGGCTTAGGGATATTGCTCTGAAACCCATCTTGTGGCTACTCCTGTCTCTAATTTTTCCTGATCTCATTGGCTAGGACTGTAATCCTGTGCACACTTACCTGGGTCTAAGTCCCATTAAATTCAGTGGGGTTTACAGTGGGAAGTAGCTATGCCTAGGAATCACGATAACTGAAATTACCATTTTTCCCACTGCATCTCTCAGGAATATTTTGCATAAGAACTGCTTTACTGGATCAGAACATGGGTGCATCTAGACAAGCATTGTTACTTTCTGATTTTTACCAGTTTGTTTCATTCAAAGTGGCTTCTGGTGGATGTGGGCTTAAATTTAGAAGAGTCTCATCGTTAGAGCAGTTGCTGTGCAGCTTTAAGCATGCTATGTATTGGTGGCTTGTGGTATTTATTAGTCTACCAATTTATTAGTCTATGGGCAGGAGGTCTGGTCTAGAGGGTAGAGCCTCCGTCTGCCTGAAGATAACATCCACAAGGTCGCCAGTTCGAGGCCACCGGCACCGTGCGACCTTGGAGCAGCTGACAAGCTGAAGCCGAGCAATTCCATCTGCTCTGAGCGTGGGAGGATGGAGGCCAGAATGTGAAGCCAGATTGGAATGAAACACCTTGAATGTAGTCGTTCTTGAAAGAAAGAAACTTCTTTGAAATTGTAAAAATCCCTATTTAATAGGGATTTAATAAAGCCTGCCTATGTAAACCGCCTTGAATAAAGTCTTGAATAAAGACCAAGAAAGGTGGTATATAAATACCTGTTATTATTATTATTATTATTACCAAGTGTATCTTAAGAAGTGAACATGGTGACCTGCACTGTTTTGAGCGCACAACTGCCTGCATAAGAAATTGCACAGCAGTTTTAAAGTGTGAAATGTTGTGCAACTTGTTGTACATTGGATTGCAAACTGCTGAGTGAGCACAAAGCCAAATCAGGAATCCATTTAGACTTCTGCGCTCAAAACCTTGCGTTCTCACTTCCCCATTCCCAAGCTCCTTTAAGTGTGTTGAAAGATAACTCAGGAAGTAACTTTAGGGTTGTAGTGATGTCATTTTTTAAGCAAAGCTCAACTGTGCTTTGGTCCATAATCTTTCCCAAGGCATTAAGGAGATAATATCCTATTACATTTCTTTGTGGTATTTAGTACAATTGATGTGTTATGTTTATGCTAGGGCTATGAACATAAAAGGTGTTCATGGTGCCACGTTAGAATATTTCTATTCACTATAAACATGCAATTACCAAAGTACGCCAGTGGTTCTAATAGTTTGTTCACCATGTATCTGAAGATAAAGTGTATGCGTGGAAATTTTGAATAAGGCATCATGAATATGTAAGGAGAGAATATGTAAAGTTTCATATAGTATCCAACCAAATGCCTCTAAAAATCTTATAGGCAGTCCATGAATTGCAGAGCTTTTCTGCATCTGTCCTCAGTAATAGGATGGCCTATGGGTCTCCTCAGACCCACATCAGCTAAATAGACAAAAGGGAGCAGAGCTGGCCAAAAATGGGGGATAGGATTGGCATGTGAATTTCCTGCTGACATCATCCCCTCCCCTGCCTTCCCCACCTCAGAACAACCCAGAACCTCCACCTCACCACTGACACTGATGCCTGCAGAACCTTCCAGAGCCACAGCCACGTGTGCCACGCCTCTTGCTGTTTGTGGCAATGGCCTGGCAGCACATGGCAGTGGCTCCAGTTTTTTGCCGCTGCAAAGGACTTTGTGCTGCCAGAATGCACAAGGCCTCAGTAGGATTTGAGCCTAAAGAACAGACCCGTATAACCAGCCTGTTCTTAAGCAGGGGAGCAAGTGTTCATGCCCTCAAAATATAATGTGTACTTGTTATCTTGCTACTATTCCAAATAGCATTATTTGTGGACATTTCTGGGTATGGTTGTCTTGCATTGTGCCAGCACAGCTAGAGCCTCTCTGTTTCACAATATCCAGAGTCACTGAGAGCTGGCATTGGGTCCCAGGGCAATATGCCTAATTGCTCCCCCTCCTCCAGATGTTACTACATTTTTAAAACAAGTTTTTAATTGACAGTTTTAACTTGGCATGAGCAGGATTGAAACTAAATAAAAAGTTTATCAGAATGGGATCATTTCCTTACTTGCATAGAGCTACTGTGGGCGCAATCCTAACCCCTTATGTCAGTGCTTTCCAGCACTGGCATAGCAGTGCCAATGTGACTTGTGCTGCTTCCTGCAGTTGGGTGTCACTCATGGAGGCCTCCTCAAAGTAAAGGAATGTTTGTTCCCTTACCTCAGAGCTGCATTACCCTTATGTCAGTGCTGGAAAGCACTGACTTAAGAGGTTAGGATTACGCCCTGTGTTTTTTTTTCTTCTACCTCAGCAAAGTTCTCTTCATTTGCTTTTTCTTCTAATAATGCACAAGCATCCAAGGCACATTTGTCTTTCACTGTCTCCCTTATCACCATATGATGATTTTGAAACAAAGGCCAGGTGAAATAAACTTGCCTGGAAAAGAAAAAACTTGGTTTTTCTTTTTATTCTTTTCTGTGCTCCAGACATTTATTTGGACTCCATGCTGTTAACTTCACCTTCAGACAATGCCAAAATGCATATAGACTTGATCTATGTCATGTTGATCCAATGTTCTACACACACACTAAACTTCAAGAAGGTGTGGAGCTGACTATGGGGGCCTGGGAATTCTATGAACTGAACTGGGTGACCAGCTACTGGGGCCTAGTAGTTCCAGTCTGAAGGTGTAAGTTTCATTTTCCCATGTATCAATTGTACTAATACAGGTGAGTGCCACTTTGTGACACTGACCAGCAACAGGCCACATATACAATGCCACCACTGATCCCTGCACACACACACCGCCCAAGTCTCTGGAGTTGAGGGGAGCACAGTGTCTCCTTGTCTTTGGAAGCTTTGTTTAGCATTAAGCCTCACTTGATGAAGGGGGTGCCGGTGTGCATCCCGGTAGCTAAGCAACACATGACTGTATATGTTGGTGCTTATGGTGATGACCTGGACTGCATTTCCACTGCAGCTTTAATTCACTTTCAATGCTTTTCTGTTCCCCCAATGCATTCTTGGGGGGCAGAGGCTGCAGTGGTTCTCACACATTTAGCACCGGGACCCACTTTTTAGAATGAGAATCTGTCAGGACCCACCGGAAGGGATGTCATGACCAGAAGTGACATCATCAGGCAGGAACATTTTTAACAATCCTAGGCACTTTCCCTGAAGCAAGTCCCATTTATTATCATTATTAAAAGCATACACAGAGTAGCCTGTTCAAAGTACAGATCTGTAACATTTCCCCAGTGCAGTCATATGCCATGGTAGCATGAAGGCTAATATATTAAAAATATTGAAATGAATGGGAACCCACCTGAAATTGGCTCACGACCCACTTAGTGGGTCCCGACCCACAGTTTGAGAAACACTGTTTCTTAACAGTTAAGGAATCTGAGAGTTGTTAGAGCTACCCTTAACAAACTACAGTCTCCAGAATGCATTGTGGTAATAGAAGTTCATTGAAAGTGGATTAAAGGTATAGTGAAAATGCAGACCTGGATAGGCTGAGATTGAGGTTCCCACATTTATTTTGCAATAAACTTATTTTGTACAGTATAGTTTTTTTTGTCATGGCTCCCTGGAAGACTGAGCCCTGGGGATTTTGCCCCCTCTCTATTCAGGCCTGATCATATCAAATTAAATGCTGCACAGTTCATTGTCTGAAGCCAATAGCTTTTGCACTTGTAATTGTTAGGCACATGGCATTCTGTTATGCTTTCTCAATGGCATTCATTTTCAAAGCAGCATCACATATTAGCAGTATGACTCCATATAGTGTCAAAATATTTTGATAATAGGATGATCGTATGATTGCAGTCTTTAGCAGCACTGGCTTCCCATGTTAGTGATTTCTGCATGCCAGCATGTAGCAGCTAGCTTGATGTCACTTCTCTTTAGCTGTCACTAAGTTTACAAATATTTCCCACTGTGTGAGTGTCCAGAGAATTACACTGACCTGCAGTGAGAGTATATTTTGCAAGAAATTCGTCAGATGCCACTGCTGTCGTAAAGAAATATGGGTATGGTTTCTTTGTTATGAGAACCTCAGAGATGTTTTTAATCAGCAGGAAATCATGCAGACAAAGTGTAACTGCTGGTACCAGCTATCTTGTGTGCTAACCTCTCAGCCACAAGTTCACCTTCCTGCTTGAACTCAAATTCTTGACCTGCATGACAGTTCTCCATATCGGAAAGTCACACTTGGTGCCAGAAACACAAATCTGAAGAAATGCTCTTGGGAGTTGTCGATGAAAGGAAATGCTAATTGTAATTTGAGAAATGAATTATCTTTTCAGATTGAAGGGGAAACACCAATTTCTTTCCAAATACATTTTGCCTGTAATTGTTTCAGTTTTATACAGTTTATGAAATATTTGCACGTCACAGCATGGTATAGTAGTTTGAGTGGTAGGCCAGAACCAGGGAACTTCCTCTCTGCTATGAAGGTTATTGGGTGACCTTGGGCCAGTCACTCTCTCAACCTGGCCCACCTTAAAGGGTTATTGTGAGGATTAAACACAGGACAATCAAGTACTTCACCCTGATCCCCTTTGAGAAAAAGCAGAATAAAAAGGTGATTAATAAAAAGTGAAGTCTTGGCCATTTGAGACCATAGGTTCAGTTTTTCAAAACAATTTATTGGAAATATTCTTTAATTCCTTGCCTCACTTTTCCAAAGCTTTTCTGAAGGCATCAGTCAGGTATCAAAATATCCTACCTGTAATTTGCTGGTGAAATATAGAGTTTCCTAAAGGAACTCTAGTTCCATCTCTGTCCCATTTTAACATAAATTGAAAACTTTGCAGGTGCCTCCAAAATAGGTCTGTCATGAACAACCAGTAATCAGATCTCCTGCCTTGTTTGCTTTAATAGCTTAATAAAAAATCTATGGTAAGAATGTGTAAGAAGTGCTGCTGGGGAATGGGGTTTTAATCGTTACCCCAACCCCCTATTGTTTTCCATATATAACTGGCCCCTCCACCATAGGCTGTAATCCTATACAAACTTTAATGATGATAATCTTCATTCATCCCAGTGAGTAAACATGCATACAATGTGTTCTAAAGCAATAAGCCATTCTGAATTTTTTTAAACTTACCTGTATCGTGCTTTTGTTGTTGTTTTTTCTTCCAGTGGTGCTAATACCACCTTCCAGGGCCAGATTTATGGGGCAAAAAAATTAAGCACCACCTCCAGCACTATTGCACGGATTGGAATTTGAAGGCCCCACAGTAAAGTGAGGGCTAGGGACTAGAGCAATTAAGACGTTAGCTACTCTAAAGGGATTGGCCTTCTGCAATTCCTGTGGCATCAGCACTAGCTTTTCAATATAGTGGAAACTTCCAGGTTTGGATTATCTGCTTGTGCTCAGGTTTTCTTGGCATCTGTGCCTTAAGACAGTCTATTAAAAGCAGATCCTGTTCTGTTGACTTTTCTGATTGGTCATGTTAGCACAGCAATCCTCAGTGAATCACTCTGACTTTTTATATTTGGCTGGTGAATTGTATTTTATGATTAACATGTGAGGAACATGACTGCTGCATTTCTTTGCACGTGAAGGGGGAGCAACGACTGTTTCATTCAAGAGCAGTGATGTTTCAAACAGTATGCTGCAAATGGTCTGCCGGTTTGCCAAGGGAGTTTGGAGGAAGGTCACTTGTTAGTAGGGCTGTTGGGAGATGTAAGTCCCCCACCAGCAGCAAGTGTGCCTTATCAATTGTCAAAAATCTGGTGGTGTGCCTTGACAATTTTAGCACCTTGTTAGTGTGCCATGAACTGAAAAAGGCTGCAAATCGCTGCTCTCGAGAATTGTGCAGTTATTGGTACCCACTGGAACAGCATATTACAGTGGGGCATATAGGGAACCAGCCCAGTGGTGAACCGTATGCTTTGTATGCAGAAGGCCCCCATTTCATCTCCTGATATCTCCAGGTGGAGTTGGAGAAGAGTGTCTGCCTGAGACCTCCTGCACAGGGCCAACCTTAGGAGCTATGAAGCCGTACAAAACATTTTTGCAGGGGTCCTTCCCTTTATGGGTCCCCCTACTCATCAGGATGAGTGGCAGTGGCAAGGCACCCAGCAGCAGCATCACCGCCAATTGCTTCTAGGGGTCTGTGTGATTTCAAGCCAATCAGACCCAGGGGTGTGCAGGAGTGAGGGCTATCCAGTGGCAATGCTCCACTCACCACATTCTCCTCGTGATGCCTTGGCATGGAAGATTCTGGAGTGCCAGCTACAGAGTAAAGTGCCAGCTGTGGCTGCAGGCACTCCCCCCTAGTGTGGGGCTCCTCCAGGTGTGGGGCCCAATTTAGCCAAATTGGTCAAACTGCCCTAAGGCTAACCCTCCTTGTCGGTGTGGACAATACTGACCTATGAGAATCATTGGTATGACTAGGGATAAGGCAGTTTCATATGGAAAACGAAACTAATACCATACAGAAGAGACTTAGGCCGCAATCCAAACCAACTTTCCAGAACTGACATAAGGACAATGCAACTCAGAGGTAAGGGAACAAAGTTTGCCTTACCTTGAGGAGACCTCCATGACTGCCCCCCCCCAACTGCAGGATGCAGCACAAGCCCCACTGGCACAGCTATGCCAGTACTGGAAAGTTGGTTAGGATTGCGCCCTTGATCTGATAGTTCAACTATTTATTTAGCCTTCTTATTTATCTTAAAGTTTGTGACACTGTCAATAGATAATCGCTTAGGATAGCTGCTCTATGGCTTGTGAACCATTTGTACATTTATTTATTTCTACAGCGGCAACAAGAGTCAATTTTACATTAGTTGGTAAAATTTTGAAGTAAATCATATGATGCGATTTCATTGTTCAGACTGGCAGATTTTATTCAGGTATCTCTGGCGGCTAAATTCTGAGATGGCTGTTTCATGAATTGTATTTTTAAAAGCCAACAGGGCATCCTCTGTTTGTGAAATAAAAACCACATGCATTAATCATCTTTAAAATTATTTAACATTTAAGAAAAAAATGTGGAAGGGAATTTGCATATGAGGGCATACTCTCATGTTAAGAAACGGGAAATAGTGGCAAATGGGTGAGCTCAAGCAGTTAAATGTTTTAGTATATGGGCACAAGGGGGCAGAATAAGCAAACTCTGTTTTGGGTTTAATATTTTAGAAATATGTTACTTCAGAAGAAAAAAAAATGCAGTTCCAACCATGTTTCTTAGGACTGTAGATTACAATATTCATGAAGCCATAATATTGGAACATAGTCCAGTACTACTCATCTAACACCAAGATTGTTGATGCCTAACCATCTGTAATCCTGTACATCTTTTAAGAACTATTGCAGCCAACATCAGTTCTGTATATCACTCTTGGGATACTCAGTTTCCTGGTTTTTCTTATTCAATCTGTTTATCCCTTATAGAAATGAAGGCTTTTTGGTGAATTTGAGTGATTTTAGAAATGGGCTATGTCAGAATGCCAGATGCAAGGGAGGGCGCCAGGATGAGGTCTCTTGTTATCTGGTGTGCTCCCTGGGGCATTCGGTGGGCCGCTGTGAGATACAGGAAGCTGGACTAGATGGGCCTATGGCCTGATCCAGTGGGGCTGTTCTTATGTGTGACTAGAATAACAGAAGTAGTACACCTGGTTTTGTTTTGTCTGGGGCCCACAAGCCATGGCTCCTCGAAGTTCAGGTCATAAATGCTTAGGTTTCGGGGAACTTGCTGAGCTTCCTCAGGGCCTTTAGAGATGAACCACAACTTAGTGGTATGTAGGTATCGGGTTCAATACTTGGCAACTTTAGGTGAAGAGATGGAGAGCTATTATAGGCAATAGGCCAGTGGCTCCCAAAATTTTTAGCACCAGAACCCAATTTTTAAAATGACACTCTATTGGGACCCAGCTAGCTTTACAACATTAAAATAAAATAAAAGTTTCACTTTACCAGACACTCAAGCATATGTTTTTATCCTTTTTACTATGGGAGAGGGACTACCTTCTTGAGAGCTCGTTGGGGCTTCTTTTCATTGGATCAGGACTATTCTGGTGGCATTGTGTTCCTTCCGCCTGCCCTTCCAAGTGGACCAAGGCACATTTGCTTACTGGGAGTAAACATGCCCATGCTGCTCCATTTTGGTTTCCATAGGGCTCAAAACATTTTCCTTGTCAACTATCAGCTTGTCAGTTTTGCCAACCCATCAGGTATCAGGTCTGCAGGGCTGTTATCATCCTGTGCTGGAATGACCAGTTATTAACTGAATGAAACAGAGCAACTAGTGATGTAGTAAACTTTTTTTATGAGTCACAGAAGCCTTATGTAATGGTACCTTATTTCCTACCTTGTCTAAAGACCTGCAGCCAATCCTTACCTACCTCAACTGGCACATACAGCTGCTTCTGGATATTAGGATCCCTGAATCTTCTCTTTTCTGTCTCCCCCCCCCCTCCCCAAATTGCAGATTGGGGCTTAGTAAATTAATCATCTACACTACTGTTTCAATGACGTCTGATTTGTTTTTATTTATTTTTAATTTGATTATGAGTGGTGTCAAAGTGCAAGTTTAGAGGGTGAAGTTCAGCTGCTCTCATACAAGCCTAACAAGCCTGGCTTTACAGAAAGTGTCCAGGCGGTGCCCCCATTAATGTAACCTAGAGAGTCAGACTGACTTGGAACTATCCCCCTAAGGTGGCGAGAATAGTTTGGGCTCTATTTCCACTCGGAGAGGAAGCCAGTCTGCTGCAACTGCTATGCAGGATGCCACAATTAGTGCCAGCAAAATGCTTTCCTGATGTGCATCTCTCACTAGGAAAAGGACTAAGGCCAGTAGTTCATTTCCAGTTGGTTATTAGGCAGCAATGTTTGCAGAAATTACTGGCTAAGGTCAATTTTCGACTGTCATGGGGTGGGGGAAAACTGGACGTTCATTGCCCTCTAGCCTGATTGTAGCATGTAGAGATTCTACTAGAAACGAACAAAAGCCCATGAGAAAGGGGGCACAGAAGATTTCAAAGCAAAATGCCTTTGCAAAGACTCGTACAAAACGCTATCAGCAAAAGCAGTTTGCATTTAGTATTCCTGCTTTTTTCCCCTCTAGATTTTTTAAATGCTGTAATTCAACATGTCTCAAACTGTGGGTTGGGACCCACTAGGTGGGTTACAAGCCAATTTCAGGTGGGTCTCATAGCACCTAGCTCACCACCATTGAAAATACAGAGCTGGAAATACAGGGTTCAGAGCTCCTGGGCAGGATGGGCTCCCACTGGGATAGAGGCATGGTGTTTTGCCCTGAACATGGGGAAAGATGGGATGCTGGAAAGGGGGAAGGGCTGTGTGGTTGGAGAAGGATCCAAGTCTACGTTCTGCTTTGATTTCTCAGCTGGAATGTTTGAATTCTGAACTATACAGAATAACAGCATGAGCACATTGTGCAACAGGACCTTTGGCTGATTGTGGCTTAGGTTTGAAGCCTAAACTGATGATGTCACTTCTGGCCATGACATCACTTCCACTGTTTTCTTGTAACAGGCAGGAAACTTTTGAGGTCAGGTAATTCAACAGACTCCCTGCATCAGGAAAAACTGATTGTCCCATTGCATCCAGTGCAGAGGTGCTGCAACGTAACTTCCCACCTGCAGCAGAAAGTTTCTTGCCGTCTCCTTGAACAGAAGTAGGGCAGAGAGTCATGCAGAAGAAGTGTACAGCTTTCTCTGTGGGTAGAGAATTTGGACACTTGGGGCTGTTTCATTAGTTAATTTATTCTGGCACATAGCAGTTTGCTTGTGACACATGAGTTTGTTCTGGACTGCCACAGAGATCACAAATTACTGACTTAAGAGGAGAAGACCACAACCTGGGAGACAGGCAGCATGGCCCCATAAAACAGAGGGATCATATCTCAGTGATAGAGTAGAATAGTGGTTCTCACACATTTAGCACCGGGACCCTTTTTTTAGAATGAGAATCTGTCAAGACACACCAGAAGTCACTCAGAGAAATTATAGTGTGGCTAAAACTCTCGAACCTAAAAAAAGAATGTGACCCAAGTGCACTGGAAATCAGCTCTAGTGCTAGAAGCTAAAAAAAAAAAAAAGAACACAGCCATAGTTTGCAATGCAGTTTCCTGTGATGTGCTAAAGCCTGGTTTAATATCCTGGCTTGTTCATACACTGGTTTGAAACAATGGGATTTTGCCAGATTTGGAGGGAATGCAAAGTGTGGTTTGTTTTAAATTGTAAACTGATGCTGCAGTTGGTTTCTCCTCTTATGTGCATAGGATCAGAAAAGTGCATAAGTTTGAAGCTAGTGCTGGTGACATGAAAACACATTTTAATTACTATTTAGCATTACATGAGGTTAGTATTTCAATGCATTCTGGGCAGTAGCACATAGGCTACACACCATTCAAAAGTTTATACTAGTAGAAAGTTTATATGAGCCTTAAAAGAAAGTGACTGTCTCAGGAAGAGTGAATGGTTTGACTCTCACTGGGTGATCTAACAGCCCAGTCCTATCCCTTTCCCCTACCACAGTATGTAGCTGTGCCAAAATGGGCTGTGTTTTATGTTGTGGTGGTGGTGGGGAGACTGATTGGGAAGACTGGGAGGGGAAAGGGAACATATTTCCCCTTACCTTCTGTAATGCTCCTGATCACCAGTGGGTCTCCTCAGACCTGCACGAGCTCTTGGGTAGTGCAAGTCTGAGGAGACAAAGGGTGTGTTGGCTGCTGTTGGAGGGGATAGCTACTAGCACAAGTCACCTGTACTGGGTGCCACCCCCACACCTGCCCCCCGTTCCACTCTCCCTGCTGACCTGAATTGGCATACGCTACTTTCCCAACTGTTTTCTGCTAGTCCTCCACACCCACTTCAATGGCAGGCTGGAAGTGTGCAGCTCTGCATGCTGTTGTCAGGCCATTTACGATGGCTGCAAAATACATCTTGCCCACTGAATGCTAGTTGTAGCAGTGGGCACAGGGGATAGGATTGGGCCATAAGACATTTTGGTCTCCATCTAGGATGTCACAATTTTATGCTCGCAAGGTGCATTTGATGTGGAAGCTTACAACATTGCCTCTCTGTGGCAGAGTTTCCACACAGCCAGGAAGCTTCATGCATAATAAGTCACCATGAGAATTAGCGGTGGTCTTGTGAATTGCTCACATGAGTTGCCAGCTATCATGAGGAATGTTTGGTTAGGCGTGTGCCAATCTGGAAGACCATGTATGACATAAAGCAGCCCTCGATGTCAATGATTTCTAAGTTTCCCAATCCATGAGGACACAATCCTTTATGATTATAGGATGAATTGCTATCTACTAGTCAGAATGCCTCATGTGGGCAGTTTTGTTTTAAACTTAGTTAACAATATTTTTTTCTTATATTTCATATGCTTAGCAGTACTTGGGATGCTGATGAGAATCATTTGATGTTATCGCATAGTCTTCCAGGTTTGGTCCAAATTTGGCGAGTGGCTTTCTGCATTATCTACACCCTTATTTCGTGGTCTGTGTTCACAGATTCACACAGCCTTGGAAGGTATATTAAGGCCCAATCCTATTCAACTTTCCAGCACCGATGCAACTGCAGTGCAGTATCAAGGTAATGGAACAAATGTTACTGTACCTTGAAGACACTTCTGTGACTGCTCCCCAACTGCAGAATACAGCGCATGCCCCACTGGCATGGCTGCATCAGTGGTGGAAAGTTGGATAGGACTGGGCCCTTAGTTAAACATGATATTAATTAGTACCTTCTCCTTCCTGTTGTAAGAAAATGCTCTTCAAAGAGTACTGAGTAAGGCCTGTCTTTACTTATCCCTGGTAATTACTGCCTCCTGTGTAGAGTCATATTTCATTATTCACTGCCTGCAAAATGTTAACTAAAGCATTAGGTGATTCTGCAGTTCAAATCCCTGTTTTGCTTGGTACTTTTTCTAGACATTCCTATCATGAAAACTAGACATTCATATCATTATGAGGGAGAGAAGAACCAAATTGAAACTATTGTCCAATTAGAATTGAATTGAATCATTTTAGTCATCTCTAATCTTGTGTTCAACAACCAAGTATATAGCAGAGCAATAACCAAGTACATAGTAATATAACATGATTCAGCAGATTTTCTGATGATTCTGAAATCATAGCAGTTGATAGTCTTTGCCCTTTATAAAAAGAACTAGAGAAGAGAAACCTCCTTGTTCCCAAATCCACATTTCTGTAATGTGTTTTACTGGTGGCCAATTCCTGGAGCAGCTATTTTCATTTTCTTTCTGCCCCTTGCAACACAGTGTTCATAATTATAAGCGATCTTGTGTCACTATTCTGTAACATTAATCTTTTGTCTACACTGACACTGATGACAGGTGCAAGTGATAACTTTTTGCTTTAAACCTTTTCCTTGCCATCACTTGCCTTCCTGTTTTTCCTGCTGCCCATACCTTGCCCTGAATGCTGTCCACAAATGTTTTGCATACTCAGTTGATCATACTGGCCAAAGGCACATCTATTTAATTTGGCAGGGAAAGAAAAATGGAGGTGAGACTGATGGTGCACAACAGTCTAAACAGGGGGTTGACTCTGAAACAGCTCATTCACTCTTCTCTATATCAGGGAAATTTACTTCTAATAGTCACATGCAATTAAGCCCTAAGGAAAGCTGTTGGAAGGAGGTAGGACAAGGAGTGTGGAACTCCTTAGACTTGAAGAGGGGTAGGGCAAAGAGGTAAAACTGTGGGGGAAGAATACACCTTTATATGTAGATTAGATGGGTTTCCCAGAGGAACCCAAGAGGTTTTCAGGTGCAGGGAAGGAAGAATGAGATAACGTTATGGACATTAATAGGGATAAAAAGAGAAGGGTACAGATAGTCAGGCTGTGGCTCTCTGTAGTCTGAACCACAGGCTACAGGCAAGGGTGAGCCTAGAATCAGGCTGTGAAAGCACTTCACCACTTGTTCTGTGTGTGGGGGGGGGGGGGAGGAAGCTAGTCATTCCCACTGTACAAACTCTCTTGACTGATACCCCATAGCCTCTGGAGGGCTTGATGCATGGGTCAAATGAGTCTCTTGGGCTAGACAAGGCCTGAGACCGATCTTGGGCTCCAACAAAAAAAGTAAAAAGCAGAAAAACTTTACAATCATAATACTCCTTCCTGGTACTTCCATAATACTCCTCCTGGGCAGGTGGTCTGGTCTAGAGGGTAGAGCCTCCGTTTGCCTGAAGATAACATCCGCAGGTCGCCAGTTTGAGGCCACCGGCACCTTGCGACCTTGAAGCAGCTGATAAGCTGAGCCGAGTTATTCCATCTGCTCTGAGCGTGGCAGGATGGAGGCCAGATCAGAACAAAACATCTGAATTGTTGTGGCTCTTGAAAGATAGAGCCTTCTTTCAATTGTAAAAATCCCTACGGGGATTTAAATTAGCCTGCCTATGTAAACTGCCTTGAATAAAGTCTGAGGAGAAATCTGAGGACCTAGAAAGGCGGTATATAAATACCTGTATTATTATTATTATTATTACTCAAGAACAAAGAAAGGTATCATCAAGTCAATTTGACTTTGCACAAGACAAAGACAATGAAAGATAGTGGAGTTTTGATGTCCTTGATAGGGTTACACCATAGACTAAAGTTACTGTTCCGTTTCTGTGAGTCTTGAGGGGCTCATGATGGCAAAGGAGCTGACCAGGCAAGTCTCCCTGTGTACAGTGGGGTCTGAAAGATAGAAAGTGGAGTTTTAAGTAAACCCTTGCATGCATGGAACAGCCTTGACAGAAGCAGACAAGCTGCCTTTCTTCTGTGAGACAAAGAAGACAGGGGCACTTGTGGGGGGGGCGGGGGGATGCAGCCCAAAAAGATTGGCTGAGTGGCCATAAGTCTCTGCAATGGTCCCTTAACTGGAGCTAAAGTGTCCTGAAAATATTTTAAATAAGTACATTTTCAAAGCAATTTTCTGAATTCACCAAACACTAGCATTTATCTCACATTTGGCTTTTTATTAATTCTGATGGTAGCTTTCATTCTAGGGATGGATATAATTATTTTGTTCTATCTAATCATAAGAGAAAGAATATTTGGATAGGGCAGAGTAAAGAACATGAAGCTCTTTATCAGAAGTGCGTAATCAGCTGTGAATTTCCTCTTAGTTTTTCTTTTAATTAATTGAGTTAAATCATAGATACCCTTTGTCTGTACATCTTTATTACAGCTTTAAATTCTGCTGATTTTCTGACATTTTGTGAATCAGGATAAAATGCACTGATGATGTGCTGTTTCCAATAGGTTTGTATGCATGATAAAGACCCATCTCTAATGTACGAGAACAATAAAAAAAGAAAGGTGGAAATAACCAGGGGGGACAGGGAAAAATTGAGAGCAGATGTGTTGTAATTCATACAGTACACTGCTGTTTTCAAAGGAAATAAACTGTTATGGTTGGTTGTGCCAAAGAACAATACAAGCAAAAGGAAAGTCTTTGTTGCTTAAGTTTGACGTTCAACACCTATATTGTATATTACAAAGAAAGGAAAAGAGAAGGGGAGATTATCTTGTTCTGCAGAATTCACAACAAGAATATGTATCTTCTCATTGGAGATAGCAATCTTGTAGAAAATGTGGCTATGCTATCTTTGAAAGATTTCGGAAAGGACATTGGGACATATTTAAATTTTCATAAGCAGAACTTACTTCCCAGTGGCCAGAAATGGGCACTCCAGATAGAGTTGTACAGTTTTGGTTCTTCCTTGGACTGGGTCTTTTGACAGCCAGTTTTGTATTTGCCGGTAATAATATTTTTTTAAGTTGTCTTTCCTACAGTGAACAGAAATAGTTTGCATAGCTCACATTTGGTTGACTTGTGCCAGAATCAAGGGTAGACAGAATGAGGCAATTCAACCGTTCAGCAGCGGGAGCAGGAGAGCTGTTACACAAGGGAAAGAACAGGCCCAAGAAGTCTCAGCCTGCAACTGAACAAGGATGCAGTAGGAGGGAAGTGGTTCTCACACATTTAGCTTTGGGACCCACTTTTTAGAATGAGAATCTGTCCGGACCCACTGGAAGTGATGTCATGACCAGAAGTGACATCATTGAGCAGGACCATTTTTAACAATCCTAGGCTGCTATCCTACCCACACTTACCCAGGAGTAAGTTCCAGTACTATCATTGTTAAAGGAATACATAAAGCTATTTTAAATATTTAAGGCTATTTAAAAGTGCAGGTCTGTAACATTTCCCCAAATGCAGTCATATACCATGGTCGTATCCAGTCTAATGTATTAAAAATAAAATACTGAAATGAATGGGGACCCACCTGAAATTGGCTCACAACCCACCTAGTGGAACCCAACCCATAGTTTGAGAAACACTGCAATAGGAAATTGATTTGGGGAGAGCCCCAGCTGATGAGTAAACGATTCAGCTGACTCTTCCTACAGGCTAGAGAATGTGTCCTCCATGCATCTCCAGAGTCACTGTGGCAAAAACTGACTATATGTGTATGTTGTCACCAAAAGAGAGGCCAGCAGAGATGGTGGTTGGCATCTTCAGTGGCCGCTAACGCTCGCCTTCCTGGTTAAAGCACTCAGTAGGAATGTTGCTGTGTGAATGGCAATGGTGGGAGCAAGGCAAGAAAGCTTCCACTGCCAGGACAGAATGGGAATTGCATTTTTGACAGAGGGGTTCATATTAGAGATGGCCCCAAAATTTCCTTGGCTTATTAATGGCAAAACTGGGGGGGGGAAAGTATTTTGGTGATTTGGGTTGGAAGGCAGGGCAAAACGAAAGACAAATTGGTAGTTCCACCAGCTATAGCAGTAGCAGTGCCAGCTCATTAAGATGTCATGCCATTCTGAGGAGGTTTATGGGGGAAATATCGGCTGCCAGTTGCTGGTGTCAAGGAGGAAGAGTGCTACTGTCACTGCTGCAAAACTGTTTGAAAGACAGAATGTAGTTTTGTTCCTTATTGCCCTCCTTCCAATTTGATGTGAAAGTTCTCAGGAAAGAAAGAACTTTCAACTCAGCCTCAGTTTATATGCCCATGCTAACTGGGCAGTATCACCGTTAACTGGGCAGAATGCCACCACCTTTTAGAGTAGTTTATCTCTTATTTATAGCAGGGCAATAATATCTATTATGAATACAGCAAGTCTTCACACTTCAGCATAAGTCATTTTGTTTAAAGTTGCTGAGGAAAAAAAATTGATTCCCAGTTGGGCCCCCTGTCTGTGTGGAATTTGCAGTCTCCCCATGTCTGCATAGGTTTTCTCCAGACCGGAAAGATCATATTTATTTCAGTGTTTAATATTAGAAGTGTTTTGGGTCTTTATTTAGAAGTTTGGTGATATTTTTGTGACCAGAAACTCATTTTAATATATATCAGAAAATACTGTCTGTATGGTTACTGTATAGGGTGAAATAAAGTAGATGTATAAGATGAAGAACATTTTTTTTAAAAAACATAGCTGCTGCTTTAAGATCAGGATGGCTGAAGGAACAGATTTTTCCCCACCATGGAGAGAAAAAAGTGGACTGATATATGTTGTCTGAGGCACCTACTAGCTAGGGCAGACTCTGATAGATATATAATTATTTCCAGAACAGGAGCATTATTATATATTAAAATCATTCTCCAAAATCTGTTATTGGCTGCAAAGTATATTTTCCATAACATCATTCCCATCCGTTGGAAGGCTTCAGTATGTAACTTGTTATGCATTCAGTACAGTGGTGGAAAAAGCAGGATAAAAGGCACTTCTTTGAATTTAGAATGCCAATAAAAAAGAAATAAAAATACATATTTTTGAAGCAAGCACTTAAGAAGTAGAGAGAACAAACTTGAAAGAATGTCACCCTCTCTTTCTGCCCTCTGCTGGCTAACTAGCAATTGACTTATTTACTCATCAAGGGCATTTGCTTGTAGCTTACCCCAGTGGTTCTCGAACTTTTCTGGCCCAAACTTTCACATCTGCTCCCCTGATCCTTGTGGCCATTGGGCTCCCCATAACATCACCTCACCTCAGTTACCCCCAAAATGGGGATGAAGGTGTTATAATTATACACTGGGGGGAAAAAAAACATCTGCCAGCACTTTGAGGCTGCAATCCTAACCACACTTACCTTAAAGTAAGTCCCATTGAACAAAATAGGACTTAATTCTGAGTAGACCTGGTTAGTATTGTGCCCTGAGTTTGTTAGCAGCACACCTGGAGGGTTTTGGAAAGGGGGGGAAGTGATGAATTTGCTGGGGGAGGGGAAGACTGTTTTGTGTGTATCTGCTAATTGCAAACTGACACCCAGAGACTGTTTGGCTGCAATCCTAACCTCACTTTCCTGGGAGTAAGTTCCACTGAACACAATAGGACTTACTTCTGAGTAGACCTAGCTAGGATTGTGCCTTTTGTCTTACAGTAGCAGCCAACAACAATTAACCCCTGCTAACTGGTAAGAGGCACTTTTTCAAGTGGGTGCTCCTCTTTTATTTAGCAGGGGGAGAGTAACTGGCCCACCTCCCCAGCAGTGTCTTTTCTAGGGGCTGTCTGCTGGTGTTGCATCTTTTTAGATTGTGAGCCCTTTTGGGACAGGGAGCCAGTAGTTATTTGATTTTTCTCTGAAAACCGCTTTGGGAACTTTTTGTTGAAAAGCGGTATATAAATACTGTTAACAACAACAACAAGGGAAGTACTCCCCCCCCCCCAGGAGGCAGGAGGAAAAAGGGGGATGGCTGAAAAGGAATGGGTATTTTTATTTTTAATCAATTTTTAGAGACAATGCCATCAAGAGTGGCTTTTTTCTCTTTTTTGAAGAGAGGAAAAAGAGAAAGGTGAAGATCCTTTGTTAAGCTGACACAGGCCCCATGCCTATGTAGGTCTAATCAGAAGTAAGTCCCATTTGAGTCAGTGGGGCTTACTTCCCAGGTAAGTGTGTAAAGGATTGCAGCCACACAGAGTAAGATTACAACTCACCCCAAAATAGATGGGGCCATGCTCCCACACACACCCCCCCCACACACACACACATACACACCCCAACATGCATATGCCACCCCTGCTCCTCCCAGGCAAGAAAGAGGAATGCAGGCTGGGGCTGCATGTGACTTCTGGTTTCACAGACAAACTATAAATGATGTTTTTAATGTCTTATAAGGCATTAGGAAGCCCAGGGAAACCCAGAGGGCATGCATGGACCTGATCCACAGATAACTGAATCTGTGATATGGGACCCACCAATACGGGGCCCCCAGTATATCATCTTCCTTATGCAATGAAGGATGCAATGAAATACTTTACTGGCTGATATTCTTCTATTTTCATAAGACCTTTGTCTTGCCACAGCTCCTCCCCACTGGGCCTCATGCCTACTTAAGGCTGATTAGTTTCCCTTGTGAAACTCACCAGTGCAGCAAGCAAAAGTCAGAGTCCAGTTCCAGTCCACAGATTCCAAGTAAACCAGTCCAATCAATGAGAGTTGCCAAATCAGAATCCAGTGCCAATAAGCCAAGTTACAGTTCAAGGTCAGGTTCCAGGTAAGTCAGTCAAATCAGTCAGGGTATCCAAGTCAAAATGCCAAGTCACAGTCCAAGGTCAGATTCCAAAGTCAATAAGCCCAGTCTCCTCTCCAACCTGCACTCCTTTTACAACCCACACCACTAGTTCCTCCAGGTGCTGTTTATATGCTCCCAGGTTCACTTTAGTGGCTGCAGCTGTGCAGCACACGACCAGCTACCACCTGGGCTTTAACCCTGCATTTACTTAGAGCAAGGGGCACTGTGGACACCACATTCTACCTCTTCGCCAGATCTTCCACTATTCCACTACAACCTTAGAGCAGCTTCTGATGTTAAGAAATGGAAATAGAAGATGAGTCAGTGACTTCAACCTTCCATTCTTGAGTTTCCTGTCTTTCACAGGAAGTAGAAATGTGAGTATCACCACTTCAAAGACAAGTAACCTTGTTCAAAATGTCAGCATTTGTCTTTCTACACATCATTTTTTACCAATCAGCTTTTATGATTATCAGGCAGCTTCCTCCTCTTATGTTGGCACTTTGGGACTAAATTAACTGTTTCCACATGCTATAGAAATATAGAGATGTGTTTCAGTTCTGGGGTGAATTATCCTGCCATTTGAGTCCAGCTTGGAAAACTGTTTGTGGCTTTACGTTGATGGTGGTCATTTCGACACTTAGTACCGATGCTTAAGCTAGTTGTCAAATGAGTGGTACTGAACACATGAAGTTTTTCATGACATCAGAAGCAGGAACAGGGGTACACATTACAGAGCATTGCTTCTTGTAATAAGAATCTTGAAATGCCAACGAAAGTTGTGCTAAACAAATGATAGTAATCTTGTTGGCATCCTTCAGTCTCAGAAGACTATGCGCTCTGAATGGTGTAATCTGAATGGAGCGCAGAGTATTGCGCTCTGAATGGTGATTCTGGATTAGTAATACATAAATGATAGTAATACATTAGAGGTAACAGAATGTTGATTGTACCAACTCTTTCTAGAATTTTAAAGTTAAAATGAGTACTAGGATATCCATGAGACCCTTAGACTGCAATAGATGGTACTGCCATCTATGAACTTTGGATTTGTTAACTTGAAAACATTGTTGCCTTCTTCAAGTTATGGCTCCCCTTAACTTGAAGTGCCCCATGGATTTGAGCTCCCCACAGATGTTCGAGTATCTGAGTGGTGGTGGGGGGCAGTTGATGACGCATCCCAGGCATGCTGCCCAGAGCCCTGTACCTCTCCCTTTAGCGATGTTAGTGGCATGTTCTAGGTATCTTTGGCTAAACATGTTGCATTAACGGTGTGAATGGCTGGATGTATATATTTTCTTCGGTAAAATCGGAAAATGCCACACTGCTTTTTCTAGAGTCAGTTCTAGACTGTAGATAAGTGCAATTGACTAAAGCTGCAATCCTATGCACGACTACCTGGGAGTAAACCTATTGAACTCGGTGGGATTTGCTTCTGAGTAGAGATGCATAGGCTCATACTGTTACAGCCCAATTCTATTGGGTTTACCCTGATGGCTCTTGTGAGCTGAAGTCCCTGTCTGATAGAAGAAAACCTCTTTGCTGTTTGTTGGGCCATGGCCACCAGGGCAAATGGCTGGAGGCCATGTGCAGGTGGCAGTGGTCTGCAGATCCTACTCTGTCCTCTGTTGTCACCCTGTTGTAAGTCAGTGGTGAGGAGTTTGTGGCAGCATTGTGGACTGGTTAGGGCAGGAATTGGGCAATGCGGGGGGCATCTTGGTAACTGCTGCACACACCAAGATCCAATCTCAGCCTGGACTCACCCCTAGGAGTGTTCTCTGACTTATGCCAGCTAAGATCTGAGGAGAACCATTGGAGATCAGTCAACTTACAGAGAGTAGGTAAAAAAGGTTTTTACTTACCTCCTGGACCAACTGGTTCCTCCTAACCATAGCATGCAGTGTGCCCTCCACCAATGGCACTGCATGGTCTGGGCTGGCGGGGGATAGGATTGGACCTTTAATGGTAACTAGTTCTTGCTACTACCATGGTAGGAATGCAATATTGGAAGCTTTGATAAGTGTAGACACACAGTTGGTTAGCTTTTGCATTAAATTTCCCTGCCATTTAATTTCTAATTGCAGCAGCTAGTCTAAGCTCCACCCATGACAACAGAGAATGAAAATTGACCAGAGTAGGTTACAAGCAGCTTTTGATGCTGTCAGTTTCAAATAGGACTGCAATGAGCACTCACCCTTTTGATTTCATACACAAAGCAAGTACTTTCTAGGAGTGGAAATATTCCCTCCCTGAAACACCAGTTTCACAGGCTATTTGCTGGGCACTCTTTCCCCTTTCAGAAGATGCTTCTATGCCATTTTTTCCCCTCAGATTGTGTTGTCTTCCTGGGAACAGTGATCACGTCTTACTGGGGGAACACATTTTTGGGTGTGTTGGTATTATGACATAATAAATCACTTTTGATTAAGTTAAAATGATATAAATAAATGCAGAGGAAGGGCAGTGCTATCTGAACATATTCTGATTGGGCAAACCCCTTAGCCTCATTTTTGAATGGCACTTGAAAAAAAATACTAAAATGGTCAACACTTTTTACCAAACCTTGCATGGGAAGTGCCTGCTTTGATGGTTTTGCTTTGTTTTAAACCTTAAGGAAACTTGGGGTGAAATTCTCTGAAAAGTTAGGGCATTGCTGACAAGTATTCTTGCTTCTTTCTCTCCAACACTTCCTGTCACAATTCTTGTAAACCAGTGGTTCCCAAACTAGTGAGTTGCAACCCACCGGGGAACCCCTTAAAGGGAGTTGCTGCTCAAACGTCAGCAACAGTGCTGCAGAAATCGCAGCACTGCCGCTGCCAAAGGATTTTTTTACTTACCTGGGGGCAGCACTGGCCTCCTGCAGGGTAGTGAAGGCTCACAGGGTACTGATCTCCTCCGCAGCTTGTTTACAAAGCCCTTATATTCATTCTAAAACTACTTCCAGTTTTTGGAGAAGATAAGGAGATATTGGAAATAAGGGCTGTTTGCAGCAGCCTCAGAGGGGGCTGCAAGCCTCCAGGACCATGCAGGAGACTTGCAGCCCCCTCTGATCTTCCCTGTGGCTGCTGCAAACAGTGCTGCACCCCACATAGGTAAAAGAAAGCCCCTTGGCGGCTGCAGCACTGCAATCTCTGCAGCACTGTCACTGCCCCCTCCCCAATGCAAACACTTGTACGAGTTTGGGAACCACTGTTCTAAGGCAGTGGTACCCAAATGTTTTCAACTGGTGGTTCCCTTGACCTACTGGGCCATTGACCAGGGCAGCCCATTAGGGCTACAGTCCTATACCTCATATAGGGTGGTGGTTTTTTGTGAGGAATCTGTGGCTCCCCTGGCTGGGAAGCCTTCCTAAGGAGCCACAGCTCACAGTTTGGGAACCACTGTTCTAAAGGGTCACCTGAATAAAATTAGTTTAATAAAAAAAAATTTCAGAATTATTCTAGGACTAGAGTGAGTATGGGATGAGTACATTGCCTGGTGTTATCCAGTTTCAGGTTTTCCAGGGCATAGGTAACAGAACTATGGAAACCTGCAGGGTGGGTCAGAATAGAGGCAATGAGGGTACAGCGTGCAATACCGAAGATGAGCAGTGAGGGACAAAAGAGTCTCCAGATTCCAAATAATTAGCTGTACATAAACTAAATATTTGCAGTAAATAGTAGAGAAGTACACTGCCAAATTTTACCATGATTCTGATGGAATTTTAAGCTCTATACAAAGCAGGACTGTGGGAGGTGCGGGGCCCAATTGAAAACCTATCTTGGAGATAGAAAGTTTATTATAGACTTTATATGTCTATGGTAGAATGGAAAGCAATCAAAATGTGCGCTTAAAAAGTGCATGCGAGGTAATGGACCAAATGGATCTAAGCACATTTTAATATAAAATAGTATATTAGACTGTATTACCCTGTATTACTGTATTGCATGCAGGGCTCAATTGGGAGCAATTAGTCTAGTTGGCTTAAGTGCACAATCCTAATACAAAGGACAAGGGGAAGATAAGTAAGGGTACAGGTGTTTAGCCTTTCAGCAGATGCACCTTCACACTTCATGTTTGTCCTGTCATAAGTACTTTTTCCAGATTCATGTTCCCAGTATTTTGCATTTGCTCATCTTTTGCTTTGGAAAGGGGGCTTTGCTTAAAGCATTTTTGTTTTGCATTGGAAACTTTTTGTCTTTAAAAAAAAAAAAAATCTCAATTTTGGAACAAATGTTGATTAGTTTAACAAGAGGTTCAGCTGGGAACTGAGATAAAAGCACATGATCCCCATGGTGCATTGATCTTGTTGCCCCTACAAAAGGAGTCATAGATCTGCTTTTGAAATCAAGGCGCTCTCATAGTTTTTCCAGTGCAGCATCTTCTTGTCATGGGGCTGGCAGGATATGAAGCTGAAGCTCTTTTTGAAGTCGTCTTTTCACACCAAGGGGTGTATATTTGAAGTGTGGGAACTTCAGTAAGGATCACCCCCTCTTCCCATATATTAAGAATGTTAAGTATGCCATAGCTCCTAAGTGGCTGGAGATTATGCATTTTGTCATTATAGTGGCCACCATGGTATACTGGAATGAAAAATCGGATCTTAGAATAGAAGAATTTTGTGTTCCTTCTGTGCAGAACTGCCAGAGCAGCCTGAACAATAGCATAACTACTCAATAAAATAGTCTTAATAGTGTCTTTTTATACAGATTTAAGACTTGCAATGCAAGGAAAAAAGTGCATCATTTTTCAAGAAAATTACTCTTGTTGTTTTAAAGTATAAATTGCAGACTAAACCATGAATTTGGTTTACCTAACACCCTTGCAATAGAAAAATCTATTTTAAAAGATATACTTTTGCAAATTTCCATTGGCAATATCCATGCAATTTTCCTCTGGACAGAACTCCCATGGAATGGCCGTATTGGGAAATACTCCCCCCCCCAGTTGTATTTGATTTTCCTTTTTTGGAACACTTTGGATTATGTAAGTTTTAATAAGCAGTTTGGTGCTCCTCCAGGCACACCCCACACACTTATGCTGCCTGACCCCAGGTCACAAGTAATGGTTGCAAGCTAATTGATTGAGAAAGGTTTGTCTGACTGGGCCTCTTTGAGTCCTCCCTTTACATTCCTAAATTCTATGAAGGAGCAGAGGCAGCTTAGTTTAGCTGGGGAGGAGGGAAGACGAGAGGAAGTTCTCCAAGTTCTGATTATGCGCCGTTTCCTTCTCTCCACCCACTGCTTACTAAAGAACTTTTTACACTGGGAGGCTAACATCTTTTAGCCCTGCAGCAGGGGGAAAATAGTGAATCCAGTATGTGGTGAGCGGCTGAGAGCCAGCTGTCTAGTCCAGACAACGGAGGAAGAAGTTTATGGAAATGATACCAGGACTTCAGCAAAGTGCACAGCTGCACAGATCAGACACTGGGATTCAGGCTGACAGGCAAATAAGCCATCTCACTGAAGTGACCCCTATGTGGCAGCTCTGAGCTATTAAGCCTTGGACAGCCTAAGGGAAAATGTGCAATGGAGCAGGGCAGAAAGTGCCGACTAACTTCAGGCAACTGTTGCTTTCTGAAGGTGAGTCAAGCTTTGCAGCATGATTTTAAAAGTATCTAGTTCTTTGCTGGAGTGCTCTGTGTGTGTGTGTGTGTGTGTGTGTGAGAGAGAGAGAGAGAGAGAGAGAGAGAACTAATCTTAATAAATGTTTTGATTCTGAACTACACAATGTCAGTCTTCAGTTTTGAAAATTAGCTTCCACTTATTCTACAGTGTGGATTTCTCCATTACCGATGTTTGTTCTTGTCTGGATCTAAATGGAGGGGGGAAGAAAAATAGCTGGATAAACATTCCCAGGTGTGCATCAATATATATATACCCCGAGACAAGAAGCAACAGTTTGTCCAGTCTCTGTCTGTGAACATCTCTGTGAGTTCTTCTTTTTGCCGCCTTATCTTAAGAATGTATAGGATGGTCACTGTGAAAAGAGCTTTGTGTTTGAATTCCTGGTGAGACGAGGGGTCAGGGCCTACAAGTTATCTGCCTGCCAGCAAGACTATTTCTGTGTGCTTTATTTTTCAAGCTGAAATATGGGGAAGGGGACATTCTCTCCCCCCTTCTATTATGCGTTTGCACATTCTGCACCCTTTGTTACGCATGCAGCTTATGCTCTTGATGCTCAGTTTTCTTTGGTCCGATTTACTTTAAGAACTCCAGCATTATTGCAACTTTCTGTGTTCCTTTGTTGTGCGACACAGAACTTTACCTTTGAGTAAAAAGCGTGAAATGATTCTTACTGTGTGATTAGATAGAATCCTTAGCATATGCAATTCTGCAGATCTTGCAACATTTTTATTCATTGAGTCTTTCAATCTATTTTTAGGGCAAAACAATGCTTTAGGTCTTAATCCTTGTAGAGAAAACCTATTTGACAGATGTGGAAGGAGTCTTTCTATAAATATTTGCTAATATCGTCACCTAATACAGTAGTAATAAATGC
The DNA here is from genome assembly GCF_035046505.1 of Tiliqua scincoides. Taxonomy (NCBI): domain Eukaryota; kingdom Metazoa; phylum Chordata; class Lepidosauria; order Squamata; family Scincidae; genus Tiliqua; species Tiliqua scincoides. The sequence continues at coordinate 53,441,777 of NC_089823.1, forward strand.
AGTCTAATTAGCTTGAGAGTGGCTTGTTTGGGGAAAAAAACTGGTTTATTAAAAAGACAACTGCATTAAATGTTACGAGATGACAGGAAGAAACAAAATATGTCTGCAAAAACTGCTGAGTGGGTGAAATTTAAAGCAATAAATCATCCATGCATGCCAGAGTTACTGCATGTGTAATATTCATTTAAAATCCATGCTAGTTTAAAAGCAAACAAGCCCAAAGTGCTTAACTAACTTAACTGCATCTACTTTGATTTAAATTTATGGGCTTTACTCTTCAGTTACACAGAGTAAAAAAAAAAATGTGCTGAAGAAATATTGATGCTATAAAGTATTTCTAGCTTTGTTGAAGGAAAATAATGTTCCTAGTATGGTAGTACTGTATTTCAATAGATATAAAGCTGTTGTGTGTGTGTGTGTGTGTAAAAATAAAGTTACAGCAGCTTTTATAGAGTATTAATTGTATTTAGGAACATGCCTGTACTCCAGAGGTGAAGCAGTAGGAAGTAAAATCCCTCTAAATATATAGGTCTCCTATTCACCTGTTATAGTTATTGTCATGCTTCTTGTTCTTAAAAAGTTTGTCGTCTCTCCACACGGCCACATAATGTTTGGGGGAGAAGACTTGATACATTTAAGTGATTCCAATCTAGATAGATAGCTCAAGAATCTGTTGAAAATTGTGATGCATTTCCGATTTATCACACTATAGGCACCGATGCTATGTATATACATAATTAGCAGGATTTTTGCCCTCCTTTGTGGTCTGAGACTTTTGAAGCAGCAGGACAGAGGGGGAAAGCATGGCTTGAATTCCTGCACAATGTCTTCTATGGGTTTTTTCTGTTGAGTGTTTCAGAGCACATTTTGAATCGCAGATTGAGAGGGAAAATGTGGACTGAAGAATGCAAGCAGCCATTTCAGGTACTTGCTCTGAACTTAAGTATGTTTCCCATTCATTATGGGGAAAGTGGGGAGACAACAGTTGCTGAAATGCTTCTCCAGCCTCAAAAGCCTCACTTAAAGAGCCTGGCAGGGGGTATAAAAATTCACCAAAACCTCATGGGATGCACTAGAAAGGAAAATGATCTGTGGTAAAGTGGTTAGGCATGGAGCTGCCGACGAAGAGTTTCGTTCTCCAATGGTGTCAATAACCTTGTGGGTGGCTAGACGGATCACCTAACCTCTGTGCCAAGAGATCAGTGTTTCAAATTTTCTTGTATAAATCTGGCTCTTGGCAATCTTGAATTCTGATACTATGCTTTCCCAGCATTGAACAGCATGAACACATGTTTCCTTCACATGGCATCAGCACCCAACCATAAGGAAGGTGGCTATTTATGTAGAAAAGACTCATCCAATTGGCCCAACCATGTGCCAGTGTTATTGAGTGCCACATGAAAATAGCTTCTATAGCAGTGGTAGGTGCTTTTGACATCAGCTGTATGCTAATACACAGCCATAACACAGGACCTGTACAGCAGACAAACAATTTCTTGCAATCATTGGGTAGGCATCTGCATAGATCCAAGGATGTTGTTGGCACTGATGTATTCCCGGCCATTCCTTGCTTCATTTTAAGGCACAACTTGCACTCCAGTCAAATCATTCTATATTCTCCTGGATCTAAGTGCACCTCTGATGTTACAAACACTCTGAATTTCCTCCAAATTTACGATCTGTTTGCATGTTCTATCATATAGAACTGACACTATACTTGATTACTAGACTCATTGAATGAATATTTACTTGAAAGCAAGTCTCGCTGAGTTCAGTGAGACTCAGGGCCCAATCCTGTCCAATTTTCCAGCACTGGTGCAGCTGTAATGCAGCCCTAGGTAAAGGAACAAATGTCCCCATACCTTAAGAGAGCCTCTGTGACTGCTGCCCCACCACAAGATGCAGTGCATGCCCCATTGACACAGCTGCACTGGCACTGGAAAATTGGTTAGAATTGGGCCCTTACTCCCATGTCAATGGACATCGGAATCCAACCTGAAACATCTAACATGAAAGAGACTATCATCCTGTCACCAAGTTGGAAGGTGCCAAATTTATCATTTGTGTTGATGTTGGCATCCTTCAGTCTTGGAAGACTATGGTATCACACTCTGAATGGTGATTCTGGAACAGTGTCCTCTCCGGTGCGCAAAGCCTGGGTAAAGTAGATATGGAGGATAGACTGTTAACCATGCAGCAAATCCCCCCTCTCCACGTCGCTGAAATGGTCCAATGCAAAGGCAGAAGCCAATACAGTTGGTTCCAGCGGCATCGCAGAAGTTGCCAGAACATGACTGCGTTCAGCCATGAACTGCCTCAGGGACTCCAGCTCCGGATTTTGCCTCGAGGTTGTCTCCTGAAGCCTTTTCCATAACTGGATGTAGCCACAAGGCAGTGGAGGTTTGGGATCAGAGTTTCCCTTATCTCAGATGAGCTGCCTTCCCAGGCTAACGAGTCCCATCTACAGGGTGGCTGTTTAGTCGCCTCTTATGACAAGTACAGCCAAACTGAGGGCCTATTCTTATCCCCCAGCCTCCAGGGGTTTGTGACTATCACACATACCCTTAGTAGCTATAAAACAGGGGTATTTACTTATTGCGGCATTATAAGGGTTTAGTAGTGTAATATGAACATAATTTAATCTTGACTGTATTATGAGAAGTAATAGAAGTTTAGAAGTAGGCTACCTCAGAATGCCAGATGCAAGGAGGGCATCAGGATCCAGGTCTCTTGTGTGCTCCCTGAGGCATCTGGTGGGCTGCTGTGAGATGCAGGAAGCTGGACTAGATGGGCCTTTGGCCTGATCCAGCAGAGCTCTTCTTATGTTCTTATGAGGGAAAATTAAAAATGTGTTTGAATGTTTGGAGACGTGTCTTTTTAAATTGTGGAACAGCTTCCTGGAATCCTTTGGCACATGTCATTGCTAGTTATACTCAACATACTGTCAATATGCTATCAGTAATATTTAGACTGCAAGACAAGGTGGCATCTCAGGTATGCATAAAATAATTTTGATAGGAGAGCTGCCTCAGCTACATGGACTGAAGTATGTTGATTCCGCTCATGTGCACAGAAGGGATTAGTGAAGTGGTGCTGCGTTCCTGAACCTTCCTGGTGGTGGGCCAAAAGTCCTCTTATATTTTCACCCCAAAACAGTCTGGCAGTGAAAATAGAGGGAACATTTGACATTCTGGGTGGGAGGGCCCACAAAATGAAAACGGTTTAGGGGTTGGAAAAGCAGCTAAGTGGCTATGGTAAGATTCCACCCCCTTTAATTACAATTAGAAAATGTATGTATGTATGTATGTATAAACCTGTCTATCTTGCCTTTGTATTTGGACAACCAAAGAATCAAGGTGGCTAACAGTTAATATTTGCCAGCAGTGCACCTGCCTATCTGCTGTTGTTGTTGCTTCCAGTACTAACCCTCTTTGCCATGGCTGCTGGCTGCAAAGTTATTGCACAAGAAAAGAAGTTGGTGTCAGGAGGAACAACACCATGTTTCCTTTGTAAAAAGGAAAATAAACAAACAAAAAAAACCCATAGCTGCTGGTAAGCCATTTCACAACTTCCTTGGGCTCCCACAAAAGTTGTGATTTCTGTGAAGGACACGGTTCAAAAGTCTGGAGATTGTCCTTCCTCCAACATACCTGGTTCCTACCCCTCCAAGGGAATCTAGGCCCAAATTCAGTTATTTAGCTTTCTCAGTAGGGGAACAGCTTACCTCCTCCCACTTAAGAGAATGCCAAAACTAATCTTGTGTTCAAACTTGAGAATGAAATATTGGGATAAGATTCCAAGCGACTTCCCCTTTGACAAACCAGTACATGATGTCTCTTTGATATTATAGACCATGCATTTAAGGGTCTCTTTTATATTACAAACTATATGTTTGAGTGCCCATCTCACAAAGTGCGGGCATTCAAAGAATACTGTTTCTTTTGCCATATTCACAATTTCAGAGGGGTAGCTGATAGTATATTCCCAATGCCTCCTCTTCTGGGACAACCCAGAAGAGTTTAGAAGGTAGATGTTTAGTGGGTGGTGTTCCACACCTGTGTGATAAAGGTAGCTCAAACAAACAAAATGTCCAAAACAGAAGGCCCAGTAGCAAGGGCCTTCTGAAGATGGTAGCAAGAATTTCTTTTCTCTCTATCCAGGATCAGCTCACAATGGGTAACATTTGAAGTAAGAGTTGGCCTCCTGAGTTTCCTTGCTCTGGCAGAGTCTGGATGCTACCCAGTCTTTTAATTCGTCCCCTGTGCTTGGCATACACTTTGTAGGTGTTAACAAAGCACGGAAACCAAGTTCTGGATTCTAGGCAGCTACGAAGATAAGAATTTGCTACTAATCCCTTACTGTCATTAGCATTCAACATTGTGAAGTATGATGCCTGGACGACATACCTTCTTTTTCCTCCAGGAGCTGAAGCAAAGCTATGAGGACTTTTTAAACACAGTTCTGACTTGCACAGGTTCCTGAACTGCCTTTCCATTTCCTGATTCTCTGCAACTAAATGTGTAAATAAGTCCCTCCCAGCTATACTGATTATGTGACCTTTCCTCCAGTTCTGCAAGGAATGTCTCTCTTGTCTCACCAGTTGCCTACATCTGGGTCTTGAAGCTGACACATATGAGAAAAAACAGTATGGTACAGATGATCACTGCTCTAGGGCTGAGCATGATGATCTAGTTGCGAATGCTGGCTCGTTTGGAAATATTGCAATAGGAGAAAAAGTTAGAAACATATGCATCCAGCTGTAACTATACGGAACCTGCATTCAGCAGCACACAAAGTCATCTTAGTTGCTACAACACAAAAGAGGTGTGTAAGCATAAGCAACTGGTACTGCTTGACATAAACAGGCTTGACATTTAAATAGATTTGTACTATGTGTGAAGCTAAATAACTTCTAGAGTTGATTCATTAATTACTGATCCTGCCTAGGATTAGTGTAACCCACAAGTGATACAGATTATCTTCCAAAATGTTCATGTGTGAATCTGGTTTATCAGCCAAAATGAAACCAGATGTCCATGCCTCTGCCTTACTCTTGCCTCAACTCACTAATCTTTTGACATTTTCCCATTAAAAATATGCCCCAAGCTTTAGCTAACCATGGACTCCCAGATAGAACTTCATTAAGATGCACCATTTGAGCCAAGACAAGGCTTTGGGGTAGTTCACAAATAAATAGCAAGATCTCTCATAGCCACAGAGAAGGGGAAATTTTCACAATTATTTGAGAAAAGCACCATTGGGTCTCTGGAGATGAATTAATCCCCAATTTCATTTACTTGTTTTCAAAACTAGCTGCAAGACATTTCTGTACTTTTGCACAGTTTCACCATAAATTTTAAAAAAATCCTTTCAAATAGCATTCTTTTCCAGCACCTGTCAGAGACTTTCTGAAGAATATGTTCAAATTTGTATAGTTGAAGCTACTGCCAACTGATGCCTTTGAATGACAATTAAGATTTAGGCAAAGCTGTTGAAATATCATATATTGATAATAGACAATTGTATAATAATTGTTGTCGTTAGGCTAACTGCATTGCTTCAATTTCCCCCTTTAAAAAGAACGTGATTTTTATTGGATTTGTCTAATAAACAATTACTTCTGCATTTTTGTTGTTTGTTCTTTTCAGTGATTGATAAAAGTTTAATTGTATTGGGAATTTTATTGTAATGATTGAAGGCTTCATGTGGATAATTTAAAATAAAGTGTGGGAACTTTTAAAATCCTGATCATACTTACAGCAAACATCATTACTCAGACATAAGCCCTGGTTGTATTCAACAGGGTCTATTCTTATTGAAAGCCTAAGGCTGCAATCCTTTGCACTCTTACCTAGGAGTAAGCCCAGTTGGACATTGGGGGCCTACTTCCTAATAAATCTGTAGAGATTGTGCTATAAACCAAGCTTTTTACATGGTTTTTACCAAGCTGTGTACTTTTAGTTTAATATGGTTAATCGAGTTAAAACTGTGTTTTTCAACCAATGGTAACTGTATCACTAGTGGTACTTGAGGTGGTGTCTGGTGGTACTCACTTTCCCCAGACCTCTGCTGCAGCGAGACCACCAATGCAACAAGCAGCTAGGTAGACCTCTAGCATGTGCTTTTCACATGCTCAAAAGTGCCCTCCCTTTCCCTGAGCCTCTTATCAGTGTTATCAGTGTATTGCATCTGGCCTCCTCATCTGAAAGTAACTCATGATGACATCATTGCCAGTTACTGGTGGTACAGCAGCGGGCAAACACTGATTTAAAACATTGAAAAGTTGAAATGTCACACATAAGAATACTTCAGCTGAATCTAATAAATATATAACAGAGAAAAAAATGTAAGACAAAATATGGGAACACTAAATGGTGGCTTATGGCTTATTCGTAAGCCACCTTAGGCACCTAACTTTGGCATGGGAAAGGTGGGATAATAAGCAAGTAATGCAAATGTTGCCAGTAGCTTATTTTTCTTCATGCACTTTATTGGAAGTAATGCCACATGATTGTTTTGACTTGGACAGCATGATCACTCCCTGCAGAAAAAGACTGAAATATTTTCTAGTTTAGGAATGAGTTAAATTTTAGATTTTGAAGTAACTTTCTCTGAAGGGGTGGAATTAACATTCTGCCTACTTATTCTGTTGTAGTGTATTGCAGTTGCCTCTCCGGTGCTATTTAGAAGTGAGCATGGTCACCTGCGTGTAAGGAAGGTTTTGAAAAGCAACAAAGTTGATCAAACCAGGGATTTTTCTCAGACTTGTCAACCTGTCCTTGCCTGTCAGGCTGGCATGTGATGTTTCCCTGCAAGGAATTAACCAGCCATATCACATGTCATGCCTGATTGTGAAGGATAACCCCCTAACATCTTGCTCCTAGATAACTTACTGCAGGCAGAATGTGACACTATCCAGGTAGGCAGATTGCTTTACAAGGATACTCAAAAGGACTGCCTGAACTAGAGGAGTGAATTGAATCTAAATTCTCAGAAGAAAGTGCTACATGGACACTTTGGCATATATAAAAAACTGAGCATTCCTGTGCTATGTTAAGAAGCTAAAGTCTTTTTGAAGCAGCCTAGGTGGCTTTGAAACACAATTAGGGCAAAGTCCTAACCAGGTCTACACAGAAGTAAGTCCTATTTTGTTCAGTGGGAGTTACTCTCAGGAAAGTGTGGTTAGGATTGCAGGATTGTTAGATAAATTTGTCTAATAGAAAATATAAGACTTGTTTGCTAAGTCAAACCCTCACATTTAGTGGCAGTATATGTCTGAATGTCAGGTGCTGTGGATAAACAGGTGTTTTATTGCCCTCATGTCTTCTTAGCAGGGCTGCTGAGAACAGGTTCAGGCTCTGGAAAGAACTTTTTCTTACAATGGATGTCAGTTGCAAAACACCCATGGAAGCAATTTTTCCATCCCTGTTTTAATTGGGCTCTCTAATATCTTGAAAACATGAACAGGATTTGTTTATTTTCTGTTCTGTCATTTGCAGCTAATGAACTTCTATGTGAGGACAAAGTTGCTTAATGATGTCACTTTCTGCTTCATGATGTCACTTCCAACCCTCAGCAGGCACCATGAATGTTAACTTCAGCCCTCTGTATGAAACAAGTTTGGCATCCCTGGTATAGATCATCCGCTATGGGAAGCATTTAGAGATGAACAGATTTTGCCTGGCTCTTGTTTAAATACATATGTAAAGAAGTTTGAATCTGAGGCTCTTTTAGTCATCGGCTCATGATTTGGGGCTTTCAGTGAGAAGGCTTCAGATGTTTTGACTTTACAGATGTTCATTCCTTGAGAAAGAGTTATCCTTGAAATGAATGTGGATTAAGTGGCACAGTCTGTTTTTCTGTACTGCTGTTCTCTAGATCTGAACTGCACTAAATAACAAAAGCAAGATGAGTATATTTTATGATATAGAAGGAGTTGTCAGTCCAGCGGTTCATCTGGTCTACTGCTATCTTCCAGCAGTCTTTTTGAGATCCTACAAATATTTTCTTGTCCAGTTACCAGCAATTTGATTTGGAACCGTATAACATTCAGCACTCGTCTTTCCCTGCAAAACATAATATTATTTTAAAAAAGAAAATAATCATTTTAGCTCAGAAATATTTGTTGGTCAAAGATGTCATTGGTTTAAGATAGCTGATGTAGGGTAGTGACTGAGAGACTGCACTACAGTACAGGAGATGTATGACTCTCGGGCTGCCCAATCCCTGTCCTCCGGGCCACTTGCGGCCCATGGAGGACCCCAATCTGGCCCCCCAGGGAGCCCCCCATCTCCAATGGGCACTGGGCTTGCTGGAGACCCACAGGAGCCCTCGCTGCCCCGATGCGATGGCTCTTCAAAGCAGCAAGGAAAAGGCTAGGCACTCACAGGAGAGCAGGAGCCCCACCCATTTGCAACCCTCCTATTAGGTTGGGGAGGCTGCAGCTGAGTTCAGGCTTAGGATGGGGGTGAGAAGTCCTGGGTCTGTTTGTCCTGCTTGAGTTTGACTTGGGGGGGCAGGCACTGAGGAGGGAGGGGAAACTGTGAGTCTATTTGTGCTGCTTGTGTGTGCTGGGGGGCAAATTGTGGGATGTTTGGACACTGCTGGAGAGCATGTCTACTCAGCAGTAAATCCCATCAGACTCAGTGGGGTTTACTCCCAGGAAAGTATAGATCCAATTGGACTGTGAGTGTGCTTGGGGTGGGGGGGGGGCTTGCACTGAAGGGGAGAAGCCCCGGGGATGTTTGAATGCAGTGGGAGGGCATGTTGTTCTGCCAGAGATCCTCCCCACTGGGCCTTGTGCCCACTTAAGGCTGATTAGTTTCCCTTGTTAAACTCACAAGTGCAGCAAGCAAAAGTCAGAGTCCAGTCCCAGTCCACAGATTCCAAGTAAGTCAGTCCAATCAGTTAGAGTTGCCAAATCAGAGCCCAGAGCCAATAAGCCAAGTCACAGTCCAAGATCAGATTCCAGTCAGTCTCCTCTCCATCCTGCACTTCTTCTACAAACCCTTCCTGCCTCAGGTACTCCTTATATCCCTGAAGGCCCTACTGCCTTGAAGTGGCTGCAGCTGTGCAGCACACTCTGCTGGATGCCCAGGCCTTACCGTTAAAGGGGCCACTGCTGACACCACATCTACCTCCTCACCAGATCTTCCAGGATTCCAATACGTATGTCTACTCGGCAGTTAGTCCCATAGAGTCAGTGGGGCTTACTCCAGGAAAGTGCGGATCTGATTGAGCTGTGCTTGGTGTTGGAGATGGGCGCTGCAGGGAAGAAATTGTGGAGATGTTTGATTGCAGCTGGAGAGCATGTCCACTCAGCAGTAAGTTCCATTACTGTCAATGGAGCTTACTCCCAGGAAAATGTGAGGATTGGGCTGTGAGTGCTTAGTGTTGAAGGGAAGGGAGTGCTTGGTGTTGCAGCTGTAGGGAAGAAATCTCAGGGATGTTTGAATGCAGCTCAAGAGCATGTCTACTTGGCAGTAAGTCCCATAGAGTCAGTGGAGCTTACTCCCAGGAAAGTGTGGATCTGATTGGGCTGTGAGTGCTCCGTGTTGGAGGTGGGTGCTGCAAGGAAGAACTCATGGGATGTTTGAATGGGGAGGAAACCTACTGCTTTTGCTTGTTGGGGTTGCTGGCAGAGAGGGAGGAAGGTGGGGGGATCTGTTTGTGAATGGGGAAATGCACATAGCTCTCTGCCTGCTTCTAAGTTTGTTTAGTGCTGGTGCAGGCTGGGGGAAGTACTGAGAGAGGGGGACAGGCAGCTCCCTTCTCTGTGTGAATGAGGAGAAACAAACTCCTGTCCTGAGTTTGGTGCCTACCAGATCCCTGACTGATTGTGTTCCTTTGCTGCTGCTTGTTGCCAGGATGGGGGGGGGGGAGAGAGAGAGAGTGAGAGTAAAAACATGCTCCTGCATGGGGGAAGGAGCCCACTCTGACTCCTCTTAAGTTTGTTCTGTACTTTTTCCTAGGAAGGGGTATGTTATATGTGTCAGGAATTATTTTAACAACCCCCCTTCTCTGGATCTCATGTGTATTACTAAAAAGCTCAGTAAAATTCATTTATATACCTTCCATCTCTAATGTATTCATTTATGTAAATTTATTCAAATTTGAAATGTAAATCCCCCCCCCACACACACACACACAGTGTCAGAGAGATGATGTGGCCCTCCTGCCCAAAAGTTTGGACACCCCTGCTCTAGAAGATCCATGACTCTATCATGACTCACTAGGTAGTCAAGCCACACTGTCTAAGCTCCATCTCTGCAATAAGAAGATAATAACAGCCTATCTTTTAGGATGCTTATAAGAACAAAGTAATGCATGTTAAATCATTTGAACATTTGAAAGAACTGCAGATGTGCATCACTTAACAACAGGGATGCATTCTCCAATCCCCCGTTATGCAATTAGGTCATTAAGCAAAAATTCAGCCCTATCTATTGCCTTTGTTGTGTAAACAGACACTCCCTGCCACACACCTGCTGGTTGCTCAGGCTACTGGAGATAGACTGCCTCTTTTTTGCATTAAGAGCCTCTTTGTTGTGCTTTGACCAGAGCAGTGGTTGCAACACTTTTTTCATGACAACCCAAGATGGATGCAAAAAGTTGTGGTTTTGACATCATGTCCACTGAGCTGACCTGACCTCTGTAAGTTAATGCAAACTGGAGCACAGAGGCTGTATGCACACACTGTATGGGCATAGAGTCTGATCACAAAATCTGGTTTCCTAAAAATCCTAAAGTACACCTCATGTGGACTGAGCCTTTGTGTATAGGTTCAGATAAATGTGCAAAGATCAGGGGCCAGCAGGTGCATTTCTGAGCTTCTTCTTCTACAAGTCTGTTCGACTTGAACTAATATCTCAGTGCCTGTTTCAGCCTTGCAGTTTATGTACTTAAAGAAACAAACAGCAAGTGCTCTAATTGCCAACTACAATATAAAAAATAAGTAATTACATAACATGTAATAATGACATACATTGTATGGAATCATATTACATTGCAGTGGATCAAGATACTTTAAGAACTGCCATCTCTCATCTGAACCTACCAGATCTCCTTCAGAGCCCTTCTCCATGCTTTATCATCAGTGGAAATACATCAGAGTGTCTTCAAAGGTGGCAATTAAGTTGGGAACACCCTTCCTGGTGCAGTCCATCAGGCTTCCTCTTTACTTTCTTTTAGACATATAATGAGCAGCCCAATCGTATGCCATGCCACACTATAGCATGCAGCCCTGCCAACTCTAGCTTCTCGCTGATGTATTTATATATTCCCTGTGTGTCACTCAGTCACCTTGTGTAATGAGCTGGTTCTGAATCAATTGCCCCTCTACCATCACCATTCTTTATCCATTTGTTCACTTAGTGGTCTCTAGTTCCATCTGCCTTGTTTCTCTATGATACAGTGATGTCACCATGTAAATATTACGCATAGTCATTAATGTATGTAGTAGCTGGGACTGTAGGAGAATACTATGGAAATAGAAAAAGAATTGGAAGCAATATAATTGGGAAAGATGAGGAAATGGTTTGAGCCCATGAATGTGGCTTGATGAGTTTGATATGTTGGTATGCTACCAGGGTACATTATTCTTTTCCAATATAACAGTGGTTCTCAAATTGGTGGATCGTGACCCACCAGTTCGTGTAATGCTTCCCCCATCCCATTAAGGGGTGGGGGAAGGGGAGAGAGGCATTGATGCGATCCCCAGGATCGCATCGCTAGGGGATGTGAGGAGGGGGGTGCTTTGCACTTACTTTCAGGCTGCAGCGGGCCACAGGAGGTGTGGGCAGCCCTGCACAGCACTCCCTGAGGCTTGGAACTTTCACTAAAAGCGGGTGCTTCCAGTTTTGCAGGAGGTGCTTTGTGCCCGCTTTTAGGAAACGTTCCAGGCTCACCACACCTCCTGTAGCTTGCTGCAGCCCTGCCTACTGAAAGTAAGTGCAAAGCACCCCCCCTCTCTCCCCTTAGCGATGCAATCCTGGGGATGATGAGGAAGTGGTTCGGGGATCCTGAGGATCGCGTCACTGTCCTAGCCCCTCCCCTGCAAGAACTTACTGAGGGAGTAAAGCTCCCTCAGAGTTTGAGAACCACTGCAATATAATATACCTGTGATATGAGTATGGCTGAGGGTTACTAACACATCTGTAGTTGAGGGACCATCTGACCTCATGTAGGAAAATTGCACATCTATAAATATTACTGATATGCTTATCATTGGTATTTACTGAGAAATGCATTTTGAACTTGAAAACTAAGAAAAAACTTAGGCTGAGCCCTTTTCTCCTTCTTCCTTAGTGTTCTTAATCCTGTTCTCAGAAAGAAACTTCACTTCTTGTCCATTCAGCTGAAGATATGGAATGGAGTTGTAGGGCAGCTATTCACAGTAATTGAACAAATCCCACCTTATTCTAGGTTTAGTAGGCCATAAGTGGAGTTTGGGAATCTACAAAACGGCTTACATATGACAGTGTGGTGCAAGATAAAATATACAAATAGCTTCAGCAATGATTTAGATCAAACTCTGAATTAAAGAGAAAAGACTCCATGTGACATTTAAAAGAAAATTACAGTGCATGGAATTATTTTGTTATGTAACACACTGGATAATGCTATAGATCCAATATAGCAAATAGAGTTGTGACTTTGTAGCAATTTTGCTTCTCGCTAGATAGACTCTGTCACTGCTCAGCAAATTTATATGACCTTTTATGAACTTGTGTTCTGCTTCTGATATCTGGAAAAGAATGCTTGAAAATATTAGTTTTTCAAATTCCAGATTCCCTGCAGTCATTTTCATTTCGAGGGAGTTGTCTGTTTAAAAGATTATCTTCTTTTAAGTGTCGGTATTCTTTAAACGCTAGCAACATTTTTTCTTTTCTTTTTTTGGAAGGTACTTAAATATTAACAGAACAGGTTCAAAAGAGACTAAAGCTGGAATAGGGTGTGATCATGGAATCCAAAATTACACACATACCCTGTATGTTTTTGTAGGTCTGTTTCTTCATGATCATTACAATGTGAACCTATTGATCTGGTTATCTAATTATTTTTGGCTGTCCAAACCCAAAATGTGTGTGGACCATTCTGTGTGTGGACCACAAAAATAGATGTATTACCAACTTCCAGACCAGGTGACGGTGTCCCATGTCCAGGTTCAGCAACAGTCTGTCTCTGAATACCAGTTAAAAGGGGGTGGAGGAGGGAATGGTGGCAGAGACAGCTGCCTTTCTGTCCTGCCTTGCAGACTCTCCAGAGGCTGCTGGTGACCCTCTGTGGAAACAGTATGCTAGACTAGATGAGCCTTTGGCTTGATTCAGTAGGGCTTTTCTTATGTTAGGCTCAAATCCTGAGAGCCAAGATGTGCAATTGTTCAGGAAACCTGGAAGATCCAGGTGCAAATCTTTGCTCAGTCATGAAGCTTCCTGGGTGACCTTGGGCCAGTCACGGTCTCTCCGTTTCATCTACCTCACAGTGTTGTTGTGAAGACAAAAGGAGGGAGGAACTATGTACACAAGGAAGAAAGGATAATGCAAAAATTTGAAAAATAAATAATAATCATAAATAATCATCCATCCTCCCCTGATTTTCTCACTCCCTTTTTTCCTGAGAAAACATACCAAACAGATTACTTGGTTCTTCACTTTGACTTGTTCCAACCCTTAAATATATACAGGTTGAGCCTCTTTATCCCCTGATTTTCTATCCGTCAATCTGGCTCAATGCAAGTCCCCCAGAACTGTGTTGAGCCAGACTTGGCCCAACTTGAACCCTCCAAAGGCAACCGGAACTGTGCTCCGATCACCTCTGGGGGGCTTTCTGAAGCCCACAGTGGTGGCACACATTTGCCCGTTGTCTCTATGGGCTTCAGAACGCCTCCTTGGGGGTGAAAAAACCTGACCTCCTGTTTTCAGAGTGATGTTTTTATGCCTTTAAAAGACATTCTGAGAACCAAGGAAGATCCTTGTCCTTGCACCAGCAGCCCTGCAGCACACAATCTTTGTGACATGTACTTTTCAGTAAAATGCCCCGGTTGTGATTGTATCCAAAAATCAATGCTTTCAATGAGACTGGCAGCCCAATCCAATCTGGTGTTTATGGTGTCAGATCTTGTGATCCACTGTGGTAAATTCCATTCTGGCAAAGCAAAAGAAGCACTGCTATTGTGAACTGCAGGGCCACTGGTGCAAATGGCCAGAGACCCTATGTGTGTTTCAATGGCTCATCCAGGCCATATTAGAACGGTAAAATGGAACAGTAAAATGGGGGCAGAACACAGGCAGTTCAGGGGAGAATTGGGGCAGGGATTGGGGTGAACAGGAGATGGTTTGATGGCTGGAGGGAGTAGATCTTGGTGGTAGTTGTGCATGCCAGGATTCTATTTCCAACCTTGGCACACCCACTGAGGACCCTTGGACTTAACACCAACTAAATAGCTGGTGTGGGTTAAAGGAGATCCATTGCCTGCCAGACAAAATTAGTAAAAAAAAAATACTTTTTTATATTTATTTATTTAATTTTATTTTTTATTATATTCCCACCATAGGATGCAGCATGCTCTGTATTGGCATCATTGCATTGTGTAGTCTGGTGTGGGATAGGATTAGGGCAACAGTCTTGGCAAACTTTAACTGGATTGTGGTTAAGGCTTACAGTAGGAATGTAAGGCTCTGATCTTAAGCACACTTACTCAGCTGAAATTTCTTTCAAGTAAATGTCTTTAGGATTGAAATCTTATACTGTCATCTTTCAGTTTCCACCTCCTATATACCAACACTTTCTTGAAGTGAACAATAAATATTCTCGACTTTCTTTGACAGTCTTTTAAGAAAACATATGTATTCTCACCCTCAGCCCCTTCACCTTTCCTCATGACACAAGCATCCATTTCCTTCATTCTTTCTTCATCTATCTTGCAATTCAAACAGTTACTCCCTGTGTTGCTGTCTTCTGCACTTGATCACAACATTCTTCACGCGTCATGCTGTGAGGTGAACAAAATCTTGTGGCAGAGACCAGCCGTATCAAGCAACATGAAACTTGTCCGCTCTTCTCAGATCACATGAGAAACGTTTAGCGATTTGTTAAACAGTGATTGTGACTGTGGAAGTGTGGCAAGCTGTTGCTAAGACTTTATTACATACATCATAAGAACATAAGAACATAAGAACAGCCCCACTGGATCAGGCCATAGGCCCATCTAGTCCAGCTTCCTGTATCTCACAGCGGCCCACCAAATGCCCCAGGGAGCACACCAGATAACAAGAGACCTCGTCCTGGTGCTCTCCCCTACATCTGGCATTCTGACTTAACCCATTCCTAAAATCAGGAGGTTGCGCATACACATCATGGCTTGTACCCCATAATGGATTTGTCCTCCAGAAACTCGTCCAATCCACTTTTAAAGGCGTCTAGGCTAGACGCCAGCACCACATCCTGTGGCAAGGAGTTCCACAGACTGACCACGCGCTGAGTAAAGAAATATTTTCTTTTGTCTGTCCTAACCCGCCCAACACTCAATTTTAGTGGATGTCCCCTGGTTCTGGTATTATGTGAGAGTGTAAAGAGCATCTCCCTATCCACTCTGTCCATCCCCTGCATAATTTTGTATGTCTCAAATGTCTCAAATTATCAAATGTCAGGGATGGGAAAACCTAGAGTGACTTGACTTGAGTCAAGTTGAGTCTCCGCCCCCTGCGACTGGACTTGAAAATGAGTCATAATGGGGACACTTTCTGAGTTGTCAAGTCACTCCTTTGCAAATCTAAAGGACTCCAGTCAATTCACTCCCTTTAAAAAGCCTGCTGTGGAAAAAAATGGGGCTGCTGCCAGGATTGTGTGTGTGTCAGAGTTCTCTTTGAACACTCCTCTGATGTCCCCACCCATCTGCAAACAAGGTGGGAGGGACTGCAAGAGAGTGTGGAAGGAAGTGTCAAGAGGGAGGAGGGTCATGAGCAAAAGCTGCGACGCTTACCAGGATGACCTGATCCTTGGCAGCCCTACTCAGAATAGTCCCACTGCAGCTGGTCATTCAGTGAGGCTTTCTCTGCCCAAGTGCCTCACAGCAGCCATGCAGTGAAAAGTGTGATCACTATGAACTATCTCCCGATCCAGCTCCCCTGCCTCCTCCCCTCCCTGCGCTTCTCCAACCAATTGTAAGGCAAGAATGCCCTTGTCCCCTCCTTCTGCCCGACCTCAGCAAAGAAAATACCAGACTGCCCATCCTTCATTCAATGATCATTGAAGGAAAAGAGAACCCACTGCTGCCTCCTCCCTCCCACCCTCTGCAAAGGCAAAACATTAACCCTTCCCTGCCTCCCTGCTGCTCACTCAGCCTGAATGATGGCATCACGAGGTTTTTCATGCCGCGAAAACCGTAAGCAAGCACACCCAGACACAGGCAGACTCAAGTCAGCATGCGTGGGGAGAGTGCCAAGTCAGGGGGTCCCTGACTCAAGTGATTTTCAGAGTCTTCCATACCTGTGACTAATCACAGGCTAAAAGTCCACAAGTCAGCTAAAAATGCGCATTTTTGTAACTTGAATCCGAGTCACTTGATTCAAGTTCCCAACCCTGTCAAATGTATATTTTTTAATTTAGTAACTGTTTAATTTCGCAATTTTATTCCTCTTTCTCTTCTATCATAGTAAAGTCATCATAAAGTCATCCATAACATTTTTTTTAGTTTCTCCTACCTGCCACCCCCCCCAGCTGTCTGCAAAGCTTATGAAAGGAAGAAAACAATGCTTTAAAAGCAGCATTTTAGCTTTCATTTTTCACTATTTATGCCATCTTTTATTGTCCCTTTCCATATTTTCCTCTGTTTTGTGTTCCTTCCATTCTCCATTTCTTTCATGAGAGGTTGCCATCCTTTGGTTCAGTGTGTGTGTTTTATACAGTGCTGCAGGTTTTGTAAGTCCATTACATTTTCTCTAGCCATATGCCTGCCATTGCCTGCGCTTGGTTTGGTTTGGCCCTTTATATATAGATATAAATATAGATATGGATATAACAGGCTTATATAACATTCATTAAAATTAACAGTCTTGGAATAGAATTAAAATAAATGAACTACTATAATCATTTCTCTTGCAGTTGGGTACAGACTGGAGATTTTCAAGCAGAGGCTTGACAAACACCTGTTGGAGATGCTCTAGGACAGGGGTGCCCAAACCCTGGCCCAGGGGCCACTTGCGGCCCTCAAGGCCTCTCAATGCGGCCCTCAGGGAGCCCCCAGACTCCAATGAGCCTCTGGCCCTCCGGAGATTTGTTGGAGCCTGCACTGGCCCGACGCAACTGCTCTTGGCATGAGGGCGACTGTTTGACCTCTCTGTGTGAGCTGTGGGTTGAGAGCTCCCTTCACTGCTTGCTCTTTCACATCTGTGATGCAGCAGCGGCAGCAAAGGAAAGGCCAGCCTTGCTTTGTGCTAGGCCTTTTACAGGCCTTGAGCTATTGCAAGACCTTCATTCATTCATATAAGTTCATCTTTAATATATTAATTTATGTAAACTTATGTAAATTTATTCAAATTTTAAATGTAAATTAATTCTTTTTTTCCCCGGCCCCTGACTCAGTGTCAGAGAGACAATGTGGCCCTCCTGCCAAAAACTTTGGACACCCCTGCTCTAGGAGAATTTCCTGCTACAAACTGGGGGTTGGACTAGATGACCTATTAGGTACCTTCCAACTCTATCATTCTATGACCTACAGAAACAGACCAACAGTTAACCATTATAGAAATGAGCAGTCAAAATCTTTCTGGAACAAAACTGTTTTACAGCCTGAGTGACCGAGCTAGTGAGCTCTTCATTTCCTGAAAGGTCGCCTAGACTGGAGCCTCAGGACAATTGCTGTAAGGGTTGCCACTTTCTGGAAAGTCAGGGGAAGTCAAAATTGTGATTAAAATATATTCAAGTAGTGGATTTTTGACCTGCTGCTGCAAGAGCATGATATGTTCTTGTGGCAATTGGAATAGAGAAGCAGCAGAATACAAGTAAAACTTAATGATGCCCTTTCCCAGCTCCACCTTTTTCTCAGCTCCACCCCCAGCAACCAGCCTAATGTGTTTGTTGAGCTCTTGCAGGTGGTTCTGTGTATGGCTGTATCTGAAACCACATTTTGAAGATGGCTTCCAAGAAGACACTTTTTAATATGCAGTGGCTGGATTTCAGACTTCACCCTGATTTCATTCCATGGCTATGACCAGTTGCTGGAGACAGATGCAAAGGTTATTGTAAAGTGTGCTACAAAACCTTTGAACTAAGTAATAAGAGCTGTGGAGTCTCATGCACAAGGACCATTACATCAGAAGAACCTGAAAATTAAATCAACAGTCCATCACAATATGTTTGTATCTTGGTGTAATTTTTGATGCAGTTGCAAAACAGATGTTGCTGCAGTTAATGTTAAAAGAATCTGATATTAAATCTCTTACTTTGACAAATACTTTTTAAATCTTAGTATCAAGTTATCATTTGATGTGTAATTTCATGCAGAATGCAGTGCAACAAACTGTGTTTGAAATTATCTCTATTCTAGCAAGAGATAAGTTATAGCCAAGCTATAGCCAAAAAATGTGGGGTGGGGTAATACGATGGTGCATCACCATACCTATTGCCCAGGGTTTTGACACCCCCCCCCCCACTGCATGGGAGGAGATCCATCGTGGGGGTGATATGCTGGTCTCCTGCACTTCGTAACACCAAACCCTGCTGACAGCAGACCAAAAGAGACTCATAGGAGGAGTATGCAGTGTGTTAAAGGTATGCAAGGTGTTAAAGATAAGAGCCAGTACATTGACTGGGCCCAAATTGTAACCCATGGAGTGCCGGCAAGTTTGGTTGAAGATGTTCTTGCCTCCCAACATCCATGAGGAGGCAGGAGTACTTCTGTGCCCTCATGATGTCATTTGGTGACTAAAAAACTTATGCAGAAGTCACATGTGATGTTACTTGTACTACTGTGTCTCTATAGGTTTAAATTTCCTTGTGTGTGGCAGCTGTGTGAGGCTGTAGTTTGGATAAAGACCACAGCATGGAGGTAGACTGTTTACCTCCATGCTGATTTTCCGCTGAAAGTAGTATGTCCATGAAAACTACTTAAAGCCTAAAAGTGCAATTGGTTACAGTGGAATTTTAGGGTTAAATAGCCACTTTGTAGAGGCAAAAACAGTGTGTTGGTACAGAGCGAAATGCGCTTTACCTCCACATTGTGGCCCCAGTTCAAATTGCAACCCATGCAGCTGCAACACACAAGTAAACCTAAGACTGTAATAGTACCATATGCATTTCTTGTCACATGCAGTTTGGTCCTGAAACTTTCTGTTTCTGGTTTGAATCAAACCTCTGCCAGCAACTTACCAGGTAGAATAA
Source organism: Tiliqua scincoides (assembly GCF_035046505.1). Lineage (NCBI taxonomy): Eukaryota > Metazoa > Chordata > Lepidosauria > Squamata > Scincidae > Tiliqua > Tiliqua scincoides. The sequence goes on from NC_089823.1 coordinate 53,461,157, forward strand.
AGCAAGACACGTCCTCTCAGCCACCACGCCTTCCCCCTGTTTTCAATATGGAGATGATGATACTGTACTTACATAGAATACTTATATGCAGGTGGGTTTTGGTATCCACGATGGAGCCATTCTCGGATCCCTCTCAGATACTGAAAACCTCGGATAATGAAATCTGTGGTTTTGGCGCTTTAAATCTTCCAAAGATGACTAGAGCTGTGCTTGGTTGCTCTGGATGGCTTTCTGAAGCCTGCAGAGGCTGTGCATGCACACCCACGACCTCTGCGCACTTCAGAATGGCTTTCACGGGCAATAAAAAACTACTCGTCTTCCTGGGGCTCAGAATGCCTTAAAAGGCATAAAAAGTCACTTCCAGTTTTCTGAGGGAAACAAGAAGCAGCAATTTTTTGCCTGTCATTCTGAAGCCTGCTGAAGGCACAAGTGCACGTGAAATATATCTTCATGTACTTAAAATGATATGCTATTGCTTATTTAGTTACCCTCAATCAGGCAAGATTCACTATGATTCTTGCGGCTAACATAGTCTATTTCATCCAAAAATAATACTGAAATCCATGCGCCTTATTAATTTTGCTATAAATAATGTCTTGCACATGCTTGGAATATTAATGTGCATGCATTTGTGCAATGTGCATCTCATGTGAAAACAATATGTCACCATTGGTGGTTGATCACATAATTACTGATTTACAGCTCAATCCTGAGCTGCCCGGCTGTAGCAGCGCTGAAAATAACTGCCGCAACATCCAACACACCGCAGGCAACTGCCGCCACCTCCTTGGGAGAAGGGGACTTTTGTCCCCTTCCCCACGTAAAGTGAGCAGCCCTGCAATGGGGCTACTCAATTCTGCGGTGACTCAAGGATCGGCGTAGAATTTAGAGCCTTCGTGTAAGGCAGACAGCCCAACACAGAGGCTCGGGATCCAGTGGAACAAAGCTCCACTAGTCTCACCTCCCTCCCACCCCTGGCAGGTCTCTTCCCCACCCTATCCCTGCCCTCCCTCTGCCTACCCCGCCCCAGAACACCTCCTCCCTGCCTCCCCCCATGGCCCCACCTATCTCTCTGCCACCCAGCAGTCCGTGAGAGCGCTGAGCGGCGGAGTTCCAGTGCTAGCCCAGCACCAGCCAGCATTGGGCTAGCACTGGTGCTAGGGTAAGCTGGCTAGTGGTAAGCCGGCATGCACTCATTAGGATTGGGCCCTTAGTGTAGTATTTCTAGGTCAGATTATTATTAAGAGATAATTGCAACTGGAAGTAGTCACTGGGAGGCAAACGAATCATGCCATGAAGGTCTGTGTCTATCCTTAGCTTTGAAAGAAATTTGAAAAAGGGCAGTAGGATCAAGACCCAGAATGGAGAACAGATATCCTAGGATATTTTGCCATCCATGTGAGTTCTGGGAACAGAACCCACACGAATAATGAGGCTCAACCTGTATTTAATTTTCTGGTGGCGAGGGGAGCATGGCTTCAGAGTCGGGGGGGGGGAGGTGAACAGTGACCAGTGGAGGCTGTCGCATATGCGGGCTGTCGCTGGTCAGAATGTTGTTAAGCGGAGTATTTCAGATGGCAGTAGAGAAAAGGAAAATTTTGGGTTCTCTTTGTAGGCTACTAAGGATTGTAGGCTACTACATATGATGTTAAGCCTGTTAAGGGTTGATGGGCTTGTTTTTAACTTAATAAACAGAAGCCAGGTTGACCTCCCCCCAATGGATTAGAACCATAGTGCAAAATGGGGGATTTTAGTCCTATGTATCCTTTTTTTTAACACCCTCCTCTCATGCAATGTTTAACAAGGAAAAAAAGAGAGAAAAGCCACCATTGAAGTATGTAATATTAATGCATCTTCATTATAATTTTCTTTTAAGATATAAAATATACAGTGTAATTTCAAAAATGATGACTGAGTATTTAGAGGGATACTATGGGCTCCCCCCCCCCCACTGAAGCTTTTTGTACTTAACGATGAAGGTTAGGCCTCCTGTCTTTCCTTGGAATTGCGAGCGGGCAGTTGATTCATGGACGTGTCATGTAGCATCTAATGGAATTTTGATGACCCATCCCATTGCCTACTGATGTTTGCTTTAAGAAGAGAAGGGCTCTTAAGAACGGTTTTGAATTGGTAACAAGTTTATGGACTGGCTTTTTTGTTTCAGAAATTAACTACTTTAATTACTGTCCTTGTCTGCTCGGCTATTACTGGCCTTGTCTGCAATGTTTATAGTCCTGCCTCTTTCCTTCTATGGGCCACTTTAATTATCTGTGTTAGTTCAAGAAGGAGAATAAGATTTACAAGGAATGATCTCCCCAATTTCCCATTGTGGTGGGATTCTGTGAGAGACCCCGCAGTCAAAATCATGTTGGGGTTTAATTGTAGACAAAAGCATATCTCTAGACTTTGATTCAATACAATATCTCAGTTACGGAGTGACTTGTGTATTAGAAGATACCACGTTGCATTTATTTTAAAACACTGCATAAGCTCCTCCCTGTCATTCCATTTTGTTCGATCCCTGTCCTTTTTAAATTTTGAACTTTTATTCTGAAAAGCCTGGCATAAGAGTTTAACAAAGCACTTTATCGACAGGATAAGTAAAATGAAGAATCAAAGAGGCAGCCTTAATGACCTTTTGTGGATATAAATCATTAATGCTATGTGTTACTGTTAACATCCTGTATGGGTCATGAAAAAAAAAATGTAGTCTTCCTTCACAATGCAACCATAGGTGTTGGTTCTGAATATAATTTTCCATTGCAAGCAGAAATGTTTTCCCACCTTTGATTTTTCTTCCTCTTTGGATTTTTGTATGTCCTCTCTGCCAAATTTCCCGTTGAGTGTGAACCAAAACAAACAGACTGAGTATTTTGTTTTCAAAGATCCTTTAAAAATGAACGGCCACAGATTGCATTGCTTATTTTGTTTTCTGCATGTCTCCCAAGGCCTTATTTTATTTTAATTTTCACTGAAGGCATTGTTAGGTACATCTGATTTCACAGAAAGCTGTAATCTGAGAGGTTCTCTAAACCAAGAACAGGCATTTTAAGGCCTCTGAGTCATGTCCATTCTACAAACATTTTATCCTGGTCTGCCCAGGCCATGCTCCCTCTGCGTGGCATGATCTAGGTATTTTGAGATAAAACCTTGGTGGCAGGCTTTAATTAACTGGTATGTCGAACATGGCTGGCCCTGATTGGAAGGCATTAAATTATATTGCAGTATTCGTGTAATGCTAAGTGGTTTCTCATAAGGATTAATTCTAATAATCTTAAGAACAGAAAAATACCTACTCGATCAAACCAACTCTTCATCTAGTTCACCATCAGGCATCTAAAACTGGCCAAATAGGTACTTTGGGAGTCACTGAGGCCTCCTTAAGGTGGAATGGTTGTTCCTGCAGCTGCATTGACAATAGCAAGTTGGATAGGATTGGGCCCTCCATGGGTTTGCCATGCATTCAAAAACCTCAATTTATGAGGTGAAGTTTAGTGATGTTACAAGTCTGCCAACCCTTCACAAATTGGGAAAAATTCTCATCCCAGGTACAGTTCAGTGGTAAAGTGGCAGAGCCTAATGGTGCCTCCCCCCAAATAAACTGAGATTAAACTTTCTGTCCATGAGAAAAGAAATGGAGACATTTTGGCAGGCTGACAACCCTGTGTCTCCCAGGAAGACAGGCATGAAGGCAAAAACCCTTTTCATCCATCAGGTCCCAGCCCTGGATATGAGGTTTATTGTGTTGAAACATGAAGTTTTAATTTAGCTTTTGTGGCGACCTTAGTTCTCCTCGGGGAGAAAGCTGGGGTAAAAAAATACTATTAAATACATAAATAAGCCATTGGTAAACCTACCCTTTAGAGATTTGTCTAATTCTTTTTTTCTTTTTTAAACTGGCTAGGCTAGTGGCCATCACCACAGCTCATGGTAGTAAACAGAAGGAAATACTCAAACAATATTGCATAAGTGCGCTCATGTTCCAATGTCAGCATTATTTATTTATTTACTTACTTACTTAGAGCCCAATCCTGAGCTTGGGGCTCCGGCTTTCCTTTGGGGTGCGCCGTCGCAAATGTACCGTAAGGCACATCTGCAAGACTTACCACCGGGCTAGTGCCCATGCTAGCCCAGCGCTGACAAGCGCTGGGCTAGTACCAGGCAGGCACCCGTCCTCCGCTGCTTGGCGGTCTCACAGACTGCCGAGCCATGGCACGGTAAGCAGGGGCGGGGAGGAGGCGTTCTGGGGAGGGGGGAAGTGTGGGGAGGGCGGAGAGAGGGCGAACGGGAGGCATGACAGAGAGGCGACGGGCAGAGAGAGGGCAGGCGGGAGGCAGTAAAGTGAGTAGCCCCATTGCGGGGCTACTTCCCTTACCCGGGGGAAGGGGACGAAAGTCCCCTTCTTCCGAGGTGCCGCCCGCGGCAGGCTGAGGTGTGTGGGATGCAGCGGCAGCCATTCTTGGTGCCGCTGCAGCTGCGCGCCCTGGGCAGCTCAGGATTGGGCTGCCCCTTACTTACTTACTTATTTACTTACATACTTTGATTTCTATACTAAGAACAGAAGAACAGTCACGCTGGATCAGGCCATAGACCCATCTAGTCCAACTTCCTGTATCTCACAGTGGCCCACCAAATGCCCCAGGGAGTACACAAGACTGCTTTTCTAAAAACCCAAATTGATGTACAACAGACAAACACATAAAGATAAAACATTAGAATCAGTTGTTAAAATATGCATTATGAATGAAACTATCAATAGTTTGCAAATAAATAATTGAAATGCTGCTGCTATTATTATTATTATTATTAAATGCATACTTTGATCTGCTCAGAAGCTGCTTTGCTTACTGTGTTTTTTTGAACCAGTGCAGGATATTTTTTAATATCTAAAACGAGAAATGAATGTAATGGCTTGAGAGTTACTGCTGGTTATGCTATTTGAACAAAGAAATAATAACTGTTTACTGTGAATAATCTTTGTTCAGAAGAGAGGCCCAAGAGTAGGCTAGCGTGAGGAATGAATTATTCTTTATTTCCACACAGCATGATCAGGTCAGGGTTGAGGTTGAGGGCAGTGAGGTTGGAGGGTGGTTGTGAACACGAAACTTGGCATATTAACAAATAAGGGACTGAATGTTTCATGTCCCTAAGTGTGCTGTCTTTAATGGTCACAGTATCCCTGATATTTTGAATGGAATTAATCACTAGAGCTTTCAAGACCAGCTTTATTGCAGTCTTGAAAATAGATATCCAAACAAAAATCCTATAAAATTAGCAGCCTCTGAATCAAACTTAGAAATGTCTGTGAATTTTTAACTGCTTTTTATTACCTTTGTTTTCTAGGTCTTCAGGGATTTTCACCATGTTCCTGGCAGCACAAAGTCCCTATGTAACCATACGGCTTACTTCACAAACAGTAAGTTGCTTTATCGCTGCTCTGTTCTTACTGTGTTACTCAAGGAAAGTTAGTAACACTTGTGTTTTACTGGTGAACAGTTTCTCGTGCAATAAACAATGACAAAACTATTTATTTCTCATTTTTATATATCACACCCTTTCTCCCAGAAACCAAGGGCAGAATGCACATGGGCTATCCTATTGTATCCTCACAACAACCCTCTGAAATAGGTTAGTCCAGGAGAGTAGGCCTGGCTTAAAACTAGCTGATGAGTTTCATGATTGGACAGGGAATTGAACCCACATCTTGTTAGCCCAAGTCCACTCTACCCACTATTCAGAACAGTGGTGTCTACGGCTTGTTACTGCTATTACTTCTGTATAAGTATATTATTTGTCCTCAGTACAGTTGTGCGCCATTCAGCAACAGGGATCAGGACCGTGATCCCTGTCGTCAAGTGGTACTTGATGCAATCCGGACCCTCTGCAGGGAAGGGGATGCTCCGCCTCCCTTCCCTCCGGAGGGTTGTCTGAGCCTCCCAGAAGCTGTGTTTCCACCCTCTGTGGTGCTAAGGGAAATTGCATCTGTTGCGCGGCTTCCAGTTTTATTGACGAAACTGGAAATTGCGTGAGAGATGCGATTTCCCTCAGACTGAGCCTTGCAGAGGGAGGCTTAGACAACCCCCTGAGGGGGAGGAGAGCAGAAATCCCCTCGCTTTCAAAGGGTCGGGGTATGCACCCCCAATGACCACGTGATTACATGTGGTCATTGGTTATGCGATCCTGGCGTAAGCCGGAATGTCGCAAAATGGCACACACCTGTATTTGTTTTAACCCAAGTTACCAACCGTATTTCCTGTCCACATAATAACCTTACTTCTGGTTTTGTACCAGCTATCTTGAGCTGATATTGAAATGTATTAGCTTTGTTCTATTGACCTACACCTTGACTCACTAGTCTGTTCCTGAACCTCATAGACCTGAATGACTGCCAACACCTTCCTTGGATCGGCCTCTGACCTATAAAACATGCCCTTGCTCTGTTCACTAACACGTGATTTTCTAACTGGCATCTAATATCCTATGTTTCCCAGATTCTACTACCAGAGAACAGTCTTACAGATTCCCAGACTTTCCACTGGGGGCCAATTTATGCAATCAGCAGAATGAAGAAACCAATCTTTTCCCATGGGAAACGCAAGACATAAGACCCTAGCTGCACATAATAAATTAGAATATGGGGAGATGGCCAGACTGAACATTATTTAAAACTTTTCTACATCTTTACATGGCATGCTTATGTGGTCCCAGTGATTAAACAAAGTGCTTCATTCTAGATCTAAATTTAAATTTATTTTGTTGTGTTTTTATTTTTCCTGAGACCTATGCAAATGCATTCTCATGCTTTTGAAATATGTTTTAAAAGCCTGTTTAAAGCTTTACTATCTCAGGGAATTCTTAGAGATCACTAAGCCACGGTTTACAGTCATCTTTGTTTACAGCAGCACTGCTGTTGAAGCAAAGATAAGGCTGCAGGAAGTACCTCTCAAGTGTCAAAAGCCCTCACCGCTTATCCTTTTACATTTGTGTCCAACATTCAACATAATAATTTCTGATTGTCAGCCTTAGGCTGATACTACAGGCAAGCAATTCTTTCCTATTCATTATCACCTTGAGTGCTCTTAAGGGAGTTTGGTTTCCCTACACTTCTACCGAAGATCAATTGAGATAATCTTGGATTAATCCCATTGCGCTCTAGTTTTGTTTATTGCTTCCTTTGTTGTGAAAGGTACACAAATTGTAAGGATATTGTCCCATGTCATTGCTCTTCCTTTTCACTTAACCCAAATACATGCAAGAAAAGGAAGCCTGAACTTCCAAGTCCTGCATTTTGTATGGCTCATTAGAAGGTCTGTTTATGGCAATTCAAATAATTCACCTCTGTGTCTAGAATTTAGAGCATGTTCACTAATACATACTGAGCATTAGGCATATGAACACACTGATTTGTAGTTTTGTTTCTTTCTTGTTTAGTATATTCCATAATGGCAGCATGTACGGGTCTCTCCTAAAGCAGACACATTTAGAACTGGCCTCTTAAGTATTAGTGAGATTCCAAACCTTTGACATCCTTTCTCACAGGATGATCACTCTCAAGCAAAAATGAGATTTGCAACCTTCAGTGCTGTGAAAGGGGATCTGCAAACTACTGCACTTTGGGGTGAACCATCCACAGGGATAAGGACCTTTTCAGATACGCTTTAAAAGTGCCTATGAATGTCCATTATTTGTGTCCACATGTGAGTGTTGTGTACCCAGGACAAAAAGCAGAAAGGAGTTGTTTTTCTGCCTTATGAATGTTCTACTCCACTTAACTTTTAACTCCTCCCTGCCCTCAAAATATAAAAGTACAAGTGGAGCCTATTTATCCGCGTTAGTTCCGTTCTGTGACTCGGTGCGATTAACAAAAAACACGTTGTGCTAAATTCCATAGAGTTACGCAAATACACTGCAGCCTGACACTTCTGGATGGAAGAAAACTAAGGCAGCTGTTATCAATCCCCTCCCCTCTGTTCCATACTCAGCCCTCCCCGTTACCAGCTGCCTGGCTTTTTTCACATGGGATGCTGATCTTTTAAGAGTCCAGCCCTATGCGTTTCTACTCAGAAGTAAGCCCCATTGTAGACAATGGGGCTTACTCCCAGGAAAGTGTGGAGAGGATTGTAGGCTAAATCTCATGCTTTGTTTGGTGGGAAGGCTTGCTTGTGTCGGTGATTGCCTGTACCATCTCAATGGGGGGGAATTTGGCAAACACTCCCTGGGATTTTTAAAGCAATCAGCTCTGTTGCTACCATACCTGCCCCTGTGTGTGTGAGTGAGTGAGTGAGTGAGAGCTACAGAGATTTTTGGTCCCCCCCTTCCCCTCTTCAGCCTCTTTGCTGGCTCAGGGGCTCCAGGAGTGTTACTGTTCCTTTGCAAGGGGAACCTCTTCCAGGGCTATTTCCTTGCCTGGGCGACACAAAGCCTTTTCGAAGTGTTTTGGTCTTTCTGGAAATGGAGCAAAATGCCAGCGCAGGACAAAGGAGGCAAAGGTGTGTGTGACTTTTGGTTCCCCCACCCCATTTACTTTGAGACAAATCCACAGATAAAAAATCTGTGGATAAATAGGCTGCACCTGCACATTTAGTAATATATGTGAAAAAATTGTGTCTCATTGCAAATAGTTTTGTTTCTGTTCACACAACCATTGTGCATTCACAAAAATGGAGTGTGAGGAAGGAATCGTACAGTGAGAGAGATCGCATGGCTGAATTCTGAAAACACTTCCATTTGTACATTTTGCTTATAATAAATATAGTAAAAAAAGTTATTGGGTTTTTTTCCTTTTGAATTTATTTTATTACTCTGCTCAGAAGAAAATACTCTGTGCAATGTCTCGGTGTTGCAGGACCAATTTTAGGAATTATGTTGAATTCTTTTGGGATTTTAAGCAAATGTTCCAAGTGTTCTTATTTATCAGGGTCACTCCCCATTTTCCAGCATCTATCCTGGGTAAATGACTCTCCCTATCTTGTCTCTGAAATATCCTGCTTTATATCCCCAACAGGCTCTTAAATCAGCTCTCAAAATAACACTTGCATTAGAATTGCATTAACTAGGATTATTCAAGCAAACTTTTGATCCTCACCATGGCCTTTGCTGGTCACTGCTTTGTGTTGTGGCTTTTGGAAACTGCTTTCTAGACAGCAGCACCTACTGAGAACCTCTGAGGAAGGAAGTGTGGCTCATCAGCTGAAACTAACACACTGCTTAATGGAGGTGAGCCTTCCCTTGTTGGAAGCTCCTAGGCCATAGTTCCTACTGACAACTCAGGCAAGGGATTGGGGCTGAGCAGCTAGAATATTTGCCTTCTGGGGATACTTTAGTAATGTCTTATTAGTGTGAGCAGTGCTGCCTCCAGGTCTGGGTGGGCCCTCTTCCATGGGTGGGCTCTAGTTTACCTTGAGGTGTGTGTGGTGCATGTTCTGAGAGAGCATCATCTGAGAGAACCGTGTCACTGCACAACACAAATCCTCAGGGCTTGGTTCTGGGCCTTTTGATCATCCCAAGAGCCCTAGCAAGGCCTCAGCTGGCTAGTCAGCCAACTCCAGACTTGAGTGAAAGCTAGCATTGTCATTCTTCAGGGTTCAAGGTCCTCTGCAGTTTCTAGAGCAGTAATTTTCAACCTTTTCCATCTCAGGGCACACTGACAAGGCACTAAAATGGTCAAGGCACACCACCACGTTTTTGACAATTGACAAGGCACACCATGCTGCCAGTGGAGGGAGGGGGAGGCTCACATCTCCCATTGACCCTACTAATAGGGCAGGAGGTCTGGTCTAGAGGGTAGAGCCTCCATTTGCCTGAAGATTAACATCCACAAGGTCGGCAGTTCGAGGCCACCGGCACCGTGCGACCTTGAAGCAGCTGGCAAGCTGCAGCTGAGCTGTTCCATCTGCTCGGAGCGTGGGAGGATGGAGGCCAGAATGTTAAACCAGATCGGAGCGTAACATCTTGAATGTGGTGGTTCTTGAAAGAGAGAACCTTCTTTCAATTTGTAAAAATCCCTGCGTGGATTTAATAAGCCTGCCTGTGTAAACCGCCTTGAATAAAGTCTTGAATAAAGACCAAGAAAGGCGGTATATAAATACTGTATATTATTATTATTATTATTAATAATAAATGACCTTCCCCCAAATTTTTGTAGCACACCTGTGAAGCACTCGTGGCACACCAGTGTGCCATGGCACAGTGGTTGAAAATGGCTGTTCTAGAGGCTAAATCTGTTGGAAGGGAATGGATGTATCATGTCAAAATGCACAGCTATGTCAGCTCTAAGATTGCATAACATACCCTGAAACTGCTGGGAGATTTTTGAAGTGCTGTTAATAACAGAACAGGTATGCTTCCCAGGTGTATATATTCCTTTGGCATTTAAATCAATGGAGGGTAATGCACTCAGCTTGCAGTAATGGTGGCAGCAGTGGTGGTGACGGAAGGAATGAGAGCGCTAGAGCAGTGTTCCTTTGGAATGAGAATTGGTTTGAGCAGCACATCTTAGAATGAGTGTTGCAAGCTTGTTCCGGTTTTCATTTGTGAAATTTTGGATGGTATGATTCAGGTGGTACAAAACATTTATACAGCTGGGAACATCCCAGTTTCAAGCAACCTGAGAAGTTGCTTTAAGAAGCATAATTTTTAGCTGCACCAGCATGTGTTCCTTTGGATTCCTTTCACTGTTTCAACAGATTCCCAAGCACAACAGCTCATGCTGTGTGAATGGAGAGTTTGACTTGGCTCAGGATCCTCCGTGATGTTGCAGGGGTCCTGAAGGACATCTCTGGAATTATACAGTATAGCAGATTATTCAGCATTGGATTAGCAAAGAGAAAGAAAATGATATATGTGTTCCACTATTTTCCTTGTTCTTCCGTTTTCTCCAACTCAACAAACGTTTTAAGCGCACTATTTTAATTTCTTCTGTAGCCTAGAGCAATGATTCTGTAGGTTGCCTCAATCTCTTCTTACTATACACTTGTAATTTTGAATTTCTGTGAGATAACTTCCTCCCTGTCACTTGCCAGCAGGGGGGCTTGTGTTTCCTTGTTTTGGAGCCTGCAGAACATTTGTTCTTCCTTGTTTACAACTTGAGTGGGCTGGCTGGGTTCTCTCCCCCCCCCCCCAAACTGGTTTCTTACCTTCTTCTTCCTTTGGTACCCATGGGGCTACAAAACTGGCAATGATCTTAATTAAATATTTTCTCTGCAGAAACAACAGGGTCTTTCTGGGGGGTGAAATGCAGGCAGCAGACCTTATCACAAAAGACAAAGGCAAATATTTATCAAGGAACAAAAGAAGTCTGTGGCTGCTTACAACTTGTTTGATTATTCCCAACCCTCTCATTGTGGAGATGGTTATCAGGATGAGTTGAAATTCTGGTTAGCCATATTATCTATTGATATACCAATTTAATTTGAAGGCTACAATGACATCCTTCTCTTCTAATTAAGTAGAAATTGTACGCTTTTTTGTTGATATTTGCTTCTTTTTGTATTTGGAGATGTATAAATAAAGTCATTCTTAAGACATAAAGAGAGGTTTGAAAGAGAGGTTTGTCTTAGCTGTCTCATCTGTAGATTGTACTGAAACAATTATCAATCTGTTATGGCATCTTCCATTATCTTGAATTATTTGTCATGGAAAGGATGATGGATTATGGTGAATCAGAGTGGAGAGCTGACTTTGCATGAATTGCTTGAATACTGAATGGAGGCAGATTGGAGTGGCAAACCCCAATCTGCATTCAAACATCTATACTGGGCCCTAGAACATGTAACTGGACACAGAGGCTCTCTACAGGCAATCAAGAACCCTAAAAAGGCAGTGTTTTGGGTCACATGGACAGAGTTCTCAATGCATACTTGGAGACATTTTATAGCTGTTAGAATATATGTAGGTCAAAGTAGAGTTTGCCGACCTTAATCTATGTTCGGTATCCATGAGATACAGGGGAACCCCCAAATCAGCAGATTCACTTATCCATGGATTCACTTATCACTTTTCTGCTTCCCTGGGCCTCCCAGTGCCTTATAAGGCATTAAAAACGTCACTTCCAGTTTCTCTGTGAAATCTGCTCCAGAGGCCCCTCCGGAGGCAAAGGGAATGAAGCTCCCCTCACTTCTGGAGGTGGTGGGGTGGCCCCGGGACCATGGGGACAGGTGGTCGCCTGTATCTGGGGTTTCAGGTATCCGTGGGGGTACCCAGAATGGAACCCCTGCAGATAAGGGGGCACACCTGTACCGTATTCTAGAAATGTGCTGATTTTTATTGAAAGCATGATCAATCATTTTTCTATTATGTATTTAATGTGTATGATTTTTAAATAATTTCACAGTGCTTCTTTATTGATGGGTATGATTCCTTTTGAATTTTCAAAATATCCTGTTTCTTCAACATATAGCAAATTTTTAGTGATTTTGACTTTTTCCCCCTAAAAAATAAGTAGATTGACAGTGATAAAACAATATGAGGTAATTTAGCAAAGTAATTAATGGCCCAGTCTTATCCCCCTAATTGCACTAGTATACCAGCATAGCAAGGGCCCTGCCACCATCTCTGCCATCAGAGAGGCTGCACAGCAACCAGTGCAGTAGCTAGAAAGCTGCACACCATGGCAGCACAAATGGGCATCATCAGCGGGGTTCTGCCTCTGGAGAGGCCAGAAAGGGGTGGGGATCAGGGTGGAAACTGGGGCAGGCTGGGTGGATTGCAGTGTCAGTGGCAGCTGCTGTATCCAAACCTCTGTCTTGGGCCTAACATGCCCCCAGCAGGCTCCTCAGAGCTATGCCAGTAAAAGAGCTGGTGAGACTCTGAGTACTTCCATTGGGGACCATGAGGCAGCTAGACAGGTAAGTAAATTTTTTCCTTTCTTACTTCTCTGGTCAACCTTGTTCCTGATTGAAGTTCAGAATACAGTAGATACTCTGCTGGCAACTCTGTACTCAGCATGCGATCCCAGGCTAGGATTGGGTTGGAAATATGAATTATGAACAGGTTTAGACATGTTTAGACATGAACTCAGGAGTTGATCTACATTCAGCATACACACACATACACCTCTGCACGTCTATAATACTCAGTAATACTTGCCACACTATAAGGTTGTTTGTAATGATCAGGGTGACATCCGGAGCTGACCAAGTGGAGCGCTGGCCAAAAGCCCACACAGCCAAACCCTGAAGCACCAGTATCCAGTGTAAATGTGTCTAAGCATATCTGTTACAAGCAACATTTTCCTTTTATAATTCTGTATTCTTTGTAATCTATTTCCATGTGTTAGTGTAATCTATGAGCAATGGACCATATCTCAAATGTCTATAACTCTTACAAGGCTGCACAGCTCCAGTCAACTCCTGCCCACCAACATCAACTGTTATTTTTGGACTTACTGAAATCCCTATATGCACTATGGGCACTGCTTTTCTAGGTCAAGCTCTCATAATTCCATCTTGACCTCTGTTTGCTATCAAGATCCCATCTCTTGCAGGTCAATATAGTCAGGGGACAAGGCATGAAGTTGCAAATTCCTCTCTCACTGTATTGTGAAACCTTCCGTCTCTTCTTGGTTTCTGATTGACTTCTGCCTGTATTTCTATTTTGGCTGTTTTAATTGTAACCCATATCATTCTATTCACACATCAAGTCATGTGCTGACATACCAAATAGAAAACATTATTAAAATGTGCATTCTTTCTTAAATGATAAAGGGCATCTTACTAATGAGAGATATTTTTATTAATGTCAAAAGCCCTTAAACTGAGTCATTTCTAATTGCACTTAGTCTGAAAAATTATTGCTACCAAACACCAAAATGTATTGATGTGATTAAGAAACTCTATTCTATTTTATATTTGTATATGCCTGTTTAATGGCTTTATGAACATATTCCCAAGAAAGGTTAAAGTAAGATAGAATTTGTCTGAAGCTTTTGGTGCAGCGAAAGAAATTCTATTGACAGTATCGTGTATGAGGATCCAGTGCATGTAGTATTTAGGTCAGTACTGAGAATCTGATCCAGCAAAATCTTTTACATACTTAACATTTTCAAATTGAGCAGGGCTATTCAAATGAGCCAAGGTGTATCAAAACATGCACACTTTGAAAGGACCGCTTTTAAGTGCTTTGTATAGTTTGAGCAAAAAGCAATTTGAAAATGTATAACAGGTTTGCCATTGGCCTAGTTTTCACAGAGACTATAAACCTTTGTCTGGACCATATGGTAATTTCTAACATGGAGAACTAGTGAAGGAGAAGAATTCTAGCCTGTCTATATGCTGCTTTTCTTTGGTAAGAAACATTTTCTGTATAGCAGTCCTTTCAGTTACATGAGACCCCCAAGTGCAGCTTGTACAGGTAGAGCCCAGCCATATGGGTTAGCACATCAAGGAAAACCAATCATAGCTTGAATGAATTGCTTTGCTGTTTGCCGGTAAACATTTAAAAGAAAAATAACTTTTTTAGAGAAATGTAGCAATTCTTGAGATTTACTGATAAAAGTTTTAAAATATGTAGGTATATGGTTTGAATGTTTTCTTATGCTAGTAAATGTCAGTACTGCCCAGTAGTATATAATGGAAATGTGAACCTGATCTTTGTGCAAAGTACTTGGTAGTTCCTGAAATATACCGCCAAGTGCCAAAATTTTCTGACATTTCTTACTTGTTCCCAAAAGTTAAAAATCACCTGTTGAAAATGTCAACATCCACATGAATTCTGACATTAATCTATAATGCATACCATTTACGTAGCAGTTTAGTGTTTAAAGTACTTCATACATATTGTCATAGTAATCCCTATAGCCCTATAGAGGAGATCAGTGTTAAACCCACATTGTAAATGGAGCACTGAGACTGAGAGACAATGGTTTGCCTTAGCCCACATCTTGTCAGGGTTCAGAAGGTTCAGGACAGGTTATGGTCTAGTTTTCTGCATGAGCAGATCTGGATCAAGGGGCCAGAAGTTGAAGATGTTCTCAAGAAACAAAGTACTGACCTCGTACTGGATTTCCTGTGCCGGTGCAGCTGTGCCCATGGGACATGCACTGAATCCTGTGGTGAGGAGGCAGTCTCAGAGGCCTCCTCAACGTATGGGAACATTTGTTCTCTTACCTCGGGGCTGCATTGCGGCAGCACCGGTACTGGAAAGTTGGATAGGATTGAGCCCTTAGTGATTTCATGGCTAGAATGTGATTTGAAGTGGATCATAGCTTAGTCCCTTAACCATTATCTCACATCAGCTCTTTATTTCATGCTCTCTATATGCAATGTATATAATAGTGCTAGTGTTGATTCAAAATTTTCTTTTCTTCTATTTTCAGTATTTTTCTCCTTTTATGGTGGGGGGGAGGCAGGATACTAATAAAGAGATAAAAATTTCAAGGGGGAAATCAAGTTTTAAGATGCCTCTATCAGCTCTGTTCCTGCCATGTAATTGAGTGAGTGAGTGAGTGAGTGAGTGAGTGATGGGTAGTTCTGTTTTCCCCATTTTCCTAAATTTGAACCTTTGCAACACTTCCCCTGCCTTCCTTAATGCCTTATTCTTCTAAAATGCTTCTGAGACCTCCTGCATTATGGTTCCAAAACTCTTTGAATTCCCTGCCATTTTAGGGAGGCCACAGAGCAATAATTTTGTTAATTGCTGATCTTCACAGAACAATAGATACTGGCCAGTCCTCCTCTCAGGATTGGCACGCACCCAAGCCTCACTTGCCCCAGGGCAAAGGCAAGGTAGAAATGCCCAAGGGGTTGTAAGCCACCCCATAGACCTATTGTGTCATGAGCCATAGGTTTTATGCAGTTATGTACATAAATGATTATCTGTGTTGCCTGATCTATAACTGGAGAATAGCCACTCACAACTGTTTTGAGGAAAGGGGCATACCCGCCATCTTGTAGCATTGTGGTTGTATGGTCTAGAACCTGGAACACTGTGAGTAAACTTGAGCAGGGACAGTGTTCAGTTAAATGTGTTAGGAGAATTTGCTTGACACTTTGGTTTGCATGGGAAAGGGTTTCTTTGGTCTCTCTGCCACTTCAGATAGTGGTGGTGGGTTTGTTCGGTCCCCAGCTGCTGCTCAGTGCCATTGTTTTGCCTAAACTCCATGATAGAAGATGGTCACCCAGATGACCCCGAGCTGCTATTCTTAGAGGCACTTTTTCTGCTGGTCGGCTCATCTCCACCCACGACAGCTTGGGAAAACCAAAATGCTGCTCTGATTTCAAGAGCTCTACAAATGTTCACCACGCCAAAGAAATCATCCCCTAATGAAATTAGCAGAAAAGTCCACCCCATTTTCAAAGACACAGAAAACAGTCAAGAAATTGGGCAGAGTCAGATTGGCTCTAGTATATTCCTTTTCTGCAGTGAAAAAATTTTTCAGATCTATGTAAAGAATGCAATAGATTGTGGAATCAAATGTAATGTTGAAAAAGAAACATCTCTCTTCTCTTCTGTTTCAGTGACATTCTTAGATGGCAACAGGATAGCATGTGTACTTTTTTTATTCCAGGGTGTGACGCGTCAGTGTTCGCTATATGTCTTCTAATATTATCTTATATAATGCTGGTTAGAACTTTCAGACAATAAGGTGATAAGGATGATGTGTAATGCTGCCTTTCATATCTATTATTTTAACAGAGTCAAATGCTTATCCAGGCTATCTTAGTTCAGGCTATCTTCTGTCAAAGCCCTGTGACAGGAAACAGCCGTCCCCCCATCACTGTACAAAAGGCAGAATTATTGTTTAGAAAGTCCAAGTTTGTTTTACTAAAATGTGTGTTTAAACTGCTGCTGTCCTTTGACCTTTTTATATAGGAACATTATATAACAGTTTGCTAAGCTACCTTGGGGGAAAAAGTATCACAATTTCATGGTATTATTTGAAGGTGGCAGAAGATGCATCTTACTACCTTATAGTATGGCTAAAAGAAACTAAAAAAAACAAACATGAAACTGCTGTTGTTGGTAGTAAGTGCTGGTTTGGAAAATGAACTTTGCTTAAAAAAGAAAAAAATGCAACAGCAGAGACAGGATTGATCACTTGGGTTATGCTACAAGACATTACCAAACCCATGTAGTAGTGTGCACACAAACGTTAGGGATAGTTCAGGGTGTTGCACTGGTAATTTTGCCAGAGGTAGCCTGTACTGGTAAAAAAGGAGAAAAGGGATGATTTATTACAACAGCTTTGTTTTGTACGTATACTTTCACAATCATTTAATGATGACTTGTCGGGCTATGCGGTGTGCACAACCTGCAGACGATGTAGTGCAGCAAACTTCTGGCATCAGCAGTGATCCAAGATAGCTCGGAGAAGGAATGAAAACACAAGCCAGGCAGATTTCCACCACCAAGCTGTATTTACATATAGTACAGATAGCTGGTCTCACCGGCAGCGAAACAGCAAGCACAGTCTTCAGATGCACCAACATAGATTCACCACTCTTCTCAACTCCTCACAACGACCCACAAGAGTACACCCTGGCAGCCTCCCTTTTATACTTCCCCTGATCTATCAGTTAAGGGATGACTTCATACCCATTACCTCACCCTCTCATGACTCTATTATATCATCTTCCCAAGATGCACTTGTCCTTCTCCCATAGATTTGCATTGGGGCTGCAAAGTCACAGTGACTCAGCACATTTACACAGTCCTGACTGGTCAGTCCAGGGTCACATGGCACATGTGCCTTCTGCCTTACTCTGGCCTTGGGCTTACACACAGAAACAGGCCCCAGGCTTTCAGGTCTTGCCATATTCAGGCAGCAAATTTCCTCTGGTTGTGCCAAACTGTCCTGACATGACTGCCAAAAGGATTTAGGGCTAGAATGTCTCCATTTCTCAAAAGTGCCTGAGTAACGTGGATTTGAATGGGAGATCAGCAATCTGTCTGCTGTTATCTGGGTTGTCATTTGATTTGCCTAATTCAGAAAGTTATTCGTGTGAAGTATGGATAAGAACATAACAACCCAATCCTATCAAGGCCTTACACTGGTGGATCTCATGATCCACCAATGTAAGTCCCAGAATGACAGTGTGAAAATTGTTCCATTGTTCTGTGGGCTGAACACACTAGCATAAATAGCCAGAGGTTGTGTGTCAGTGCCACTGGTCCACAGAATATCTCTGTCCTCAGCTGAACCAGGTAGGTCAGTAGAAAGGGTGGCTTGGGGGAGAATCAGGACAGAATGGGACAAAAGTTCCCTTACCCTGAGGAGTTCTCTACAACAGCCCCCCCCATCATAGGGTGCAGCATGCACTTCTTTGGCCTGCATGCATTGGCAGGAGAGATTTGTTCCTCTGTATGCTCAATAACTTTATATTTCATTATAATTTCTATCTGTTTACCTAGACCAGGCTTTACACTGACTCGCCTGTAGCTTTTTCAAGCTCCCCTGGTGCCTTTTTAATATAAATGTTACACTGACTACCTTTCAGTTGTCTGGCATGGATGCTGATTTAGAGGCAAGTTACATATTTATGTTAGATCAGTATGTCACATTTGAGTTCCTTCAGAACTCTTGGGTACATACAGGCAGCCCTTGGTATCTGCAGGTTTGGTCCCGCAGATTTGAATATTCACAGGTTCCAAACTAGAGCTATGCTCTGGTTGCGTTTGGAGGGCTGAAAATCATGGCTTCTGGTTTTCAGTTGAAAACAAGAAGTCATGTTTTTGGCCCACTGAAGGCTTCAGAAGGACATCTGGACACAACCAGAGCACAGGTCTTATCACATTTGGAGGGCAACAGGGTGCCTGACCCACGGATTTGTTCATCCGCGGGTTCGGTATCCATGGGGGTTCAGGAATGGATCACCTGCAGATACTGAGGGCCACCCTATACCATTTAGATCCAGAGATTTGTTCATTTTTAATTGTCAGTATGGTACAGATCTTCATCCCCTGTCACTTCTGTTTGACTCAGCTCTTCAGATTTGCCCCCTGAGAAAGGTCAGTTCAGGCTCGGCTATCGGTATTATGTCTTCTCTACAGAAGACAGATGCGAAAAATTTATTCTGCATCTCTGCAATTTCTGCATTTTCTTTAACCTTTTTATTCTCTCATCTAACAATCCAACTGCCTCCCTGGTAAGTTTTCTGCTTTCATATATTTAAAGAAGTTTTTATTGTTTTTAGTCTTGTACGTCTCGTATTCTTTCTTTACATCCCGTAATGACACAGTTTGTTCCTTTTTGTTTTCCTTTGGTAAAGACTTCCATTTTCTGAGGAAAGCCTCCTTGGTTTTTATAGCTTCCTTGACTGCACTCTTGAGCCATGCTGGCCTGCTCCTGGACCAGGTGTTGCCTCTCCTATTATCATGATATTAAATAACATCCATGCACACTGGAGAGATTTGACTCTCTTGCCTTTCCCTTACAGCTTCCTTTTTACTAATCGTCTCATGTTTAAGAAGTCCCCTCTTTTGAAGTCAGCTGTTTCTGCACTGAACTTCCTTGGAAACTCTCCAATTACATATATGTTGAATGAGAAAGCACCGTGACTCCCTCTCACAGTGACACATCTTACACTACAAGTTGAGGAAAGGGCGGGGGGGAGGTGTGACGCAGGGAGGGAGGGAGGTGGGACCAGTGGAGCGACACTCCAACAGATCCTGAGCCTTCGTGTTAGGCTCGGCTACCATTTCAGGGCTACTCCCTTTACCCGGGGGAAGGGGATGAAAGTCTCTTCCTCCCGAAGTGCCACCCGCAGTTGCCATGGGTGTGCAGGATGAGGCGGCAGCCATTTTTGTTACTGCCACAGCTGCGCAGTTACTGCGGGAGCTCAGGATTAGGCTCTTAGGGCACAATCCTAACTTGCGCTAGAACAGGCAAACCAGGAGGCTTGTGCTGTATCCAGTCAGGATTGTGGTCATCAGCAGCTTAGCCAGAGGCAAGGGGAAACTTTTCTCCTTACCCCTGGGTAAGGGCTGCTGGCGCCTATGGGTCTCCTCGGACTTGTGCCACCTCTTGAGGTGGCACAAGTCAGAGGAGAGCAGAGTGGCTTGGAGCTGCTTCATTCTCCCCGGGGATGGGGGTTTGGATCCGGCATAACTGCCGGATCCCAACCCCACCTCCAGTTCCCTGCCCCCCGGGCCGCCCATCACCCTCCCTCCCCCTGCCCAGGAACACCTCCCTCCCTCCCCCTCCCTGCCCCCCATGCCTACCTTTCGTCCTTGCATCAGTTCATCCGAGCTGACGCAAGGAGCTGGGGCGAAGCTGGCATGGAGGCTTCCATCATCCTCCACAGGCCGGCACTTCTCAGAGCCTGGCTTCCTCCCGAGGAGGCGCAAAGATGCTTTACGGCACATTTGCAACCCTCCCAGGCCGGCCCAAGGGACCCAGTTAGGATTGCGGCCTTAGTCAGTTGAGGTCAGTGAGGCCTCCTTTTAGGTAAATGTGTATGGCAGTAGTTCCCAAACTTTATGACTGGTGGCTTCTGATTAGGGCTACAATCCTATAGATTGTATAGGGCTGCAGGTTTTTCTCAAGGATTCCACAGCTCCCCCAGCTGGTTTCCACAGTTCCCCAGGGAGCCACGGCTCACAGTTTGAGAACCATTAGGGTGTATAGGATTGCTCTGTTTCTCTTGTGTTTTGTGGGGGGGGGGGAGTTTCTGCATGCTTTCTTTTTTCTCTTTCACTTGACTGTGCATTGTTTTGCTCTTGCTGCAGAAGCCTTCTGCCAGTTGGATGTCTTGTTCTAAAATTGTGAACAGTAGAATGTTGGATCCTAAGTGTCTCTTACACAAATGGAAGCCATTCCCACCCAAGAATAATTAAGAGTTAATAGTGTCCATCTAAATTATTTTAACCAATAGTACTTATGCAGAATTTTTACATTAGAGTAGTTTTTCACTAGTACATGAAGACTATTACTATCAATGGAATAATTTTCTGTTACATATTGTAGGAACTAATAGTAGATCATATTGTTTTTGCAGTTAATTAATTAATATTAAATAGCTTGCCCTTTTCTTCTTAATGACTTGGAGAATTAGCAGAATGAATAAAATTATTTTGTACCTGCTTTTCAAGGTTATGCCAAAAATTAAAGAAACTGGCAGATTGTGTGTGTGTGTGTGTGTGTGTGTGTGTGTGTGTGTGTGTGTTACAGTATGAAAAACAAATGGGACGAAGGCATTTCAAATGGCATTCTTAATTGCTGTTATTGCCAACTAAATTGAAAAGAACTGTAATTACATAATGCTTTATTTTGATAACTGTTACTGTATCTGTAATTTTATAATGAAAAGCAAAAGGCATAGTAATAGATAGTTAAAAGAAGCTTTATCATGATTGTGTTTTCTTTTTTAATAAAAAGTATGCAATCCTTGGAGCAATGTTTAAAAGTCAAGAGGTGATTAATGCAGAAAGCATATAAAAGGAGACTTCACATGGCTTGGTATTACTGCCCGGACTGAGTTCATAATCGCTAGAAGAATAAAAATGTTTAGTGGCTTGATTAGTGAATTTATGCTTATTCCAGAAACAGTATATATGAACCTTTGCGATCCCTGCACCTGCCCATTAAAGCCTAGGTCTGAAACACACAGCTGTAACCGAACAGCAGAAAAGACCTATTGTAAACAAATAGCTGATACACCCAAGCCCTGTGCACACTGTACAACTAAACTGAAGATCATCAGTGAATGCTTTGCGGGGGTCGATCATGCCACTCAACTCTGTTCTACAGAGCTGTTTCACCCACAAGGCAAGGTGAAGCGACTGCTTAGGGTGACAGGCTGGGGAAAGTGGCGGACTAATGAGGGCTGCCAAGTGGGCACTCAGCACTGTCTGCTGCCTTGCCGCAAGACACCTGGCCACTTACCTGCTTGGGGCAGACAGTGGTGACTGTAGGCATGAAAGTGAACTGCTCAGCACAACCTTAGCCTGGCTAAACTGGCAGTAGTTACAGTGATGCCTCGCAAGATGAATGCCTCGCGCAACGAAAAACTTGCAAGATGAAAGCGTTTCGCGATTTTTTTGCTGACTCGCAAGACGAATTTTTCTGTTGTCATGCTTCACAAGACGAATTTTTTGCATTTTTTTGTTTTGGTTTGTTTTAAATCGCGCTTCGCAGGACGAAATTTTCGCAATACGAAACGACTCGCGGAACGAATTAATTTCGTCTTGCGAGGCATCACTGTATTCCCACACACAGGAACAGGTGGCAACAACTGGAGAGTCAGCTGGCTCTTGTACCTCTTTTGCCTCAGGAATAATCTGATTTGCCAGCTGCTGCCTGCTCCTTTATGATCTTCTGGATCCTAGAGTGTACTTACCCAATTCTCTCTTCCTGTTATTCAGTTCTTCAATTGCTGACTCTTCTAATGGAGTCTTCCCATGCATTTACTCCAGCAACAAAACAATGTGCTGTTTGAGTTGCACTGGGAGTGAGGTCCGCACCCTCCTCCATGCCCCCGTGTCCTCACCTTCCATGCATCATTCATCTTTTGTGCCTAGTCAGTGTCTATGCAGCATCAGTGTAGGCTGTCTTTGCTTTGTCTGTACTCTGTATTTTGACATAGAACAGAACAAGATAACTGACTTACACTGAACCCCGCAAGTGATCCATCTAGATCAGTGCCCTAAGCTGACTGGTGCAGCTCCAAGATTTCTCAGAAGGATCTTTCCCAGCATTACATGGAGATGCCTGGAATCAAAGCTGGAACCTTCTGCATGCACAGAATGTGCTTGACTATGGAGGTGTGGCCCCATCCACATTGCAATTCACACATTGTTATTCCCAGAAATCAGACTTCTGCAGACAGAGGTCTCAGAGTTGCAAAAGGAGTTAGAGATACCAGCCAGTTTACTCCCAAATAACTATTATCTTCCAGTCTGCTTCCCACTGCTAGCAAGTTGCCTTGTGGAAGTGATAACGAAGAATCTGTGAACGCAACTTCACAAATTCAAACATTGGCTGAACCTATGATGTAATAAGTATGTGAGAAATCAAACAAAAGAAAACTGGGTCAGTCAGAGAGAAGGGTGGGACATTTCATGTTAGATTATAGCTTTCAGTGTTTGTTTCATGATTCATTGAGATTTTGAGATGTAATCTTACTTGATTGAACTAATGGAAGCGTTCTGATTAACAGAACTGCTTTGGCAAGGTTCCCATGTTAACAGCATGTTGTTTCGTTTTGGTCGTGTTTATGTCATAATGTTTACTTGGCAAAGATTTCTGCAAAATGAGACAGCATGCTCTTTGATAGTTGTTGCAAATATATGTTGGAACAAAACAAGAAAGCTTTTGAAAACCCTATCTTCCAACCGCACAGCTTTTTGGTTTTATACTCCTGCCATAGTATTTTCTGTCTAGGTATTCTGAAACTTTTTATGTATGACAGACCACTGTTTTCATTTGCTTCTTTGTTGTGGCCCAGCACACTTACTGAAATTATGACTGCTATGTGGATTGGGGGGGGGGGGCTCCCTGAAATGCAAAACCTTCCACACCATATGCCATCTAACAAACACAATGAATGTGTGGGAATAAAGGGAAAGGAGAATAACTGTAATTGATCATTATAGAAACCTCTCTAGGTTTTTGCAGGGTCTGTGCTGTTCATTATTACGAAGGCATTTGACCAGCTTATGCTGCCCTCTAGCTTTACCCAGGAGGGTTCCATACAGTAGCATTGCAGGAGGAGTTCATGTTTAATTCTGTGTTATTCATTTGTGGCACTGGAAAAAGAAATTCAGCATTAAGTAATGTTTCTCAGTGGTCTTAACAACTTCTTAAATATGCCCAACAGTGGATAAATTTTGGGCCCAATCCTATCCAACTTTCCTGCACCAGTGCAGTCCCGCAGTAAGGAAACAAATGTTCCCTTACTTTGAGGAGGTCTCCGTGACTGCCTGTCCATCACAGAATGCAGTGCACACCCTGTTGGCACAGCTGTGTCAGCGCTGGAAAGTTGGACGGATTAGGTTTTTCATTGTTAATATTATTTTGCATCAGTGTTGTCTTGTAATATACTTATTTTGCAATTACAGGTGGATCTGTGAATTCAGTTACCTGCAGATCCGGGAGCCTCCCACGCACCCATTAGCATGGTTTAAAAGCTTACTGGTTGAGTGTTTCTTGCTTTAACAGGTTGCTATAAGCACTCAAGCTTATAGTGTAGTGTGAGCAGGCTGCCGGCAGGTGAATGCTTGACAAAACTAGATCAGATGGTAATGGGCAGCAGTTAACTTCCTGTTACCATTCAATCTAGTTTCATCAAGCAATCAGGTTGCTGGCAGCCTGCTCGCGTAGCACTATAGACTTGAATACTTATAGCAACCTGTTAAAACACCAAACACTTCACCAGTAAGCTTTTAAACAATGCTAGTGGGCATTTAGGGAGCACAGAGGGTCCACTTTTAATACAGACATCTCCCATATCCACTGTTTCTGTATCTGCAGGAGGGTCCCAGCAATGGATCCCCCACAAATAAGGGGGGCATGCCTGTATATGCTTTTCAGGAAATAATATTGGACATATAGGTCCTTACTTTGGAAGGCTATTGTATGCCTCTTTGGTGTTACTTATCATGAAGATCTGGAGTGTGTTGATGAGACCCCGGGCATTATCTTACTGAGGGGTCACTGAGCTGTTTCTCTTAATGGAAACTATGATGCTCTTTTCATAGCTGAAATGAAATTGCTTCTTCCCTTTTTGTGAAACATTTTTTTGCCTTCTTTGAAAAGGCACCTCATATTTCGTGGTGGGGGGATATAGAACATTCTAATTAGAAGTACAGGAAAATCTGAGCTTTTGACCCTTGAATTAGTTACTGCATAAACAAATAGCGAAGTGGGTTGGGCCATGTTAAATGTACTTAGTTCCATGACTTGTAGCCTGAACATGTGCCCCTCATGCTATTTTGAGGAGGAAAAAAAGCTTCTGTTGGATTTTTCATACCACAGCAATTAGTTAATTTCATAACAGAAACAGCTTTTAAATTGTTTCACATGTAAGAAAAATCCTAACATTGTTTAGTCTATGGCCATACTATCCTGAATGCCCCTGATCTTGTCTGATCTTGGAAGTTAAGCAGGGTCAGGCCTGGTTAGTACTTGGATGGGAGTAATCTCATGGGAATACCGGGAGCTGTACTCTAACATTGTTTATTTCCTTTTTCTAAAAAGCCTGTAATACTTGAACTTCAAGCCAGCCATTTGCACTTTGCATAAAGCAAAGGCTGGCATAGTTGTCTGGAAATGAAATTTTAACAAGGCTATACATATCCTGTTCAAGGATATTTTACTGGGTGCCTTAAAAGTCACTGCACAAAGTAAGATGCAGTTGCATTCTCTGCAGACCCATTGATCACAAGAGATGCATCCGCAGGAACCTGATGCAAAATAAAAATACCAATGTAAACAACTGAAATCTAAAAGTAAGAAATGTTACCGAGTAAACAAATATTATAGATAATTCATTAGGGAAAATAAAGGGATGAAATATGAATAGGTGATAGAAACATACGATTGGTCCACCCTCAAAAGAAACTGGAGAAAATGAAGAGCACAATCATTACTATGTGTTTTATTCAAAAAAATATGAGCACAGAGGACACTACATTTTTACTACTAAATACAAATTACTAAACTAGAATCAAAACTAAAACTATCAACCAGTATATCATCCTTAAATGAATTTGGTCCTCCTCTTGTCTCATTTCTGTCATTTACTAGTGAGACGTAACCAAAGTCTGGTTCTTTGGTTTCTAATACATGACAGCTCCAGCCTCCCTCTTGCACTTAACATAAAACATGTCTAGTTTCCACACACTCTACCCTTCCTTGTAAGGAGTTGTAGAAATTCCTGCCCAAATAAATTGCTACTCGCATATCATAACTGATAACCATCAACACGTTCTTACATAGGTTAGTGTTTCTTACCTATCATTAAAACCTCAATCTCTTAGTTTTTTTTCATTCTCGCATTTGTTTTTATCTCTGGGCTTGAACAAAGAATTCACAATGTAAGCAACAGAATAAATAAAAATCGGTTTTGTTATTACAAAATGTTGTGTGCTTATATAGGGTACATTTTTATTAATGAAATGATCAATTCTAGGGACTGTAGCCTAAGACATTCTTCTATAATTGAAGATGAAATTGTTTTTTTCTTCTCTCATTCTTTAGGATTAGTTGTAGTACCAAACTATTGTAATAACTTGGAGCAGGGATGGCTCTTCAACATTATTGTTTGAAGACTATAGCTAAATGACACATTTGCAGCTGAAATTCTACCCTAAAAACTTAGACCATTATAAAAAGGATCCAGGTGATGAATAAGTGAAGTGCTAAGGAGCAAAAATACAGTTAAAAAAAAATAAGCAACAAATAAATTTTGTAACATGTCTCTGTGAGGCCTTTGCTGTTATATTGCTTTCAGGGGACTCTTCTGTTGATAGAAGTGATAGGAAGGAGATAACACTCAGGTATACATCAACCTAGGCTTTTGGGTATCATTTTCAAGACACATTTCTTATAGCTCTTAGCATTTCTTCTTAGAAATTTTAACTATAGATTTTTATCATCAGTGGTTGTATTTGGCAATTTTTCCCCCCTCTAAATTGTATGACTAAAAACCCTGGGCTAAAGTTTTAGCTTCTCTTAATCCAAGGCCTTACAGATGCAGCCTGACTTTCAGGTTCTAAATGGAGCTTTCACTGTTGTTATGTGCAATGTGGTTTACCAGTTTCACCATTGACACCTACAGCAGAGTTTTCAAATATATGGGCTCTTCAGGGAGGCCAAGAGTCGGCTGGAGTGTACAATATGTCTGATCATAAGCTGACCCGGATAGAAAAGAGCAGGATGGAACGCTAATGGTGCAGGGTAGACAAAAAGAGAAAGGCATACAGCAAAACATTCCTACCCAGGTGACAAACCAACCTCACCTGTGAACAGGATAGGTGGGCTGGGGTTTGACTGTCATACCAAAGAAACTTAGAACTCTTGAGTAGAAAGTCTGCAAGCCTCCCAACCCAGTACTAAGGAACGATGACCCCTTGTGCAGATGGAGAGACTAAACAAAGCTGCCCCTACCTCCAGCATGAGCCATAGGAACATTCGTCTTTTGTCAGGAACGTACCTGTTAAATACTCAGAGGGAACCTGTTTGTGGATTCCACATATCTGTGTTTCTTTCCTAGAATTTTCCTCTTGAAATTTGTTGCTAGGCAGAATAAATTTCCCACACTCTCCTGAATGATGGCATTCATGTTTTACCCTTTCCTGATTGTCTTTTAACAATCCATTGCCTTGTAGTGTCTTTTTAAGGATTGTCAGATTTTGAATGGTTCTCACATCACCGTAATGATGGACATCTTTTGCCCCCACAATCGTCTTAGTTTTTCCTTTTAGAAGTGGGACTCTCTCTCTCAGGAAACTCAGTTCTTCCTCTTCCTGTTGCCAGGTTGAATATATCTAGCTAGATGAAAGACTTTCTGCAGTCTTTTGATATTGATTAAAATATATTAATGGTGTGACATTGGTGGTTGTTGAGTACTGTTCATCTTTCAAGGAGTCTGCAGAAGGTCATGATAGGAGATTGTCATCCTCAAAAAGGCTTTCTTCTTGTGTCCTGAAAGGATCTGTTTGTGTTAGGATGACGTGGACTGAAAGTTGAATTGCTGAAAATCAAACTCTTAGGAGAGGAATGTGATAGGTAAGCCCTGATCCTAAGCTCAGATCCATAGTTCCCTAAGTTGACCCCTACTTTAGAAGTAAATCGAATGAGTTCCAAAGTTACTCAGTTTCTGTGTAGTTTCTTGTGTTACCTTCTGGTAAGTAAGCATAATTATTGCATCCTTGCTTTTTTATTTGCTTGTTATGAATAGTATTTAATTAATCTCATGTAACTAACTCTCCTGCAAATCTAACACCATGTCTAATTTTCACCATGTGTTTCCCACATGAACAGATTTGGTTAATAAGTAACATGTTTTAGTGCTGTTTCTGAGTCCACGTGAAACTAGTGCAGTAGAACTGAGATGGAAAATATTACACTTTCTGCCCAACATATGGAAATAATTTGATTTATCTTGCAAGATGTTTGGTGACTAGTCATAGAAGTTGTGATTGAACAGTGCAGAATGTAGGAAAATCAAGAGAGTTATCCAGGGGTACTAAAGAACCAGGGTTTATGTGGTAAAAAGAAGGGAACATCATAAGAACCCTGCTGGATCAGGCCAAGGGCACATGCAGTCTAGCTTCCTGTATCTCACAGTGGCTCATCAGATATCTCTGTGAAAACTCAACACAACATGATACCTGTATACTGTTGGCACTCCCTTGCATCTTGGCATTCAAAGATATGCTGTCCCTAAAACTTGGAGGATATATACCCATCATGGCTTGTAACCTGTGATGGACTTTTTGTCCATAAATATGTTCAGTCTCTTTTTAAGGGCATCTAAGCCAGGTGCCATTACAACATCCTGCTCCACGAATTAGTTACATACTGGATAAAGAAATATTTCCTTTTGTCTGTTCTAATTCTCTTGCCAGTCAATTTTAGTGATTGTCTCCTGGTTCTGGTGTTGTGCTAGAAGAAAAAGAGGGGGTCTACCCTCTGTACACAGATGGGGATGGGGGGGATAAAAGTGAGGAAAAGAAAAAAAGCAGCAATAAAGCACTAAGGTTCCAGCTTTGGCTTGGAACTGTGGCAGAGACTGTTGTTATTCTCTGTAGCCTGAAAGAGTGCTACAGGTAAGAAGCAAACATAAGAACAGCCCCACTGGATCAGGCCATAGGCCCATCTAGTCCAGCTTCCAGGCCCATCTCACAGCAGCCCACCAAATGCCCCAGGGAGCACACCAGATAATAAGAGATCTCTGGTGTCCTCCCTTGCATCTGGCATTCTGACATAGCCCATTTCTAAAATCAGGAGGTTGTACATACACATCGTGGCTTGTAACCCGTAATGGATTTTTCCTCCAGAAACTTGTCCAATCCCCTTTTAAAGGCGTCCAGGCCAGACGCCATCACCGCATCCTGTGGCAAGGAGTTCCACAGACCAACCACACACTGAGTAAAGAAATATTTTCTTTTGTCTGTTCTAACTCTCCCAACACTCAATTTTAGCGGATGTCCCCTGGTTCTGGTGTTATGTGAAAGTGTAAAGAGCATCTCTCTATCCACTCTGTCCATCCCCTGCATAATTTTGTATGTCTCAATCATGTCTCCCCTCAGGCGCCTCTTTTCTAGGCTGAAGAGGCCCAAACACTTTAGCCTTTCCTCATAAGGAAGGTGCCCCAGCCCAGTAATCATCTTAGTCGCTCTCTTTTGCACCTTTTCCATTTCCACTATGTTTTTTTTGAGATGCGGTGACCAGAACTGGACACAATACTGCAGGTGTGGCCTTACCATTGATTTGTACAACGGCATTATAATATTAGCCGTTTTGTTCTCAATACCTTTTCTAATGATCCCAAGCATAGAATTGGCCTTCTTTACTGCCACTGCACATTGAGTCGACACTTTCATCGACCTGTCCACCTTGGTGGACATGAAACGCTTTGGTGCTACATGAAACCAGTCTATTGCAGTGGGAGCAGTGGAGTCACATGGGTTTGTGACACCTGGTGTAGGAGGCCAGTGCATCACCCCCATAATGAACCTTCTTCCATCCAGTGGCTGGGGCAACAACCCAGGCGGTGGGTGTGGTGATGCACCATTGCCCTGTTCCTGCTGGTTGTTTAGCTATAACTTTTGAGAGAATAGAGATATTTCAATGCGGTTTGTTTCATTGCATTCCACATGAAATTATGCAACAAATACGCAACAAATAACATGATGGTTTCATTCAAAAATACAAAGATTTAAAATTTTTTGGCTAGTAGCACATCACCAGGTGTGGCCCACAACCTCTAGTGACAACACTAACTGGGAGGGCTGGTATCTCTCACTGAATGAACCCACTTGATGGTTCTTGAATGTGCGCTAAGGGATTTTGCAGGTGCTTGAATGAGTGCTCAGTGGCACAACCAGGCTTCTCAGCTGTTTGAGTAGTGTGTGACAGTCAATGGAGTCTTTAGTCTGAGTAAAGTCTAAAGTAAAGGAGGCTTGAGTCTGATCTCTATGCCTCCTCAACTAATGAAAGCTAGGAGTCCCAGATTCTCACATACTCACCATATTGACACCAAAGAAGAAAAAGAAACACCAAGCATGTTGTGAATTTGACTGCATATGACAGAAAGGGGTGGTTGTGAGCCAATGATTGGAGTTTCCAAAGGTTATCTGTTAATATCTGCTGAGATGAGCATACAACACTACAGAGATTGTGGGGCTAGGTTGCCAAGGCACAATAATCTCCTAGTTCAAAAGTGGGGAGAAAGATAAGGGAGGAGGAGGACAAAAAAACCTAGGAGGACAAAAAAACCAAGGAGGGAAGAAAGGCAGGAGAGCTGGGATTGCTTTCATGGAGGAAGGGTTCCTTGCGAGGTTGCTTAGTGAGTGCTTGAGCAGTGGCTTATGGTAGCATTCAAGGGAAGGGTGAAGAGGGGAGAAAAGTTGGAAAGAGAAGAGAGTAGTCTGATACTTGTCCTGGGTGCCAGGTGATACAGTGGTTCTTGGGTAGTGGAAGGAATACCCTCAGGATGGGCACCGAGCTGTCAAGTCCTGCCTACCTAGCCCTTGCAACACCTGCCTAAAGTGACCAAAAATGGAAAATACTGAAGAGAGGTCTGCCTGCCCCGAACTGCCCCTCTGACATCTTTCCTGCTCCAGGAGGGACCAGGGAGCTGTTGTTCTGCATGCGGGGTCTGAAACAATTTGTACCAGCAGCAACTAAGTGCATGACAGCAGTGTGCCTTTTATGACACTGAAGCAGCACTTACAGCAGCTGACCAGGAGTTCTGCTGCCATAAGTGCCCTATAGGATTGGGGTGTTTATATATGTATGTATGTATCTGTTTACTTGTTTATACCCCAACCTTTCCTTCTAAGAGCTTCAGACATGCATACCCAGGGATCCTCATAGCTAGGCACTAACCAGTTCCCAACCAGCTTAGTTTCCAAAAAGTGGCCATGTCATATGCCTTCAGACATTCCCAGACCCACACGTCTTGCGGAGGCCAGGCAAAGCTGTGCTGTTCACAAAGGGAAACAAGGAAGGGATTTTGAAATGAACTATGATGGTTCATTTTGCAGCATCACAATTTTCTGCCACAGCACAAGCTGATCTGTACAATTGTGGTGCCAGCATCAGAATCATTTATTTATTGAATGTGCTTGTTATTTATTATCATTATATGGTGTTGGCCTCTGGTTTTGTGAAGTGAAAATCCTCATTAAAAAGTATCTCTTGTTGTTTCATATCCTTTATCATCTCTCTTTCTCGTCACATACACTTCTTAGTTCTGGTTACAGTCCTTTGTTGTTCAAAGCGTTTGTGCTACCCTGAATTAAAATCTCATCTAGCATTTCTGCTTGTAGTTATAATTGTTGATCAATTATATTGATTGTCAGGTTTAAGGGCAAGGTCTAATTGCATAACTCCACACATGAGCTACACTTGGAATATCAACATCTTAAGGACAACTCACCTTCCTGGGACATCGGTGAAACGTGTCGAGATTTTAAGACATTAACTTTGTTCATCAAAGAATTGTATGAATTGGTTCAATTTTGAACAAATTCAAATCATATCCCTTCAACTCAAATGGGCATTCATATTTTTCATGATGCTGAGCCTCTGAGAACCATTGTATAGTATAACATTACAGTCACAGTAATTATAACTATCAAAGAATTACCTGGAGGCATTTTAAAACAATTCTTTTTTTCATGGAAAGAGAGGCTATTCCTATCCTGTAACTTTAGGCTCCTGACAATAGAGGAGAAGCTTTTCACTTCTTTAAGTAAACCCCTTGAACTGGTCAGGTGGAGGAATTCCAGGAGTGTCTTCTTATTTCTCATAGAGGTCCAGGCCTAGGTCAGTTCTCTTAATTCTCCAGTCTGCATGCTTTCCTCTTGGTTTCAGTCACTTGTGCTAAGCAAATGTACTATTACATATTGGCTCAGGCTGTAACACAGCTGTCTACTAATTTTACATTTGGATTTTTCATTATTACCTTACATTCTTTGGGGAGAAAAAGGCACATTGTTATTATTTCTAGAAAATGATAAATGTGCCCTTTTGGGATGAATCTTTTCTTAAACACCAAATAGTTGACTTTAATAGAAAAGACATTGGGTTAGGTCCAAAGTTTCCCTTTCCCCAGAGGAAGTTCTTCCACTCAAGAATGGTTCTTCTTTCCAAGGAAGAGAGTCTTTGGATCCAGCCCATAATTCTAATTAACAAAACAGAAACACACAATTAGAAGACACTGTTAAATATTGCTGCACACTTGCACACCCCACTCCTGTTATTTTTACTGTTAATGATGCTCCTCATTTTAGCAGTGGAAATTCAAGAAGTATATCGGTGCGGAAGGAAGGAAGGAAGGAATGTTAATGCAAGCGCAGTCCCTTCCTGCTACCATCAACTGTTGATCTGTTGCCATGGTTGCATTCTCTTCAGTAGTGTACACCTGACGAGAGTATCTTGTATATGATCCTGGTTACTGAATGGTATATTTTCCTGCTTAGCACTACATTCTGATAGTAAAGGCCCAATTTTAACATCTGATTTATGGCACCAGAACTCTGTCCCACTGCTGTAAATCGGCTGTCAGTGATGCACAGGGTACACTACTGGTAGCCATTTTTGAACCACCACTTCAGTTGCGGTAGCATAGGCAGCTTGCTCCTATTACCAGCCACCTGCTCCAGTGCAGGTAAGCCAGCATGGAGACAGTTTGTGGGTACAGAAGAGGAGTAATGGGGCATGTTGGGAGAGGAACTGGGAGCAGGGCCTGGTAAAGGGGGTAATTTGTAACTGGGCCCAGGGTCAAAAGGGGGGCTCAGGAGCCAAAGGAGGGGGCCCATAAATTTCCTGAGATCTTATGTTTTCCAATCTACTCAGACTTGTTGCCCACATGGGATGCTGGGGACATTACCATGACTAGGGTTGCTGGGGACCCTACTGATGCCACATGGGTTAGTAGATCTGGGCTCCAGAGACTTTTCTAGCTGTCTCTACCCTCGCCCCACCCTATTTTGCCCCTCCCTGCCCTCATTCTGCTCACCCATCAACACCCTCCCCCACTATTTCACCCCTTCCCCTTTGCAAAGGGGCCCAAAAGAAACTTTGTACCCCCTGATAAAATTCCTCTCAGAGGCCCTGACTGGGAGGTCTGTTGGGAGAGCGAGGGGGTCCACAGCAGTTGTGTGCGCTGGATCCTTTTCCCTCGTTCTAAAACCAACACATCCCTTTTCTCTCTTTGAACATATGCCACCAAAATGGCTGGTGTACATCTGAGGAGACCTATAGGTGGCCTCTAGGTAGGTAAACATGTTTTTACTTTATTTCCATTTGCCTTTACGTCACCCCACAACCACAGCATGAAACGCACAGTGTGACATTCTATGGGTTCTGTGGACCCAGTCATAAACAGTAACAGCACCAGAGCTGAGTTCCAGCACTGGTGATGGGTGTCGCCAATGTGCCGGAAGGTACATCTGTTGCATCTGAAGAGTGGGGGTGGTGAGCCTCAATGCCACGTGGAAGGCCAGCTGGCGCTCCAGCAGTGCCAGCTGGTGGTAAGTAGTATCGGGGAAGGGGAAAGTGGGGAGTGGGTGGAACAGGGCAGGGGGCAGGGTGGGGAAAGGAAAGCCCCATTGTGGGGCTTTCCCTAGGGGAAGAGGATGAAAGTTTCTTACCCCGAGGAGACCTCCAGCAGGCTTAGCAGTGCCATAGGACGCAGCGGAAACCATTTTGGCACCTCTGCAACCAATTGAGCCTCTGGCTTTGGGCCAGGATTGGGGTGTATATCTCTCCACAGATTGCCTTAATCTGTTGTAACGTAATGTGTCAAAGGACGGAGGAAGAGAGGAATAATCTGAACATTATCTAAATTATCATTGGCTTAGAATAGTCCAACTATAGTGATGGAATGACTTGGTTTATTATTTAACAAATAAATATTCCTTAATTTGCTTATTAATTGTTTATATATATGTAAAAGTTATATACAAATTTCATTTTATGAATTTTATAGAAATATGAATAAATCAAGTGAAAGCAGATCATAGACCATACTGTGTAACCTGATCACCAGTTAATATGCAATTTTATGTGTTTAAAAAAAATGCACATTTAAGGACCTCATCCTATTCAACTTTCCAGCACAGATTCAGCTGTGCCAATGGGGTGTGCACTGCTGTGACAGGAGGCAGTCATGGAGGCCTCCTCAAGGTAAGGGAAGACAGGTAGGACCTCAGTATACACTGATCTGGTATCCACTGAGTTGACTCACCACTGATACCGGAGTCTACCTTTAAAGGCCTTGTAACAAGGGGGAAAAAGCACCAAAATCCAATTTCCTACTTTTGTGCTGTTAAACAATTATAATTTAATTTCATTAGATTCCATTATTCACCCCATCTAGTGACTAAATGTGGTATAGTGTCTATTTCAATGCATTCTAGAGTGAAAGTAGAGGAGCAAGAACCCTGGAAGTGGGTCTCTATTTTTCAACGGATTCGGTATCCACTGATTTTTTAAAAAAATTCACTGGGGTTTCCGCAACAGAACCCCTGTGGATAACGTGGCACAACCTGTATTGCATTTTGGGACTGCATTGCAGCTGCATCAGTGCTGGAAAGTTGGATAGAATTGGGCCGTAAATCTTAAAGGATTGATTTATGCATGTTTCTAATACTTTTACGGTGCAAAACTATGCTTAAGTGGCACAAGTATCCTGGCTGTCCTATGCCTGGCTCCAAGCCTGGATGTTTGTATAGTAAAATACTGATGAATGGCAAAGTAGCAGGTGAGGTCTTACAACACCAGTTGGTTAAGTATCTGTCATGGAGTTTGCAGAGCAACAGGGGTCTGTCCGAAACAAGTAAGCGAGCAGCCCCACAGAGGAATAACTAAAATGTTCACAAGCAAACCTCCAGACATACTGTGGGCTTCCTTGGTGATCTGCATGGGCATATTATAGAGCAGTGGTTCCCAAAGAATCCTGGAAGTCTGCAGCAGGGGGAGACGCAGCAATTGCGCTGCTGCAGGGTAGGGAAGGGTGGGGGTCGCTGTGGCTCTCTGGAGGGTCTGGGGAACCTGCAAGCCTCTCTGCAGCCCTCTCTGAGGCTTGAAAATGTTGGGGAAAAAACACTTCCTGTTTCAGGATGAAAACTGGAAGTGAGTTTTTTTCCCTTTCCTTTTCAACATTTTCAAGCCTCAGGGAGGGCTGCAAGAGGCTTGCAGGCTCAAAGACCCTCTGGAGAGCCATAGCAACCTCCAGGTAAATTAAAAAAAAATGCCTTCTCTTCCTTGCGGCTGCAGCATGTTCGTGGCAATCGTGTTGCTGCCAATTTCTGGGAATGGCCCTTTTCTGGTTTTCCTGGTGGGTTGCAACCCACCAGTTTGGGAAACACTGTATTAGAGAGTTTTGTGTCCTCTTTTCCAGTTGAACAGCTGCCTTTGGAGAGCAAAGAGAAACCCATATAGAATAGCTAGTCATCACCATCAGCAATGGGGTCTCTGAACCATCAGCAATGGGGTCTCTGAACTAGTCTTCCCATCAGCAATGGGGAAATGCGTACATGGTCTTTGTGAGAGACAGAGTGATGCTGTCTGGGTGCACCTGTAGGAGTGCCCTGATGGGAGGGGTGACCTCATGATGCCTGAGAGCATTACCTTTCCCTCTCCTGAGAGGACTACAGTGCCACACTGCAGAGGATCACTGTTCAGCCTCATGTGGCAATGCTGCCATTGTGAAAGAAAAACTGGTGTTTGGTGAGCAGAGACAGTGGTTGGAGTACCTAGTAAGAGAAAACAGACGCTCACAGCTATTAGCTGTTGCAAAAGGAAGGGATGGTTAGTCAGCACAGTGTATGGCACAGAGATATTTGTCAGAGCTGAAGCCAGGTGGTGGTAGTAGAGATAGGTAAATATGTAGCATCAATATGTTGAGGCATGAAATTTCATCCCTTCTGTTGCTTATGGAATGGAGGTTCCACTTAGATGTTTGAGTGTGGAGTCCTCTTGTCATGAATGCTGTGGCAGCAGGCTGTTTGAGCAAAGTGCCCTCTCTCCATTGTTCCCATCACCACAGTTCCCAGTGTGCATATTCTTAAGCATGAGTTTAGAGAGATAAAGCAGGAGGTCTGGTCTAGAGGGTAGAGCCTCCGTTTGCCTGAAGATAACATCCGCAGGTGGCCAGTTCGAGGCCAGCGGCACCGTACAACCTTGAAGCAGCTGACAAGCTGAGCCAAGTTATTCCATCTGCTCTGAGCGTGGGAGGATGGAGGCCAGGATGGAGGCCAGATCAGAGAGAAACATCTGGAATGTTGTGGTTCTTGAAAGATAGAACCTTCTTTCAATTGTAAAAATCCCTACGGGGATTTAAATAGCCTGCCTATGTAAACCGCCTTGAATAAAGTCTGAGGAGAAATCTGACGACAAAAAAAGGTGGTATATAAATACCTGTATTATTATTATTATTATTATTATTATTATAAAGCCCCATGCTATGTGCTCTGTCATCGGAAGTTTGATCTCTCTAGCAGGGACTTATGTACTGATGTCAGTGTGTTGCAATTGGTTTGTGTAGTTTGTTTCCTATGTCTATGCCACATAAAAGTGGGTGGGGTGGAGAACATGGCTGGAGTTGAGATTTTGGGGTGTTGTTCCCCTCTCCATTGTTTTCTATGGATTTGTTGGTTCCTTTCGCAGTGCTGATGTTGGCGGCGTGTGTTGACATTTGGGGCATGTCATTTATCTGGGGGGGTTTAAGCTATGATGGCTACCAGCACCTCCCCATCCCACCCATGTCTCCACTCTGTCTTGAGGCTTATGCTTGCTGGCGTTGCACTGATGGTGAAGGTACACCGGTTTGGTGTTGTGCTTGCATCCATGGTACATCTGCCAGTGGGAGCTTGACTGGCAGGGTTTTGTTGCTGCAGGCACAGCTGTGGTAGTGACATCATCTGAGGACGCATGCCATATCTTATACTGCCACTCAAACTGCTGTTCTGAAATATAGAACTGGGCTGCTCAAGCCAAATTGTGCAAACAAGGCATTTTATGCTATGAAGAAATGCTTTGAAGCCTGTCATAGTTATCTGCTGATGCTCAATTTGTATGCGCTTTTTCCCTTAGCAACTCAATTTTTTTGTAGACAGAACAGTCAGTTGGCCCCAGTGCCCAGGGCACAGGACTGCAAAATGCTGCCCAAAGGCCGGGCCCCCTCCTTGGTCCTCAGAAATGCAAAAAATAAAAAAAAAATAAAAATGGAAATGCTGAAAAACGGAAACACAGAAATGCCGGAAAACTTCTGAAAACAGCCCAGAATTCAGGGGTGTCACCTGGGGTATTTGCCTCCTGACCCCCCAGGTATGCCAGTAGAACAGTTGCTGAAGCCTCTGGTAGCCAGGTAGATCTTCCACCACCAGGCTCTGAGAGCTCTAAATAACAGCCGACCCTTTTGTTTTGTTTTGTAATAACCAGAAATTCAAGCTGAGGGATGCTGAAAAGTTAGACCCCAAGTGTTCATCTCATATTTGGCAAAGTAAATAAATTGGCCAGAATGCTTAAACCAATGTATCTGAGATAGGATACAGGTAAGCTTATCTATGTACAAATTCCATAATCTGTTATAATAATGTTCAATAGGAAAAGAAATTAAGTATGTGATTGACACCTTTTCTGATTGATACGGAGAGCTATCAGTTGCACAGTGTTCTTTTGTTAATTAAACATCTTACCTTGATGCAGTTAATTATTGATGTTCTTCATAATAAAGGTAATAAGATTTTGACCTATAGTTCTGTGAAGAACATATAATTCAATATACTGGTGCATGTGACCCTTTAGAATTAAGAACACGCTTTTCTAATTTAATTTGAAGATCTTGTATACTTTTATTCTTATATACCTTGTTGCTTTCATGTGCTATATGTTGAGATGTCACAAAATTGAGATGGGCTGAAATATTTTTTATATGAGTAAAATGATGTTGGAGGTAGAGGTGAACAAGTCAACAACATGTAAACAACAGGTAAACAAACTACATTTGTTCCTTACTTTTTCAGATAGTCATTAGGTACTTCTGTCGCTAAATTACCTCTTCACTTTTGGAATGAAAATATGAGCTTACCATATACTGAATCAACTGTTTCATCTAGATTAAGGCCCAGTCCAACTTTCTAGCAGTGATGCAGCCGCAGTGCAGCCCCAAGGTAAGGAAACAAACATTGGAAAATTCGATAGAAATTGACCCTTAGTAACCCAACAGCTGATTTCACTTAGGGCAATGGTTCTCAAGCTTTTAGGGAGTAATGCTCCCTAAGTAAGTCTTTGCAGGGGAGGAGTGAGGGCAGTGATGTGATCCCCAGGATCGCTTCACTAAGGGGGGTGAAGGGGGGTGCTTGTACTTACTGTGGGCTTAGGCAAGCAGCAAGAGGTGCAGAGAGCCCTGTGCAGCCCTCTGCAAGGCTCCCTGAGGCTTGGAATGTTGAGAATCAGTGCATGGAAACCACCTATTGCAAACCGGAAGTGGTTTGCGCGCACTGTTTCTCAGCATTCCAAACCTCGGAGAGCCCTGCGGAAGGCTGAGTGGGGCACCCCGCACCTCCTGCTGCTTGCAGAAACCCACTGCACCCCCTTGCTCCCCTTAATGATGTGATCCTTGGATCATGTCACTGCCTCCCCCCTTCCCCCACCCCTTAAAGGGACAGGAGAAGCTTTACGCAAACTGGTGGGTCACAACCCACCAGTTTGGGAACCACTGACATAGAGATATGTCCTACCTCTAAATGCAGGCCTTGAACCCAAGATCTTCTGAATGCCAAACAGGTTCTTTATCACTGACCTACCTACCTTCCTTGTATTTAGGGAAATTCCATGACTAGCCACATCTTACTTTGGTCAACAGATGTGAACCTATAAACAGATGTGAACCTATAAACAACCTATAAACATCCTGGGAGCTTCCTGACTTTGTCTGACATCTATCCCATGTTTCTAGGTATTGGTGTTCCACTATCTGTAGTATTTGCTTTGGTCTCGCCATACTTTTTGTTTGATTTGACTCCTTATTGCACAATAAGGCTTGTCTACTTAGAAATAAATCCAGTTAGCTGGCTTAAATCCAAGGGCACCAGGGGACATGTTGGACCAGGGGAAAGGGGATAGGATCTTGGTGTTCTCTGCTGCCATGACATCCTCCCCCTTGCACCCCCAAACTACTTCTGATTCAGCCCAATCCCTGATCCAATCCTCCCTTGAACTGCCTCTGCCACCACCTTACCTGCTCCAGTGGGGAATTTGGAAGCTGTTGGTGTGCTCTAAAGCGCAT
Source organism: Tiliqua scincoides (assembly GCF_035046505.1). Lineage (NCBI taxonomy): Eukaryota > Metazoa > Chordata > Lepidosauria > Squamata > Scincidae > Tiliqua > Tiliqua scincoides. Next base: position 53,500,561 of record NC_089823.1, read on the forward strand.
GGCAGTGGTGTGACTTTCACACTAACTGAAACAGGGCTTCCTGCAGTTGATTGTGAGATCCACTGACATAGACTCTGAATAGGATTTAACCTTTAGTCATAAATAGCATTCCTTAGTTGTGGCTTACTATATTAGGATGCTACTCAAATATTTAACCATAGAACTGCTTGTATGTTATATATTTTGTCTATCACAGATAAAAGGAGCCCTTAATTATTCAAAGACTTTTCCTCACTTTGAACCTTCACTCTTAATTTCTCTAAATAAATCAGAGGTCAGAGTGCATTAAGGAGTTGCAGTTTCAGATAAACAGAATGTGTGAACAATGCCTTTACTTTATTTTACTTTATTGTATTTATTTTTGAGCATTCATGCTACTGTTTACAGTGCTCTTGAGAGGAAAAAGATGCAAGTCAAGAAGCCCCTAGCTCTTCAGGATTCCTGTTCCTTTTCATCTCTCCTCAATTATTCCTTAAGCTCTTGATTTCTAGAAATAAATCAGGGGGTGAATTTAGTTGAGGGCTCTAATTTCTAAGCTGTTACTGCTGAGAAATTTTTAAGAAACACTGTCGAATATCTGGTTGAGACTTCTCTGTTCAGACAGAATGGACAAAATAGGAATTTTTCTTCTCTTTCTCTCAATTGTGTATATTTTTGAAATATTGAAAATATTGGACATATTTATTTAAAGAATTTCTATCTTGCCTTTCCATCACCAAATACAGGGGTGCCCAAACCCTAGCCTGGGGACCATTTGTGAACCTTGGGGACCCCCAATCTGACCCACGGGGAGCCCCTAGTTTCCAGTGAGCCTCTGGTCCATCAGAGACTTGCTGGAGCCTATGCTGGTTGGATGAAACTGTTCTTAGCGCAAGGGGCCAACTGTTCAACCTCTCATGTGAGCAGCTGGCCAAGGGCTCCCTCCACTGCTTGCTGTTTCACATCTGTGAAGCAGCACCGCAGTAAAGGCCAGCCTTGCTTTTGCAAGGCCTTTTATAGGCATTGAGCTCTCGTGAGACCTTCATATAAGTTCTATCTCTAATATATTCATTTATGTAAATTTATTCAAATGTATTCAAATTTTAAATGTAAATTAATTCTTTTTTTCCCAGCCCACGACAGTGTCAGAGAGATGATGTGGCTCTCCTGCCAAAAAGTTTGGATACCCCTGACCAAAGCAAATGCTCAAGGCAGCTAATAAAATGACACACACGCACACGCACACGCACAGAGAGAGAGAGAGAGAGAGGGAAACAAAATAACAGAACTCTTTGGCCAGTGCTGGACTCCATGGTAGCTGGTGTTATACTGTAGGCTGCCCCTGGCCTGGGCACCACTTCTTTCTTTCCTCACTCTACTATATAGTTGCTTTATACCACACCTATTTCAACCACTGGCTGCTGCACATCGGTCTGCAGGTATGTTCTGGGAGTTTGGGGGAGGATCCTTTATTGTAAGTATATTGGGAGATGTGAGTTTCCTGCTGGCAGCATGGTGTGCCTTGTTCATTGTCCAAAAATTGTTGATATGCCTTGAACATTTTAGTGCCTTGTCAGTGTGCCGTGAGATGAAAAAGGTTGAAAATCACTGGTCTACTGTGAAGGAAACACATCTTCTGCAGTTGTTCAAAGGATGTAAAACTGTCACTAGTTATTATCTTCTAATATATTTCCTACAATGCTACTATCTTAGACCTGAACAACTTGTTTCAATCCAGGACCAATGTCACACATGGCCTTGTAGAACATGAGACCATGGACCAGCCATTTTCAACCACTGTGCCATGGCACACTGGTGTGCAATGAGTGGTCCACAGGTGTGCCACAGGAATCTGGGGGAAGATCATTTATTAGTAGCGCCAATGGGGATGTGAGCCTCCATTGGCAACATGGTGTGCCTTGTCAATTGTCAAAAACCTGATGGTGTGCCTTGACAATTTTAGTGCCTTGTCAGTGTGCCATGAGATGAAAAAGGTTGAAAATTGCTGCCATGGACCATGCATGAGGATGGATATGATCCCTGCAGCTGATACACAAATTGTGGCAGCCTAGAATTGCCTATAAGATTATGGTGACTAATTTTGTCCTATCTCTCTATGCAACTTAGGGTGCAATTGTATTTACACTTTACTAGAAGTAAACCCGATTGAACAAAATGGGCTTTCTTCTGAGTAGATTTGTTTAGGTTTGCACTGTTAGAATTGGCATAGAAAGGGGCACTGGGAGCAAACTCAATTGGCTAGTGGAGGAAGACATGCCTACATAATACTTACATGAGCACTTCCTCTTCTCTCCACCTACCAGTCATGCTCTCCTAAGCATCTGTCACCTTATCATGGGCGAACTGGGTGAATCGCTTTGCCCAGAAAGAGATACTGGTAAGCTGGGAATTGGAGGGGAAGAGAGAAAAGAAACTGCACTAAGCATACCAGACTATGTAATACCAGCTTGGTGAGCCTGTAGACAGGAAAAAGATGTTGCATGTGCTATGGAAGGAGGAAAACTGCACTATGGGGGCCATCACGTTCAGGGTCCTAAAGGCCACCATTACCTTTGGGCAGTGGTTTTCAAAATGGGGTGTCACAACACCCCAGCCTGAGGACCCTGGTCCCTTTCCCCTTAAGGGGGGTAAACCAGGAGGCAGGGAGGAGGCAGCGGTACGATCCCCAGGATCGCGCCGCTCAGGGGGGCTGCAGGGCTTGGGTACACTTACTCAAGCCTCCTGCAGCCTCCCGGGGGTGTGGGGAGCCCTGTGTGACCTTCAGCAGGGCTCCCCAGGTCAGGGAATGTGAGAAGGGAGAGATCACGCTCCGCTTCCAGTTTAGCGGAGGCGAGGCGCGATCGCCCTACTCTCAATTTCCCTGACCTGGGGAGCCCTGCAGGTGCTCACGCACAGCTCCCTGCAACCAGGGATGGCTGCTGCAGGGACTGGAGGGTGTACCCCAGTCCCTGCAGCCCCCTAAGCGACGTGATCCTGTGGATTGCGTTGCTGCCTCCCCCCCGCCCCTGCAAAGACTTACTGCGGGTTTCAAACTCCCTGAGAATTTGAAAACTGCAGCCTTAGGGCCTGGCTCAAGCTGACTCAGGTCCTGGACCCATTAAATCAATTGCAACCTACCAGTTCAGGTACTGTGACGAACAGGCCTTGCTGAGGGAGAGTCAGCATGGCTTCTGTAAGGGTAAGTCTTGCCTCACAAACCTTATAGAATTCTTTGAAAAGGTCAACAGGCATGTGGATGCGGGAGAACCCGTGGACATTATATATCTGGACTTTCAGAAGGCGTTTGACACGGTCCCTCACCAAAGGCTACTGAAAAAACTCCACAGTCAGGGAATTAGAGGACAGGTCCTCTCGTGGATTGAGAACTGGTTGGAGGCCAGGAAGCAGAGAGTGGGTGTCAATGGGCAATTTTCACAATGGAGAGAGGTGAAAAGCGGTGTGCCCCAAGGATCTGTCCTGGGACCGGTGCTTTTCAACCTCTTCATAAATGACCTGGAGACAGGGTTGAGCAGTGAAGTGGCTAAGTTTGCAGACGACACCAAACTTTTCCGAGTGGTAAAGACCAGAAGTGATTGTGAGGAGCTCCAGAAGGATCTCTCCAGACTGGCAGAATGGGCAGCAAAATGGCAGATGCGCTTCAATGTCAGTAAGTGTAAAGTCATGCAGATTGGGGCAAAAAATCAAAACTTTAGATATAGGCTGATGGGTTCTGAGCTGTCTGTGACAGATCAGGAGAGAGATCTTGGGGTGGTGGTGGACAGGTCGATGAAAGTGTCAACCCAATGTGCGGTGGCAGTGAAGAAGGCCAATTCTATGCTTGGGATCATTAGGAAGGGTATTGAGAACAAAACGGTTAGTATTATAATGCCGTTGTACAAATCGATGGTAAGGACACACCTGGAGTATTGTGTCCAGTTCTGGTCGCCGCATCTCAAAAAAGACATAGTGGAAATGGAAAAGGTGCAAAAGAGAGCGACTAAGATGATTACGGGGCTGGGGCACCTTCCTTATGAGGAAAGGCTATGGCGTTTGGGCCTCTTCAGCCTAGAAAAGAGACGCTTGAGGGGGGACATGATTGAGACATACAAAATTATGCAGGGGATGGACAGAGTGGATAGGGAGATGCTCTTTACACTCTCACATAATACCAGAACCAGGGGACATCCACTAAAATTGAGTGTTGGGCGGGTTAGGACAGACAAAAGAAAATATTTCTTTACTCAGCGTGTGGTTGGTCTGTGGAACTCCTTGCCACAGGATGTGGTGATGGCGTCTGGCCTGGACGCCTTTTAAAGGGGATTGGACAAGTTTCTGGAGGAAAAATCCATTATGGGGTACAAGCCATGATGTGTATGCGCAACCTCCTGATTTTAGAAATGGGTTATGTCAGATGCAAGGGAGGGCACCAGGATGAGGTCTCTTGTTATCTGGTGTGCTCCCTGGGGCATTTGGTGGGCCGCTGTGAGATACAGGAAGCTGGACTAGATGGGCCTATGGCCTGATCCAGTGGGGCTGTTCTTATGTTCTTATGTTCTTATGTAACCCTCTTGACAACCCACATTTTTTGCAATTCTAGGCACAAGTCGGAATTTTGTTGAAGTCTTTCTTGACCCGCCATACATGGCTGCTGTTGACATCTGGCTGGTGTGCTGTGTTGGCCTGTACTATTCCAGTTGACAGAAGCCAATGTGTGAATATTCTAGATCAAATCCCAAACTGTAAAACATAAATCACCTGGATTGCTAGTATTTAGTAAATGAACTACAAAGAAGATTTTCCCTAGGAGGAATAGGAGGAAGCTGATGTGTATATCTTATGCAAAATTCTTCTGAAAAACTATATCATCTGAAAAATTATGTAAATTATCTGAATGTATCTCATCTCTTCTGCATCTCTTTTGACTTAAATAAATTCTTCTGTTCTCCTCTTTAATGGTTATTAACCAGGGTTTCCTCTTATCCTTCATCTGGTTCTGAATTCCTTCTCCTGCAACTTTCAATACATTAGAAATCTTTTTTTATCCTACATCCTATACGATCCCTTAAATATTTAATATATAATTAGGAGATTTTGAACTCTTCTTTATAAAAGAGTTAAATTTTAGACCAAATGTGGGAACCCTGTGTTTTTTCCAAACTCTTCATAACATAGGATATATGCTACTATACTCTATTTGTGGAAGTAGGACAACATTCATGATGAAGCATTACCCTAATAAGATATTATGCAGGATTAGATCATCTTAAATAATTTTCATGCAAGTGGCTATTTCAGGAAACCTAGAGAAGTTACGGGGGGGGGGGAGCAAGAGTGACTGTCATGTGTATACAGCACTCAAACCTGGAATGTTATGTAAAGGCTAATTCATAATTTGAGAAAAACCTGGTAGATGACATGCATTTTTTGTGCACCAGTTCCTTGAGTTGCATTTTGTTCTTAACCAGAGAACTATGTTAGGGTAGAGATGGAGAATACAATTTAGAAAGCTGGACTGAAAGTATATTGTCGAGGATTTTCAGTCGCTCTCCTTTTGTTCTGCAATTGATCACTGGCACCCCCTTTAACCCTTATTAAAGGGTAAGCAGGAAATTCATGTTTTCATTCATCAGCCCATCCCACTTTAAAGCGTTCAATATATTCAAACAGTTTGCAAGGAGTAAAGCCAGAATAAACAAGAGGCCCAGTTAGTTCGTGGCAAGGTTGGGAAAAAGCATGTCCGATGCATGAAGCAAAGAATGGCGCTTGTTCCTGTACAGTATTTACACGGGGTGGCCAAGTTAATTGGGTATGGTTCTGTTTTTGCTTTATACATGACCTTGTATTATGTTTGTGGACCCACAGTTCATGCGGTGTCAGAAAGCGTTGGGAAAGTCTTCTGAACCGTATTATCAGCTGTTCAAAATTCCCTGAAAATATGACCATTCCATCTGCATATCTTGTTGCTGAAAGATGTTAGAAGCAGTAACTGAGAAATGTGAAATGTTTGCAATTCTAGTTTTTTTTCCCCTGTGGCTGTCTGAATGCTTTTCTTTTGTGTCTGTTACTGTCTCTTTCTCTTTTTTTCCCCTCCCCTTAAAGGCAAGCTCCTCACTGGCTATCAGGTGTTATGATGGGGTTGGAAAGCTAAGTTTAGGAGGGGTTAGATGGCGTAATTCCCCTGAATGTTGGGAAAAGGATGACTAAAAAAATTTATTTTTTGTTTTTGTTTTTCCGAGCTGGAGGATTCTCTGCATGACTTCTTCACTGATGGGATCATGTGCTTTTCAGGCTGAGATTTTATTAACAATTCAAATGGAAATTGAGGGCACAGGAGGAGCAGATTCTCACATAAACTTGATCTGTCCATGAATGCTGCTCTCTGTTTGCACTGACCCTGCCTGGCTTAAGACACTGCCTGTGAGGCCTGAGGGCCAGACACAAAGGAAGAAATGAAAAGCAAGCACATTCCAGCAGTCTGCACAAAGGCAATGGAGCAGTTTGGAGCAGTCTCCCCAGAGAGAGATCTTATCTCCTTGTGGCTAAAAGCCTTTCCAATGTTTATTTGTGCTTCAGGCATTCTGAGTTTATCATTTGATATGAAAATTTCAAAGTTGCTGCTGTGGTAGGCTTTGGCAGATCTCTTCAAATATTTTCTCAGTCAGTCTCTTCATATCCTTTGAACCGCTATTAAAACACCACACTTGATGAACATACAACACTATCCTGCATGGGTCCTGTAGTATGTTTTCTTTGCATCAAGATGTTGTTTGATTTTTGCATAATGAAACAAAGAGAGCTGTCTGCAGGAAAGCATGCTGATCCTGACCCAAAGGTGGGTGTGTTGACTGTCTCATGGAGGGACTGTACTGCATTTGGTGTCTTGCTCGTGTGGATTAGGGAGGAGAAGGGTAGCACTTGGGTGAAGGTCTAGTTGTACCAATTAAAATGTTGAGTAAGCTCGAATGACCTTGTGCTGCTGAGCCAGGAACATACAAAGCTACAGTGGCAGAAGGAGTGCACGAGGCAAGGCTGTTGTGGAGACATCTGCCCTGACATTGCTTCCCACCACTGACAGCTGAGGATGCTGCAATTAATCAGTGTGAACAAAACTCTGAGATCAAAACCAGGATGGGAGGAAGGGGAACAGGGTTACAAGCAAATAAATAAGTGGAAATATGGTTTGAGATGGGTCTGGGTTTTATTACCCTAATTTGCATTTGGCATTCTATGGCTGAGCAAATCTCCAGGAAATTATGCACAGTTCTTTTAACAAATAATTTCATTGTCTGCATTTTCCCTATAGAACAGCAAATTAGGTTATTTAATGATATGACTTTGATCCTTCAACAATGGGCTGTACATTTTCTCTTGTTTCCCTTTCTCATGTAGCATTTTGCATCTTTTTTCTTTTAAAAAAGCCCCCCAAACAATTGCTCTGATATAATTATAATTATATGCTCTGATATAATTTATTTCACAGCCATAGCACTGGAAGTTTCCATTTCTCTTAGTGTATGATGGCTTCCACAAGCTTGTCGAAACTGGAAAAGAAAATAGTGAAAGCCACTCATTAAGATAGTTTTCACTTGTTTCTATAGGAGCCATTTCATCCAAATTAATTGTACTATTTATGTCATTAGCAGTAATTGGTGACAAAATTGCTTTATTGCTTTTCTTTCTCATTAGGGTAATTAATGGTCTTACTATAGCAATAAAAGAAATAAAAGCATTAATAAATGCAAACCTTTCTAACATATTCCCTTCTTTCCAAACATTGTGTGCATTGTACAGTGTTTGATAGCTTATTGAAAATGGATAATTCTAATTATGACATTGCAGTTAGTCAGGGGATGTTTGGTGACAAAACTTGAATAAATAGAAGGTTTTTGGCACTATAATGAAGTCTTTCACTTCTTCATAATTCCCGAGCCAACAAAGACTCCTAGGTGATTTAGGGCACAAGCCTAACCAGGTCTACTCAGAAGTAAGTCCTATTTTGTTCAATGGGACTTACTCTCAGGAAAGTGGTTAGGATTGCAGCCTCAGTTTCTTATTTTGACCTGCGACCAGCCTGTGGCAGAGAATGCATAGCATTACATATTGTGTCTCTGTACTGTTTTGCACTCCAGTTGTCTACACCAAACAAACTCTACATCCAGTAATCATTATCTCTGAAAATTGGTCACTACTTATTGGTCACCACTTGCTCTCTGCTATTCACTTCTAAAAATTTTGCATAACAAGTTTTATAGACTGGAACTTTCACTTGAAACTTAGTGATAATTGTTAAGGTTATGTTTGAATGGGATGATTGGTGTAGGATCCCTGTTTTGTCCCAATGGGAGCAGGTTGCAAGAAAAACAGCAAATACAGCAGAGTACTTTCAGTAGATGTATTTGAGCAAGGGATATCACAAGTAGTCAGTTAGCAGTCCAAGAGTCAGCACGAAGAGCAGTCAGTCCAAGTATAACAAATCCAAATCAGTTTCCAGCAATACACAGTCAAAGAGTCAGTCCATAAGTCAGTAATAACATATACATACAGTATCCAACCTCCTCAGTCACTGGCAGCAGTTCCACAGTTATCTCCAACACCCCTACTGCTGCACTGGAAGCTCCAGCAGACTAACCTTATGTAGACAGCTTAACCAATCAGTGCTGGCTTGGTCACACCCAGGGTGTGTCAGTCCCAGGTGCCTGCTGATTCTGCTGACTCAGCAATCTACACCTGCTCCCTGAACCAACTTGTAAGCTGTGGCTCTGTTTCCCTCAGAACTCAAAGCTAACAATAATGAGTCACACATGCCATTCACCAACCTCTTCTAATACCACTACTACTTATTATGTTATGTTTTAAAAGGCCTCTTTGATTTTCCTCATTGATGGTTTCTTCTTTGCATCCTTTCTTTTGCTCTCCTCTCGTGTTTTGCATCACAAAACCTGATAAGGGGGATAGGATACAGTATGTACTGGAGCTGCTAATCCCGCCCCTTCCTGGACCGGATCTGCCCAAACCTGTTGCTGCCCCCAGCCCCATTACACCCCTTCTCTGCCCTTCCCCTGCACTTACCAAGTCAGGTGGGCACCGCTTCTTATGTTGGCACTGGCAGAAAGGCTCTAGTGTTCCTGCTGGTGCTGCAAACAGCTGTGCAAGTGTTTTATGGCACTATTGTGATGCCTAGCAGTGGTGTAGCATGCACCCTGCTCTTGCTGGGGGGGGGGATAGGATTGGGCCATGATTCTGCTAACACAGGCTCAATCCTGCAAAGGACTCCAGCATTCAGTCTCATGCAAAAAAGTCTGAAGTCAAGTCTTAGGAAAAAAGCCCATGACATTGAATCTGACTAAATGGGTTCCATCCCATCAGGAAGAGATGACAACATGATTCTTTGACCCAGGCATAAGCCTTCTGTAGCAGGACCACTTAAAGCGGGTCCCTCTTGGAAATGGGTTACAAGTCAGTGAAGCAGCCACTGTTGCTTACAAGTAATCTTCTGACTCAGCTCCCCAATAGGCTTCATTTCCTGAAGGATCAGTTGTAGTCCGAACTTCATCTCATACCAAGCTTCAACACCAGACTATGCTCTCCATTCCAAATTCCATTCATATGGCTAGATCCAACAGCTTACTGTGAGTTGTAATACCTAAACCAATATCTTGGTTTATAATAACCGTAAGCTTCACTACCAAACTATGGTCTCTGTTTCTGGCTTTTTTCAGTGCCTAGACTCTTCAGCATGAATGTCTCAAAAACTTTGGTAACTACCCTCAGTACATAACTTCTGGTTCAGAGGCAGTCTCAATCTCAGTACTTAGAAATGGTCTCCATACTGAGCTCCCTTTATTGGAACAGGCCCATACCTCCATACCTATCTCATACCAAATTCCTTCAGCACTTAGTTCTTAGCTTTAGTATCAGTATTTTGTTTCCATTTCATTAGGAAACTCAGCTTTCTTTTGTATGACAATTGGTTAATTCTTTGAAAATATGAACATTATGGTGAAAAATTTAAAATAAAAATCGAGCAAACCTATCATACTTGGTGTACATTTGTAGAGAAATGTTTGAAGATCCAAAATTCATGCATGTTTAATGAGTGCTTTATTATCCAGGATATCGGAAACATTGTTTAAAAAAATACTGTGTTCCTGGAGAATGAAGTGTGAATTTTTTAAATTTCTGTTTAAAGCATTTATATCTAACCTTACCAAACCTGGCAGGAAGTGGCGTACATCTATAACACCCAATAAAACAACAGGAAAGTTTCAAAAACTAAAAAATAAAGCAGAAACTCAACAATTAATAACCAACTGGAATCAAGAGAATGCAGAACCAACCAATCAAATCCTTGGCCAAACCGGTTTTATCTCCTCTTTGAAATACCAACTTAGAGGAGGCAGTTCAGATCTCAGCTGGAAACAAATTCCACAGACCAGGTACCATACCAGAAAAGGCACTCTGGTGAATCACTCCCAACTGTATGTCTCATATGTACATGGCCACAAAAAAGCCAGGAAGGAAATGTTTATTTCCTTACCTCAGGGCTGCATTGCAGCTGCCTCAGTGCTGGAAAGTTGGAGAGGACTGGGCTCCAATCTGTCTCTTTTCTACACTCTGGCCTAAAGCCAGATTGAAATGGATCAAGTTAATTGGTGTTCTCCGGAAATCCCTAGGTTGAGTTGCTACTCAAGCAATTGCCAAGCAATCCTAGGTGTGAGCCACATTTACTTTCTCAGGTACATGTGTTTAAGACTGCAGTCCAGAAAATCAGCCTGTCCTTAGTATTACTTCTTCAACACCTGTGCTGGCTGGAACCACCAGTAAATTTATCTAGTGATGGTGTTCTTATACAGCAGGTGTGTCCAGACTTTTTGGCAGGAGGGCCACATCATCTCTCTGACACTGTGTCAGGGGCCAGGAAAAATAGAATTAATTTACATTTCAAATTTGTATAAATTTACATAAATGAATATATTAGAGATGGAACTTATATGAGTGAATGAAGGTCTTGCAATAGCTCAGGGCCTATAAACGGTCCTGCACAAAGCAAGGCCAGCCTTTCCTTTGTTGCAGCTGCTCATCACAGACTTGAAACAGCAAGCAGTGGAGAGAGCCCTCAGCACGCAGCTCAAGCAAGAGGTCAAACAATCGCCCTCACACTCAGAGCAGTTGCATCGGGCCAGCACAGGCTCCAGCAAATCTCCAGAGGGCCAGAGACTCATTGGAGACTGGGGGCTCCCTGTGGGCTGGATTGAGAGTCCTCGAGGGCTGCAAGTGGCCCCAGGGCCGGGGTTTGGGCACCCCTGTTATACAGTCTTCAAGAAAGAGATCTGAAAAAGTGTACATTGGTCAAGTTGTTTCCATGCCTAAACCAGACCTGGTTATTTATTTTCTCTGGAACTATAACAAAAGTGGAAGGATATTTTCTTTCCCCCCATAGGAGATCAGTGTTGGGTGGAAAGACAGAAAGTGGTTCGGAAGTTGTTGTATTTTTTATTGGTTTCAGGAATGGAAACAGTTTTTAAACCCCTATCATGCAAGCTGGGTGAACAGAACAGCAGCATACTCATGTTTCAAATGTAGTATTCTTAATTAATGGTTTCATGTTAATGAAATGCTAAGTTAAAAGTTAATAAGCAGATTCATGCACTTCATGTTTTATATGCTTTGATTTATGTTAATGAATCACCTTGATAGCAGCAAGCACTGTAAAATGGGTCTGTTACTACACATGGTGATTCCTTTACTTGTGTGTTTGTTTTCCTTCTGATTAAATTAAAATAAGCAGAAAAAAGCCTAATGAATGCAAAAGCTTGAACACTTAATATAGTTTACAGGAAAGAATTGTCACCTGTCCAATAGTGTGCATGGGGCTGAGTTTGTATATGATTGCAGTAACTTTAAAGCCTGAAAGTCCACCCCCTTTTGTGTGGGCATCTAGCTTAGGGGAGATGTACAGCAATGTATTCCCCTTAGCAGGCATTCTCTCCTCCCTCCCTGAGTTAAAGCTGTGGCCTGTCAGTATATGGCCCAAGCGTCTCCTTCCTTAAGTGCTGAGGGTTGCACTGACCCTCCCCAAGCTGTAAAGCCTTTGCTGTTTGGAAGCCTTTGGATTTTGCAATCCAAGCCAGAGGACTCACCAGCCAGCTTCCCTGAGCTGGTAAGCCTCTTGGAATTATCAACTTTTGCTTACCACAGGATGCGTCCCTGGCTCACACAAAACCTGCCAAAAGTGACCAAAAGGCTAAAACACAGACCACCACAACCCTAATTAACAGTCTGGGATAGGCAAACAACCCACCAAGGCCAATCAAGCAGAAAAGAAAAAATTCATACCTGGTTTTAAAGGGGTAATTCCTTTAAATTACCCCTTTAATCTTGCAGGGCTAATCTCAGACTGCACAAAAGGAAGAGTGGGCAGGAGTCAAAAACTGGAGCCAAGCTGAGGCTTTGGGATCCAAGAGACTTTATAGTGGGACTTTATAGGTCAATACTAGCACGTTGAATTGTGCACAGAAATGTATGGGAAATTAGTGAAGATGATGTAGTAGGGGCATGATATGGTTACATGCCCTTTGTCCTGCCAGTTCACCCACAGTTTCCAAACATTCTTCATAGGCAGTCCTCTTAAAGTACCTTTAACAACAATCCAGTCTTGAAGTGAACAGTGAGTGGATAACTATAGTTTGCCTGGCCCAAACTCCATTCTGGGGTCAGATTGAAAAGGTTATAGAAAGTTTGTCTTCTCCAAAAATTCCTGGTGTTGGGTCACCCAATATATTCAAGCACCTTGGATGAGCCCAGGAATGACAAGTTGGAGAAGTGTGGTTCAGGAGCTCACAGCAGCTCTCTCAAAGTCAATGAAGCCTGGACAGTGTAGCAGAGAGAAGCTCACAGCAACATTCTAGAAGCAGGAGTGGCCAAACTTGCTTAATGCAAGAGCCACAGATGATAAACTTCAGATGTTTGAGAGCCACAATATTTAAGAAGCATTTAAACTCTTAAGTATATTTACTCAACATGAATATTAAACTTACTTTTTAATTCAGTGGACTCTGCTTCTACTCAGTAAATAATTATAAAAGTTGAAAATTTCTTCTTTAACTTTATATTAAAAAAGGAGCTCAGCGAATGTATTTCATAGAGCCTCACATTATACATCAAAGAGCCACTTGTGGCTCATGAGCTGTGGTTTGGCCACCCGTGTTTTAGAGCTTCTCACAATCTTTTCAGTATCATAATCTTTTCCTCTGTCTTTGAAAAGTCTCATAGTGCAAATACTAACTGGCAACTCAACACCCATGTATTGCATAAAACAAACAAGGATACAGGAGCTTGAAAACCCTTTACACCTTGCATGGCATATGGCAGCCGTTTTCAAACTCTCTTGGAGAGTTTGAGCCGCTCTAAGTTCTTGTGGGGGTGGGGGAAGGCAGCAGGGGTGGGGGAAAGGCAGCTGTGTGATCCCCAGGATCGCGCCGCCGCCTCCAGGTTGCCCCACCCCTTAAGGTGAAAGTGGCTAGAGCCCACAGGCTGGGACATTGTGACACCCCAGTTTGAAAAGCCCTGGCATATGGGAACTATTTGCACAGTGGTCAAATTGTGCTAGGCATTGGGAAATAGAAAAATGACCTTGTTTTCAGTTCTCACATTCTATAATAGAAAAATGTATTTCTGCAGATGTTCACTACATTATACTGAAGAATGTCATGGGAACACAAAAATAAAATTTAATTTGTGACTTATTTTAAATCCATTTATTTTTCTCATTTACCTTCACAAACAGAGGATCAGCAAGAAATTTACATCTGCTTTTTGTTAATGTTCTGTTCTCTCTTTAAGGAAAAACAAACATATGTGTTTTTTTAAGGAAAAAAACACATAAGCAGTAATAGACCTATATTGAACATGGAGGCCTATAGGTAGCTTTCACATGAATTCCATTAAGGGACCAACTAAATGTTATCAACATCAAACTGATCACGGTATTCAAGTACTAGGAGGGAAAAGTAATTATATATATTTTCTGTTCTAAAAATACAGAAAAAATACCTTCTTTCTTAAATCTGAAATTAGTACAGAGAAAGCAGGATACAGGTGGGGCCTCAATATCTGTGAGGGATCCGTTCTTGGATCCCTCACTGATACCAAAAATTGTGGAAAATCAAATCTGTGATTTTTGGCCCCTTTCTCTCTCTGAAGTCCACTTCAGAATGGTCTGTGCAGACTTCAGAATAGCCCAGAGAGGCAAAAATACTACTTCCAGGTTCCCAAGTGGTTTTTTTCACCTCTTTGGGCTATTCTGAAGCCTGCAGAAGCAGCAGGTAGATGTGCGCTGCCTCTCTGGGCTTCAGAAAGCTCTCTGGAGGGGACCAGAGCACAGCTCTGTGAGGCTGGCTCACATCGGAGGGCTCTAGTGGAGCTGAGTCTGGCTCAATGTGAGTCTGGGGGACCCACGTTGAGCCAGATCCATGGATGAAAAATTCACAGATAAACAGGCTCCACCTGTTTATTTTGAGAGTTGGAACCTGAGCTTGGACAAAAATGGACTTGTGATGTGTTGTGGTCTGTTTGCTCCTTCACTCTTTCCTCTCTTTGTACTCCCTTGCACTGGAAGAAAAAAAAATCCATGCTAATTCAGGAAGAGTATCTCAGAAATGAATAGGTGTCTTCTTGGACTGAGATGTAATAATCCAGACACCGCTCTCCAGAAGCCTTTGTTGAGTGACTCCACCCTGACTCAAAGCAACCAATTCCTCTCTATGGCCAAGATGTGTTGGTTGGGAGACAGGAACACCACAGCTGTCATGGATGAGACAGCTGCTACTCTTCCTCCATTCTCTCAACCATACATCCCTTTGTATTCCTGTTGTACCACTCTGAGAAGACGACAAAAGGGCTGGCTCCACTGTTCAATTAGTCTAACCTGTACCCTGGTCAGTTGGCTTGATAGTACTGACCCAATACGATCAAAGCTGGAGAGCATACCTCATTCCTATGGTCACTCAGAATGTCATCTTAAATGCCACTACTTCTGCAAAGTGGACAAAGGAGCACACTGATAGATGTGTGTGATTGCCAGTTATTTAAATATCTGATTGAGTTGAAAGTTGGCTTTATGCCATCTTGCTACATGGCCATTGTTCACTTATTGCAGTCAAGTTACATTATACATGTATTTTACTTGCACATATTCAAGTATTTACACTTGGCACAAGAGAGAAAAACAGCGTTGAAATAGTGTGGGTAGTTCTGCTTGCCATTCCACTCACCAAGTATATACTCCTGGGTGAGCATGAGATGAAAGACTGAAGCTGCTGTTTCCGAAGTCTTCTCAATTTCCACTTGTCTCTCATGGTGTGGTGTGGTTTAGGTTTAAAGAAACAGTACATATAGTAGAAGCTACCTTAAACAGTTTTAAGGTAGCTTCTACTATACAGTGTGCAATTTTCCCCTTAAGCACTGGCTCCAGAACATTCATTCATTGGTAGCTGTTCACATATTTGTTCTGTAAAAGCTCATGGTATCTCATTTATCTGTATCCAGTTAGAAATCTGCTGTTGTGTTAAGGCAGAAACACTACAATCCTATACATGCTTACCTGGCAGTAAGTTGCATTAAACTCAGTGGGGCTGTCTTCTCAGTAGACTTGCATAGGATTGCAGTGAAACTACTAATTGAGCCAGCTGGTGGAAGGTCATTTACAATTTCATATTGGCTCTGGAGATAGTCAGTTCCTACCAATCAACTCAGAGCCTAATCTTAAATGCTCCCAGCATTGGTGTGGGTGTCATAAACATGCCATAAACATCACATAAAGCATGTTTACAGCACCCAGTGAGTAGGGAGCACTGTTTGGGCCCATGCCAGGCAGGCACCAGGCCCAGTACCAGCAGGAGGAGGAGGATGCGCCGCCACTGGGGTAACCACTGAGTGGCAATGCAGCCTTTGGGGGTGGGAAGAGGGTGGAATAAGGGCAGGACGGGGGGGGGGGGAAAGAAGGAATCAGGGTGGGAGGGGAATGGAACTGGCAGAGCTCTGCTCCCACCAGATCTTGAACTCTATGTTGGGCTGAAAAGCCCAACACAGAGTCTCTCATGTCTGCACTGGCAAAATAGCTGATACAGACTTGAGAAGACCCATTGCCAAAAAGTTGCTGAGAGAATCTCGGCAGCTTCCCGGCACTTGCTGGATACAGCAGCTTTGATGCCACTGCTCCAGTTTAGGACTGCTCCAGCTTAGGATAGGACTGTCCATCATATGGCTGGAGAAATGTGACCTATTGATGAGTTTACCTTCAGGAATGCTAAATGATGGAGCAAGAATATAGTAATTCCAGTGTCCTACCTGGTAATGGGATCTCCAGCGTTCAACACCAATGGAGGGCAGCAGATTGGTTTTCAGGGAATCTTGGTGATTACAGGTGGAGCCTATTTATCCACGTTAGTTCTGTTCCGTGACTTGGTGCGATTAACAAAAATGCGTTGTGTTAAATCCCATAGAGTTACGCAAATAGGCTGCAATCTGACACTTCTGGATGGAAGGAAACTAAGACAGCTGTTATCAATCCCCTCCACTCCGTACTCAGCCCTCCCCGTTGCCAGCTGTCCCGCTAAGCTTTTAAGAGTCAAGCACTATGTGTTTCTACTCAGAAGTAAGCCCCATTGTAGTCAAAGGGGCTTACTCCCAGGAAAGTGTGGAGAGGATTGTAGGCTAAATCTCATGCTTTGCTTGGTGGGAAGGCTTGCTTGTGTCTGTGATAGCCTGCTCCATGGGGGGGGGGTTGCTTGTGTTGGTGATTGGCTGCACCATCTCGATGGTTTTTTTTTATCTCAGATGAAAAATCCGTGGATAAGTAGGCTGCACCTGTACTTACTTTAAGTAAATAAGCAAGCAAGCAAGTTGTCCCAAGACTTTAAAGAAACTAATAAACCACTGAGGAAAGCTTTCAAACTCTGACCTGCTAAATGCCATGGTTTATATGTTGGGTACTTCCAACTAATTTGTGACAGACAATATCTAACATTCTTTCTGACTGTTCCACTCATTGAATTGTATCAACTGTTAAACTATTAAGTGTTTTGAATCAAATATATTAACAAGTTTGTGCCACTTCTGTATGGGAACAATGAAAATACCATTTGGCCTCTAGATAACTACTTACTGGGTAATATTATATGTTGTAAAAACCTGGCTGTCCTTCCTGGCTGTTGGCAAGTCATAAATCACTTGCATAAATATAGAACGCAGGCTGACAAATTTTGTCTCTGTGTATGCTACTGACATTTGAAGACCTGTTTGCAATTTTGTGAAATATTTTTGGTAGAACTGAAAGGCTGATAATTCTTCAGCGCATTTTTCTAAATATATACTTTTGGAGAGAATCATACAATGAGATTTTAAAAGTAAAATGAACAGTGCAAAACTTTTAATATGACTGAAGGGGACGTAATGAAATTTCCAATAAGATTCACGACTGCAACTTTCAAATATTTCACTGTCCATTTTTAGTCGTTTTGCAGTTGATGGCTTGGCCAAGCCAGGGCTTTCCAGTGAAGGCTGGGATTATAACTGTGTCAGCCTTTGCATTTTGCACAGTGATGGGGTTATCAATAATGCATTGGAGAGCTTAGGAACCCTGTATACAAGGAATTCACAGCTGGCCTAGGTTTATTGTGAAACTTGCAGAATTGAGCTGAGAGGTCAAGTCAACTGCTTGTCACACAATCGGACACAGCTGGGAAAAAAATTGGTAAAAGGGGTGGGTGGGAAAGGGTGGAGTTCTACTGGAAGCAACACCACCAATATTGTAGATTCCTTCTTTTGTCAGAAGCATAACCATTGGGAATGGGCATGGTTAATATTGTTTGCATGAACGTGTTGGCCTAATGAATGTAAAAGTTTTATTGTTTTCCTGACAATTTTATATACTGTATTAACTAACAGCTTATAGGTTCTGCAGTAGTGTTCAGATGCCATGCTTAATGTTTCTGGTCACAGTGATGGCTGAAAGTAATAGAGCAGGGGAAAGAAGTGAGTGTGGAAATGCAAAGTTATCTCATGTTTCATTTTATCGATCTAATTCTGGTGTCATTCAATTAAGACAAAAAGTGATGGACAGACTGCATAGATTCCCACTTTGCTCACCAGTCCACTTCCGATAAAGCAGTTTTGAAGTGATGAGTATGGGGAGGGGTTGAATGAGGAAGACAAATCAAAGGTACTATGTGATCTGAATTAGAGATTAAAGATGTTTAAAGACAGTTCTGAGATCCGGTAACTGCTGAGTTTGCAATTGGCTTTGTCTTGTTCATCAACAAACAGCATGGTCAATGCAGTTTTAATTAAATGACCTACCTGTCTAACCATATAGACAAAAGCCTCTAGCTATAAAATGTATCATTATTACAGACAATCTAAAGAAACCATTGTTTTGAGGTTGATAACCATTCTGTTCTTTAAAAAAAAAAAAGTTTAGTAGTTTTCAGAATTGCTAGAAATAGAAAGCTGTCTGATGTCAATTTACCTCTTTAATTACAGTAAGTTGGTTTTGTTTAATGTCAAATTTTGTTATTGTTGTTATGAATACTTATATATCACCTTTCAGTGAGACTAGTTCTTTAAAGCTCTGTTCTCCTCATTTCTGGAGGGTCCTCTGAGCCTAGCAGAGGCCGCAGACATCTGTCCACAGCCTCTGCTAGGCTCAGACTGAGCCTTTCTGTTAAAAAAAACATGACTTCTGGTTTCTCCATGAAACCAGAAGTGACATTTTCATGCCTTATAAGGCATGAAAAATGTCACTTCCAGTTTTACGAAAAAACAGGAAGTGACTTTTTTTTTGTCAAGATGCTCAATCTGAATCTGGCAGAGACCGTGGACTGATGTCCCTGGCCTCTGCTGGCCTCAGAGGACCCTGCAGAAGTTCACTGGTATCTGCGGTTTCAGTTAACTGCAGAGGGTTCCAGAAGAGAACCCCCACGGATACTGGGGCACACCTGTAGTGAGTTCTCAAAGAATCTGGTATCTCTTTCATGATGAGCCTCTATATGAAACTTCAGATAGCAAACATGCATTTGAAATCCTGATGATGGAAGTGGGCAGAGGGAATACAGTGAGCAGGGGAATGGTTAAAATACTGTCTTTTACCTTTGCCTTTTCTTTGGCAAATTTCATACAACCCTGCTTTGTACAGAAGTGACAGATAGAATTCCAAACCCAAGTTGTCTGCAGAACATGTTTCAGCCTAACTCAGTTTTTGGATTGTAGTTTAAGGCTGCAATCCTGAATTTTCTTACTGGGAAGTAAATTTCACTGACATCAAGCAAGTTGAATTTCAATAAATATATTTAAGATTGTGTATTTTCTGGCAGGAGTTGCATGATGACTTTTACATATGCTTAAAAATATTATTACTTTTGAAGACTTAAAAGTATTGCCAAATGCACTTACCTTTAGGCAAGCAGGACACATCAGCGATCAAATTTTATTTTAATTTGTCTTCCTAGAGTTCTTAATTCACAACATACCAATCTCCTGTTCTTTGTCATATCTGGGGCCTCCCCAGGCCTCCCTATACCTTATAAGGCATTAAAAATATCATTTCTGGTTTTGATGAAAAACTGGAACTCGGGTTTTTTTCCCCCCAGTTACAGTCATTCTGAGCCCCACAGAGGCTACAGGCAGGAGCCTCTGTGGGCTCAGAAGACCCTCCAGAGGTGAGGGAAGCCCAGCTCCCCTCACCTCCAGAGGGTGGGAGGGCACCCCTTCATATCTGCAAATTTGGATATCTATGGAAGGTTCCATTCTGGAACCCCCATGGATATGGGGGCACACCTGTATATAAATACGATAAATAAGTTATAGCTACATAGGTAAGTTTATATGGGTCTTTGGCCCAGCAGCACCCAAAATGGAGGACATTTGGAACAGAAAAGAGAGCTGTCAATGTTCTACTGGCCACAATAAGCCCAGGGCTGACCCAGCCACAAGGCCAGTTGAATTTGTCACCCTGATAGCAAGCTAGAGCAGGCCACAAGCTAAATGCTGTATGCTGCCTTGCCCATTGCCTCTTGCCCACCTAGTGACCCCATCCTCTTGTCACATACTTTGAGAGCAGGTAGCTCCTCATTTCACTTCCAGCTCTGCCGCAAAATGGGCAGTAGAGATAATGCTGGGAACAGGGACGTTTGCTCCCAGCTTCTCTCTGCTGAGCCATTTTACAGAAAGTAACAGTGATGCTAGTGGTCAGATGAGGACGATGTAAGCTTTATGGGGGCTAACAAGCTGAAATTAAATCCGGATAAGACAGAGGCTCTCCTGGTTCGGAAATCCTCGATGCAGGTGCTGGATTATCAACTTGCTCTGAATGGGGTTGCACTCCCTCTGAAGGAGCAGGTTCGCAGCTTGGGGGTCCTCCTGGATTCGCAGCTGCTCCTGGATTCCCAGGTGGCGGCTGTGGCTAGGGGGGCCTTTGCTCAGCTTCGGCTGGTGCGCCAGCTGCGACCGTACTTGGATCGTGCAGACCTGGCCACGGTGATCCATGCCACGGTGACATCGAGGTTAGATTACTGTAACGCGCTCTATGTGGGGCTGCCCCTGAAGACGGTTCGGAAACTACAATTAGTACAGAATGCGGCGGCCCGTGTGGTCACCGGAGCCAGGCGGTTTGACTCTGTCAGCCCGCTTCTCCGGGGGCTGCATTGGCTGCCCATTCGTTTCCGGGCCCAATTCAAGGTGCTGGTTTTGACCTTTAAAGCCCTATACTGCTCTGGGCCAGGATATCTTAGAGACCACCTACTCCCGTACAATCCGGCTCGCCATCTCAGGTCATCAGAGAAGGCCTTTTTGCAAGTGCCGCCACCCAAGGAGGTCCGGGGGGTGGCTGCAAGAAATAGGGCCTTCTCGGTAGTGGCACCAACATTATGGAACTCCCGTCCCCTTGACTTGAGAATGGCTCCCTCTCTTGAGAGCTTTCGGCGAGGCCTGAAAACACTGTTGTTTAAACAAGCCTTCTGATTTCTGGCCTTCTTAACTTTTTATACATCTTTTAGTTTTACAGGCTTGATTCCTCGGTGATCTGCTCTTTTACTCTTTTAATCTGACTACTGTTTTTATGGCCCTGTAGTGTGTTTTTAAATGTTTTTATCTGTTTGTATTAATGTTTTTTAAATTCTATTGTTTTTAATATGTTGTTAGCCGCCCTGGGTCCCGTTAGGGAGAAGGGCGGGATAAAAATAAAGTTTTATTATTATTATTATTATTATTATTATTATTATTATTATTATTATTATTATTATTATTATTATGTGTGTGCATGCATGCTTTGTGTGCAGGTGCATGCAGTGGTAGGGGACAGGTTGCAGAATTTGTGGAGTGGGTGGCAGAGTTCGGGTGTGGGTTCTGGTGGTGGTGTGCCTTTGGTAGTCCCTGGTTAGGACTTTCAGGGATGTACTGGAAACAGAACAGGCTTGGGGAAGCGTCCCATCATTGCAACCTGAAAAGGGACAATAATGTCACCAGTGATGCTGTGTGCTTGCACTGACTCGTCCTCCATCCTGCACTTCCTACAGAGACCAGGAAGGAGAGAGGAAGTGGAGGAGAAGTAGAGATTAGAGTGGTGGGCTAGAGCAGAGATTCAGCTGCTGCTGTAGCCAAAAATGTGTCAGATGATGGAGGAGAAAAAAAGAATTAGCTGTGTTTGGGTAGAGACAGAAAGGGAAAGGGCAGACAGTTGGGTAGAATGGAAAAAAAAAGTGAAACTGAACTGTCTCCTCTGATTATCTAGTACATTTTCTACTGAACTACACTTTGTTACATGCAGATGGTCTTGTAATTCTCACACTTGATATAAAGCATTCTGGGAATGTCTGTGTCCATCAGCATGGAAGACTCTACAAAATCACTCACTGCTGCTCTGTAGAGCAGTAGGTTGCTTCTAAAATCTAGTTTGGCCTGATGGTGGAAGCTTGAAAGTCCTTCTCAAGGCAAGATTGTTTGGTCATTCATTTCAGTGCTATACAATCCTTAATGTAATACATGCATTCATTCAAATGGATCAATAATCTTTGCATCAAATGGGCAATCTTCTTAAGCAGGGGTGCCCAAACCCTGGCCCTGGGGCCACTTGTGGCCCTCGAGACCTCTCAATGCGGCCCTCAGGGAGCCCCCAGTCTCCAATGAGCCTCTGGCCCTCTGGAGATTTGTTGGAGCCCACACTGGCCCGGTGCAACTGCTCTCAGTGTGAGGGCGACTGTTTGACCTCTTGTGTGAGCTGTGGGATGAGGGCTTCCTCCACTGCTTGCTGTTTCACGTCTGTGATGCAGCAGTGGCAGCAAAGAAAAGGCTGGCCTTGCTTTGTGCAAGACCTTTTATAGACCTTGAGCTATTGCAAGACCTTCATTCATTCATATATGTTCATCTTTAATATATTCATTTATGTAAACCTATGTAAATTTATTCAAATTTTAAATGTAAATTAATTCTTTTTCCCCCCGGCCCCCGACACAGTGTCAGAGAGATGATGTGGCCCTCCTGCCAAAAACTTTGGACACTCCTGCTCTTAAGTGTCTGAAACTTATTACCATGTAATGAAACATGCTTCTCTCAGAGGTCTTTCTACAGGATCCCAGAAAGGGACCTCACGTACACATTGTCCATTGAGGGTACACGTGCAAATGTACCAAGATAACACCACCGCATCCATGTGTGCTTGCGTGTTCGTAACTATGACCCTACTGGTGTTTATTTTAACCGAACTTGGTTTGTTCTCCTGAATGTACAATTGAAGGTGCACAAGTGTGTGTTTCTTTTTCCACTGTATCTCAAATTCATTTTGAACTCACATTCTGGACAGGAAGAGAGTGCACAGAGATGTCTCTTTGAAATGCAGGCAGACTTTTTAACCCTTTGATTTATGCATGACGCAAATGGGAAGTGCATGATAACAAACAGGACGGAATCACACATGTTGTTATCTATTACTTGGGCGGGAGTAATTTGTACCCTGGGGAGGTGTTAATTTTTAAAGATCCAAATTTCTCCAAAAATAGTCTTTCTGCTCTGACAGCAAATGACTCACTTCTGTATTGTTTTGTCTACAATTTGATTGGTATGCTACTCCTGAGCTTAGTTTTATAAGGAAGCATAATAACAATCAGCTACCTTGGGGACCTCTTTGGAGGTAGAATGATGGGATATATATACCTGGCCACACAAGCAAGCAAGCAAGCAAATAAACAGTAAGCCTAAAACCAAAGGGTATGCATATGGTAACAGGAAAGGTGTGTGTGGTAGATTTGTATTGTTAGTGATATAAACAATATATAATGGATGCTGCTTACACTCCTGCAATCGCATGTCATGCAGCAATCATGCTAGAAACAAATACATTATTTGGGATAAGTGCCCCACTTTCCTGGTACAAAATCTGCTTTGACAACAAATGCATGTCATACAACATGTATTGGTTAAGTGGGGAATGAAGGTGCATATGTTAACCCATTTTTGCCTGGCCCACATGTGTACACATTTGATCTCTGTTGTGTATATGCAACGTTGGGCAGAAATGGCTTTTAAGAAAAAAGACTGAATGTAAAAGAAGGTTCCCCATCTTTTGGAGTTCAGTGTGCCTGTTCACCAGGCTATGCTGTGCATACTGATATTATTTAATTACAATACAAAGAAACACTTGTAGTTCACTGTGAACGAATAAAATATAACGCTCGCGCAGGGCTCCCTGCACCCCCAAGAGGCTGTGGTGAGTGCAGCCAAGCCCCTGGAGTCCCCTGAGCAGCACAATCCTGGGGATTTGGGGGGGGGGGGTTGGAATTGATAATTTACTAAACTATCCATCAAGGCTTAGTAAATTCCTTTGCCCACTCTCCGATTCTTCAAACATTCTTCAGCCATCAACACCCCACCCCACCCCAACACTGTCTTTACTCCTTTCAGTGGTGGAGGGATAATTCTCCTTCCCCAGCATTCTGGATACAGCACTTGATGATCCATGATTAAAGGTCATTGTGGAACCTTTCTTGCTGGGGTTATAATACAGTACTTGTAAGAGCTATTGCAGTGGAAATCACTGTCCCAAAGACTACAGGTCCCATCAGCACATTCACATTTCTTTCATCCTGTTAGGAGAGAAGCTGGGGAAAGCTCTGTTACATCACACTGTAATAATACTACAGGTATAACCTAATTATTTCTTACCTGCTGTTTTATCTCAACGCAATAAGGGCCCTTTAAATTAAAGGGGGAAAAGTCCTTTTGCAATAGCTTTGTGAATGCAAGAGAAGGCGGTCTTCTTTCATCACCATTATAGGGACAAAAGGTATGGCATGGTGTGGGCTGCACCTATGCTTAGGTCAAGAGAGATATCCTGGTTAAGGAACCTGAAAAGGCTGTCCAGGTGGCCTGGCCATTGGACAATTAGGTTTAATTTTTATTTAGGAAGATGTGCTTACAAATGAGATTATGCCAAGGTGGAGAGTGTGAATTTGCAAGAACTTAGAGGAAGGTGACATGCCTTTATTAGCATGATCCTGATTAGAGGGAATCATGCCTCATCTCCTCCAGGCCACAGTCCTGGCTGATTCTCAGGACTGTCAGGTAAGGAACTATGATGGAGTTAGCAGAGCCAATGCACATTTTGGTAAGTGAGGTCAAAAGTAGTTGAAGTGTCCATACAACTTTGCTGATCCGTTGCATTTTTTCATATTCCCTCTTAGAACTTAGCAAATTAAATTGTAATTAATAAAATGCTGTCTCAGTCACCTTCACTAGTCCAAAACACCTGAGTTTTGGCCAGGTGGAACAAATTTCATTTTTCCAATTACCTTGCCTTTTCTTTCTTTAATCAGACCCTTGTTTTGATGACAGTTTCTTCCTTTCACAATACTTTTCCACCTCTGTTCTCACACTTATATGTCACTCTGCCTAATATTCCCCAATATTGTTCACTTACAGGGAAGGCTTAGAACCCAGCAGTTTCTGGGACTGAAGAGAAAGAAGCCTTCTGGGCTGCCTTAGAGCCACTATTGGCTGACAGGAAATAGGAAAACAAACAGGTTCAGGAGCTGTGGGAAACACACACACACTAGCACTGCTGCAGGCAAGAGAAACAGTGGCAAGGAAACACAGCTGAATTAGAGGAATAAGATGTTTACACTTACCTATTCGTGATTTACACTGGGGGGGGGGTAATTCAAGTCTCTCAGTACTGGTTTTTGCACACAATGCCTCACAACTATGTACTGTTGGTGTTCAAAGCTTGTTGTGTTTTGTACAGTACAGTACGCATGCAAAGTCTGTCTGTCTGTGTCATGTCTTTTAGAAAGAAGGCAAGCAGTCTATTCCAAAACTTACCATTATCTTACTATTTTTCACTTTCCTTTTATTACATATTATTAGATCTTGTTTCTGAATCCCAGGAATCTCAGGGCTGATATATGTACGGAAAGAAAAAGTATATCCAATTTGTCTAGCTACCCAAATTGGAGACTGACAGCCCAATCCTATCCACACTTTCCTGGGAGTAAGCCCCATTGACTCTAATGGGACTTACTTCTGAATAGACATGCATAGGATTGGGCTCTCACTCATTGGTTGTCTGGTCTAACCATACAGCTAGCAGGTATACAGCTAGCAGCTAGCAACCAATCTGGTAACCAACCATACAGCTAGCAGGTACTCAGCCTGCCCAACGTAAAGCAGGTAGGGAATTTGTACCTGAATTTTCCCTCGTCTGGCATTAATGGCAATTTGGAAAGAGGTGATTTTGATTTGGGAAATAGTGTGAGGGGAGATGAATTAACCCTAGCTTCCCCCCTAGCACTGCTGTTCTGATCAAATTCAACCTTCCCTTGTGCCTTATTTTAAAGAAAAAGAAATAAGGATGTACAGTCACATATTGCCCATGCACTTGATGACTAGATGACTAGATGCAACATATTCCCATCAAATATCCCATCAAAAGCCAGATTCAAAGGAAAGGGAAATGGAGCTAAATGCTGCGCATGCATTGAGAAAGATCCTGAAACTGTGACCCATGTGCTTTTGCACTGTCCTTGGTACAATGATCTGCGTCAA
The DNA here is from genome assembly GCF_035046505.1 of Tiliqua scincoides. Classification (NCBI taxonomy): domain Eukaryota; kingdom Metazoa; phylum Chordata; class Lepidosauria; order Squamata; family Scincidae; genus Tiliqua; species Tiliqua scincoides. Next base: position 53,526,628 of record NC_089823.1, read on the forward strand.
ACATATTTAGCCCCATATTTAGTTCTCCTATCTATAAAATAGGGCACAGATATTGTTTGCGATCTACTAGCCGCCAAGGGTGAGGATCTTGAGCAGTCAACAGCGATACATCTACAACTAGTCACTTCAAAGGAGGACAGCAATATCTGGAACCCAGAGGATAATTTCGCAACATGCAGATTAGCCTATTGTGTAATATAGTAAAGGTAAAGGTTAGCTGGTGTGGCCTGTTAGAGCTCCTCATAAGAAGCTGCCTTTTTCTCTCTGTGCTATGAGTTTGTATCCAATTGCTTATTTTTATGTCAATAAAGGTAAAGATTGCTCATGTATCATGTTATTAGTCCCCAACGATGCATTTTCTCACAGGTGTGGAAATGTTATATTTCTGAATGTTTAAATGGATTTATAAATAGTTTTAATAATTGATAAATACCTTTGATAATCTAAGAATTGCAGACAGTACAGATTGGGTATCCCTTATCCAAAGTGCTTGGAACCAGAAGCCTTTTGGATATTGAATTTTTCCGTATTTCGGAATACTTGCATATACATAATGAGAGATCTTGGGGTTAAGTGATAAGGGATGCCCAACCTGTATTTGTAAGGATGAAAGAACAAAAATAACAACAGCCTTCTTAATTCTCATCATTACTGCTTAGGTATCTTCCTAGATAACATTTATACCAAAAGAAAAGATTGTTCAGAGATCTTAGCAAGTATCCAAACTATAATATAGGAGATGCTGAACCTATGTTGCTCAATACTGCAATCTTGATTGAGTACTGTCTGCAGTTGTCAATAATGCTCACAGTAGCCTGCATATGTAAGGTGTAAACACGAGGGAGATAAGGTGATTCAGACCACAATGGGAAACACCTCCAACAATTACTATGATTCTGGAATGCCTTCTTCTCAAGAGTTAAGTTTAGGCTTCAAAACCAAATTGATATTATTTTACATAATGCTAAAACCCCATGGCATTTTATAGAATGGACATGCAGCAAATTAAAGCAAAGATTTTTTTCTTCTTCTTTTTTAACATGACTCAAGACCAGTTCTAAACAACATAAAGCTCAAAGATTGACTTGTGGTCCTTTCCCAGGTTGGAGAAGACAACCTGGGAAAGGGTTGATCCAAGTTCATCAAAAGTGGATAATTGGTTGAGAAAATACTTGTCTCTGTGTTGGCAGTGCTCTTTTTCTCCTTGGTTTCAGGAAGAGTGTGATGGAATTAGTATTCGTTTGTCTAGCTCAGTGATTTTCAACCTTTTTCATCTCATGGCACACTGCCAAGGCACTAAAATGGTCAAGGCACACCACCAGGTTTTTGACAATTGACAAGGCACACCATGCTGCCAGTGGGGGCTCACATCTCCCATTGGCCCTATTAATAAATAACCTTCACCCAAATTTCTGTGGCATGCTTGTGGACCACTCGTGGCACACTGGTGTGCCACGGCACACTGGTTGAAATTGGCTGGTCTAGCTTGTAGCAGCCAGCCAGCCAAGTAGCCTACACAGCCTTCCTGCTTCTGAGATCTCCTCCATGTGTGAATTACTGGGAGTGTTATATCCTTGTGTGCTACTGCCACCCAGCTAAGGAGGAGGAGAGAAAGGGTGAGGGGGAGAGTAATAGAGCAAAAGAAAAGACTAAAAGAAGAAAGAGAGTACATTTAGAAATTAGAAAATGGGAGGCAGAAAAACTTGAGGGATTGGGAAAGAGACAAAGAGGTTGAAATGGATTAGGCACAAAGAAAACCATGGTAGCACAGAGAACATGAGGGCTAACATGAGGTGCAGACAGACCAAGGGGATGGGGAAATAGTAGAACAGTGCAGAAGAAACTGATGGGATGCAAAGTATGGGAAAACAGGAAAAGAAGGGGATAATTGTTAGATAGAAATGAACATTTTTGCGGGTGCAGATACAGAAGAAAGCATGTGTTATGAGGCATAGGAAAAGTAGAATATAGTGTTCACAGAGAGAGAGAGAGAGAGAGAGAGAGAGAGAGAGAGCTGTGTGGCAAACACAGAAAAGGGTAATTTAAAAAGAATGTTTTAAAAATAACTTGCTGAACTAAAATTACAAAAAAATTTTTTCCCTGTTTCGTGCAGCAGAGGTGAGTTAATAAAAATGAAACCAAAAAATGACCCTCAGAGTAATCTGAGTTGTACTTCCCTGCTCAAGAATGATCAATTAAACCGACAACTACAAGTTGTGTAGTGGTCAATAAGGTCCAATAAACTATTAAAATGGCAATATAAGTGAAATTGGTTGTATCAATGGTGTTTCTTATGCAAGACAGCCAGATGGTAATCCTTGTACTAAATCACAGCCCAATCCTGAGCTGCCCGGGGCATGCGGCTTTCCGCTGCATCCTGCATGCCTCAGCCTGCCGTGGGCAGCACCTTGGGAGAAGGAGACGAAAGTAAGGGAAACAGCCCCACAATGGGGCTACTCACTTTACCGCTGACCAAAAGGTTGACTGTAAGGTAAAGCCGTTCGTGTAGGGCGCTGAGCCCCACATGAATGCCTTGGATCTGGTGGAGTGGAGCTCGACAGGACTTGCCTCTCCCCCAGCATGCCTCCCGCCTGCCCTTTCTCCGCCCCTTGCCTCCATGTCACGCCTCCTCCCCGCCCTCTCTCCGTCTGCCTCCCCCCTCCCCAGAACGCCCCCTCCCCCTCCCCGCTTCCATGAGACCACTGAGCAGCATGTGTGCTGGGTGTGTGTCCGGAGCTAGCCCAGCTCTGGCCCAGCGGTAAGCCTTGCAGATGTGCCTTATGGCACATTTGTGACAGTACACTCTGGCACAAAGCCGGAGTGCCGAGCTCAGGACTGGGCTCTCAGGCTCTTAGGCTGCTTCTGAACTTGGAGCTCCACTGCTGATCTTGCAGAATGAACTGTCCCAGCACAGAATGTGCCCATTTGAAGTGGAACATACATTATAACCCAGTGTATAGACAGATCTCCTCAGTAATAACCATCTGCAGTACAGATGGGTTGTATTAGCATTGCTGTTTTCTGATTAATACAGTCTTTACTCATTTCTAATAAAAAATAATCTTTCTCTGTGTACTCGGAACATGTATACATCTAATACAACAGAACAACATAAAATACTATGAAACCATCTGTAAGTTTGCATAGGACAAGTTTACTATATTGTTTCCCAGTATGATGTAGCATTCATATTTAAAGGTCAGTTAAAGTGCCTGGTAGTTTTGGAGGAAGGATAGTTTCTCTTCTGAATAGCTTGGTCGTAGTTCTCTTGTGAACTTAAATTAACAGTTTGGACAAAATTATTTTACAGCTAGCTGTGTATTAATTATAATAATTGTATAATGTATGAAAAAATCATTTTATAAATGTTAAGGTGGTTTCAAAGGGATTCATATTGGACTTGGCTCTTGCATTCTATTTTAAGTGGAATTGATTGTCTGCATGTAATGAAAATAACAGATTGATCTCTATTCATAGTTAGAAAGAAGTAGAAAACGTATCCTTTGATGTGTCCCACTAGTCTGTAGAATTCTGTATGAAAACATAATTGGGGAAAATAGTAATAAAGACAGTTTATTTCCAATTTCCAAAAGATCACTAAATTTGATGATCTTATTCTGATTATAGCATTTGAAATTTTTTTCTATAGCACATTTTAGATGACTGCTTTTAAAAGTAATTGTTTCCCACTTTGTGTAATACTTATGTTAAATAATGTCTCTGAATTAAGATACCAGTTTTTATGTATTCCCTTAAAATACAGGTGATTCAAAAGAAGTAGCAGTTGTTATACATTCTTTAAAACCATGTTGAGATGATTGTTTTCTGAACATGATATGGAGATTTGTTGTTGCTAAGTACTGACAAGAAGGTTACCCATTTGACTCACATCATGAAAACAAGCTGAGTCAAGATATAGTTGAAAAGGCATTTTATTTTCAATTGTTCAACCACAGATATAAACCTAAAGGGAGATTATGTTTTCCTCCATGTCATAGCAGTTACCTCTGCAGCAGAGGTCACAAAGCTTTTTCTGTGGGCATCTGAAGTTATTCTTATGTTTTGCCATGAGAGTTAATGGCCATGCCTTGAATTATCTGATTTGCAAATTCCATCACTTTGTTCCAGACCAAGAAGAGATAATGAGGTACATACCACGGGTTTTTCAGCCAGTCTTGGACTTTTATTTTTGTGGTCTTGAATTTGGTTTCTGTTTTGGGTAAAACAGTTTGCCGTAATGAAGCAAAAAACAAAAGAGGCTATCTCACACTTTGGATTGCCAGGGTTTCGTTGTTGTAGCTTCCAAGAGCTGCCTATTCTTCCCAGCCCACTTGATATCTTGCAGGTTGTGGCAGAACAATTCACAGGAAAAGCTTAGACATTGAGCTTGCATGCTTCTTGACTCCATTCTAAACCCTTTGTTCACACCAGGGTGGCATTTCTTTCACGCAGCATGTGGTAGATTTGACTCCTCTCCAGCTTGTCTTATAAAAATCAAAGTATTAAAAAAAACCCACCCAACAAAACAACACTCCAAATGTTTCTTCTAGCTCCCTCAAATCTAAATATGTTACACTGAATATGTTTCAACTGCTATGTGGAATGTGTAATAATGATATAACAGGGTCAAGTGAAAGAAAACAGTCTGAAAGAAAAATGCTCACTCACAGTTTGAATAATGACCTAAATGTTTGTTCATATTTACTTAACAGAGATTAGCAAGATGTGGATTCAGAAAGTTTTGTATTCATTCAGACATGAAAATGTGTTTCATCACAGAGTGTAATTTTGGCATACAGGTATTTTACAAAGTTTGGTTGCTGTTGATCTACAATATTTATCTGGTTTAGATCTGGTTTAGATGTAACAATGCAATGTTAATTTCTAAGGCTATTATAATGATTAATTTCTTAAAAAAGATGTTATTCCGATGGAGTGGCAAAAGCTGCTGAAATTGCTGCTTTTAATGTATTCTCTCATTAACCATGTCTTGGTACAATATGAATAACAGCAGTCACAGTCTTCAAAAAAATATTCATTCAAGACTTAATAGAAACCTTTCATTTTAAAACTGGAGGCTGCTAAGCTCTTAAAGATAATATTCTCATACAGATTAAATGGAGCAGATGACAAAAGTTTAAAACAAATATCAAAATTACTATTGTATGAATTGTAGCACTTGATATTTTCCTGTATGCATGTCACATAGAAATAGACATAGATGAAGGTTTCATGTGAAAGGAAGTTGTTTTCTTTTTGTTTCTTGATATGAGCAATACGTATTACCCTGCTCTCATAGTGATAAAATGATTGCTGAGCACTTTTTATTTGCATCCTTAAATGTTCTCTAAGAAAGAGTTGCAGCAATGTTGGCTTATGCCTTGAACATCTACAAAATTGAGACACAATGTGAAAATATAAATATTTCAATGTATTGCCTAAACATTGTCTTTTACCTGTTTTGACAAATTTTCTGATGTGAGAGATCATAAAATGGCATTTCAATTTGTAATAAAATTACAGAATGTGCCATAATGGACAGCAGCTTCTTTCAGTGTTTGGGGTAATATTAATTCAGATGTTTATTTACTCTCCAGCAACCATACATTTGGGAAAACATAGCTGAAATGTTTACTATGTTGTTCAGAAGCTAAATCAGTTTAGTTATGATTATAACAACAGCCAATTCATGAACTGAACTTCACTTATTATTGAAAACATTATTTTTAAATTAAGAAACAGGTCTGACTGCTTTATTTTTTAATACATTTTTAATAAAATACACACTATGCAGAAAACATCTGCTAACAAGAATCTCATGGTGTTTTCTTTTTCTAAAAAACATATTATATTTCCATTTAACCTTATTCATGTTTTGCAGATTTTAGCTTACAGAATACTTACAACATGATTTTGTAGTGAAACTGAGGTTAAAAAAACTATAGCATTTTAAAAAACCCAAAGTGTTAATGTAAACACCTTTTCCAGTAAAGAAAACAAAAATGTAGAAAAGGCAATTTTTTAAAATACTTCCATATTAAATTATCAGGATCCTGTTAGTTTGGGTAAAATGTAGTTTTAAAGGAGAAACATCAAATTCGTAAGAGAGAACATTATAATAAACAATTAGCGAAACTCTTAATTCACAAATGAGCCCAATTATTTCTAAAGATTCAAAACATGCAAATAAAATAAACATGTAATTATATGTAAATCATATGCCGAGATCTAGTAAGGCATGTAAAAGAATTATCCTGTGAAGTATTTTTACAATTATAGTCTTTCCTATATTGGAAAAGAAAAGTTTAGTACCAAGATTAACAAATTCACTATGAAGCAGGATTAGTAAGTGCATGAAAATTAGTTACCTACTTTTATAGAACAAAAGTTACTGAAGAAATAGTATGATCTCATTTCATTAAGATTCTGTCAAATGAAGAAAAAATATAGCACAAATATGCATCATTATCCGTTCCCAAAAATCCAAGTTCTTTGCTTTTGCTATTTATCTTCATACTTTCTTCAGGTTTAATATTTCTTCTAGCATGTGAAATCCAAAATCTTGAGCAAACCTGTGTTTGGGTTTACATTGCTTTTCCAGTCAGTGGCCTGTTCTTTACATTATTTGAATCAGAGTATACGTTCTCTTCTAAAATTCTGCTTGGAGTAATCCTCTTCTACTTAAGTCTGGATGAAAAGAGAATTCATTGTGAATTATGTTTCATCTGTCACAATAACCTTCTTTATTCTTTAGTGCACCTCCCCTTTGCCTTTGACAATTAGAGAAAATAGGTATGTCTTCATGTATAGAGAGACTGGTATCTCAAGACATATATAGATCCTGATGACATATATAGATAGTGCTTGCTAAGCAACACCCTGAAGAATATATAAGCCCCTTTTTGAATCTGAATTTTATTAGACCAGAGTAGAGGCAAGCATACTTTACAATGAACAGTCCTTGATAGTTGTCAATGGGTTAACATTTTTTTTTTTTGACAAGTGGTGGTCACAGAGATTTGGTCATAGTATTTGAAGATGAGCAAAGCATGATTATCAGCAGATTTTAGAACATTATTTTGCATTCTTGGGGCATTTTATATTCAGAATTGTTTAAAAATCCAAATATATTTGAATGTATGAATTGGGTTTGAATCATACACAAATAGTTTTCAGAGGGTTCTTTTTAATTTTTGACCTCCTAAGAGACTTTTTTCCCCAAATAAAGCACATTGGTAGATATTTTGCTGAAGAGAACACTGGTCAGTTATTTTAATATCTAAATGTAACTGAATAACAAGATCGAATAACAAAAATTAAATCTTTATGTTCTTTTTTACACATCTATGAGAAACCCATATCCTATTCCACCATTTTTTAACAAAGCGATGTTATTCCTCCAACTGGTTACTTTGCCATTCTTATATAAGATGAATTTAAGGGTTTTCTGAATAGAATTAGCTTTATTATAACTGTGTACTAATCAAAACACTAATGGTGTGATTTAGAATACTTTTGTTGCTAAATGTGTGTCCACTCACATCTTCAGTCATCAAACACATACGTTTAGTTAAGGAGTAAACCTCAGACATGATCACCTAAAAAATAAGTTTAAAAACTCAAAAGATAAGGCTGAGGAATGCAACCTGAGGGAAAATGAATTTAGTTGCTTATGAAAGCTGAGGAAAATGAATTTGGTTGCAGTGGAGTCTCTTAACATCAAGAAGTAACTGGATAAAATAAACGAGAAACAAATACCTAATGAAGAACGCTACTTGGGAGTAAAGGAAAACATTTTGGCCCTTTGCACAGGTTTGGGCTCAAAAGTGCTTGCTAAGCTATCTATTTCACACATGCAACGACAGAAGGTTCGATATTCATTCGATCGATGAGTGAAAAGGCACAATGGCAAAATCAGACAGACTTCTTTTCAAATACAGATCTCCAATGTCCCCCCACAGTCTGCAGTTGCACGGCTGGTGGTGTGGCACAGACGGAGCAAGGGTTACATCAAGGCTGTTCTCTGGACCGTGCAAAGAGTCTAGACCGATGACCTGCAGCATCATGCCCTTTGAAGAAGAGGCAAGTTTGGTCATGACGAAGAAAAATCCCTTTTAACAATAGGGAGCAGCTCGTGGCTGCAAAGAGGTAAGCAGGGGTAAGCAAAAAAAAAAAAAGGCATCTGCTTCCATGGTTACAGGCCAACTATGAGGACCTTGCTTTTAAGAGAGATGGTTCTCATGCTCCCTCACAGCTTATGCCATGCATTATAAGCAAAGGCAGGCTGAGCTGAAATCCGCATAGATATTTCAGAGTAAAATGATACGCGAGCACATGGCTGTTAGCAAAAATAGTCACATGACCGTTAAGAAGCAGGCTTGTGCTGTTTCAGAATAGAGTACTTTTCTCCAACCCAAGACTAGATGGAGAAGAAAAGCATTTGTGCAAAACAAATGTTCATATGATACGTAACATTTTCAGTGTTTTTATCTATTAACAGAGAAAAGGTCAAGGGTTAAGGTTTTCTTTTTGTGAAAGGACCACAAACCCTTTTGTTAAGAAAGCTTTATTGAATGTCTTTTAAAATAAGATTTTGCTTTCTTTCAATCTGGACTAATATTATAAGTTTGATGAAGATGAAAACGCTTTATGCCATTTTGAATGAATTTTCTTCTTGATACTTTGTTCAAAATTTTTGTGCACAATTAAACTTGTTACTTGTACAGAGAACTTTGAAAGAATTTATGAAAACAGTTACTTCCTAAGAATGCTTTTTTTCTCTTCTTGCATATTGGATACATCTTTTTTGCAATATTTTTTCTCGTTCTACTTTGCATTTGCATCTTAATTTTTGTTTTTTTCTCTGAAAATTGTAAATATGATTTAGTACACCATAATAATACTTTTAGAACGGAATTGATGTGTGTTAACAACGTATGACACTTAAAAATATCAGCCATTTGTGACACCTGTAGAATTTCATATATTTAGAGTACCATAACAGTATTCGTAAGAAAATCATTTTGATGAAGCTTCTAATTTTTTTTCTGTGTGGCTGTACGATTAGGAAAAGTATGTTATTTTACTTTCAAAAGCCTGTAAATGCCTGTTTATATTGTTAAAATTATTTATGTTGGAGAATTGGGTTCTCCAAATATACAACACTACAGAATGTCTGTAAATTTGACAGTGCAATTATGATATGTACATGCGTATTCTGCTGTCAAGACAGTGTTTTCTGGTATGTAGATTTATCAAATTTAAATCAACTTAATTATTACATAATAGAATTGTGTGATTTCTCAGACTACATTATAAACTATGTAAGAATGTTTATGTCTCGGAAGTCCATAGTGTTTGCCTGGATTAAAAATGCATGGGTAGCCATACAATCACTTGGATAGTGCTAATGCTGTGCTTTCTTAAAGAAAAGCTTTTTTGTATTTATTGGATCGCTTGAAGGGAGAGGAGGAAAAGGGTCCTAAACATTTAGGAGAAAAATTGGAGTAACATAAATGTTAATTATTGAGTCATATCATCTTAGAAAAGAACGCTTTGTATTCTGTAGGCAATTTATGCTCCGTGTATTAATTATTCAGTTCTCACCATGATTGCAGATTGTACAGGTTTTTCCCCCGGTGATTAATTTGCTTAAGAAAAAAAAACCTCAGAGCTGCTCTCCCTTTTTTTTTTTTTTTAATATTCAGACTTAACAGTACTGATACACTGTGTAATACTAATTATGGCAAAGTAGCATTTGTGCATAATGCTTGTATTACTAGGAAAGCTCAAATACATTTCAGTTTTAAAATGGCTGGCATAGATACTTCTAACTTTTCATCCTTGCAATACTGTACACAAATAACTATGTAGAATTGTAACCACTGGGATACTATTAAAACATAGACAATTATACACTGGGATATTTATAAAGTGTATTCTCCAGCTGAAACCTTTCATTACGTAGCTGTTGTGTTAGTTCATCTGAATGAAGGATCTTGAAACAAAGATTGGGATGTGAAGCATTTTGCATTTTTGGTTGTGTGTGTATGAGAGAGAGAGAGAGAGAGAGAGAGAGAGAGAGAGAGATGTGGCTGCATTTTGACTTCTTTGAATAACCTTTTCTACAGTAAAAAAAAAAAAAAGGGAGGGCAGAGCATCACTGTTGTCATAATGACCAGCAGTTTAGTATTTTTGCTTATAGAGATAATACTTTATTAGTTCTGAAAACATAATCATGAAGCAAATCCAACAGAGTTTTACAACATAAACTTAAAATAGCTTTGGGGGAAATCAGTTGGAGGATGTGTGGTTTTTTTTGTCTAGAGATATTTTTTACTGCTTATACTATCTCCGTCCACGCTAACTTTTCTAAGCTAAGCTTTTATCCTGATATTGAACCCACCCAGACAAGGGAATGAGACCTCTTACCAGGGGAATTTTGGTCTTATGTAACATTTAACCATCTGGGAAAGACAATTTTACCATGCAGCAGCAGCATGGTGGAATCATCATTGGCATGATCTCAATCATCTTGTGGTTTGATCATTCATTCATTTCAATAGGCTAATCAGCTCTCTTCCTGTTGAACATGAAGACATTGAATGTGACCTACTCTGTAGGTAATAAAATCAGGTAATACCGTGCAGACATGTCTCTGTGAACTACCTTTTAGGAGTAAATACAAGTTACACTATCTAATTCAGGGTCTACCTGCATGTTATACTCCTTGCTTTATAGCTATACAAAATTAGCTGGTCTAGATAACGAGTGATAGAAGCTCATCAACCAACAGCATTTTTTTTGTTTCTCAGCATAATGTCAATTCAAATAAATCAAATGTTTTCTTGACTGTCTGGAAAATGCCTTGAAAATTCTCTGTTGTCAGAGCCCGGCTACTTCCACATAGTTAGAGCACAACTGTGTAGGATTGCAGTCACAGAGTAATATGTAGCTAGGCTCACAGCTCCTGGAAGCATTATCGAAAGGTGTCAGTGGTTGCCTAGTAACTGCAGATTTTCCTTAGTTTCTAAGCCCTTCCAGGAGTTTTCTCTCCAGATAGCTATGAGAAGGCAGCAGTAGTGGCTTACAGAGTTCAGTCTTTTAAAGGAATTCACAGTATGTCCCAATGGTAACATAAGCAAAGATTATCTACCATGAAGTGCCTACTTTGTAGCAGGAGGAACCATGTTATATAAATCACTCTTCAGTGAAATTCCAAAGAGGAACATGGCTCTGGCATTAGTATGCATATTGAAGAACTTCCACTTGGTGTGCTTTCCCCATCATGTTCAATGGGGAGCTTGTGCAGGAGAGATGGGCATGTGCATGTAAAACAGATCATTTTAATTTTTATTCATGATTTAGACAGAATATTCATAAGCCACTTTTCAACAAGGAAGTTCTCAAAGCAGTTCACATAGCAAAAAGGACACGCACTTGGTGCTTGAGTTCACATTTAGACTCGCATTCAGATTGCACATTCAGATTACAATGGAAATGAAAAAGGCGGTGCACAAATTCCTATAATGTCCGAAACACTTATTCATCTGCTTGAAATATCTGGGGTGATAGTTCTTGAAATAGCTGCAGCTGCCCTATGTGTAAACATAGTTAAAGAGGAGGAATTGTTAGTAAGCAAAAGTAATTCTTTTTACTTCTACATTCCTTTTCACAGAGCAGGTAAAAGCAGAATATAGGGGAATCATCCCCTCCTCTTCCATATCTGCCTTTGGAAAACAGCAGCTTGTGAGTGCGCGGGCATCCAAAGTGTGCAAATTAATAAGAGGCAATGTATGCCATGCATTATTCGGTCCAGCATGGCTTTTTAGGAGATGGTCCTTACCTGAAACTGCCACTTGTTTTGTCCACACAGTCATGTGTGGACACATGAAATGGGTGACTTTTCCCATGAGTCTGTTGGTTTGCTTGGGAAATAAGTCAAGCCACTTCCCTTTTATTTAAATAAAAAAAAGGGGGGGGAATACATAGGAATCTGATTTGGGAAATAAATGAGCCTCACCTCCACCTCTCCCACACCATTCACTGGGCTAACACAACAGTGATGTGGCAGCAGTGATGTAAGCAGCAGGGCATACAGAGAGGAAGGTCTCTTTTTCTGTCCTTGCATTGGTCAAGGTAGCACATAGGCAGCAGATCACAGCAAGCCACTCTTTCCACTTCCCGATCCTGATGCCTGGCCCTCTGCTAAATGTAATTTTCCAAAAATGTACATTACACAGTACATGAACTTTTAGAAAAGGGAAGACACTTCTCATGTTTCTTGCCTTGTTGCTACAGCACCACTGCCAGAATGCTCCTGTCACTGCACCTCAGTATATGGAGTGTGGGAGAGGAAAGCAGGAGTTTGGGGGATTGGTGGATGAGTGGAAGGAAGGGAATTGGGGGGGGCAGCTGGGAAGGAGGGTTACAAATCCCATCCTACCACTTTTCCTTTTAAGACCACCTCCTTCTTCCCCATGCTTTATTTTAGCCATGAGGTAGAAGGGTGTGTGTGTGTGTGTGTGTGTGGTATGCCCATATGACGATGTATTAGAGTCGAACTACACATAATGTTCAGCATGTCACTCGTCCTTATGTGCTCTTATTTTCCCTAAAATAAAGGGAAGAGGCTTGTGTGGATAAGGAACACATTGGGAGAACCCTTGCCCTCATCATAGTCCCAATCTTGATTGTTCCCCCTCTTTGTTGACACTTGTACCAACTATATATATTTTTAGCAAGTGTATTAATTCATATGAATTAAAAACAAACCAGCCATATTAAGATGCTGATTCTGACTCATTGGTAATTGTACTCTTTGTTCATAATTAGTAATTTATTGAAATATATATGTCTTTTTATCAGAAGAAAGGCAGCTTGCAGGAATACATGTTTTGATACAAAAAAAGCAACAAAAGACAACTGTCATTCGTATGAAAATGACTAAAATAATATAAATTTCATATTTGAATAAAATATATATTTAACCTTCCCCCCCCCCCCAATATTTGCCTTGTTAGGGCATAAACCAGTAAATTGGTTAATATGGACAAAATGGAATTTGAAACAGTGTCTTTTACAACAGTGTGTAGAAACGTGTTCAGTCGCATGTGTTTGCTGTATGGTGTGGAATATGTCTCATTTAGCAGACAACTGAGCCAACCCTTCCTGTCTTGCCATTTTGCAGTGGCTTCTGTGGCAGGACAGGGCACATTGGTATGGCTGTCTTTGGTAACTGGAATGTGTTCCTGCCCACCAGCGCGTATCTTAATTTGCTCATAGTGATGTCACTCAAATTGCATGCTCTCAGCCAGTGAGGGAAAATAAGTGAAGAAAATGTGGTGAAGGAGCATCAGGCTGTGATGTAAACATTGGCTGTGAACAGAAAGAAAAATGACCTCTCCCCCCAAGAAGCATATTTTACTTCTCCTCTGAAAAATATTCAATGATAAAAATACAACATGTATTGAATGTGTGGGTGCCTGCTCCCAGTTGTTATGTTATGGAGCTTGCAAGAAGCCCCATCCTGAGATTCTATCATTATTCACTATACACCACCTCAATTTGACCCTGGGCTCTTCATTTCTGGACTTTTTTGAAGTCTAACTTGACCTTTATGTTTTCTAGGTGTATGTTAATTTTAATTATTTATTTGCATCGTTTTTACACCACATTGGCAAAGGAACTCAACGCAATTTACAAGATAAAACAAACATGTTCCGGAAGGTTTAAAATCAGGGTTGTCTCAGATTGTTTCTCAGAAGATGGTGACAGAGCTTCAAAGCCTTGGCTGCTTCTTTGTGATCATTGTTCAAGTTACAAGGTGTTTCAATAGTCACTGACAGAGCTGGCCTATCCATGAGGCCAGATGATACAGGTTGCATCAGCAGCAGAGTGCAAGGGGTCTGTGGCATGGTGGATTTGGGGTGTCTTTCACCCAGAATCTGCCATTGTCATCACTATCACATATGCTACGGCTATGTGTGGCTTGCAAGCCACAATGATCTGCTTTCCACTCGCTTAAAAAAGAAGCAGATCATTCCTTATTGTGGTCTTCGCACACAGTCATCAAACAGTGTTTGTCACTGAATCTGGGACAAGTGTCAAAACGTCAAAACAAGGTTGTCCTCAAACCTGGAAGTCTGGGACATAGAGTTTTATTTTCAGGGACAGCATAAATGAAGTAATAAAACTGGAAGTCCTACACTTCTGGATTTGATGATAGTCCACAAGGAGCATTGTAAGAGTTTTGTGTCTTTTTGTAACTCAGAGGTGGTGGACCTGAGATGGCATCAGGTGGCATTCTCAGTCATACCACCCCTGGCCATTGGCAAGGTAGGGAAGAAGATGCCCCAAGAGTCCTTTCAGGCCCTTGATTGCTTCTCAGAGTTTCTGAGAAGGTCTTCAAGGTCTTGTCGCTTCTCTTCTCTTGCTGTCTCCTATTCATCCTGACCCTGTATTGTCTGTGAATTTCATAGTAATAGTACTACTCGTAATATTAAGTGGGAATAGTCAATTACAGAATGCTGATTCCGTATTCTTATTAACCCTGATGTTCTCTGAGCCTCTCTTGTGGGAATTACAGGGGAAAGTACAAGGGAAGTTCAACAGCAAAGAGACAGAATGTCAAAATAAGAGGAAAAGAAAATAGCAAAAGCATGGAATTGGAAAAGTTAGAAAAATAACTGGATAGACAGAAAATGGAGCTTTTATTATATTTAAAACTAGAAGCCTTTGGTCAGATAATTAGCTATTCATTACATACTGATACATGAAATTCAGTTCAGTTCCCCACCCTTCTTGCTTTCGTAGGGTTTCCAGATCAAAAGCTGTAAAGATGGCAGAAGCCACAAGTGGCAGAACCCCACTTCTCCTAAACTCTGAAAGACACAGCAGGCCTGTCATATTCTGTGTGCCCGATTTGAGAACGACCAACTATAAGCTTCCTTGTCTACCAAATCCAAACCTCTCGTATACGAGGGTCACCCAGAAAGTAATGCACCACATTTTTTTTCTTCAACAATTATTTATTGAACACAATGAAACTTACACACAAGAAAGAATGATGTTTCTTCTACACTCCCTATTTTTCCACGTAATCTCCGTCCAGTTCTATGGCCTTCCTCCAGCGAGACACAAGGGCATGTATGCCCTGTCGGTACCACTCCTTGTTCTGGCCACAAAGCCATTTCTGCACTGTGCGAATCACCTCTTCGTCATCCTCAAAATGTATTCCGCGAATGGCATCCTTTAATGGCCCAAACAAGTGGAAGTCTGAGGGAGCTAGGTCAGGGCTGTAGGGTGGATGGGGTAACATAGTCCAACCCTGTTTAGTGATGTGTTCCGAAGTCCTCAAACTTGTGTGAGGCCGAGCGTTATCATGTTGAATCAAACATTCACCTGGGTTGTTATGGCGCCGAAGTCGCTGGAAGCGCTTCTTGAGTTTGGTTAATGTCTTCACATAAGCTTCAGAATTAATGGTGCTGCCTCTTGGCATCACATCAATGAGTATGACGCCCTCACAGTCCCAAAACACAGTGATCATGACCTTACCGGTGGAAGCAGTTGCTTTGAATTTTTTCACAGGATCCTGATCCACAATGAATCCTTCCTTAGTATGTGGGCTCTGTGCCCCTTTAGTTTCCTGCTTTTTGGGACCTTCTGGTATAGTTGAATCAGGGCTACTGACTTCAGTCGACCTGAATTTCAAAGGTTCATGTAAACAATCGTAACTTGTTCAGTATGTAACGTTTGTTAGCAGTGGGGTACTGAATTATATCGATGGAACTTTAGTGAATGATAGTTTTATACCTTCACACTTATCTTGATTTGTTTCACTTTTTTAGGTGTCTAGATGCCCCAGAGATTTCTAACTTTTCAGAACCTAGAGGTAAGTTTTATTTCTTTATTTGAAATTACTGTTTGAAGTGTCTGTGAGCTAATAGCGACTTGAAGATTGTAAGGGCCCTCAGACATGTTATGCTCAGTAGGTTCCTTCAAATAGAATCCCGGTGGCATGAGTCTGTCATGTGCTGGCTGATCTTGCCCATCCCCCGCTAGCCACATGAGAAAAAGGCAGTAAAAGCAAAGTACCTGATTGGTACGTTTGTTGTGAGGTGGAGAAGCACAGGTGACTGCTAGCATCATTTCTCACTGCTCTAGTCAGTAGGGCTCCAGAGCCTCAATTTAAATCCAAGCCTTTGTTTCGCATGTTTTATTGGGGGGTGCAAGGGCAAGAGGCAGGACTTTCTCACATGACGTCTGACCTTGCTAGAGGACCAACTCCTGAGACAAAAGATTCTGGTTCCTGAGTTAGACTGGTGTGGAAACCTTTGTGCAAAGGAAAAAAAATAATTCTAGAGCATTTACAGAGGCAGAACCCCATGGGTTTTGGGATGACTGGGTTTTTTTGATGATCTGGGAGTGAAACTGCTGTTAGGCTGTTATTACTATCAGTTATACAGAACAATACTGACCATGTGCTTTTCTAGCATCTAGCCCCACATCACAGACACACAAAAACCAGTCAGGCTGTGTGTTTGTTCATGTGGTTGATTGAACACACTGCTTCTTGGCTCCTCTGTGCAAAGTGAGAGCTTTGGTGCAGTTGGGGCTTCTGACAGACTTGGGTTGTCAGCACATGGCCAGCCTCTGAGGGTGGCTCTACCATGAACCTACCATATGGGTCATCATTACAGCATTCTGAAGGCCTTTATGCTCATGCATCATAAGGAGCATAATCTTAATCTTGAAACAATGTAATTTGCAAGGAGCTGGATGGAGAGCATCTTTAATGACAATGTTTGGTTTGCTTTTTCTTGCTTTAGTTCTCGATATGGCGATACTAACTTTGAGGGCTGGTGTAGCATTGTAGGTAAGAAACAGGAGCTACAAATCTGGAAATCTGTGACTTGAGCCTTGCCTGTACTGTGAAATTATTAGGAAACCTCTCAGCCTTGCTCAGCTATCTGCAATATACTGATAACTCACCTTACAGTAGCACTTCCTAAACTCTCTGGATGTTTGGGAACTGCTGTAAGTGGGGGGAGGGGCAAAGACAGTGACACCATCACCATGAACATGCTGCTGCCAGGGACAAGAGGTTTTTTAAAAAAAACTATCTCTGGCAGTGCCAGCCATTCTAGGGTGTGTGGGAAGCCCACAAACCACTCTGCAGGACTCCCCCAACAGCTAAAAATAGCTATTGTGACCCACTTCCAGTTTCATGATCGCAAACTGGAAGTGGGTCAAGCTTACTATTTTTAGCTGTTCTGAGGCTTGGGGAGCCCTGCAGAGGGTCCACAGACTCCATACATTCTCCAGAAGGCTGGCACTGCCAGGGGTAAAGTCATTGCCCATGGCAGTGGCATGATCGTGGCAAACATGTGACTCCCTTAATCCTTGCCCCACCCCTTAAGGAAGCAGAGATGGGGCTTTTCTGGCTGGGGTGTCGTGAAGCTGCAATTTGGGAAGCTCTGCCTTACAGGATTGTTCTATTATAAGAAAATAATATATGAGGCATTCTAAACCCTCAAAAGTGCAATACAAAATATTATAACACAAATGAATATGCAAGATACATCTAAAACTCTAAATTCTTATTGTAAAAGTTGGGCATATAGGAAGTTTCAGATAGATGGGGTGAACTGTGAACTGGATGTGTAAGTTAAAAGGTTTACAGGTCAATTATTATGGCAAAAACATTTTCACATGTAGTTGAAAAATATACAATATTCACTGCAGTATAAGATACAATGTCACATTCTCAGTGCTGGGTTAGATAGGAGTGCATAGCTTGATCTACATTAGCCAGCCAATCTCCAGAAAAGTGCTGAAGGTGAAAATAAATGTTCTTATGCTGCTGTTTCAAACACAAAGAATACCATTGTTTGTTGCACATGTGGCAACCATTTGCGTTTATATTAAGGTGAAGTGACTGCCATCTAGTGGGGAAAAGAAAACAATTACAGTGACAGAAAACACAGCCGAGTTTGCAGACAGCAACTGATATTCGGTCCATCAGAGATACTGCTGTGTGATCTAATTGATTTTGAAAGAACAGTGTGCTGTCCTGTGACCTCAGTTTCCTCTCTTACTTGTATTTGCGAGTTTGCCTTGGTGAGCTGTAGTTCGACTCTGATTGTGATACTTCCCTGGATGTTCAGGAAACTATGGAAAGCCCTGCTTATTATAGATGAACTAAGATGTTCCTTAGTGAAAGAACTAAGGATTTTTCTTTAATAAGAGGGAAATGTACCAGGCAATGACAGGCAGGTGGCAATCTTCTTTTTAAGATGGCTCAAAATGAACTCCTCTCCTGCAACAGTACAGTATGCTTTCCCTTTCTCTCATCCTTCCTTCTCTGACTAAGTTGCTCAGCCTCTGCTCAGTCTCACTCACATGAGAGAGAGTTTTGATGCACAAAAGCAGACTTGAGAGAGGTCCTATGGTGATGGTTGCACTCCTGTTTGTGGGTTTGTTTTGTGTTTTTACTATGCTTCTTAGAATAATTTTAACAGAAGTTGGAAAATTTGTTCCCGAAGGGAAATTCTCATGCACATGGAGAGAAATTTTGTGAAGAAACTCTATAAAGGAGAAAGAAGGGGGAAAAGTAGGAAATAATGGAAGAAGTTTTAAAACGTTAAGGCTATAAATGTATACACACTTAGCTGGAAATATGCTCTATTAAACCGGTGGTTCCCAAACTTTTTAGAGGCCTTAGAGGCTGCTGCCTGATTTATAAATGCCAAGGGGTACAATTAGGCAGCAGTGCCCCCCCCCCGGCAGTAGCAGCTTGTTTAACCCTTGATGCACATAGCCTAATCTGCCCTGCAGGTTCATAAACCATCAAAAATTGGGTCACAACCCACTGGTGGGTCCCAGATTCACAATTTGGGAACTGCTGCATTGACTTCAATGGGGCTTAGTTAGAATAGACATGTGTAGGAGTGCACTGCCAGTTTACAGTTTAACCTTATGGCTGTGTCTTCCTTGTTAGAAACAAGCTGCCGAAAGCAGCTGCTAGTACAGTAGAATTGCACAGAGCGCTTGCTCTCCCATTGAAAGCAAGTGCTACATAAGCTTATTTACAGTACATGCCAAAGGAAGTAAACTGGAGGAAAAACGACGATGCTCTCTATTGAGGTTTATCATGTTTTTAGATCATGACTGTTGTTAATGGATCTTATTTGTAATTTAATACGTATGTACTCATGTAATAGAGGAGAGGACCTGGATGGATATTTTGGGGCTGTATTTTGGAGGATATTAAGCACCATAAATTATCTTTGTTAAATTATGTACATTAATGGCCCAGTCCTATGCGTGTGATATGCTGATGGATTTTGTGGTCCATCAGTGGTTGCTGCTGCCACAGCCACTCCACTGTTCTGCAGAGAGCTACTGTTAGTACATGACCCAGAAGGCTGTGAGCTTGAGTGACAGCAGCCTGCAGAACCTCCATCATTGCCAGTTAGGTGGCAGATGAAGGGAGGGATCCAACCTGGCTGGGAATGGATCTCAGTGACATCAGCACATACTGGATCCTATCCCCACTTCCCGGCCCAGAGCCGCTGCAGAGGCTCCATAAACTTTTTTTATTTATTTGAAACATTTATACCTTTGAGAAGCTCAAGGTGTCTTACTCACAACGCAATCCTAACTTGTGCTGGAACAGGCAGGTCAGCAGGCCTGCGCTGCATCCAGCGCAAGGTTGGGGCTGACTGCAGCTCAGTCCAAGGCAAGGGGAAACTTTTCCCTTGTCCCAGGTAAAGCGGCAGCAACCCCAATGGGTCTACTCAGATCTGAGCCACCTGATGAGGTGGTGCAGAATGGAGCAGCCCAGAGCTGCACCGTGCTGTCCAGGAACGGGGCTAGGTTCTGGCATAACGGCCAGCTCCTGGCCCCACCTCCCACTCCCCGCCTGCCCACTCCCAGGAATTCCATTTTTCCCCTGCCCCAGAACACCATTCCCATCTCCTCCCCACCCTCCAGACCCCTGCACTGGCTGAGCTCAGCCAGTGTGAACTCACCTGCTGCCGCCACTATGGAGGCTGGATCTAGTCTCCATGGTCTAGCACACCTCTGTGCACTGACACAGCTTGCTTCCTTGGAGGTGCAAACATGGTTCACGGCACTTTTGAGACCCTCCTGGGCTCACGCAAGGGACTTGCAGCGGCCCAGGGCACATTTAGGATTGCAACCTCAAAAAAATAAAACAGAAGTTAATACACAAATTTTTAAAAAAATAACAATTTAAAATCCAATGCTAGCCAAAGAACTGGTGTAAATCTGAGGCGATCTCTGGGGATCAGGCAGCCAATAGGGAGGTAAGTCAAAATGCTCTTTTTTACTGCCTGGTCCTTGGCTAGCCCATAGCATGCAGAGAATGCTGCATCAGCATTACTGCACACTTTGTGCTGGTCCTGCATAGGATTAGAGCTGTAGAGCATGATGGTAATCTGTTATACAGTAGTGCCAGACTTTTATTTGATCTGTAATAATACTGGAAAAATTGTTATGATGGATTACACAGGCCTACAAAATTGAGGGTCAGAAAAGTTTTTCCCAAAATTTATGGTGGTTTGATATGAATTTGGGGTGCTGATTCCAAAAATGGCGTCCGTTTTGTCCTATCACGTCTAGTTTTAGAGATACAGCCTAGTTTCATTAGTGAATGGTTCAAGTAGCTTCCTCATGAGTAAGCCATGTGTAGGTATAAATGTGTAGGTATAAAGCCATGTATAAGGTAGCCATGTGAAAGTATAAATCATTTGAGGTGATTCAATAATCTAGAATATAATTTAGCAAATCCAAATGCTAACTGAGGCATCTATTCCTCTCTGGAAAACAGGATCTAGTGTTCTATTTTATATAACCTTTTTCAAATGAAGTGACAGGCGAATATTATTTTTTCCAAGTAGAAGTTAAGCAAAATAAATGAAAATGGAGAATTCCTTATCTGTCCTCTATCCAAGTGGTTTTCATCAGAAACTCAACCTACATTCCATGTCAACTTAGTTATTGTAAGAATGCATAAGATGTCACCCACCTGAAAATTAATGTCATACCTTTAGCCAAATACCTTAAAATGGCTCACTTTGACAATTCACCATTTTGGTTTGAAAGTAGTAAAGGTCTGTGGAATGAATAACTTCACTGGTGTTTCCAAAGTTCATATGGATATAAAGTTTACATTTTAAGCATACCAAAGCTTTCATTAACTCTAAGCTTATTTGTTTTGGCAAAAACACAAATATGTGTGGCTATTTTATTTTCATTCATAGCTGACTTCTGCCATTACACCCAAGCAAGTCTCCCACCAAAAGTTGTGGAAATAACCCAACTCATTTTAAATATAAATGGTAGGTTTCCTTTGCCTGCAACAAGAAATGAAAATGACTGATCCGAAAGCACAAATATGGCTTACGAGGGCTGTTCTGAAACTAAATACCGCTCAGTGGCAGACCTCCCATTATGTTTGATGGGGCAAATGCCCCAAGCGCAAGACTCTAGGACCCTGCGGATGTCTCTCTGAGGCTCCTGACAGAGTTGGAAACTGCTTCCAGTTTTCTGGAATCACAATTTAAAGCCTCAGGAAGCTTCCCCAATGCAGGTTTAGGTTGCATGAGGCTCCATGAACCTCAGGTGAGTGGGAGGGGGTGGATTTCCACGCAGGGGGCCGTGTCTGTGTGCATGGATTGTCATGCAGAAGAAGCAGCATTACTCTCCTTTAGTTCCTGATCACTCTCTTACCTTCCAGGTGATTGTCATCCTAAGGTCCTTCCTTTAAGGTCCCATTAGCTTCTTGTTGGAGAAAGTTTGTTTGAACTGCGGTTGACTTATGGAGCTTACCGCTCAAATAGCCCAAACAGTGCACTTGCCAAACAAACTTTGACTGTTTGCTTGTCTGTCTGGCACTGTGTTCTGGGACCTTAAAGAAAGGACCTTAAAGGACAACAATCACCTGGGAGGCAGGAGAATAAAATGCTGCTGACATGGGTCTGCTTCTTATGCATGACAATGCACGCATGCACACAGAGATCTGCAGAAGGGGTTACCAGCTGGCAGAGCTGCCTGGCAGGAATGTTCTTCATGTAGGGGATAAAGAAGCTTGTCCCAAGACATGACAATTGCTTCAATTCAGATGGAGATTGCATGGAGATGTAGTGTGGCCATGGTATTTAACTTTTGAACTGAATTAAATTGTTTTCCTTAAGTCTTGTTTTTTTAACAGCCAAGCGGTACTTAGTTTCAGAATAGTCCTCATAATTTGAGAACTGCATACAGTTTTTGTGAATGGTTTTGTGAACCATTTCACACTGGCTCGCCAGATTTATTCTGCAATAAAGAATATAGATACAGGGAGCCCAGTCCTAACCAGTGCTGGTGCTTTTGAGGGAAGGTCCCTAAAACAATTCCTAGTCATGAGTCTGCACCACTCTGAACACTCACAGTTTAAAGCCAATAAAAACCACAAACAATACATCTATAGTTCACAATGCACACCTTTTGTTAACATGTTCACATTACTCCTTCAATAATAAGCCTGTCACAAAGTATAATTGCATTCATGTTAGTCAAATTGGAATACTATATGGTATCGCTGCACCAGCTTAGGGTGTCAAAAATGTGCCATAAAGCATGTTGCAACATCTAGCAAGTAAGCAGCTTGCTGGTGGCAGGGCAATGAACGGTAGAAAAGGTATTGATAGAAAAGCTGATTTGTCACAATTGCAGTAAGAAACAGATCACTATTTTCATCACTGTTGAAAAGTGAAGCAGCTTGAGAAATCAGTGATAACTGATCACTCTGTTGGCACAAATAATGTTGGCCAATATGGATCTAGTGAGGGGGATATATAAATCTCAAGGGAATTGTTTTAAAGATCAGACTATAATATGGATTCATTCATTGTCAAATGGTACTTGAAAGCCAAAAGGACTTCATTATTTATTGTATCTAATTGTCATGTTACAAAATTGACATACCAGCAGAGGAGGAGCAAATACGTGTATTATTATCATTATAGCTTCCTGAATAATGCATTCTGAAGCAATCCTGTATGTGAAGGGCAAAAATTTATATGGTGTAGTCTTGTTGGCAACCTTCAGTCTCGAAAGACTATGGTATCACGCTCTGAAAGGTGGTTCTGGAACAGCGCTCTGAAAGGTGGTTCTGGAACAGCGTCTAGTGTGGCTGAAAAGGCCAAGGGAGTGAACTGGCCAATTCGGGAGTGAACTGGGAATGAACTGGCCAATGGTGTAGTGGTGTAATGTGAAATGAATAGAGAAAAACATTACTTTTTTCATAGGTCTGCAGCTTAGTGTTACCTGGTAAAACTGATATGTGGTGGATTCAGAACAGACAAAAGTAATTTTTCATACTATACATAGTATAAAATGGGGAATGTAACACCAAAAGATGTGGGAATGGGCACATAGATCTGTCAGTTACTGGAGCTGTATGGAGCCTCAAGATGCAGAATGCCACTGAAAATGAGTTGCTTGTAGGGCAGGGGCACAGAAGAGGGAGAAGAAACTCTTACCTTCATACCTTGCTTATGGGCTTTCTGGAAGCATCTGGCCAGCCAATATTGGAACAGGGTGTTGTACTATAAATATAAAGATGCCCTTAGCCCAGCTTTTCTCAAACAGTGGATTAGAACTCACTAGGTGGGTCATGAGTCAATTTCAAGTCTGTTCCCATTCATTTCAATGTGTATTTTATTTTTACTGTATTAGACTTGATGCTACCATAGTATGTGACTGCATTTGGGGAAATGTTACAGATCTGTACTTTTAATAGGCTACTATGAATATGCTTTAAACAATGATAGTCAGTGGGGCTTACTCCCGGGTAAGTGTGGATAGGATTGCAGATTTTGGGATGTTTGGAGAATTTTTTTTTTAACTGATCAGCATCTACTTGGGAGGCGTAGGAGGGTTCTTCTTTTTTTAAATGCATGTTGAAACTTATATTGATTGTAAACTTTTAATTTACTTGATTGATTGATTTGATTTAGTTGTCTGTGGGGTGCTAAAATTTTTCCTACTTGGCGATGTCACTTCTGGTCATGAAATCACTTCCGGGTTAATGACATCACTTTTGTGGGTCTCAACAGATTGTTGTTCTAAGAAGTGGGTCCCAGTGCTAAAACGTTTGAAACCACTGCCTTAGCAGATTTGGGTTCTCCTTACAGCCCAATCCTATACAGCCCAATTCCCCTTTAGCCCATAAAGGAGTGTGCACTGCATGCTATGGTGAAGGATGACCAGATGGTTCAGAAGACATAATTAAAAATCTTTTTTGCTTACCTCCCCTTAGGCTACCTGGTTTCTAATGGATCTCCTTGAACCTACACCAGTTCTTTAGCGGGCATAAGTCCAAGAAGACTTAGGTGGCATGTTGGGCCAGGAAAGGGGGGTAGGATCTTGGCGTGCACCATTGCTACATGATTCACCCCAAACTGCCCCTGCCCAGTTTGGCAAGTTCCCAATCTGATCCTCCCCCAACTGCCATTGTACCTGCATAGGCAGAGGTCTGGGAGCCACTGGTGCATGTGCAGGACCTCCAGCCATTTGCAGTGGCAGCCGCTGGGCCAGGTGTGCTGCGGGGCCAGAGGAGGCAGGCAGCAACCGTGAGCACTGGGGAGAAGTGGCTGCTTTGACCCTCACAGCCGAGGCTGTGAAAAGGGTGCAGCCGTGGCTGCTTTGCATCTCCTGCTGCTGAGCTAGAGGAAGGCTGCAACCCGATCCCCATTTACCTGGAAGTAAGCCCCGTTGACTATTATGGGGCTTACTTCTGGGTAGACATGCCTAGGATTGGGTATCAAGTCCGCCCCGGGAGCTGATTGGGCAGCCAGAGATGCCTGGAGGAGGTCTGCAGAGTGAGTGAGGAGGCAGGAGCAGGCAAGCAGGTCGGAAGGGAGCGCGTCTGCTGAGGTCACCAGCCCAAGAACTGGCTGGCTTGGCGAAGGGTCCATGAAAGCCCCTTTTCCTGCCACAGTTGTCTGCAACTGCCCAAGGCGATCCTCCTTGCCTTGCCTTTCGCCTTTCAGAGGAAGGGCTTTGGGCCACAATCCTAACCACACTTACCTGGGAGTAAGCCCAGTTGACTATTATGGGGCTTACTTCTGAGTAGACATGCCTAGGATTGGGTATTAAGTCCAGGCAGAGAGGTCTGGAGTGAGAATGAGGGAGGCAGGAGCGGATAAGCAGATAGGAAGCGAGCGAGTCTGCTGAGGCCACCAGCCCAAGAACTGGCTGGCTAAAAGGGTCCAAGTACCCCAGTTTGCCTGCAACGCCCCAAAGCGACTCCCCAAAGACTCCCTGCCTTGTCTTTTGCCTTTTAGGGGAAGGGCATTGGGCCACAATCCTCTCCACACTTACCTGGGAGTAAGCCCCATTGACTATAGTGGGGCTTACTTCTGAGTAGACATATTGCCTAGGATTGGACTTTTGGTCACACTCTTTTTTCTTAAATACAGGAGCAGGCAATTGGCACTTCTCCCCACTCCACTCCCTCCCACAGGCACAGCCCCCCCAATCTCATAATCGCAGTTAACACCTCTCTTACTGTACCTCCCTTTACTCCTCCGAAACTTTCAAAGCTCCAGGATCACTTTCCTCACATTCTCCCCCACCCCGTCCAGCTGAATCCTGCACTTCTTTCAATCATGTGTCTTCATTGTCCCTCACCCCACTATGAGCTCAGTCTGACCTCTCTAATGCACTTTCTGGCATTACACTTTAATAAAATTTTCCTCCTTTCCAGAATCACATTTACTCCAAACTTCATACTCTCCAAACTTCTTGTGAGTCTTTAGCTGCAATCCTAACCACACTTTCCTGAGAGTAAGCCCCATTGAACAAAATAGGACTTACTTCTGAGTAGACCTGGTTAGGATTGAGCCCTTTGTCATGTAATGATTTAATTGTATTAACTGTATTAATTATATTAATTAAAAATTAATTGTAATGTAGTAATTTAATGTAAGTAAAAAACTGGGAGTGTGCCTTGACAATTTTAGTGCTTTGTCAGTGTGATGTGAGCTGAAAAAGTTAAAAATGGCTGCTCTAAAGGGTCGTGAGATCTATCAACGTAAATCCAGCATTTGATTTGGCTGCCCATTAACCAAACGGGATGTTAAGGGATACATGCCAGTTATTGTTGATAGGATCCATTACAGTTGGATGTCAGTTTTCACCTCTAATGCCCTCTGTACTATACCACAAAGTGCACTGCCATGACAAAAGAAGGAGTGCAGCATTAACTTCCACTTTGTAACAATATTGAACAGTATTATCAGCTTTCTGTTTCTGTATCCAGTTCAAGATTATTCTATAAGAAGTCAAGATAGCAAATGTTATGGTTCACTTCTTTCTCCAGTGGCCACAGGAACTGACAGCACTGTAGACGAACTTAAAATAGATAAGTAGGAACCTGAAAAATTTAGCACAATTGCAGAGGGTAATGGGAGTGGTTGAAGAAACATCTCTGATTAGCAGGCTGCTGCTGCCCCTTTCACAGAATGGCTTCATTCTGAAGTCTGCATATGAGGCTGTTTTTATTTTTCTTTCTGCTAGGGAATGGTGACAGTTGGGTGCTTGTTCCAAAAACCAATCAAACTGTCAGAGTGTTCCTGTTGCATGCCCAAAAAAGGGCATGCAATGGGCTTGAATGGGCTTGTGATGTGAATGTTCAAAAGACCAGATTGGTGCCAGCCTTCCATAGTTGACCACCCCATATATTTATAAAATGCCTGCTTTTTTTTAAGGTGCAGAACATGAATTTTAAAAAACCCACACAGGATTAGAAGCTAAGAAATATTGTACAAACAAAAGGGGAAGAAGAAAAGAAAAGAAGGAAAAAAATACGTAGTTTATGTACTCAAACATTCAGGTTACACAATGACTAGGCATAATGGCCAGCAATAAGACTGTTCTGGGAGGGAAGGAGCCCAGTGACAGTGGACCCAGCTGAGCTCAGAGAGTTTGGCAGCATCACTTGTTTCTTTGGTGCAGACAAATGTAATGTCTGCAAATTGCGTGATTCCTGGAAGAGGACAGAGAATGTGGAAGGAAAGTCAAATTTTGCTGGTAATTTAATGAGTTGTATCTAAAAGTGCTCTTCTGTGTTCAGAAAACTGCTTATGGTACTTCAGAGTTAGAGCAGGATACTGGCTCAATAGAAAAATGAAAGAATCCAGAACATTTCCATAAATGCAAGGAAGACATTGTGAGATCTTCCACAACACTGATAGTGCTCTCTGATGAAAACCATTCATAAGCCCTATAAGTCATGATGTTGATAAACATAACATTGCATGGGATTTCTATAGATCAGCAGTTTTCAACATTTTTCCTCTCACATCACACTGATGTCTATGGTCTTTGTCTCGTGATGTCACTTCTGGCTTCCAGGCAGTGGCATAGCTAATGATCCATAGCACTGTGCCAAGCTCAAAATGTTGCCCTGGAAGTGATGTCACGCCCAGGCTTTTAAAAAAGTGAAAATTAGGAGGAACCCTCCTCCTCCTCCCAGTAGCTTGTCACCCACTTGTTCTGCTGCCTCCCCCCAGTCAGTGGCATAGCTAAGGCATCTATCTTCTGCCTGGGATCAAAGAAGATTTGTAGTCCCCCCCCCCCAAAAAAAAATCAAATTTAATTAAGTAAATAAAAAGTGTGCCCCTGATTTGTTTGAGACACTGTGCTGGGGTGAAGAGGGGTGGTTATTCTCCCCCTGCTAAATATAAGAGGAGCACTACTTGAAAAAGTGCCTTTTTATCCAGTTAGTAGGGGTAACTATATTATGATACATGGAAATGAGAGCTGACTCATATTAACACCTTATTGGTTTCATGCTGTCATTGCAACATGTCAGTAACTTGTCATTGGCTCTCAGAACAATCAGTCTCATAGATTGGTTTTGAGTTAAGAAAATCAACTTTTTGTTCCCTAAGGTAGTTGTGTTTTCATTTTCTGGTTAATTGGCCATAACACTTGATAGAATACAGAAATTTCAGTGCAGTTTGTTTCATTGTATTTTGCATTAAATTACCTTTCCAATGATATATAACATGATGGTATTATTCATACATACCAAGATTTTCACAATTTTGGTCACTAGTGTCAAGCTCACTTGACACTAGTGATGCCTGGTGCAATTGCTACCCCCTGCACCCCCCTAGCTACACCACCGCTTCTGGGAGACTCTTACAGGTTCTGCGGTTTTGTTTTATAGGGCAACTGTCTGTAGTAATGAGTTGTCTGGTGCTCTTTCTCCACTGGCTCTAACAGCTGAAGAAAAAGGACAAATTATAACTACAGATCGTTGCCCTAAAAACAGAGCCACAGAACCTAGGTGATCTTTTCAGCAGTTTTCAACTGCAGAGCTCCAAACTCCTGCGGACCTTTCACAGCACACTAGCTGAAAATCGCTGTTATAGATATTCTTTATGTTCCACATTCTCCCATTAGCTCTTGTGCAATGTTTTGTGGAATTACTCTAGAGTGGAAGAAACAGAGATGGCATCAGTTTGGTCAAAAACCCATGCCCAACAGTGTGCCTGTTTGGCAGGGTCACAACAGACTTTTTAGTGGTAGTAATAGTGCGCAGTGCTCCATCCAGGAACAGGTAGATGCACCACAGGAAGCCTAGTATAGGTTTGCTGTTCAGCTCCAGCAACCTGGTTTCAGTATTGCATAGAACTGTGACCATACTTCTGGATACAGCTTGATCGTTTCTTAGTTTTGAATGATATGGAAATGTGATGTCCTAGCAAGAAAAAAAAAAGTATCCTAAGTAATGACATCTGGATGACCCACCACAATAAAAAATGACAGTGCATTCATTGGGGAGGGAAAGGATATGTTATGTCTCAACATTGTGAACTGTGCATCCAGATTTACTAGGTTTTACTTTATTTTACAGATTTACTTTACCAGTAAAGTAATTCTTAACAGTAAATTTTCAATCCCAAGTTTGCTTCACAATACCCCAATGAAATCAGCAAGACATTATTCTGAGAAAACATGACACTGACTGGCTAATTTGCTGATTGCTTCTAATAGTTTTTTTTCATACTTCACTGCTATATTATCTTCTAAATCATCAGAACTTCTTCAAAATCAAAACATGATGTACAAAAAATAAAATCAAAACACAGTATTATACCAGCCATGAAGCTTCCTGGGTTACCTTGGGCCAGTCACTTTCTTTCAGCTCTTTGGAGGAAGGTCAGTATACAAATTGATAGATAGAAATGTGGTTTTAAAATGTGATAGATAGATTGATTGATTGTGGAATGGGTTACATACAATGTATGTAATGGGTCTGTATATGTATGTGTATAATGGATCTGTATATGTATGTATTCATACCAATGTATGAATGGGTCTGGGCATACAATAAGATAGCATAAAATGGGCCCCTCTTCCTTAATATGAAGCAGCATTAAACATGTTTTCAGTTTTATTTAGTTAATATTTTCAAAAGTTAGGAAACCAGTTTCTAGTTATTATGGTCATAATAGCTCTAGAGTTGTTTTTTTTTTTTTTTTTTTTTTTGGTGTGGTTTTAAATTACTTTTATAACTGAATACATCTGTTGAAAAATACTTAATTTTAGGTTGGGCTTGTGTTGAACAACCAGTTGAGAAATCACGGCGAATTGCAGGGATGTGACTTAGACATGGGAGAACAAAGAAAACCCAAAGCAAATGTTATGTAGAATAGTACTTTTATTTATAATGAAATACTATAATTTGGTTCTAAGTTATACTAATTACAAGTTTTTAAAAAATGATTATTGTAAATCTAGAAAGAATAGGAAAATTAGATTTGATAGGGCCAAATCCTATTCAGTTTTCCAGCACCAATGCAGTCGCCTGCAGCCCGGAGGTAAAGGAAC
Source organism: Tiliqua scincoides (assembly GCF_035046505.1). Lineage (NCBI taxonomy): Eukaryota > Metazoa > Chordata > Lepidosauria > Squamata > Scincidae > Tiliqua > Tiliqua scincoides. Next base: position 53,556,541 of record NC_089823.1, read on the forward strand.
AAATGTTCCCTTACCTTGAGGAGGCCTCTGTGCAGTGCACACCCTGTTGATACAACAATATTAGCTCTGGAAAGTTGGATAGGATTGGCCCCTAAATGAAATCTTAATTTGTTTGAATGATGTTTGCTATTTTTATCTCTCCCAAGCTTTTGGATAAGAGTAGCTGCAGATAAAAGAAAGAGAAAACTTTACAAGCCTAATAAAGATTTGCATAAACTCTAAAATGTATTCTTAAAATAAGAGCACTTCATCCAACAAAAGAAATCATATGTACAGTGGCATAGCTAGTGGGGGGTGACACCAGTAGTGACCAAAATTGTGGAAAACTTGGTTTTTATGAATAATACTGTCATGTTATATATCATTCGGTGTGTAAACTTGGTTTTTATGAATAATACTGTCATGTTATATATCATTCGGTGTGTATATCGATCATGGTATCCTTCTGGGCCGATTGGCCGAGTTGGGAGTTGGAGGCACTGTTTTGCGGTGGTTCCGCTCCTACTTGGAAGGTCGGTCCCAGATGGTGGTGCTGGGGGATGCCTGTTCGACACCCTGGCCATTGAGGTGCGGGGTGCCGCAGGGCTCAATTCTGTCCCCCATGCTATTTAATATCTACATGAAACCACTGGGAGAGGTCATCCGGGGGTTTGGAGTGGGGTGTCATCAATATGCTGATGACACCCAGCTTTATCTCTCCTTTCCTCCAGACTCCAGGGTGGCGGTTGAGGGCCTGGAGCGCTGTCTGGAAGCAGTGAGGATCTGGATGGGGGCTAACAAGCTGAAATTAAATCCGGATAAGACAGAGGCTCTCCTGGTTCGGAAATCCTCGATGCAGGTGCTGGATTATCAGCTTGCTCTGAATGGGGTTGCACTCCCTCTGAAGGAGCAGGTCCGCAGCTTGGGGGTCCACCTGGACTTGCAACTGCTCCTGGATTCCCAGGTGGCGGCTGTGGCTAGGGGGGCCTTTGCTCAGCTTCGGCTGGTGCGCCAGCTGCGTCCGTACTTGGATCGTGCAGACCTGGCCACGGTGATCCATGCTACGGTGACATCGAGGTTAGATTATTGTAACGCGCTTTATGTGGGGCTGCCCCTGAAGACGGTTCGGAAACTGCAATTAGTGCAGAATGCGGCGGCCCGTGTGGTCACTGGAGCTAGGCGGTTTGACTCTGTCAGCCCGCTTCTCTGGGGGCTACATTGGCTGCCCATTCGTTTCCGGGCCCAATTCAAGGTGCTGGTTTTGACCTTTAAAGCCCTATACTGCTCTGGGCCAGGGTATCTTAGAGATCGCCTACTCCCGTACAATCCGGCTCATCCTCTCAGGTCATCAGAGAAGGCCTTTTTACAAGTGCCGCCGCCTAAGGAGGTACATGGGGCGGCGGCAAGAAATAGGGCCTTCTCAGTAGTGGCACCAACGTTGTGGAACTCCCTTCCCCTTGACTTGAGAATGGCTCCCTCTCTTGAGTCCTTTTGGCGAGGCCTGAAGACCTTGTTGTTTAACCAAGCCTTCTGACGTTATGGCCTTTTAAACATCTTTTATATATCTTTTAGTTGCTTTTTTACAGGCCCGATTCCTCTAAGAACTGCTGTTTTATGCTCTTTTATTCTGACTCTTCTGACTACTGTTTTTATGGGTTCTGCTAATGTGTTTTTTAATATGTTTTTATCTGTGAAATTATGTTTTAATTTGTTTTATATGTTGTTAGCCGCCCTGGGTCCCTTTTTGGGAGAAGGGCGGGATAAAAATAAAGTATTATTATTATTATTATTATTATTATTATTATTATTATTATTATTATTACTTCAATCCAGAATGTAATGACAAACCCAGGTTGAATTACCTGTTTTCTATCTAAAGCTATAGCCAAATAACCTGAAAATGAAAACACAACTGCCTTATGTAACAAAAAGTGGATTTCAACTCAAAATTGACCAATGAGATTAATAGTTCTGAGCGCCAATGAGGTATTGTTATGACATGGAATTAATAATGTATTAGTAAGATGACACTCTCACCTGGGGGTACCACTCATGGCCAAATTTGTGGAAACCTTGGTTTAAATGCATAATATTGTCAAGTTATATATCATTTGATGCATACTTTAATGCAGAATGTAATGAAACAAACTATGTTGAATTATCTCTGTTCTGTCAAAGGTTATAGCCAATTAACCAGAAAAAGAAAACTCAACTGTCTTATGTAAGAAAAAGTGGATTTTCCTAATTCAAAACTGACTGATGGGACTGATTGTTTTGAGATTCAATGAGGTGTTGTTATGACACAGCAGGGAACCAATAAGGTGTTAGTTTGAGTCAATTCTCAGTTCATCTCATTCATCTCATATTACTGAAGCTAATACAAGAACTCTTATTCAGTTGTGTCATTGTCATCAAGTTGGTCACTGGTTTTTTGTTGGTTACGGATTTGTTAGGTAACCTATACTTTTATACAGTAAAACAAATAAATAAAGCTAATGGGGGGGGGGGTTACTCCATGAGTTAATGCAGTGGGTGACACTAACCCTAGTGATGCCACTAGTGGAAAGTTTGAGTGTTGTTGGTCACTGGCTTAGATGATTTTTAAAGTGGAACCCAGAATGTGGTGGGGGATTGGAATCATGGAGAGGGGACATGTGGAAGGCTCATATTGGAAGATATTTGGAGGAGAGAGAGGAGTAGGGCGATAATGGGTGGAAGGATTACTCTTAGGGGCTATTGTGAATTCTGGTAGGAATGGGGACTGGGAATAGGTGGAGGGAGAATAAATGAAAGTCTAACTGTGTAATGTTTATAATCATATCATAAAAAATGTTCTCATGGGTTTTGCCTGTATGCAAAGTCTTTCAGATTTCCTGCAGCTTGTTGAATAGGAGGAGGGGGTTGAAGTTAATCTGGAGGGTGGATAGGAAGTTTGGATGCTGTGGGTCTCCAGATCGACGTTGGTCCATTAGAGTCTATGCAAAATTTCACTCAAGAAATTTCACTTTCACTCAAGAAAAAGGCTGTTGACTGCAAAAGCCCACCACAACAAATTTCCCAAGAGGATTTTTTGGGGCAGCCATTTTCTGGGGCCCAGGGTTTTTAAATCCCCCGATTTGAATGATCTCTGAATGGGTTGCAGATTAAAATGAACTAAATGGACCTTGAATGGATTTGGAAATGAATGTATAGTTCTGTGAAGCAGGCCTGCTACAGAATGCAATAGAAAGCCCTTCTGGATGTCTCCTCCCTTACGCCAACTAGGAATTGCAATTGGTTCTCTATTTAAACTAGAGGTAATGTGCAAGTATCCCCTTGAGCCATCATTGGCTTCAGTGATTGCGCCACCTGTGGGATGAAAAATGCAAAATAACTTTTATAGTAATTACAGAAAATTACTTTTTTCTGGTAATCACCATTAGAACATAAAAATGTTCATGCTGGGTAAGGCCTCTCCAGTATTTTGCTTCCAAAAGTGTGGCTGGATGATAGATGTTGGTGGAAGCTTGCTGGCAGGGCATGAAGCTGGTGACTTTCTCCTGTTGTTTGTTTCCATAGTCTGGGATTCAGAGGCATAATGCCTCTATACATGGACATTCCAAGACAGATGTGATCAGGAGTTTGCAGGCATGCTTGAATTACCTACAATTGTTTTAAACATAAACATAAGTACCCACAATTCCAAGAGTTTAAATGCTCCACTGCTGTACTTTATAAACTGTGGTTAATGATCTGCAATATGCAATTATAAATATATTTAAATTCAATTTTTAATGAATTTCATCAGAGAATCTCTAACACGTTTTTAAGCTTTCCATTTCTAAAGGACCTCATTCTACAGATCAGAATGGAAAATGAAGATGAAGTTCTTCCAATAATGACAGTTTAGTTACTAGAGCTAACATTTTTGCCACTATAGCTATTCATTATTTAGGAGTGTGTAAAAGATCAAAATCTGGGTTTGTCTCACAATTCTGAGAAAATACATAAGTGTCAAGAACAAAGTTAAATGCATAGCAGGGGAGTCAGACATAAGGGCAACGGGCCAGATGCAGCCCATGGAACCGCATGGGGGTTCTTTATCCAACCCCCATGATAACTGGGCTTCCCCAGTGCTGCCCTTTTAGCAGCACCACTTTTGCTGAGGTATCACTTCACAGAGCATCTGTGAAGCATCACAGAGCTGGAAAGTGATGCTTTGGTAGAAGCTGTGTAGCTGAAAGGATGGCCTGCATGATAATTGGGCTCTCCATATCTTGAAAATATTATCAAGATTTGCACATTTTCTCTTCTATCATTTGCAACTAATGTGTTTCTATATAAAGTGCTCATTTCTGGACATCATCTACTTAATGACATCACTTCCTGTTCATTGATGACACTTCCAGCCCTCAGCAGGTACCTTGAAAGCTGTTCATCCCACTATATGAAATGAGTTTGGCACCACTGGGTTAGAGCCTACTGTATTAACATAATCAAGGAACATAGTTATTCCACTTTCAATAAAGTGTACAGCAAGAGAAAAGATAACTCAGAGCCCAATCCTGAGCTTGACATGCCAGCTTACCACCTGCATGCACTGCATGCACTGCACGTTTGCGAGGCTTAATGCCAGGCGAGCGCCCATACTAGCCCAGTGCTGGCCGGCACTGGGCTAGCGCCGGGCAGGCACCTGGCCTCCACTGCTTGGCAGTCGCACGGACCGCTGAGCTACGGTAAGGTAAGCGGGAGGCGGGGAGGAGGTGTGAGGGGGAGAGGGCAAGGAGAGCCCTCTTTCAGAGTATAACTATGTTCCTTGATTATGTTAATACAGTAGGCTCTAACCCAGCGGTGCCAAACTCATTTCATATAGTGGGATGAACAACTTTCAAGGTACCTGCTGAGGGCTTACAAATCGATGGTAAGGCCACACCTGGAGTATTGCGTCCAGTTCTGGTCACCACATCTCAAAAAGGATATAGTGGAAATGGAAAAGGTGCAAAAGAAAGTGACTAAGATGATTACTGGGCTGGGGCACCTTCCTTATGAGGAAAGGCTACGGCGTTTGGGCCTCTTCAGTCTAGAAAAGAGACGCCTGAGGGGGGACATGATTGAGACATACAAAATTATGCATGGGAAGGATAAAGTGGATAGAGAGATGCTCTTTACACTCTCACATAACACCAGAACCAGGGGACATCCACTAAAATTGAGTGTTGGGAGAGTTAGGACAGACAAAAGAAAATATTCCTTTACTCAGTGTGTGGCTGGTCTGTGGAACTCCTTGCTGCAGGATGTGGTGATGGCACCTGGCCTGGATGCCTTTAAAAGGGAATTGGACAAGTTTCTGGAGGAAAAATCCATTACGGGTTACAAGCCATGATGTGTATGTGCAACCTCCTGATTTTAGAAATGGGCTATGTCAGAATGCCAGATGCAAGGGAGGGCACCAGGATGCAAGTGTCTTGTTATCTAGTGTGCTCCCTGGGGCATTTGGTGGGCCGCTGTGAGATAAAGGGGACTGGACTAGATGAGCCTATGGCCTGATCCAGTGGGGCTGTTCTTATGTTCTTACGAGAGGGTGGGGAGGAGACGTACTGGGGGGACAGAGCAGCAAGGGAGGGAGACGGGTCCAGTAGAGCTCTGCTGCACCAAATCCAGAGCATTCATGTGGGGCTTGGCGGCCTACACGAACGCTCTTCCCTCACCGCTGACCTTTTGGTCAGTGATGAATTGAGTAGCCCCTTTGTCGGCCTACTTCCCTTTCCCAGGAGAAGCGGACAAAAGTCCCCTTCTCCCGAGGTGCTGCCCCCGGCTGCTGTGGGTGTGCTGAATGTGATGGCAGCCATTTTTTCTGCCACCGCAGCCGCGTGCCACGGGAGGGCAGGCCTGGGCTGGCAGTTCCTCTTTGTCACTGTAGTCTCTGCCTTGACTGCCTAACTCAGGATCCAGAAGTGCATGGCTTCAGACCTTCCCATTTAGGATCCTGTCTTCAATTTTTTATAACGTTTGCCTGTGTGCTGATCATGCTTGGTATTGGCTTGTATTATTGAAGCTTTTAACAAGCAGAATTTGTTAAAATTTGTGGCTGTAATTCTGATGGATTAGTGCAGGGGTGCTCAAACCCTGGCCTGGGAACCATTTGAAACTCTTGGGGATTCCCAGTCCAGCTTGTGGGGAGCTCCCATTCTCTAGTGAGCCTCTGGCCCTCTGGAGACTTGCTGGAGCCTGCACTGGAATGATTGAATTGAATCTTTTATTGCGGTCACTCACCAGTACAAGGAATGATGCAACTACTCTCAGTGTGAAGGCCGACTGTTTGACCTCTCGCACAAGCTGCAGGCCAAGGGCTCCCTCTGCTGCTTGCTGTTTCATGTCTGTGAGGCAACAGCGGCAGCAAAAGAAAGGCCAGCCTTGCTTTGCACAAGGTCTTTTATAGGCCTTGAGCTATCACGAGACCTTCATTCATTCATATAAGTTTCATCTCTAATATATTCATTTATGTAAATTTATTCAAATTTTAAGTGTAAATTAATTTTTTTCCCCCAGCCCCCAACACAGTGTCAGAGAGATGATGCGGCCCTTCTTCCAAAAAGTTTGGACACCCTGGATTAGCACAATAACAAATCTGATAAAAGTTTAAATTAACTTGAAAATCAATACTATAGTGACTCCATATAAGGCAAGCACCAATTCAAACAAGGTTTAGTTCATCAGCAATGGAATAAAATGTTGATAAGATATTTTAAAATGCATTCAAATTCCAAGGAAAGTTGTCTCATTTACGCTAGTCCAGAACTCTGCTCTTTCAAAATTGCAGAATTGGGGTTAAATTAATTTGAATTTTAATTATGTCATGGATCTTGCTTTCTCTTATGTTATAGAACCTCTGATTGTGTGCATAATAATTTTAAAAAATTCAAATTATAGAGAGAAATTTGAATAGGGTTATTTTGGCTGAAATCTCAATATAAAATACTACCATTTATAGAATTCAAAGTTCAGGTAAACTAACTTCTTTTTCCAGAATACAACTGCTTTATATACATATAAACATTTAAGTATATCACATATATGGAAACTTTCTCATATTTGATCCATTTTTCTGGAGCCAGAATTGGAGGGAACCCCAGAAATGGGGATTGACACCATGTTGCATGAATTTTCTCAGTCCTCCAGTTTGAATAACAAAGGAGCTCAGTTTGCTGCTACCCCTGCCTGAACTAATCTTCTCAGGGAGGGAGTTGGGAGTTATATATATATATATATATATATATATATATATATATATATATATATATATATATATATGAGAGAGAGAGAGAGAGAGATATGGATATCACCGCTAATATAATATATGGCAGACACTCGCCCATAAGTCGATCCCGCAGATAAGTCGAGGGCAGGTTTTGAACCAACAATCATGGAATTTTCTATGATCCTCGGATAAGTCAGGGGTTAAACTTAGGGGGGTGTCTGACTATAGTTCTGTCTGATTTTACTTGAGGCCATATCCTGAAAAATAACCCACCACTAATTGTTACCTAAGAACTGTAGTCTCTAATTTATTAAAAACATAGTAAAAGATCATAAGATACATTTTTATTCTTTTTAAATTCTGGTCTTCATCACCTTTTTGTAAGCACTATCAGAGTAAGTGCACTGTAAACAACATACCAGTAAAACAGTGGTTCCCAACCTGGTATTCATGTACTCCCAGGGACACTCAACAGGACCTTTAGGGGTGCTTGAAAAAGAATGGAATAATGCAGAAAAAGGCAGGTCATGCTCCAGAATGCCTTGCAAGACAGGAATGCCTTGCAAGGACCAGCAAGGCAGGAAGGGAGGTAGCTAGTTGGCTGTGAAAGCCCCACCAATAGCTAGTTTTTGGTCATCAATTCATGTATGAAACAGTGATTGAAAACCAGCACAGTACAAAAGCTGAAACATAATATGAAAAGTGAACAATCACCCAGAATTTCTCAGCACACCTGGTACAAAACAGTGCAAAGGCAGAGTCTTCTGTTCTTCAAACAGATAAAAAGAGAAAACACTGTGATAAATACATGAAGTCTGGGCTTTCATATAGAGGAGATGAGGGCTTGTATGATTAATTACAAACATTTTGCTAATATGAAGGGTACAGTTTATGGAAATGGGCTGCCGAGGGATATGCAAGTGAAAAAGGTTGTGAACCACTGCAGGAGAACCATGAATCAAATCCACCTTTAAGGTGTCTGGTGTGTTAAGTCAGAAGCTCTATGTACAACATACAACCCATAACACATAACTGGGAGTGTGCAATTCAATTCACAGCAGAGAGATGTAGCTGTATATATTTGCAACCCTTTTTACTCAGAAGTAGACCCACTGCTTTCCATGGGTGTTATTCTTAAGTAAGGGTGCACTGAATTGTAGCCTGCTTCAAATGGAAAAGAGGATTCCCATCCTGGTGTTTCAAGAAACAGACCTGCTTTGCAAGCATTTGCAAAGGAGAACCGGGCTGCAGCGGAAGGAAGGACTTCCACCCTATACAAACTGGATATTTTTGCACAGTCTCCTATGTTAAGATCACTTAGGTCCCAAGCATCTACATTTTGCCTTGAGCTTTCGGCGTAACACTGGACTGGAATGGGATGCCAGGCAGAAAGTCAGAAGGCAACACTTCTACCATCATTTGCAAGAGAGATCTCATGACTGTCTGCCTGATGCACACTACAAGGCACATTGTTTCCTCGAGTGCCCACCTGCTGCTATAGCAAATGTCCAGGCAGACATTCTACAGGAGAGGTAGTTTCTGGCACTATCACTTCTCAAGAAATCCTGTCTTTCCCTTCCATTTAGACTGATGTCAACACAAGAGCTTTCATGGCCCTTAGCCTGAAGGAAGGATTTCCACTTTGCAAATTATCCTTGAATAATGCCACCTATTTTATTGAATATCCTTGCATGCCTTTACAGAGCAAGAAGGTGGGGGCATGTCACCTGGGTGTCTCAGCAGATAGTGAAATGGCTTTTATTTATTTATTTATTTATTTATTTATTTATTTATAACATGCCATTCTCCCTGGAGGGCACCCAAGGCAGCTAACAACAATTAAAATACATATAAAAACTATAAAATACAATAAAACTATAAAATAGAAAATAAAAACAAAACAGCAGCAATGATAAAAACCAGCAGTTCAAAAATAATTAATCACTAAAAAAAAGCAGCCATAATACTCTCTGCTGGGCATCAAAGGCTTTCCAGAATAAAAAAGTCTTCAGGCCTTGCCGGAAGGTTAAAAGTGAAGGAGCTGTTAAACTCAAAGCGGAGGGAATTCCATAATACAGATGCTAACACCAAGAATACCCTATCTCTGGCCACTATTCCCCCATCTTCCTGCCTTAAAGAATTAAAAACAAACAAATAAACCAGGATGCTTTTGGAATGGACTTGCAAATGTTTGCAGATAATTCTCTATTCTCCCCCCTTACTGGCTTAGTTCTAACTGGATAAGATTCCTTCTGCTGCCCTTCCCTGGGATCGCTCCAGTCTCAGAGATTTGCTATCACACAGTTTACTTTCTTTTTTCAACATAATCACAAGATATGTAATTATTGCATCAAACTGAGTTCCACACAAAATCAATGGTAATGACTATGAAATCTCTTCTATTTCCATATCTGTTTATAATATATAATTTTTTGGTTGACAGAGAGAATATTTGTTTTGGAAGAATTAAAGAGCTGATTCAGCTCTCTGCAAGGTTCTCTACCTCCTGACACTACTTTTGACTGGGGTACAAGGTATTGTCAACCTACCAAATGTTGGTTTATGCCTAAACTTCGATTTATGTATAGGATTTATATCCTACCTTTCCCCCTACAATTGAGGGTGATCAAAGCAGTTTACAATTTTAAAAAAACAATTTAAAACAATAAAACGATAAAGCACCAATGCAAAAAGTACAAAATAAAAACAGCAGGAGGAACATACCAATAATATACGGTATTATAATATAATACCAATTATATACCAATTATAATATATATATACAGGGCTTTTTTCTAATGGAACGTGGGGGGACGGAGTTCCGGCACCTTTTTGCAGGCCCCCCCCCCTTCGGAGGCATTCCAGGAGAGGGGAGCAAAACAGAGGCAGAGTAGACAGGCACAGGATTGGACTCTAAGGCTGCCATCCTATCCACAGTAAGCCTCATTCACTAAAGTGGACTTCTGAGTAGACATGCATAGGATTGGGCTCTTAGGCTGCAATCCTAGGCACTTTCCTGGGAGTAAGCTCCATTGACTAGAATGAGACTTACTTCAGAGTAGACATACCTAGGATTGGGCTCTTAATCCTGGAAGAGATATATATCTGCACCCGTTTTCACATGCTAAGGGCAGGTGAAAAGGGATTCTACATGTGTACAATTTGCTGTCCAGCCTTGCCAGAGATCTTCCTCGTCCTTCCCCCACAAGCATGCCTTCCGCCAGCCAGCGTTTGCAGCTCCTCTCCAGCAATGCAAAGGGGCTGCTCAGGGCAGCAGAGAACATACAATGGCATGCCAAGTGCCTTCCCAAAGATACAGAGTATTCTGATACCTGAATTAAACCATATTTAATCGCTTGTTTGCAAAAGTAGCTGTTTCTATGTGCACCTAAGGACCCCTCTCGTGTAAGAATTCCCTTTTTGTTTTTACTCCCACAGTTACTTAGAGTAATTTTACTACATGGAACTCATGTAAGCCATTTTTCGGAATCCATTCACTGCTTCCTCTCCTCGAAGTAGTGCCACACTACATGCTACACGCTACAAGTGCACCTGTACAGTATTTTTCCCCATGTGTAGAAAAAATAGCTAGGGGGAAGGGGATGTGGAGATGGACAGCCCAATCCTATGCATGTCTACTCAGAAGTAAGTTCATCTTTAGGGGGGAAGCACATAAAAAATATTTTATTTCTCCAATAAAAAATGGTTTAAAAATAAATAAATAAATAAATAAATAAATAAAAGATTAACAAGTTGTGAGTTCCTGCACCTTTTTTTCCACAAAAAAGCACTGTGTGTGTGTGTGTGTGTGTGTGTGTGTGTGTGTGTGTATAATTAATTAATTAATTAATTAATAATATTAATTATTAATATATTATAATATAATATTATTATATAGACAAAAACATATGTCTAAAATTACCAGACATGGAAGTATAAGAAATGTAAAATACAAACAGCAGGTAAACGTATTCAACAGAAGAAAAGAAAATGAGAAAAAATGTTTTAAACACCTCCCCTGAAGACTGGCAGAGTGTCATCATCATTTCTCTGGCTGTAACTTTGTTGCCTGTACAATGAAATGCAAATTATTTGAAAACCAGAGCTGGATTTTGTAGGACCCCATAGAACTGCTGAACCTGGAGTCGTCATGACTGGTCATGATTGACGGTCCTGTCCTCCATGACTTTTTTCAATTCTCTTTCCAAGTCACCTGAGCCAGTGGCACATCATGTGGCAATGAATTCCATAGACTAATTATGTGCTACATGAAAGTATTTCCTTTCATTCCTTCTAAATCTCCCATCAATTTGTTTCATCGGATGACCCCTTGTTCTAGTACTGTGTGTGAGAGACAAAGCCTACTCTCTCTCCACATACAAAATTATGCAGGGGATGGACAGAGTAGATAGAGAGATGCTCTTTTCCCTCTCACATAACACCGGAACCAGGGGACATCCACTACAGTTGAGTGTTGGGAAATTTAGGACAGACAGAAGAAAATATTTCTTTACCCATTGTGTCTGTGGAACTCTTTGTCACAGGAAGTGGTGATGGCATCTTGCCTGGATGGCTTTAAGAGGGGATTGGACAAATTTCTGGAGGAAAAGTTCATTACCGGTTACTAGTCATAGTAGGTATGTGCAAACTCTTGGTTTTAGAGACAAGCTGCCAATGATTGCCAGATGCAGGGAAGGGCACCAGGACGCAGGTTGTGTCTGTTGTCTTGAGTGCTCCCTAGGGCATTTGGTGGGCCACTGTGAGATACAGGAAGCTGAACTAGATGGGTCTTTGGCCTGATCTAGCGGGGCTCTTCTTATGTCCGTTCACATTGTGCATAATTTTATGTCTCAGTTATATCCCCTCTTTACTGTATTTTATCCAAACTAAAATGTTTCACATGCTGTTGCAAAATGGCTCACAATCTAAAAAGATGCAGAAGAACACTAGCCAACAGGCACTAGAAAAGATACTGTGCTGGTGTGGAAAGGGACAGTTACTCTCCCCCTACTAGAGGAACACCACTTGAAAAAGTTCCTCTTGCCCCATTAGCAAGGGATATTATTGCATTGACATAGCTCTCACAACACCTCATCACATGTGGAAATTGACACCAACACAACATCACAGTGTGTTCATTGCAGTTATCCAGTTAAGGTTTTGCATTTGCATTTCTTGCTCACATTGTTACCCTGCTTGTAAAGGACTGTCAGTGTTCTAGATATGGCTTGTAAAATAATGGAGTGCATCGAGGCTCTATTTGCCCATGGGCGGCACACTTCCATACGTACCCTTTTGTTTTATTCCCTGGCTGAGAGTAAAGATCACTTCCATTTGTCTTAGCCCTGGTTCTTGCATCTGGGATCCCAGCCATTGGGTGAAGCTTCTGGGCCAGAGGCTAAGAGAGAATAGAATGTGTGGATGTGTGAAGTTTTCTATAAAAGGCCAAGTCTTGCCATGTGATTATCTCTGCAAATTTTTCATACCGGTCCTTGTCCCATTCTGAGATGAGGACAGCAGTGAAAAGAAAAGCAACATGGTTGGTTAGCAGCTTTGATTTTACTGTTCACTCTCCTCCTGCCATCACTGATGGGGTCTGAAAGAGACACAGCACTGTACAGGGAAAGCAAAACATTTAGCTAGTACAGTGACTGTTAATAGAGGAATAAAAGCTGCTTGATTGGATTTGGGGGGTCAGGTTCCCTCCCTTGTTATAATGGAAGAATTTCCCCCTGGTATCAGAACAACATTTGTGGAGTGCTCACTAGTGATTGTTGCAATTGATTTGTAAACTTTTGAAAGATGATTGAACTGGATTTCCGAGTTTCTCATTACAAATACTGTATTTTTGTAGTAATGTCTTCAAAATAGACCTGGAGGCACCTAATAATTTATAGCTGTGGTTAAGATCAATGCAACACACTGTTTGTAACATATAATTATTGAAGCATCAGACTTACCAAAAACAACCTTACGTCCTTCCCTTTCTTACCCTGCATTCCCCCACATGTACAAAAGTGGGTCATCAGGTATGTTTTTTTTCCCTTTTGCCTTTCATGTGGTCACACTAGTAAATTTTCACAGCTTCCAAGTTCATGAAAGGGGAACCACACATAAGTGGCAGTATTGAACAGATACTTTTTTTTTTTGCACAATAACAGCTAGCTGTCAAGATAATTTGGTTTGTCTACCGCTGGACTGTGGCAAATCAGTCTTCAAATCACTTTATTGGCTTCCTTTCCCCTTTGCCCTTTAAGACAAAAGGAAGATACAGAGACTGTACTTAGGGCTCAGTGAATCATACCTTTTATTAGATCAGTATCACATCTTACGGAAAGGACAGCATAGGCTTCTTAGCTGAATAGCAAGCAAAACTGCTTTTGAAAGCAAAGCAGGCACATAGCATATGGCAAGGTTAGATGGCATTTTACAACCTGTCTATCACAGAACCTTTTTGCCCTCCCTCCTTATCTTAAAGAAAGCCTGACATCTCTCTTCGAGATGTGAGAACAGCAGCACATCCTAGACTTCTAATAAGCCCACTGTCTAGTTTGGCAAAATAACAAGTGGAACTTAACAGAGGACTATCCCTGGTTGCTGGTCTGTTTGGGCCTGGTCCATCGGAGGAACCCTGTGAGGTTCATGGCCACGCAGGAATTTGAAGTAAGGTCTGCTTGGCCCAGGTCTGACCCACTTCATGGCACCTTGTTGACTATTTGGACATTGAGGTTCATTTCAACGTTATGATTCAAATCATGGGCAGGCACTTGGGGAAAAAATGGCACTTAGTCTGTGTGAGCATTTAATGCCCATTCAGTAAATAGAGCTCATGATCTTGACACATGTGTTTGATTATTGCTGTTGGAAGCAGGAAAACTAAGGCAAACCCTTACTAGAGGATGTGAAAGAAAATGAGAAGAGACTGAGTCTAGGCCAAATCATGACCCACCAAAACGTTCAGAGCAAGAAAGGAGGGCTTGAGGGAGTGCAAAGGCCCCCCAACTAAAACCTTTTCCCCCTATAGGCATTCACAGCCACTGTAATCCCCCATACTAATGCTTCCTTATTTTCTCTTCTCCCACATTTTATCCCTGCATGTTTTCCCTCCCTTGATTGGCCAACGTGATGCTGCTAGATAATCAATCAGATTGATTACATAGTGAAGTGAGCATCACTGGGTTGTCTCAGGAACTTAGGAATGCACTCCTTCTTACCCAGTCTTGTGTTGGTAAGGAAGGTAATGAAGCTTCCATGGTCTAGAAAGAGAGAAAATGTGTCCCTGCCAACTGGGTGAGTCTTCTTGTCTTACCATGCTAGGTTGTGCTGGCAACATGGTGCATCCTTGCAATAGCAGCACTGAAAGAGATGGAGATTTGCCTTCTTGTCTAAGTAATTTGGGGGGGGGGGCATGTTCTCTTTGCCCTGAACAATGGGCAGATAATTTGTCACTGCCTAAAGCCTTCCCTGGTCTTTCTAAAAATTCATGCTGCAAATTTTGGGTTTGTTGTAATAAAAGTGAGCCATACTGTTTCTTTTTCGGTCCCATATTTTGTAGAAAGTGCAATATTATTGATAATGTGTTGTTGCGGACCCAAAGAATTCAAAAGGGGTGAGCCTTCATCACCTGAGCATTCGTACAATTGACTTTTGTTAACATCCTTCCGATGCTGTTTGTATTAAACTGTTGAAACAATTCATGCATCAAAATGTTTCTCAGTGTTGAAGCATAAAAACCTATGTATTGAGCAACAAGTTTCCACCCACACAAATACTGTAAATCCTAGATTTATTGCATACACACTCAATTTTATTTTTCTTGCCTGAATTTCATAACCAGAAGCTTAACAGTTCTACTGTCAAATGTTTGGTTTATATTACAGTTGATTCCCCCCCCCCTTTACTTCTTTATCCTGAAAATCATTTCAGTTTCCATAGTAGAAATATTTTGGAAGTAATTCAGCTATTTTGAAAAAGGGCACCAAAAAGTCACATGTGGGGGAGGAACAGTGCAAGGAGCACCCAGCCCACATGTGTGGAATTTGGAGTGATATTCTGAGACAGTTTTAAAATGCAAGCAAACATTTTAGTAGGATTTTAAAAATAAAAATTCTTAGACATCACTTCCACACTGAAACATCTTATGGCCCAATCCTAGTTGGGTTGGGTGGCAGCAGAACATGTATTCTGCTGGTGCTGACTGCCCATAAAGCAATCAGCACCAGCTGTAATAGGTGAACTCGTACAATGCTGGAGCATGAGTGGACCAGCCAGAAGCCACCACCAACTGGGGTAAGGTGGTGGGGGAGGCAGTGTTCAAATATGGGTTGGTTGTCTAGATCAGCAATCTCCAAACTGGAGACCGCTGCACAACAGGAAAGGCATCCCCAGCACGACTGGCGCTCAGAGAGGTGTCTTTCCCCGCTGCCAGTCTCCCCCAGACTAGCTCCAGCCTGCCGTGCCTGCCCAGAAATCTGAATGCAGTGGCTACTGGAGCAATGGGACCCGGAAGCAGTGGACCAGAGCTCAGTTTAGGGGAGATTGGCGGCAGGGAAGGACGACTCCCCAATATAATAGTAAGCACTGTTCACATGGGGGAGGAGAAAAGCAGGGTGCTGGATCTGGCCCATGGGACAGGGTCTGAAGATCTCTAGTCTAGATAGTTGGCCCTTAATGAAAACCACAAGCCCAACCCCCTAATTTCCTCCTCAGTTCTAAAAAATTCATGGCCCCTTCTGTAGCCTTCTACAAATGTTGCTAACAGCCCAGACTTGCTGGGTGTTTATAGCTGTGGGCCTCTAGATTGGCTCTGGTATACATCCCAGTGCAATGTTGCAAAAGACATGCTGCTGTGGTGTGTATGGGACTGTCAGCACAAATGACCAGAGGCCACTGTGCACATTCCAATGGTGCGCCCAAGCTGTGCCTCAGCAGGAAAGGTGGCAGTGCTAGGTGGGTCATGTACAGTTCAGGGCAGGGACCAGGTCAGGCAGGGGGTAGGAGGGGTGAATCTTGATGACAACAGTGCACATCAAGATTCTATCTGCCTTTTCCCAGCCCTACATGCTCCCTTCTTGGACACTGGCATAAGTCCAAGAAGGCCCATTGGTAACCAGGTGATCTACTAGGAGGTAAGTAAAAAATATTTACTCCTGGGCTGTTTGGTTGCCCCCCACCATAGGATATAGTGCATGCTCTGATAGCATCGCTGCATTGCATGAATTGGTGTGGATTAAGACCCTTGGAGCCCATCAAAAAGGTAGAGAGAATAGGACCCATCTGCTCTTCTTTTAATTAAAGGACTGTTTTGAATTGAGGTATCCTTGTTTGCTTTTCTGTATGTGGGTAGGAAAGGATGCTGCTTGGATGACCATCTCTATGTGCTTGCTTCAGAGCATGGTCCTACGACAATTTTCTCAGAAGCCCCAAGGGGTGGCCCACAGTGTACTCTCTCATGAACGGGTCATCTCTCCGTGCATGGTGGCATAGAAAAGAAACAGCACATGAGTCCTGCTGTCATTCTGGAATGTCTGCCAAGGAATCAAGGTGGAGCTAGGAAAGACTCCACCAATTTTGATAGGGAGGCCATTGCCAACAGGGGGCTGCAATGGGTTTGTGGCAGGGAGACCTCTTGGCATCATTGTGCTCACAATGACATCATTTGGAGCAGGGCAGGGTACAAAGTTCAGAATGTGATTAATCTTCATAGGGCAGCCCACTCCTGACTTCTGCTGGAACAGGCAGGCCAAGTGGCCTGTGCTGTAGCCAGCACTAGGTTGGTGCTAGCTGGAGCTTGGGGAATTTCCCCCCCCTTACCCTGTGTCACATGCAGCCACGTTATGGGGCTACTCAGATTTATGCCAGCGAAATTGCTGATGCAAATCTAAGTGCAGTGTCGCCAACCCCCCTGCTGGCCTCCACCAGCAGGCTGGTGCACATCCGTGCACTGGCCTAGCTAGCTCAAGAGTAGTCAAGAATGTGCTTTATGGCACGTTTGTGATACTCCCAGGCCAGCACAGGGGACTTGTGCCGCCCAAGCACACCTTCTGATTTGCACTCTAATGCATTTTAATTTTAATTTTGAAAATAAAAATCTTTTTAAGTCCAAACTGGATCAGACCAGAGTTAGCTCAGCCATCACTCTTAACACATTTTATGACAGGCGGCTTTTTTATTAAGTCAGTGGGGCCTGACTTTTTCTTCTGTCCTTTCTTATATGTTCTATAGCCAATTAAGAGCCCAATCCTGTACTCGGCGGCTCGGCTTCGGGCCACCGAGCATCATCACAAACATGCCATAAGGCACATTGGTGAGCCTCTCCGCCAGGCTCCCACCTGTGCTAGCCCAGTATCGGCCAGCGCTGGGCTAGCGTGGGGCAGTCGCCCAGCCTCTACGGCTCGGCGGTCTCATGGACCGCTGAGCCACGGCATAGTAAGCAGGGGTGGGGACAGGGGTGGGGAGGAGGCGTTCCAGGGAGGGGTAAGGCCGGTGGGGGGTGGAGAGAGGGCGGCTGGAGGCATGCTGGGGAGAAGGAGGCAGGCAGGTCTGCCGAGCTCCGCTCCGCAGGATCCAAGGCGCTCATGGAGGATCCAAGGCGCTCGTGCCCTACACGAGCGCCTTTACCTCGGCGCCCTACACGAGCGACCAAAAGGTCGGCGGTAAAGTGAGTAGCCCCATTGCGGGGCTGCTTACCTTACCCAGAAGAAGGGGACAAAAGTTCCAAGGCGCCTCCTGTGGTAGCCTGGGCGCGCTGGATCCAGCAGCAGCCGTTCTCGGTGCCGCCGAGCCTGGGCACCCCAGGATTGGGCACTTAACAGGATTGGGCTGTTAAGTGGCTTATAGTCACTCTTAACTGACTTTTTATCACTCTTTTGCATTGAAATATGAAATTTCTCTCTTAATTAAGTGTGGCACACCAAATATTTGTCCCAGTGTACTTTAAGTGGCACCTGCCTAGTGGCACTGCAAATATCAATCTTAGTTAACATGCATCAATCATGA
This sequence comes from Tiliqua scincoides, assembly GCF_035046505.1. NCBI lineage: Eukaryota > Metazoa > Chordata > Lepidosauria > Squamata > Scincidae > Tiliqua > Tiliqua scincoides. The sequence continues at coordinate 53,574,755 of NC_089823.1, forward strand.
ATGATGTATTTGTTGCATACAGGACACTTGCCAGGCCAGCTTGGCATCAGCATAACCCCCTGTGAACTGAGGGGAACAACCCCAAATGTACCTACTGCTCTCTTGTAGACATGCATTGCCGGAAGAAAGAAAGAAAGAAAAAAAGGATTGTTAGTTGCAGTCAAGTCATCTTTCAGTTAACCTTGTCTGTTGCTATTGATCATGGAACTTTCAGTAAGCTTCTAGTGACACCCTGGAACACAATTTGAACAATAGGTTAAACATAGGAGAAAACATATGTTACTGTTAAAGAACTGAATGGACTTTGCGAGGAAAGTGTGCCACTAAATATTATATTTCCTTGTTTGACTCCAAGAGTGTGCGAGGCACTGCCACTAGTGTGACAGTATCTCCGCTTATTAACAATCTCCAGTGTTCAATGGTAACCTCTCTTCTTCGCTTGAAGTTTCCCCAGTCACATAAGCTCATCTTTATTTTATTGCACCAGGAGAGAGGAAGTGGTTAAACATAATGACTGCTATATGACAAAACCAAACGAGGAACATATTTCAACCGTGCAGCCCCAGCTCTATCATATGTGCTGTGCAGAGTCATCACAGCCATGGTGCATAGCTCAGAGCCGGAAAGCAAACAGCTGCTGTAGCCTGATTTGAGTTAAAATAGTGTCAGTGTTTAGTCTGGCGCACTGCTTCAGGAGAGATTGGCAGCTGGGTCAAACAAAGTCATTCCATTGGCTCCTTTCCCAGTAAGCTTCTGCTAGCATTTAGGTATTATTGCAGCCTGGGCCCTTCTCTCAGGGATAGCCTAACATCTAACCGCACCCTCTTTACTCCTTTCTTTTTCTTTTTCTTTTTTTTTAAAGTGCTTTCACTCTTTAAGATCAATCCAGTATTATGCAATCTGCCAACATTTGTGTATTAAGAATGAGTTCTGTCTTGAAAGCTGATGCATCCTGCTCCCAACATGGTGCAGAAAGAAGTTTGTGACCGTGCTGGATTAATAAAAGGGGCCTTTATGGGTTGTGAAAGAATATCTGTGTGCTTAGGCAGGAAACTTTTTGATCCGCAGAAAAGCCAGACGACATCTAGGTAAGGCTGAATATCAATTCTGCTTTTATGAGAAACTGTGCAGTGAGCTCTCTCTCTCTCTCTCTCTCTCTCTCTCTCTCTCTTAATTTCAAATGCTTGAAACCGTCCTGCTTATATGAACATTTTCTGAAACTTCTGAATAAGAATTACTCTGACATTCTAACCATTTGTCTTCGTTGCAGAAGCTGGCAGAGTTCTGCCCTGCTCTGCTGAGTTTTAAAGTTTCTGGAAATAAAAATCTGTTTGGGCATGTTGTGCCCGTTTAGGGGACAGTTTCATAGGCACGGATATGGAAAGAGAAAGCACAACTACCACATAAAAAAGACTCTTTAAAAGTCCTACAGTTTGGGAAGAGTTTCAGAGAGGGCTTTTTGCAACTTGTAAAGAATGCCTCTGCAGTCATTTAAAAGCATTTGCGAGTGAGAATGCCTTTGGACTAATAAGGTTTGAATTACTAAAAAGTGTAATGTAGCTCTGGAAGGAATATTAAGTAAGTTGTCTTTGTCTCCTAGTTTTTAATTTTTGTTGTTGCTTTAGCCTGTTGGGTCACATTTTTTGTTAGCGCTGAAGGCTGCCATGAATTGGTAATGAGGGCCCCTTTTGCACATGATTTTGGCTCTTGTCCAAAATCAACTTCCCAATGGAGAGCTTTCTCTAAAAGGACCCGGAGCATTTTTCTTTCTTTTTTTGTAATGAGGAATCACTCTGAAAGCTGCCATAACCAGTTGTGTAGGCATGTCAAAATGACTTTATACTGTGGACATGAAACATTCCTTTTCATTCTAGTTCCTTTTTCTGAGCAGGCAAAATTGTTGGAATTATCATTTTATGTTTCTTTTAACTTGCTCTCCATTCAGTATGGGTTTGTCTTAGCTCAATCATAAAGAAGGTTGGTATTTTTATACACTTTCTCAGAAAAATCAGTACAAGTGTAGCTCTTTTTTGTGAGTGTATAATAAGATTTGCTTTAAAACACATCAAGTTTAAGAGCACAAGAACTCTCAAAACTCTTTATGTTCATTAAAGCTTCGTGAAACAAGATTCTAGAATTTCGTTACCAAAAATGTAAGCAAAAAAACTAAGGACAGAAACTTTTTTTATGGCCCGATCCTATTAAGGGCCTGTGCCGGCAGAATGTGTGTTCGCTAGTGCACACTGTCACAAAAAAAGCTGTAAGCGTTTTGTGACACCAGAAGGCCAAGGCATGCTGACAGGAAGGCTGGAGCCTTCCCACATGTGCCAATGGAGCAACAGGGGCTCTCCAGAGCAGGTAAGTGCAGTTCAGGTGCTGGGGGAGGGCAGAATGGAGCAACGATGAGGACAGGGTGTGGGGGATCAGGTCCAGGTGGGGGAGGGTTCAGCAATTCTGGCACATGGCAGATCCAAACTCCCATCCTGGGCTAGATGTGCCTGCACAGATCAACACAGACTTGCACCAGTGATATCACTGTTGACCCATTGTGGCTGCTGGGACTTACCCGGGGGCAATTTGACAAATGTCCCTTGCCCTGCGGAGACCACCATCAGCCCCAAATCCTCCATTGGATACAGCAGAAGTCGCACTGGTGCCGCTGCACCATCACACAGAGAGTTAGGTAAGATTGGGCTGTTAGTTTCTCTTAACATTTTTCTTTAAGTTCCAACCATACTATATTGGGGAATTTAGGAATCTTTAGATGTCTCTATAACCTTGGCATTTTCAAACTCTGAAAAATGTATGCATTGTTTATTAATAATATTAAATCACAAATACTCTTAAGATGGGCTTCCTCAAACAACATATTCTAGATTTGATCCTGTTGTAACAGCCTTCCATAACTGCCTTGTGCAATTCAGCAGAAGCATTAGTAAAATATCTGGAAATGCTCTGTTATGTTTTTCAGATCTAAATGTTGGGAGATTTGTTATGCATACGTTTAAAATCAAAGAGATAGTGTACAGTATGTGGGCACATTGTACACTCTTATTTGGATTTTGTGTGTGTACACTCATCTGTTTCAAATAATGCAATATAGTGGTTGAAAACTAAGCACCTGGAACAGCTTGAGATGTTTTATAAAACCTTGAGGGTCTGCAAATTCCTGTCAGTTCACCACGAGCATAGGTTGTTGGTTATTATATAGCTGTGGTCCAAATTATGATACTGTAAACTGTTTCCTAAGTGCAATATTTAAAGTGTAGTACATGGATTTTACAGCGATGAAAACATCCAGCATTAAAATATGTTGAAGTAATAGAGTCATGGTGTTAATAAAGCACATAAAATATATATGTTTTAGTAGATCTCACTGGGGATTTTTTAAAAAGTTAAAAAGGGAAAAAAATTCAGAGATTGGGATTGCCACTGAGCTTTTTTGTTTTTTTCCAGACCAGAAATCTGTACCCCAGTGAATCAGTACAGGACATAAAATGTTAGAAGTTTGGATTTAGAAAGTTACGAAAATGTGTGTATTCATGAAACCTATTTTTTGTATGTGCACTAGTTATATATAAAGTTCAGTTAAAAAAAAAAATCCCATTCAGTGAAGAAGCCAGGCCAGTTAATTATGGACTTATACAGTACAAAGACTGAAACTTTGTAAACAGCAAGAGACAGGTGTTCCTTCTGGCTAAATAATAATTAAAGTCTCTTCCTCTCTATGCAAGAGAATTAATTTTTGTTCCTTAATATGTGCAGGTGGGACAGATTTTTAGGCAACAGTATAACTCACAAAAATACTAGGTATCCTTATTTAAAATATTGTTCCCCACTAAATAATGCAGAACAAATGAATGTAAAGTATTATAGGTGTCAAGGAACCTTTTCACGACTGGATGATGGATTAACCCTATTCCTTTTGCAACTTCGTTCTAAAGTGTAAATAAGTGACACTGAAAATCTACTTTTTTCAATAACCTTGGTGAAAACACTAAAACATCTTACTCCAAAGAAGTTCTGTTGTTTTAAATGAGAGTGTTTCAGCTCTAAGCTATCCTCCTAAACCATGTTGTACCCTTGCATATAACTGAGAACAAAATTCCAGCATTGGTTAACTTTTCCTAGGATTAAAAAAAGAAAACTTTCACCAGATGTTTCTTTTTAAATTACCCTCTGAAAGTTGGGGATGTTTCTATTCTGTGTTCTTCCGACAACTTGAATTGTACCAATTATCTTTGCACTATTTACCATTAGATGAGAAATCTCAGCATGTGGAAATCATGTTGTTATCCAAAGAGCTTGCTCTAGGAACCTGGTGCTAGGCTTTGCAGCATAAGAAAACTACCCTTTTCAGAAAATGATGGTATCTCCAACACAAAATATTGTATTCTTCTGCTACATAGTTGATGTCATTATGCTGCTTACATCATTAATAGTTTGGGCAGATTAATGATGGCATGTGATAGCAAAAATCAATCAATCAAATCTTTATTGCTGTCACAGACCGGTGTAGATAGCAAAAATATACACTGTTATCTTTAATTTTCAGATTGTTAAACATTTTGGAAAGCTCTCTTTTTAGCTGCTTAATAAAATTCCTTGGAACAATTTTAGTTCTATAGATTGGCAGAAGTTCATCTTTCAGTGAATTCTGTCACAACATTTCAGTGGTAACTTTTTATTTAATAGGATTTAATTGTTATATATGGTCTGCACTCCAGTAAACAGATAAACACGACTGCATTGGTTGGGCATACAGGTGGGGTCTCTTCATCTGAAGATTTGCCCTACCGTGGATGCTGAACCCCCAGATCACTCCCCTGCAGTGACCTTGTTCTAGTCACATCTGGGAGGCTCAGAATGTTTCCCAGAGCTTTTTTTTTATGACTTCCAGTAAACAGGAAGTTACCAAAAAAATGGTCTGGGTGGGTTTCTGTGGGAGGCTACGTGCCGCCACTCGTGACCTTTCTGAGGCTCAGAACAGATCCAGATGCAACCAGAGCAAAGCTGGGCTCTGAAAACCATGGATTTAGGTATCCGTGGTTTTTGGTATCCACAGGGGGTCTGGGAATGGAACCACTGCGGATAAAGAGGCTCCACCTTTGTTTAATTTGGACAGATCATCGGTTATCTCTCCTGTAATACTAATATATATAAATACTGAACCCAGGTGGTTGACTGCCTATTTTTCAAGCAAAATGATGCCCCCATAAACCTATGGTTCTGTATACTTGGGTAACAGCCTAGGTATGCTGAAGTACATAGATCTGTAAACATAAAGAAAAAAATAATGGGGATTATGCCCAAGTGCCCACTGTGGTGCAACAGGGCTGGAGGAGTCTCCACTGTATCCAGTATGGGAATAGAGGCTGCTGGAAGTCTCATCGTTGTAAGGGGACCTTTGACCCCTTATCAGCAGCCTCTATGGGGCTACTCAGATCTGTGCCAGAAAAATTGCTGCTGCAAGTCTGAGCAACTCTGTCTTGGGCGTTCAGGCTCAGAAGAGGGGATTGGATATGGTGGAGGCTACCTCTATCCCCACCCCCTCCCAGAACATAAACATAGGACTCATGTTACATAGGACTAACAGAAACATAGGACTCATGTTAACATAAACATAAACACAGGACATAAACCAGGACTAATCCACCCACCTCTCTGCTCTCCCTACCCATTGCACCATCTCCTTCCACCATTCTGCCCTTCCCCACCCTCATACCAGCTTGCAGAGTGTCTGCCTGCTCAGGAGGTTGGCGCAGGCCTTTCCACTGGTTGGACAGGCCTCTGCAGTGGCGCAACATGCCTTATGGCACGTTTGTGACAGTGCCCGTGCTCATCCCACTTGTGGAGCTTGGCCTAGGATTAGGAGGCTGCTCTGCTGTTTCACCCTGCCCAGTAGCACCCTGGAACCGTGGAATGTTGATGTGACCATTCAAAAAAGAAGAATATTCTAACATGGAGGAGGGAGGGTATCAATTGACCTGCTTGTGCCTTTAAAAGTTGAACGTGGGCAAGAAGGTTGGGGAGATATAACATTTTGTAGCTGGTTCCATTGTGCAAGTTTAATATATTCAGTTTCCCTCAGATTTGAAGGTGGCAGAGTTAAATAAATGGAGCATGTCACATTTTGTCCTTTGTAGTGGGATGAAGCAGGGCAGAGAGAGAGAGAGAGAGAGAGAGAGAGAGAGAGAGAGAGAGAGAGATGTATGATAAAAAAAAATTCCATTTTATTGCAAAGTGCCCATGATAATGTGTGGTTATTTCAGTGTATAGATCCTCTGAAATATGACAATGCATGACTTCAGCACTTACTAGGGAATAAGTCAACTGAGCTACATGGGACATATGAGGTTAAGATGCTTGAATCATACTGTATAGGTGATTTCCTTCTTTTGTTGTTCCTCTTAAATATGATTACTATGTTTAAACAAATGTTTGATAGGAAAGGAACATAATGTGTGATAGACCCGTTCTGTAAATATGATAAATGAGGCAAGGTACCAATGTTTTCTTACTGTAATATAACTTGTAAAAAAAAAAAAAAAGCTGTACTTATTGCACAAAGACTATGAATGGTCTCACTGGTTTATGTGTGTGGACTTTAAACCCACAGCTGAGCCACTCAGTAGTTCAGCAGTTTATAGATACATCTTTTAGAATAACCCAAATTATCTGCCTCAGTGGAGACAGCATAGAGTGAGGGATAGAGAAGGAATACAGGGCGGCCCTCATTATCTGTGGGAGTCTGTTCCAGGGACCTTCATGGATAAGAAAACCCACATGAAATCAGTGGGTTTCTGGGGGCCCAAGCCCTCCAAACATGCTCCAAACACCTCAGAACACCTTTTGAGGCTTTGAGAGAGCCAAAAACCACAACTTCCAATTTTTGGCCAAAAACCAGAAGTTATGTTTTTTGGCTTTCCAAGGGCCTCTGGACAGCTCCAGTCAGTTTTTGGGAGGAGTACACGTCGCCCACCCTGCAGGTTTGGAGCCCATGGGTATTCAGATCCAGATGGAGGGTCACCTGTATAAGCACATGAACTTCTTTTGACCACATTTGAAAAGTTGTCACCTGTCTTTATGCTGATTTTTGTTTATAGTTGGCATGCAATCACTCCATATTTCTTTAAGCTTTCTCTCTGTTTTGGGAAAAAAAATGTATCTGAATATATACACAAGGTATGTGTATATGTATCCCTATCTTATGAACATAAGGTAGCTCAGGGGTGCTCAATAGGTGGATCACGATCTACCGGTAGATCGCGAGGCAAAATGAGTAGATTGCGGAGCCCTGTCTCTCCAAACTGTTAATATGTTCGTTTCGTCTAGGGACTAGACGAAACGGACATATTTAGCTGACACTAAACTGAAACTGACACTTTAGCTGCTCTTCAGGCATGCAGCAACAAAACTGACGAAACTGACTAGACTCCAGCAGGGGCTCCATACGTTAAAGGGGGTGTCTGTCAGACGCTTCCTTCCCCCCTGGTAGATCTCCGGGCCTTGCTGGGTTTCAAAGTAGTTCTCGAGCCAAAAAAAGTGTGAGCACCCCTGAGGTAGCTAAACATAAGAAGAGCCCTGCTGGATCAGGCCAAAGCGTCCAGCTTCCTGTATCTCATAGTGGCCCACCAAGTGTTTCAGGGAGCACACAAGACAACAAGACACAACAAATACTCAGAATCTGTTTTACCTTAGGGCAGTGGTTCCCAAACCGTGTGTTGCAATGATGTGGGGTGTTGCGTGGTACTTGCTAGGACATCATGGGCTGTCTGCTGCTCCGGCAGGACATTTGGGTAATGGGGAAGGAGGAGCTGCTACCAGAGATTCTTCTCCATTTACCAATGGGTAGGGTTGTAGGGGATCACTGCCTGCCCTGCCTCTGGTAAGCTTGGGATGGGGAAATGCAGGGCTTTTCCCCAGGATCTCTAGCAACAAAGCAACAGCACCTGATAGAAATACAGGTCCAGCCTATTTATACACAGATTTTTTATACACGAATTTGACTCAACTTGAATGTTCCCTGCAAATGAGAAGGAATGTGCTGATCCCTGGAGAAGGGGAAAAATGCATCCCTTTAAAATCAGTTTTAAAAACTGAACAGTCCTTTAACAACAGCCTCCTTAATGAGAGAGAGAGAGGGCAGCAGGCTAACAATCCATCAATCTGTCTCTCTCCTGCAGACCACTCCCTCCCCCAGCACATGAAAGAAAGGTGATCATTTTGCATTGGTGAAGGGAGGGGCTGAGTGAAGTGCTGATGGATTGTCTTCTTAATGACTCTTATCTTAGAGTCAAAAGGTCAGCAAGGCTGTTTTTCAATCACTGGAGCAAAGAAACTGTTTTTGAAATTGTTTTGCTATAGTGCGTTTTTTTTTAATCCATGTGAGTGCTTGGTTTACTACAAACATAATCTGTATTGATTGCACTTTGAACATTCTAAAGCAGTGTTTCTCAGACTGTGGGTCAAGACCCACTAGGGTCTGGGAGCCACTGGTGCATGTGCAGGACCTCCAACCATTTGTAGTGGCAGCTCCAGTGCACACAACTGTGGATTTTGCACAGGTGGAACAGGGCTTACTCTAATGCAGTATTTCTCAAACTGTGGGTCGGTACTCACTAGGTGGGTCGCAAGTCAATTTCAGGTGGGTCCCTGTTATGTATGCAAGTTATGCAGGGTTGAAATCCTGCATAACTTATTGGCCCAGACTTCTGGCTGGCCAATCGGGTGATGGATCGAAATCCTACCATCTGATTGGCCCTCTAGTTAATGTTTCAACTGCACCAATCATGGGGAGTCTGGGCGGAGCTGAAGGGTATAAAAGCCAGGGGTGTTTGCCTTGTGTCAGATTCATTCAGATTCATTGTCAGGTTCTGTTCTGAAGATGGAATAAACATATTGAGCTGTTATCTCTATGCCTTCCTTTATTCGCATGGACCCACTATATAACAGTCCCACTATATAACACTATATAACAGTTCAGTTTTTAAAACACTTCAATATTTTATTTTTAATATATTAGACTTAATGCTACCATGGTATGTGACTGCATTTGGGGAAATGTTACAGACCTGTACTTTTAAAAAGCTACTATGTATATTCTTTTAACAATGATAGTCAATGGGGTTTACTCCTGGGTAAGTGTGGATAGGATTGCAGCCTAGGATTGTAAAAAAATTTCCTACTTGATGATGTCACTTCCAGTCATGACATCACTTCTGGTGGGTCCTGACAGATTCTCATTCTAAAAAGTGGGTCCAGGTGGTAAATGTGTCAGAACCACTGCTCTAAAGTGTTATGTAAATATCATCATTATTGTTATTATTTTATAATCTGTCAGCTTTCACCATGGGGGAAAAAATAAAAAAAAAAGTGATATAAAGTACAGGTGGATTATTTTACTTGTGTGGTTAGACAGAAAATGCTATGGATAAAAGCTTTTACTTGTGGAAAGTACAATCAAAAGTGATCTCCAGATGTGCTGGCACACTACTTTTTATCAAAGGTAAATCCTGCCAATGAAAACTAAAGTATGTTATATTTGTCATTAAATAGCTTAACTAGAAAATTAAGATGTAAAATGTAGATTGACATTATATATTGACATATTAGATTAATTTCAGTATTTCATCAAGTGTGTTTTGTCAAAAACTCTTAGAGAGCTCAAAGTGAATTTAAGAAGTGACAAGTTATTTTAAGAAATAAAATACCAACAAACTTTGTAGCACATGAGTGTCATGGGGTGAAAAAAATGCATTATAAACAACACAACAGTGCCATAGCACGGAGCCATGTGCTGCATGCTGTCGGGAGGAGGGGCAGTCAGGAGGTCTGAGAGAAGTAAGGGAAAATATTTTTCCTTTACCTCTGCATTGGCCCCCTGATGGCCTATGGGTCTCCTTGGACCTATGCCAACTGTATAGCTGCAGTGTGACGGAGAGGGCTTTCTGCTGAAGGAACACTAAGATTGGACCCTCAGAGCCCAATCCTATGCATGTCTACTCAGAAGTAAGTCCCATTAGAGTCAATGGTGCTTACTCCCAGGAACGTATGGATAGGATTGGGCTGTTAGAGCCCAATCCTGAGCTCAGCACTCTGGCTTTGTGCCGCAGCGCACTATCACGAACGTGCCATAAGGCATGTCTGTGAGGCTTACCGCTGGGCCAGCACCCGTGCTAGCCCAGCGCTGGCCAGCACTGGGCTAGCGCCAGGCAGGCGCCCATCCTCCACTGCTCGGCAGTCTCACAGACTGCCGAGTCGCAGCACAGTAAGCGTGGGAGGGGGGCGGGGAGGAGGCATTCCGGGTAGGGGGGAGGCAGTTGGAGGGCGGGGAGGAGGCGTGACAGGGAGGTGGGGAAAGGGCAGGCAGGAGGTGTGATGGGGAGGGAGGTAGGTGGGTCTGGTGGAGCTCTGATCCTGACCGATTGTGTAGGGCTCGGTGCCCTACACGAACATATTTACCTTACCGCCAACCTTTTGGTCGGCGGTAAACTGAGTAGCCCCATTGCGGGGCTACTTCTCTTATCCAGGAGAAGGGGACAAAAGTCCCCTTCTCCCCAGGTGCCACCTGCGGTAGCCTGGGACGCACAGGATCCGGCTGCAGCGGTTTTAGGTGCCACCGAAGCAGCACACCCCAGCCAGCTCAGGATTGGGCTGTCAGTCAACTATGGTAATTAAAGTAGCATGGTAATTAAAGTAACACTGGAACATCTTCCTTGCATCAGTAGTATTTTGTGCAGAGCTTTACAACGGACTTTTATTCCCTAAGGCTTAAGGAATTGGTTCTGAACCAGACTTCATCCCTAGCAAACTACTTCTATTCTACATATCAATGATTTCTGCCTCAGTTTTCTTCACCTTTATCACCTTTATCAGTTTTTCCAGCAGTGATAACTTCCACTTCCTGTTAACCTTGATCTAGTCTTTTCAGTCGTTTAGGCTGCTGGGAAGCAGATTATGCATTGCTATAAGCTTGTATGCTTATAGCAACCCTGTAAAGGAAGAACATTTTCACTGAAGTAAGCATTTAAATAATGCTAATGGGTGTGCAGGGGGCTGTGGAGCCAGGGTTCCCTGTATTTACTGTTTCCATATCTGCAGGGGATCCATTCCAAGTAAAGAACCCCACCCCCGCAGATATGGAAATGGCAGTGAAAATGTTCTTTTACAGAACATGGAAGTTGTGTGCTATTTTGTGGGTCATTTCTCAGGCTTCTGCAACAACTACATCATCTTATGTTATTTGTCCTTCAAACAAAGAGTGTCACCTATAGGTCTGTCTTCAAATGGTTAAAAATCAGTGGCATAGCTAGCAGGGGGTGGAGGGTGGTCCGCCCCAGGTACCACCCTTGAGGGGGTGTAACACCACAATGCCCCAACATCGCTAACATCATGAAGGTTAGGTGTAACCCCATCATGCCATATACCGTTGGATGAGGAATGTCCAGCGGAATGCAATGCAAAAACCTGGATTGAAATATCCCCTTTCCATCAAAAGTTATTGCCAAAAAACTGGAAACCAAAAAATGCATTGCACCCTATGGAAAATGAAACTGAGCCATATTGTGCATTTACTCGTGAGTAGGTGAACTTGCCATAGTTCGTCGGAAAGGGCAGGCTGAGAGGAATCCAATGACACCAGAATGGTTCCTATCCAATGAAACGAGCCCCCAAAAAACACCCGAGAAGGAAGTCCCTCCCTCCAAGCAGAATGTATTGAGCCCTATGGAAAGCAAAAGTAAGCCACACGGTCGCGTTTACTCGCGAGTAAGCAAATGTGTCTTGGCTCCTGTTCAAGTCAGGCAAAGAGGAATGCATGGCTAGCTGCATGGTCCCCATCTGATGAAAGTGGAGCTCAACAAATGCTTCAGAAGGCATACCCCCCACGTCCCAAAGAATAAACCAGAGGCTTGAGCTGGTAAGGTGGGCACTGGGAAGGGCTGAAAATCTCACTTGGTGAAACAGGGCTGGCTTCCCCTTATTTATCTGTTTTTCTTTAATTTAATTATTTATCATTATTTTATTTTGCTTGATGATGTCACTTCCAGCCATGACATCACTTCCAGTGGGTCCTGGACAGATTGTCATTCTAAAAAGTGGGTCCCAGTGTGAAAAGTTTGAGAACCACTGCCTTAACTCAAAACAGGCCAATGAGATATCTGGGGGGGGGGGTGACATCCTCGTTACCAAAATTCTGGAAATCGTGGCTTTTAGGAATAATACCCTCATGTTATATACCATTGGATGCAGAATTTCATCCATTGCTTGTGGGGAAATATTCACTGTATTTATTTTTCTGGTCATTATTATTATTCATTCCATGTCATGACTATTACTATCTCTGTCTCACTTACCTCACAGGGTTGTTGTAAGGACAAAATAAGGGGAGAAACCTTGTACACCGCCCTGAGCTGCTTAGAGGAAGGGTGGTATAAAAAGCGAATTAATTAAACAATATAATTAATAATTAATGAATTATTAATAATTAATTAAGTCATATGGGGTGACAAAAATTTATGGGCCCCGAGTGTCAAATGACCTAGCTACGCCTCTGTTAAAAATACTTTGGGGGCAGGCATTTTCAAAGGAATTGAGGGAGTGAGTGGTCTTCCCACTTTCAAGGCACTTGGTCTCCCAATCGACGGCAGAGCTCCAGCTTCTTAGGTCAGAACTGCGAGGAACTCCACTACATTTTCTTACACAAATGACCACTTAAAGATCTGAGCAGCCCGGTATAATGTTGGGCTGCTCAGGAGGAGGTTTAGGATCTGGCCCAAGTTGTAGAGGTTGGTCCCGCCAGCCTCCTGGGCCTGGTAAGGGGAAAAATTATTCTGTTTTAACATTACGATCTTGTGATCAGAAGTGCTATCTTCAGCAAGACAGACGTGTTCCATCAGATTTGTGTGGGGTTCAGTATATATTCAATCTATTATGAGGAGGCTGCCTGAGGAGCCACTGAAAGCTATTCTTGACAGCTAATGGTATGCATCAGTAGTGCTTTTCATGTTAAGGACCACTTAGATCGGCTTGCTTGTTCTTTGCAAAGCACATTTTTGTACCTTCCCACAACTATGTGGGAGGACACTTATGAATGGTTCCAACTTAAGCTTAACTCCTTCCTCATTCTCATGAAACTGTACTGCATACTAACACTAAAAGAAGAACAATGGGGAGTTAAGCAAATAATGAAATGATTTTGTTTCTTCATACCCAGGACCATCAGAGGAAGACGCACCCCCAAGTACGTGTCCCCAAGTATGTGAGGATTACAGGTTGTGTGGGAGTCATGCATGGCCTTTATATCAATTCTTAAATGTAGATTAAAACTGTTCAGAAAGGGTGCATGTTTTGTGTGTGTGTGTGTGTGTGTGTGGATTAATGTACTCTACAATATCTTGGACAAATGTGTAAAAAGTGAGTTTAAAGTAAATAATAAATGTACTGTACAACAAGAGGCAGGACTGAAGAACTTTACATGTGAGGTACTATTTGTCAAATGATAGACAGTTTATAAGCTTGCCTCACATTGATGGTAACTGTGTTCATTTGATATGAACATCCTATCTATGACAGCTCATTTATGGTGTCTTTTTGAGTCAACCAAACTGTTATGAGATAGACATGGATGTGCCACCTAGATATACAGTTTGTGGTACTACATAGCCAGAATTGCCTATGTGTACCAAAGACATTTATTCACAGTAAAATCCATTCAATATTAAGATATAGATGCAACAACAACAACAACAACAGTATTTATATACCGCTTTTCAACAAAAAGTTCACAAAGCGGTTTACAGAGAAAATCAAATATCTAATGGCTCCCTGTCCCAAAAGGGCTCACAATCTGAAAAGATGCAAAGGAATACCAGCCGACAGCCACTAGAACAGACAGTGCTGGGGTGAGGTGGGCCAATTACTCTCCCCCTGCTAAATAAAAGAGGACCACCCACTTGAAAAAGTGCCTCTTACCCAGTTAGCAGGGGTATGCACCAACATACATAGTACATGCAAATAAGGGTGCAATCCTAACCAACTTTCCAGCACTGACATAGCTGTGCCAGTCTGGTATGCACTGCATCCTGCAGTGGGGAAGTAGTCAAGGGGGCCTCCTCAAACTAAGGGCATGTCTGTTACCTTACCTTGGGGGCTGCATTGCGGTTAAGTCAGTGCTGGAAAGTTGGTTAGGATTGGCATTAGGGGTTGGGTGAATCAAACACTGGCTGAATACTCATGTCAATCCTCCTGCTTGGGCTGACCCCTGAACTCATTGATATTGCTTATAGTGGTAGCACTGAATTTACCATCAAGGGGTGTGGGAGCCACACAGCAACCTGCATTTAAACGAGACCCCATGGATTTCATTGAAACATTATTTGACTGAGGTATGTTTCAGAGTGAAACCTAATACTAATTCTAACTGCATATGATGCAGGTTAAGGCAAAATGATAAGAGCTGCCAAATTCATTCCATGTCATATTTTGGATTATCATTGGTCATAAAAAAGATAGTCTGTCTCTTATTATAAAGGAAATACTGCAAGACTGAATTTGATTGCAATAATCATAAGTAGAAATAAGGAAACATAAAAGGTCTTGAAGATACCATCCAACATAAAGAGACATCATTAAATGTTAAGCAGGGAAAACATCCACACTAAGGTAACAAACAAAATTAAAAAAAAAAATGCTTGATCAGAAAATTATTGCACAGGTAGCATTAATTAACATGTGATCTCATGGAACACTTGTCTGAGCAGGTAGTTGACAATAATTATTGGGATTCTGGGCTAATTTTCTTTGGAACGTGCCCTGTAGCTTTAAGTACCATAAATCTGAGAGCTAGAGAGGGAATTTGAACTCTTTCAATATTTGGTGTATTAATTTCAGTGTACTGCTATTCATAGAAGAAGAGTTGCACTCCCAGAGGATGTCATCTTTATGCCCAGTGTCCAGAATGGAAGCTTCTTCTGCTCCTGTAGCACAACTTTCTTTCCCCCAGTAACCTCAAAATGGTACATATTGTTTTGGTGATATATGGATTTAAATTGTAATAGTGAATTGATTAAAAGACAGGTGATTAATAAATCAGGATCCCTAATATATTAACAACCTTAACTGTTATGTGATTTTAATTATGTTCAGACAGTCTTTGAAGATTATGATTGCATCCAATGATTTAACAATGTCAGGTCTTATTATGTTTGGCACTGTATCTCAGGCATGGCATATAACCAGAACAGACAATAGAGAGTTATGTATAGACTCACCAATAATATAAAATGTTGTGTCTTCAGGGGAAGATCCTTGGTCTCCTCCTAACACAGAGCAAGACGTATTCTTCAGAAGTGGAGCTTCTGGCAAGGTTGACATGCTGACAAGCTCTTAGGGAATTGAACCCATATGTAGGAACATGCTACCCTAGGGAAGTGAAGTGAAAAATCCAAGCCACACTGTTATATCCTCATATCTTCTCCTCACAAATGTGCTGGTGGTGTGCTTTTGTGGCCTATCCCCATTCTCCCAAGTGACCGAAGCCACTGCTAATTCTTTTATGACTCTGTGAAAGCATTTAAGTTGTCATTATTTCCTTAGTTTTGTTGCTGCCAAAGAAGACTAACTACAAAACTGCAAGATGGCTTTGCTGAGTCCAAGTCAACTGCTGTAACAAACTGAAAGATTTATTTGGTGCTTGGGGATCATACATTTTCTTTCATTGAAAGCTTAGCTGAAAAAATGAAGAAAAAAAACCTGGACTCTGCCAAAAACCTGAATTTTGTGCCAAAGAGATTTTGAAAAAAATGTATACATGGCTTGTTCATTTTGCTATATTTGGAGAATTTGGTGAATTAAAAACCTTCAGGTATGGAAACAGGCAAAGTAGGAATGATCAGGGGACAGTTTAAAAAAACAAAGAGGAGTCCTTTTCCCACTGTGTGCATGGGCAAGTAGCTGGAGATGCACTCATGTTGAGCCCTGCCCAGAAAGTGGTAATGACTGCTCAGCTGTTTGGCAGGGAGATGGTGTTTGCTTTCTGTGTAAGGTTACATTGGGATGAATGTACTGGAGCCACCAAGTAGGCTTGAGAATAGACAGGGATTATTCACCCCATCCTCTAAGACGGGTGTCAAACTCATTTCCTGTAGTGGGCTGAATAGCATTCATGGCATGTGCTGAGGGAAAGAAGTGACATCATTAAAGCAGGACGTGATGTCATTATGCAGATGATGGCCAAAAATAGGCACTTCATTCTCACATAGAATCTCATTAGCTGCAAATGACAGAAGTGCAAATCTTGTTCATAATTTTCAAGATATAAGGGAGCCCAGTTATCACACTGGGAGAGTCCAGTTATAATAGGGACTGGAGAAATTGCTTCCAGGGGCTGCATAGACCTACAGGCCTTATGTTTGGTATGCATAGACCTACAGACCTACCCCTGCTCTAAGAGTTGTATATAGCCCTAGAAAATGTAAAGAAAAGCAAGCCAAGATGGTTAGAGAATGCTAACCTTCAAACATTCAAAGTAGTGAAGGAAATGGAAGAATTTTTTAAGGAGTATGTGATCCTGCCAAAGATATTTTAGTCCATATGAGATAATATAAAGATTATAAAACACTTCCTTACTTGTTTATCACTTATTTCATCATTTATGACTTTAGAGGCTCTGAAAGTTCACTTTCAACTTTTAAATATGCAAATAATTATGAAATCTCTAGTAACCAAGTAGCCAAAGATTTTAATCATTATATTATTTTGCACAGACTAGAAGTGTTTTATATGTTACTATTTTTTAAGACCAGTAATGGTACTGAAGTTCAACATTTTTTTCAAATATCCCCAAACCAGGCAGCCCGGGAAATTATATCAGTTATTTCAAGCTATTATATGGATATCTTATTCAAGTTATCAAGAACTTTGAAAATTCTAAGTGTTCCCCTCTTTCCATCTGTTTTTCATTCAAAGATGAAAAACAGATGAAAAGAGAGGAAGAGAACTGAACAGAGATAGGACAAAACCCCCAGATACTTTTCAAAATTCTTGTACAGTACAGGTTGAGCATCCCTTATTCGAAAATCTGAAATGCTCCAAAATCCAAAGCTTTTTGGAAGAAGCCACCTGTGGAAAATTTCACACCTAATCTGAGGTACTTTCTAAAAGTACACAATCTTTAGTTTCATACACAAAATTATTTAAAAATATTGGATCAAATTACCTTCAGGCTATGTGTATAAGATATATATGAAACATAAATGAATTTGTGTTTAGACATCTCCAGTATAGTTCATTATGTATATGCAAATATTCCACAAACTGAAAACACCTGAAATTTGAAACACTTCTGGTCACAAGCATTTTGAGTAAGAGATTCTCAGTAATAAATATAGTGGATATTGTTGCTCTAAGAAGACTTTCAGTGGTTACATGATGGGACAGATGTTTTAACTGCTGCATAAGTCATGAAGCTTGCCACATGGCAGGAAAAAAATACCTGGCTTGACCAAGGTTTTTAAGATTTATTATGCAAATATTAGCATAATTCTATGCATGTTTATTCAAAAGATAGGATCATTCTGTTCAATGGGACTTACACCAAGTTAAGGGTATATACAATTGCATTCTAAAGCTCTAACCTTACTTACCTTAGTAAGATGTTTACTAGGGAGTAAATCCCATTTAACTCACAGCCCAATCCAGAGCTCCCATGGCATGCAGCTTTGGCGGCACCGAAAACGGCTGCTGCCAGATCCTGCGCACCGCGGGTGGCACCTTGGGAGAAGGGGACTTTCATCCCCTTCTCCCAGGTAAGGGACGTAGCCCTGCAATGGGGCTACACAAGTTACTGCCGACCTTTCAGTGGTAAGGTAAAAGCGTTCATGTAGGGCGTGGAGCCCCACACGAATACTGCAGATCCGGTGGAGCTCTGCTTCACTGGACCCGCCTCCCTCCCTGCTCCTTCCCTCGTCATGCTACCTGCCCACCCTCTCCCCCTCCTGCCTCTCCGTCACACCTCCTTCCCACCCTCTCTCCACCATCCGCCTGCCTCCCCCCTCCCCAGAATGCCTCCTCCCCACCTACCCCTGGCTCCCGCTTACTGTGCCGCAGCTCGGCGGTCCATGTGACCGCCGAGTGGTGGAGGTCGGGCATCTGCCCGGCAGTAGCCCAGTGCCGGTCAGCGCTGGGCTAGCATGGGCACTCGCCTAGTGGCAAGGCTCGCAAACGTGCCTTACAGTTCAGGATTGGGCTCTGAGTGAGTCTTAGTTTGGAGTAAACTTGTGTAGGATTGAACCATTAGATTTAAATTCAAGGACCCAGAGAAACAATTCAGACAGACTAATCTTAGATTTAGGGGTATTTATAATAAGGAGAGCAATACAGAAAATGCAGGTGTGTTAGTTAAATGACTGTGCATCCTCAAGTCGGATTTATACCTAGACAACTCAGCTATAGAAGGAGCCAACAGATTTATCATAAAACCATTCTCATTGGTGAATAGACTCTAGCTGAGGTTCTCACACTGGGATGTTGTGATGCCTCAGCCTGAGAAGCACTGCCTCTGGCCCCTTAAGGAGTGAGAAAAGGAGGAAGGCAGTGATGTAATCCCCAGGATTGTGCTACTAAAGGGGACAAAGTGTTCCTTTTTCAACTTCTACTTAGAAGCACCATCCTCTGGGGGGTGCAGGGAACTCCACGGAGCCCTTCTCAGAGCTCCCAAGCCTCAGAATAGAAATAAAGCAAAACAAAAACCAGAAACCACTTCCAGTTTCACAGTCACAAACCGAAAGTTGTTTCCAATCACTTCATTTTACTATTCTGAGTCTTGGGGAGCCCTGTGGAGGAGTCCGCAGGGCTCCCCACACCTCCCAGAGCCAGTGCTTCTAACTGTAAGTTTAAAAAAACTCTGTCCCCTGCAGTGGCACAATCCTGGGGATCGTGTTGCTGCATTCACCTTTCCCCTGCCAAGACTTATTCTGGTTCCCAAATTCCTCAAGTAGTCCGCTGAACCTCAGGGCATTTTTATTCAATTCACTAATTTAAAAAGTCAAGTAGAAATATCAATCTGGCTAGAAGTAGTCAGCCTGTTGTTGCCATCAACAAAAATATCACCATCAATTAGTCAAGAAAACTTTCAAAAATAATTATGAAAATGAAAAAAAGGCATGCATGTTTTGTAAAGGTACCACTGAACTAATTTAAAATAGCCACAACTGACCCATAGCTGTCACATATATTCTTTTTTTGTTGGCTGTAGGAAAGAAAAGTGTTTTAAAAATGTATTGTCAATTACTGATCCTGGATAAAGTTGAGCATATAAAAACGAAAGACGTTTCCTAGAAGTAATGTAGCATGGGAGAATGAGAAATACGTATATCCTCGTTACTGAATTTGCTCTTTTGAGAAGCTTTGCCAACTAAACCATGATTTTTGTTTTGTACTGCTCTTATTTCAAGTTCTTTTCTTCTGTAGTAGCAATTTGTAAAGGAGAAAGTGAATCTGTTTTCGCAGTGGATGGTTCTATGAGTCTGAAAGCTGAAATGTGCATGAACATGTTTAATCTATTTGCAAATAACTGAGTGCAATACTGAAATCTCATATGCTGCTCTGCTGCAACTTTCAAAATTCAATCCATCATTCCAAAACCCAGGGGGCCTAGATTTGATGCTCTGCCTAGCAACCTTCTCTTGGATTGGTTGGAACAATGCCATCTTATGTTCAGGTCAAAGGAGCAGCAGCAATTTGTCTGGCTAGCACTTAACCATGTATTCCTTAGCATGAAGGCTACTCCTAATAATAAACATGAAAGCAAAAATATATCCATTCACGTTCATTGTGGTTTGTGCCTACCAACTTTAATATAGTGTTTTAAAAGAGCTTGATGCAATTAAATTGAATTTTAAAAGTCTTTTTTAGCCATTTACATTGAGCCATATACATTTTAGCTGTACAGCATTTTTAAATTTTGTTTTCTGATATTACCTCATGGTGTTTTGCAGCGCTTGTTTTATTTGTGGTTGTCACAAAAAAACCCTAATTTGATCAGTATTGATTTTAGCATATATTTCAGGGAAGTTACTATTCACAATATGTATCTATGTATCTTTCCCACTTCGCAACTGCCATGTGTACCTGTAATCCCAGATGGAGCCTTAATTGTTTTATTCATTTGAAACATTTCTAGGATGTCTTTCCATGTGCTCAGAATGGATTGCACAGGCTGCAAAAGGATCCAATACAGAAAAAATGGAATTAAAAACAAAATTGATCAAGAATTCACCCCCATCCTGTCAGTAAATGCACACATATCACCAGCTTATAGCAAGTGTTGAAGAGAAAGGTCTTAAGCCTACTCAAATAAACAAGCTTTGTAGCCCTTTCTAAACATAGTCTAGGAGCCAGAAGATCATTTAACAGCCTTGTGGCTTCTGCCAGGGATGGGAACTCAAGTCAGGTAACTTAAGTCTGAGTTGTAAAAACATGTGTTTTTTGCTTACACTCAAGTCACCTATGTTTATGACTTGGGCATTGACTTGAGTCTGAGGCCACTGACTCTGCACTCAGTTCCCACCTGTGCAGGCTCAAATCTGTCTGAGGCTGCAATCCTAACACACTTTCCTGAGAGTAAGCCCCATTGAACAAAATAGGACTTACTTCTGAGTAGACCCGGTTAGGATTGTGCCCTGGGTGTGCTTGCTTACTTTTTTTGGCATGTGAAAGACCTCGAGGGGCCACGTTTAGCTTTTTAAAGGGAAAGATTCATGACTCGAGTCTTTTCAAGTCACTAAAACACTCTGTCTCTTTATGTCGTCCCTTTATGACTCATTTTAGAGTTGAGTCGTGAGGGTGGAAAACTCATGATTCGACTCAAATCAAGCTGTGCTGGAATTCCCCATTGCTGACTTCTGCTATAAAACCCCTTCTTCTAGCTAATTCCATACTAATTATTATATGTAGGTATTTGAACAGTATTCATTTGTGATGTGTCACCTGTTAATTGGTGCTCTTGTTGCTAATTATTACCATTTTACTGCCATTTACCATTGATGAACATTATTATTTTATTCTATGCGCTCTAAAACACAATATATTGAATGTTCTTATCTTGTATTCTTTATACACGTAATCTAATGTGTGTTAGATTAGATTAGATTAGATTAGATTACTACATGAAAACAGAATTGTCTTGTGTGCTCCCTGAAGCATTTGGTGGGCCACTGTGAGATACAGGAAGCAGGACTAGATGGGCCTTTGACCTGATCCAGCAGGGCTCTTCTTATGTTCTTATGTACTGTATTAATAATGGCTGAGCCTACTTCACCATGATCGGAACAAAACAGTACAACCATTTCATTTGGTTTAAGAAAAAAATCCTATATAATTATGGTAGTGTCAGATAATGGCAGCTCCGTATAAACATGAAAATTATGGGTGGTTCATGATGGAACCTCATCTTCTAGTGCTGGTTGACTGCAATTGATCGATAGGCATTTTCTGTCTCTATCACAGCTTCTAGCTTGCAAGTAGGCAAAATCACTACATAAAGCACTGTAGGGTTCCTTAGGAAACAAGATCTATTTGCCAAGCTCTTGTGGCTTTTAACAATAACTACAGTAGTTCTCTGCAGTAAAATTTAGCACTAGGAGACTGGTTAGTTCTGGTCCATCAAACTCTAAAACAGATAATACCAGTTGTGGACTTGGCTCAAATGGAAGTTTATGCTTTGACCCAAAAGGATAGAGTGTACTATTATTGTCATTCTTGAAAGACATTTTGAGTGGTGTATGATACAAAAAATGTATCACAAGGCTTGGCCAGTTTAAAAAGAAAAAAAAATTAATTTAATCCCATGCAAATTAAGATACCAGGTCTAACACTTACAGCCCATTTGTATCCAGGGCCTGCAGCAGTGGGTCTCACATAAGTCCTGGTGCGGTGCTGTAAAAATTTTATCACTGTTGTGGTGGAATGCAAGTTCTGGCAGCACAGTCCAATGATAGGATTGGGCCATTTATCAAAAAAATCCCCATTGAGGGATGTGTAAGATACATTGGGTAGCATTGCAGAATATTGATAATATTTTATATCCTGGAAATATTCTTCCCACACAGATATAGGAGCAACTTTGGTTATGCACTTAAATATCAATATTCTCAAAAGCATCAGCACATAGTGCTGTTATTCCTTGTACTCTCTGTGGAAGTGTAGAAAACTCCACTGCACCATTCTTTATAGTAGCACTTCTTGGCATTACCAACCCTGCTTAGACATCAAGAGTTTTTAGATGCAATGCAAATTATTTTCTAGTATATACAACTCAATTTGAACCTTGGAATGTTAGGGCACAATCCTAACCCCCTATGTCAGTGCTTTCCAGCACTGGCATAGCGGTGCCAATGGGACATGTGCTGCATCCTGCAGTTGGGTGTCACTCATGGAGGCCTCCTCAAAGTAAGGGAATGTTTGTTCCCTTACCTCAGAGTTGCATTGCCCTTATGTCAGTGCTGGAAAGCATTGACATAAGGGATTAGGTTTGCACCCTTAGTTGCATAATTCTATGTCTAAAACATTTTAAACACCAGCACACAGTAGACACATATTTACCATGTATTTTTCCATTGTGGGCGATATGCATAAGCATATAAGGAAACTAGGAATGCCAGCAGCTTCTGTTGGATGAACACATTACAGTACTGTGTACTGTCCTTTGTTGCTAGCTAAGTATCGGTAATGTGAAAAGGTGCTCTTATTGCTTGGAAAGAGGTGCTTTATACAGGGGCAAACGCAATGCACATAAGCAACAAATGCACAAACTAGAGAAAAACATGTTAGAATCTATGTAATGATCCCAAACAATTGTATGCTCCAAAGGGTACAATCCTGAAGTGCCCATGGGCTGACGCAAGTCCCTTGGACCAGCCCAGGAGGGTCACAAACGCGCCGTAGGGCACATTTGCGCCTCCTTGGGAGAAAGCCGGGTCGGCACTCAGAGGAGCGCCGGCCTGCGGAGGCTGACACAAGCCTCCATGCCGGGTTCCTCTCTGAGCCCGGCTGGGCCGATGCAAGGCTCTGGGGTGGGTGGGAGGGAGGTGTTCCTGGGCAGGCAGTAGAGGCCCTTGGGACGGGCGGGGAGTGGGAGGCAGGGTTGGGATCTGGCAGTTATGTCAGATCCCAACCCCTATTTGAAGTGCTCTGGTCTCCTTGGACTTGTGGCACCTTAGGAGGTGGCGAAAAGTCCAAGGAGACCCATTGGGGCAAGGGCACCTTACCCGGGGTAAGGGGAAAAGTTTCACCTTGTCTCTGGCTGAGCTGCCTTGGCCTCTATCCTGCACTGGATACAGCGCTTCCAGTGCAAGGTAGGATTGCGGCCAAAGCCCTGCAAATCCTACAAGTTGAGACCAAGACTTCTCTCTTCTATGCAGAACTTGTCAGCATTCGCCTTGCCTCACTAGCAGGCTGTCTGTTGTTCTTGCTCATTCATTTTTTGACATTTGCAGCAAAATATATATTTATATTACACATTTGTTAACACACTGTTAGATGTGGATGATCTGTTGTCAGTGATCTGACTACACAGTGTCACTAAAACATATGTCATTGCAAACACATTGCAATCACTTCTTTATGGAATTCTTAGATCAAGTGATATGTGGGCATTGCTCAAAATTTTTAACATGTCAGTACAATTAATCCTCAACTTCATTTTTTTTTCTGCAGTGATCCATTGAGTTCATGAGCAATTTGTAAAGACAGGGTAGTTTCCGAATTGCACTTTTGTCACACATTGAAGTTGTCCAGTTGCATGTATAAAGTAAATTAGTTGCTCACAGATGTCAGCCACAGTATCTTCTCTCTGATTTACTTATTTTACAGCCCTAGAGATCAGATTTACTCCACTTGAAATGTGTAAGGCACTGTCCTGCTTACTGTGTTTTCAGTCAATGGAACAGTCATTATACCTCTTAAACAATGATGTCATTGTAGCATTTGCAATTATTTTTATTTTAATATACAGTCTTGCATCGCTTAGCGACAGGGATGCGGACTGGCGCCCCCATCGCCAAGCGGGGCTTGACATTATGCAAAGCCTGCGAAGGTGAAGGTGAAGGGAGCCATGCTACCCTCGCCTCCGAAGGCTTTTCTGAGTCTCTCTCCCCTCGCCCCCAGAGGCTTTCTGAGCCTCACAGAAGCAGTGCGCATCCATGTGCTGCCTCTGTGAGGCACAGGATGCCTGTTTCGGGTGTAAAGACATGACTTCCGGTTTTCCAGGAAACCAGAAGCATGGTTGGGAGCTCGTCAGGTGACTTGGACTTGAGTCGTGAAAATGTATGCAGCTCTAGAGAACGCATTTGCTGCTCTTGAAATGTGTAAGGCACTGTCCAGCTTACTGTGTTTTCAATAATCAGTGACACCCTTTATTCTTACGTGACCGTGGTGGCATGGGAGCCATCTGGTGCATCCGAACTTTGTCCCATGCAACTTGGATAACCTGGGAAACCACCTAAAGTTCACTTTTCTCAAATCCTGGCAAAGTGAAAAGCCTTGCCATGGCCTTCTTCATTATAGCTTGAGGCATCTCACATTTTGAGGGTGAAGTGGGAAGGTGTACTATTACAACAGCTATGTGTATAACCTAAGAAGAAACTCAGTGATATCTCCAAGAAGGGACCTTGCTGAATTATTTAAATGAATGGTGCAGCATCCATGGATATTTTTATGTTTGTAGATTTATTTTCATCATATGTACTTGACAATAGCTATACAATTCAAAGAGAAATATTCCATCATTTCAGGGTTAGGTAGAACTGGAGACTGTTGTTCCATAGTCTCTCTCTCTCACACACACACACATGTGGCATATTACAATTTTTTATTTTGCTAAGAAACTTGCCAAAAAATTATTTATACAGGCCCACCCACAGAGTGAAACCTGGGGTAGAAATTCCAAATATAAGCCCAAGCATAATATTCCAACCCAAAAAAGTTAACGGGCCTAATAAATACCATAACCATCAAATCAAAACTGAAATGTAAATCACACACAAAAAACATTCCTTAATTGACTTAGGACCTGTTTCAACCATTTTAGTTTCCTATTGTAGGACTAAGAGTTTTAAAAACTTTATAGACATTGCAGAATCTTTTCTCCTGTTTAGCCATTTAAGCAAATAACTTGAAGAAGAGAAAATGTGTTAAATATTTCCAACCTGTTTGAAAAACTGGTTATTTGAAATCACCCATACCTATAAAACAGTTAAGAAATGAATAACCTAATCCTAACCTGTGCTGGAACAGACAGACCAGCTGGCAGCTGCAGCACAACCCCGGGCAAGGGGTATCAACTCCCTTCCCCCAGGTAATGTGACAGCAGCCCAAATGGGTATACTCAGATCTGCACCACCTAAGAGATGGCGCAGATCTGAACAATCCAACACTAGGCTGAGCCGTCTGGGGGGGGGGGATCCAGCCTAAGTGCTGGATCCAGACTCCACCCCTCTCCAGGCCCGATCTGCCCGTGAGCACACCTTTCCCACTGCCTGACTTTCCCCTGCCCCACAACACCCCTGCAACACCTTCCCACACCCTTCCCAGTCCACTGTGTCAGCAGCCCGCTGCTGGTGCATACTTATCTTCCACTGGCCCTGCTGGGGCCACATTCGGCCTCTGGGAGCAAGTTCCCTGCGCCAGCTTCCCAACTCACTGTTGTCGCAGAAGTGCCTTACAGCACTTTTGCAACACTGGGAGACTGGCACAGGGGACTTGTTCTGGCCTAGGGCACTCTTTGGGTTGTGTTCTAAATTACAGAGCGTTGTGCCAAGCATCTGTATTGACAGTAAAATGTTATAACATTTGTGCATTAAGCCCAAACAGTTATTCACAAAGAATCTTTTATAACTTTTCTCCTAAGATTCCTTGCAAATGAGGAAAGCAGTAGCAAGAATGAATTGTGTGTCCTTTTCTCTCTGCCTCTGTGGTAGTGTGTCAAGTTGGACTGGTACTCTCAGAAATGTGGCTATCATATGAGGTTCACTCTTCAGCTCCATTTTGCACATCACAACCAATGGTCTAGTGCTATTTTGAAGTACAGGAGTTTGTCATGACAAATGGCTACATAGCCACGTTCCATTAAGTCTATGACCAAAAAAAAAATCACATTTGTTTTCTTCTCTTGTCACTTATCTGTATCTGCTTTAAAATTTATTATATGAGGGGGACCGTATCAATGGATGCTGTATCTGCAGATACAGTTATGGGAGGATCGGAAGGCTTTCCCAGGCCTCCTAATGCCTTATAAGGCATTAAAATGTCACTTTCTGTTTCTCTGTTTTAAACTGGAAGTCATGTGTTTTGAGCTCTAGAGCTCAATCTGAGCCAGAAGGACATGGCCTCTGCTGAGCTCAGAAGCCCCTCCAGAGGGGAGGGGAGCCAGGCTTCCCCTTGCCTCCAGAGGCTCCAGAACCCGAGATTGGGTGTTCGCCCATATTTGAGGTTTTGGCTATTCACGGGGGGGGGGGGGGTTCCGGAATGGAACTCCTGCAAATTTAGGTGCACACCTCGATTTCATTTAAAGAACTAGCTCATTTAATCTCAGATTCTTGGAGTGGAATGTGTAGTGTAAAATGATATAAAATAAGGCTACAATCCTAACCACACTTTCCTGAGAGTAATCCCCATTGAACAAAATAGGACTTACTTCTGAGTAGAACTGGTTAGGATTGTGCCCTAAGTGTATAACAATTGGAAAATGGAACTAAACAATAACCCAAATAGAAGATTTATTTGAATGTTAACTTAGAATGCAGGTTTATGCAGAAGTAAATTCACTGTGTTCCGTAAGATTTACTCAAGGGTAAAATTGCATGGAATTACAACCTTAGGCTGCAATCCTGCCACATTTTCCTGAGAGTAAGTTCCACTCAACACAATGGGACTTACTTCTGAGTAAATATGTAGAATTTTGCACTGCTAATATACCATGAGTACTATACCAGCTGTCAGATAGTACCTGGGAATGACAATGACCTAGACATGAACATGTGCCCCTAAGCAAATTTACCTTCACCTGAGCCTGATGATTCTTCTAATCTCAGGTCCTTTGAAAATGTTTCAAAAGCAGCACCTCTGAAAAGAAGCACACACCTTCTTTTCCTACTTCACTGTGTCCCCACATACATGCAGGCTGTGTTGTGGATTCCCAGGATAGCAGATGTTTGAAGGGGGCGGGGAGGTCTATGAAATGTTTGATTTGCTGCACAAAGGTAAGTTATTGAGATGGGCATATGAATAGTATTGTCAGGGCCATGACACAAAAGATAATGTTACAACATTAATGGAGGTTTATGCTGATAAAAATTTCTGGGTTGCTATCCCCTATCTCTTCTCCAGAACGGCAGCTTCCTCCAGTACTGGAAGAACCATTCCACTTGCACAAGAGGTCCTTCCCTTCCTTGCTTCCCCTTGTGTGAGTGGAATGCTCCTGCCATTCCCAGATCTCCTAGAGGTAGAAACACTCATTGTCACATTCTATAATCAAAAAATGTCTTGCAATTCAAATGCAACCAGTGGGGACACACATAAAATGTTTCAGTATATTCTGAGCCACTGTTTCTGTTTAAATCTCCAGCAAGTGTTGAACAGAAATTTTATAGTAGTATTTGTGGCTTATGGGGAGAGAAATTTCAAGATAGGAAAAGGGGTTTCTTTTTTTCCTTTTTTATTTGCCTGGAGTATTCTCCTGTTCTGCTATAAAATACTAAGAGTCCTTGGGATTGGCTGCTGATCAAAAACCTAAGCAAGTTATTGCACCTGAACAGACCAGAAGGTTTCTGCAGAGGCTCTAATAGGAATAGTACCTTTCTTCTTTCATTCCTCCTGAAACTTTCCAGATAACTTAGGACAAAAGGAATCTGACCATCCCATGAGGTCACCAAATGAGGCTCTGTTGTGGATGCCATCAGCATTAGAAATATGTCTGGTGGTTACTTGTGACAAGTCAGTTGCTTTGGTGCAGTGCCTGGCTTGTGGAACTCACTCCTGACGGAGGCTGGATTGCCTCTTCTGTGCTGACATTCCAAAGTGGGATTCAGACTTTTCTGTTCCACCTTTTGCTTGTTGTGCAGGAAGGCTGATGTTGGCTCAGACTGAAAGCCAAGTGAATGAAAGCACCCTTCCCTTGAAGAGCCACCACAGGCTGCCTGGTTGTGCACAGGATACCACAGCACCTTAGATTATGTCAGAAAATTGTCTTGATACAAGACAGTGATTAAATGACAAGAATTAGTGTCTAAAGGGGAACTTAGAAAGCATTATAAAATGAACCTTTTGGACAGGGGTACTGATTTATGCTTGTTTCTTTAGACCATGCAACCTCTTTGCTGTATCAATGTATGCCAATAAAAAGAAAGCCAATGTTAAACATACAATTAGTTATGGCATATATGCAGAAAGTGAACCCTGTGCACACACCTTTTTCAAGCCTATGTTTATGGTAGTTGTGAGTCATTTACCCTGCCAACTAGATAGCTACTTCTTTTAGACTTCCAGAAGGTTATAATTATCCTGCATATTCTTAATGTTTAGACCTAATTACATTTTTAACAATGACTGTGATTTTTTGTCCAGTTGTTGGACTCTTACCAAAATGTTATGTCAGAATTTCTTTAAAAAAATTCCTGTAGCTTGCCTCTGAAAACATTAGCTCGATAATTTTCATAGAAGTAATACCTCTTATCACAAAATGTTATTAAAGCAAAGAGAGACTTTAAATTGAACTGAGTCAACAGATATTTTATTTGCTGTAGTGAGAGTGAGGTTTATTGATACAAGCAGAATTCATGAGGACTACTTTTGTAGAAATCCATTACAAGATTTTAAAGTTTGGTTCATATACTCAAGTAATTAATACCACCTAAATGGAACTGCAGTTCGTAATTCATGATGGAAATCTCTTGCTTGACTAGTTCTGACTGCTTTCTCTAAGCCCCCCTCCCCACCAAAATGCTACCAACACTACCTGCCACTATCAGGGCTGGTTCTAGTTTTCAAGGTGCTCTTGGCAAATCACCCATCATGAACCTCTTCCTACCAGCCTGGGCCCCTGTAGAGCCTAAGAGGAGCCCTGCTGGATCAGGTATAGGTTCCATTTAGTCCAGCTTTCTGTATCTCACAGTGGCTCACCAGATGCCTCTGCCACTCCCCCTGAATCTGGCATTCTATTTACCCTCGCACCCCTCAATGAAAACCTCTGCAATTGCCACAGCAGTTTATGAATGGAGAGGTGTGTCAAGGTTCAATAGCAGGCCCTTCTGAGGTCCCTAGGTGCTCAGCCGTTGCCCAACACCCAAATCCAGCACTGGTCGTGATATCCAGTTTAACCTATCCCACTTTGTAACAGCCTGCCTCATCCAACAGGGGAAGCTCCACGTCAGAGAGGTTGGGTGTGCTCATGGGATTGCCATGGGCTTGCTTCTGGCCAGGACACACAAGAGGCAATAGCAACCCACTTCATATGCTGCACCAGAACTATTTAAGAAGCAAGCAGGTATTTAATCCTAATCCTTATATTTAACTCTATTATTTATAATACATTAGCCTTCATTATATAGGCCACTCACAGAATCTAACTGGGTCCTGCAGAGCTCTCAAAAGAAAGAATTTGAATGTTTTATGGGAGCGGGAGAGCAGTTCCTAGTTATGTAACTGAAACTGCTCAAGATTCATACCAGATGGATTGTGCTCACTGTGACAATGAGAACTGAATCAGCATGCATTAAAGTGTTACTATGTCCTGCTATCCCAGGAAAACTCCTCAATTTCGAATTTGCTTGTAAAGTATGTGTGTGGCTCTCCCTCCCTGCGTGTGTGGTATAAGTCTGAGAAGAGAAAGGCTGGGCTGAAAAATGGAGGATAGGATCTGGCTTGCATGTTTCTCTGCCAGGATCATTCTATCTGGCACACTGCCCACCGCAGACTGCCCCTAAACCTCCCTATCCATGCCCTGCCTCACCAGTGCCTGAAGAGCCTCTTGGAGCTGCTGCCAAACACACTGCACCTCTTGCCATTTGTTGCAGCAACCTGTTTTGTGCCACTGTAAAGGACACAGCACTAGTTCTGGCAGCAAGAGGACACAATAGGATTGGTGCCTAACAGGTATGAAGCCTGACCTATATTGTTAGCAAACGTACTTACAATTTTTCCTACTATGCGTTACTTACATTGTTCAAGTTGCTTTTATGAATCAGAGGCAGTGCCAAGATCATAGATTGCTTTTATTAAACTTTGGAACAGCCATTGGATGTCACAATAGCTATTCTGCTTGATGCAAAAAAGGCCTTAGATACGAATTGCTGGCTTCAGTTTTTTTGGCTTGGGCAACATTTGATTTGCATCTAGTTTGATTGGCTAGATTTGGTAACTACAAGTCTGTATGAAGCCGTTCATTATTTAATGAACAATATGAAGCAGTTCATATGAGCTATTCAGAAGCATTAGTGTAACTCCCTGCCAGGTTTTGTTTTTAAGACCTTGGTAACCACTGGAAGATTAAATAGTGCAATATATTTCATTGCTAAGAGATACTGAACAGATAAACCAGATTTGAAATTCAGCCACCTTAAGGAGAAGATGGTGAAAAGCTTCATTCAGTGTAAGCAACAAGCTGATAGGTTTAATATAGGGCTTCCAGACTCCTACAAGGCAGTTGAGAGCGCTGTAAGTGTGCGTGGGGGAGGAGCTATGGCAGCAACATGATCCCCAGGATCATGATGCTGCAGGGGGTGGAAGGGTTTTTTGTTGTTTTTTTTAACTTATCGACAGCCAGCACCAGAGTCCAGGGTGTCCTCTGAGTCCTCTGCAGGGCTCCCTATGCCTCCAATCATGTAAAAATAACAAAAACGGCACTTCTGGTTTCACGACAAAAACTATAAGTTCCTGTATTTTCTTCTGTTTTTAGTTATTTGGAGGCACAGAGAGCCTTGCAGAGGGTTCCCTGGACCCTCTCCTGACCCTCCAGGACCCCCCCAGACCCTACTGGCTGCTGGTAAGTTAAAAAAACAAACCCTCCCATCCTTGGTAGGTGATCCTGAGGATCACGTTGCTGCCTTTCCCCTTTCCCACCCCTTAAAGCAGCAGGGACAAGTGCTTTCCTGGCTTGTGGGTCATGACCCAGCAGTTTGGGAACCACTGCTTTAATATATAAACAGTTTGAGGACTGGGAGGCTACAAAAAACAATCAGGTGTTGGATAGATCAGCGTATTTTCTTAAGAGCACAGTGTAGAAACCAGTTCAACAAAGAATAAAAAGTCTCTTCTGCTCCTCTCAGTATTTATGGTACTATTAATTTTGAACAGGAAAGAGTAAGTTAATACTGTGACAGTTTTAAAAGTTTAAGGACACTTGGGAATATTGCTGCCTCGACTGAAAATGTCAGCAGAATGCTAGAGAGCCTTTCACGCATATGTACAAACCTACAGAAGACATAATCGCAGCACTAGAGTTAAGCTGAAGCCTCATTTTGAACCATTTAGTAACAGAAAAAAAAGCCAAGTGACATGTCAATCAAATCCTTCATATATGTTGTGATCATTTTTAACTTCATGGAAATGTGTACAAACTGGTTCAAAGTGAACTGTTGGGTCAAAGTCACACAAAGAGCCTACAGAATACACACACACACACACACACACACACACACAAGGAAAAGCATATGTTGCCCAGTAAAAGGTGTCCAAGTGAGGACGGAGATGTGTGTAAAATGTTCATGGGATATTATGTAAAATGCTCAGACAATTTACAGAACATTTGTAAATGTGTGGGAATTCCTGTCCAATGTAAGAAATTAAAGTAGAAATCCAAGTTCATTTTGTATTTAATGCATGTAATATCCAAAACAGTCCTCATTGTTGATTTACATTCACATGATCCAGCATCACTTGATGATTTTTCCATATGGACCGGGCAGTGCTCATAATTCCCTGTCAACATTGTCGAACAATGCAATTTTTCGGTTTAGGAACACTCATCAGTCTACCTTCATTAATCTCAGTATAGATTTGTGAAGAGATAATATGTGAAGATGGTAGGCTGTACTTGAGTCACGACATTAATAGACTTTCACTTAACATACTTTCACACTAGTCACACTTTACACGGGCACCCCCCCCCCCCAAATAAGCATGCAGGACAAAGGCTTGGGATTTAAGAAAAAACTTTATGAACTTCAAATACAAAACCTGCAGCAGAGAAAAAGTTATTAAGGGCACAATCCTAACCAACTTCCCAGCATTGACCTAGCAGCAGTGCAGCCCCGAGGTAAGGTAACAAACATGCCCTTAGCTTGAGGAGGCCTCCTTGACAGCCTCCCCACTGCAGGATGCACTGCACGCCACATTGGCACAGCTATGTCAGTGCTGGAAAGTTGGTTAAGTACCCCAACGTGCTGGCACTAGGTTTTGAGGGAAGTTGCACTCGCTGTCTGCCTCTCCCATATGCCCAGATGAGTGTCACATCTTAGATTCAGGCCTCATACAATTAGAAATTGGGTTAACCTATCACAGCCAACCCTGAAGGGTTGAAGCAACTGGTTGGCACTGAGAAGCAACAGGTCAAGCCTTTTGTTGGCCTTTGCCTGCTCCAGCCGAGAGGTTTTGCCTGCCAGCCTCCCAAACTGGACAAGTATTGTCAGAGTGATCGCTCACCCCGTGACCTTGCTTACCTTGGGACGTGTGCAGGTACACACCTGGCTACCCAGCCATCATGTTACCTGCCTACACTCACTGCTAACTAATAAACCAGCCACAGATGCCAGTCTGGGATGAGTGGAAAAACTGCCAACCAAGGCCGATGAAGTTGAAAGCACAAAATTCCTACCCAGTCCCCAAAAGGGCAACCAGCTACTCTTATACTGAACACAGGGTGGGTGGAAAGGGCCCGAAAACCTGCTCCAAACTGAGACAAGTGTGTGCCTGACTCCAGGTCTCAGCCAAGCCACACATCCCAGCAACAGGGTCAGCCAATGGGCAGTCAGCATTCTCCTGCCCTTGCCCTGCAAGCAAAGGGAGAGGACTATGCAATGCGTGGCGAGGCCCTGATGAGCCCCACTGGAATTCAGCGCTAGTGATGCGTCTGCCAGAAGCATGCTATGACTTTCATGTCCTTTTGAAAGGTGCCCCCTGTATCCTGAATGCCTTTGTACACATTTGGAACTTCTGCATCTGTAGGCTATTAGGCAAGCCTTGTGATGAGAGTTCTGTTTGTGCAACATGGGTATCACGGCAGTCTGCATAGAATTGGGGTGAAAGAATGTACACTTAACAGCCAAATATTGCTTACTGTTTTTTGCTGACATGGGTTCCTCCAATAGTGTAGCTTATTCAAAGTATTTGAAAAAGGCATAATGAAGAATAAGTTCCACTTGAAGCAAAGTGACTTACACAGTGAAATAAGCAGAAGACCATGTACCTACAAGTAATTCTATTTATTCTTTAAAACGAAAATGAAATGGAAAATCAATCCTAATCTAAGCAGATGAACTTAACTCTAAAACCATTGCTTTGAGAGAATATGTTCTCCATGGTAAAGCAATGACGTCTAACATTTCTGTATATGCAAGTGCACTGTATGTAAGTTGTGTCCAACACCAATAGCGTTTTTTAATAACTTGTAGGCAGCAGAAAAATCCATTTTAAGAATATAAGCACTCTCATGATATACCAGACAACAGTAGCCATATTTCTTATGGTTCAGAAGTTGAAAACTGACACCGCATGGCTGGTTTCACTTCACTGTGTGTGTACTTGAGCTAAGGAGTCTCAAATCCATTGAGTCCATTTGAACTGGTTTTCAATTGCAATGCAAACTATTCAGAAAGATATCTTTATTCCTTATAACCAGTTGATTGTTTGGCATTGTTTCCCAGGAAAATAAGAACTTAATAGAAAATTATTTTCAACAGGATTTGAACTTCACCTGTTTCTTTATTCATATTGTGATCATTGTGGCCCTCACTGATCTGCAACCAAGAAACTACTACTGTTGGTTGTTATGCTGGCTTCTCATAATTCATGCCTTTTTTATTATCCCAAGCAAATACCCAAATTTTAATAAGCATTCTTACCCTAAATTGCAATCTTAGTTTTCAGGCACTCTGAGAATCTAATGGAAATTATTGGATTCCATTCGGTGATGGCATCCACTTGCTTCATACTTCCAGAAAGTTACATAGCTGTACTTTGTCAGAACTATGATTCTGTCCCATACTGGACCGCTTGCCATTACAGCTGAATGCATGAAACTATGGCTTCAGCAAGCTATAATTTGACTACAACAGAATTGGAAAACACTGTTTGAACATTGTGGTGTACAGGAGAAAAAGTAAGAATGACTATTGGTTAACATAACAAACAGGAGACTCCTGATAAAATTTCCTTGTTCCAATTGGTGGAGGTTATATTTAGCTACTCAAGTTTTCAGAGTTCAGCTGTCTCACATAATTTCCATTTGGGTGCAAAATCAGGTTTCTTGCATGTGATTGTCTCTTCAATATTTGTCAAATACAGAATGGAAAAGAGAAGATTCTTGATTTAGACCAGAATTCTTACTATCCAGTCCCCTTTGGTCTGGCAAGGAAATTACAATCTTGCAGGAAGAACCAGCATACCACCGTCCTTTGGCTGCATAAAAAAGCAGTAAAAGAAACCTTTCTTCACTACTAGCTTCTCTGTGCTGGGCTGCGTACCAGTGGAAGGACACTAATAGGCAGGCTAAAAAAACGGATCATTCTTCAACTTAAATGCAATGCAGAAACCATGCTGAACTTTAACTTTGAATCTGCCTTTCAGCCACAGGCTGGTGGTGATAGCAACAGCTACAACAAACTGAAAACAGGAGAGCGAAGAAGTTGCTGTTATGTAATATACCTTTGGTGTAAAATTTGGGAACAACCAGATACTGTATCTGTTTCCTAAATAGTTCTCTGTTTTGTACATAGGAACAAGTGTGTGGGTCTCAGATGAAGAAAGAGAACATTGCTTTTAATAAAGTTGTTGGTGGGCAGTTTGGATGTGACTTAGCAGATAGAAAATGAAGATGAAGGCTTTCATAATGTTGAAACACAAGCGGCTTACTCTGCAGACTGCTTTGAAGAAGATTGCAGCAACAGTTACAATCTTAATGTCGCTTGTGATGTGGTTGGGCACATCTATAATTTGTGCGAGATATAATCAGAGGCTAATAAAGGCAATGGGGTGAGGTTGCAATTGGCTACAAAAGATCTACTATACTGTATATTAGGCATTAGGAAGAGAAACTTCTAGGAAATGCTGCATCGGTTCAGGAAAAAAATGCTTTAAACCAGAAGCAGGTATAACAAAAACTGTTTCCGTTCTGGATCCATTTAGGTGTGCTTAAACCATCATTTTCTAAGTGTACTCACTAGGGCTTTAATTGCTATATTTCAAAGAATGTCCCATCTCCTCACTCCATCCTTCTTTTAATGATAAGAAGTCAATGTTAGCCGTATAAATGAACAGGCTTCACAAGAATCAGATTCACTTTGGACGACTCTTCACATTCCCAGTCATCATTCCATTTAGGCAGCACAATTCCATCTCTGGTTGATGGGCAGCAAAAGTGGGCAGCTTGCCAGGTAGACGTTTCCATGACTCCCAACCCCCAAAGGTGATGCATTTTTCAGCTAATTCAATGAAGAGAGTGGGCTGAACTTTGGGTATAAACTAGACAATAGCTGTCTTCGCAGTATCAGCAAAATGGTTTATGGGAATGCACTCCACATTTGGCAGAAAAAAATCATGTGACCTTATGGCTGAGATTTTGCGATGGTGCCAATGGAGACTTGGAAAACAGAACTGGTCCTGACTTCTTTTCCTCCTTCTCTCGCAAGGCTCAGAAAATGGTGGATCCTAATACTTGACTTTAACCAGACTGAGCAAGCAGTTGAGCCTTGAAGCACAAGTTTTCCTTTATTCTATCTTTTTTTTTTTTTTTTGGCAGGCCACCAGGAGGCTGTCCCTTTCACGCCTGATAAAGTCTGTTGCTTATCTCTCCAAATAGATGAGAGGGAGAGAGAAATTCTAAACAGAATATGTGGGGTTAAAAAAACTGCATTTGAGAAGGACAGCTTGTAGAAATGGTGTTGTTATTGTTTTTTGCAGCTCACAATTCTTCTGAGCTCTTCTGAGGAATAAAAGTTTCTAGTGTTTTAATGAACAGGCATTTCAGCTGGACAAACCCGGCGACAGCATTGAACATGAGATCATTGCAAGCACAGTGTAACCAACTGGCACCCTGCCTTTTTGCCCCTTTGCTTCAGCAGATTTGTGAAATCCTCATTTATAAAATCAGCACAGGAGCTGGATGATTTTTTTTCCTGGTTTCTCCTGCTTCTGGTCCTACGCAGGTGGTTGTCACAAGGGTTGGTACAGTTTTTTTGCGCAGTGCTGTGTGCCTGGAATTCCAAGAAGAACAATAATGAAGGCATACATCCTGGTCCTTTTTCGTGGATATAGCTGAAGCCTGGGAAGATACAAAATGTCTGTGCCAGAGTCTGGAAAGTTAATGGACTTGTTCACAAAAATAATAAGCATCTTGGCAAGTTTAACTACAGGAGCTTCAGTATATATTAGGGCTTTTTAGAACATAACTAAATAGGCTGAAATGACTGACTCATACTTTAAAAATGTGGTTTTATTATTTCTTAAGTAACAACATGTTGCAGTGGGTAATAACCCACCATTCCAAACAGGTATAGCATTTTTTTTTATTCTTCTGTTTTTTTCATTATGTCATATTGAAGTTGAAATCCTTATATATATTCACCTTAGTGTACTTGACCAATTGTGTTGTATAAAAGGATCTTTTCTTTTTTTCAGCTGTGTTTGAATTCTGCTAAAAAAGAAAACATTAAAAATGGTTTGAGAATGTTATGTTTATCCTTGGGCCACATTTAAATTTAGTGAAGTGCCAAATGAATACCAGGTTCTCCTGCATTTTTTGTATTTGGTATGAATGTTGGCTATCTGTATGGCAGTGGGTAGAAAGAGCAGGCTATTAGAGATCAGAAGCTAATTTTCTTAAAATAGAGAGAGATCCTTGCTTCCCAAAAATGGTACAATGGGTCAACAGGTTCAAACAAAGTCATGACAACTCCACCGGTGTATATGAATGTTTTTCCACAATGTCTATATAATTTAAGTTTTAAGGGTGGGAATAAAAAGCACATTATTAGAACTTCCATATAACAGGGCTCGTTCCCAGTTAGTAACAGTGTCTATTTTTGGATGTTTGGTAAAGCAGCACTTGTCCAAGAATAGTTAGGGAGAAAAATGTGAGGCCACGCATTCAATATTTGCTTTCGAAGGGGGCTATGCAAAGCTCCTTATGGTTTGAAGGGGTAAATGCTGCCTCAGCAAATCAGTTTCCTATTAATTGTTTAGTCACCATGTAACTTTTAATATTACAAAGCAAAATTCATTTTGACTGGAACTGTTCAGATCTGTAAGATTTTTAACCCTTTATAAATACCTGGCTCCTGTCTGTTCATCTTTAAGAAATGTGCTTCAAATTGATGCCATGTATTTTGAGTTCAATATTTTAAATAACTTGTGGAGAGGCAATGGTGTTAGTTGTACATGTTATACAGGCAACATGCAGCTGGTGGATGAAGCCTAAATATTTCTAACAGTTTGTGGTATGAAACATGGCTCTCAACTTTGCTGGGAACTTTACTTTTCTTTGTTCCTTTCAAAGAACTGTGGGAAGCTGCCAAAGGAATATCGGGCATATCTGACAAATACAAGTCCTTTGCATGGATTTACACTAAAGTATTAATTAGCTTGATTGTATACTCTTTCCCTTATTATAGCTGAGAACAAAATATATATTTACATTGAAATAAATATGCCAATAATTGTTACTTTTATAATGGAAAAACAATTTTCCCATAGACTAAGAAGTCATTGGCTTTGTACGGAGATAAATAACCATGTTTTAAAAGCTGTAGATTTATTTCATTCCTAAGTAGCACTTATTTCCATTTTATTAAGCATGCAAAATTAAAATGCTATCCTTCTTTGCTTGCTTTTATCAAACATGCTCCTATACATTCAAATTTTTAATGGAATTAAGCTATTTATTTTACTTTTAACTGCCTAGCAGATTGACTTTGACTGCCCTGCCAAAGAGTTCTTCATGAGAAGGAGGATCAAGATTTTTTCTCATGACAAAATTCTTTAGAAAGGATCATTTTGTTGAACATTCTAATTTTTTGTTTCTTAATTTTGATTTAGTGCTATGGACATTTAAATGGAAAAGAGAAGAAAAAATGTGGACATGTGAGAAGTGAATGAAGGTAATTAAGTTCAAAGTGCATATTTAGATATTTTCACATTTGAATTATGTTCTTTAAGTATTTTTTTAATTCAATAGATACCTGGTGAATGTTTGTACAGTTACTGCACAAACTATACAGTTGTTGATTACGTTCTTCTTCCTTGTAGTTTAATGCAAGTATCTTATTTCATTTGTCTCAGTGAGAGGTTACCTTCAAAGTGGAGGAAAAAAAGTTAGAGTTGCCCCCTAGGAGTTAAACGAATGTGTTTTGTTCTTTTTTTCAGAGTGAGTATGAAATGCAATGAACTTTGCAGAGGCCATAGCATATTCCATACCCCTCAGTCTTACCTAGTAAGGTGAACGTTTAATTCTCTGAATAAATCAGTACTAGCAGAATTTGGAATCCTGGTTCATAATTAATCATTTGAAAAATATTATTGTATGACTTTTAAAGTCTGAAGTTTCCAGGTGGAGGAGGTTTTCATGATTTGGATTAAGTAAGAGATATTTGTAAAGCAAAACGTTACAGCTTACTACTGACTTCGAAAGCAGAAAATACTTTTTAAAAAGTTTCTGTTGAATAACAATTGAAATGACAAAGAATCCCAATCACTCATATGCAGTGTCTGAAACTTAAGATGCAATTTATGACCTGAAAATCTCTGAATATCCACCACTGTTGCTGGGAACACTCCAACCATATATAGAATTCAAGCAAATTGATTTTTTTAAAGACTTTTAAAAAAATTGTTGTTATAAGTGATTGGCTGTGCTATTTAGAGATCAGACTCAAAATTTGATCTCTAAATAACAAAGCCAGTCACTTAAAAAAAATGTTTTGCCTGATTAATATACATGGAATTAGTTTTTGTTTAGGTTAATCTGTGAAAGACATTAAGAAAAATTTATGTCTTGAGTAGATGAGGTTCAGTTTATGATGTAAAAAAATGAGATAACACCTTACCTGAAACATCTCTGGACTAGTCATTTACACTGTATTTTTTTTTTTTAATTTTCTACAATAATCTGTTTTTATTGGCATATATTTTTCTCCAAAAGACTTAGCAGATAATTCATTCAAATGTATCTGCGTTTTTAACCTGTTGATATGCAAGTGTCACATGAGGCCTCTGTAAAATTAGGGAAATTTTTAAGAGCCATGAAAGAATGTTTGATTTAGTGAACAGTGAAGTTATTGGTTGTTATTGTTTGGATAAACATTTCTGAAGTTTAAATCCATCTATTTTACCTTGAACTCAGTTTTTTTTGAATGGTACAAAGTTTGTGATTTACTGACATTTTCAGCTGAAGGGTTCTTGGACATTATGGTGGTTCAGTTATAGGTCTGATATTCATTGATTGTGGCATATTGTTCATTCTTCAACAACCAGATTACATTTGCATAGCTTTTTTAATTATGAGAACTGAAATATTGTTATTTCTGTAGTCGAAGGTCCCCTACAAAAATTGTGCAAGAGATCTGCTAATTATATGTGTGTCTTAGCTGTGTAGTTTTCAAATATCTCAAGTGTATAAAATCTAAATGCATTTTCTATAGTTTGTCTAATGTGAATTCTGGAGTTGCTGTTTATCAGAACAGATCCTGTACAGTGAGTGTCTGGTTCTAATGTGCTTTCACACTGTTTCATCTGAAAGAGGATGCTGGCTGCTGGAGCCAATTGGCATAAACCCGTAGATCCGATCTTGTGGTGAAGTATACTGCACAAGCTCGTTTCTATGGGTCTGTGTCAGTCTGGTGATCTGACAAAAGCATCCATAGCAAGCTACGACAGGTATTGCAGGGGGAGGGGAGAATCTGATTTCTGAGCTTCTATTTTCAAGTGGAATGGATTTTTCCCCCCAAATATACATTTTTGTTATGTCATTGACTTCATTGGGTGCATATGACATACATTTTCAATTTTATTTTGTTTTTATTTTTCTATTTGTATGCTTTATCATTTAAATGAAGAACACAGTACATTTAAATAATATATTTCTGGAAAAGTCTTATCAGAACTTGTTCACTCAAGATATGCTGAGGATATTTGTAGGAGGCAAGCTTGAAGGTAGGGGCTGAGATCTAGCAAAGGAAAAATTAACAATTTTAGCCTTTCTGTTCAGGCATAGAAATTGCCCTGGAATATAGGATTTGCCACTCCATAGCTCACAGCAGGAAATCATGCACCCTGAGTTCAAGATTGTGACCCTCAGCTACAATCCTGCAAATACTTACAAGCACTTAAAACCAATGTATAAGCTTGTAAGATGAAGGATGCTTCTTATCCACAATGTGTCCCCTACAGGTGAACACTAAAAGATCTGAAGGGGAGAAAAGTGTCTGCAAACTCATGGTATATGTGGACACTGGACAGAGGCTGGCTGAGGCATCTGTGCATATTTTACAATGTGCTTGCAAACATGTCTCCTTTTGAAGATTGCAGTGTTCACCATGGAGATACACACAAATATCTCTTTCCTCTGTAAAATGAAGTGACCCAGATAATTTTGACAGTTATATATTTGACATTAATTTTTTTGAATGCATTCACCTAACATGCATTTTAGGACCAACTTACTTGCATTTTTATGATACTCTCACAATTGGAAGAATTGTACTTTGTGCTACTGGAGCATACCCAATGACAACAAAGTAGAAGCAAAATCCTCAGTATCCCTTCTGTGTTCACATTAAACATGATGGAAACTGGTAAGTGTATTTGAAAGAGATGCAGAAGATCTGAAGAAGACATTGCAAGCTGTGTGCATCCGGGTTGAGGTAGTAGGTTGTATGGTTTAGAGTTACACCCTGGGAGTTAACTGTACAACCTTCTAGCTTTCCTTGGAGCACACTTGAACCATCGAGGAATTCATCATCTATTTAATCTGATAAAGCAAACTCTATGTAGGAAATGTATATGGAGTAATCACTTTGGGGCTTTATTGATGCTCAGATACTCCCCATTACATGATTAGTTCATTTCCAACTTATTAAGAATGATGCTGACGTGGTCTCTTAATGGACCGTGACTGCACACTGCAGATATTTGAGAAAGACTGATGGATATTTTAATTAAATTATCAGCAAAGCTGAAAAAGTTGACCTTATCCCTAGATACAGAATATCAAATATTCATACATGTACTCTTAAAAATAATCTGGAATAATTTAAATTTGCTGTTCTGTCATTACTTTGTATCTACATTACTTTAAAGTGGTAAAAGAAGTGTGTGTGGGGGGGGGGGGGGCTTTGTGGTTCTAATTTTGACCAGTTACTTTGTAGGTCTATTTCAATGGAGGAAAAGTAGCACAGTAAAACATCAGAATGCAAATCTCAAAATAAAGTCAACAAAAGTCTTATCAGAACCTGTTCACTCAAGTTACAGCTTTTCAGATAAATGAGTGAGACAGTGTCCTTTATATATTGTGCCAGTTATGTGGGAACCATTTATACATAATCATTTCCCACATGGGTAGGTGAACATTTAAATAACCAAACTCCCTGGGCTGAGATTCTGATCACATTGGTTCCCCAATGCCAATGTGGTTTGTTTCATTACATTCTGCATTAAATTACACATCAAACTATATATAACATGATGGTATTATTCCTAAAAACCACAATTTCCACAGTTTTGGTCACTAGTGGTGTTACCCCCCCCCCCGAGGATGTCACCTTCCTAACACCTTATTGGTTCCATGCTGTGTCATAATAACATCTCATTGGCTCTTTGAACAATCAGTGTCATTGGTCAGTTTTGAGTTAAGGAAATGTATTTTTTTGTTACATAAGACAATTGCATTTTTGTTTTCTGGTTTTCTGGCCATAATATTTGGAGATTATATATAGAGATATTTCACTCAGGTTTTTTTTAATTGCATTCTGCTGTATGTTACACATTGAACGGTATATAACATGAAGGTGTTAGTCCCACACACTGTGATTTTAGTGATTTTGGTCACTAGTGGTGTCATCCCCCTTGAAGATGGCACCTGGGCGGCCGTTCCTTCTAGCTACACTACTGGTTGTTCTTCATGTCCCTTTGTCAATAAGAGAAGGGCTGTAAACCAAGCAGTGCATGTGTGCTGATCTGAGAAAGAACCTGCTGAGGACTTGCAGGATAGAAGAGTTGGATTAATTATGGGAACTGTCAAGAGTTATGAATAGTCCCGGTTTGCCAACCATCTCAGTAGTGAGGAAATGGCAATCCTTGGTTCCTACTGACCAGAAGTGAGTTGCTGAGGTTTTAACTAGCAAATGTTATCTGTTCTTAGATAAGTATTTTCATACTGTCACTGTCAGTCCTGTTACTCATTGCTCATGCTCTTTCATGTATAGATTAAAACAAAAGCCTGTCCAAATATAAATGGCAGGCACAGAAGAAGTCACAGAAGTCACAGAAGAAGTGACATCTATTACTTGGTCACCCTGTGGTTCTGGAAAATGCTAACCTTCAATTAAACAAACAGAAGCTGGCCCACTCCACCAACATAAGCTATGAAAGATATTACCTTTTCCAGCAGCATTCCCAATGGGGGGCACAGTACTAAA
The DNA here is from genome assembly GCF_035046505.1 of Tiliqua scincoides. NCBI lineage: Eukaryota > Metazoa > Chordata > Lepidosauria > Squamata > Scincidae > Tiliqua > Tiliqua scincoides. The sequence continues at coordinate 53,617,651 of NC_089823.1, forward strand.
TTTGCAGGTGCCTCAATGCGCCATCTAAGCAGTCCCTTCTCACTACTTTGAAGCCATTTCAGGCAGCAAGAGCAAAGTGGAGGCATCTAAGCAAAACTTACTGCTTTGCCCCTGCCGGAAATGCTACTGACCTTTTCTGTTTTGTCTTTTCTGTTCTCACAAACTACCTTGACAACTAACCTAAACTAATCCCATAAGCATATCAGTTCTCCAGATCATTCTACTGCGCAGTTGTAGCCTTGTGCAAATGTTATAAGTGTGTAGGCTATACTTGTGGTGGTGACTTAGGATCTACCCCTGGCCCCACACTCACATTGCACCCGACCACTACACGCCTGAGTTTAGGAAACTGTTTTATACCAAGTTAAGCCGTTGATCCATCTAATTCACTGTTGTTGACCCTATCTTGTAGCACTTTTCCATGGGTTCAGACAGTAATTTTTCTCTGCCTCACATGGAGATGCTGGGGATTGAACCTGGGAACTTCTGCATGTAAAGTATGGATGCCAACAAGTTATGACCCTTCTCTAAAGATTCCATATGCATATGATGACTGTAGGCAACCTCCAGGTTTGAGAGGTAGCCTCTCTTTCAACACCAGATGCAAGGGCTAGACAAAAAGATACAGGATTTGTGTGCTCCACTGAGATAGAGGAAGAGGAATTAGGCGGTCCTTTGATCTGATCCAGTGGGACATATGTTCTTATATGTAAGTACTATTTTTGACACGTCCCTCACTGTTCAGCTCACGAGAGCATTCGGAGGCATCTTGCAATAGAAACATAAAATCAATAAACACTACAAGTAAACAGAAATAATTTAAAAGCAGAGCCAATGAAAGTTATGTGTGAAACAGAACTCAGATCAAAATCAAAAACTGTTTTCACCTGGGCTGTACAAAGGAAACAGAGTCAGCACCAGGTAAACCTTTCCTGGAGAGCATTTCAGAGTTAGGGCACTACAACCGAAGAGGCACCATCTCTTGTCACTGCCTGCCTCACTCCCAACAGAGGGTGCCTGAAAAGGAAAGAGACCTCTGAAGATTAGAGCAAGACCTGGATAGAACTGCAGGGGAAGAGTCAGTGCTTAAGCTATATTCTGAACACATGGGTTCCAAATGTATGCTAAATATTTGGATCAATACACAAGAAAAGCCGTGGGTAATGATCACATGTAGAGAGCCCAGGTGCACTGGGTGAACATTGTGCAAATGAGAGATTGAACACATTAAAGTGGGACATGCCAGCCATTCAGAGCCACTCTGCTATATACACTATCTATAAATTCAGACCATCCAAGGGTGTGTGTGTAAAATATAATGCTAGTTTAAGGACCAAGCTTATGTGATAAGAGATTCCTGATTGGCTGTCTTGTGATTTTTGAAAGTCTGAGGGCTCAATCCTATCCAACTTCCTAGTGCCAATCAGTCGCAGTGCAGTCCTGATGTAAGGGAACAAATGTTCTGTTATCTTGAGGAGACCTCTATAACTGTCTTTCCACCTCAGGATGTAGCACACATCCCATTGGCATAGCTGCATCAGTGTTGGTAAATTGCATAAGACTAGGCCTTAAATTTAGTTGCTGGGTTTTCCAGTTCAGATCAGGTTTACTGTGCTCTGGAAAGGGGCATTTAATCCTAACCCTAGTTGCCATTTCCCCCAAAACAAACCCACCTGATGCTGCTATTATTTTATATCTGTATATGCCCCACAGAGCAAACAGTAACTCTGAGAGTGCTCTATCATTTGGATCAAAAATATGGCACAAGATGAAAGAATTAAATGATGACTTCCCCAGCACTGCAGCGCCAATCTATATTAGAGGCCCCAAGAGCTTCTTCAACTTCTAAATCCACCTTTCACCCAAACCAGGTCTGAAAACCTAAGGGTATTACCCAAATTAAAGTTATAGCCATAAACCTATTAAAAATCACTGTTTTCTAGGAAAAGGCACTAAACCAGTGGTTCCCAAACTCCTGCAAAGAAGTTGGGAACCATCCAAGAAGGTGCTGGGGTGGGACTAAGGCAGCGATGTGATTCCCAGGAACCTGCTGCTACTGGAAACAGGAGGGGGGTTTCTTTTCCTTTTACAAGCAGTGCCAGCGTCTGGGAGATATGAGGAGCCCCATGGACACCTCTGCAGGGCTCCCCAAGCCTCAGTAACTGGAAAAAAACGTGATTGGCACCCACTGCCAGTTTTCATTCGTGAACTGGAAGTGAGTTCTGATCGCTTTATTCGGTTACTGAGGCTTGGGGAGCCCTGCAGAGACATCTGTGGGGCTCCCCACACTCCCAGATGCTGGTGCTGCTTGTAAAAGGTAAGGAAACCCGCTTTCTGTTTCCAGTACTGGCTCAATCCTGGGGATTGCGTCGCTACCTTCCCCTTCCTTGCCCCTTAAAGAGGCATGAGCCAATGCTTCCCAAGCTGGAGGATCATGACCCACTAGTTTGGGAACCACTGCACTAAACAATGGATATTCCCAGCTTGAACCCAAGCTTTCCAGTTTCAATTTATACCAAGCCCATTAATCTATCAAGTTATTCAACCCTGACCAGAGTTCGTGGGTCCCTTCTCTCTGTGGAAACAGGAGACTTCAAGTTACAGTTTGTCAGATCATAATGCTACAAGTTTTCAAAAACGTATGAATGAGAAACTCAAAATGCATTTTCGAAAGCATGCATTGCCATAGAACAGTGTTCAGACTATTTCCCCAGCTCAGACTCCATTTACTTCAACAAGATTGCTGTCTGTGGTGTTTCATTTTTATCAAAATGAGTTAATATCACTAAAGACCAAGGCTAGTGTTCTAGAATCTAGATCCTATCCATTCCCTCTGCATTCATAAATGTTGCTATTTTGTTAAAAGACTTGGATCAATTTCACTAGTATGGTTAGTTACTATGAGTTGCTCTGGTGACCCAGATCAGCCATAAACACTTTTTAAAAAACAGTTTTATAGGTGCTCTGAAACACTGAAGCAGTGCAAAGCAGCTAAAGCATATATATGGAGCATGACTTTCTATTGTTTCACTCTAAGTGAGTTTACAATCCTTTTGTTAACAAGTTCCCTTCCTATTAAAAGAGAATGAAAATTTCACAATACAATGCATTTTCACAATTTACCCTTTTTAAAACTGAAAAAAAGTTTTTCAGGGTTAATTTAAGATATGGTCAAGGACAAGGCTTTACCATAATGATTTTATCCATGGGCGAAGCAATTCCAGGAGTGTTTCGAGGGAATTGCTCCAGCTTATGCAGGACAAGTCCTGTTCTACAGCAAGAGAGTAATGACCTATGTCTTAGGAAAAGGCTACTGAGGAAAACAATTGAGAGACAGAGCCAACCTAGGGGCGCAATCCTAACCAACTTTCCAGCACCAGCATAGCTGTGCCAGTGCCACCATGCAGAAGCTGGCATGATGTTGGCTTGTTGCAATTACTTCCGGGTGAGGGGGTGGCATTTCTAGTCACAGCCCCAGAGTGACAGGTCTGCCACTGGGGTAAGGAAGCATTTGTTCCCTTCCTGTCCTGTAATTGCTGGCATGATATTGCTGGCGCAAGTTCATGTGGATCTGTAAAGGCCCGGGAAGGGAATGAGGATTCAGCAGGCACTGTTGCTGCCGAACTCACCCTCTTCGTGCACCTGATCCTCCCTCCTCACCCACTCCTGTCACCTCCTTATTCCACTCAGATGTGCCCCATTTCCCCCCTCTCTGCCTCCATCCCAGACCCTGCACAACATTACATCAGGCAGTGATCTTCCAAAATCCATTGACATGCAGACCGGGCCTCATGTTGCTTCCAGACGCAGGAGGTCACGCTCTCCAGTGGAGTTGCATCTGTAACAGCTGCAAAGCATGTTATGCCGGCAGAACATGTGTTCTACCGGCATAAAGCGCCCTTAGGATTCAGCTGTTAGAGTTGTACAGCTGTGAGGAGGATAATTCAAATATATTTTGAATGTCAATATTGTATTTTTAAAGTTTGGCAGAAAACACATCTGCACAGTGAAGAACTTGACTTCACACAAATATTCCTATATACACCAACTTTTTTTCCAGGAGCAGTAATTTTAATGTAATGTTATTTCAGCTGACAGATGTAGTCTTTGAGTTTACTGGCAGGTGAGATCTTTCTCGCATGATTCATGGTGGTTTGAGAAATTTGGTGTGTAATCCGGTTCTACCATTGGTATGGTGTTCACCAAAAGAGGTTGCCTTTATGTTTTCCTTTATGTTTTTCACACCTAGGTGTGAAGGACCATTATGAAAAATGGGAAGCTTGTGTATACCTCTCTTATCCCGTTTTGTACAATGCAGATAACTTATGCTCTGGAGCGAGAACAACTTGCACTGAATGGCGGGCTGGAAGGAAGGGCTGATTAGGGACATGGGAGGCAAGCACAAGCCTTCCATTCCCCATATGAGAAATCATGCTACCTGTATATGCACAGAAAGTGATGGGTAGGGTAAATAAGCTGTGTCATGCCTGTGAGAATTCTCTGACACTGCAACCACTGAAGGACTGTTTCATATCTTCACTATTTAGAAGAAAGGATGAACCCATACCAGGATTATCAGTATGATATGATAGTCATTGAGATCAAATTTTGTACCATTCATAATGGCAGAGAAAACATTTAAGAGATGTTACAATTTTGTTTCCAAGATGGAAAACGTTATATTGTGCTTTCAGAATTCAAACTGATAGGTTTGATCAATCAAACTGATTTTCAAACTGATAGGTTTGAAAGCTCCCCCACCTCAGAGATAGAAAGTATGTTTTAGAAATATTGCAAATAAATAAAATTGCATAAACCTTGTTGTAAAAAAGACAATGGTTTTGTATGGTACTTTTCAGCACAATTAACTTAATTTAGCCCTATCATTACCTTTTGTTTACAGCAGAAAAGTCTGCTTTTTGCAGGAGTTCATATTGTAATGACCTGCATTTATTTCAGCTGCATTTTATGACTAATCATTTAATTATAATTTATGGGGGAGTATGTTTCTGTTTATTACATTCTCTGCTGTTTCTGCTACTACAGATGCAATTTTTAGAAAGCTTCTGTAAAAACTTAGGGAGTTCTCTGAACTCAAATCCGTTGTGGAAATTTAACAGTGTAGCAGATAGCAAATGTCTAGGATCGCAATGGGGTTTGTGGGCCTTATTGACAACCCAATCCTAACTAGGCTTTATAGCAGTGGAACAGTGGTTCTGTCATTTATGGCGGTGCACACAGTGTGCTGCCGCCAGCCATTCTGAAACCGCCACCATAAACAACAGTGGTGGTGGAGGCCCACTGCCACAGTTGGTTACATATGGGACTACAGGTAAGCCAGCCCGTGGCATGACCATGTGAGGAATGGGGCAGGGAGGAGGAAGAATGGGAGAGTGTCTGGGCAGGGAGAGTGGGAGGCAGATTGGGGGAAGGAGGGGGTAGATCCCAGAGGTACCGACATCCTCAGGGATCCTATCCCTGTTCCTCTCTGCTTCCCTCTCCCTTACTCTCTTCTGTTCTGTGCCAGCAAAATGGCTAGAGCAGATCTGAGGAGACCCATTGGGGCAGTAGAAGCTTGCCCCAGATTAAGGAAATGAAAGATCCCTTACCTCAGGAAGGCCTCTGAAACTGCCCACCACCACCACTACCAACATAACAGGGTACAGGGCATGCTGCATGGGCACGGCTGCATCAGGGAGAGGGATTAGTTAGGATTGGGCTGTAAGCGTGAGAGGTACATCTCATGATCCATTCCCATGATCCACTAAACTGAAGTGGTGAAAGTAGCTATTTTCTATGGACTCTAGGGCCAATCTCTGCATTATTGTAAAAGGCAGAAATGGGCCAAATGTTTGGCCTTGTATGCTTGCTTTTACTCACTTAAATATCAGCTGTGGAGGAGGGTGCGATCAGCACTAGGATTGCAGCAGGGGTGGGGAGGCTTAACCTTTTCTTCCCACAGTTCCAGTCTTGAGTGGGCCACTAATACCATCTATTCAAGAGAGAAGAAGCAACCATGCAGGGTCAAGCAGCATATTTAATACAACATATATTCAGCTTTGTTTATATAAAATATGATGTGGCTTGGCACCATAAACAGAGTACAGTTAGCTGTCTGGTTTACGTGGCACAACAGGATGTGACAGCCATCCAGTGGATAATGAAGCACTTCTATTTACCCTTAAATGCCTGTCATGTGGAAGATTCTCTGTGACAGCAGTAAAAAAATCGGATATGCTATACCCAAGGAATCCATGGAACTACACATTGAATCTCTTCCACATATGATTCTAACTTGCAAATGGTTTGACGATCTGCGTTCGCAGTTGCTCAACCCGTTTTTGTCCTCCCTACGTGGGTCGGAGGACCTTGTATTACATCATTTGCTATTAGGAAAGGATGAGGCATGTACACGCCAGGTGGCGAAATTTCTTTAATTTTGAGCAGGCGCGGTATAAGTGAGTAAAGGTGGTGTATTGGCTTGATACATGGGGGCTGTTATAGGTGTGGTTTAAGTGTACTGTTCTTTGCTTTTATGTTTTATTTTATGCCAGTAAAAGGTTCCTGAAAGTAAAAAAAACTAAAGCACTACACAGCCTGTTATCCACAGACCAGAGAGAGTGGTGCAACCAGACTGAATGTGCAGCTGTTTCCTATAGTGGGGAAAACCTTGGTGACTTGGAACATTACCTTTCCCTCTTTCTGATGGGGATGTAGTGGAACTCTATGGAGTTCCCTGTTCAACCTCCTGTGCCAATAGTCCAGTCCCAAAAAAGGAAGGGATTCTGATAACTGTTTGGCCAGCAGTAGCAATGGTTGGAGTCCCTTGCATTTCTCAAAAAGGAGCAGAGACTCCCACCTTTTAGCTGTTATAAAAGGAAGAGATGGTTAGACAACACAGTTGATAGCAGAGTCATATAGAGAATCCTAGAGGGTCGGAATGGGGGGGGGGTTAGAGACATGACAGAGATGTAGCAGAGATGTAGATGTCAAAATATGCAGCATGAAGTTCCCATTCTCCCCTTTGCTTTCCTGAGTAGGGTGTACTGCCCTTCCCCTGTTGGGGTGGAGTGAGGTGGAGGTTCTAGTTGGTTGTTCGTGTGCGTGGACCTCCTGGGACAGAATACCTGCAATAAGAATTCTGAGATGACAAGTGTTAACAAAATACCTTGCCATACCTGTTGTAAAGGACAAGAGGGTTGGGGGGCCAAAGTGCTCCCTTTGTATGCTATGTGCCCTTTCGATATGGTTCCCATCACCAAAATTCCCCTCTGAGATACCAAAGAGATATAGCCTCATACTGTTAATCTTCTCATCTGTGATTTAGTCTCCCTAGCAGTGACTTTAGCATTGGGGTTGGTGTGCTGTGATTGGTTGTCAGATATAGTCTGTATCCTATGCTCCATTGAAGGAAAGTGGGTGGGGCAGAAGGTGCAATTTGCTGCTGTTTTTCCCCTTCCCAATTTTTCTTATTAATGGGGTTGCTCCTACCTACCCCAGCTCAGTCGTTGATCTGGCATTCTTTTAGAGTCAGAGGCCAGGCATTGCCCAAAGGGGAGTTACGATACGTTGTACATCAATTCCTCCTTGTCCCTCCTGTGTCACTCTCCCATCATGCCCCAATCTCCTCCCTGTTTTGGTCTACCCACCAGTGGAATTGCGCAGGTATCCGAGTGATGTCTGAGCTATGTTGGCATGGCCTTTTTCTGGCATTGCACCAGCATCTGTGGTGCATCCATCATCAGGTGAGCTGCACTGGCAGGGCTGTCATTTTCTCCATGCATATGGAGACAGTGGCATATCTCAAGGATAGGATTGGGCCTTCTGAAATCTAAGATTGTATAGAAAGGAAGATAATAAAAAGATTTGAGTGGAATGAATGTAACAGTGATAAGAAGCAAAGTCTTGAGAATAGATCTTGGTTTCTTCGTCAAAACTTGACTACTACAATGCCCTATGTGTCAAGCTGTCCATTCAGAGTATTTGGTAGCTTCAGCTGAGGCAAAATGCTGCAGCCCAATCTTACACTGGGGCGGGTGATTATCAGCATATTACTCTGATATTTTCCTAGGTGCACTGACTGCTATTTGTTTGTGAGCGCTACTCAGGGTGCTGGTTCTTACCTGTGCAGCGCAATTCTATCTTGCATTGAAACAGACAGACCAGGAGGCTTGTGCTGTATCCAGCACAAGATAGGGGCCCAAAGTGGTTCAGAGGGAGGCAAGGGGAAACTCTTCCCCTTATTTCCAGGTAAGCCACTGCAGCCCCAATGTGTCTCCTCGGACTTGCGCTACCTCTGGAGGTGGCATAAGTCCAAGGAGAGCGGAGTGGCTTGCAGCCGCTCCATGCTGCTCTGGAACGGGGGCTAAGATCCAGCATATCTGCAAGATCCCAGCCTTGCCTCCCACTCCCTGCCTGCCCCCAGGACTGCCATCCCCCGCCCCAGAACTCTTCCCTCCAGCCTCCTCCCTGCCCACCCCAGAGCCTTGCGTCGGTCGGCACAGATTCATCCTCTGCGGGCTGGCACGTGTCGCTTCACCAGGCCAGCTTTACAGCATGTTTGCAGCCCTCCTGGGCTGGCACAAGGGACTTATTTGATTATCTGTCAGATAACATCTACTGTCTCTGAGAGGATTATCAGGTTTTACATAATACTTTTCAATGAGCATAGTTTAATGAAACACTGTAATCTTTCTGTGAAGGAAGTAAAGATCCATTCCTAGCTACAAAATGAAGTGATTCTAACAGATACTCCGTAAAAGGTGTGATAGTGGATGTAATTGCAGTTATGAGTAACAATATTGACATTTCAAACTAACCTCCAGGAATAGTAGCATACAGCCAGAAACTTATATTGAATAGGTAATATTAAAGGTTCTGTTCAACTAATGAAAAATTAAACAAGTGTGTTCTTCTTGAATAAAATTAGACGTGTTCTTCAGAGATGTGAAGAGGTGTAAGAGATGTATTCAGTTTCAAGACCAGGCTGAAAAAAATATTGCCACCTGGACTTTGCTGTTGCTGTTTTAAAATGTTAAGGCCCAATCCTATCTAGGGTCAAGCTGTGCTGATACAGCATCTGGTGCATCCTATGAGACGAGGCCAGCAAGAAGAGGGAGGTAAAGAAACATTTTATTTACCTCCTCTGCTGCTCCCTGGTCCCCTACTCAGATCTGTGCCAGCCATTTTTCTGGAGTAGATCTGTTCAGGCCAAGGGGGTGTGTTGGGTCCCGAATGGAGGCATTGGATCCAGCAGATGTCACTGCTGCTAAAATCTGCCTCTGATCAGCCGTTGTCGTCAATCTGCTGGCACCAATGGCATCTCTGCAGCCTACCACTGCCAATGTAGGATTTACCAGCTCTTGCATTGTTGGCAGCAGGTCAGAGACCATTGGAACAGCTGCAGCGATGGTGGCTCTTATGATACAATGGCAGGCCACAAGATCTATCAGTGTATTGTGCAGATAGGATTGGACTTTTAGTTTGCTTGTTTCATTGCTGATATCAAGCTGTTTCAAGGTGATATCAGTGGATAACATGTTGAACTTTTTAGAGGATTGTCTTTGGGTGGTTAAGGAGTCTTTAAGGGGCATGAATACCCCTAATACCCCCTTAAAAAAACTCCTTAATACACTTTGAGGATAAAATTTTTCACGTATCTGGTTTCCATTTTAACTAAAACACTGTGGATGTGTTTGAAGCACCATCTAACCAAATGTAGTAAGATCAGTTCAGATGTTGAGCTCTGAGGTTGTGGACAAGGCAGAGGGGCAGACCACCTGTTTGCTCAGCCGTTACCTCTCTATCATATTTCAGCTAGTAGGAGAGGCTAACTGGCTAGGTTCAGCGGGTAGTAAATTCTTCCTTGAAAAGGGGGTCGTACCAGAAGAGGAGGTGGTGCTTTGAAAGAGGTGACTGGGAGACCATTTTTAAAATAAGTTTCTTTGGAACTTTAGGATTGGTCCAGATTAAAGGTGGTACAAGCAAGTGTACAAGGATACTTGTGCAAGGGTGCTTGCACAGAAAGTTATTGTGAAATTTCACTAACTTTTCAGTGTCACTGATTATTGGAATAGCTGGAGTAGGTCTGAGGAGATTAGTTGGAGGCCAGGTGGCCTTTGGGGTGTTAGATAGCATAGATCAGCTATTTTCAACCCATATGCCATGGCATATTGGTGTGCCGCGAATGTCCACAGGTGTACCATGGGAATTTGGGAGGTGATCATTCATTAGTAGGGCCAGTGGGGAATGTTAGCCTCCCACCAACAGCTTGGTGTGCCCTGTCAGTTGTAAAATAAACTAATGGTGTGCCTTGACAATTTTAGTGCCTTGCCAGTGTGCCATGAGATGAAAAAGGTTGAAAATTGCTGGCATAGACTTTTACTTAACTCTCTTAGGCTGTCTGGTCACCCCCTAAATACATGTAGTGCATGCTCCATTAGTGGTGCTGTGTGTGATGGGCTGAAAGGGGATAGGATTGGTCTCTTCAGCTGCAATGCTATGCATGCTTTCCTGGGAGTGAGCCCTACTGAACACAGTGGGACTTAGTTCTGACACATATGCATGGGATCATGCTGTCAGTCTCTTTTAACATATTCTCATGTATTGTGGTCTTTTTTGTTGTTTGTTTTCTAACTATTGCAAACTGCCTGAGAGGTTTTTAAACAGAAACATTTGACAAAGAAATGAATGAAAAGTTTTCCATCTTTTTACCTCAAAACTGTGTGGGTATCTTCCCATGAGGAGGGACCTGTAACTCTGCTGGAGCTGCTGAAGCAGTTGAGATGTTATTTGAGACCAAGTAATTTTGAATCTTGGTCTCACAACACCTGGTCTGGTATTCTGGCCACTACATATGTGCAGGTCAGAGTTTGTCTGGCTACTCAGTGGAGAGGTGAGAGCAATCTGATCTGCCCAACCCAAGCTGTTCCAGTTCCGGGCAGTGCTTACCGTTAGGAATTGTTTCTCATGTCTCGCCTAAATCTACTTCCCTGTAGTTTCAGTTCATTGCCTTCTTGCACTCGTGAGACACACAGAATAAGTCCTTACCCTTCGTCCAAGTGACAGCCCTTTAGATAGCTAAAAATAGTTATCATGTCTCCCCATAGTCTTCAGCTCAGGCCAGGTCTCCCTCAGTAATACAGTACTTGTACCTCTGATTTTTTTGTATTTACATGCAGGACTTAATATTTGTCTCCACTGAACTTTATCATGAACGAATGGGATGATCATGGTAACGATCAATGCTATCAGAGTGGTTTTGAATCAAATTACCAAATTTAATTGTATTTTTTGTGTACAGGTTGAGGGGTTGCACGTGGTCCACGACCAATTTTAACTCAGTGATCTTTGGGTCCTAAAGGTTGGGAACTACTAATTTAAAGTAATGAGGTGCTCCCTTATTATTATTTTTTTATGCTTCTTGAGCCATGATGCAGCTCCCTGTAGGGCTGAATTAACCTTTGAATGGCTGTGGGCCATGGACCGATGCCCAACAAGACTCCAAGTCTGGCACAACCCTGGAAATGTGTAAGCATGAGTCCCTGTGATTAACCAACAACGTGTAGCCTCTGAATTGGAAGCTATAGTTTAAAAACGGTCCTTGATAGCATCTGTTTCTGTAGCGCTGGCCCCAGAATGCTGGAGGTGCTAGGGGAAAGTCCTGCACTGCGACCCTTATGGTACCCCTTTCCTCATTCTCTGATGATACACTGCAGGGTACTGAGGGTTTAGGAGTCAGTCTGTCCATGTAATGGGTTTGGCCACTGGACCAAAGCCTGATCTTTCCAGCTTTGGAGTTTTAGGGATTCTCTTGCTTCATAACGCACTTCATCATTCCATCCTATCTTCTTCCAGACAATTGCAGTAACAAAGAGGTAAGATAGTAAAGATTGCAACTTGATGTTCTACTTTATTTGTCCATTTTAAGTATGTGGTACCTAGCCCAGGATATATTTAGATAGGAATGCCAATAAATTAATAAAATTGAAAATATAAATAAAAAAATAATCATGAGAACTGGCTGTAAAGGGAGTTTGCCTGTCTTTACCACCCCCTGTAGTATTGGCCAGGGCTGGCCAACCATTCAACTTTAGGGCTCCTGGACCTTTAACTATTGTACATACGAGGAAATTTCATCTCACATATGACAAGCTGCACCTGCTGAAATTCCTGCCTCTACACAATTGTTAAAGGTCCAGGAGCCCTGAAGTTGAAACATTGGCCACCTCTGGTATAGATAGGCAAGTTGTGAATATTTGTGAAGACACAGCTATATTTTTGTTTCTTTCTCAAACTATTGAAGTTTAATGTATGAATTAGTCTGCCAAATAAATATAGATATATAAAAACCATATTTTGAAAATGCCTTGAAGTCTTCTCCATTATGGTTATGTAACTTAGCTTTGCCCCACGTGTGTCTTAACATTAGAGCCTATTCCTATGGATGTCTACTCAGAAGTCAGTCTCATTATCCTCCCTGGGGCTTACTTCCAGGTGTGGATAGCACTGCAGCCTGAAGGCCCAGTGCATCCAGTGCTGATGCATCTACAATGCAACCCCAAGGTAAAAGGCAAGGGAGAACAAATATTCCCTTGTCTTGAAGAAGCTGCCATGACTGCCCTCCACTACAGCACACACCCCATTGAATGTTGGATAGGATTGGGCCCTTGATTAAGCTAATATCAGATGTAAACTGAATTAATCTTGCTAAACCCCCCCCCCCCCCCGTGCACTTTAGCTTAAATTTATTGTAGAATGGTATTCTGGATGTTTGTCTGGCCTGAGTAATTTTTATTTTTTTGTATTTTTATAACTAGTCCAATATATGCGTGAAACCACTCAAATGGAAATCATCATTCCATTTCTGTTCTTTATTTGAAAAAATTATCCAAACTACAGATTGTGTACCCCTGACATTTGCTTTTATTTACATCTTCGAGAAGCCACTGATTTGCTTTTGTGATTGCCTTTGTGAAGAAAATGCTGCATTGTAATCAATTTATTGTGAGCAATTTAAGATGTCAAGGCCATTTTTTTTAAGCTATCAGTTTTCTTAGAGATTTTTCTGGTTTCACCAATGTTTAAATAAACATTGCTTAGATGATCTCACACACACACACACACACACACACACACACACACAGAGAGAGAGAGAGAGAGAGAGAGAGAGAGAGAGAGAGAGAGAGAGAGCATAAATCACTGGGTATAAGGTCCAGCTACCACAGGCAAACAGTGGGATAATGAGGGTGCATCCTTTAATGCAATCATGTGGAAGCTGCTTCACAAGTAAAGTTTTTCATGTGAAGCAGTTTACCATGTGGTTTCAGTCATTTGTGGTTTCAGTCACCATATTGGTAAATGGAAGGTAAGCTAGAAGTCTTCTCCCAGGTGTAAGTTTTCTGTCTTGAGAGAGATGTTTGACAAGGGGAGGGGGAGGACAATCACACAAGTGATCCTCTGTATCTATTCCCCAGTAACAGTGGTTGTAAGATAGTAAGGTGTACTATTCGATCAGTGCCACTGAGTAGCAGCTCAGCTGCTTGGACTATAGATAATGGTGGTAGGGAGATGGTGGTATACCCAACTCCAGTAGTTCTCAAATGATGTGCTCTATTGTTGCCTCAAATTGAAATATCTTGAGTTCCGCCTCCCATTCCAATTGCATGTTTGCAATATTGTTTATACATATTCTTTCAAAGGATACATTTTCAGTGAATAGTTGTTAGTTCACACCGGCATTTGGGCTCCAAAGATGTGGTAACAGCCAACATTTAACAACCCTTTTTAGATATAATGAACATGTGGTGACTGGTAATATATTGCACCACTTTGAGAGATTTGTTTATTTTTATTTTGAAAATGTATATCTTGCTTCTCAGGCAATGGCTCCTGAAATTATTCTTTTAGGTCCCTTACAGATCTAAACATTTGCAGTACCTGTGGTAGCAGTCAGTATTTGATACTATCTGATAGATTACTTGCAATCAGTTTAATACATTTTACTTTAAGAACATAAGAAGGGTTCTGATGGACCAAAGATTTGTCTTGTCCACCATCCTATTTCCCAGAATGCATTACAAACAGGGCATGGAAGCAAGCTGGTATTTAATGGCATGGTATTTAATGCCATTAGGTAAAAGTAAAGTTTCCCCTCAGCATTAAGCCTAGTCATTTCCAACTCTAGGGGCAGTGCCCATCTTCATTTCTAAGCCAAAGAGCTGGCGTTGTCCATAGACAGTTTCCGTGGTCATGTGGGCGGCATGACTAAATGCCTAAGCGCATGGAACACCATTACCTTCCCACCTAAGTGGTACCTATTTATCTACTCACATTTTTACATGCTTTTGAACTGCTAGGTTGGCAGAAGCTGGGACAAGCAATGGGAGCTCAGCCTGTGCGGGTTCAAACTGCTAACCTTGTGGTCAACAGACTCGCCAACTCAGCGATTTAACCCACTGAGCCATTGCGTCCCCTAAATAAATGCTATTATTTATTTGTAATTTAATGTTTCTGAATATTTATTTATTTAATACATTGTAATATAGATGTGTGGGTGCACCACATGTCACCAACTTTGCTTCAACCTTCCAATGCATTCTTGGATGTAACTTCAAGCTGTTAGTTCTTAGCTTTAAAGACCCAAATGACTTTTGCCTAAAGTCCTGGCTCCCTCTATATGAACCTGCCTGCTCTCCAGCTTTCTCGGGGAATTCTCTTCTGCATGTAGTGTCTGATGTACAGGCATGTGGAAGAGGGCATTCTCCAGGGCAGCACCTAGGCTGGGGCAATCTGGACTCCAGGACATCCACTCCCTGCCCACCCACCCCACACTGTTCTATTTTTGCCACAGCAAAAGGGCAGCTTTTAATCTTAACGGGCAGCCCAATACTGAGCTGTCTGTTCTGCCGGGACTGCTGCAGTGCCAAATGGCTGCTGTGGCATCCTGTGTGCAACATGGCTGCCGCTGCCAGCTCCTCAGAGGAAAGGGACTTTCATCCCTTCCCCTGAGTAAAAGAAGTAGCCCCACAATGAGGCTACTCAATTCTGTGGGCTGCCGTAGAATCAAGAGCCTCTGTATCAGAGCTCTGGATCCAGTTGAGCTGAGCTCCACTGGTCCCTCCTCCCCACCTTCTCCCTGCTCATATGTTTATACCACCCTTTCTCCAAGGAGCTCAGGGTGGTGTACATAGTTCCTCCTCTCCTTTTGTTCTCACCACAACCCCTGTGAGGTAGGAGAGGCTGAGAGAGTGCGACAGTCCCAAGGTCACCCCGGAAGCTTCACTACTGAGTAGAGATTTGAATCTGGCTCTTTCAAGTATAAGGTGAACTCCCAAACTACCGAACTCCTCGGTAGTTTGAGACCCGAGGTAAGTTGTTACTTACCTGGAATCAGCGCTGCAGTCCTGGGGAGTGTGGGGGGTTCCAGGGGGCCCTCCGCAGGACTCCCTGTTCCTGCAAACATATAAAAAAAAGGGGGGAGAAAGGGTACTTCTGGTTTTTGCAACAAAACCGAAAGTGCCCTTTTTCTTTCTTTTTTTAAAAGACTTTTGCAGGTAGCAAACCAGAAGCGATTGTGAGGAGCTTCAGAAGGCTCTCTCCAAACTGGGGGACTGGGCAGCAAAATGGCAGATACGTTTCAGTGTCAGTAAGTGTAAAGTCATGCACATTGGGGCAAAAAATCAAAACTTCACATATAGGCTGATGGGTTCTGAGCTGTCTGTGACAGATCAGGAGAGAGATCTTGGGGTGGTGGTGGACAGGTCAATGAAAGTGTCAACTCAATGTGCGGCAGCAGTGAAGAAGGCCAATTCTATGCTTGGGATCATTAGGATGGATATTGAGAACAAAACGGCTAATAGTATAATGCCGTTGTACAAATCGATGGTAAGACCACACCTGGAGTATTGTGTCCAGTTCTGGTCGCCGCATCTCAAAAAAGACATAATGGAAATGGAAAAGGTGCAAAAGAGAGCGACTAAGATGATTACTGGGTTGGAACACCTTCCATATGAGAAAAGGCTAAAGCATTTGGGCCTCTTCAGTCTAGAAAAGAGACGCCTGAGGGGGGACATGATTGAGACATACAAAAAGGATAGAGTGGATAGAGAGATGCTCTTTACACTCTCACACAACACCAGAACCAGGGGACATGCACTAAAATTGAGTGTTGGGTAACTTAGGACAGACAAAAGAAAATATTTCTTTACTCAGCGTATGGTTGGTCTGTGGAACTCATTGTCCCAGGATGTGGTGAGGGCATCTGGCCTGGATGCCTTTAAACGGGGATTGGACAAATTTCTGGAGGAAAAATCC
The DNA here is from genome assembly GCF_035046505.1 of Tiliqua scincoides. Taxonomy (NCBI): domain Eukaryota; kingdom Metazoa; phylum Chordata; class Lepidosauria; order Squamata; family Scincidae; genus Tiliqua; species Tiliqua scincoides. The sequence goes on from NC_089823.1 coordinate 53,633,965, forward strand.
ATCACGGGTTACAAGCCGTGATGTGTATGTACAACCTCCTGATTTTAGAAATGGACTATGTCAGAATGCCAGATGCAAGGGAGGGCACCAGGATGCAGGTCTCTTGCTGTCTTGTGTGCTCCTGGGAGAATTAGTGGGCTACTGTGAGATACAGGAAGCTGGACTAAATGGGCCTATGGCAGTGGTTTTCAAACTCTCATGGAGAGTTTGAGCCACTGTAAGCGCTTGCGGGGCAAGGGGAGGAGGCAGCAGGGGCAGGTGGAAGGCAGCAGCGCGTTCCCCAGGATCGCACTGCTCAGGGTGCTGCAGGGGCTTGGGTGCATTTTCCCAAGCCTCCTGCAGCCTCCGCAGGGTGTGGGTAGCCTGGTGCGACCTTTGGCAGGGGATCCTGGGGATCGTGCCGCTGCCTCCTCCCTGCCTCCAGACTGCCCCCGCCCCTTAAGGGGGCAGAGGCCAGGGCCCACAGGCTGGGGCGTCGTGTCGCCCCAGTTTGAAAAGCCCTGCCCTATGGCCTGATCCAGCAGGGCTGTTCTTAGGTACAGAGAACCCTGTGGAGGGCTCCCCACACCCACTGGAGCCCCAGGACTGCAACACTGGCTGCAGGTAAGTAAAAAAAACCCTCCCGTCCCTGGTGCCAATGTGATTCTAAGGATTGTGCTATTGCCTTCACCCTTCCCCTGCCCCTTAAGGGGCCATTGGCAGGGCTTCTCAGGCTGGGGCATTGCAGTTCCCCAGTTTGAGAACCTCTGCACTCTGCACTACTACAATTTTTATGTTTATTTTATTGGTTGAAATTCCTGTTTTTTGTTGTTGTTGACTTTTCATTGTTTTCTGTATTGTGATTATAAACCACTTTGAATGCAGAAAAAGTAGGATGTAAATATTATTATTAAATGTAGACTCCACAGTTGATCTCTCCCACAGCTGATTAATGAATCACTCCACCATAAATGTGTTTAATCCTGGTTTAAAGCCACCTAACATAATCTTATCCAATGTCCCTGCTGATGCAGCTGTGCCACCAGAGTATGTGCTGCAGTCCCGGCAGTCTCCTCCAGCTAAGGCAGCATTTGTTCCCTTGCCTGGGGGTAAGCTCCGCTGACTTGATGGGTTTACTCATACCTGCACCAGAGATTTTGCTAGCACAAATCTGAACAGACCCGGAAAGGTGGGTCAAGTCCTGGGTAATAGGATACAAGTGGAGCTACTGCCACTTTAACTGACCCCCTTCACACCTCTCTCCATCCCTTTCCATCACTGCCCCGTTCCATCTATGTCTGCCCCTGCACTGGGACAGTGCAGTGCAGTGCACCAGTGCTGGGACCTCTGCAGAGGTTGATGTCACTTGGCAACCACTGTTTGTGGTCGAGGCCAGCCTGTGCTCTATGGCATGTTGCTTTTTGTGACTGCCATAAAGCGTGCTGTGCCTCTGGAACATAAGTTCTGGTAGTGCATGGGCCCACGGAATTGGGCTGTAAACTTTGCAACTGCTTCATACATCTTGTGGTAGTAAATGACTAGTAAATGACATCTTGTGGTAGTAAGACTCCAGAGGGTCTTGAATGAAACGGATTATTATTAATTATTATTATTAACTGTATTTATATACCGCTTTTCAACTAAAAGTTCACAAAGCGGTTTACAGAGAAAAATCAAATAACTAATGGATCTTTTTCAATCTGGTTTCAGGCCGGGCTTCGGGACGGAAACTGCCTTGGTCACCTTGGTGGATGACCTACGCCGGGGACTGGACAGGGGGAGTGCGTCCCTGTTGGTCCTGCTGGACCTCTCGGCGGCGTTCGATACCATCGACCATGGTATCCTTCTGGGCCGATTGGCCGAGTTGGGAGTTGGAGGCACTGTTTTGCGGTGGTTCTGCTCCTACTTGGAGGGTCGGTCCCAGATGGTGGTGCTGGGGGATGCCTGTTCGACACCCTGGCCTTTGAGGTGTGGGGTGCCACAGGGTTCAATTCTGTCCCCCATGCTATTTAATATCTACATGAGACCGCTGGAAGAGGTCATCCGGGGGTTTGGAGTGGGGTGTCATCAATATGCTGATGACACCCAGCTCTATCTCTCCTTTCCTCCAGACTCCAGGGTGGCGTTTGAGGGCCTGGAGCACTGTCTGGAAGCAGTGAGGATCTGGATGGGGGCTAATAAGCTGAAATTAAATCTGGATAAGACAGAGGCTCTCCTGGTTCGGAAATCCTCGATGCAGGTACTGGACTATCGGCTTGCTCTGAATGGGGTTGCACTCCCTCTGAAGGAGCAGGTTCGCAGCTTGGGGGTCCACCTGGATTCGCAGCTGCTCCTGGATTCCCAGGTGGCGGCTGTGGCTAGGGGGGCCTTCGCTCAGCTTCGGCTGGTGCGCCAGCTGCAACCGTACTTGGATCGGGCAGACCTGGCCACGGTGATCCATGCCACAGTGACATCGAGGTTAGATTATTGTAACGCGCTTTATGTGGGGCTGCCCCTGAAGACGGTTCGGAAACTGCAATTAGTGCAGAATGCGGCGGCCCGTGTGGTCACTGGAGCTAGGCGGTTTGACTCTGTCAGCCCGCTTCTCCGGGGGCTGCATTGGCTGCCCATTCATTTCTGGGCCCAATTCAAGGTGCTGGTTTTGACCTTTAAAGCCCTATACTGCTCTGGGCCAGGGTATCTTAGAGATCGCCTTCTTCCGTACAATCCGGCTCGTCCTCTTAGGTCATCAGAGAAGGCCTTTTTACATGTGCCGCCGCCTAAGGAGGTACGTGGGGCGGCAGCAAGAAATAGGGCCTTCTCAGTAGTGGCACTAACATTATGGAATTCCCTTCCCCTTGACTTGAGAATGGCTCCCTCTCTTGAGACCTTTCGGCGAGGCCTGAAGACATTTTTGTTTAAAGAAGCCTTCTGAGTGCATGGCCTTTTTAAACATCTTTTCAGTATCTTTTTAGTATTTTTACAGGCCTGATTCCTCTGATTTGCTACGTTTTGCTCTTTTTATCTGACCTTTTATCTGACTATGGTTTTTATGGGTATATGTTAATGTGTTTTTAATATGTTTTTATTGTGGTTAAATTATGCTTTTAATCTGTTTTTAATATGTTGTGAGCCGCCCTGGGTCCCTTTGGGGAGAAGGGCGGCATATAAATAAAGTTTTAATAATAATAATAATAATAATAATAATAATAATAATAATAATAATAATAATAATAATAGTAAATTCCATAAATTAATTATACATTTTATGAAGCAGTATGTTTTCTATCCTCATTGTACTGCCAATCAGTTCCATTTAATGACTTCAAGTTCTGATATTATGAGAGAGGGAGAAAACCTCTCTGTCCACCTTCTCTACTTTATTTGTCCCCTTTGTCATGTCCCTGTTGGTCAAGCACTGGCACCAGCTCGACCTGTTTCTCACCAGACACTCCAGCCTTCCCAGCATCAAGATCACATGCAGTTATCAGGGTGCTGCCTGCGACACTGACCACTCCCTGTGTGCAGCAGAGTGAAACTGCGAACAAAGCGACTGTATCACACGAAAAAGGAAAGAAGACCTCTCATAGACACCAGCAAGACCCTGAATCAGGGAAAAGTGGAGGAATTTGCACAAGCGCTTGAGGAAATTCTTCCAGGCCCAGCTGATGCAAATGCATCCAACAGATGGGAACATTTCAAGAATGCCGTTTACAACACCGCCTTGTCCATATTCGGCAAGAAGACCAACAAGAAGGCAAACTGGTTTGAAGCCCACTCTGAGGAGTTGACACCAGTCACTGAGGAAAAGAGGAGAGCTCTAGCAGCATACAAAGCCTGTCCCAGTGAGCGCAACCTGCAGGTCCTCTGAGTCGCTCGCAGCAAAGTCCAGCAGACTGCCAGGAGATGTGCTAACGATTACTGGCTCCAACTCTGTTCCCAGATACAGATAGCAGCTGCCACAGGCAACATCAAGGGGATGTATGATGATATCAAGCAGGCCCTAGGTCCAACAAAGAAGAGAATTGTCCCTCTGAAGTCTGCCACAGGTGAGGTCATCCAGGACTGGGCGCAGCAGATGGAACGCTGGGTGCAGCACTACTCTGAGCTGTATTCCAGAGAAAACGTAGTTACTGAAGAAGCGCTGAACAACATTGAGTGCCTGCCTGTGCTGAAGGAGCTTGACAGTGAACCAACCCTAGAAGAACTTCACGTGGCCCTGGACTCCCTTGCCTCTGGCAAGGCACCTGGGAAAGACAGCATCCCTGCTGAGGTCCTAAAGTGCTGCAAAGAGATCATTGCCACTGAGCTGCATGAAATCCTCTGTCTCTGCTGGAGAGAAGGTGGAGTACCACAGACGTGAGGGATGCAAACATCGTCACGCTCTAAAAGAACAAAGGCGACAGGCACCTTTGCAATAACTACCGTGGCATCTCTCTCCTTAGCGTTGAAGGAAAGCTGTTTGCTCGAGTTGCACTAAAGAGGCTCCAGGTACTTGCAGAGAGCGTCTATCCAGAATCGCAGTGCGGATTCCAAGCTAACAGGTCCACCACTGATATGGTATTCTCCCTTAGACAGCTGCAGGAGAAATCCAGGGAACAACAACAGCCACTCTTTATAGCTTTCATAGATCTCACAAAGGCTTTTGACCTGGAGAGCAGGCATGGCCTCTTCAAGATTCTCCCCAAGATCAGATGTCCACCCAGGCTCCTCAGCATCATCAGGTCTTTCCACGAGGACAAGAAGGGCACTGTAGTCTTTGATGGCTCCACATCAGACCCCTTTGACATCCGAAGCGGAGTGAAGCAGGGCTGTGTTCTTGCGCCAACTTTGTTTGGGAATTTCTTTGCTGTCCTGCTGAAGCATGCCTTTGGCACTGCAACAGAAGGCATCTATCTCCGGACCAGATCAGATGGAAAGCTCTTCAACCTCTCCAGACTGAGAGCAAAATCCAAAGTCCAGCTGAAATGTCTGCCTGACTTCCTCTTTGCCAATGATGCAGCTGTCACCACCCACTCTGCCAAAGATCTTCAGCAGCTCATGGATCATTTTAGCAACGACTGCCAAGACTTTGGACTGACAGTTAGCCTGAAGAAAACACAGGTCATGGTTCAGGATGTAGACTCACCTCCCTGCATTTCAAGCTCTGCGCATGAACTGGAAGTTGTCCATGACTTTGTGTACCTTGGCTCAACGATCTCTCTGACACTCTTTCTCTCGATACTGAGCTAACAATATCATCGGTAAACAAACAAACATCAGTAAACAGCTACCATGTTTTCCAGACTTGCAAAGAGAGTATGGTCCAACAAGAAGCTGACGGAACATACCAAGATCCAGGTCTACAGAGCTTGCGTCTTGACTACACTTCTGTACTGCAGCGAGTCATGGACTCTTCACTCACAACAGGAGAGGAAACTGAACGCTTTCCACATGCACTGCCTCCAACGCATCCTCGGCATCACCTGGCAGGACAAAGTTCCAAACAACACTGTCCTGGAACAAGCTGGAATCCCTAGCATGTATGCTCTGCTGAAACAGAGACGCCTGCGTTGGCTCGGTCATGTCATGAGAATGGGCGATGGCCAGATCCCAAAGGATCCCCTCTATGGAGAATTGGTGCAGGGAAAGTGCCCTACAGGTAGACCACAGCTGTGATACAAGGACATCTGCAAGAGGGATCTGAAGGCCTTAGGAATGGACCTCAACAGGTGGGAAACCCTGGCCTCTGAGCGGCCTGCTTGGAGGCAGGCTGTGCAGCATGGCCTTTCCCAGTTTGAAGAGACACTTGGCCAACGAACTGAGGCAAAGAGATGAAGAAGGAAGGCCCACAGCCAGGGAGACACACCAGGGACAGACGACATCCGCTCCCAGTGTGGAAGGAATTGTCACTCCCGAATTGGCCTCTTCAGCCACACTAGATGCTGTTCCAGAACCACTTTTCAGAGCGCGATACCATAGTCTCCTGAGACTGAAGGATGCCAATAATGTTGGTCATGTGTTCTCTAAATTAAAAAGCTGTAAATGTTACAGCCTTTACTGGTGGAGGAAGTGCTCCTGCTTCCCTGATTAGTTTTGGTTGTACCTTTCTGCACCTTTTCCAGTCTGTTATACCTTTTTTGAGATGAGTTTTACAAAATTGTGCCCAAACTTCATTCATTGACAACACAGTCCTATGCAGATCTACTCAGGAGTATGTCCCACTGAGTGCAATAGGGCTTATTGCCAGGAAAATGTGCATATGATTGTGGCTTTAATTCTAATGGTCAAGTTTTGGATGAAGTGCTCAGATTTTATGATATTTGAACATTTTGAAAGTTTGGTTTTGGCTTTAATTCTTCTTCTGACTCGCTGTTGTTCCTGAGGAGCCCATGCGCCACAGAAGTATCTGTGCTAGTGACAGAACCATTGCTGGACTGAACTATTGTGTCCCAATCAAATGCACTCCAGTTTTGGACTTTTGCTTCCATTCTTTTTGTGTCCTGAACATTTGTGTCCCAATGTTTACATTGATGGTACTTTTTTATTTTTAAAATGCAAACGTAGGGTTAGGCCAGGATGAGAGGCTTAGGATATATAACATAGGGTTTGTTGCCCGGTTATAGTGGGACAAGAATTTCCAGGGACAGCAATGACCAGGATGCATTTGACAAGGACACAATCGTCCAGGACACAAATATCCTGGTACCAACCATGCTTCCTAGGCTGCCTTGTTTCTGCTACCCTCATCTGGCAGAATGCCAGTGTATACACAAGCTACTTGCCATTTACAGAGAGCAGCTGATGGAGCAAACTATCTATTTTCCACATGAATGGGGACCAGGTTGTTACAGCATATGAGAGAGCCACAACCAAATGAGTGCCTGCTCTTTTGAACCATAGAAATGGTGTGGCCTGAGAAAACGTCCATGTGGCTGCGTTTCAAACAGTGGTGTGATGGTTTGCAAGCGTGGATTGGGTTTTATGAGAACAAAATGGTGATTCAAGCCATAATACAGGTAGCCTAAAATTATTTAGGCCTCCCCACCCCTGTCAAAAGTATGGAAAAGTGTGAATGTCTTGCAAAATTGTATTTGGAGGCTAAGCGCCAAATCCTGAACAGGGCTAGTGTTGGCACTAACCTCTAGTGCCAGTGTTGAGTGTCACAAATGTGCCATAAGGCACACCCATGACACGCTGCTCCTAGTGAGCACTAGCGCTGCCCAGTACCTGTCGGTGCTGAACCCACTGCTGGCCGGACACCACCTGGAGCTGGGTAAGAGCTCCAGGTGGTGGTGAGCGCTTTGGGAGGGGTGGAGGTGTTCCGGGGCGGGGAGGGTGGGATAGGGGGGGAACTGGGGAGGTAGGGAGTGGGACCGGTGGAGCTCTGCTTAGCTGGATCCAGAACTCCGTGTCAGGCCCTGTGGCCCGCACAGAGTCTCTCAACTCTGCACCAGCAGTTTAGCCTGTACAAACTTGAGAAGCCCTATTGCAGGGCTTGGGGCTTTCCTTGGGGGAAGGGGACAAACATCCCCCAAGGAGACCTTTGGTGGCTGCCAGGGTGCCACAGGATGCAGCAGTAGCCAGTTTGGCGCCGCTGCATCCAGCAGCAGTGCCCCCTTTCGGATTGGGCTGTAAGACTCCCTAGAAGTACTGGTGTGAATGAGAATGACTGCTACATTTTCATTCTGTTAAAGTATAACAGTAAGTTTCAAATGATCTCAAAAGATTTTGAATTTGACAAAACAAGGGCTGATTCATGGCATTGTGTGTCGATTCTGTAGGCACTAAGGCTGATCTTCGCTGTTGGCTGAGTTTATTTAAAGAGCTTTTCTAGTCACCTTTGATCCTTAGTGATTTCTCCAGATGCACAGAAGTGAACAATGTAAAAATCTTGCTGCTTCAGCAGAACAGAATCCAACTGGCAGGGAAGTGAATCTGCAAGTCATTGGTTACAGCTGTATTTCGATTTATGTGGTGGTTGAAAAAATAAATTACCAGATTAAATGGCTAAAAGGAGACTCTTTGTTAGCCCTTGTGTGGGGAATGAAAGTGTTTATGGTGCTGTTTTATACACAGACTTTGAAAAGTAAGCTGGACAAATAGTTGTGTTCAAAATCTTCCAAAGTGTTGTGCTTTCAGTGTGATTTCTTTGCAGAAGAAGCTGTATGTTTGGGGATACTGTTCTCAGCCAGCAAATGTTTTAAAGGTCTTCTGTCTTTGAGGGTGTCAGTACACTTTCTGTCTTTTTGGGCTTTGTAGTATATCAGTGGGAGGCTGTTTCCTTCAGTTTAACTCTTAAGTTCAGTAAAATACATCTTTTGACATGCCTAGAATGACATGTACAGCCAATGTCAAACTGATAACCTTCTATACTCCAGAGTTGCCTTTCATGAGCCTTTCATTTTTTTTTTTATAGAGGTGTTAGATGTAGACCTGATGCACTGGAGTTCAAGACGATACACAAGTGAATTCAGGGTATAATTGTGGCTGAACTAGCAAATTCTGTGTTTTTTAATTTTTTGCTAAATGTGCAAAATTTACATGTTCTGAAGCAGAGAGTTCCTCTTATTTTTCTCATTCAATATTATGAGTGATGAGTGAAGATCAGTGTTATGATGAACAAAAGCTACAGTGGGAGTCTGAAAACACTAGGTCCATTACAGGGCATTTTAGATACAAACTTTTGGCTCTGGTTAGTTCAGGGTCATCATGTCAAACGGGATCCACAAAATCAGAACTGCATCCATACAGTCAGGCTACAGCCTTAATACATTTGAACAGTACATTCTTCCAAGTTTTTTTGTTACAATAAATAACGTTACTCATGTTGAGTTTCCTTCATGGGCCCTGGAACCACCTTCCCAGCTCAAAATATGCTTAGCAAGTAAATGTAATGGGCTCATAAATCCAAATCACATGTTCTACATAATTTTATAATCCAAGTTTGGAAAAACAGATATCTATTGCAAAGGTTTGCATAATTAGAAGCATTCTAGATTTCATGAAAACAGATGCAGAAGATGAAAAATATGTTTCTCTACTAATATTCTGTTTGGTGCTCTTTGATAACAATTACTACATGAAGACAATTAGTTTCATTTCACAGTTATAAAACTGTCAGTGGCTGGAGGTTGATTTGAGTTACGTTTTAACCAGCAAGGCACATTTCAAAAACAAATGCCCAAATAAATATTGAAAATGATGGTTGTAATTGTGCATTGTAACCGGTGTTCTATCAAATGTAATTACTTTTCAAAATACATTTTAAGCAGCTGTTGTTCAAAAGCTAGCCTTTATCCTTGATTAACTCTTGCAAAATGCTGACAATAAATCCCAGCACCAAAGTTCCAAGTCAAAAATGAAAGCCAGAAAGTTGGCCACCTTCCATTGTAAACCACCCTCAGAAACAGTAGAAATATTGTTAATGGAATATTTCCTCTTTTATTTTCCTCGGAAGCATTATCACATTAAGAACCGGGTGACAGAAAACCATGGAGATGCAGAATAAATAACCATCAGTATTGAAAGCAGACAAAGGTGTGATTGATCTGTCTGGCATTGGCAGACTCTTTCGTTGTGTCAGGCTGTTTCTTTGATCAATGAAGGTATCGCCTCTGACCCTTAGAATCAATAGGATTGATTAAAAGGGGAAGAGAATGAACCATGAGAATGCAGGATGGGCTTTAACCTTCGGTGCATATAAAGGTTTGAAATATTAATTTTATGCATGTACTTAATGCCGAAAGCTTTATCTATGATTGTGTAAAGGGTTTCCTTGTCTTAGGCAGGGGTACTGACCTATCATTACAAATTTCTCTCAGCAGCATTTACAAAATGTTGTCCATATTATATTCACTTTCTACCCTACTAATCAGGTTGCATTTCTCTGCTTTTCAGAAACATACGCGGAATAATTAAAAATATTTATATATATAGGGACATTTTAAACTCAATAACTTTCCTTTGGAAACAGCCAGTGTGTGTGCCTAACTGAATCTGCCTCAGATTGTTCCTACATGGGATCAGCCCTATGAACAATGTAAGCAAATAGGAAATGAAAAATTTCAGGAAACGTAGGCTGCAGTCCTCATGAACACTGTCCTGGGAACAGGCCCCATTTAACACTTGCTTCTGAGTAGACCTGCTTAGGACTGGACCATTAGAGAAGGATTTCGGTTCAAGCATGGAAAAAAGAACCCCTCTGCAGCCATTTGTTGCGCTACTGATTGTGCTCAGTGTATATTGCAGCAGACACTTTTAAATATAATGCTGTTTGACCTGTAAAGAGACAAAAGAAGAATAATCGATTTCATAAATATATTCATCTTTTAAAAAATCTACAAGTAGATAAATGTATGAGCTAAATAATTTCACAACACAAAGAAAACACTGATGTTAAATTCTTTCCATTCTGATCAAACAAATGTTTAATAATTTTCTTCATGATCAGCATTCTGTGTCTTGCCGTGCTGTTTCTTAACTGAAGGTGACATTCATTATTTAGCACTGTCATATTAACAACAATACACATAAATATTCAAAGTTAATGCACCATTTTACATAGAATGTTTTTAACCTTGAACATAGCCGATTTGGGGAAAAACCTGAGAGTCATATACCATAACAAATACTTAAAATCTGCAAATACTGGTATCTATCAAGAATGATGCAGTGAAGGGTATGCTTGATGTAAAGTAAGTAGTTTTTTTGATGTGTTTTCATTCAGAGGAATCAAATGGCAAAACAGAGCAAAACAGCAGCTTCTTATACAAAGATTCCCCCCCCCCCAGTCTGCAAAGATGTCGGAACACTGCTATACCTGTTTGAATAATTGTTTCATATTATGTGTGATCTCCACAATTTAGCATTATCCAAGTGGGTATTCAGTGCATGTTTTTAAAAATAAATATAGTTAGCCTGCCATAAAAAAGATATAAGAAACAGTTTCAAAAACATCTATCTGTAGGAAAACAGAAAAAAGAATGAGATGAGTGTGAAAGGTTCAGGACCTTACAGACAGAACCATCTTTCTCTCCTGATAAAGCTCATAATGTTTTTTCATAGCATTTCTTCTCTTGTGCCTTATAATGATAGATTTTTAGGTTGGACAACTAACATCTACAACATCCATACTCACTTTTCTCAATTCTAAATTGATTCAAGTAAAGATATTGTGCTATTTCCTTTACAATTGCTCATAGTTTTACATATCTACAAAAAAGCAGGTTATAAAAGAGAAGCACTGCTATCGGTAAAGATGTTTGTTTCCAGTAAGTAGAATAGGATTACAGCCTAAGTCTTACTGAACACAGTGGGCTTACTTCTGAGTCAAGGAAATAAGACCTTGGTATTTTCAAACACCTCTAGCTATCAGTTTATTTGTATCAACTCCTGAACAATTCCCACTGTGCCATGTCTTTCTGAGCATGCAGAGTGCAGAAATTTGTTGCATCTTATTTCCTCGCCTTAAAAAATGCACACAATTCAGTGTTGAAATAGTGCATTTCTCGTGGTTCCTATGGTAATTCCTGCAAAAACTAGAAAGAAAAATATATCGCTGCATTGCAAACAGTCTTCAAATGGAAAGTCTGTGGAATCCAGACCTTGCCACTCCTTCCCTCCCCCCAGATCCCATACTTATAGAAATAGCTAGAATATCACCTCTGTTTGGGTAGCTGCAGCAATGGCTGCTCTCATTTTGCCTCTTCTCGTGGAAATGGTGTCTTCTAGTCTGGAAGCCAGTGCTGTCCCCTTGTGGATGATGAGAGCAGCTTGTAGCCTTGCCTGTGTCACGCTGTTCAGCACGCTGACTGGTGTGCCTGTTAAGTTCTCCATCTATCTGAAATTCATACCCAGCTCACTGGAATGTTTTTCCTCCCCCCCCCCTTTTTTTTTAAAATCTCCAAAGGACAGGAGCTAAAGTTCATTCTGTGTCTCATGCCACTGTCAGTGGAACTCCTCCTCAAAAGGCTGTGAAACCGAGCTCACTGAGGGCTTATATGGTAGTCGTCTTGTCAGTCTGTATAGAAACAGAGTCATTTCAAGCTGAAGAATTAATGTTTTAAAGGGTAAAGTCGTGTTTTCTAAGTGCTCAGTTTGTTACCTTACAGGAATTTTTTTTTTAAAAAAATCAGAGGTATAACCATTGGCTGGGGCACTTACACAATCCTATTTGATGTCAGTGGACACGTAAAAGGCTGTTTCCCAACCTATACATGTTTCCTCAGTAGTCTGCCCCATCTCCTTGTTAACTGCATAGGATTATAGTCTATTACAGACAATGCATTCTGTTTGGACAAGATACATCTCAAAGGATCATGTCCAAATATTTGAACATCCTTAGTTTCCCTATTGTCATAATACTTCTTACATCTCAGTTCTAAATATGTTCACCTTAAATCCTATGCATTTCAGTGTAACAAACTTTACTTGCAGTCCCATCCTATGCATATTTTCTCTGTAGTATATCCCATTCAACAGTTGTTATTCCCAGGTAATTGTCCATAAGAGTACATCCTTATTGTGCTTAGGTCTTACCAATATTAACCTTAATCCAGAGAAAGCTACATACAACACCCACTGAAATGAGTGACACTTGATCACATCATTAACTGCTTATGTTCTGTTTGTTTCAGTAACTTCAAACATCCCAAATGTTCTCTTGATTATGGCCATTATTCCCTTGCTACTATCCTATTATGTGGGAAGTACATAAGAATGTGTTATATGTAGCTCTAACATATCCTGGTACAGATGCCTAGCATTGTTTCATGGATGTATACTGTGCATCCTGTCCTCTCTGTTGTACCTTCCTAAGGTAGGTTTCATTAGGAAGCCGAATTTAGTTATTTAGTTATTTGATTTTTCTCTGTAAACCGCTTTGTGAACTTTTAGTTGAAAAGTGGTATATAAATACTGTTAATAATAATAATAATAATAATAATAATAATAATAATAATAATAATAATGATGATGATGATGATGATGATTGATGATGCTTGCAAGAGACAGAATGTACAGAGATAGAGGGAACTTTGATTTTGTGCTTAGACAGTGGCAAAGAGCATACATTTGTTCCGTGTTGGTGTGTGTGTGTGTGTGGTTTTTCTCTCATACAATATGACAGCACTTATATAACAAAGGTACAGAAATGCATGAATAGCTTTCTGCCAAAAACACCTGAGATTATTTCTCATAGCACTAAACTTGTGTAGGAAATACAGCCATTATATGCTTAATGTTCTGCAATAGCTGAAACTTTCTCTTTTTCCCCTAGAGGCTAGTGAAACGTACTTGCTAGATACTGAGGGAATTGCAAAATTAGTATTTTTCTTATGCCAGGAATATTTAGTGAAAAAGTGCTATTGTTATTTACTATGCCATTCTTATTCTTTAAATAGACAAGATGTGATTTATGAACTGTACATTCACCCCCCACCCTACCCCCCTACCCGCCCGCCCCCAAAAAAAGACCAACAGTTTTTCACGGACTAGAAAGATCTTTCAAATAAGTTTTTTAGCCAACCATTCTTGAGTAGAAGATGTTGGTTTTTGTGTGTGCCAGATCCTACACAAAGTAGGTGACTTCTGTGTACCAATGATTTTATATACATTTAATAAGGAAGAGAGAAAGACTGCAGTCTAATTCCATTAGTCCCTTCATCTTGGTAATTTCCAAAGACATTGTGAAGTTCTGTGTCAATGCATCAGTATTATTTGGTCTAACCTGCTCCATTTAGAGGTATAGTATTATATTTGTGTGTGTGTGTGTGTGTGTGTGTGTGTGTGTGTGTGTGTGTGTGTGTGTGTGTGTGTGTGTGTGTAAGATACAATCTCTTATGGGAAAAAATGTGTCCAATCCAATCTTACTCAGTTTGCTTAAAGGCAAAAATATTTACTACCTAGACAAAAAATGTGAAACGCATATCATCCCTTTTATAAGGTACAGCAATGAGAGTTAGGGATGTCTAAGGGTTAATGGTTAGAAAAGTGAAATCAGGGAGGACCTTAAACCTGAGTCTATGACAGTTGTAATTGAGCTGATTGATTACGACATCTTGACTATTGATTTAATCTAGTCTGCATTTCCCACTGGCCTCCAAGGTGCTCCCAAGTGAAGCCTTAGTACTTGAACCTAGATATTCTCCCTATCCACCACCTGGGTATAAATTTACAGAATGCACAGCTATATTTTTTTTCTTCTGGTTTTCCCTCATGCTTTTTACAGAAGTGCTTCTAATACTCAGTAGGTTAACATGTTTAACCACTGAGAATACATATAAAAGGAGGGATGAGAGTGCAAACTGAGAGAAGGGATGGAAGGAGAAAGAAAGGAAGAAAAAGCATGAGTTTGCTAGTATTTATATCTGCTGTTTCTGATTTGCAAAACTGGCATTCATTGTTTGAGAGAGAAACAGTTCAACAAGCTGGGATATCAGTAGACAGTCTGTAGTGCACACAGGCACATTTATAAAAATAGTAGCCTTTTTTCACTGTCTGATAGCTCCAGCGAGGTCCCTACATTACAGTAATTTACCCAAAGCGTTGTGAGCAACTCTGCGGAAAAAGAGAGAGAGAGGACACAGATGCAAGAATATCAAAAATACAATAACAGACTGAGCAAAGGAAGATCCAGGGATGAAGACCAGTCTATATATGTGAGGCAGTTAGACATCAGTATTTGTCACAGACCATTTATAACATTGAGGAGTTTATGCCATTCTGTGTATGTGAAGGGTTTTTGGTTGTCATTCCTCCCCACCCCCTAGTAAATCAGTGAATGCAAATTTGAATGCCACAGTACTCTAATTTTGTCACTTTTCCAAGCTGGACGTTAGGGTTCCAAGGGTTGACTGTATCTCTCTTAATTGTATACCATTTGTGGGTTTTAAAACTTTATGACAATTCCAATTGAATTGGGTGCATCATTTGTTGCAGACATAATTTTGTTTTCGGAGACAGATGCTAAAATTTGCTTTTTTTTCTCTCTACAATTTATTTACAATGTTTTTGTTTGTGCAAATGGATGCCTTTCACGTTTGCTATCCCACTTGGGTTGCCAAGTCCCAACCTTCATTGGTGCTGCAGTCTTGCACTGCATGCTGGGATCTGCCTGTGTGTTGAATGGGGGGGGGGGGTGAAGAGCTAAGAATTTCCTTTTGAGAGCAGAGTGGCGCTCCATTTTATGCAAACATTTTCTACACTGAGAAGTTATACTGAGTAAATTAATGTAATGACCTCACTGAAGCTATCAGAGAGTGAAAAAAGGCTGCTATTTATATAATTGAGCCTGTGTGTACCGCAAACAGGCTACTCATATTCCTGGTTATTGGGGCAGCTTCTCCATATGCAATAGGCTACCTTCTCCACTGCAATAAGCATGTCATATATTTTTGAGGGAGTTATCAACATTATCACCCAACATAGCATATAACGTATACCGTTTGAACAAAAAAGGAACAAACTGTATTAAAAATGGTGTTTTACAGGATTAGCATAGTGCACATAATTCCTGTATTTCACCAAAAGCTTTTTCTGTGTTTTACATGGCTCAATAAGTCTGTGTCAAATGGCTTTATATTTATTTGAATAGATACAGTGATAAAGAATACTCAAACCATGTACAGAATACAAAAAGCCTTTGCACAAATGTAATGCTACAATGGAAAATAGTGGTTCCTACTACTGTTCTTTTGTTCTCTCTCTCTCTCTCTCTCTCTCTCTCTCTCTCTCTCTCTCTCTCTCTTGCTAGCACGCAACACACACACACACACACACACACTTACACTTTGTACTAGGAAGCCTAGAACTGTCTTTTCTGCTACGGTTTTTAAATCCTGCAATTTATTAGTTCATCATCATATTAGTGGCTCAGAACCAAGCAGCAATTTGGCAAAAAGTCTCATTCCTACGAAGTGACAGTCGAACTCATTAAAAAGAAGAAGGAATAATGCTACGCAATCGTTCTCATTAGCATTAGAATTACTAATTTGGTTTTTCATTAGTTTTTTTTCCCTTTCAAATTCCAGAATAAAATGTATCAACCTTGTCGCTCGGGAGAGTTCATGTGTACAGTACTGAGGAATCCTTTCCACTCATGAATTCAGCAAAGAGAGGGGGGGGGGGGAATGAAGAAGGCGTAGAATAAATTCTAAGTCTGTAAAAGAATTGCTGGCATTATTTCTGTCTCCCTGCATCACGTGTGAGCCTGGCTTGTCTGCTCTTCCTGAGGCAGAAGATCGAGGATGAAAGTCTGTGCAGAGCCTGTTTTCACAACTGCATTTGGAGATCTGTCTTATTGATTAGGGGGAGAAAGGGGTGGGAATAGAACTGGGAGGTGAGGGGAGGACCATCAGACTACTGGCTTATTGCAGCTCAAGACATTTTCTTCCGGAAAGATGTCAAACAACTGAGATACAGCTACAGAGGAAGTAGAAAGGTGGAAAAATAAGAAGAGGGACCCTTTTAGAAGAAATGAAGGCATTTCTTAGGAGAATCCTGGGGGCTGCTTGTTCTTTTTTTCCTTCCTCTTCCAGCGTCTGACCTGCAAGGGCTGGAGTGACAGCGTCAGGCAAATGCTGCAGTCCAGCAGGTCTGGCTGAGGGTGGATGCTAGACAGAGAGAGGGAGAGAGTTAATGTTAATGATGAGTGCAGTGCAAATTCCAGCTGATATCACCCCCTCCAGTACAACCGCTCTGAGTCAGCATCCGTTGTTTTGCCTTGCCTTTTGTGTGTGTGTGTTGTCTGTCTGTCTGTCTGTCTGTGTGCGTGTGCGTGTCTGTCTCCGTGTGTCTAAGCAAGCATGCCTGCCTGCCTGTGTGCACACGCATATGCATGCAAGGTAAAGCCCAGTCAGTCAGTGAGAAGCAAAGGTACGTTGGAGAGTAGCGAAAATCTGACTGATTTCCATCTACTGAGCATCAGATGTACTCCCTAAGGAGGATGGGTCTATGTGATGGGGGTGGTGTAATTATGTTAATGTCATATTTATAGAGGGGCTAGATTTTTCTCCCTAATTGTTGGTTTGAAAGCTACGGTCAAAAATTGCTTTGGCAAACCATATTTCAGTTATAACAAAAAGCAGGATATTATTATTTTAATGCTTAAAAAATTATGGTGCTGCTGCTGACGGTTTGCTTTAACTATTTCGTGCCTGAGGCATAATAGTTCGGACTATACTGCAGAACAAATGACAAAGGAAAGATGTGATTGTGTGATACTATATTTTTGTTCCTCAGTCAAAAATATTTAAAGGAATCCAATATGTACTGAATCCAGATGTGTTGAAATGGGGAGGGTGGAAGGGACCAACAATGGGGGAAGAGGGTCAGTTAGTCAATATTTTCTTTCATTTATTTTTCTGTGTAGATTATCAAGCATGGATTAACTTGTTCTATGACTTGAGATTCAAATTATTTTGATTACTGTTATTGTTTTTTCTCTCTCTCTCTTTCTCCACTTTTCCCCTTTAAAGCTGAACTACATCGGGAAGGCAGTCACGAATGAGTTACACACACCAGGCTCTACTTCAGTGGCCAGGACCTGTATGGCTGCTGATTCTTTTGGCTCTGGGTTCTTCTGCCGAACATCATGGATCTGTTACTAAAGTAGACATTTTCTTTACCATCCCACAAATGAGACTAAAAATGCCAGAGGCGGGAGAATGTGACTCTTTGCAGCACTGTGGCTGTGTCATTAAAAGCCTTCAACTTTAAAAAAAAAAAAAAAAAAGCAAAATAATTGGGGAATCAGTCGGTTTTTTCTAACTGTATGAAGAATATTTTGAAAAGCTCAAATGTGGCTGAAGTGACCTGGCACAAAGAAATGACAAGTTGCTGAAAGTCACTGTGCTCTGCAATTGAGGAAGTGACAAATATCCAC
This sequence comes from Tiliqua scincoides, assembly GCF_035046505.1. Lineage (NCBI taxonomy): Eukaryota > Metazoa > Chordata > Lepidosauria > Squamata > Scincidae > Tiliqua > Tiliqua scincoides. The sequence goes on from NC_089823.1 coordinate 53,651,786, forward strand.
TTCAGAAGGCAGAAGTTTTCCATAATAGTTGACAGATAAAATAATTCAAATATGGGGGGAACATAAATGGTGCCCCAAGGGCATTCTTGCTCTACAATGGCAGAAAGTGCCAAATGTGTGAGGGCCCACTTTAACAATGGTACTGGATATATAATGCTGAACTGTTTAATCTTTGTTTAAGCTACTGGAAGAAATGGAAGGAAACTGTGTACAAGTCTGCATGAGGCCGATTTTAATCTGTTTTTAGCCTCCTCGTCTGACTTTTTTTGCATGCACAACTTTGATAGCCTTAGAGATGGGAGTTTTGAATTTCCTACGCATGTCTTGCTAAGGCAACTCAAAGTCTGTTTTGACAGTGCTAGTGCTGCCTATCCGTGTTCGATCTTCCAAATCTATCATAAGATGTTTAAAAAATAAAAATAAAAACAAGAACAAAGCCCATTCTGATTAATTGAAGAAGAATACGACTGGATTTTATCGGACTTTTCCTAGTCCCTGAGACCCTAACTTGTGAGGTTTTTTAGCAACAATCACAAGTCAGGCTCTTGGGACCTAGGCGGAGGGGAACCAGCAACTTTGGACTTATTGATTAATTTATCTACGATATTAATAGGACAGAAAGTCATTTGCCTGTGGAGAAGGTGTGTGAACTGACAGTCGGATGTTTGGGCCTCTCAAGGAATGTATCATGTACATGTACAATGTACAGGTGGTGACATATGCTCCATAGTTTTGTATAGTCATATACCTGCATTGTACTATGCTCTTAATGTTTTGCATTAATGTCAGGCAATGGTTCGTTCTGGAAAATAAAGCAACTCTACTCTTAAATGATGAAAAAATGGGTGCTTTTTATGCTATGTTCACACTGATAGGGAGGCCCAACAACCAGCTCACTTTTTAATTAGAATTTTGATTAAAGTGAATTGGTCTTTTGTGTAACTTTTCCCAATATTTTTAATGCTTAACTCTTGCAACTTTTCTCTTTATAGCCATTATGACAACATATTATAATACAATTTTTAAATAATTTAATTTTTAAGTATAGCATAAGACTGCTGTCAAGTGTGTATACTTTACTGCAATCATTTTATTCCGTTTTCCATCTAACATTCAATTGCTTAGTTTCTACCTCTTATTTCATATCTTAGATGCCACTCATCTAAATGTGTTGGCCTTCAGGTCACAATGCCATTGAGGTGGACCATTCAGCAACTTGATGATGAGAAATCATATAAAGGCAGAGGCACTTTGTGATCTGTGTTAGACTTAATAGAACTGAGTAGTAAAACTGTTTTGAATATATTTCTTATCATGTAATTACTGAATCATTATTGAATCCTTAAGCCTTTTTCAACTTCCTTTATACCACATCACTTTCCCCTTCCTCTACTGTGAAATATTTGAACTTTGCAAACTGAAACAAAGGCTTTGCACATCACAAGCATTCAAACAATTCTACATTTTGGATGATATTTTGGGTCCAGCAGATTCTTTTCCCCACAAGTGTGGGCGGAACTGTTTTACTGTCAGCATCAACATTGTCACTACAGTACATATTTCTTATGTTGCAGAATAACTCAGTAGTTTGTTCAGCAGGTTGGGATAGTTGTTAAAAAGTTACAAATAAAAAGAGATTTTTTTTAACAAACTCGTTTTTGGCAAAAGCATGACACAATACAAGGCAACAATAAGTCTTTGTAAATCCATTTTTTCAGATTTATAACCTTGATCCAGCTGTGGTCTTCTATATGCCAATCTATGTAGCAATCTTCTAAAATCATCTATATGTCTAAAACCATGGGAGAGATATAAGCTGCTCTCGACTAAGAGCGTGTAAAAATACTTTTAAAATAAGTCTCAAGAAGCTGCCCCCATGCTATAAAATAAATGGAAGGACAGCAGTCTAGGCACACACAGATCAATTTACTGAGCATTACTGCTATACACCCTCATTCATTTGATTTGGACCCGAAAAAATCCATAATCATTCTATATGTATGATAGTAAAAGTAAAAATACTTTTGTACCCACAGAACCAACTTCAACCCCAGAAAGAATACAGAAAACATACATTGAATTAGTATTAGCCACTGCTTTGTTGAAAATAACAGAACTTTGTTAGCCTTCCCACATGGGTTACCGCTCCCCCCCCCCATTTCAGTACAGAAAGCAGATCCATACACATTTTTGTTTCTCTGCCTGGATACCTTTCCATAAATGACTCAGGGCCCAATGCGATCTAACTTTTCAGTGCTGGTGCAGCTGCAATGCAGAACAAGCATTCCCTTACCTTGTGGAGGCTTCTGTAACTACCCTCCCACCCCAGGGTGCAGTGCATATCCCATTGGCATGCCTACATCAGGGCTGGAAAGTTGCATAGGATTTGCCCTCAGCCTGTAGTACACAAACCCGGCCCATCCATGCTGCCACCTGAAGTGGGTTGCATTAGTGCCAGATTGTGAGGGATCTGAAGGGCAGTGGATTTGGGGTTCTTTGCACCATGAGTTTGCCACCACTGCTTCCCTCCAGTCTGCCACTACTCCAAGCTGCACTGGGCTGCTTCATGCTCACTCAAAGGAGACAATTTCCCTATTTACTGTGCTCCTTACATGCTGTATTGAAACTCAGACGTGTGGGACTTCCAGTTTCATTTACAGGGATGTGAGAGTTCACTCTGTCCCTATAAATGAAACTGGAAGTCCCACACTTCCATGTTTTGCTGCAGTGGACAAGGAAGCATGGTAAGGGTCTGGGGTTTGTTTTTTAACCGCAGAGGCAATGGGCCTCAAACAGCATCAGGCAACATTTCAGGTTGCACTGCCCCTATACACAAGAGGTCAGGGTCTTCATTGGAGTGTGTATGACTCTGGACTGAAAACTAGGGTGTATTATCTGACAAAATAAGAACTGAAGAAAAAATAGGAAGGAGACCATAAAGGTGCACTGAAAATGATTTACTGCTCCAGGTCATTGCAAGTCTTCTCATTCTTTAGGGGCAACTGGTTATTCTGTTCAAAAGATAACTTAAAGCTCCCTGTGAGATATAGGAAGCTGGACTAGGTGGGACTATGGCCTGATCCAGTGGGGCTGTTCTTATGTTCTTATATCTCAACTATACACTTGCAGTACTTCCTTGAGGTTTTCTGACTTTTGTACTGGTGAAAGAGAACAGACGCCTCATTTTGATACGCTTCGCTGGAGAGAAGTAAATGAGAATAGGAAGATTCTGCTGGATTAGACTATTGAATCCTGTTTCCTACAGTGTCCCATAAGATGCTTCTTGGAAACCCAAAAGTGATACATGTAGGCAAGTAGCTCTTTCCTTCTGCTGTTTCCCAACAACTGGTATTCCAAAGCATATGGCATCTGAACTTGGAGGCAGCCTAGTGCCATCATGACTAACCATTATCCTCCATGAATTTGTCTGATCCACTTTTAAAATTATCTACCATCACAACATTTCGTAACAGCAAAAGCCACAAATTAATGCAGTCTCTGAAGACGTACTTCCTCCTGTAGCGCAGGCGTGAGCAGCCACTGCCATAGGAAAGAAGGAAGGCAGCTGGTATAGTGATCTTCACACCTCTTCAAATTTAAAATGGGGAGGATGAGAGGAAGTACTCTCACTTATAAGTGTGGGTCCAGACCAGAAGTTCTCAAACTGGGGCATCGCAAAGCCCAACCCTGAGAAGCTCTGCCTCTGCTGCCTTCAGAAGCGGGGGAAGGGAAAGGCAGCAGCATGATCCCCAGGATCGTGCAGCTACCAGGACTGATCAGGGGTGATTTTCACTTACCTGAGCCAGCTCTTGCCTCCTGGGGGTGTGGAGAGCTCTGCAGAAGTCTCTGCAGGACCCCCAAGCCTCTAAAAATGTAAAAAAAAAAATAGTAGGAACCTCCTTCCGATCAAAAACAGGAAGTGGGTTTCAACTTTTTTTTTTTTTTTTTACCTTTTTGGAAACTTCAGGAGCCCTTCATAGCTCTCCACACTCCCAGAAGGCAGGAGCCTTTTCAGGTAAGTGAAAATCAGCCGCGGCAGCAACACAACATGAGGGTCATGCTGCTGCCTTTGCCCCATCCCCACATGCACTTACCTCTGTTGTCAAATTCCTGAGGAGTTTGAAAACCAATGGTCTAGGTCAGTGGTTCTCACACATTTTGCACTGGGACCCACTTTTTAGAATGAGAATCTGTCAGGACCCACCAGAAGTGATGTCATGACCGAAAGTGACATCATCAAGCAGGAAAAATTTTAAGAATCCTAGGCTACAATCCTACCCACACTTACCCAGGAGTAAGTCCCATTTACTATCATTGTTAAAAACATATACATAGTAGCCTGTTAAAAGTACAGATGTGTAAGTACATATTTCCTCAAATGCAGTCACATACTATGGTAGCATCAAGTCTAATAAAATGAAAATAAAATATTGAAATGAGTGGGGACCCACCTGAGATTGACTTGCAACCCACCTAGTGGGTCCCGACCCACAGTTTGAGAAACACTGGCCTAGGCAGTGACTGGAATGGGCTTCCCTGCTTGTGTCTGCCTGTAATGGCTGTTAAACAGAAAATCTACAACAGATGTGGGGAGTGGCCACAGTACAGTGAATGTTTCATTAACACGCAAAGCAGCCACTAAACTAATTACGCATCACCACAGGAACTATAATATTGTTAGGACACGATATTGGGAAAAAGAGAAAGGGATTGTATGTGAAGAAGCATCATCAGTGGCAGAGGGAATCTCAGCAAAGCGGTTTTCACATGCACCTTCCTTTTCCATCATAACAAGACTCAGTCCAAGCCTGGAAGGAGACAGGTTAAAACAAACGTGTTAAATTTACAATGCATCCAATGTATGGCTGTACAGATGTAACTCCCATTGTGTTAAAAGGCTTAATCTGAGGAAAATGTGTATAGAATTGCAGCCTAACTGTATTTACTCATACAATATTCTTTTAGCCAACATGGAGTCATTTTGTCATTATAGGCATTGCAGAAATTCAGCCCATGTCTTCATTGTTCATAAGTTCCAGGTAAACGTGTACATCTAGCTCACTGTGTGAGTGTATTTGCACACTAGGTTTTTTTAATCACACGAAACGCTGGACAATATGTAATATAATCAGCTCATGCTTCAGTTAGTGGGTTAAAAAAAAAGCAACCTCTAGCAACAGTGGGAGAGAGGAAGAAAGAGAAACTGATGTGAGATGCATACAGAAAAGGAGTGATATTAACAATTCGATGAATTCCTAGTTGGTACAGCAGATTGAGCCAGATGCATACATTAGTGGCTGTCTGCTGATGATGTGAGCTGTGCTCAGTGCGGTGGAAATGAAGGATCACCTAGTCTCTGACACCGGCTTATTTGTACGTTTTAATTTAAAAAAGGAAAACCACTGTTTTACGCAACTATCTTAACTCTTGCATGATTGTCTGTTGCCTCCCCTTACCTTTATATTGTTTGCTAATTTGCTGTCAACCTGGAATATGTTTAGCAATTTTCCAGCAAACATCAATCAAATAATGAGAGGAATAATAAATGCTCTTTTGTCTGCCCACATATTGTTGGCATCCTTCAGTCTCGGAAGACCACGGTATCGCACCCTGAATGGTGGTTCTTGAAGTGAGTGTCCTCTCCAGTGCGCGAAGCCTGGGTAGCGTAGATATGGGGGACAGTCTGTTATCCATGCAGCAAATCCCCCCTCTCCACGTCGCTGAAATGGTCCAATGGAAAGGCAGAGGCCAATACGGTTGGTTCCAGCGGTGTAGCAGGAGTTGCCAGAACGTGACTGTGTTCAGCCTCAGGGACTCTGGCTCGGATTTTGCCTCGAGGTTAACTCCTGAAGCCTTTTCCATAACTGGATGTAGCCACAAGGCAGTGGAGGTTTGGGATCAGAGTTTTCCTTCTCCCAGATTAGCTGCCTTCCCAGACTGACGAGTCCCATCTACCCGGTGGCTGTTTAGTCGCCTCCTATGACAAGTACAGCCGAACTGAGGGCCTATTCTTATCCCCAGCCCCCAGGGGTTAAGAGCCATCCCTGGGTACCTCTGCCTGCATACAATGACATTATTCATTATCGTGACAATCCTGGGTTTTAACTTTGAATTGTCATCGAAGGGATGCATCTATTTTCCCAAATACCATTTTGAGTTTTCAGTCAAGACAACACTTTTCATTTATTCCTTACTATGAACGCATTGGTTGATCTTGCCAAGGAGAATTTTGTTGAAGGCCTTTCACTAGCCTTAAAGTTCTGAACAGCCCAATCATGCCCAGAAGCGCATGCATAGTTGTGGATGCAGCGTGCGTTGCATGCTATGGGCTGACTGAAGACCAGGCAGCCTTGGACAGGTAAGTAAAGAACATTTTTCACTTTCCACTCTGTAGGCTGCCTGGTCCCCAGTGGGACTCCTCAAAACTATGCCAGCTCTTTGGTTGGCATAAGTCTGAGAAGCCTCTGGGGCCTCAGACTTATGCATGTATGCCTGTGAGCAGTGCAATTGCTTGCAGAGCATCCACACCTCCACCCCACCTTCCCACTACTCTAAGACCTTCTAAAGCTTATCTTGGAGCAGGGGAAGGTGGTGGAAGTGGCTGCGATTGCTTCAAACATCCTCTGATGATGCGGCCTCGTATTTCTCAAGACCCTTATCTTTTGGTAAAGAGAAAAGTGGTGGAGTTGGCTGCAGGTGCTTCAGCTCCCAACAGAACATTGTCTCCTTACTGGAAACTGGACTGGAACTACAAGACCCAGTGCCCCAGCAGGAATTCCTTAATTCCCCCCCCCCCCATAGAAACACCTTTCCAGGGAGGTGGCTCTCAGGAAGGGAACAAACACAGTCCTGAGCATCTGCTTGTCTGCTCACAGCAAATTGCAACCTGGGCTGTGTGCTTCTCAATTCTACTTGCAAATATGCTATGTTCAATTTTCCAAGTGCCCCACGCAAATGTTTAAAGCAACCCTATTTCTCTGGAAGTCCACAGTGGCCAGAAAAAGAAGCTGCTTCCAATTTATTAATCAGAAGAAAAGTGCATGTAAGAACATATATTCAAAAACATTGTAGTTCTAATTTTATTTATTTCCTTGTATATTAGGAAGGACTTTATATTATTTAGGTGAATTTAGCATTAGCACCCATTGGACATCCTTCTTCAGTAACAACTTTCGTTCTTGTTATCTTCAATTTCTGTGATTCTGTTGCTGAGTGTCATTGTGTTCATTACATGAAGCACATTAACATCCAGTGTCGTTAATGCATTAGGTTGATATAACTAGTTGCCAGTTGCAGGGGTCTTAGAAGACTCTAATACTATATTTAGAGTTTATCACAGAACTGATCTTGCTGATTCCATTCTGAAGCTCATCTGGTGAGCTTTCAAAATTTGCTTTCATTACTGCTTAGCTAGGAATTCAAGGTCATTGTCGAACTATGTGCAGTGATGAAACTATGTTTTCACAACATGAATAAGCCTTTAGATTATGCAACATTATTTTTGTTTCTCCCCTTCCCTTGTAGTAAATATGATAAAAGTAGTAATAAGAACAGCGTATGCGCTGGCAGCGTCATCTACTGATCCTATCGGGTCCGTACAGATGCTCAATGTTGCAAAAGTGCCATAATGCACGCCTGTGATACTCTGTGCTGGTCTGGCACTGGCTTAGCACGAGACAGCACTGGGTGGAGGATGGAGGATCACTGCCCAGAGCTCTAGGTGAGTGCTAGGTGGTGGAACGGTAAATTGGGGTGGGGGGGAGGAGTTCCAGTGTGGGGGGAGGGCTGGGGAAGGCATGGTGAGGCATAGGAGTGGGGTGGGAGGAGGCGGAGATGGCGGCAAGCACTGCCGCCATATCCTAACTCCCCCCTTCCAGCCCAGGAGACCCAACGTGGGTCTTCTCAAATCTGCCTGCTCAATAGCGGGTGCAGATCCAAGGTGAGCTATCGGGGCTGCCTGGCCAATACAGGGGGTAAGCGATCGTAAGATCCTGAGTAGCCCCATTGCTACTTCCCAGCCCCATGGGATGCAGTGGTAGCCATTTTGGTGCCGCTGCAGCCCTAGGTGCTGGGAAGCGCAGATTTGGGCTTCCTAGCAGCCGTCAAAAAAGAATTACTAAGTTTAAAGAGAATTCAACCCATGGACACAGATGAGACAAGCATTGCAGTCCTTTGCTTGACCGTTCAGAAATAAATAAGTCCCATTGGGTTCAATAGGATATACCCCTCAGTAATTGCACAGAGAGATGCAGCTGAAACAGAATTAACTTTTTAGAGATGGGCCTCCTAATCCTAAATATTTGTGTCAGTGTCACATTGCTACAATGTTACCAAAGCACCATCTCCTGTAAAGCTGCCCTGAGAAAATGGTTAGCATCACGTATGTGACGCCCTATGCCTTTAGAGGGTGCAGCCATACCAAATCCTGGCTGCACATTCAGTCGGACTCCAGTATTCTGGTCAACTAATTTATTGACAGAGTTGCTACTTTTGTTGAGAACAGTGTTTCCACGTTTCTTATGCTTTGAAAGATACACCACCGAGACAAAATGTCTGCAAGATCCTATTAAAATCAGCTTGGCCTATGACAAAGTACTAGCAGTGTTCAAATCTCATTTGTTTTGTGACTTTAATAGATTCCCTATCATAATACGATGCCTTTGATGAGGTACATAGCAAAATCATTCCTTTAATGAAACACTAGTCATGGAAAGAATGGGATGGTGTTGATTCAAAGACTGAACAGGAAAGGAGGTCCCATTATTATTATTTAATTCCATTTGCCTAGTAGGAAGCCTTGGTATTAGTTAAAACCCAGTATGAGTCTAAGTATATTGGCTCTAGTCTCCTCACAGAAAAAGTAGTCTTAGCATTTGTAAATGTTCTTCAGGGAGGTTTCTTATCTAGACAGCATTTTGTTGGGGGATTACACCACAATCTGTTCCCCAACCCCTCCTCCCTCACATGTCGCCTTTTCAACTTCTTCAAAGAACTGGAAGAAAGTAGATTCTTTTATTAATGGCAGAAAACAAACCGACTGCTGGACTTCCGTGCCAGGGCTCACATAATGCAGCAGGGTGGGACTGTAACAAAGAAATTCTGAATGCACTGAAACATGTAGTGAAACCCTATTTAAATTCACTGGCAGAGCTTAGGAGTGTACAATGAGGGGAAAGTTTAAAGTAGGATTGAAACAGGCACATAAAAGGAAAATATACTTAGTTTAAGGCATGCGTTTTCTGTAAGAGGTCAGTCTAGAGACTGTATTTCAGATACCCACAGTACATATATCCTTCTAGGATGTGCTTTTTAAATAGTGCAATCAGTCAGAAAACACAATTTTAAAAATCAAACATACAGGAATTTAGACTCATTTCTGTACCCAGCAGTCAGTTGTCTCTGTAATGTGCAGATTAATTTTCATATAATTACAGAGCAGTCCTATGCATGTCCACTCACAAGTAGGTCCCATTGTGTTCAATATGGTTTACACTCAGGAAAGTGTGTATAGGATTGTTGTTAGCTTTGGAAGGTTTATGGTTTGGGGGTAGCTAAATATGTTTTATATCCAACCACTTTCTAGAATATTTTTGTTGTGTGCTTAGGTGTAGTTACATTGACATTTGCCATTCAATGGGATTTCCAAGTTGGTTGCTTTCTCTTTATGCATTAAAAAAACCTTTATGAATGCCAAAAATGTATCATTTATCATTGTATATATGAAGAATATATATATATATTACTGTAAATATAATATAGAGCAGAATCTTTTGTTTTACGTAATGATATTCATATTCTTAAGAAATTACACTGGTAAATTGTACATGTGTGCCTAGGTTCTTATCCTTTTTTCCCCCCCTCCTCTAAGAAAATTTAACCTCCATAGAATTTTCTGCACATAACCTAACTAGATATAATCCTCTACAAATATACACAAAATATTCCCATATATCTGAATAAAGTTTAGGGCTGCTTTAATAAATAAGTCAAATTATAGAGCTGAAAATGACCACAGGCCATCAAATCTAACCTCTACAGCAAGGGAAAATAACCAACAGATATCAATATTAGACAAATGTTGCCATTTGGAACATGCAGGTTGGAGCACAACAGAACACATAAGATGGAAGCAAATTAAGCCACACTCTAAATCCTAGTCAGGTTAATTCTTCCTTAAATATGAAATTTTGTCTGATTTTATGATGCCTGAATAGCTAAGAGGTGGACAGAAAGTGGCTGGAAACTGATCAGGGCAAAATGGCAAGGTATTCACTGTGTATCAAGGTTCAAGTGAGTTGATGGATTTAGTCCCCGCCCCTCCACCCACCCCAACATGCACAGACATTTGCTATTACTATGTACTGAAGATCAAGTAGAACTAGTCTGGCTGATGGTGTGAAGTCAAACACTCCATGGAGGAGGGTTGTAGTGTTTGCCTGAACCTGTCCATATTAGCACCACACATTCACACAAAGCACATCACTTTTTCATTTCTTTCTATCTCTCAAGTAACCTTATAGAACCTTACACAAACCTTATAGAATTCTTTGAAAAGGTCAACAGGCATGTGGATGCAGGAGAACTTGTAGACATTATATATCTGGACTTTCAGAAGGCGTTCAACACGGTCCCTCACCAAAAGCTACTAAAAAAACTCCACAGTCAGGGAATTAGAGGACAGGTCCTCTCATAGATTGAGAAGTGGTTGAAGGCCAGAAAACAGAGAGTGGGTGTCAATGGGCAATTTTCACCATGGAGAGAAGTGAAAAGCAGTGTGCCCCAAGGATCTATCCTGGGACCGGTGCTTTTCAACCTCTTCATAAACGACCTGGAGACAGGGTTGAGCAGTGAGGTGGCTAAGTTTGCAGTCGACACCAAACTCTTCCGAGTGGTGAAGACCAAAAGTGATTGTGAGGAGCTCCAGAAGGATCTCTCCAGACTGGCAGAATGGGCAGCAAAATGGCAGATGCGCTTCAATGTCAGTAAGTGTAAGGTCATGCACATTGGGGCAAAAAATCAAAACTTCACATATAGGCTGATGGGTTCTCAGCTGTCTGTGACAGATCAGGAGAGAGATCTTGGGGTGGTGGTGGACAGGTCGATGAAAGCGTCGACTCAATGTGCGGCGGCAGTGAAGAAGGCCAATTCTATGCTTGGGATCATTAGAAAAGGTATTGAGAACAAAACGGCTAATATTATAATGCCGTTGTACAAATCAATGGTAAGGCCACACCTGGAGTATTGTGTCCAGTTCTGGTCGCCGCATCTCAAAAAAGACATAGTGGAAATGGAAAAGGTGCAAAAGAGAGCGACTAAGATGATTACGGGGCTGGGGCACCTTCCTTATGAGGAAAGGCTACGGCGTTTGGGCCTCTTCAGCCTAGAAAAGAGGAGCCTGAGGGCGGGACATGTTTGAGACATACAAGATCATGCAGGGGATTGACAGATGCTCTTTACACTCTCACATAACACCAGAACCAGGGGACATCCACTAAAATTGAGTGTTGGGAGAGTTAGAACAGACAAAAGAAAATATTTTTTTACTCAGCGTGTGGTTGGTCTGTGGAACTCCTTGCCACAGGATGTGGTGATGGTGTCTGGCCTGGATGCCTTTAAAAGGGGATTGGAAAAGTTTCTGGAGGAAAAATCCATTATGGGTTACAAGCCATGATGTGCATGTGCAACCTCCTGATTTTAGAAATGGGCTATGTCAGAATGCCAGATGCAAGGAAGGGCACCAGGATGCAGGTCTCCTGTTATCTGGTGTGCTCCCTGGGGCATTTGGTGGGCCGCGGCGAGATACAGGAAGCTGGACAAGATGGGCCTATGGCCTGATCCAGTGGGGCTGTTCTTATGTTCTTATGTTCTTATGTTATGTTCTCACTTTCTGTTGTCTGGTCCAAGGCTCTTTCCATTTTTTATTTTGGTATTGTTGATGAGCTGACTTTGACTTTGAGACCTGAAAAAACTGCTGTAGGATCCAACCACAGTGGAGCAAGTTATATCAGTAATACCTGCCTTGAAATCCTCAGCTAGGATAGGGCTCATTCCGAGATTGCAGTCTCTCAGAGCAAGAGACACTGCCTCCTTCTCCTGATTTCTGGAAGAATGGGGAGAAAGTTGTCTACAACAATCCTGAGAAGACTATTTAAACTGCTGAAGGTGATGCGGCCGTTAATCAAAATGATCTCAATCAAGTAGATTTTTAAGTGATTATTCTATATTTTATTTGTAGATTGTAAAAGTGCCACTGCCCGCATCACTCACAACTTAAAGCATGTTAAAGAAATTTGAGAAACTGGACACTCTAGTCTAGCACAGAAGGAGCTGGTATAATATCATTTTATGAGATGCTCTTTACCCTTGTGCCTTCTTTATTATTTTCAATATAATTGATCTATTTTATTAGGTAATTTTGATGCATTATAATTATTGTGGATTTCTTTTTGTTGCTGGACCCACTGAAAAGCACAAGATGGAAGTGCAGTCTCTCCATTTTCCAAGCTATGATAATGGAAGGCATTTAAGCCGAAACTGGTTAAGAACAGTTTAGAGAACTCTTATACCTCTTCATCTTCCTCCTAACCTGCACAAATTCCCCCTGCCAGTCTGGACAGGAAAGCTCCAACCTTCAGGTAAACAGGTGGCATCAATCCCTCTCCCTCATGTTGGTGCCACCCTCAACCACCTCCAGTTTTGCCAAGTGACACCTGTGCATCACTCTTTTTGTGAACCACATTCACTTCCCTGCTATGTCACGAACCAGAATGTTGTCAGTCCCCCAGGATAAGCCCAAGATGGTCAGTTCATTTTTCTTCATGGGGCTTACAATTATGGCACAATTGGGAATCTTTCTGGGTGTTTGCACAAGATACCCATCAGAACATGACGAAGTCTGCATACACACATCTGCCAACCCCCCCCCCCCCCACACACACACACACCAACTAAGTGAAGAACAGGTATCAGGCCTGGCTGAAGACCTCTCAGAACCTGAGGCAGCACATCAAATGCTACTGCCCTTATGTGGAAGCGTTTCACCTACTACTGCCTACTGCTCTAGCTTGCCACTCTCCTGTTCTCCAATCTTCCTCTTCCACTCTGTTCCTCTCTTCCTTTTGAAATCCTGAAAGGAGGAATAGGGGAAGCAGTCAGATGAGTGGACTGCCAATCTGCTGCCCGAGATGTCTCCGCCTGGTAGCTTCATGTATATGCTGGCCCTGGATTGTATGTGTGAAAAATAACAACTTGGGAAGCAGACAGAAGCAGAATGCGCAGTGTGTTGGCAGAAGGCCCAGCAGTCTCCCTCGGGGATCTGAGCACACCTGGTAGAAGTGCTCTTTGCCGCCATACATGCTTGATTTTTATATTTGTAAATAAAGCAGAAATATTACATGGGGAGATGAACCGATATCTGAATGGGAGAGCACCTCTTTGCATGCAAAAGGTCCCAGGTTTAATATCTGGCATCTCCAGGTATGACTAGGAAAAGGCCCTGTTTGAAATCTTGGAGAGGTGCTGGTCAGAGTGGACAACACTGAGCAAGATGAACCTATGGCAGAAATGTCACTAGGGTTGGTGTCACCCAGTGTGAGAAATCATGGTGTAGCCCCATTGGGCCTCCTCCCATACCAGACCATACAGAATCTTTAATAATGTTTTCTGTTTCTCATAAATGATAATTCCCATATATTGGTGAATGTAATGGCAATAGTAGTGATAAATAACTAGCAAAATTAAAATGACACCTTTAAATTTAAATGAAACATCTTTTCATCTGTGATCATCAATTGTGTTTTATTGTTTTTGTGGTTTTAATTGTTTTAATGTTTTTAGCACTGTTTTATTGTATTGAAATATTGTTTGTAAGCCATCTTGAGGGCCCTTAAGCGGGGTATAAATCTCTTAAATGAATGAGTGAATGAATGAATGACAATATCATAGACACATTTAAGATCAAGCAAGAGGATGCATGCCATCTTTTCACTATTATTCTGAGGTTTCTACTCAGAAAGAGGAGGACGTCACTCACCGGCAGTAGGTGATATAGTGCAACACATTGTTAACATGCTGTTCCTGGCATCTATACATTTGATCTTATAAGCTGTGGCACCAACTGGTAGCACCAGACCATTAATGCCAGCATTGCAACCTGATTGTTTTTGCATTTGTATCACTTCTGCAAGGGTACATGGGGCTATCCCATTTTATCTTCAGTCAGCCTCGCACTGTTAGGCTGAGAGTTAGTGACTTGCCTAAGCTCATCCAATTAACGTCACGGCTGAGTAGGAAGACATTCTGTCTCAAAAAATTACTCCAGATCCTGATCATAATTTTTAGACAATGTAATAGGCTATAAATGCTAATGTCATTCATTTAACCCAGTGAATGTAAAATATGTGGCTGCAACCTCTGAAGTAACTGGCTGCAGGTGGACTTGCACCATCCTGCTTATGCCTGTTTGGGTTATAAATTAGGCTATAAGAATGTGATGCCTGAGTTATAGTAAATGCAGGTAAGTGGGGCAAGAAGGACAGGAACAGGAACTAAAGGAGACCTCGAGGTGCAGAGAAAATTCACTGCCCAATTTGGAAGCATTAGGGGATTGGCTAAATCAAGTAGTAATCAAGGACCCACACCCATCAGAAGGCTCATTTGGCCTTTGATCCTAGTGGCAATGGCCCAGTGCACTACTGGAAGTCCTTGGAGGCACCATGAGAGGCTTTGCCTCAGGCAACCTGGCACTGTTTCTATGCTTGTGCCCAACTCTTCTTAGAACCATCAGGCATTTCATTCAAAGGGAGACCAGAACTTTCTTTCACACCATTCCACAATAACATACATAATCCGAATGCTTGAAATATTCCTTCAGTCGCTTGTCTTCCACACTTCAAGATCACAACTGCTTAGTCTAGTGTTACAGATGCAGTTTTCAAAAATTGCAATAGCATTTATCTTAAAAGCTGTTTTTATTCTGTCTTGCAGAGGTGTTGGAACCTCTGCGTTTGCAATGCTTGTTTCTTTTCCCTGCTCTTAAGTAAATATCAAGGCCAGTATTTCATCATCTTCTTATCAAAGATGAAAACAAAAAGCCCTGATCTTAGATAAGCACTACAAGTTGGTTAAGAAAGGAGATGGCTGCCATCTGTAGTCTTTCCAGACACTGCAGCAGAGCTCCAGACAGTCACCTGAGTATTATTGCTTTGTCTCAGCTATAAATCACAGGCTGGTAATGGCCAAGGCCGACACCTTGACATTTTCAAGAAGAGTAAAAGACCTGATTGGAATGGAAATCAATTTCATTTTGCAAATCTTCAGATGCTACTCCAAACACCTGCTTGTTCTTTTTGTGTTTCGTTTGGAATCCTGTGATTTTGATAAAGGATTAGTGGCACTCTCAGGCCTTTCCCTTCTTTGAGTATTGCAATGCCAAAGATTCATCTGGACGTGCACTATATGTGGATCCTGTCTCTGTTTGGATGTCTAAGGTTCTGAAGAAAGGTATGCAGATCTCCCTTAAAATCTTGATCAAGTGCCCAGGTATAATACCTCTGCCGGTTACTTCCTACATTCACTTCCTTCTTTTTCTTAAAGATATAAAGTTTTTCGAGCAGCCCAATCCTAACTAGGACTCGGCTGCCCTTTACAACAGCGCATGACACTTCTGTTATCATAAATTGCCATGCAAGTGGCATGAGCGGCATGCTGCTGGCAGCCATTTTGGGCCCACCACCGCAAAAGGTGATGGTTCCAGAGGCCTGTTACCAGCTACCTCCAGCAGTGAAAGTCAACTGATGGTGGGGGCAGGGAGTGGCAGAGGTGGACAGAACAGGCAGGGTAACGGAGAAATGGGGGAGCATCTGGGTAGGAATGGGTGCAGGCAGGAAGCAGGATGGAAGAGGGAGGGAGTAGTTCTCAGGGGCACCATCTTGTGTCCATTCCCTGCCCCTTTCTGACTCCTTTACTCTCCTCAGACTTGCATCAGCAAAATAGCTGATTCACTGGGGAGATTCATTAGGGCAGCAGAGCCTTGCCCTGAGGGAAGGGAACAAAAGTTCCCTTACCTTGAGGAAGCCTCCAGACTGCTCCCCCTGGAGGATACTGTATAGTGCACTCTCCCTTAGTGTGGCTGTGTCAGAAGGGGGCTTTAGTTAAGATGGGGCTGAAAGATACACAAAACATGGATACAATAATGGCTGATAAGCGTATTGCAAGAAGTGTATATAGACCTTTTGGGTTACTTCCTCGTTTGATCACGAAGGTGGAACGTTCTTGAATTTTTAGATTGGTGTGATAGAAGTACTCTTTCCCCATCTCACAGCTTAGTGAGAAAATTATGATCATGGCTTTGCCCTCATACCCCGAGGAGTTAAATGATAAATGGGACCGACTTTATTGAACATCCAACACATACTGCAATTGGCCCTAACACTCTGTCCTCTTTTCAGTGCAGGCTGTTGTATTAGAGGAGGTGGCTTGGATCTGCTGACTTGACCCTCCTCTTTTTTCAGGTGGCCCTGGAGCTGCAACTCAGGGCCCACTGTAGGTCATCTAAAAGCAAATCTAGATCCACAAATGACATTTCCCATCTTGCCACCATTCGTTCACAGCCAGGTTTATATAGTTCTCTTGTCATATGTGGACCTATATTTGTGGGTACCCCAGGAAGATATAAGGGGCTAAGAAGAAAGTAAATTGGGACTAGGGAAGGCAAGTGGTGTCAGCAGGCAGGGCCTTTAGCGACTTGCCACCAATCATTCACAATCAGGTTAATATAGTTCTCTTAAGGACCCTGCCTGCTGACACCACCTGCCTTCCCAAGTTCCAGTTAACGTTCTTCCTAGCTCTTTATACTTTCCTAGGGTCCTATATTGAGGAAGGTGGGATTATAGCACAATTGCTCCAGGCATCCATTTGTAGATAACTATAAAGTGTCTGTGGGCCTGATGACTTGAGGACACACCAGGCCACTGCCCCAGGTCCTTTTCTTCCTCTTCGTTCAGCAGGGCCTGGGCATGACCATTTAGTACACATTCCTGCAAACTGGGCAAGAGCTGCTTTCAAAGCATGCTTCTTTTCCCAACTGAGGTTGACTATCTCCTGCAAGCCAAGTTTGGTATTGGTGCTGCTGTTGCTTGCTGTTATGTAGACTCCCCACAAATGATAGAATGCTTGCAAAGGAGCATCCAGATTGGTGCCAGAGTTGCCACCTATCAGATGGAAACAAGACTCAGTAGACCAAGTAGTGGGATAATACTATCAATTTCCTTCTCCCACTAGCTCTTTTCTTTTATACCAGGAAGCAAATGATCACCTCGGTGGGGGGGGGGGGGCGGAATCTCACTGTATGAATAATTCTGCATCCAGGGTAGATCCCCTTCATGAGAATGGACTAAAGCAAGCTCTTGGTAGTCCACATTATCACATTTGCCCACAAACATGGAGGCTGCCACTGCAGTGAGTCCCCCACACCATACCAACCACATTCAAACTTGACTTGTCCAGGTATAAGGGGTGTACTTAAAAGCTGTCTGCACAGTGAAGTGTTTCCAAGATAATGTATCATTAGTATTTATCTCCTACAAAACTGGTGAGAATGTATAATATTCTGGGAGACTGTTGGAAATGTGATCAACAAGAAGGATCATATGTGGTGGGCTTGTAAGATAGCAAAAAAAAAAAAAAGGACACAAATTCACTCACAATTTTTAATTGGAATTTTAAAGGAATTTTAAGGATTATAGGTGGAGCCTATTTATCCGCGTTAGTTCCATTCTGTGACTCTGTGCAATTAACAAAAAACGCGTTGTGCTAAATGCCAGAGTTACGCAAATACACTGCAGCCTGACACTTCCAGATGGAAGCAAACTAAGGCAGCTGTTATCAATCCCCTCTCCTGCCCCTTCCTACTCAGCCCTCCCTGTTGCCAGCTGCCTGGCTTCTTTCACATGGGATGCTGATCTTTTAAGAGTTCAGCCCTATGCGTTTCTACTCAGAAGTAAGCCCCATTCCAGTCAATGGGACTTACTTCCAGGAAAGTGTGGAGAGGATTGTAGGCTATATCTCATGCTTTGCTTGGTGGGAAGGCTTGCTTGTGTCAGTGATTGCCTGCACCATCTCAATGGGGGGGGGGGGAATTTGGCAAACACTCCCTGGGATTTTTAAAGAAATCCCCTCTGTTGCTACCACACCTGTCCCTGTGTGAGTGAGAGTGACAGAGAGCTCCACCTCGCTGCATGTGTTCTGGCTACAGAGATTTTTGTCCTCTTCTTCAGCCTCTTTGCTGGCTCAGGGGCTCCGCTACTGTTCCTTTGCAAGGGGAACCTCTTCCAGGGCTATTTCCCTGCGTGGGCAAGGCAGAGCCTTTTTGCAGTGTTTTGGGCTGCCTGGAAATGGAGCAAGATGCCAGCGCAGGGCAAAGGAGGCAAAGGTGTGTGTGACTTTCAGTTCCCCCACCCCGTTCTTATTATATTATTATATATACTGAGACATTATACTGAGACAAATCTGCAGATAAAAAATCTGTGGCTAAATAGGCTGCACCTGTAATGTACAATTGAAAGAATAAACAATATACAAGAGATCTTTTTGTTGGGTTTGATGGATAATCAATTGGAAAAAAGACATGGTACTTTCTTTTTGTACATCATAAGAGCAGCGAGATTAGTACACAAAAGTGGAAAAGTGCTCCAGTACTCCTACAATAGTAGAAGATTGGTTGGTGAAGTTGTTGAAGCAAGCAGGATGGCAAAATTGATGTCTTTAGGGAAAAGGTAATAGATTTGTTTTTAGGTGAGTGGAATCCCATTAAGGCTTTTTTTGCAGGACTTAGGCCCAAATCCTAACCAACTTTCCCATACTGACTTAGCTGTGCCAATGGGGCATGTGCAGCATCCTGCAGTTGGGTGGCAGTCACTGAGTCCTCCCCAAGGCAAGGGAATGTTTGTTCCCTTACCATAGAACTGCATTGCCCTTACCTCAGTGCTGGAAAATTGGTTAGGATTGTTAATAATAATGATTAATTATTATTTAATTAATAATAGTTAATAATTGTTTGTATACCTTAGTTAATAATGATTTGTATACCTGCATTTGGAGAATGAGCAGGTAAAATGGATTTAATAGAAAGATCAAATTATATTGTGTTAAATAAGGTAATAGAAAATATGATGATGATATCTGTAGTGGAGTTAAGTGGAAGTCTTAAATTTTGTGTTGTGTTTTGTAGTTTTGTTTTTGGTGTTTATTTCTTCTTTGGTTGTAATTGTTTCTATTGTTAATAAATTTTATTTAAAAGTGTTGTGTTTTTTTTAAAAAGCCTGCACAGTCACTGCCTTTTGAGCTGCCCCATCCCCATGCTCCTGAGGTCCTGATCCCTTCAATCACATTTACACAAACCACTGTCACTGCTTTATAATCCATCAGACCCTGCTTCTCCAGCTGCATAATGAAGATCCCTGCATCCAGCTACCCCAAACTGTTTTCTAAATACTTTTCTACTGGTCTTTGCCCTTTAGAAGGCTTGCCCCTTTTTTTGATGGCTCTCTCCAAGTGGTTATCAGTGCCCTAATTGCCCTCCTTGTTATGATGAGGCTTGAAGGAGAAACCTGGAATGGAAACCTGGGTGCCTTACTACCCTTCTTCTGAGCCCTCCTAGATGTGATCCCATCAGTAGTCACCAAGTATGCAGGAAAGATGAGGCGTACCTCTTGAACGCAGCCCACTGTGGTTCCAAGACTAGATTGCTAGGAGACTATGCGCTATATTATGACTTGTCACAGGGATCAGACCAGGAACACTGAAGGCCAGACACCAGCTCAGTGCTCCCTGTGCTGCCAGAGATCTCTTGATGGGCACTCCAATCCAAGTGTCCTCCTGTCTACTGTCCCAGAGGTACTCATGAACTTCCCACTGAATCCAACAGCGAGGACCCAAGCAAGCAAGAACCAAGTCATTCTTCCTCCTCTTACAGCAACTGTGAGTGGGCTCTGAAACCCAACTAAGGTGCAGTGCCTCTAAGCATGCATACTTTTCTAACTCTTCCCCACAGAAGGCCCCCAAACCATTCCACAAGGTTGAAGCCTTCCAGTTTGCATCCTTGATCTGTTGCAGTCCTTTAATACCCCTCCTGGGACCAGCCCCTTCTAAAATGTGTCCTGAGGAGCTTAATAGCAAGAGTAACCTTAATGGCTGCATAGGCACTTTTACTTTAGCACCTCCACGAATGAGAAGATGCTGTCTTCCTGCCTGCCCTATACCAACTGAGATGATGCAGAGGTGCTGCTCTGTTCCATTAAATTATGAAATGGATAATATTCTGAGTCAGATTGGAGACTGCCCTTTAAGTTCTTTGTAAATTCAAATATCTGCCATTGCATGTGTAGTTGTCTTTTAAAAAATTTATATTTTTTTAAATTTATAGTATATTTATTCTACCTTTCTCTTCAAAGGGACCCAACTGGTTACAAAAAGCAGATGCAAAAATACAGAAAACATACAATCACAATTTTAAAAAGAGAATTACACAATAAACGAAAAACCATAAAAAATTAAGACAAACTTAAAAACAAAAAACACTATTACAATAAAACATAAGAGTAGCAGCTGGCACCATCTAGAAGACATATTAAGGGCCCATTCTATCCAACTTTCCAGCTCCGGTGCTTTCGCAATACAGCCATGAGGTAAGGGAACAAGAGTTCCCATAAATTGAGGAGGCCTCTGTGACCGCCTCCCCACCATAGGATGTAGGACACACCCCATGGGCACAGCTGCACCAGCACTGGAAAGCTGGATAGGATTGGGCCCTAAGCCTGTAAAAGCGAGAAGTCATTAAAAAGGCCAAGAACTCAGCAGGCTTCTCTAAACAAAAATGTCTTCAGGCTTTACTGGAAAGTCTCCAAGGAGGGAGCAGTTCTTAAATCAAGAGGAAGGGAGTTCCATAGGGTTGGTACCACTACTGAGAAGGCCCTGTTTCTTGCACTGCCCCTTGCACCTCCCTAGGCGACGGCACTTGTAAAAGGGCCTTCTCTGATGATCAGAGGGGTTAAGCTGGATTATACTGAAGTAGGCAGTCCCTCAAATACTCTAAAATAAAAACCATTTAGAAGCTTCAACTGATACTGAAAGCCATGGTTTGCTATTATCTTCCATTTGGACACTAGGGGAATGCGTTTTTCATCAACCACTCCTCATCTATGCAAAGGCCTTCACATCACGGTCAAATAACAGGAAGACAAGACATCATATACTTTTGCCAGTTGGCAATTTTATAGGGACTGTGTGGGGTTTGGGGAAGAGGATTCATTGACTGTGAAATTGGATTGCCAATGGGATAAAGAAGTGTGTTGGGCTTGAAGGGGAGAAAAGGATGAAGTAGAATGAAGTAGACTTGAAGATAAGTCTGTCTCTGTTTAGGATTGTAGCAAATTATGTAGTATTTTTGAAGACTTGAGCATCTGTTTGTTATTACAGTTACAGGGGACTATGGCCATTTCCATTCACCTTTATAATTAGTTGCTGGTTTAAAAAATAATAATTGATTTCAAAATCAAAATACAGTAAAATAATGGTTGTTGGGCAAAGAAAATCATACATCAATATGGGCTGTTAGACTTTGATCTCTTTTGTGTTGCACAAGTTAAAATGAAACTGAGTTCTCCATTAATGTAAATCTTAAAAGAACTAACTATGAATGTCTTATGCAAAAAGAAATAATCCCCCCTCCAGCATAACCTCAAGCTTCTGGCTTACTGTTTCTAGCTGTGCACCCCAGGAACAGAGACTGAAGTTGGTAGTACAAGCGAAGAACAGGAACACCGGTGCCCCAAGGAGATGGGAGCAGCTTGAAAACATGTCAGGAATTTCCTGAACAAGATTTCTGCATAAATAAATGAAATACAATAGTATCTGGAAGCAGTTCCGCTCCCCCTCCAAGCAGGAACTGGACCAAATTTGAATACAGCACTGGCTGGCGACGCTGTTAATACAGTATTTGGACCTCATGTATATGTGAATTAAAAATATTGGATACATTTATGAGACATGGGCAAGACTGAGAAGAATGACACTTCTGTAGTGAGAAATTTAATTAGTCTAAGTAGATTTGATCATACAGGTCCAGCCTATTTATACACGGATTTTTTATACACGGATTTGACTCAACAGGAATGGCCACTGCAAATGAGAAGGAATGTGCTGATCCCTGGAGAAAGGGAATTTAAAGCATCCCTTTAAAATCAGTTTAAAAAACTGAACAGTAACAACAGCCTCCTTAATGAGCGAGAGAGGGCAGCTGGCTGACAATCCATCAGTCCTTCTCTCTCCATTGGCCCCTCCCTTCCCCCCCCCGAGCACGTTTGCATTGGTGAAGGGAGGGCCTGAGTGAAGCTGTTGGAGGAGGACTGATTGATGGATTGTCTTCTTAATGACTCTTACCTTAGAGTCAAAAGGTCAGCAAGGCTGTTTTTCAATCACCACCAGAGCAAAGAAACTTTGTGTTTTAAATTGATTTGCTAAAGTGCATTTTTTGCCATCCATGTGAGTGCTTGGAACGGAACCCAAGCGAATAATTAGTCTCAACCTGTATATCCAAAACACAACAGCCTGAATGCAGAACACAGAGAACTTCATAGGGCAAATGTTGAAGATGTGTTAATGAGATCTTTATTGTAGAAGAAGATTTAACATGAATCATTGACTGGAACAAAAACACTCCAGTCTTTGAAGTTTGACTGAAGATGAATTCATTTGTTTCTCTGTCCAGCAGCCTTTTTAAAAGAACCTTTTTTATTCCCAGGGGGAAATGTACATGTAGTAAACTGGTACTAGAACCATTATCCATGAGCGAAGATCACAAAATTTCAGGATACCACAAAAGATGGTGTGGAGAATGGCATTTCATATTTGTGACAAATGGTTCCAGCCAGTGGTTCACCATGAGCTCCATTCTCTCCAGGTTTAAGGAAAAGCAGCTGACTTTGTGACCAGCAATCATGTGATTTTGGTCCCATCAGCAGAGGTGGTCAGGAACAGAATGGGACTATCAATAGAAGTAATGAGTACTTAATCATTTGCGATCTACAAATAAAAAATGAGACAGCTTTTTAGAATGAATCGACATGACCAAGTAGTTATTAGAGCAGTGTTTCTCAAACATTGAGGGAGCTTTACTCCTTTAGTAAGTCTTTGTGGAGAAGGGGCTAGGGCAGCGACGCGATCCCCAGGATCATGTTGTTAAGGAGGGGTGAGGTGGGTGCTTTCACTTACTTATATAGGCAGGGCTGCGGCAGGCTGCAGGAGTGGGAGGAGCCCTCCGCAGCCCTCCACAGCGCTCCCCGAGGCTTGGAATGTTCACTAAAAGCAGGTGCAAAGCACCTCCTGCAAAATGGAACTGATTTGTACCTGCTGTTACTGATGATTCCAAGTCTTGGGGAGTGCTGTGCAGGGCTCCCCACACCTCCTGTAGCCTGCTGCAGCCCTAGCTACTTAAAGTAAGTGAAAGCATCACCCTTGGCCCCCCCATAGAGACGCAATCCTGGGGCTCGCTTTCCTGCCTCTCCCCTTTCCCCCGCCATTTAAAGGGTTGGGGGATCCTTTACATGAACTGGGTCACAACCCACCAGTTTGAGAACCATTGTATTAATGAAAAAAAATACAGATTCACAGCCCTGCGAAATGTATTAAAAGATGAATGAAGATATAAAGTACCCCCAATGTGTACAATGTGGGAGAAAACTAAGTGGCAGTGGCTAGGAGTACTTTTGCATGATTTGGAACAATAGTCTTAATGGCTTATGATGCATTTTTTAAAAGGTTTGCTGTTAACGTTGTATTGCAAAATAGTTTTCCCCACTATGTTCTATGTGTTTGTTTGTTTACCTCTTTATCTTCACGATTAACTTCATGCTTTGGACAAGGGATCTACGCACAAAGGTTATGGCGGAATAATGTCATACAGTGCAATCCTGTGCTCCCTGACTACCAGTGCAGTGACAGCTGTGCTAGCCTAGGGTGTCATAAAGCACATTGCGACACCCAGAGAACAAGCAGTGCTGGCAGGAAGGCCTGCACTGTCCTGCTGGCGCTATATCCCAAAGGAGTACCTGACAGGTGGCGCAGGGGGGGGCAGAAGAGGAGGAGGGAGTAGGTTAAAAGGTTGGGGGACGGCAGAGGTGGAGCAAGCCAGGGGGGGGGGGTTGGATCAGCAGCAGCAGTGCATGCCATATCTTATTTTTCCTCTCAGTCTTGGAAGTCAAACATGGCACTTCTCAGACTTGAGCCAGTGATTTTGCTGGTGCGAATGTCCCCTTATCTCAAGGAGACCTTCAGCATGCTCCTTCTCAGTGCTGGATACAGCATGGACCATGCGGCCCAACTGCCCTAGCACTGGTTAGGATTGGGGTGTTAGTTTCAATGTTATTTTACTCTCTACCCTAGTCCCACTTAATTAGAGACATGTTTGCTCATGCTGCATGCATGACCTAGCTTCTGCTTTTGCTTCTTTGCTAGTTTTGCTAATCGCCTTTATAAAGTAAGTTTAGCAGTGCATGGAATTGGGCAGTTCAGACATCTCCTCCTCTCCACCTCATGCAATTAGCACAACTAACTGGGAAGGAAAGAGAAGATCCAGAACATGCATGCAGTATGGGTGTACATGTTGCCAATTGTGTAGAGCCAGTTCTGGTGGCACTAGGGGCCAGGCCACTGCCATAGGCCTTCTTGTGGTAGTCATGGTGTCTGCTTTTTTG
Organism: Tiliqua scincoides; assembly: GCF_035046505.1. Classification (NCBI taxonomy): domain Eukaryota; kingdom Metazoa; phylum Chordata; class Lepidosauria; order Squamata; family Scincidae; genus Tiliqua; species Tiliqua scincoides. The sequence continues at coordinate 53,676,535 of NC_089823.1, forward strand.
AGTGGTGAGATTCTGCTTCTGTGGTACTAGTAATCAGATACCAAAGTGTCACTCCACATTCTGAGAAGTGGTGAAAAGTGGATGTACAAGGGATTTCTGATGCTGATTTTCATGTTTCTGATCATCTGTAAAGGAAAAGTGTACATATCAGCCCCATGGTGAAACTCTCTTACTTACTTACTTACTTACACACACACACACACACACACACACACAGAGAGAGAGAGAGAGAGAGAGAGAGAGAGATCTGCTCTGCTCTGCTCTCCTAAAGTGCAATCTCACGCTTTTGAAGAGTATGTATGCAGAGAGCCATGTGAGTGGATTTGTATATGTCAACAAGTTTTAATGTGTTTTTCTTCTTTATTTTAGAGTTGGTGAAGTGTGTAGAAAATGATGCAAGAAAGATAATAATTTTTCTCTCATGGAAACTAATGACTGTAATTCCCAGTGTCAGAGCACTAAACAAGGTATTTTCTTTCGTGCCTGTATCAGGAGGCATTATATCGCTTTATCAAATGAATAGATGTAGACCACAATCCAATGAGCCTCTAATGAGCCCACTAAAGAATGTTCACTTCCATATTTCCTTTCTTCCATTTAGTGGTTCAACTAAGGAGAAGGGCTGGTAGCTAGAGCAAAATGACAGTCTAATACATATAATTTTTTTCTTAGCAATGGGAGTATTCATAAGGTTTGAAAATGCTTTTCAATGTTCTCTGGCTATTTGGAAGCACTTGCTGTGGGCCTTGCAGAAACCAGTGGCAGAATTGTTTAGGCTTCTGCTGTCCCCTTGCAACTTATTGCTCTGCAGTTTTCCAAGTAGCCCACTCCTAATAGTTCCCAGTTCCTGACTTTCTAGTTTTTAGGTTTTGGATTTCAGGTTTTGTAGAGACACAGAAACAAATGTCTGTCTAGATAAAACCATGAAGTAAGTAATATTTCTGTGCCACGCAATTAGCAAAAACTATTATATTAGAATTAATAATAATAATAATACAGGTATTTATATACCGCCTTTCTTGGTCGTCAGATTTCTCCTCAGACTAATTCAAGGCTGTTTACATAGGCAGGCTATACTAAATCCCAATAAGGATTTTTACAATTGAAGAAGGTTCAGTCTTTCAAGAACCACAACATTTCAGATGGATCTTTTATGATCTGGTATCACATTCTGGCCTCCATTTTCCTCCCACACAGGCTAACAGGAGCCAAAGAGCAGGTGGACTAACTCGGCATAACTCGGCTAGGCTTGTCAGTTGCTTCAAGGTCTTGGTATTCACGGTGCCGGTGGCCTCGAACTGGCGACCTTCGGATGTTATCTTCAGACAAACGGAGACTGTACCCTCTAGACCAGACCTCCTGCCCTGAATTAAATGGAGATTCCCTCCCATCCTCTACTGAAGAAGAAATGCTCCTTTTCCAAGTTAATGGATTGGCTACTGGTTCATGTCAGAGTGCAATACAAAGTGCTGGCGCATTTTTATATGACTCAGGGTCCAATCCTATGCCAGGGCATAGGCCTGTGAGCTGTCCTGGCAACAGCCATCACAAATGTGCCATAAGGCATGTTGTGGTGGCCAGCAGGGGAGATGCGCCAGTGGAGAAGCCAGCACCAGTTGGTGCTGGACCTCTGTGTCAGTGAGATGGATGGCGGGAGGCTGAGTGGCGAGGAGGCAGGGAGAGAGCTAAACTGGATGAGGGGAGGGTGGCCTGGGGATGTTTCAGTTCCAGGAAGGAGTGGAGATAGCAGCAGAGGCTTAAGCTGAATCTATCCCCCCCCCTCCTGGTACCCAAAAGTCCAACATGGGTTAGGCGAATCTGCACCAACAATTTTGCTGGTGCAAATCTGAGTATACCCATAGGAACTTACATGGGGTAAGGGGACTGATGTTTCCTTACCCTGAGGAGACATCAGCTCCGTGGGACACAGTGGTGGCCGTTTTGGCACCGCTGTACTGCTGGCAGCCACCATAGGATTGGGGTCTGGAAGGAATGCCTGCTCACACATCAGCCTGCCCAGGTACAGAGGTCATTCTTGAATTTTCTCCTCCAGCTGCCCCCACTGTGTGAAGTAAGATAAGTGATTACTAAGGGGAAGCTTTCACTGTTGTGGGACCTTCCTTGTGGAATTCCTTCTTCAGGGAAATTCACCTGATGCCTCCATTTTTGCCTTTCGGGTGTCATACACAGAAATGCTTGCTGCCCTTTTAGAAACAATGGTTTTTAATGCGGTTTTGGTCTATTGTGCTTAATGTTGTTGTCCCTCTTGTTTTAACTGTTATGGTTTTGACAGTATACCACTTTCTATATTTTTGCAAAAAAGGAAAAGCAGCATTGAAATGTGTTAAATAAATAAGCTTTTTACAGTTGTAAACCATCATCTCATAAGCATTGTTCACTGTTCCATACAAAAAAAAAGTCTTCAGGTTTAGAATATTAGGGAGAATTAATCTTCAGTTGCAAGTAATGTTTGCTGCTTTGTTCTCTTAGGGCACAATCCCACTTTCTAGCTCCGACATAAGGGCGATGCAGCTCCAAGGTAAGGGAGGAGGAGGCCTCCGTGACTGCCCCCAACTGCAGGATGCAGCACACGTCCCATTGGTATAGCTATGCCAGTGCTGGAAAGTGGGTTAGGATTTGGGCCGTAGTTGTCTTTGTTGATGTTATTAGGCTCATGTTGTGACACAGGTTAAATTAAACATTTGGATTGAAATATCTTGACTTTGGGAAATCTCACGTGCCGGTGCCTCATCTGCAGGCCTTTGTAGCAATTTCTCACATTTTATTATTATAGTTATTTTAATTCAGTACCATTACCAAGGCTGAAATCTAAAGCATACTTGGATGTAACTAATATGACATAAATTAATGAGCTCCAAATAAGCTTCTAAGAGTGCAGTCCTAACCAACTTTCCAGCACTGGCATAGCTGTGCCAGTGGGGCATGTGCTGCATCCTTCAGTTGGGGGGCAGTCATGGAGGCCCGCTCAAGGTAGGGCAATGTTTGTTCCTTTACCTCAGAGTTGCATTGTCCTTATATCAGTGCTGGAAAACTGGTTAGGATTGCAGCCCAAAGCAGCAGTTTTCAACCTGTTTCACCTCACAGCACACTGATAAGGTGCTAAAATTTTCAGGGCACGCCAGTTTTTTTGACAATTGATAAGGCACACCACACTGCTGGTGGGGCATTCACATCCCCCAATGGTCCTACTAATAAATGAACCTCCCCCAAACTCCTGTGGCACACCTGCAGACCATTAGTGGCACACCAATGTGCCACAGCACACTGGTTGAAAATCACTATTCTAAAGAAACGCAACTAAGATGGGGTAAAAAGTCTAAATGCCAAAACATATATTGCATATATTACACAGTAATACTGGAAGTGACGTGCACGTGAGAACTTATCACCTAGTACCATTGAAACATGTAAAACCGGCTGTTGTGTCATTCTGTCACCTAGTGGTGGGAAGTTTCATAGTAGTACTGTTTCTCAGAAGCAGCTGATCTTGGCCTGATAATTACCGTGCTCAATAAGCATGTGAGACAAAGACTTGGGATAACTGGACCACTTTATTGAAACATTATGCAAACACCTGCAGCAGGAAACCTCATTCCAATCCCCAAGTGTTTGGACCATTTTGTCGGGGAATGGGGGATTACATTCCCCCAAGTAATCAATGGGTGTCACCAGCCTAACTGGAAACTATCCTCCATCAGAGATACAACTTATCACAGTAAACTCTGAAGCATCAAGGCAAGTGGACTGCGCTGTTTCCCACAGATCAGCAAGCCTTGTGGTTTTCTTTGCATCCAACCAGCCTCACTGAGCTGGGAAAGCAACATGTGAGCAGTCCTGGCTCACCCACTGACCTTCCTGACCTCAGGTTGGATGCCAAGCTATCAAACTCCTGCTTACCTGGCCCACACAACACTTGCCTAAAGTGGCCAAAGGATAACCAAACAAAAGAAGGTGAAACATACCTAAGCACCCCACCCCATGCCAGTCTGGGTTAGGTGAAAAAATGATCAGCCCTGGCTAATCAGGCTGACAGCAAAAAAAATTACTACACCGCTCTCATAAAGGGAGGCCTACTAATCTCAGACTGTACAAAGGGAGGGCATGTGGGAGTTGGCCAACAGAGCCAAACTGAGGGTAGGCAGCATGTTAGCCCACAGCAGGCAGCTTGTCACACCCCTGGTGTGGCCAACCAGTGGTGAACCAGGCTTTTCTCGCCTCTGCCATGCATGCGGGGGGGGGGGCGTAGGGCAAAGAGTGGTGACGTGATCATGCACCAATGGCATTCTATTACCTGGTGCTAAAATAACATGGAGGCTGGTTCTTCATCTGTGGCATGGGCAAGTCATTGCACTGAGCTAATATCTAGTGTTCACCCTATGAAGACTGGCATGCCCACCCTTGTTCCTTTTCATTTATTTTTTGTACAGCACCTAGTTCTTCCTTTACATGCTTAATAATAAAAGTCATTGACAATGATGAAACTTTGGCTCCGAATTCTTTTGTTTATCTCGCTGCACTCAATATTATCGGAAGAGAAAACTTTTCTCAGGTCTGTCCTTGATTGACTTGTAATGTGATCTATCATTGCTGCATTCCTCTGGACATTGATGCCTCCAAAGCCATTTTGCTCATGGGTTTAATTAATGCCTGCTGCAAGATATCCGAAGAGGCCGTTTCACTTCACACAAAGAACGCCACCATTTTGGAGACAAGGGACCACAGTGGAATCCAAGTCTTTGCTGGCTTGAAGCCCTGTCAGACTGCTGTGTAACTGAACCCTTCCTGTTTTCGGTGTCCCGGTTGCACCTCACAGTATCTTTTGGGAAGGGAACCTGATTTTGTTCCTTTGAAAATGAATTTCCCGTGATCTTCTGGATTGCAGCCTCGAGACCATTATAATTGCATCTCAGTAATGACAGTGGGTATGAAAGTGGATGGACACTCTCTGCAATCTGGGTCCTCAGACATAGCCGTTTGCCCAAGATCAAATGGCTACAGCACCTTTAGGGTTACAGTCTCCTTTTCCTCCTCCTTCTCTGCAGCAGTGGGCTTTTTTTCCCCATGTTGTCATGGCAACCCTATATCTGGCTGCCAGCTCTGTCGTAAGTTATTGAACTGAGACTGGCTTTTGGTTTAGCAGATAATTAGGTTCTGTCTCACCGGTTCATTTTCCTGTGGCTGGGACATGAATATGACCTACAGCTGGCCTCAATTTCAGTGTCACAGACAAAACTTTTAACCCTTCCAAGTCTCAGTCCCGCCGTAAGCCTATAGGCAGCTGCTGCTGGTCGTTTCCTAGCCTTTTTTCTACCGTCTTCGGCGCAGCGTATTTTTCGTTAATCATACAGAAGCATTTCCCGGTTCATTTATTAGACTAATCCTGATCTTGCAGGGAGACAAACCACAGTATATTCCCAGGGCAGAGTACATAAAGAGAGGGGCTGTTTCGGCACCAGACAGCAACTCTGTGACGGTGGACCTGTCAATAAGGTAGGAATGAAAAGTGCAAAATAGACATCTGTCCTTGAATCAAGATGATGATGGACCACTGCCAATAGGCAACAGCTGAGTAACCAGCCATATTGGCCCATATTCAATTCTTTTTTTCCCCGCCTTGTCTGCTTCCCGCAGGAACTGAAGAAACACTCACGGTCAACCCTATTTTTTCCAGTCATGTTTGCACACTGATCTTGCTTCATTTGCTGTAATGAGAATAAATATTGTATATTGTAGTAACCCTGGCAAAGGTAAGCTAGTCTGTCATTCCATGAAAGGATGTACTAAAGAGAATGCATTGAGAATGAAAGTAATCTGTGAAAGTAAGGTAGCTTTCACCTGACCTTCAAGACAAATAAATGTAATAAGAATGCATCTCAATTGCAGATTTCTCCAAGCAGGCAGTGAAGGAAAAAGTGCCCTCAGGAAGTGGTCCCAGTGTGGTACATACGGCAACAGTCAGTCTTGGGGTTCACTCTAATTGGCTGTCTGCGCTTGGCCAAGTCCTCTTGGTGCTGGGAGCTGTCACCACATCTAACCTCAAACAAATCCGCCACCTGGAAGCACCTAGTTTGTGTTCCACACACCAAAAGCATTAACCCTGATATTCTACAGCATGCATCTTTGTACTCAGTGATGTTTATACTGCTTGTGCTCAGTGCAGTGAACATCAGGGATAGCAATGATTTGCCACTGACCAAATTTCCTGGCTAAGCAGGAATGTTCAAATGCAGATTGCATTGTCTTAACAAAGAATTGGAAAGACTGCTAGAAAAAATCAGTGCTGTATTGTGTATTGAGATTTCTTAATCTGCAGTAATCTGCAATCCAGAACATAATGATCCCCAATGAAGTAAGAGCCCAATCCTATCCCCTGCCGTGTGGTAGCATGCAACCATGCCATGGAAACATGCACTGCAATGCTATGCTGGGGGGGGGGGGAATAGTGATCAGGAGGCCTGAGAGAGGTAAGGAAAAAGTATGTTTCCCTTACCTCTCCATAGGCTTTCTGGTGGCCTCTGGATATCCTTGGACCTACACCTGCTATATAGCCGGTGTCAATCCAAAGAGAGAGAAGAGGAAGGAACATTTGAAAAAGAGTGTATGGGATCCTAGTGCATGCTGGTGCCACTGGGATCCATCTCCTCAGTCTGCCCACCCTCCAAACCACCTGAAACTCTCCCTGCCTTTCCTCTTGCTGCCCCTGCCACCTGTGGCTTAGTGAGAATGCCACAACCCAGGGCTCAGCTTCCATATGCTGTTACAGAGTCTTTTGTGACAGCAGGGTGCTCCTCCCATTGTTGAAAATGAAGGATACAATGCTGATCCCACCCTGTTTACGGTGTGGTGAACATTTTTGTCCTGCTCCGCCATGGCGTGAGACAAAGGAGGCAATTTCTGCTCCCAGCTGGGTGCCTTGAGTGAAGGGGTATGGCTTAGTGACCATGACTGCAGCCCACCCATGCTTTCCTTCAGTATGCCTCATGTCCTTGCCAAATGGCTGTGCATTTGGAATGTCATCATGCCTGTTTTTACATGTTTTTTAATGGCTTCGATCAGCATGGGGGCTGTTCTCTGCAGCTTTGATGCTCATATCATTTGGGAGAGGACATCAACTACACTTTTGGCAGCTTGTTTGTGGAACGGGGCTTGGGGTTATTTGGGCAATTCCAATAACTTCAGGGATCTTTGGGTTGTTTATTTCTCCTTCCCCCATTTTATGTGTTCCCCCTACCCTCCTGTGTTTGAAGTACCTTTTTTCCATTTTCTTTGGCACATGGCCTTGAGAGGAGCTTCAGGTTAGGGCAGATCCTTTATGACTGGTTGGTTGGCAACCTTCAGTCTCGAAAGACTATGATATAAGCCTACATCACCTAGTATTCCCAGGTGGTCTCCCATCCAAGTATTAACCAGGCCTGACTCTGCTTAGCTTCCAAGATCAGACAAGATCAGGCATGTGCAGGGTAACTAGGGTTTTTTTTGTTTGTTTTTTAAAGTGGGTAATTGCAGGAGGTCTAGTTGAGGTTTAATATAAAATAAACAAGGGTGGGTAACAGAGTAGTGAGGAGTTTATTCATATTGTTTTAAAAATAGAAGAAATCAGGTAGATTTCTGTGGGGTGGATTCCTTGATTCGGGGATGATTTTTTCTGTTTTGTCAGTTGATTTTATAAAAATGATAAAATTAATCATAATAAATCAGTTATTTAAAAAAGAACCCAGTAAGCCAGTTTGAAGTATGATAGCCCAATCCTGAGCTGCCTGCAGCGCCCAGGCTCGGCAGCTCCATGGAGGGCTCCTGCGCCTCCCACGCTACTGCGGGAGACTCCTCAGGAAAAGGAGACATTCGTCCCCTCCCCCCAAGTAAAGGAAGCAGCCCCACAATGGGGTTACTCTCTTTAGCGGTGACCAAAAGTTCGGCGCTAAAGTAAGGGCACTCATGTAGAGCGTGCAGCCCTCCACGAGTGCCTTGGATCCTGCAGAGCTCAGTTCTGCAGATCTGCCTCTCTCCCTCTCCCCAACACGCCCCCCGCCTGCCTCCTGGCACGCCTCCCCCCTCCTGGGAACGACTCCCCCACACCCCCAGCCCTGCCCCCACCTCCCGTTCCACAGCCTGGCGGTCCGGGAGACTGCGGAGCTGCGGAACCCGAGCAACTGCCACGCACTCGCCCAGCGCCGGCCGGCACGTTTGCAACTGCAGAGCCATGTTGCGGAACTCAGGAGTGGGGTCTGAGACTGGTGTTGAAAGGCTAGAGTGCAGTCCTTTCACAGTGTGACTTCTGCTGTGACTGGGTGGTTAGAGTGCATGACTGACTGGTTTGGGATTCTGGACCTGCCTCCATCTCTTCTTTGTTGACTTGTGCAGCTTAGTGCTGAAGCTATGTAGGGTTAGAGTGGTTTTCATTGTCAATCTGCACAATATTTTTCTTAGTCTTTAGCCATGCACAAGAGACTTCATAAGTCATAAGAACAGCCCCACTGATCAGGCCATAGGCCCATCTAGTCCAGTTTCCTGTATCTCAGGGGCAAGGTTCTCAAGTACCCCTCCAAGTGTTCACTACTCCTCTTTCCACATCGTCTTCTGATAAGGTAGCCTCCACATCTGTACCTTCTGTAGCCTTAAGCACCCAAGCATTGCCTATTCTTGAACTGGACATGGCTTTCCTCTGTGAGTCAATCCCTGGAGGTTTTTATACTCTGGTTGAAACCTGCTGCTGTGTAGGATGTGTTTGGGTGGGTGGGTGGGGGGTAGTCCATTATGGTAGGTCAGTTAGGGCCAGAAGGAGAGTAAATCACATAAGAACATAAGAACATAAGAACAGCCCCACTGGATCAGGCCATAGGCCCATCTAGTCCAGCTTCCTGTATCTCACAGCGGCCCACCAAATGCCCCAGGGAGCACACCAGATAACAAGAGACCTCGTCCTGGTGCTCTCCCCTACATCTGGCATTCTGACTTAACCCATTCCTAAAATCAGGAGGTTGCGCATACACATCATGGCTTGTACCCCATAATGGATTTTTCCTCCAGAAACTTGTCCAATCCCCTTTTAAAGGCGTCTAGGCTAGACGCCAGCACCACATCCTGTGGCAAGGAGTTCCACAGACTGACCACGCGCTGAGTAAAGAAATATTTTCTTTTGTCTGTCCTAACCCGCCCAACACTCAATTTTAGTGGATGTCCCCTGGTTCTGGTATTATGTGAGAGTGTAAAGAGCATCTCCCTATCCACTCTGTCCATCCCCTGCATAATTTTGTATGTCTCAATCATGTCCCCCCTCAAGCGTCTCTTTTCTAGGCTGAAGAGGCCCAAACGCCGTAGCCTTTCCTCATAAGGAAGGTGCCCCAGCCCCGTAATCAGCTTAGTCGCTCTCACAAATTAAGGAAGATGGAGCAGTGGAAGGTGGAGTGGTGATTGCACATCCTTGCATAAAGCACTTGCAGCCTACTCTGTTTTGAAGTTGTTCAATGTATTTTTCTGATATTGCAGCAGATCTGTTACTTCCAGACTTGCAGCAGACATAGTGAGAGCTTTTAGGGCAGGGGTGTCAAACTCATTTCATACAGAGGGCCGAATAGCATTCATCATGCCTGTTGAGGGTCGGAAGTGATGTCATTAGGCAGGAAGTGATGTCATTAAACAGATCATGACCAAAAATAAATGGTTTTTCTCACTTAGGAACTCATTAGCTGCAAATGACAGAAGAGAAAACATGCAAATCTTGATTTTATTTCAAGATATGGGACAGCCCAATTTTTATGTGGACTGCCTTTTCAGCAGTAACACCTAAGCACTACTCAACAGCTGAGGGCTGGATAAAAAGCTTTCACGGGCTGCATCTGGCCCCCAGGCCTTATGTTTGACACCCCTCTTTTAGGGCTTTGTGGGACAATGAGAAGCTAATCTCCAGGCTAGGCCCCCCCCCCATGTGGTATGGTGCCAGGGTGTAAGAGTAGAGATTTTAGTGTGCACCCTGAGATAATCAAGGTCAGAGGGGAGGATCAGTACCAATTCCTAAATGATGCCTGCTCAGGGACACTGGCAAAGCCAATCTCAAATGCTTTCTGACCTGGAGAGGTGGTACAGTCCAACTTCTTCAACTTCTTGAGGTTGATGTTGATAAACTCAGGCTGTGAATTGGTGACTTAAAGTCAGGATGGAAATGCCTGATTAAGAAAGAGGAAATTATTTGGCCTTGTTAGGTTAGAAGTCTGTGCTAAAGAGGGAAGGGTTTAAGGCAGGACGCAGTGCTGATTTATTGAACTGCATGATTGGATTATTAATAAATATTACTTATTTACTGCAGTATTACTCCAAACCACTTGTCTTGCATGTTTATTGGGGGTGTAAGGGCAAGAGTTATATACTTCATATCATAACTGACCTAATATTTTATTATAGGTTTATTAAAGGATATTTAGGGGCCTACTTTTCAGCATGAGTATTGTTTCATGTTCAATTAGGGTTAGTCATAATCCCTTTTGTTTACAACTCTTTTCAATTATGGTTACAATGTTGTAGTGTAATAATGAGATACAGAAGTTTCAGTTTTGCTGATGGCATATTTTATCCTCAAACAAAACCTATTTTGTTTTCATCTAAAGTAGCTAAAAAAGCAGACAAAGCAAACCATTTCAAAGAAAAAAACAATATTGTTGATGCACAACATTATTTATGCACTTCCTGAAGAGACATCACAGATATAACTAGAGATGGGCAACTTCCTCCTGGTACGTTGGAATGACTCTGAAATAAGTCTCGCCCCCTCAAAAAAATGAGAAATAGCTCAGTTTATTTTCTGAGGCAATTTGACTATGGAACTTACCAGGGATGTGAACGTCCACCATGGCTTGACTCGACTCGAGTCGCTGAGTCACCACTCCCATGACTCAACTTGAAAAAGAGTCCTAACAGGGTCACTTTCCGACTCCCCAAGTCATAAGAACATAAGAACAGCCCCATCTAGTCCAGCTTCCTGTATCTCACAGCGGCCCACCAAATGCCCCAGGGAGCACACCAGATAACAAGAGACCTGCATCCTGGTGCCCTCCCTTGCATCTGGCATTCTGACATAGCCCATTTCTAAAATCAGGAGGATGCACATACACATCATGACTTGTAACCCGTGATGGATTTTTCCTCCAGAAATTTGTCCAATCCCCTTTTAAAGGCATCTAGGCCCAATGCCATCACCACATCCTGTGGCAAAGAGTTCCACAGATTAACTACACAGTCAGTCACCCTTTAGTGACTCAATACTACTCAAGTCGAATTGCCCCCCCCCTTTAAAAAGTCCACCATGGCTCAGCAGAAACAACAGGGATGCTGCTGGGTGTCTGTGTCTGTGTGGTTCACTTTAAACGCTCCCCTGATGACCCTGCCCATAATAATAATAATAATAATAATAATAATAATAATAATAATAATAATAATAATAATAACTTTATTTTTATCCCGACTTTCTCCCCAAAGGGACTCAAGGCGGCTTACAACATATTAAAAACATAATTTAAAAACAAATAAAAACATATTAACACATCATAAAAAACAGCAGTCAAAGTAAAAATAGGTAAAAAGAGCATAGAGCAGCAGCAAGTCATAAAAGAATCAGGCCTGTAAAAAATATTAAAAGATGTTAAAAAGATGTTAAAAGGCCGAGAACTCAGAAGGCCTGTTTAAACAGAAGGGTCTTCAGGCCTCGCCGAAAGGACTCAAGACAGGGAGCCATTCTTAAGTCAGGGGGAAGGGAGTTCCATAGCGTTGGTGCCACTACTGAGAAGGCCCTATTTCTTGCAGCCGCCCCATGTACCTCCCTAGGCAGCGGCACTTGTAAAAAGGCCTTCTCTGATGACCTAAGAGGACGAGCCGGATTGTACGGGAGCAGGCGATCTCTAAGATACCCTGGTCCAGAGCAGTATAGGGCTTTAAAGGTCAATACCAGCACCTTGATTTGGGCCTGGAAACGAATGGGCAGCCAATGCAGCCGCTGGAGAAGCGGACTGACAGAGTCGAACCGCCTACCTCCAGTAACCACACGGGCCACTGCATTCTGCACTAGTTGCAGTTTCCGAACCATCTTCAAGGGCAGCCCCACATAGAGCGCGTTACAGTAATCTAATCTCGATGTCACAGAGGCATGGATCACCGTGGCCAGGTCTGCACGATCCAAGTACGGCCGCAGCTGGCGCACCAGCCGAAGCTGAGCGAAGGCCCCCCTAGCCACAGCCACCACCTGGGAATCCAGGAGCAGCTGCGAGTCCAGGTGGACCCCTAAGCTGCGGACCTGCTCCTTCAGAGGGAGTGCAACCCCATTCAGCGCAAGCCGATAGTCCAGCACCTGCATCGAGGATTTCCGAACCAGGAGAGCCTCTGTCTTATCCGGATTTAATTTCAGCTTGTTAGCCCCCATCCAGATCCTCACTGCCTCCAGACAGCGCTCCAGACCCTCAACCGCCACCCTGGAGTCTGGAGGAAAGGAGAGATAGAGCTGGGTGTCATCGGCATATTGATGGCACCCCACTCCAAACCCCCGGATGACCTCTCCCAGCGGTTTCATGTAGATATTAAATAGCATGGGGGACAGAATTGAGCCCTGTGGCACCCCGCATCTCAAGGGCCAGGGTGTCGAACAGGCATCCCCCAGCACCACCATCTGGGACCGACCCTCCAAGTAGGAGCAGAACCACCGCAAAACAGTGCCTCCAGCTCCCAACTTGGCCAATCGGCCCAGAAGGATACCATGGTCGATGGTATCGAAAGCCGCTGAGAGGTCCAGCAGGACCAACAGGGACGCACTCTCCCTGTCCAGTCCCCGGCGTAGGTCATCCACCAAGGTGACCAAGGCGGTTTCTGTCCCAAAGCCCGGCCTGAAGCCAGATTGAAAAGGATCCAGATAATCCGCTTCATCCAAGACCCTCTGGAGTTGGGACGCCACCACCCGCTCAATTACCTTGCCCAGAAGGTAATTGGATGTTGGATGTTGGAGACTGGCCGGTAGTTATCCAACACAGTGGAATCCAGGGAGGGCTTCTTCAGGAGGGGGCAAACCACTGCCCGTTTCAAAGTGAGTGGTAATGTCCCCTCCATCAAGGAAGAGTTGACCACCCTCCCTGTCCACTCAGCCAGCCCACCCCGGGCAGCTCTTATCAGCCAAGCTGGGCAAGAGTCTTTTTCAGAGTCTTCCACACGTGTGACTCAGAAAAAAACATACTCGAGTCTGATCAGTGACTCAGGTTCCCAACCCTGGAACTAACCCATCCTTATTGAGCCAGAGAAGAACTCAGGGCAAAATGGTTGTCTGAAAGCCACTTATAGTTGTGATTTCCCAGTTTATGCATTATTTCTGTTCATTTGAATGGGGAGGGATTACGTGCTGTACTTTTGGTCAAAAAGCATATTGTGAGAGTTGACCATGAGATCAGCTGACTAATTAAAATCCTGAAGTCAATTGCATAATACAGTGGTCTTCAAGCTTTTTCATGCCACAAATAAAAAAAATAAAGAAATAAAGTATGAGGCTGGGGACCCACTGTCAATCTCACCCCACTCCCAGGACCCAATCTGCCCACCCCTTTCCCATTATCCCTTGCGACTTCACAGTAACCCTGTAAGGTAGCAGCCTAACACTGGTTAGGCTTCTGAAGTAGCTACTTAAGCTAAAGAATACCTCACATGTGCGGGACCAAATGAAATGTTTCATGGAACATTCTGTCCTAAGACAACATAGTGTTGGCTGCATTTTGAACAGATGATAATCCCGAATAGGCTTCTGCTGCCAGGCACGAATTTGTTAACTTGGCATTTCCCAAACTGTGGGTTGGAACCCACCGATGGGTTGCAAGCCCATGTGTGGTGGGTCACAATCCCATGTTACCTTGACCTGATGCAATGCTACTGGTGGTGGAGGAATGCTTTCAGGCGGCCCACATTAATTTGACTCATTCAGGGGTGGGGCTAAAGTAAATTTTCCCTGAAGAACACAATTTATTACCAAAGAAGCACTGACAAGGTTAAATACTCATTATTTCAGGAACCTATGGAGAATTCCTCTCCCAACCATTGCCCAGGTGTCAACTGAAACATCTGTAGGGTGTTTCACAAGTTTCTGCACTAGGGGTGTAGGAAAGAAGAAGGAATTGTGAAATGAAGGGTCTTGATAGTTATTTGTATCGGTGTCATGCAGCAGTAAATGTGTAAATATTCACAGCAGCTACCAGGACAGAAAGTTGACTTTTCTATCAGCACCAGACTAGGATCCCCCAGCTGGACAAGCTGAGTCTTCTTGTTAACACTACAATGAGGCACGGTGACCCCAGATTGTAACCCACATGTAAAGGCCACTGGAGCAACACATAAGCATAGTGGAAAAAAAGTATGGTTGGTGTTTAGAAAGAATCATTTTGCAAGTTTGAAGCACAGAGTAATAGTAAAAGCAGCTTGATTTTATTAAAGGCAATAAGGTTAGTCTGACTGAGGCTGGAACTTTGGGGCCTCAAAGGCTGTGTTAGACACGTTGGAATTTAGCCTAGAAGTACCAGGCTGGAGATGTACGCCTTGATAGAAAACACACCTGTGTTCACCAAGAAAACGTAACTATTCTCTTATGCTTTAGGAGCAAAAGTATACATATGGAGACCAAGTAACCTTTAATACCAAACCAAAGTATGTACCCAAAGTAAAAGGTCACAATAGTTATATAGAATTAAGACATAGAAGTCAAATTGTTTGATTTTAGTGAAACTGTTAAAGGAAGTTTAAACATCTTTGCTTCGCAGAGGTTTGAAAAGGGCCTGTAATGTCCATGGTGGGCAGAGACTCCACCCGTTGGGGTGTGCCCGAGCGCAGGGGGCTTACCTTGTCGATGAGAGTTGGTCGTCGGCGGAAAAAAGGACGGGAGGCAGACACAGCTGTTTTGCGCAGACGGTTTACTTGTGTCAGCCGCTTGACATTCATGGGGCCTGTTATGGCACAGGCCCCTTTGCTTTACGTAGACTCGTGCTGTCAGTGCATGATAGGCTCGTTCCCCGTTCCTCCCTGACCCCTTGAGGATTCGGGCAGAGCTCTCCGGCTGGTGCCTGTTGGCCTGGGGTATGGGTTCCCGACGGCCGCCGTGTTGTTGTCCGGAGTCAGCTTAGCTGGTACCTCTGGGCTTGCCCCCCAATCAGCCGGCCTCCAGTGGAGGTAGTTGGCTCCAAGTCCTCGGGTCTGTACCTTCGCTCCTCCTGACGTCCCACCCAGGGCCTGGGTGAGTCTAGGATCGGGGAGCTCCCAGCCGCCAGCCCCTCTCTCCAGGGTTGAGGTAAGCAAAGTTCCCTTCGGGGCCTGGATCGTCTGCATAAGGTTGGGGTTGCTCCCCTCTCTGGCCTTCCCCTCGATCCTGCTCCCACCTGGAGAGGAGTGACCTCTCCCTAGGCTGCCCAGCCTCCTTACGAGGCCAGTCTCTGGCTGAGCCAGCCCCACCACTTCTGGCCACGTAGCTGCTTGTTGCTCCCAGGAGGCACTAGGCCCTACTCCCAGGGAGGTGTCCTGCCTGGGATCCCAGTCCTGATGGTGCTTAGGTCTTACTCCCGACGAGGCCCCTACTCCTGAGGAGTTCCCGGCCACCTGGGCTGGGCCCGGGTGACAAGGCCCCACAGTGCTGTACTAAACCCAGGAGAAGAAATGCAGAAGAGATAAGATAGGTGGCTCAAGCAAAGCCATCCTAATTAGGATGAGTCTGAAGGAGATGCATGCCAAGAAATGGGTCTGAAGTTCTGCCAAAGATGAGGTCTTCACACCTGGGTTTAAGTGTTTATTTAAAAAGTGTAAACTGTTAAAAGTGTTCTCTTTTAACGAAGGGACATGTCAAAGTGATTCTTAATTGAAATGAATGATGGGATTGAGAACAAGTACTGGGCAAATGGAATTATAGCATACCCTGCTGGTTTCTGAAAACTTTTGGATTTTGTGTAATTTCGGCTAAGTTTTAAGGTGAAACCCCACCTGTATGTAGATCAGAGCCAATCAGTGGTTTTGCCCACTTATTGCCCACCTATTTTCTATCTTCTATGTAAATGGTATCTTATCTATATCCTATTAGGAATTAGCCCCATTTGTGATGTCAAATTTTCATGGCATGAAATTTCATGAATGAGAAATTTTCATGAATGAGAAATCTAGATATTCAGACAAAGGGCCAAGAGTCGTATAAGAGTTCTGGACACAGTCAAAACTGGGTCCGTGCTTTGGACATGAGTCCCGTGGACCAATTGCATACAATTCAACTAAAAGCCTGTGAACCTTCATCCCTGTGTACCGAGTTGTTCTTGAGTTGCTGCTTATCAGCCTTGCAACACCACAGCTATAACATTGTCTCCCCGGAAGGTGGTAAGATGAAACAAGTTGAGATGAGTATATTGAAGTGAGAGGAAGTGAATGGGTGTTGCTAAATTAAAGGAGTTAGCAATTTCAGCGAGAACAGTGCTTCAGAAACTTTTTAGCGCCACGACCCACCTGATGCTCTGTAGTGGCTCACAATGCAATGCTCAAAATCTTCCCCCGAAAGCCTAACTTGGAGTCTCCAGAGTCGTCTTCTGGGTTGTGCCAGTCCACAACCCACTCCTTTGGCCTGTGCAGACCCCACAATGCTTTCTGGACATAACAGAAAATCATAGAAACAAACCAGAAGTAAAAAGGAAGTAGCTACTAGTTATGTCTGGGAGACATTATAAGGCCTGAAGAGGCCAAGGGAATGTACTTGGTCTGGCATGACCCAGAAGTAGCCTCTGGAGACTCTTAAGTAAGGTTTTTGGGGGCAGATTTGAGCATTGCATTGTGACCCACCATACATCAGGTTGAGATCCATCAGTGGGTCACAACCCACAGTTTTGGAAATGCTGAGCTAGAACGAGAACTTGAAGCCCAATCCTGTGCTTGTCTACTTAGAAGTAAGTTCCAATGTGTTCAGTTGTTACTCCTGGCAAAGTACGTGTAGGATTACAGCCTTTGAACCATGACTTTAGGATTCATTGGACACACCACTGAAGTGAATAGAAAAACACCTCATGATCTTAATGGAGCTGAATTGGCCCCTCTGATGCACTCTCCATTTTCTCGTCCACTGTGTTTATTTTACAAGCTGTCCATTGTATATAATTTAGTATTGCTGTTGTAATGCCCCGTGCCTTTTTGCTATGAATTTCATTCTGGTTAATATTTCTACAATTCAGATGGGTATATTTGGGGAAAAACCTTAGTCTTTGGTAACTTCACACACATTTTGTTACTTATGTGTTACCTGCTTTCATGCAAAATATCACCTCTGATTAATGAAAATCCTATAGAGACTTTGTGGCTAGGATCTGCAGTAATTGGAATCCACACTGGTATCTTCCAGTCAGGCTACAAAAGGCCAATAAATTCCCACTTAGTGGGTTACTTGTTAAATTTAGTGCACTACATTGAGGGGAATGAATAAAAGCAGTGGGCCGTTACTGTCTGGTTGGCAAAGAGGAGTAAGAGCAGCCAGACTCCCCTGAGGCCCCAAAGAGGCTTAAAACTGTGACAGACCAAATCAAGGGAGTCCCTAAGCACCACAGTTCAGCTTGTCTCCCTTAATTTCCTCTTTTACCAGGACTTCAGTGGAACGGAGGGAGGTGAGGTAATGTTCTGCATTTAAAAAAAACACAGCACACGAATAGCAATAGCCCCAGCCATATGATTTCTCAAAGCCAAGTCTGTTTCAAGGTAATGCACGTACGTCAGTATACTAATCATTAAGCCCATTTGATAGAAATGTATATGACATATGCAGTTTATGTAGTCCATTCAGCCTATTGTTTAATAAAACCCATGCACACATCTCTCTCTCTCTCTCTCTCTCTCTCTCTCTGTCTATCACACATACACAGAGGGAGAGAAAGAGATGTAGCTTATGAAAGTGTAGCCTGGTGCTGAGTACAAAATGATGCCCTGAAAGTTATGTCATTTCTGGAAGTGACGTCACACCCAGACTTTTTAAAAAGTGAAAAATGGGGCAGTGGCATAGCTAAGGCATCTGCTACCCACAGTCAAAGAATATTTTGTAGCACCCCCCCCCCCAGTGAAATCAAATTTAATTTGTTAAGTAAATAAATATATAAAAAGTTTTCTGCTTAATTGGCCATAACCTTTGATAAAATACATATATTCCAGCATGGTTTGTTTCATTGCATTCAGCATTAAATTACCATTCCAATGATATGTAATATGATTGCATTATTAATACATACGAAGGTTTTCATAATGAAAACCTTTTCTGGCTAATTGGCCATAACTTTTGATAGAATACAGATATTCCAACAGGTTTGTTTCATTGCATTCAGCATTAAATTACTTTTTCAATGAAATATAACATGATGGTATTATTCGTACATACCAGGATTTTTGCAATTTTGGTCACTAGTGTCAAGTTCAGCTTGTTGCTGCCTTAAAGTTGTTGCTTGGTGCAGTTACCACTCTCTGCACCCCCTTAACTATGCCATCACAGGGAGGGGGAAGCTGGTGTAGCTTAGTGACTAAGAAACTGAGCTGGGTCTTATATATCTGGTTCTAATCTTGCCTCAGCCAGGGACTCACTAGATGGCCTACAGGGAGTGAGTTCCTCTTAATCTCAACAGCTCAGTGTCAATAAGCGTAAAGTGATTGACCATGGGGCAAAAAATTCAACTTCACATATACACTGATGAAGTCTGAGCAGTTGGTGATGAACCAGGTGAGAAATCTGGGGTTGAGGTGGACAGCTGAATGAAAATGCCAACCAAGTGTGCAGCAATGGTGAAGAAATCTCATGCTAGGCATCATTAGGAAGGGGACTGAGAATAAGAATGATCTTATTATCAGGCCCCTGTACAAATCTACGGTGTGGCCGCATTAGAAAAACGGTGTATAGTTCTAGTTGCCACTTCTCATGAAGGCTACTACAGAACAGAAAAAGTTCAAAAGAGAGTCACCAGGTTCAGCTGCAGTATGCCCCAAAGACCAGTTGCAGGGGAGCAATAGTGGGAGAGAACGCAAACTAAAACACAAGGCAGTACCCCCCCCCCAAGAATGAAATAAAGGAATAACAGTAGACCAGAATTCTACATTTTAACTGTAAATATATCAAAATCTCACACAGATATTGTATTAATATTCACATACCACATCTAGTCAGTTACATGACATAAGCACATAGGAAAAGCTGAGCTGGTCAGACCAAAAACCCATTTAGTACAGCATCCTGTTTCCCATAGTGGCTCACAAGCTGTCCCTAGGAACCATGCTTTTCCTTCTCCTGCCCTGAAAATAGATGCAGGGCTTAGACTGATATTCAGACTTGAAACACAAAATTGTGTTCCAAGCAATTGTGTACCAAATTTGTTGTGAAATTCAATTTTCAAGGCTGCAACCTAAACCCACTAAGGGCGCAATCCTAACCTCTTATGTCAGTGCTTTCCAGCACTGGCATAGTGGTGCCAATGGGACGTGTGCCACATCCTGCAGTTGGGTGTCACTCATAGAGACCTCCTCAAAGTAAGGGGATGTTTGTTCCCTTACCTCAGAGCTGCATTGCCCTTATGTCAGTGCTGGAAAGCACTGACAGAAGGGGTTAGAATTGCGCCCTTACTTGGGAGTAAAGACTTGGGTAGGAGGTCTGGTCTAGAGGGTAGAGCCTCCATTTGCCTGAAGATTAAGATCCACAAGGTCACCAGTTCGAGGCCACCGGCACCGTGCAACCTTGAAGCAGCTGGCAAGCTGCAGCTGAGCTGTTCCATCTGCTCGGAGCGTGGGAGGATGGAGGCCAGAATGTTAAACCAGATCGGAGTGTAACACCTTGAATGTAGTGGTTCTTGAAAGAAAGAACCTTCTTTCAATTTGTAAAAATCCCTGCGTGGATTTAATAAGCCTGCCTATGTAAACCGCCTTGAATAAAGTCTTGAATAAAGACCAAGAAAGGCGGTATATAAATACTGTATATTATTATTATTATTATTATTATTATTATTATTATTATTATTATTATTATTATTATTATTGTATTTGATTTCTGAATAAAGACACAGAAGATATTTAACTATATTGAGCTATAACAGTTCAATCCTGTTCCCCACAATTGACAATGACACAGCTGTGCTAATGGAGTGCACGCTGCAGCCAATGGTGGGGGGGGGGCCAGGGACAGGAAGACCAACCAGTGATACGTAAAACATTTTTAATTACCCCCAGGTAGGTCTCCTGGTGTCATATGGGTCTCCTTGAACCCATGCCAGCTATTTAGCTAGAGTAAGTCCAAGGAGAGAAAGAGGGTGGGCAAGCTGAAAAATGGGGAATAGGACCTGCCACTGAGATCCACCCCCTCTTCCCATACTTGCTTTCCCCCTTCCCATTCCACCCCACACCACCCCAGAATGCCCCCAAGCCTCCCCCTCCCTGCCTCTACCACCAACTTACTGTCATCAACGGGACTTCCTGGAGCTGATGGTGCGTGTGCTGTACCTCTGGCCATTTGCAGCACATCAGTGGCCTGGTTTTCATGCTACCACAGTCTTATGCTGCTGGAACATGAAGATTGGGCAATAAATTTATGGATACCAATTTGCAAATAGCTTTGCAGATGAAATGCTTAACAAAAATATCATCGTTGCTCGTTTCCGCCACTGAAGATAAGTTTACTGATAGTACATGTCGGAATTCATAGCAGGTCCAGTGTAACCCATATGAGATATACTGGGTAGTCAACAAGACCTCAGTTGCACACCAGTTTGAGGCATGAGGTTAGGAACATGACATTTCCAAAGGGAGAAATAGCAAAACTGGGCAATTCTTACTGCCAGTGGTTGGTGCAGTTGATGCCTTTTCTCTGTGGTAATGTGGGATAGGAGATGGGATATTGGTCAGAACGATGATTCATGAATTGGACATCTCATTTAAGTAGTACAAATTGAAACATGATCATTAGAAAAATATGTGTTTATGTTCCAAATGCCCTGTCCCTCCAGAAAGTATTAACTTCATGGACTCCAGTCCCATTAAATATGTCAGGGTATAATCCTAACCAACTTTCCAGCACTGGCATATCTGTGCCAGTGGGGCATATGCTGCATCTTGCAGTCGGGGGGGTAGTCATGCAGACCTCCTCAAGGTAGGGCAGTGTTTGTTCCCTTACCTTGGAGTCGCATTGCCCATATGTCAGTGCTGGAAAATTAGTTAGGATTGTGGCCTTACTCTCATGCACTCTCAGGATGAATTCAGGAAATAATTTTATTTAGGGCATGCAAGCTTGTAGGAACTTGCCAGCTGCTAAGAGGAAACAGGCTTGTGCCATCTGAGTTTGTGGTCAAAATAAGGACAGGAGGAAGCCAGGGCAATGTCAACCTGCCACAAAGTCTTCAAGCTTTCATGGAGAAAAAGTCCATCACAGGTTACAAGCCCTGATGGGTATGTGCCATCGCCTAATTTTAGAAGTAGGCTACCTCAGAATGCCAGATGCAAAGGAGGGCACCAAGATGCAGGTCTCTTGTTGTCTTATGTGATCCCTGAAACATCTGGTGGGCCACTGTGAGATAAAGGAAGCTGGGCTAGATGGGCCTTTGACCTACTCCAGAGGGCTCTTCTTGTTCTTAAGCTGGCAGTGAAGCTAGGATGCTGCTTCATACCTGGGCAGTAGCATAGCTACAGAGGGGCAGCACAGTAAGTATTGCAGGTGCTGCAACGCACCATGTAAGCGGCCCCTCCCACTAACCATCAGAGCCATTCTGGGTAGTGATGGCAAGGCCTGCAATACTTACTGCATCACCCTCCCCTGTAGTTACACTACTGTACCTGGGACATGTGAAATTTGCTCTAACACTGAACTGTGGCCCTTCCCCAATTATAACCCTTTTCCACAGGAGTTTTGTGAGAGCTTTTGGAGAAAAACAGAAATTTTGTGGCATCTCAGTTGGACTTCTGTTTGATTATCAGTATTGACATCTCACAATAGACAAATGAATCTGCTGTAGCCCTTTATCAATACAACAGGTAAATGTGGTCATAGCATAGGGTTCGGCACCTCAGTAAATACTGCCAAGCATTTCTAAATTCAGGGTTCGAGATGAAACTGTGAAACAAACGGGAACCAACCAACACTGAAATCTGCTCAGAACTGAAACACTGCTTAAAATGGCACCAACATGTGTAAATCAGTACAAAATTTGGTATGTAGTTTTGGTTCAGCTAAATATAACAAGTCACAAAGCACTGTTTTCTGAATAAAGCTATTCTTTTGCCTAAATCCTTAAGGTTTTGTCATTGCATTTTTATCAGTGTTGGGTGCAGTGAGAGCTCCCTCTCCTGTTTTTATTGGCTTTGACACTTTGTGAGGGTTCCTTGTAAAGAAATTAGCCCTTCTGGATTTTTCCCCCCTTTATGAAGAGCAGACAGCGCCATTGCAATGGAAGTCTTGACCACAGCTGAATAGTCTGCAGGAATGAGCACAATCCTGGTTGATTTGCAGTTCCTAGGTACAAGACAGAAGGCAGTATGTAATGAATGAAATAACAGGAGTTCTAAATTCCTATCTAACTGCATTTTTAGGAGCAGCAGGTTCATATCTGAAACTAAATTTTGAACTTTATTTTTTTTGAAAAAACATATTTACAGCTTTAAGTAGGCTCTGGAAAGTGTAAACATTTAAAGTAAAGCATGACCCCATCTGTAAAATGAGTTCTAGACAGAAAAAATAGGTGGGTCCATGATGTCAAGGCAGGTGTGAGTGTACTGATTGGCCTTTATGAAATAGCCATAGATTTGATGTTGGCTATGAAAGTCTTATAGAAAAATGTAAAAAAAAGCAAAAAACAAAAGAAAAAAGAGAGCCTTGGATTCAAGGCTGGCCCAAATTCAGGGCTGATTCAAAGAGGAAATCCAGAAGTCCATCTTCCTTGGATCAAAAATTGTCCATGCTGGCAATTCTACACCTGAAATTAAATGCAGGATAATTTTAAGTTGCACTGCAATGGTCAGCGTGAAAGAGATCTGGAAAAGCAAAGGTATTGCCCTAAACACAAAAGGTAGAATAGAACAATAATCTTCCCTCGAATGATGTATGGGTGTGAGAGTTGGACAATAAGAATGACTGATTGAAGAAGAATTGACACATTTGAATTGTGGTGCTGGTGAAAATTGTTACGAATACCATGGACAGCCAGAGTAACCAATAGAGAAGTGCTGGACTGTATAAAACAAGATACATCACTAAAAGCCAAAATTGTAAGACTATGGCTGATTTGCTTTGGTCATGTCATATGTTCAAGCTCACTAGAGAAGTCAATGATGCTAGGAATTGTTAGTGAAACAAGAAAAAGGGGCAGACAAAGAATACGTTGGCTCAGTACCTTCAAAACAGATACAAAGATGAACATCCAACAACTAAAAGAAGCTGCTTGACAGGGCAGCATGGAGAGCTTTTGCCTATAAAGTTGCCAAGAGGCAAACACTACTGAATGGATAAATCTACCTACCTTTCCATGAAGTGACCTGAAATAGTCAAGCAGCGTGGCAAAGTTAAAGTTACCAGGAGTGCAGCATGCAGCCTCCGTCCTCTGGCCACTCCTGCTGCGAATTAAGAGGAGCGTTGCATGCTGGGTCTCATCTACATTTACAACAGGAATGGCACATGGTAGGGAGGCTGTGCACTGTGCTCCTGGGAAGTTAAGGGGAGAGGGTAGGGTGCCCCACCCTTTCTCTTCCCCATCCACCAGAGCATGCTCACTTGCTCATCTTCTCATTACAGGAAGACATGCGGTGAGCAAGCGGTGTCCAGATGACTGTGTGGGACCCTCCCTCTGTGCTCACTCTCTCATCTGCCTGCCCACTTGCTTGCTCACAGTCCCCCTTCTACTGTGGAGAGACATTTGTGCGGAGGCAGCAAAACTAAGGAAAGCAGTAGTGTACCTAGGGGGTGCAATGGGGGCAAATGCCCCAGGCACCACTCCTTTAGGGGCGCCACCACCAGCCTCCCCCCATTTATTCCCCCTCCTCCTGATGAAGAAGCGGGTGGGGCAGAATTGTGCCCAGAGTGGCTGCAAGCTGCAATTCAGGGACATTCTGGGCCACCTCCTTCCTCTCCTTCTTTACAGGAGGAGAGGGGTGACTGAGAGCAGCAGCATGCCAGAAGTCTTAACTCCTGGTGTGCTGCTGTTCTAGGCCGTCCCCCTCCTTTTCTCCAATAAAGGAGGAAAGAGGTGTCCCAGAATGCCACAAAATTGCAGCTGAAGTGGCTGCAACCCCCAGCCACTCTGGGTGCTATTCCTCTCCTGGTGGTCTAGAACGGCAGCATGCTGAGAGTCACAACTCCTAGCGCACTGCTGCTTTAGGCTGCCCTCTCCTCTTATAAAGGAGGAGAGGAAAGAGGTGTCCTAGAGTGGCAATGCATTGGGAGTTGCGACTCCTAGAGCATGGCCGCTCTAGGCTACCTCTTTTCTCTCCTCCCATAAAGGCCATATGGCCCATACTGTATCTGACCAGAAGTCTCCTCAGGGCAACAGAACATTTGTTCTATACTTGTGAGATGGGGTAAGGGAATCCCCAGTCTGCCCAATCCCCAGCCTGCCCAATGGAGCTACTCAGTTTGGTACCAGTTAAATTGCTGGTGCAAGTTTAAGTAGCCCCATGTAGGGTTTTCAAGCACAGGGTGCAGGTTTCAATATGGTGGAGGCCTCCTCTACTATCCCAACCCCTCAGGGGCCTGAACCACCCCCTCCATGTCCTCGCCCACCCTGAAACACCTTCCCCCCTCTTTGTTCTGCCCTCTCCCACCCCTACACTGCCTGGTGCAGAACTCACCTGCCCCCATGACTGTTCTGCTGGATTCAGCACCATTGAAACGAACAGGCCTTTCTGCTGGCATTCCTTGCTCATAAAAGTGTTTAATGGTATATTTTTGCTGGCTAGCGCTGGCACAGCAGTTAGGATTGGGTTGTAAATCAAAGATGCAGCTCTGGTGTTATAAATATTCATTAAAAAATTTCAAAATGAATCATTGTCCTTGAACTTATTACAAAACTGAGATGGAACAAAAGGTTGTCAAGCTGACTATGTTTTTTTACCATGTATAAGGGCCAAATGGTGTACCTGGCTGTTGTATAACTCATGTGGTTTTATCTTTGATTATCTTTTGTCTTTCCACATTATTGTCTTTCCACATTATTGTATTCCCCCCAATAATGTTATATATGAACAGCCTTATTGGTTCATGCTATTGATCTATCTACCACAATATCTTATCCCTAGGAGTAGGGTTGCAAGAGACCTCCAATGTCATTAATCATTTTCAGCTAGCTGTTTAGGGAAAGAAATTCACTGTAGTATGGATCAAGATAGCAGTGAAGGATAAGAAGAAAACCACTAACTTTGGCCTTTAATAGGTTTTTGTTTAACCACCCAGACCTGCATAGGCATGTCAATACTTTTGTAGCATTTGAGAGGCTGTAGCTGGATGCTGTATCATACCCATTTTCATGCTAGTTTCAGGCTTGGCAAGGTTCAAATAAGAGCAGCTAAAATGATCACAAGGTTTAAGAAATTTTCTTCCTGGTAAAGAAACCAGCGTTTTATAAAATATTGGCTCGAATCGAGTAGAAAACCAAACCAATGGAATCTAATAGGATTTCTAATGCTGAAAATAATTATTACAGCACTATAAAATATAGTGCTATAAAATATATTAGGAAAGAACAAAAACATATTAGGAAAGACCAATGGCAGAAAACTGAATATTAACATATTTGGGTCAGATGAAAGTTTTTAACTATCAGAAATCTACAATTTTGGAACAATGTTCTGGAATAGATGTGGAAGCACAGAATCTTCAACAAAGGTATTTGGGCAAATTCACTCTCATTTTTCAGTAGTTGCAACTGGAGTCAGGCACGTCCTTGGTTTGCAGATAGCAGTTCTGTGACAACCTTCTGTTCTTCTTTGATGTCTGTTGCTTCTGAGAGACCCTATCTTCTGCTGAGGTTGTTTGGGGAGGTAATAATGTTGGCTTTCTCCCTCTCCTTGTGTTTGACATTCCTCCCAATATCTGGTGGAGCCCTGATCAATCATTCCCACATGCATTCCTGCCTAATTATCTCTGCAAAATTTAACCAAAGCCTTTTCAATAATGAGTTGAGTGCAGCCATATTAAAAGAATAAGGTCTCAGGGCTGCATCCTGGGAATGGCAGCTGTCTGAGAAAAGTCTAAGAATTAATGATACTTACATTTCAAGTGTTTGATGCCTTATCTTAGTATTGCTTACAACAGCCCTGTTAATTAAGCCAATATTATTATCATAATATTTCAAATTAAGGGGTCAGGAGCTAGCTATAAGAACAGTGATTTCTCTAAGGCCACCTACTGAATTAATGGCTGAGGTGAGATTTAAGTGAGACCTCCCAGTTTACCGATAGCTGTTTTAGTCACTGTACTTCATTAGTTCTCAGTAAAACAAATATCAAGTACTTTCTTCAGGATGGTAAATTTCTTTACACTTATGAAGGGGACCAGAAGATCCCGTTTGTAGCTGAGTTTAGAATGAGACTTCTAAGTTCAATGTATTTTCATTCTGACATATGGAACCCATTTCAAAATGGCTTTCCTCATCTCCAAAATAAACTCATTAGTAATAAAAGAATAGCTAAGAGAATCTTGGATGCCTGTTAACAATTATGGAATACAAAATGTATAGGCCCAGTGAAGCCATGATGTCTGTCTTTTGAAAATGGCTTAAGTCATCCAGACAGCATTATTCAACAATATTGATTGGATTCAAAGACATAAATGCTACAATATTTGCATCAAGGTTGGCAGCAGTATCTTAAGGCTGAGGGAATTATCTTATCCACATTCAGCATGATTGCTCACGAACCTTATGAAAATTTTTGAAAATTGTACCCCCTCCCCCTAGCCACTGTGAGATACAGGAAGCTGGACTAGATGGGCCTTTGGCCTGATCCAGCAGGGCTCTTCTTATATTCTTATGTACTTGCCTCACAGAGAAAACTATACAGATACTATTCAGTTAGGGAGAAGATAAAGTAACTGGAAAAGCAGTGTGGAAGGGTTACACAGGCCAAACATGTAACCAATTCCTTAAACGTTACACCAATCCCTGGGTATATTTGGGTGCTGATTCCAAAAATGGCATCTGTTTCGCCCTATCACGTCTAGTTTTGGAGACAAGGCATAGCCTCTTTAGTGAATGGTTCAAGCAGCTTCCTCATGAGGAAGCCTACATCATGGCTTCCTTATGAGGAAGCTGCTTGAACCATTCACTAATGAGGCTATGCTATATCTCCAAAACTAGATGTGATAGGGCAAAACGGATGCCATTTTTGGAATCAGCACCCCAAATTCATATCAAACCACCATAAAGTTTGGGGGAA
Source organism: Tiliqua scincoides (assembly GCF_035046505.1). Taxonomy (NCBI): domain Eukaryota; kingdom Metazoa; phylum Chordata; class Lepidosauria; order Squamata; family Scincidae; genus Tiliqua; species Tiliqua scincoides. The sequence continues at coordinate 53,703,958 of NC_089823.1, forward strand.
AACTTTTCTGACCCTCAATTTTATAGGCTTGTTATAGGTATCATTCACTCAGGCCAAAACCACGTGTAGAAATTGGCACGGTCGTGGGCATTTTCCATGGAATAAGCATGTTAAGAAGCCATATGCAGATGGATTTCCTTATCCCATGGGTTTGGTAATAGGGAATATCCAAGTATCCATCTGCCACTCATGACCTTCCTTATCCGTGAGTTCAGATTTTTCCATGTGGTTTATTGAATGTGTGGTTGGATCTTGACCTCCATAGGTGAGGCAGTTTCCTTGACGTCCTGTGGAGCCCTTTTTTGCCAGAGCTTCTTCTCTCACTGGTTTTGGCTTTAAAAAGCAACTGCCTCCGTCGCCTTACTTGTGGCACAAAAGCACATTGGCACAAAAGCAAATTGAGGATTTGAGCACCTTATCTTTTGCCGTTGATCAAAACACTGATCTTGCTCATGATGGAGGGAAGTGATAGTTCTGTGGCTAAAGTTACTGAGCTACTCCCCTGAGTAGCAGGACACTTTGCCATCCAAGGAGCCCTTCATGGACTGAAGAGCCGCTGAAGGCTTTTATTGACTTATGGTAGGAGGACACAGCTCTTGCCAAAAGATATCAAAACATGGACCAGTTCTGTTACCTTTTGGACAAGCTGAAGGACATGGGCTACCTGGAGGTATGTAGAAGCAAAGACAAGGGGCTGAGGAAGAACTACAAGCTGCTCAAGGAGGGCAATAGGAAGGCAAGGAGGGCAATAGCTCCAAGACAACTTTACCCTTCTTCAGTGTGCTGGACCAGTTCCTCCAACTGATCATTTTCCACATCAGTGGCACAGGGATGGTGCAGCAGAAGAGCTGGGTTGCTGCACTGTGGGATGCAGGGGAAATAAGTGAACAATGAGGAAGAAGTGGTCCATGACCTGTTGCCATCAACCCAAGCAAGTCTGCCTCCTCACTGCCAGGACAGTCCACATCAGATGAGTCCTACAGTGCCATGGGCTCTTCAATCCACCACTCTTCACTGACCTTTCCCAACCAGTGTTGGAGGATACAGGCTATCTATCCCATGTAGAGAAGATGAGGTGAACACAGGGGAGAGCTGTGGGAGAGGCCTTTTGGGCATCATATGGCAAGCATCATCAAAACCAATGTTTTGTGCTGTGGAACATGGTTGGCAGGAGTGGGGAGAGCTGTGGGGGGAGGAATGCCTTTTCTGCCCTTGGCTGGCACTGGTCGCAGCAAAGATCTGGTAGGGACCATATTATTAGCTATTCAAACATTCTCTCCTTTGCAGAGGTCAAGCAATGGAGGTCCCAGATGACCAAGGAAGAGAGGATGCAGCACCTGAGGAATCAGCAGAAGCAGCAGTGGCTGGAGTTTTCTCAGGAGCCCCTGCAAGCAAACCAAGAGATGAGTGAGAAACTTAAAGACAGCTTGAGTGGTCTCTTTGACTACTCTGTATCACATTGCCATGCGCTGCTGCAGCTTTAGCAAGTGGTTCACAAATGAAGGCTGCAGACATCTGAGTATGCAGGTGAGCGATCAAACCCACTTGTGGTGTTGGAGCCCACCACCAGATAAACATTCAATCTCAATGGACATTGTATGGTCAATATGAGGTGCATCTGGAATGCCCAATTTTCATGACACTTCCCTTCTTTGGGACATGTTCTCCACTGAGAAGTCTCCTGTTTACAGTGCTCTTGAGGGTTTGGCCAAGGGGATTTGTTTGGGAACAGAGACCTGAGGCTTTTCTTGGGCCTCCGGGTAAATGATGCAAAAAGTAGGGGGGGAAAAGCCTTGCAAAGTCACAACTTCTGCTGCTGCCATCAGACCAGGAGGTGTGCTAGCCCAATCAGATCTTCAGAAAACCAAAGATAACGACTGGACCTGTTTAAAACCTTTCAATTTCTCTAGAGAGCTATTGTGACAAAAATGTATTTGAGACCATAAAGACCTGGTTTTATTTTATTTCAGAGTCAGATGGAACTAACTATGGTGTAAACCAGTGATTTTCAACCGTGGCACACTGGTGTGCCGCAGATGGTCTACAGGTGTGCCATGGGACTTTGGGGAGGGTCATTTATTAGTAGGGCAGTTAGGGGATTTGAACTCCCCTACCAGCAGCATGGTGTGCCTTGATAATGGTCAAAAAATGGATGGTGTACTTTGACAATTTTAGCACCTTGTCAGTGTGCCATGAGATGAAAGAGGTTGAAAATAGCTGGTGTAAACACACAATTTTGCCATTAAAATGATCAAATCAACTTCCTGTGATGTACGAGAGGCTCATGGCCCAATCCTATCCAATTTTCCAGTGTCGATGCAGCTGTGCCAATGGGCGTATGGTGGGGAGACAATCACAGAGGCCTGCAATGCAGGCATTGCAATTTCCTGCAATGTCAGGAAATGCTAATGCTGGAAAGTTGGATAGGATTGGGCCCTCAGTCAACAAAACATGAAATCATGCTACAAATTCCCAGGGCTTCCAGCATTTTTTTAAAAATTAGAAATAACTGCCAATGATAAGCTGAATCAGTAAAAGATCCAGCCTCTATCAACTGTAAGTATCCTTAATTTAATTTTAAAAAATAAAATAAAGCCAACGGGCAGCCCACTCCTGAGCTGCTGGGGTGCCCAGCCTCAGCGGCACCAAGAACAGCTGCCACCGGATCCTGTGCGCCCCGGGCTACCGCAGGCGGCACCTCGGGAGAAGGGGACTTTTATCCCCTTCTCCTGGGTAAGATAAGCAGGCCCACAATGGGGCTACTCACTTTACCGCCAACCAAAAGATTGGCGGTAAAGGCATTCATGTAGGGTGCTGAGCCCTCCATGAACGCCTTGGATCCGGTGGAGCAGAGCTCCACAGACCCACCTCCCTCCCTCTCCCCGGCATGCCTCCCGCCCGCCCTCTTTCTGCCCCTGCCGGCCTCCCCCCTCCCCGGAATGCCTCCTCCCCACCCCCACTTATCATGCTATGGCTCAGCAGTCCGTGAGACCGCTGAGCTGCGGAGGCTGGGTGCCTGCCCCACACTAGCCCAGTGCTAGCCTGCACTGGCCAGTGCTGGGCTACCATGGACGGTAGCCTGGCAGTGAGGCTCACAAACGCACCTTTGTATGCCAATCACTGCGGCACCGAGCCCAGGATTGGGCTCTTAGTACATGTATTGGAACCTCCCATATGTAGCTCCAATCCATACAGAGATGATGAAAGATTTAACTTTTCAGTATCTTGGTTATTTTTCCTGAAATAAATATTCACATAACCCCAGGTTCACACATCTCTGTTAAACCTCTTTGTCATACCGATAATCCAGTCAGCAATCAACTTTCAAAGCAATGACAATTTACATTAATTTTCATGTTTAAAAAGCTTCCTAGAAAAACATTCCTAGATTTTGTTTTTCTTAGAAAAGCTGAAAACATTTATTGAGATCTGTTTTATACACTACAAAAGTGAAGCTGACATGTCCTTTTCCACTGCCTTCCAGCATCTCTCTTTCATACTTATCAGTTATAAAAAAAAAACACCCTTCTAAGGATTATCTTAATCACCAAATTGCTGATGCCTACTTTGAAGAGGACTTTCTTAGATTATTTTTCCCAATGTGTTATTTTAAGTATCTGGTGACGTCTTCACCCTTGACTTGTGCATTTTCACAATGATAAAATTCTTGGGAGATCTTGCTGAACTTCTGATTTAGTGCTGATTTCTACGACTGATGAGGGAGGTCCAACTTTTATGAGTTTCTTTCCCAAACAAATACTCCTAAGCTGTTCACACTGGTTGCAGCAAATGCAAGGCCTATGTTCAACCAGCTATATTATCAGCAGTTAACTGAATTTCAGGTTATCTGGCTTTTCATGGTGAAGAGTTTCCCATTGTTAATAGGCTTTTGAATTGTTAATTGTTAATAAGATTGTTAATAAGAATAGTTGGAGATCTTATCCCTTAAGAGTGGCATGAATTTAAAGATTATGTAATAAAGCAGCTCCTCTTACATTACTGCATTAACAGCTCAATCTTATGTGGAAGCCAATTTGAGAGTGCCAGGGTGCTGGTGTGATGTTAGATCCTATGCTCTGTCTTGGTGCAGAGGCTGGCTGCGGGGGATACATGCCTGTTCCAGCTGCCATATAGCTCTTTATGGGCCGTCTCTGAACTATACCTTCTCTGTTGCTGGTGTAATGCTTGTCAGCCATTGGGGATGTCTAGCTAAGGAAGGGGGTTGGGGAATCTGTCTTCCACAGACTCTGCCTCATTCTGCCACCATCCTGCTCTGTGCAGTGCCCCCTCGCAGAGGGGCTTCTGCATTTGTGGGACGATCTGTCCCTGGCACATGTGGTATATGCTAGTATTTCCCCTGGAAGGAGGGCATGTGCAGGGATAAGGGCCTTAGCCCTGCACCCTCTAAACAGGTGACAGAGCTGTAAGAATTGACTGTGATGAGCTTCTGTTCCACTATTTGTCCATGTTGCAAGAGGGTGGTGTACAGGCGCCTGGGCATTGGATGCGAGTCCCTCCATCTTTCCTTGAAACATTCTGAAGGCAATCCATGCATGAAAGTGTCCTTTGCCTCCTTTGCCAAATACAATCCTTATCTGCCAATTGGGTAATGGAAAAAGTTCTCTTAGTTCTCAATCCTAACCCCTTCTGTCAGTGCTTTCCAGCACTGACATAAGGGCAATGCAGCTCTGAGGTCAGGGAACAAACATTCCCTTACTTTGAGGAGGCCTCCGTGAGTGACACCCAACTGCAGGATGCAGCACGCGTCCCATTGGCACCGTGATGCCACTGCTGGAAAGCACCGACATAAGGGTTTAGGATTGCGCCCATAGAGAGTATGGCATCCAGGTAAGTGTTAGACTTGCTTCTTTAATTTTAGATCATTACTGGAAGGAATGGGATAAAATATGTAACAAGACAGGAATCTTCCAAGATAGTACGTTTATTCTGCTTTCCAGCAATGATCACCTTTAGCACTGCAGTAAACATTGCTTAACTGTGTTTCTGTAAAAACAGCTCTCCTGGATAAGACAAAATGTATATTGGCTGCCCAATTCTACCCCCCAGCATTGGTGCTAATGCAACCCTGCTGACGAAGCACACACTGCTTCCAATTGTAAGGAGGGGGCAATTGGGCAGTCAGCAGGAGGTAAGTAAAAATATTTTTTCTTCTCCCCCAGAATGCTGCCCAATCACCTATGGGTCTCCTTGGACCTATGCCAGCCATTTTGCTGGTGTATATCCAAAGAGAGAAAAGGGCAGCTTGGGAAAGAGGGGATTGAATCTGGCACATGCTCGTGCTGCCAAGTTCCACCCCTCCCCGCTTCCTGTCCTCCCACTTCCCACATCAAAACTTCCCTTCCCTGCCCACAACAAGCCTTTGCCACCAACTTACTGGTGCTGATGGAGCCTTTGGGAGCCACTGCTTCATGAGCCACTTGCGACAGCTGTCCAGCAGCACGCAACTATGGCCTGGCCTGTGCAACAAAGGAAAGAATGCAAGTTCTGGCAGTGTACAGTGACCATAGGTTTGGGCCCCAAGGCCAAAATCCTGTTTGCCATAGTGATCAATCAGAGGATCCCAGGAAACCCATGAACCGGAAATGAAGCCATGAGCCTTCTCTTCAATTGCAGTCCAACCTTCAATGTGCAGATGAACATATCATCCATTGTCTTGGAACTTGTGATCTTGGTTAATTATTTTTCTTTGCCAAAGCACATTTCAAAAAAATAGAAGTTCAAATTCTGTTGCAGGTAATAGTGGCATGTGAAACCTTGTAACAGCATAATTAACTTTGTTGCAAATTAAGCAGATATTGAATTCTGTTGAGCAACGCATCCAGATGTATCGACCCAAGTGGTAAATATTGATTTCTGCCAAAGCAGAGATTAATATTTACCTCAAGGGTCAATACATTTTGATGTCTTCTGAAATGTGAAGTCAATACATGTTTTGTTAGTACATTTTGACTATTTTGACGAGGAAATTCCTAGAATCACTATGCAGACAATGGCACGCCTAAGAAGGTTTTTTTAAGCTAGAGATCCAAAAACAAAGATTTTATTTCTATGAATCCCACATTTGCCTGAAATTGTCATCATTATTTGACAATCAAAGGTCGTTTCCTTGAAGTATAGATTGCATCTATTCACAATCTCCTTAGGTATCCAGGAATAATAGACATGAGCCAGTCAACGTTAAAACACATCTAAGTCTCATGAATATTAAAGAAGGAAATGGAAGAAGACAAATAACTCTCCCATTTAAACAAAGGAATTTACCATAAATGTGTTGTGCTTTGCAGAGTTTTGTTCCCTTTTCTTGCTGCAACCCCCTTTGCCCTACCAAAAGCACTCTTGAGAACTGGGGGATCCCTCAGCCCAGTAAGACATGGAAGGGGGTGGCTACAGCAGGATGAGGAAATAAGCAAAAATGGTGCAAGACCACCTTTGGATCAATGCCTGTGTGTAATGTAAGACATCATTTGAAAATGTTTAAAGAAAATACATGATTTTTCTTGAGTGCTCCTTACTCTTTTGGGGGTGGGAGGTGAGAGATAAGAGAGAAAAAAGAGAACTCATTTTTCAGTCTATAATCTTGAGGCACCAAGTGAAGTGTCAATCAACGATTTCATTTATAACTCTGGAATTCCATCGCTTTTAATGGATAGAGTCATTGCACTATAATTTCACCTCTTTCATGCATGGAAGATGGATGCCAGGCTTCTTTTCCCCAGGAAAGGCCTTAAAAACCAATGAGAGAGAAGTGAAAGAAGCTGCTACCACTTTCATTGCTGTGTACTCCTCAGCTATAGGCTTGTTCTTTAACAGGCAGAAGACAGCGTAAGTAATGTACCCTAACCCTTCATCATCATCATCATCATCATCTCCTCTGTTTGATAGGGATTCAGTTTCGGTCTTCTTGACATCATCTGTCTGACCACATATGTTTGCCAAGCCCTGGTTCAGTGAAGAAAGACTAGGACTGTTTGCATATACACAGCCCCCAGTTACATCTGTGCCTGGGTGCATTGTTCACATGTTATGGAGTGTACACATTGAATTACAGGGGATCCAGTTGATAACCCAGCCTTCTGTTGTTCACCCAATGATATTCTTCCAACACATGATCTTACTATTCTTTCATTGGCACAGAGCCAATCTCCGGCAGCTCTAGGCACTAGTCATACTGGAGTGTGCTGGCTGGCTGCCACCGTAAATGGTGAATGGCCAGCTCCATGTGCTAGTGAGCTCCGAACTTCAACCAGCCCAGGTAGGTACACACAGGGGGAGGATGGGATGGGGTAGTGGGTAGGCATAATGGAACAGTGACAGGGGCAGGCAGGAGGGCTGATCAGGACCCAGAAGGGGCTGGGTTCAGTGGCAACAGCGTCTGCCAAAATCAAATCCCCTTCCTGGTCTCGATCCACCTTCATTGGTCCACATGGATTTGCACCAGCAATATTGCTGCAGTTCTGAGTAGACCCACCAGGCCAGCAGGGGCTTGTCCCAGGGCAAGGGAACCAATGCCCTTAGATAGCCTCTGAAGGCCATGGGATGCAGCAGGTTAGTCATGGTTGATCGGGCTGTAAGTCATGTGTTAAAAGCCAAGTGGGATTTAAAAAAAAAATCTTGTGCACTTCCTCAGGGAGGTAAGGCAGTGGCACTTCCACAGAAAGGGTCACTTCTTCATGTGTGCTAGCCATATTTCTGTCAATGGCAGAAAAGTGAGGCTTCTCTTAAAGCTCAGAGAGGGTCATGTGAACAGAGATTGTCCTTATTATGTAGGACTTTAAAGGGCAACTCCAACTCCTTGAATTGGGCCTGGAAATGAACAGGTAACCAGTGTAACTGGTACAAGATTGCTGTTAGACAGTTATGCTGTTGGATGTCTACCAGCATCCAAAGAGCAGCATTTTGGACCAGTTGAAGTTTCCAAACCCATTTTCAAAGGCAGCCACCCCCTTCGTACAGTACATTATATCTGGATATATCACATCCAATCTGGATGTGATCAATGCATATGCGACCGAATTCAGGGCCTCTATGTGGGGCCTCAGCTCAAAACAATATCAATTAGAGAGTTTAAGGAACTAAACAACACGTGTACTGATGATGTCCGCAAGAAGAAATGGAGGCATAGAAAATACTGCGTGGAAAATTGAGTGTGATGCTGATGGATGTTGAGATTAATGTTGCAGAGCAAAAGGCACCCATCAGGCGGAATGTTTAGCTTGTAAACGGCTAGCATGAAAATGGAGGGATAATACGAATGGGAGAAATAAAGTTGTCATTTCTAAATTAATGCTGATGTATTGGTGAAAACTTTTTTTCCTGGGATGTGAGCTCGTGTTATCTATTCCAAGCTCCTGTGCCACATTTGCATCAGCTTCTGTGCCAGAATAAAGACAAAACTTCCATCTAGCTCTGCCTTTTGCAAAGAAACAAAGAGAGAGAGAGAGAGAGTTAGCCAGGCTTTCACGAGGGAAAACATAATCTCACTAGCTGGTCATATAAATGCCTCTAGCTTTGCACAGGTAAGTATTCCAGACTTCCCTCAGATTAAATGGGTATCAACAGTTTTCAGGTGACAGCCACCAGCAATTTGTGGTTGAAAAATATGACTTGTAGTGTGAAGAACCGACTGCTGCATGACTCAGTGTATAACATGTCTCACTTTGTTTGCTCAAAGAGGCCTGGAGGCCACAGCAGACCACAGACTCGCAGCTGCTCACAGAGGACTCTTTTCACAGAGGTCCAGGGGTGGAAGAAAGCTTAATATAGACAGCTGAATGTGGGTCTGAATCATGTGTTGTCTCCAGTCATTTTATGATCAGTTTGTTTTCAATTGCCCATGAATTTGCGATATGCATTTTGAGAGAGACAACGGCGGGCACGAAAAATGTTAAAATGTGTCAGAATCGTCAATGCTGAAAAGACAGATAAAATTTACTACTGGAACATTCTAATCCTCAGAGCTGTGATGTTTGCAGTAGTAACTACATAAAGCTGGATTTGTCTGTGGACTTAAAAAAAAAATGCTGCCCTAATGACAAGAGGCCAGTTCACAATTCCAATACCAGGTTACTGAGGGCCTTGGGACAAAGCTTACCCCTGAGCCCACACCCTCCCATGACTGCTTCTACCACTGGGTTCTAGAGTTTCAGGGTCATTTGGGAGTCTCATCTGATGGGTGTAGGCCCTTCAGCAATGTTTCACTTGACACTCCCTGACACCATCCTAGCTGGTTCAGATGTCATGGGAACAGCATGCTTGCTGCTCCCCCATGATTCAATTCTATGCCACTCCAGCAGACAAATCACAAGATGCAAGTTGTATTGGACATCATTATGCCAATATTGCATCACTCTGGCAGTTTGCTATTCTAGCATGGCAGGATATTCCATGTGCTCTGTCCATGCCATGTGATTGCTCTACTACATATATTATTGGATCAATGAATGGAACCTTGTGGAAGTAGCAGTTCTACTGCTCAGCTATCATAACGACTGAACCTTTGTGAGTCATCTGCCAGTTCATACACTGTCATTCCCTATATGAGCATACTGGATATCCAAAGAACTGCTTGCATGAATGAATCAGCCCTATGTGTTTTGCTAAAAGATGGCGACTGTAGATCAGGGAAGCTTTCTATGCAAAGGTTTGATAAAACCACTAAGAAACTTGGCATCATTTGGTATTTAACTTCTATTTCAGGAATAATTTTCTTATTTAATGTATATCCATGAGCAAATCCCTTTAAGGATGCTTCTAAAATGTAATCCTAAATGTTGTATCTTGACAGCACTTGGTATTAGAAAGGGCTGAAATCCTATCCTTTCGAAAGTATCTCCCAAGTAGGGCACTTGGAAAGAGTTTTGTTTAATTTAGGGTGAAGGGATGCTTTCTAAACTTCCTATAAATCAGAAAAGCTGTCATTTACAGCAGTGGTTTCCAGTCTGTGAGCTGTGGCTCCCCAGGGAGCCGTGGAAACCAGCCAGGGAAACTGTGGAATCCTTGTGAAAAACCTGTCATCCTATACGTAGCCTTAATGGGGAACCACAACCAATGGCCCAGTCGGTCAGCTGCCAGTTGAAAATGGGAACCACTGATTTACACCATTGTGGACAAAGTATATATTCCATATATACTTGCCTGGAACATTGGTCCTGCTAATGGAACAAGAATGACAATTAATAAAAACATATTGATATATTGATATATCATATAAATATAGTAATTATTACAGCCATGTTTACACACATGTGCTACAGAGGCCAAAGCCCTACATACCAGATATGCCCTGATGCAGTTCTAGTCACCTGACTCATTGTTGGAAATTTAGATGATGCCCATTGGCTACACATCAGCAGGCCTATTCCAATGAAAGCAATGCAGTGTGGGTCAACTGCACCCAAATTTGGATCTACTTGAATGTGCACCCCATCTATGCAGTTCACATGCAGAAATTGATCTGCATATGATGTGTCTTATACTAAGACCACTGGTTTATCCAAGTCAGAATTGTTTATATTGACTGATAGCGGCTTGCCAGGGTTTTAGACAGGGGTCTTACTTGGAGATAGCATGATTCAGCTCAAGGTTTTATGTATGCAAAACAAGCCAGGAACACTGCCATTGAGAGACTGACCCTCCTGCAGAAGCCTGCTTAGATGCTCAGATCTTTTTAGCAGGATTATTAGTGTGAAGATCTTTGGGGAGGATATAAGGCTTCCGGATGCTAGAATTGTGCTTGAACTGCATGTATGCATCATTTGTTTGCAACCGCTGCTGCAGTTTAAAATGATCTAGAGATTTGGACTGCTTTCCATTATGCCAGTATTGTATTATAGTGTTCCACCTTGAAGGCAGAGAAACCAGTGCAAATGCGCAGATGAAAGTGTCTTTCATTTTCAACAAGCATTACTAATTCTGAACTACCTCTGAAATAAGTGGACTAGAAGAGAAACAATGTTCAGTAGCCTGTACATATACAGTCTATAATCCTGCCTAGTTATGCGCAAGCCTCATTGAAATGATTTACCTGTACATAATTGTGAGCAATACTTTCACCATAGGAAATTATGCTGAGAGTTTTCCTGGGACCAGCTGCTTTCTGAGTTCAGTGCAGCAACCATTGCTTTACCATCCTTTGCCAAGCTTCCCAGTTAAAGATTTTTAAATAATCTCTTCTTGCAGCTGTTAGCCTGGTGCTGCACTAATCTATTTATTTTTCTTTTGCATTTGATGTGTTTGGGAATGTTGATGCTAAGTTGACGCACAAAAATAGGGGGTGGGGGGGCAGGCAACAGAAATGTAGCCCAGTTTCTGTGGACACTTTTTAAGCTTTAGGTTAAAGCATCAGAGGTAAACCTATTACATGCTACCTGTCAGAACTGTGTGTGCATTTCATTCCTGAATGTTATTTCCTGTGTTATTAAACATAAGAAATGCAGCCTCATAAAGATTTTTTTATACTGTTCATCTAATTTGATGACACAAAATCCAGCCGCCTGGAGTAAGCAGAAGCATGTATTAACAGAGTGGAAATTCAGACACTGCAGATATAATCCATCTCCCTGACACATCCAACACCTTATTGTGAGACAGCCAGTCACAGGCTGCTGAGATGAGAATGTCACAGAATACCAAAACAAGCAGAGATGCAGTCTTGTTCAGCATCACGTTTATCTGTGACTATCTCACAGAAGATATGAAGGGAGAGAACCAGAATCAGAAATGCACCAGCCAGCCCTTAGAATGGTACATTCAGGATCAAAATTATATGGCCATAGCAGTTCCAGACCGCCTGAAACTCATTTGAGTAGGTATTCTGAAGAATTGCTTGCATTTAAATCAGTATTTGGGGGAGGGGGGTCACCTACAGAGCAGAGATCCATGACATCCTTTGCTCCCTACAGATTAAAAAAACCCAACCAAAATGAGAAAAAAAGAAGGTGCATTTTCATCACCAAGAAAGATGGACAAAGTAAGCAGGGCTGGCCCCTCCATGCAATGGCTAGAAGGTTCTGCTTCCAGCAGCAGATACTGAAGGGTCCGAGGGGGTGGTGGATTTGGGATCTGCTGCCACCATCGCATCCTTCTCTCAATCCAAGCATGTTTTGGTTTGTGCTGGAGTGGGCGCAAAGCAGTTTCACTTGAACTTGAAGCAAATCATTCCCATACTTACCACACTGCTTTGAAACCCAGAAGTGTGCAACTTCTGGTTTCACTGCATTTCCAGGTTTCAAGGCAGCGCATGAAGAATGTGGGAAGAGTTCTTGGATTTTTTTGAGGTGGGGTGCAGTGAGCCTGAGCCGGCATCAGGTCTTTCAGATTACACAATCACTGGGCAGGGGAGTCAAGGTGAATGCAAAGGGGCAAATGCTGCCACTGCTTTCAATTCTCCCTCATATATGCACAAGCTTTCCCTCTCTGTCAGTGTTCAATCAATATTGCCTGTGGTTATGACTCTGCAATAAGATATTCTACTGCTACTGTGTCTGAGTTCTGTCTCCAGCAGAAGGCAAAGATCTATGGCATTGTCAAGATAAATGATTGCTATTAATAATGGCTTAATTTTATATTTTGCCTTTCAGGCAAAGAGATTCCCAGGTGCATTGCAAAACTAGGACTCATCATACAAAGTGCTTTCAAAGAGCAGCCAAACAAGCGCCACTTGTTCCATCAGCCCTTTTCTCCATGAGGCAGCCACAACATGAGGCAGCCACAACAGAAGTGAACGGGGAAAGCTGGTGAGCCATGTGCCACAACGGAACAGCATTTCAGAGCAGAAAGGAATATATGGTGCTCTTACTCGGGTCCCTTGTTGGCAACCTTCAATCTCAAAAGACTATGGTATCATGCTCTGAATGGTGGTTCTGGCACAGCTTCTAGTGTGGCTGAAAAGGCTGATTCGGGAGTGACAATCCCTTCCACACTGGGAGCAAGTGCAGTCTGTCCCTGGTCTGTCTCCCTGGCTATGGGCCTTCCTTCTTTGCCTCTTTGCCTCAGGCTGTTGGCCAAGTGTCTCTTCAAACTGGGAAAGGCCATGCTGCACAGACTGCCTCTAAGCGGGCCGCTCAGAGGTCAGGGTTTCCCACCTGTTGAGGTCCACTCCTAAGGCCTTCAGATCCCTCTTGCAGATGTCCTTGTATCGCAGCTGTGGTCTACCTGTAGGGCGCTTTCCTTGCACGAGTTCTCCATAGAGGAGATCCTTTGGGATCCGGCCATCATCCATTCTCACGACATGACCAAGCCAATGCAGGCGTCTGTTTCAGCAGTGCATACATGCTAGGGATTCCAGCTCGTTCCAGGACTGTGTTGTTTGGAACTTTGTCCTGCCAGGTGATGCCGAGGATGCGTCGGAGGCAGCGCATGTGGAAAGCGTTCAGTTTCCTCTCCTGTTGTGAGCGAAGAGTCCATGACTCGCTGCAGTACAGAAGTGTACTCAGGACGCAAGCTCTGTAGACCTGGATCTTGGTATGTTCCATCAGCTTCTTGTTGGACCAGACTCTCTTTGTGAGTCTGGAAAACGTGGTAGCTGCTGAACTAAAGCTAACATGGTAACGTGTTTCCCCGAAAATAAGACACTGTCTTATTTATTTATTTATTTTTGGCTCAAAGAAACACACTAGGTCTTATTTTCAGGGTAGGTCTTATGTTTTTCAGAAGTCAGTCCCTTTATAGTTAATGGGACTTACTCCCTGGAAGGTGTGGAGAGGGTGTCCCCTCAGCCCCCAGGAGGATGCCTGTCTACTCAGAAGTCAGTCCCTTTATAGTTAATGGGACTTACTCCCTGGAAAGTGTGGAGAGTCTCAGAGCCCAGTAGGCAGGGTTGCCTCCCTTGCTGCTTCCCACCTCAGCTCCTCCTCAGCGTCCTCTGCCCAAGGCAGCACAGCAGGTGCTTTCTAGGTGGCGTGCGCGGGAGTGCAGCGTTCCCGGTCACATTGTCCGCCCACCCCCTCCCGCCCGAGGACGCCTTCCACCCCCCCCGTCCCAGCCCTGTTCACGACTAGGTCTTATTTTCGGGGTAGGTCTTATTTTTGGGGAAACAGGGTAACAGTTTTTAATTCACTCTTTTCAACAAGGAAAGAGGCTAGTGCCCCAGCCTCTGGGGAAACCCACTGGCTGGCAGAATTGTGTGGCCTAAGCAGCATGCTGTCATGAGTCTTGACACTTGGTCCCTGATTAGCTCTTGGGATGGAAAGTGCAATGTATCATTGGCTTCAGCAAGCAGAAATTCTCCGCTCCATGTGACTGCTGTGACAATCTTTCTACAGAGATCACAGTGTCCCTTAACCTTACCTGAGAGCACCCCCTCAATGCTCTCCCCCTCAATGTGATGATTAATATATCATATTGGTTTATGCAAGTACTGTAGTGCTACACTTTAGCATATACCTATATGTAGCACCAGCCCTGGGGGGGCAGGGGGGGAGTCCTGCAGGTTTGGGAGCCTCCTCTTATTGTAGTGCTTTAGCCAACTACATATTTGGATTTATATTAAAGCCTTTAATTTGTTAATGGATCTTAATAAATTCTCTGTTCCTTATTCCTTTTTGTTTGGGCCTTCCTCTAGAGCAGGGGTCTCTAAACTTTTCGGCGAAAGGGCCACATCAAATATCTGGTACAGTGGCAGGGGCCGGGGAAAAATTAAATAATAAAATTTAAATAAATACATTAGAGATGGAAGTTGGATGAATGAATAAATGAATGCGTTCAAATGCCCAGGATTTCTCCAAGTACTAACACAGCCTAAGAAATAAAGCACACACTTAAATGGACCCCTATTCCCTCACCCCACAAGCACAACTCTGGTTGTGTTTGGTCAACTGGGCCAGAGGCTCTCAGGGGATCAGAGGCTGGCTGTGGGCCAGATAGAGGCTGGCCATGGGCCACATTTGGCCCCCAGGCCGGGTTTTGGAGACCCCCCTGCTCTAGAGAGTAAGAGAGAGGAACTAAAGAGGACCTACTAAAGGGTTAAGTTATAAGGAAGGGGAATTCAGCCTAGGGAATCACTCTAGTGATCCTGGCTCTTGGGCTGGTGGCAGCAGGTAGCTACTTAGGGGTATTCTTTTTCCCCCCTGGACTCTAACAGGTATGATCCGTCTTCAGTCTAAAACTGGAGTACAGAAGATGGAGAACAACAGTCACAGGAGAGTGTGCAACATGCTGAAACCTTTAAAACCCAGCATCCTTATGGATCTGGTGAGACCTATTTCTGATCTCATGGGGTTACATTAGAAATTATAATCAACCCAAATAAGACAAACATTATGTTGACTTTGCCTTGTGAAATACACATAAAAGCATGTCCCTAGATGGCAGTTAAATCATTCTTGCCAGTATATCTAAGTTTGGGCTACTCTCATAAACATGATGTCATTAAATTCAGCGTGGCTTATATGCAAGCAAAGACATCAGGCTATTTGTCTCAGTGGCCTCAATTGGATTTTGTGTAGATTCAAGTGCAGCAATGTCAATAGTTCAGGGGTAATGCTTAGCTGAAAGTTTTGTATTGCTCTGCTTTCTGGCATATAACGCAGGTCTTTCTTGGAATATACCAGGGGGTCTCCAAACTTTTCAGCCAAAGGGTCACATCAAATATCTGGCATGAGGGTCAGAAAAATAAATTTTAAATATAAAATTTAAATAAATACATTAAAGATGTAACTTAGATGAATGAATGAATGGGCTCTCAGTTACAGTATTTCTTCAAGCACCAACACACACCACAAAAATAAAGCATACACCCAAATGGACTCCCTTTCGCCCACTCCACCAGCAGCTTACGTATATGTACAGGAGTAAATAACTTGGAACCAGCACATCACAGGAAACACCTGGAGTATATTCTGAGGACCACGGAGGCCTCCCCGTCCCCAGAAAACCTAAGGCTTCCAAGGGCCAAAAATGTCCCAGTTTTTCAGAAAAACCAGGAAGTGATGTTTTAGGCCTTTAGAAGGCTTTCTGAGGCATGGCCTCCACAGCCCTCAAAACACCCTCCAGACACAGCTCTGGTCACATTCAGTCAAGTGGGCCAGAGGCTTGCAGGGTACCAGAGGCTTGTCATGGGCTGGATAGGGGCATAGTGCAGGCCATATCTGGCCCCCAGGCCGGGGTTTGGAGAACCCTGGAATATACAATAAGAACAGGTTCTACACATGTATAAGCCACCCTGAGGTCTTTGCAGGGAGGGCAGAATGCAAATGTACCAAAAATTTAAAAGAAAGAAAAAAGTATTTCAGCAATAATGACCTTATTAACAGCCCAATCCTGAGCTGCCCGGCATGTGGGGCTGCAGTGGCGCTGAAAATGGCTGCTGCCGCATCCTGCACACTCCAGGCAGCTACTGCCTCCTCCTTGGGAGAAGGAAACTTTCGTCCCCTTACCCTGGGTAAATGGGACTGCTTGATTCTACATCAACCTGAATGTCGGCGTAGAATGAAGAGCCTCCCTGTCAGGCAGCCAACCAAACACGGAGGCTCTGGATCCGGTGGAGTGAAGCTCTACTAGTCCTGCCTCCTCCCCTCGGAACACCTCCTCCCCGCCTTCTCCCCACCCCCCTCTGCCTCTCCTTGCCCCAGAATGGCTCCTCCCCGCCTTCCCCCACACCCCCACCTACCTCTCCACTGCTTGGTGGTTTGCACAACTGCCGAGCGGCAGAGCTCCGATGCTCCACTGGCGCTAGCCCAGCACTGGCCAGTACCGGCACCAGAGCCCACAAACGTGCCTTAATGCACATTTGCGACAGTGTGCATAGGTGGTGAGCCGTCGCACACTCCATAGGATTGGGCCCTAATAAAGCTAGCAGCTAATGAAAGGAAAATTATAACTAACAACATTATTGCCATAGATGAAGTGAGATAGCAGTGAAGTCTGGACCAGAAAATCCTCATTCAGCTTTGAATCCTCATTCAATCGAGCCAGATGTTATATGTCACCACTCCTTCATTTTTGACCGGTAAACCCAAGTATTTAGATAAAGGATTCAGATTTCCAGTCTAGATTAGCCTTATATTATGAAAATCATAACCATGTGATGCAAGAATTTTGCTTTTACCTTTGCAAATGAATATTTTCAAAGATATGTGAACATGTGTGTGCAGGGAGATCTATAGGGGTTAATAAATGAATAAAGAATAACATTTAACAATATTAACATGGTGGAGGGTTTTGTTTTTGTTTGTTTTTTTGCTTTGAACTACCCTTGACTAGTTGGCGTTTTGCATCCATTGGGGGTTGGCTCTCCCTAACAGGTTAGACTGGCTTAAAGCCATGATTTTTTCAAATTCTGCAAAGAACTTCCATTAACCTCAAGCTTGAGAGGGTCAAAAAGCAATCACTAAACTGGCACTTTATATGGTTCCCTGTGCTTTCAAAAACATTTAGGAAAAAAAAAAAGCAACAGCAAAAGTAAGGATAACAACTTGTTGAAAATGCCATAGAAGAGGATGGAAAAGAAATATGATAGACAAAAAGATGATTTTTAATTCTTTAATTTCAATGTTCTTCTCTTAATTCCTTCATATGGAATGTTGGAGAATACCCTTCAAATTTTAGGGCTAGGGATTATTTTCATAAAGTGCATCTATAGACATGAGGTAAAACAATGTGGTTTTATATTTTCGTACAAGTATTCAAAAATTGCTACTCTGGTCCCTCTAACTCAGCAATTCTCAAACTGTGGATCTGGGACACACCAATATAAGAACATAAGAACATAAGAACAGCCCCACTGGATCAGGCCGTAGGCCCATCTAGTCCAGCTTCCTGTATTTCACAGCGGCCCACCAAATGCCCCAGGGAGCACACCAGATAACAAGAGACCTCATCCTGGTGCCCTCCCTTGCATCTGGCATTCTGACATAACCCATTTCTAAAATCAGGAGGTTGCACATACACATCATGGCTTGTACCCCATAATGGATTTTTCCTCCAGAAACTTGTCCAATCCCCTTTTAAAGGCGTCTAGGCTAGACGCCATCACCACATCCTGTGGCAAGGAGTTCCACAGACCAACCACACGCTGAGTAAAGAAATATTTTCTTTTGTCTGTCCTAACCCGCCCAACACTCAATTTTAGTGGATGTCCCCTGGTTCTGGTATTATGTGAGAGTGTAAAGAGCATCTCCCTATCCACTCTGTCCATCCCCTGCATAATTTTGTATGTCTCAATCATGTCCCCTCACAGGCGTCTCTTTTCTAGGCTGAAGAGGCCCAAACGCCGTAGCCTTTCCTCATAAGGAAAGTGCCCCAGCCCCATAATCAACTTAGTCGCTCTCTTTTGCACCTTTTCCATTTCCACTATGTCTTTTTTGAGATGCGGCGACTAGAACTGGACACAATACTCCAGGTGTGGCCTTACCATAGATTTGTACAACGGCATTATAATACTAGCCATTTTGTTCTCAATACCCTTCCTAATGATCCCAAGCATAGAATTGGCCTTCTTCACTGCCGCCGCACTTTGAATCGACACTTTCATCGACCTGTCCACCACCACCCCAAGATCTCTCTCCTGATCTGTCACAGACAGCTCAGAACCCATCAGCCTATATGTGAAGTTTTGATTTTTTGCCCCAGTGTGCATGACTTTACACTTATTGACATTGAAGCGCATCTGCCATTTTGCTGCCCATTCTGCCAGTCTGGAGAGATCCTTCTGGAGCTCCTCACAATCACTTCTGGTCTTCACCACTCAGAAAAGTTTGGTGTTGTCTGCAAACTTAGCCAACTCACTGCTCAACCCTGTCTCCAGGTCATTTATGAAGAGGTTGAAAAGCACCGGCCCCAGGACAGATCCTTGGGGCACACCGCTTTTCACCTCTCTCCATTGTGAAAATTGCCCATTGACACCCACTCTCTGCTTCCTGGCCTCCAACCAGTTCTCAATCCACGAGAGGACCTGTCCTCTAATTCCCTGACTGTGGAGTTTTTTCAGTAGCCTTTGGTGCGGGACCGTGTCAAACGCCTTCTGAAAGTCCAGATATATAATGTCCACGGGTTCTTCCACATCCACATGCCTGCTGACCTTTTCAAAGAATTCTATAAGGTTCGTGAGGCAAGACTTACCCTTACAGAAGCCATGCTGACTCTCCCTCAGCAAGGCCTGTTCGTCTATGTGTTTTGAGATCCTATCTTTGATGAGGCATTCCACCATCTTACCCGGTATGGATGTTAGGCTGACCGGCCTATAGTTTCCCGGGTCCCCCCTCTTTCCCTTTTTAAAAATAGGCGTGACATTTGCTATCCTCCAATCTTCTGGCACCGTGGCCGTTTTGAGGGACAAGTTGCACACCTTAGTCAAGAGATCTGCAACTTCATTCTTCAATTCCTTAATAACCCTTGGGTGGATGCCATCAGGGCCCGGTGACTTATTGATCTTTAATTTATCACTGAGGTCTGAAACATCTTCTCTTTTAACCTCTATCTGACTTAACTCCTCGGTCAGGAGGGGCCGTTCGGGTAGCGGTATCTGCCCGAGGTCTTCTGCCGTGAAGACAGATGCAAAGAACTCATTTAATTTCTCTGCCATCTCTAAGTCTCCTTTTATCTCCCCTTTCCCTTCCTCACCATCCAGAGGGCCAACCGCTTCTCTGGCGGGTTTCCTGCTTCTAACATATTTGAAGAAGCTTTTATTATTCCCCTTAATGTTGCTGGCCATGCGTTCCTCATAGTCTCGCTTGGCCTCCCGTATCACCTTCTTACATTTCTTTTGCCACAGTTTATGTTCCTTTTTATTCTCCTCATTAGGGCAAGACTTCCATTTACGGAAGGAAGCTTCCTTGCCCTTCACAGCCTCTCTAACTTGGCTGGTTAGCCATGCGGGCACCCTCCTGGATTTAGTGGAACCCTTCTTTCTTTGCGGTATACACCTCTGCTGGG
This sequence comes from Tiliqua scincoides, assembly GCF_035046505.1. Taxonomy (NCBI): domain Eukaryota; kingdom Metazoa; phylum Chordata; class Lepidosauria; order Squamata; family Scincidae; genus Tiliqua; species Tiliqua scincoides. Next base: position 53,723,848 of record NC_089823.1, read on the forward strand.
CCTCTATTACTGTTGTTTTAAGCAGCCTCCATGCACTCTGGAGAGATTGGACTCTTTTTACCCTCCCTTTCAGCCTCCTTCTAACCAGCCTCCTCATTTGGGGGAAGTTCGCCCGTCGGAAGTCAAGGGTTTTTGTTAGAGATTTGCCTGGTATTCTTCCCCCAACGTGCACGTCAAAACGGATCGCAGCATGATCACTGTTCCCCAATGGCTCAGTAACGTTTACATCTCTAACCAGGTCCTGCGTACCGCACAATATTAAATCCAGAGTCACCTGTCCTCTGGTGGGCTCCGTGACTAGCTGATCTAAGCCACAGTCATTTAGCACTCCAGGAGAGTCTGAGCCACTGTAAGTTCTTGTGGGGGCGAGGGGGAGGCAGCAGGGGTGGGTGGAAGGCAGCAGCGTGATCCCCAGGATTGCCCCGTTCAGGGGGCTGCAGGGGCTTGGGAGCACTTACCCAAGCTTCCTGAAGCCTCCCCAGGGTGTGGGGAGCCCAGTGCGAACATTTGTTAGGGCTCCCCGCAGCAGTGAAAGTGAAATTGGAGCGATTGCGCTCCACTTCTGCTATAGCGGAGGCGGGGCGCGATCGCTCCGCTTTTACATTCACTGCTGCAGGGCGCTCTAACAAAGGTTCGCACCGGGCTCCCCACACCCTGAGGAGGCTTCAGGAAGCTTGGGTAAGTGCTCCCAAGCCCCTGCAGCCCCCTGAGCGGCGCAATCCTGGGGATCACGCTGCTGCCTTCCACCCACCCCTGCTGCCTCCCCCTCACCCCCACAAGAACTTACAGTGGCTCAGACTCTCCTGGAGAGTTGGAAAACCACTGCCCTATAGAACTGAAGACGGAAAGCAGGACTGATAACAGGGGATTGTGACAGTAACAATCCAGCACATGAACTATCGTTCTTGTCAATCATTTTTTGCTTTTGATTTCTTAGAACTCATTTGTGAATAAAATGTGTGCCAGAACCACTGCAATTTTCCTTTTCCCGACACTTCCTTTTCTTTTGCCAGCACTCTTGGATTAGGCTAAGGATGGTTTTATTTTCCCCTTTCTGGAAATAATATTTCCAGAATATTGGAAATAATATTGCCATATTATTATTCTTGTTTATATATTATTATTCTTGTTTTAGTAGTGCATCAGAAAATCCTTAACTGATATTTAGGGCTGAAACAGCATGAAGATCTGATATTAAATTCTGCTAATTGAGTTATATGTACTATGTAAATCTTTTTTCACACACACAAAAGTTACCATATGGAAACTTTAATATCAAAATAATAATATAATTGATGTGAATCTTGATTTGGACAAGGAATTATTCCAAGAGAATTTGCTTTTTTTGTCATTGCATGTCATAGTATTTGGATATATGAGTATCAAGAAAATTATACTGAATGCCTTTATATTAAAAAGAGAGAGAGAGATTCTATGCAAATATGATTGTTCTATCAAAAGATTCTTCAGCTCTTCCTTAAAAAGTCTCACTATGAAAAATATTTTTTTCTGATCTGCTACTATTTGAAGCCCTTGAATTGGCTTCTCTGGAAAAATAAAATCTATTAATCTTTTAATCTCTCTTCCAGTTCACCATCAATAAATTCAGCAGCAGTTTAACCTTTGTGAGTTCTTATATTTGGATAATAAACTATAACATGATGTGATCCTCAAGGTTATGCAACTCAGACAAATAGTTTAGTCTCCCTATTGAAGGCAGCAGCCAAACCTCCAGCCACTACTGAGCAGGAAGATCTTCCTGCCACTTCTCTCTCCCTGTTATATACAATTAGTGCTGTCAACTCTGTTGAGAGGAAAGGTATAGTAATTCCTGGATTGGCACCCAAGTGCCTTTCATCTGCTTGAGGATGCATACTGATTGAAGTTGCACTCCAGGTACATCCCTGGTAACGTGCTAAAAGTCTTCCCCCTTGTAGCACCCTACAGGAACATTCCTAGTGTTCCAACTCTGGGTACCCTTGCCCCTAATTGTTGGTAATGTTGGTGATGGTAATGGGTTTCTGTGACATGCTATGAATGGTTTGAGGAATTGGATTTGTTGTGCATTGTAGCTTTCCTTTGATAAGAGCTCTTCCCCATTCCACCCTTCCCTGCCCCGTTCAATTCCCTTCCTGTCTCCCTCTTTCTCTGAGGTTGGGCTTGGAGCCAGAAATAAATATTTGAACAGATCAGTGAGCGGGGAAGACTATATTTGCAGTATTTTGAGTATATAAACTCAGGAGCAGGGGATATTTTACAAGACTATTAATTCAGAAAGTATTCCGCATTATTGTCAAACCAAATCAGTGAGGCTAAGCATCAAGTCCTTCATATGTATGTCAAAGACTTCGTGTCTTTCAGGCTCTCTTATTGCTGGTGATTACATTTCTTCAGAAGTATTCCTACCAGTTTCACAGCTGTCGATGCTATTATATGCCACATGTTGAAACTAACAGTCCTGATCGTCAGTGGAACAAACATTCATTTCACCATTAGAAAGGGAGGAGAGAAATGAAAGGAAAATTTTTCTCCAGGCTTCCCAAAGAACCAAGGAACCCCAGGAACCAAGGAGAGGAGGACTCCAATGCTAACCTATTGAAGGAAGTGGAGAGAACAGACAAGATTACAGCAATCTTTGAATGGAAAGGAAAGGTAGAGAAAAACAGAGCAGTGCAGCCAGATTATCATCAGTTTGAAGTCTTTGTACCAACATTGCAACATGCTGTATTTTTGAACATAAATCCCATGAGAGGAAGAGAAAGAAAAATTCCAACCTTAGATTGCACCTGGATGCTGTCCACTTTCTCTGACATCATCATAAGTTGCTTATCCTTAAGGAAGTGCTTGGAAGAGCATGGGTGCCATGTTGTTCAGTCTGAGAATGCGGACGTGATTCTTGGTTGGGTGAGATCAACCACCTGTATTCTTGACCCTTGATGCTCCCGTCTTGTAAAATCTGCTGGGGGGGGGGGGATTGCCAAGTGGACAGGACGGATAATAAATTCATCATTGATGGGGAGTATACTATCATCTTAAGGTGACTCTGCTGAAGCCAGGACCTGCTGCAGGATTTACGATTGATTTATACTGTAATCAATAAAGTGGCCCAATTCATCCCAATGAGCTGAACTTGTCTTGTGTCTTATATGGCGGTGCCAGAGCAATGCATTAGCATTGTTCAAAACAGAAATGCTTTATGTGGACAGAGTTGGCCTCAGGAGTTGACCAGGTTCAGCACTGACCAAAGGCCCACCTGGCTAGGGTGACTCCTCAGTACTGGTGGCAGTGGTAGTGCCCAATGCCCATCAGGAAGTGAGGTCATGCAGGGCTTTGAAGTGTATTCTGCCACTGGAACACTAGTGGCAACGCTACATAAGATTGGGCTGTATTATATGTATGTTTTTAATTAAAAAAATAAACAAGGCTCTTATATTCTAGATCTTATATTCTATATTCTTGATCAGTATGTACAAGTGTAACCTAATTATCTATGGATTTTTCACCCGCAGATTTATTTCAACGCAATGAGAAGGGCCCTTTAACTTAAAGGAAAAATGTCCTTTTACTTAACCTTGCTTATCATTGTAATGTAGGAGAGCAGCAGCAGGCAATCAATCAATCAAACTCTCTCCAGGGGCTTAGAACAGCTTAGTTTCAGATCACTCTGAGGCAAGTGACCCCTCCTGTCCCAGGTGCTCATTCTTTTGTGTGTGAAAGAATGGAAAGCGGAAGTGTATCACCTCTGCTTTGCATTCTCTTTGCATTCTTTTGCATGCTCCAGGGGAAGGGAGGGGCTGCTTGTCTCAGAATGAACTAAGTTGTTGATTAATTGATTGCCTGCCTGCCTGCTGCCACTCTCCCGCATTACAATGGTAAGCAAGGCTATTTTTAAACCGCTGAGTAAAGGGACATTGTTTTTTAAAATTTATTTCATTTAACACGATTTTCAGCATCCACGGGGATTCTGAGACACAACCTGTACAGTGAAAGACCACTAAAGTATAAGAAAATAATTGTTAAATAAAAAACATGTTAAAACAAGCTAACCCCATTTATAAGTTTAGCATGTGGACTAAGGGCTGAGGTTTTTAACTAGAATTATTTGACAGAAGGCCTGAATCTTTCACTGTGGTTTTACACCATATTCATTGTATAAATACATACAGGGATGAAGGTACATCCTTTGCCGCACAAGCACTTCACACAGACTTATATGTTGAATAAGACAGTAAATTACAACAAGGTAGAAGGGAGACCCTGTTTACCAGAGTGGTTAGTGAATGTTTTACTACCAACATTTCTTTTGTCACTACTTCCTCCACCACAAAATGTGTTCCAACAACTACACAAAATTAATAGAAAACCAAGTTAATCAATGTGACTGCAGAAGTAGTTGGTTATCTGAAAGTTCAATGCTTTGTGGTGGTGAAGTTAGGGGAAACAGATAATTTCAAGAATAAGAAATCATACAAAGGGAATGAAATCAGGAGTCACCATTAAATCAGCAAATTGGCTGAGTCTGGCATTGACTTCAATTACTTCTGTCCAAGTGCACTTGAAGTATCAATTAATCTCCCACATTTAGAATGTACACTTTCCCCACTTATCAAATTGAGATTTAAACTAAATCAATGCATGCAATGATAGTTTAATTATATTAAGCCACATAAAACACACAATGAGGAAGTCTGTTCATGCAGATAACCACTTGGGTGCCAGGGATTGAACAAACTGTGAAAACTATTAATTTACTTTTTTCGTTGCCTTTGCATAAAATCCTATTCTTCTTCCATCAGCACTGCAAATACTGCTCTTGGTACATAAAAGGGTAGAAAGACAAGAAAAATCACAGGCTATGTTTTGGTCTCCCTTGGGGCGCCAGGTGTTTTAAATGCCACCAGAAGGGTGCTCCAGGCAAAAACCATGTGGTCTGAGAGAGTTTGGCATAGATTAGCTGAGCTTTTGTGTCCTTGGCGAGTTTTGATAAAGGGCCAATGCTATACGTCCAGTGGGTTTTCACAGGGTACAGTGTAGCTCCTTTTTATTTTAATTGCTACTGGCAGTGAGGATAATTACATTTTAATTTAAATTGGTAATTTTATGCTAATTTACAGTCAGGATGGCAGGCTACAAGGTAGCTTGGATTTCTGCTCCCCAAACAGCAGTCATTGTGCTTTTGTATAACTGTTCTGGAGAATGCTATACAGCAGCAATTTTCAATCTTTTCATCTCGTGGCCCACTGACAAGACCCTAAAATTGTCAAGGCACACCAACAGTTTTTCGACAATTGATAAGGCACACTACACTGCTGGTGGGGGGCTCACATCCCCCAATGGCCCTACTAATGATTGATCCTCCCTAATATTTCTCCACACAGTTGCAGACACAATCACAAACCAAAAGGGCTTCTTGCATAAGTAGACTGGTCTAATAGAACCTACTATCCTACCAAATAGTAGTGCAAACTCATCCAGTGCATGCCTGGAAAGGGCAGCTTGTAACAGCAAGGAGCAAAGCAGGCCTGTTGTCTCTCTAGGGCAAGGCTGTAGACCACCTGGATGGAGGGCTAAATCCCCAGGGCCCGGGTTTCCAGGGGCCTAGGCCATGACAAAACAAACTATACAATACAAAACAAATTTATTACAAAATAAATTTGGGTACCTTAATCTCAGCCTATCCTGGGCTGTGTTTCCACTGCAGCTTTAATCTACTTTCAATGCACTTCTATTCCCCCAATGCATTCTGGAGACTAGTTTGTTAAAGGTAGCTCTAACAGCTCTCAAATTCCTTAACAAACTTTAGTCCCCCCAGAATGCATTGGGGGAATAGAAGTGCATTGAAAGTAGATTAAAGCCATAGTGGAAATGAAGCTCAGGTCTTCTCCATAAGCACCAACCTACATTAGCACATTTCAAACATGGGGGAAGTGAAACTTTCACCTTCAGACCAGAACTAGGAGGCCCCAGCAGGAGGTCACCCGGCGCAGTTCTCAGAATTCCCAGGCCCCAACAGTCAGCTCCAATCCTTCTTCTAGTTTAGGGTATGTCTAGAACACATGGCATCGCATCACGTCTGCATGTGTTTTGACATTGGTTGAAAGTGAAATTAACAGTATGGAGAACAAATATAATTCTGGGGCACAGAAAAGAAAGCAATGATTTATTTTTTTTTAAAATATAAAGGCCAGGCAAGTTTATTTTACCTGGGCTTTGTTTTAAAATCATCACATAGTGGCAGATAGTCCTCGAATGTCTGTGTATTATTGGCAGAATTAAAAGCAAACGAGGAGGAATCTGCTGAAGTAGAAGAAAGGCAACTCAGTAGCACAAAGTAAGGATGTCAGAGGGTGGTGAAAATGAGAGAAGGTGCTCTTATCCTGACCACTTGTGAGAGTATGAACCTAAGGAGATGCCCATCCCAAAGTCAAAATACAATTAATGATAAGAGTACATTATTTTAAATTTCTCCCACCCTGAGTTTCATAGCTGAAGGGAGATTTGAACCCAGTTCTCCACTACCCCATTACAGCACTGCAAATCACTAACATCCGACTGACAATTGTTATGAGTTGAAGCTCAAGAGCATTGTGCGTGGCAGGAACTTGCCCCACCGGAGCATAAAACCTAGCTTTCGATACACCTTGTCTTTCGCCAACCGAAATAGCACTTTATTTTTCACTTTCTATATTTATGAGAAATATTAATGAGAAACAGATATGTCCTAATTTACAGTGTTTGTTCTATTTTTCTCTTTTCACCTTATAGGAGTGTGAAGAAGCTGGATGAACTGAAGCCAAGATTTTCTGTCTGCCACTGAAAAAAGGAAATAAAAATAAAAATCATGGCACACGAAGATGCCTGGCAGCATCAACACGCTGCTGCAAAAGGAATTTCTCTTTGTTTAGATGGCAATGTGTATGAACATTTACATAATAAAATAGTCGCACAAGTAACAGATGGCGAAGAGGCACTTATTTTGCCACATGTTGGAAGCAGGATACAGTTCCTTGATGAACTCATTTTTCCTACTTTTGCCTGCGGATGTCTCCCAGTTATTAACCCTTAGGGCTTTTTAACTGGGGAAAGCTTTGAGGGGTGAAACTTGGGAAGAAAAAACCTCCCTACAGAATTTTCCATCTTTAATTAAGTGTAAATCTTCAACTCTTCTGCTTTGCAATCCATCCAAAGTGTGGAGGGTTTTCTTTTTCTTTGCCACCAGAAAAAGTAAATAATAATCCCTTTTGCTAGTGACACTTCCGAGACAGAAGTTATGATGAAAGAAGATGCATCTCCCCCCGCTGCCCTAGGTCTTAAATCTCTTTCCCTCCAAGCTTCTTCTTCTTCTTTTTCTTTTTTAAAATCAGAGAAATGAAAAGCTGAAATCACTAACTGTACTAATGCTGTTTATTAAAAAATATCAGTGTTTGAATAAATGCCATTAATTTTCTTTATGCATTAAATGCCAGTAAATAAATCTTTATTAGAAGAAGTGGCAGCTTCACAGTCTGTGTAAACCCACAGTTCTACTATGAGAGAGAAAAGAGCTTGATTCCAGACTGTGCGTCTTGCTAATTGCAGCCAGAGCTGTTTTTGTATTCTCTCTGCCTGTAGGACTGCCGTGCACGAACCGGATTGGGTATGGAAGGTGGTGCTTAGAGAATCTCAGCTTTCTTTTTCTTTTCTTTTTTGGGAAATTGTTTCTGTCCCTCATTCTGTCCCTTCTGGGCGAGTGGGCGATAGGTTTGGGGTGATAGACTGAAATCCTATGTTACGTGAGAGTAGGTTCCATTGGACTTACTTCTGAGTAGACACGTTTAGATGGCACTATTAGCCACTACACTACACCAGCTCATGGTGTAGTGGTCAGTGGGATGTATCCCATGTCCATACATAGCACCTTTTCTTCTTCCATGCCTGCTGATCTCAACTTCTTTTGCCAATGTTCCCTCTTTCCATTTCCACATTTCTTACAAAAAGTTTCTATGCACTTTAAAACCTAACTTTTGTGTTGCTTTTGCAAAGACAGTACACATTTTCCCAATGGTATTAATTTTACACATTCTTAATATGCCACAACCAACATATAGGATTTAACCTGGGGGAAAAAGTTACTTATTTCATGAATATGAAATGCCTGCCAATGCATTAATGACTGACTTTTTGTCCTGTGCAATGAAAAATTCAGAAGTGACTGTACTGTGATTGGCATACAACCATTACAAAGAGGCCACTGTTTGGAACCCAACAACAACAACAACAACAACAACAACAACTAGAATCTTGTTTTGGAAATGGAGAATGAAGGCACAGACAGTACATGTTCAAATCCCCAAATGCCAGTCTTCAGCCCTAGGAATTGCAACACTTGAAATTTGGAAGTACTGAATGAAGCAGCAGAGGGTGTGGACAAAGAAGTGGTTTCTTATGCCATTCTTTAGAGCCCTAGTCCTTTTATGTGATGACCCGGATATGACAGAGGGAAGAACTTTGATCTGTACCCATAAGATCATATGTATAGGCTAGGATCCAGAGAGACCCAAACGGCCCAGGGGCCTTTGTGCTTCTCAAACAGCAATTCCCCATGCTGCATGGGAAGCTGAATTTGAAACTGCCATTTGGGCTATGGCATGACAGTCTGTTTTTCAAAAGAATTACAAATCCCACTGGTCATACTTAAGCCCATAGGGAAACCTAAAGGAGCTTTCTGCATCCTGGCCATTTCAAACAAAAAAAGCATGTAAAAGTTGAAAATGTCTGGGATTATGAACCTCGGTGATCCTACCACAATTACCTTAATGAATGAATCTTCCTTCATGTCAGGGCTTCATGTCAGCATCTAGACTAGAGCTCAGGGCCTGTGTGCTGCTAGAACTGCAAGATCATTATACAAGAAAAAGGGTTGCAAGGCTCTTACCTGACTGACCCTACTCATTATTATTATTATTTTATTATTTATTTGATCTGTAATCCGCCTTTCTCCCCGGAGGGCACCCAAAGCGGCTAACAACATTTAAAAATAATAAAATACATTACGATACATCCAAAAATACATAAAAACAGCAATAAAATAGATAAAAAGCAACCAGCAGCAACAAATCAGCAGTAAAAACAATTAAAAGCAGTCATCAGGCAATAAAGGCTTCCTGGAATAAAAACATCTTCAGGCTTCGCCGGAAGGTTAACAATGAAGGAGCTGTTCTCAACTCAAAGGGAATTCCACAATACAGGCACCATCACCGAGAAGGCTCTATTTCTGGCCGCCATCCCCCTCACCTCTCTTAATGGCAGCACAACCAACAGGGTCCCCCCCCCCCCGATGACCAAAGAGGATGGGCCGGAATATACAGGAGAAGGCGGTCTCTCAAATACGCCAGTCCCAAGCCATTTAGGGCTTTAAAGGTCAAAACCAGCACCTTGAATTGCTTGAATTGCCCACTGCTGGTCTCAGGAAGATAAGTCAGACAGATGGAGGGGAGGGGGGTGAAACAGGAGAGGGGCTGAACATGGTGGAGACCGGGGCATGGAGGGGACAGATTGAGGTTGGGAAGGGGGAAGTATCAGCAGCAGTGATGCTGCTAGTATCTACCCCCCATTCCAGCCTTACGCCAGCAAAACTGGTGCAGATCTGAACAAACCCATCGGAGCAGCAGAAGCTTTCCCTGGGCAAGAGAACAAACATTCCCTTACCTTGAGGAGGCTTCCATGACCTGCAACTCCCCTGCAGGATGCAGCACACACCCCATTGGCACGGCTGTGCATTGACACAGTACAGAAGGAATTAGCTAGAACTGGGTTGTTAAACCCTTTCAATTCAGCTAAAGTTACTTTTGATTAGTTACTGCTAATCAAATTCAGTCTAGTTAGCTGAATTATAGATGCCAGTACCCAGCCTATTATACTATGAGAGCCTCTCAAAAACAGTTTAAGATTCTCCTTGACCTCTGTTGCAGTGTTCGATCTGCTCTGTTAGCCTGAAGAGTGAGGCACGTTTTTGTCAGAGAAGATATGAGCTACATATGCAACACATATTTGACTTTCTGAAACATGCCTTTTTTCTGACAAGTGAGAAAAAGAACTTGAGCTAAAGCAGTTTGCTGTTGAGATTCCACTTGATGCGGCTTTGCAAGAACACTCATTTTTCACCGGCTGTGGATAATCATGAATTAGTTGAACCTGTAAAAAAACAACCAGCCTCAGTACAGCCATCGTTCAGCTGAAAAGGGCAGCATTTATGAGCTAGTCTACTCCTGAATGCCAGGCCTCTTTCTCTGAGCCCTCTAGAGAGGAAATCTTCTGAAACATCTTCAGTTTTTTGTGTACATTTGCAGTAGGACAACAAACTTAATTCAGAGAAACTCATCATGTAACATGTGGCTGTGGAAATGTCCTCGTATTTATTTCTCTTACTAAATAGTTAATAACCTACTGTGAAGCCATACCACAGGGTACTTGAGAATTGTAACTGCCATAAGGGCACTTTGATTTGCACACTTGGGTGCCTGAAGAGCTACATCTTTTATGAGCCTAAAAATGCAGTGCTGGCGGGGGGGTGGTGAGGTTCGTACATGAGTTGCTGCCTGTGAGTTTTTGGTCTGCTGCTCCATCACAGGCCCACATCACTGACTGATTCACTGTAGATCAGTGGTTCTCAAACATTTAGCACTGGGACCCACTTTTTAGAATGAGAATCTCTCAGGACCCACCAGAAGTGATGTCATGACCGGAAGTGACATCATCAAGCAGGAAATTTTTTTAACAATCCTAGGCTGCAATCCTACCCACACTTACCCAGGAGTAAGTCCCATTTACTAGCATTGTTAAAAGCACATACATAGTAACCTGTTCAATGTCCAGATCTGTAACATTTCCCCAAATGCAGTCACATACCATAGTAACATCAAGTTTAATATATTAAAAATAAAATATTGAAATGAATAGGGACCCACCTGAAATTGGCTTGTGACCCACCTAGTGGGTCCTGTTCCACAGTTTGAGAAACACTGCAGTGTAGATGACATCCACAGAATAGATGAAGGCAATCTAATCTCTTGCCTATATCAAGAATTGAGCTGAAACAACTCACTCATTTGCATACATTTGCAAAAATGACTCCCTTTAATTAAAACATATTTTAAAAGTGTTTTGCATGTTTCCTGATTTATTGAAATTGTTGTCAGGTGCCTTCAGTGATGTCACCATGCAGCCAAATCTAATTGGCTGCATAGTTCTGTGATGTCATTCCATTTGGTACGTGGTCCCTGATTGATTGCGATCAATCCTATGACTAACTCAGAAAGAAGGAAAAAGCACCAGCCAGTGGAAAAAGAGCACTGAGGCAGGGGAAAGAACAGTGCCAAACTGAAGAGACAAAATGTGAAAATATGCGCAGTCCCAGTCTTTTCAAAATACATTTCACTCCAAAAGAAATCACCAATTTCAATCTAAAAATTGGAACTAGATAATTTTAGTGCAGTTCTAATATTTTTATTTGAACTCAATTATTCAGTTATGTGCCATTAATTAATAATACACTCCATTTTCTACAACAATCTTTAATTTTGATTGACCTTGTGGCAGTGACATACCAAGGTCATTTGGCACCTGGGGCCCATAATTTTTTGGCACTCCTCCATGACATAATTATTTTCAGTAATAATTACGACATGAAATGAATAATAATAATAGCCAGAGAAGAAGTGCAGACAGTGAACATTTTCTTTTATTGAACTTTGTTGTGTGTGTATGTGTGTGTATGCTAACTTCATGCTTCTCTTGCAGGTGGCTGCAACCAGCGCCAGCCAAATCACAGCTGCAGCCAGGGTAACCCCTGCCACTGCCAGCATCTTGGGGCGGCCTCTTGGACACCCCACTGCAACCTGGCATTCCAGGGCCAGGACCACCCCTAACTACCCTCTTTGTATGCAGTTGCCTTGTGGTGACTGAAACCTGTCAGTTTGTAGTATTAGTATTTAACCTGTGGACAGACCTTTCAACATCTTTCTCAATAAACAAAAAAGATTCTTTTTAAAACAGTGACATCTAAAAGTGAACATGAAAGGCAAATACAAATTTGAGTCATCATGTCCTCAGTAATTGAGGTAAAAAGCACAACAAATGGAGATTATATTATTTGGAAAGAATGGCTCGGAGAACTTGGCATCCATCTATCATTTCAGCTGCCAACTTGCAAATTCAACAAAGGTTGACAATGAATTACATGAGTTTTAGTTGTGGCCAACTCCCTGGTGTTTTATATGTTTCTTTTTTTCTTTTTTTTCCATTAGAAGGAATAAAACTATACTTGGAAAAAGAACTGAAAGTTGCATGGGCCATTCCATAGGTAAATTTGGAAACTAGGCTAATTTAAACCAGACATTCACACATGTAACATCCAGTAAGGGACGCAAAGCACTGTTGCTTGTTTTATAACTCAGTTCAAGCTGGTGACTATGTGTGAGGTCAAATTTCTCAACCAAATCTGAAAGCAATTAAATGAAGCTTTATCTCATTTGCGATAAGCTAATATCGCTGTTGATCGTACAGTTGAATAATGGAATTAAAGATGCATTTTGGCTTAAATGCTTGATAATAGAGATTGGTTTTTCACTCTTTGTGAAGCACTATATGCACAGATGGGGCTACAGAAATAAATAAATCTTGTTTTGTACAGGGGCCCGCATTCTAGAAGAAAGAACTCTTAAGGCAAATCCTATCCCTGACTGATGTGCTGTATCATGCTGGGAAGGGGAAGCACCCAGATGTCTCCTTCGAGTAAGGGAACTTCAGTTTCCATACCCTGTGTAGAACCCAGCAGCCCAGATGGATCTACTCAGAGCTGCGCAATCTAATTAGCTGTCACAGAACCAAGAAGACTCTTGACTGGCTGTGAGGCCTGGGAGGGGGGATAGGATTCAGCAGCAGCAAGTCTGCTATCCCTGCCCTCCGTCATGCCTGCACCGCCTCCCGGGCTGCCCTTCCCTCCACACATTGCCCCTAATTAAAAAAAATGAAAAACCAGAGGGTTGTCTTACCTTTGCAGGTAGCTGATAAGAACACAGCTGCCGAGGCCACCACCAGGATCAAAGCTGGTCCCAGAATGGCAGACATGGTGGTGAAGTCAGCAGCTGTGGCCTTCCAAGCTCTTTCTGGGACAGTAAAAGGAAAAGCAGTGGCAAGCGAAGGCAATGGGCCTCTCAGCCCATCACAGTCTAGCTCCTACAATGCTTTCCTTTCTCCTGCTTCAAATAAAAATAAACAAAACTGGAGTATTGTGTCCAGTTCTGGTTGCCACATCTCAAAAAGGATATAGTGGAAATGGAAAAGGTGCAAAAGAAAGCGACTAAGATGATTGCTGGGCTGGGGCACCTTCCTTATGAGGAACGGCTACGGCGTTTGGGTCTCTTCAGCCTAGAAAAGAGACGCCTGAGGGGGGACATGATTGAGACATACAAAATTATGCAGGGGAAGGATAAAGTGGATAGAGAGATGCTCTTTACACTCTCACATAACACCAGAACCAGGGGACATCCACTAAAATTGAGTGTTGGGAGAGTTAGAACAGAGAAAAGAAAATATTTCTTTACTCAGCGTGTGGTTGGTCTGTGGAACTCCTTGCCACAGGATGTGGTGATGGCATCTGGCCTGGATGCCTTTAAAAGGGGATTGGACAAGTTTCTGGAGGAAAAGTCCATTACGGGTTACAAGCCATGATGTGTATGTGCAACCTCCTGATTTTAGAAATGAGCCATTTCAGAATGCCAGATGCAAGGGAGGGCACCAGGATGAGGTCTCTTGTTATCTGGTGTGCTCCCTGGGGCATTTGGTGGGCCGCTGTGAGATACAGGAAGCTGGACTAGATGGGCCTGTGGCCTGATCCAGTGGGGCTGTTCTTATGTTCTTAAATAAGTCATAGAGACCTTGGGACAGTGATGGGGGCAGGTGGACCAAAGCTAATGTACACACAGGCATGCATATGAAGGATCTGTAATAGGCTGCAGCTTTCTCTAGAATGTACACTTGATGGAAAACTCAGCTTTGTCTCTGTGCAGTGTGAGAAATGGTCTTACATAGGAATAAACACAGTCATATGAGATGCATACTACTGTCAGTTCTCAGTGCAATGGTACTGAAAAGGACATGAACAGTAATTTATAATATAGTTGATCCATTTTGAGGGATCAGGCCCAGGAAAGGGGAACAGGATGCAGCATGTGCCAGCACCGCTGATCCTCTCCACTCCCTGCCCTCCCCTGCCCTATGCCAGGCTTACCTGCTCTGGTGGGTATCCTTCTCCCTGCCCCCACACGCAGGCTTCGCACCATTGCCCAGTGCTTTACAGCACTTTTGCAACAGTGTGAATGCCTGGCATTGTTCTGCTGGTGTGACCCCAAGTTATAATTGGGGGCTAACAGCCCAATGCTATCTTTCCCTAGCATCCAGGGCTACAGCAGCACCAAAATGGCAACTACTGTATCCTATGGGGCCAGGGAAGCAGCCCCAATGGATCTCCTCGGATTTGCACCCACTATTGAGTGGGCACAGGACAGAGGAGACCTGTATTGGGTTTCACAGCTTGGGGGGCGGGTGGGTTATGATACGGCGGCAGAGCCTGCCATCATTTCTGCCCCCTCTGGAGCCCGCTCCTCCCCTCCCCCCATTCAGTTCTGCCTCCTTCCTGCCTTCCCCCTACCTTGAAAAGCCCTACTGCTGGCCGTACTCACTCCCGGGAGCTCTCGTCAGCCGTCTTCAGAGGCTGAGGCACAGTACCAATGGTGTGTTGTTAGTGTAGGTGTTATTCTAGAGGACAATAAATGGTCTTGAAAAAAAATTGTATAAATGAGACTTTCTGGATGTGGGATAACTTTTCTCATTCAATTTCCTCTGCCAGATCAGACATGGTCATAGACACTGAGCATATAAGCAAATTAATAAACATTTAGGACACTCAAAAAGTCATGGGCCAGCTCCAAAAGAACTAGTTGTCTGTGCCCAAGGAGATACTGACTTGTATTTCTCAAGTGGACATTCTCCATTCCATAAGGCACACAAGTTTTCCATCTGAAAGAAAGTATTTCATGAGTAGAGAAGTTTGTTTCTGGTGAGTATGCTAGGATTTCAGCCTAAGTGCCCAAACCTATCCAACTTTCCAGATGCAGCTGCAATGCAGCCCTGAGGTAAGGGAGGTAATGAACCCTTACTTTGGGGAAGCCTCCGTGGACCCCCCCCCCCCACAAAATGCAGTGAACAACCCATTGGCAGGCTGCATCAACACTGGAAAAATGGATAGGGCTGGGCCCTAAGTCTTACCGAACACAATGGGCTCTCATCTCTTCTAGTTAAAAGAAAATAACATTTTCAAACACCTCGATTCATAAGACATTTGTGATATGGGGTAGCATCTGGACTAGTGATTGCACTCTTTGGAGATCTCTGTGTGAAGGGTAGTTCCTTTGCCAAATGGAAAGAGTTTTCCACTCATGCAGAGACCCCTTCTGTGAGCAGACTGCACCTTCCATTCATGTTCTTAGAGAGAGCTTCTTATGGTGGATGCACTAGTTGGGATTCTGTCTATGGTGTGTAGCAGCAATGTGCAGTATGGGGGTGGAAGGTGAGGCAGTGAGAGCCAGAGTTCTTCAAAAAGCACCATCACTGCTGCCAAAGTTGTGTGCGTGTAAACACAACCCATGCACACTGAGTAGCTGGTGTGCATGGGCTGTGTTTGCATGATCTCAGCAGCAGCAGTGGAAGCACTTTTCAAAGAACTCCAGTGGGGCGGTATTGCCTCACCTTCCGCCCTTTTGCTGGTGCGCAGGAGTTCTGAACAAATGTCAAGCCTTTGGATGTACTTAAAATGACTCTTGGCTCTCAATCACACTCATGGCTGATTAAAAAAAAGAAAGAAAGGACGAGGAGAGCTAAGCCACGAAATGCCATCTTGTAATATGCATTAATGGCATATGTCGAAATTAGAATTACAAATGTGAAATATAGAAGAAATAATTGACTGTTTCACCGCAGTAATAGATTTATTTGTTTTTTATTGTCACTGGAAACCAAAAAGTTTGGACTCCTTTTAGGGTGGATTAAAAGAAATTAAAATTGCAAATTCCTGACATTTCATGAAGACTCATTTATTTCAAGTCACATTTGTTGATGTACTACTGTGACATGCAAGTGCATACATAATATTCTCGTATGCACGTCAGTAAAAGTATGGTCCTTAGAAAACCCAGGATATCTCCACTTTTCCCAGTAGAATAGCCTTCTTTCCCTGCAGCAAGAAATGTACATGAATTATCGCCATGCTCCATAGCCCTATCAATGTGTTGAGAAGGCGCAGTACAGAGCCATGATTCATGGAGATTCATGGAGCACATAGCATCGAACTGCATGTATCAGTTCAAAGTGGCATTGCAGGACCAATCATGTTCTAGGTTCCATAGGTGGTCTTCAAAGTCTCACCCAACATACCACGTCAATTAACCAGCCAGAGGCAGCAGCAAAGGTCGTGTTTTAAGATACAGTTTGTTGCTACTTTTTTAAACATGTTTTTGTTCTTCCCAGTCTTCTGTGGGACTGTTACTGTAATAAGTGTGGGATCAACACTTGTTAAACTTCTTGAATAGTATAAGCTGTTCCCAGATCATTGAGTATGGATCTAAAGAGGAAATTTCAGTGAAATGCTCCTGAAAATTGGATCACTAGTAATATTTGAAATAGTTCACATTTTCTTCCCAATCCCTTTATTTATAAAAATTCTTAGAACCCACTGAAAATCTCAGGCCAAAATGACTGCGGGAATTTGCAATTTAAATGTTTTTAATCCACCCTAAAGAAGGAGTCCAAACACTAAAGCTGAATGGCACAGACATGCATATTTTGTACCTTGCTGTATCCTTGATGTCCCCTTGTGATCTTCTAGATCAGGGGTCTCCAAACCCCAGCCCGGGGGCCAGATGTGGCCCACAGCAAGCCTCTTTCTGGCCTGCAGCCAACCTCTTGTCCCCTAAAAGCCTCTGGCCCACTCAGCTGAACATGACCAGAAATGTGCTCTCTTTGTGTCTGGAGGGTGTTCTGAGGGCCAGAGAGTTTGAATGAATGAGCCCATTCATTCATTTATTCACTCATCTAAGTTCCATCTCTAATTTATTTATTTCAATTTTATATTTCAATTTTTTTTCTGGTCCTCCACACCATGCCAGGTATTTGATGTGGCCCTCTGGCCAAAAAGTTTGGAGACCCCTGTTCTAGATCTCTAGAGGCTCCTTTATTATTCAATTCATTGATCAAGTTCAGCCAAAGAGCAAGTGAAAAGATCTTGTTGGATGTTCCACTCCAGCTGATCTTCTGGATGCTCATCAAAACCTGAGCCTGAGACTCTTCCAGAGTTAAAAAAGAAAAAGAAAAAGAAAACATTTTTCTCTTTGTTCCAGTTTTTGATAGGCAAGGTTGATTGGGTGAAGTTTTCTGTTTGAGTTTGTCTGATTTTATTTGGATATTTTATACATATGTTTATATATTGTAATCGAATGTAAGCCTTCCAGATGGGGCTAGCTAACAGTCTAATTAAATAAAAATATACATGGGCATTTGGCAGAATAAATGTCTCTTTCAAGCAATGTGGTACACACCCCATTTTTGCAAATGCCTGCAACATACCTGCTGCTGCGACTCATCCAGGGCAACATTCAAAGCATGCGGTTGTGGGTTGTTTTTTTAGCATGTAAAAGGCCTACAGTTAAGTGTTCCCCTGATTTATCATCTTTAACCCATGCTTTTATCACCAGCTACTGTCATAAAATGTAACGGGAGTCGGGGTCAGGGAACAACATGTGCTTGCTTGCGTATGGTAAGGAGAAAACGACTGCCTCTGGAAGGGATGCAGAGGAAATCATAATGGACATGTCATAAAAGGGTGAATTCTGTTTCATCCATTATGGTGCTGTGAGCCAATAAATTTTTGTGTAGAGATATCAATAAATCATTTTGTTTTTACTTTGGGTGATTTGTTTAGTAATGGACCAGTCAGAAAGCAAAGATCTTTGTTAAGAGCACTGCTCCTTGGCTTTTTTTTTTTTTTAATATTGTGTTGAGAGAGTCTGACTGCAATGCTAAACACACTTTCCTGGGATTAAGCCTCATTGACCACAATAGGACTTACTTCCAAGTAGACGTGACTAGGATTGTACTGTCTGGCACTTCCAACATGAAGCAGTAAAAATGTTTTTTAAAAAAATAATTTAATAGTAATTTGGGAGGCTTGTCAAGCAAATTTGCCTCCTAAATTACTATTAAGTTGTTTAAAAAAATATTTATATACCACTTTTCAACAAAAATTCACAAAGTGCTGTACATAGTAAAATAAATGAGGTGAGAGGTGAAGCATTCATGGCTGCTACTATGTCTCTAACATTAAGTAACAAAGTCCGATCTTCGAATACGCCGGAGGGGGGTTCCATTCCCGGAATCTCCACAGATTGCAAAGTCTATGGATAACCCACAGATGAGCTCATAGAGGACCTCCAGAGCAGTGGTTCTCACACATTTAGCACTGGGACCCACTTTTTAGAATGAGAATCTGTCAGGACCCACCGGAAGTGATGTCATAACCAGAAGTGACATCATCAAGCAGGAAAATTTTTAACAATTCTAGGCTGCAATCATACCCACACTTACCCAGGAGTAAGTCCCATTGGCTATATCATTATTAAAAGAATATACATAGTAGCTTGCTAAAAGTACAGGTCTGTAACATTTCTGCAAATGCAGTAACATACCATGGTAGCATCAAGTCTAATATATGAAAAATAAAATATTGAAATGAATGGGGACCCACTGAAATTGGCTCACGGCCCACAATTTGAGAAACACTGCTCTAGAGGGTACAGGTCGGCCCTCCAAATACAAGTTGGGGCCCACGTTGAGTTGAATTCGTAGGTTCCAAATCTGCAGATAATTAAGATCAACCTGCAGGAATACAGATTTTGAAATTTCTGAATCTGACCAGATTAACCGGATACTGTAAAATGAGACAAAGTTAAGATTCATCCAGTCTGTGACCTGCAAACTGACTGTAAGACCATTTAGTCCCAACACAATCTTTTAAGTTCACCATCTTAAGGTAGTGGCGTCTGGGTGCAGAGCAACTTATATGTATATTTCCCAGCAGGTTTTGCGGTGTACAGGGGACAACTGAGAGAGGTGCTCACTGAGAGCATCAAAGAACCTAACAGCAAGAAAGCCCTGAGCTCTTCACCATCGACTACTGAAAAGGGAAGACAAAACTGCAGCAATGGTGACATGAAACGCAGGAGCTATGTTTGTCTTCTTGCTTGCAGTCACTGTCAACTACACATGTAGCAAGCTGAAACTAGTTGCACTGTTTGGAAGAGAAGTTTAGAGGACTACAGACATAAGTTTCTACCTTTCACCAAATCAAAGCAGCTGAGGAGCTCCTGGACATGACACACACAGAACTTTTCCAAAGGGGACAACAGGAGGAGACCACTATGAACAAAGAAACCCAGTGGTGGACCTCCCATGGTAGATGATGGGGCAAATGCCCTGGGAGCAAGCCTTTAGGACCCTGCGGAAAATATATATATAATACATAATATTATATATTATAATATAATATATTCGCTCTTCGCTCACAACAGGAGAGGAAACTGAGCGCTTTCCACATGCGCTGCCTCCGACACATCCTCGGCATCACCTGGCAGGACAAAGTTCCAAACAACACAGTCCTGGAACGTGCTGGAATCCCTAGCATGTATTCACTGCTGAAACAGAGACGTCTGCGTTGGCTCAGTCATGTCGTGAGAATGGATGATGGCCGGATCCCAAAGGATCTCCTCTATGGAGAACTCGAGCAAGGAAAGCGCCCTACAGGTGGACCACAGCTGCGATACAAGGACATCTGCAAGAGGGATCTGAAGGCCTTAGGGATGGACCTCAACAAGTGGGAAACCCTGGCCTCTGAGCGGCCCGCTTGGAGGCAGACTGTGCAGCATGGCCTTTCCCAGTTTGAAGAGACACTTTGCCAACAGTCTGAGGCTAAGAGGCAAAGAAGGAAGGCCCATAGCCAGGGAGACAGACCAGGGACAGACTGCACTTGCTCCCGGTGTGGAAGGGATTGTCACTCCCGGATTGGCCTTTTCAGCCACACTAGACGCTGTGCCAGAACCACCTTTCAGAGCGCGATACCATAGTCTTTCGAGACTGAAGGTTGCCAATACAAATACAAATATAATATATTCTATGGTGCAACACAGGGAGATTCTAGTCCTAGAATCTCATACCTATAATCTCATATAATCATCATCATACCTTTATTGGTATAATAGACATACAATACATACATTCACTCACACACACACACACCACCAGTAAACTATATATATATATATATATATATATATATATATATATATATATATATATATATATATATATATATATATATATATATATAAAATCTGTCTATCAACAATTTTATAGCAATAACCAATTAAATACACACACACACACACACACACACACACACACACACACACACTGTGTGTGTGTGTGTACAAATATATGTGTATGTATGTGTATGTATATGTATATATACATGTTGTTGGCATCCTTCAGTCTCAGGAGACTATGGTATCACGCTCTGAAAAATGGTTCTAGAACAGCGTCTAGTGTGGCTGAAGAGGCCAATTCGGGAGTGACAATCCCTTCCACACTGGGAGCAAATGTAGTCTGTCCCTGGTGTGTCTCCCTGGCTATGGGCCTTCCTTCTTTGCCTCTTTACCTCAGTCTGTTGGGCAAATGCCTCTTCAAACTGGGAGAGGCCATGCTGCACAGCCTGCCTCCAAGCGGGACGCTCGGAAGCCAAGGTTTCCCATCAGTTGAGATCCATTCCTAAGGCCTTCAGATCCCTCTTGCAGATATCCTTTTAGCGCAGCTGTGGTCTACCCGTAGGGCGCTTTCCCTGCACGAATTCTCCATAGAGGAGATCCTTTGGGATCCGGCCATCGCCCATTCTCATGACGTGACCAAGCCAACGCAGGTGTCTCTGCTTCAGCAGTGTATACATGCGGGGATTGCAGCTCATTCCAGGACTATGTTGTTTGGAACTTTGACCTGCTGGGTGATACCGAGGATGCGTCGGAGGCAGTGCCTGTGGAAAGTGTTCAGCTTCCTCTCCTGTCATGTGCAGAGTCCAGGACTCACTGCAGTACAGAAGTGTACTCAAAAATCCTCAGCTTAGTTTACATTTGTGTTTAACTACCTCCTCCTCTCTGGAATCAGAGAATTCTATTACCGTTGCTGCCACTTTTCCATTGACTGGGGGATTAAAATATTCTTCCTTTTTTCATGCCCACATAGGGATAATGCCCTTTCCTGATTCATTTCTTTTACATTTGAATGAAAATCCAATTGTGGCAGCCATTGTACAATTCATTTCTAATTACTTTTCAATAAGTATTTCAAGGCATTCAATTATTTACAAAGCCTTATTACACCACAAATGTATTCCTTAATGTTTTTTCTCACAAAACGTCCAAATATACAGGGGTTTTATAGGGATTTTGTAGGGAATGATGGGACAAAAAGTTTTAATAAAACAGATGTTGGACACACCATGTTCCAAAAAGAGGAATTAGATTTTTCTCCATGCAGGATTGTTTGTTGAACTTCAGTCCAAGTGTGTCAGACATGAATAATTTCAGTCCCTGGAGCAGGTGTTGATTGCTATTTACCAAATCCAGAAGTGTGCCTGAAGCTTGTAACACAATGCTTGAAGCATTAAAACCATTTCCATTTGAAATGAAATGGATTTTTCACATCTATCAGAACTATGTGATGCTGCTTCAAGGACAATGAAGCACTGTTACTCTCCTTGGGCTGTCCATGGTTTCCACTGGCAAAAATGTCACGTGAGTGGGGTATTCTGCATATGCCATTCTTCTAAGGCAGGGGTGCCCAAACCCCAGCCCTGGACGACTTGGGGCCCTCAAGGACTCCCAATGCGGCCCTTAGGGAGTCCCTAGTCTCCAATGAGCCTCTGGCCCTCCGGAAACTTGCTGGAGCCCACACTGGCCCAACGTAACTGATCTCAGCGTGGGGTGACTGTTTGACCTCTTGCATTAGCTGTGGGATGAGGGCTCCCTCCACTGCTTGTTGTTTCACATCTGTGATGCAGTAGTGGCAGCAAAGAAGAGGCCAAGCTTGCTTTGTGCAAGGCCTTTTATAGGCCTTGAGCTATTGCAAGACCGCCATTCATTCATATAAGTTCCACCTCTAGTATATTAATTTATGTAAACTAATGTAAATTTATTCAAATTTTAAATGTAGATCAATTCTTTTTTTCCCCAGCCCCCAACACAGTGTCAAAGAGATGATGTGGCCCTCCTGCCAAAAACTTGGACACCCCTGTTTTAAAGACACATTCACATTACTCAAAGTGTACTTGGCTGTTGACTATATTCTACTCAAATTGTCCTAATCTGACTATAAATTAAGGTGTGTCCTAATCTGACAACTATAAATTAAGGTGTGTTGACCCATATCCTCCTCAATATCTCTATTGACACTAGGTGATGGGCCAAGGACACACAATATATTTTTTTTACAGAAATAGCAAACGTACTTGTTGGCTTTAGTGTCTGCCTGCAGGATGATGTTACTGTGAAGGAAAATATGCAACAGACTGTCCAGTCAAGACAGGATAATAGTGGTTCTATTACTTGTTGCAATGAAATATTTGCAATTGACGTATGTTTCAGGTTGTTTAGTCTTAATGCTCAGTGACTGGATGTATGCTAATAGTCTTCAGGTAACTGGAAAGGCTCAACTCATAAAATTAGATTTTAGCTCAAGTAAACAGAGAAGGAGTAGTTGGAAAAACAGGAAATGGATGTGAAGTGGATATGAAGGACCATAGAATGATGGACAAATTTGAAAGTAACATGGAACCCCAACCTGCATCTGGAGGGCTGACCTGAACCCTCTAGAGCAGTGTTTCTCAAACTGTGGGTCGGGACTCACTATGTGAGTTAATTTCAGGTGGGTCCTCATTCATTTCAATATTTTATTTTTAATATATTAGACTTGATGCTACTATGGTATGTGGCTGCATTTGGGGAAATGTTACAGATCTGTACTTTTAACAGGCTAAGGGCGCAATCCTAAACCCTTATGTCAGTGCTTTCCAGCACTGACATAAGGGCAATGCAGCTCTGAGGTAAGGAAACAGACATTCCCTTACTTTGAGGAGGCCTCCATGAGTGACACCCAACTGCAGGATGCAGCACATGTCCCATTGGCACCGCTATGCCAGTGCTGGAAAGCAGTGACTTAAGGGGTTGGGATTGAGCCCTAATATGTATATGTTTTAACAAAGCTAGTAAATGGGACTTACTTCTGGGTAAATGTGGGTAGGATTGATACAAATTTTCCTGATTGATGATGTCACTTCCAGTCATGACATCACTTCTGGTGGGTCCTGACACACTCATTTGAAAAAGTGGGTCCTGGTGCAAAAAGTTTAAGAACCAATGATTTAGAAAATTTGAAAATCAGGAAGTGTAGATACTAGTGTTGATTTTCATTAGACTGAAAAAATGAGAGAAAACAGTGATGCTCTCTGTTTATTACATTGTTATAATCCAACCTTATATCTTTCCTCCAAGGAGTTCAGTTTAATGTACCTCCCACTGCCCATTTTATCCTCACAACATCTGTGTGGGTAGGTCTGGTTGGAAAAGTAGTGATTGCTCCAAGGTGATTCTGTGAACTTCATGTCTGAGCATGAATTGCACACCAGGTTTTCCTGTTCCTACTCTGATATTTTAACCTCAACATCGTTCTGCACATAGGTCAGGATTCATTTTCCCTATTTGTAAACTGTTCCTTCTGCTTGCAGCATGGATGCATCTCCCAATCCCAGGTTATAGTCTCCCAATATTTAAATTAACCTTATGTTGCTCAAGAAATCATAAGATTCCCACATAAGAAAAATACACCATTGTGAGTTTGGTAAAGGCATCATATTGACATTCAATTTATATAAAAGATTCAAGGAGATTATTTTACTTTCCATTAAACATATCAGTATACCTGTGTTGGCTTGGTCATGTTGTGAGAATGGGTGGTGGCCTGATCCCAAAGGATCCCCTCTATGGAGAACTTGTGCAGAGAAAGTGCCCTACAGGTAGACCACAGCTGTGATACAAGGACATCTGCAAGAGGGATCTGAAGGCCTTAGGAATGGACCTCAACAGGTGGGAAACCCTGGCCTCTGAGCATTCCGCTTGGAGGCAGGCTGTGCAGCATGGCCTTTCCCAGTTTGAAGAGACACTTGGCCAACAGAGGCGTTTGGGCCTCTTCAGCCTAGAAAAGAGGCGCCTGAGGGGGGACATGATTGAGACATACAAAATTATGCAGGGGATGGACAGAGTGGATAGGGAGATGCTCTTTACACTCTCACATAACACCAGAACCAGGGGACATCCACTAAAATTGAGTGTTGGGAGAGTTAGAACGGACAAAAGAAAATATTTTTTTACTCAGTGTGTGGTTGGTCTGTGGAACTCCTTGCCACAGGATGTGGTGATGGCATCTGGCCTGGATGCCTTTAAAAGTGGATTGGACAAGTTTCTGGAGGAAAAATCCATTACGGGTTACAAGCCATGATGTGCATGTACAACCTCCTGATTTTAGAAATGGGCTATGTCAGAATGTCAGATGCAAGGGAGGGCACCAGAATGAGGTCTCTTGTTATCTGGTGTGCTCCCTGGGGCTTTTGGTGGGCCGCTGTGAGATACAGGAAGCTGGACTAGATGGGCCTATGGCCTGATCCAATGGGGCTGTTCTTATGTTCTTATGAGTAGGTCCATAGGGAACCAAGATCCAGGTCTACCAAGATCCAGGTCTACAGAGCTTGCGTCCTGAGTACACTTCTGTACTGCAGCGAGTCATGGACTCTTCGCTCACAACAGGAGAGGAAACTGAGCGCTTTCCACATGCGCTGCCTCCGACGCATCCTCGGCATCACCTGGCAGGACAAAGTTCCAAACAACACAGTCCTGGAACGTGCTGGAATCCCTAGCATGTATTCACTGCTGAAACAGAGACGTCTGCGTTGGCTTGGTCATGTCGTGAGAATGGATGATGGCCGGATCCCAAAGGATCTCCTCTATGGAGAACTCGTGCAAGGAAAGCGCCCTACAGGTAGACCACAGCTGCGATACAAGGACATCTGCAAGAGGGATCTGAAGGCCTTAGGGATGGACCTCAACAAGTGGGAAACCCTGGCCTCTGAGCGGCCCGCTTGGAGGCAGGCTGTGCAGCATGGCCTTTCCCAGTTTGAAGAGACACTTTGCCAACAGTCTGAGGCTAAGAGGCAAAGAAGGAAGGCCCATAGCCAGGGAGACAGACCAGGGACAGACTGCACTTGCTCCCGGTGTGGAAGGGATTGTCACTCCCGGATTGGCCTTTTCAGCCACACTAGACGCTGTGCCAGAACCACCTTTCAGAGCGCGATACCATAGTCTTTCGAGACTGAAGGTTGCCAATACAATAGGGAACCAGGAAGCAGCAGGCACGGTAAGTGAAAATGTTCTCTCTTCAGGACAGCCTGGCCCCATCTGGCCTGCAGGATTCTGTAGACATTGCATCAGCATCCCTGCACTGTACAGGCTGGCCCTAGGTGGAATTGGGCCAGAAATTTCATTTATTCTGGACCAGGGGTGTCCAAACATTTTGGCCGGAGGGCCACATCATCTCGCTGACACTGTGTGAAAAAAAAAAAAAATTACATTTAAAATTTGAATAAATTTACATAAATGAATATAATAGAGATTGAACTTATATGAATGAATGAATGGTCTTGCAGTAGCTCAAGGCCTATAAAAGGCCTTGCACAAAGCAAGGCCAGCCTTTTCTTTGCTGCCACTGCTGCATCACAGACATGAAACAGCAAGTAGTGGAGGGAGCCGTCATCCCACAGCTCAGGTGAGAGTTCGAACTGTTGCCCTCACACTGAGAGTAGTTGCTTCGGGCCAGCACAGGCTCCAGCAAGTCTCCAGAGGGCCAGAGACTCATTGAAGACTGGGGGCTCCCTGTGGGCCAGACTGGGAGCCCCCGAGGGCCGCTAGTGGCTCCCAGGCCGGGGTTTAGGCACCCCTGTTGTGGACTGAAATTCTCCCCTTTCACAAATGCCAACTTCCTTGGGGTTCACCTTGAGGCAACAGTTAAAGATCTCTAAAATGATCTTGTTTGGGTACACATTGATACCAATCACTGAACAAGTGCAGTACATCATTGTTCCTTCTTTTTAATCTCACTGAGATATAGGCGGACACTAGACCTTCTCATGTTACAAAAAAAAAAAAAGTCAGAAGGTAACTGGAGACAAAATCAGATCAGCTCAATTTTCTTCATCAGTGCCTGTGATAGTTTTGTGAAAGCTGCAGAGCCCACAAAGGGGGGGTGGGGGCTGAAAGATCAGGAACTGGCTGTAATCCCAACTGGTCAACCTGTGAAGCCTCACTGCAGTAGGCGGTATTGACATGAATCACTCAGCCAACTAACTCATGCCATTCTTCCACCTGCCCATCCACTATTGTAGTGTTTCTCAAATGTTTTAGTATGGGGACCACTTTTTAAAATGGGTCCCAATCTGTTGGGACCCACCGGAAGCGATGTTGTTAGCCTGGTAGTAATGTCATGGCCAGAAGTGACATCATCAAGCAGGAAAATTTTTAATACCCCCATACAACAAAATCAAATGTAATTAAATAAGTAAATTAAAAGTTTACAATATGTATAATTTAAAAATGTATTTAAAATAAAGAAGAACCCTCCTAACCCTCCCAAGTAGTTGCTGATCTGTTCAAAAAATATATTAAAAATAAAATTCACATTGAAATGAAATGAATGGGGACCCATCTGAAATTAGCTCACAACCCACCTAGTGGGTCCCAAACCACAGTTTGAGAAACCTGCACTATTGGGCTTCCTCAGAGAGGAATGCATGGCTTGAGGGAATTGCCATCCTCCTTAACCAAGTGGCAGCTCTTGCAGCTTCTGAAACACAGCTCTTCCTAGACACAGCATATGAAATGCAGATCTATATTCACAGGTATTAAATCTTCAAGGTTCGGAAGTAAATCAAGGTGCACTGCAAATGATACCTTGCTTTGCATACTGAATCTATAAGAAACCATTTCCAGCTTCATATTCATTAATACATGCTGAATTTGCATGAAATAGCTAGTACATCTGTACTGAAATTTGTCTACTTGCAGCCTCAGTAGAAGTGTTTCTCTTGACCCAGCTGGGTGCACAACATTATGCATTGTGTTTTTCGATGAAGAAAATGGCTGCTAAACAGATCTAGTAGCCGAGACTGCAAATACGCATCCTGAGTCAGACTGTACCCCCCCCCACACACACCAAACAGATGCTTAGTGTTATCACCAATGCACTGTTTGAATCCATAGGTCTGTTCATTAGCTTAGCCTCCTCACATGTTCATTGATAGCCCAGTCCTAACCAGCTGTCCAGGGCTGATGCAGCCATGCCAAAGGGGGGGCATACATTTGTCCCATTACTTCCAGGCTGCACTGCTGCTGCTTTGGTGCTGAAAAATACACCACTGTGTATTAGGTTAGGATCATGCATGGTCATGGCCCAGCCATCAGCATGCCTCCTGCCAGCCATGCACTCAATGTTTGTACATAAGAGGCTCTAATGTAGCAGTTCACACTGTAAGCCACCTCCATGTGATCAGGAACCCTAGCTGATCAGGATGAGAGATTGTATGGAGGAGCCTACATAAATAGACCTCTTACCTACAGTTGTGGTTGGCAACCTTCAGTCTCGAAAGACTGTGGTATAAGCCTACAGCACCCAGTATTCCCAAGCGGTCTCCCATCCAAATACTAACCAGGCCTGACCCTGCTTAGCTTCCAAGATCAGACGAGATTGGGCATGTGCAGGGTAACAGTTGCTGTCTATGCATGAATATTGAGAACATAGCCAGCAAATATAATCCCCACTTGAACCAATCCAGCATGGAGTCAATACTGCCTTTGCTCTTCATATCAACAGGTGAGTGTTTAGGAAAGCAAACTGCTGGATTGCACTCAGTTTTGAATCAACTGCTGGAGTTTACTAGTGTGATATTCTCTGAGATGTTTATGAGTTTATTTTCCTTTGTGTATACCTTTAGCCTGATTGAAGCAGAACTTCATTTTAAACTATCCAGATGTGTTGATCTTCCTTTCCTTTTGAACAAATATAAAATGGGGGAGCGGTTTGTTAGGATTCCATGTTGATACCACATTATATTTTACCTTCTCTGTAAGAAGGTCTTTTCTTCCTTAAATAATTAACAGGTTAGGGTTGCAACAAGATCTTTTATTAATCACGTTCGTAGACACCAGCCTTGCTGCAGAGACATTTCATTTCAAACCACAGCTAGCAATGGCTCTGCTTTAGAAGATGTAAGGTACAGCTCAGTCTCTATGTAAATGTGCCAAGAATCTATAAACATATCATCTTTAATTTAAACATGCACTTTTTATAGACAGAGTTGCTTCAAATATGAGATTTTATGTGCACTTGGTTAAGAATTCAAGGAGTATGCCTTGGGCTGCTCTCTTGTGATTTCAGAATATTCTGCAAGGTGACTTTTTCCTCATTCAGGTTCCCACCATTACTAATGATTGACAAGATCCCCAGTTTTGCTAGAGTGCACAAAGGAATGATTTAAAATCTGATTAAATCTAAATCTGAGTTTTCATGCTGAAAATAGAGTGGGCAAGATTACAAATTTCAATTAATTTACCCGAACACTAAACCAATCAGACATACTCTTCACTCCAGGCAACAAAATAATTTTGCTCTGGTTAAACTTGATCTTCTGTTAATCTACAAAGAGGTCACTTTTTTGGC
This sequence comes from Tiliqua scincoides, assembly GCF_035046505.1. Classification (NCBI taxonomy): domain Eukaryota; kingdom Metazoa; phylum Chordata; class Lepidosauria; order Squamata; family Scincidae; genus Tiliqua; species Tiliqua scincoides. Next base: position 53,752,801 of record NC_089823.1, read on the forward strand.
ATTGAAATAAATCAAAAACAGCAGGGAAATACTTTGGAACAAAATAGAAAGCCGCAATAATGATAAATGATCCCAAATACTGTATGCCTTGTTTTAATTACTTGGCTATCTATCTGCTCTTTATGGTGTTTTTTTAGTTACTGGATTTTTCTAGGCTTCGGTCCTGCTCACAGTTGCACTTGGGTAAATCTTGTTGGAATGGGATGGAAATACATTGAACTGTGGGCTGGATTGCAGCCTTAAGGAACAGAGTACCTCGGTCCCTAGGAGAAATGGAGCAACGTGGATGTGTTCATAAATCTGATGCTCCACATGTGTGTTGCTCTGATGTGCACATGGACATCTATGCTAGCAGGGGGCTGCCCAGTTCTCATACATGTGTGTGTGTGTGTGAGTGAGTGAGTGAGTGTATGCAATCAAACTACCTGTGAAGCATTTCCTCATAGCTAGGAGAAAACGTTCACATCTAATTACACAAAGCAGATCATATGCACCAGAGCATTGTGTTGAGACAATGCATTTTTCAAAAAAGTTCACTCCTAAGAAATCTGATTGTTCTGTATAATATACATAATTCGTGGAATACCTGCTTTGTGTACATGTCCAACTACAGTATACAGGGCTGGTACTAGGTTGCTTGCAGTCCTGGGGCAAAGCCTTGCCTTTGCCCCCACCACAGCATTTCCACCTATCGCTTTATGGCACATTGGGTGCTACCATTGCCAGCAGACTTGAGGGTTCAGGGGTCAGCCCAGCCAGGTGGCCCGTCTGATAGCCATGGCCTTTAGACAGTGCCCACCCGAGCTGAGCCCTGATCTCAATCCTGAGAGTGGATTTTATGCTTTGCTTTTTAGTGCCATATAATAAGTATAGGTAATCCCTTTATCTTAAAGAGAAATTTGAGGTGTTGAGGAGAACTTGTTTGCTACTGTGCTCAATGTTTCCAACACCTTTTGAATAAAATATTCCAACCACAGAATTTAATACTGAAAAAGCATATTATCCTCTCTTTCCTAGCTTTTGCCATCTTCTAATTTCAGGTTGGGTTGGGGAAATGTAAGAGTTAAGATTTATAGTCAATTTATGGCTAAACTTAGCGACCTTTTCTTCCCTTCCAAGATTCTTTCCAGAAGTCCAAGGTGTTACTTATAAGCACTTCTAACTAAAAGACTTTCTTTTTTTCTACCAGGGGAAAAAAAAATCTTGCGTATACTAGAGGAAAATGCTTTGAAGTTTAAAGTAATCCTAGGAAAGAAAAACATTTGAACCCAGCTGGAACCAGTTTGGCTAGATTTGGCACTTCACTATCATCACACCAGGTTTCAGTGATACACACCAGGGCAACAGCCTCTTCCAATCTTACATTGTGTAGTTGGAGAGCGGTTTTGTTGATGGTTGACCTTGCATTTATCTCTGTGCCAGATTCCTACTGTGGGTTCTACTGATACTGAACCTTCATCTCAAGTGCCAAGGAAGGGGAAGGAGTATCACTCAAATGTCTGTCACTGTTGTATTGTTTATAATGGATCCTTTCCCTGATGTTGCCTCAGATTCCAGAAAATTCCAGCTGTAGGCATATCTATTCCAGGTCTGTATATGCAGTCAGATGTCAGGCAGGTAGTGCACTGGACAAGTGCCCACACCAATTGGGGGCCCACCAAGCCAAGCCAACTTCTGAACCTCCAGTATAAGTTGCGGCAGCAGCACCCAATGTTCCATCAGAGGAAAGGTAAGCGGTGCTTTGCCCTAGGATCCCAGAAACATGCCCCAGAAACATGACAAAAGCACTATACAGGATTATTTAAACAGTGCACTAAAATAATAAAACAAGAAAAACCAGGGAATGCCTTAGGGAAGCAAAATCATTCTAAATTCCTTGTGTATACTGGTCTTTGAACAGCTTCAAGCCTGGATTTTTTATTTACCGCATGTATATCCAACCATTCAATATATTTTCAAAGGAAGTTTACAGTCGAAAACATACATAAATTACAAGTATGGGCAATTAAAAAGACCAGCAAAGATTAAAAAATGCCTATCCTGTTATCTTTCAGCACTAAGCAAAGACTAGCTAACTGCAGACTTTACACACAGTTATAATTAACTTTTTTAAAAAAGTATTGCCTGACTAATAGAGAATGCCTTCCTAATAAATCTAAAGGATTTTGATTGATTGATTGATTGATTGATTGATTGATTGACTGACTGACTGACTGACTGACTGACTGACTGACTGACTGCAGGTTGTTGAAGTCCTAATTTTAAAGCATGTTTTCCCATCCTGGGATGGCTGCCATGGGATGAAACCATTTTATATGCAATGAAACCATTTTATTAGCAATGAAACAAAAAACATGAATCGTTTTAGTAACAATTACAGGTTGGACCTTGTCATCCGTGGATTTTGTATCCACAGATTTGACTCAATGCAGTCCCCCAACCTGCACTAAGACCCAACCTATACCCTCTGAGCACAACTGGAGCTGTGCTCTGGTTTCGTCCAGAGAATGTTCTGAGGCTTCCAGAAAGCCTAAGAATGGCAATTCTGGTTTTTCAGAAAAAAGAGGAGTGCCTTTCTAAAGCCTTCTGGAGGCCTTAGAGCAGTGATTTTCAACCCTTTTCATCTCATGGAACATTGCCAAGATGCTAACATTCTCAGGGTGCACTATCAGGGTTTTTGTTTTTTTGTGTTTTTTTTATTACAATTTACAAGGCACACCACACTGCTGGCACTCATCCCCAATTACCCTACTAATACATTACTCACCCCCAAACACCTGCAGCACACCTGTGGACATTTGTAACACACCAATGTGTCCACAGCACACCAGTTGAAAATGGCTGCCTTAGAGGGAATTCTGAGGGCCTTACAGGGAATTCTGAGGTCCGGAGAGGCCAGTGTGGCCTCCCTGGGCCTCAGAACACACTCCGGACATGACTAGAGCACAGCTTTGGTTGTGTTCAGAGGTCTGGTGTGCCCTGACTCATGGATTTCTTTATCCATGGCTTTCAACATCTGCAGGGGTTCCAGGAATGGAACCCCAGCAGATGCCAAGGCATCACTACATTCTACTGTACAGGAGATCCACATGTTTCAGAGATGGTGTCCTGATATTTTAGAGGAAGTGTCCTAGTGAAAAATGTTATATATATTGAAAAATTATAGTGAAAAATGTTGCCAGTGTATACATTAAAAACGTGTTTTTATAGAGTCTGCTTGAACTATAAAAAGTGTGCTAAAACTTGCCCTATAAGATCAGAATTTGTAAGACTTTTTTAGTCCTTCACATAAAAATGTCTTTCTTTTCCAGCTTTAATATTTATTTCAAACTGTAAAATATATGATAAAGGACTTGGGGTTTGAAAAATCCTCTAATTTCACTGTTGCCTTTCCCCTCTGTCCTAGAGCATATGGGTGCCAAGGAAAACACAATATACAGAGGGATATCAAGTATGACATTAATCAAAGTCAGCTCCCACTACAATTGTGGGATGTTTGAAAGTAAAGACTATGAAAATTCCCATCAAGTACAATCAGCAGTGACATCAATGAACCTCTGTAATGAAACATAAAGAGTAAATTCTGTTCCTTTTGCCAGAACCAGTTGTCAATACAGAATTGTAAATAATGTTGGACACAACATAAATAGGAGCAAGGCTTCAATAAAATAATTCTGAAATATGGATCCTGCTCAAATTTGTAATTTTCATACTGTGGAATTCATACTGTGATCTTCTTTTGCAAATCCAATTATTAAACATAGGGCCCAATCCTTTCCAACTTTTCAGTGCTGATGCCACCATGCCAATGGGGCATGCACTACATCCTGCAACGGGGGAAGGGCAGTCACAGAGGTCTCCTCAAGGTAAAGGAACATTTATTCCCTTATCTGCATTGCAGCTGCATCAGTGCTGGAAAGTTGGATTGGGCCCATATACATACATCAGTGGTTCTCACACTTTTAGCACCGGGACCTACTTTTTAGAATGATAATCTGTTGGGACCCACCAGAAGTTATGTCATGACCAGAAGTTACATCATCAAGCAGGGAAATTTTTAACAATCCTAGACTGTAATCCTACCCACACTGACCCAGGAGTAAAAAACATCTACATAGTAGCCTGTACAGATCTGTCACATTTCCTCCAAAGCAGTCACCTACCATGATAGCATCAAGTCTAATATATTAAAAAGAAAATATTGAAATGAATGGTGACCCACCTGAAATTGGCTCGCGACTAACCTCGTGGGTCCCGACCCACAGTTTGAGAAACACTGACATACATGATTCTTTACAGGACTAACTACAGTTGTAGTCACCGTTGTCACCTAGTTGCTGCAGATCCAAAGGTAACACTCTGCACTCTGCCCTGCAACTTTACCAGCAATAGGTGATGCCAGTCTCGCCCCCACTCTCCCATTAGCGGATGGGTTGAATTTATGGCAGTTGATTGTGGATCCTCAGCTACTGCCTGACCAGTGACACTGTCCAGATAGGATTATCCAACAGACCACACCACTGTTTTTATCATCTTCAAGGAGAATTAGAAATGTATACAATTAGGCACAATTAAAGTGTTACAATTAGCTAAGTCTAGTGTATGATGCTATTATCACATATTCAATAATTATTGTTCAGCTACTCCTGGCTTCCTCTTGGAAAGTCACAGGGCTCATTCTTTCTCAGGCTTTTCCTCTCTCTGCCTTTTACAAGTGGTCCTTCGCCGCCGCTCATTTCTTGACATCTTTGGGCACAATCCTAACCAGTTCTACTCAGAAGTAAGTCCTATTTTGTTCAATGGGACTTACTCTCAGGAAAGTGTGGTTAGGATTGCAGCCTTTGTCTCATTCGGACGTACAGCCTTGCTTGTGAACAGTTCACTATGACTTAATAGTGTTCAAGAGAATGATTTTAGGCGATCAACTCAGGAGTGTCTCCCTTCCTACCTTTAGAGTCAGGCAATGCAGGAAATTGTTTCCCATTTGTGGCCAGGTTCCTGCTTCCCCTATGACTTCCTTCTCTCTTCAGCCTTCCACAATCTGCTTCCTCTGCCATTATGAGATGGTTAGGAAAGAGGAGGGTGAACGCCAAATTCCCATGCAGATTTTACAGTCTAGTTAATTGCGATATATACACAAAGGGGGAAAGACGAAAGCTTTTCATTTGAGTATAAAATTACAATTTTTAATGCTGGAAATAGTTCTACATGAAAAAGCTTTCCAATAATAATTATACAGCAATGATTGCTAAAAAATGACATAAAAGGATATGTTCTTTCTGCCATATGGTTAACTTCACAAAGGGTTTTTGATGCTTGATGTTAAATAGTATACTTTTTTGTGTATTCATTAACATTTGTCCACAAACCCCTTCTGATTGATTAGTTTAAAATGCAACATCAATCCCTTATTGTGGCTCAGGAAAAAAGACTTGTTGGAAGATTAAAGCCTTTTTTTGGTATTCACTTATTTCCTCATCAACCAACCCCATGCTGCCAGTTAGCTTGTTTTTCTTGCCCTTGAATGAATGAACTAATTTAAGATGTAATTGAACAATCATTTAGGCTGTATCCCAGGCACCCAATTTTAACACTAGACTGTGTGTTCTATAAACAAAGAAAAATTGTGTTAAAATACCATTTGCAGTCTGTCTCCCTGGAATTCCACTGAAATCCATTTAAATTTTGTAAATCATCAAAACCTTCAGGTTTTGTAATTTATACCTTCTTGTGATGTTTGTAAAGAGACCATATAATCACTTTCTTGTTTTATCACACAACCTTTTCTTGTTGTTTAATACAACAATTTTAAGACTCTATCTTTAGTTCTAAATATGTTGTAACTGGAAAGAAGGATCTGATAGTATTTTAACAACTTGAAAAGCATACATTAAATTTCTTATGGCCCAATCCTATGGGCCTGTCACAAGCAAATCTTCAGTCCCACTGTTGTAAAGGCCATAGTGGCATTGTAAAAGGCATGCCACTACCAAACACATCAGAGCCACCAGCGCTCCATGCAACCACCAACCCAGACCACAGCAACCCAGACCACAGCAGACCACAGCAACCCAGACCACAACCCAGACCAGACCACAACTAGACCACAACCCAGACCACAGCACGTAACATGGTGGTGGAGATGGGTCATGGGTGCTTCAGGAGAGGATCTGGGCAGGAAGGGCACGGGGGTAGTTTGGGGGCTAGTGAGGGTGAATCTTGGTGGTAACGGTGTGTGCCAGCGTCCTCTCCCTGGTTTTTTTTTTTCCCCTCCAGTTCAGCTTATCTCCTTCCTCTCTTTAGACTTGCATCAGCAAAATAGTTGGTGTGGCTCCAAGGAGGCCATTGGTGATCAGGCAACTGGGAGGTAAGTAAAAGGTATTTTGATGGCCCATCTGATTGCAGCCCTGCCATTCCATGAAGCACATGTGACATCAGTGTGGCTGCAAGGTGGAGGATGGCAAGGAAACTTGCATTAGTTACTTCCCTTAACATTATGTAGATCTTGGTATTTTCAAAAAACTACATCTTTGTGCTCAGAGCTGTGAATGGAGAAGGTAGAGGAGAAAAAACTACACTCACAAAATTGAATAGAATGAACCCACACATGCAGATATGCTGAGCACACAGAATGCCTCCTCCCCAGATCTGGCCAAAAAAAGTTCTCCCACTTAAATGGTGACCCCAACTTTTGCCTACAGCTGAAAGTAGAGTAGTCAGGGTGAAGAAACCACACTCACAATGTTAGCTACACAGCCCAGAACTTAACTGGTTCCATTACATGGTGATTTTGTGTGGCGTAAAGATCTATTTTTTTGAATTCTTCCTGGTGTCAGACTGGCAATACTCTGCTTTTCAATATTGTGAGCCTTGTTTGGCAGCAGCAGGCTTCTTTGGACAAGTCTATTTCTGAGGCCAGGCCAATGAGCACTGGTTAGTGATTGGGAAGACCTGGAATTAATAGGCCAGGAGTGGATGGAGAGAAATCAGACACACATGATTCCTCCTTCCACAAAGTAACCTTTGTGAGACAAGGACTTGTGATGGTTACGGAAATTCAACTACTGCTAAAATCACACAAAATATTAAAATGGCAGATTTCCAAATATGTCAGATAGATAGAAAACCAGTTGGATTCTATTAATAACTGCTAATCTATGTTGTATGCAATGCAGTCCAAATTTTCCACTTTTTATATAAACTTCAGCTTCTGTTTCATTAGTTTAAAACATAAGATGGTGTCCCACAGTGGAACATCTGAGGAATCTTTTTGTGTCATTATGGAAATCACTAGAATATGCATTTTCTTGTCATCAACGGACACCCAAGCTCTACTACATGAACAGAGTTTCAGTTTTCCGTACTGAAAATGTACTTTGGCTGCAATCGTATTCACACTTACTTAGGAGTAAGCACCACTGACCTTCATGGGACTTACTTCTGAGAAGACATGCATAGGCTTGGGCTCTTTGTTGAAAAGCATTCTTACAACAATCAAGAACAAAAAATAATGTTACTTCCTCACCACTGGTGTCATATATTCTTTGTACATGAACTCTATTGAACCTTTCAAAAAATAGAACTGCATTTTAAAGAGTGACAATCATCTCAAGAACGTGATAGTACTAGAGTTGCACCTGAAGATTTCAAAGCAGTCCTGTATTCTTAATAAGAAATACAGGTTTTAGTCCTTCATTTCTCTAGCCAATATTTGTTTGTTTGTTTGTTTGTTTGTTTGTTTGTTTGTTTGTTTGTTTGTTTGTTTGTGAGTGAGTGAGTGAGTGAGTGAGTGAGTGAGTGAGTGAGTGAGTGAGTGAGTGAGTGAGTGAGTACGAAATAGTCTTTAGGGTCAGTTTGCAGAAAATGTGAACAAAGAAACCCTCCTTTTCTCCAAATAGCCTCCTTAAAATGTGCAAGCAAGTAAAATGAATTATGATGCAGTATCAAAACATTCTTATCCTGTTAAGTTTTTGTACTTGACCTACTTCTTATATTTCATGAGCCTTGGAAGGGTTTTATTAATGGCTCCAAAATAACACTGAATCTCCCCTTTGTTAAATTTCCCTTTCTGTGGGCTATTTTGTTTTATTAATATCTCCCTTTTCCTCCCTATATCGTTATGACTGTCTGCACTTTTAGACAACTGATAGAATTTTAAATTTAAACCATTTTTAATGCTAAACCTAATGGTAGACATTTTAGAGTAAAAATACCCAAAATAAATTGCAGCTAGGAGAGAACATTGACACTAACAAATTGCTTGTTTGTGGGTTGCATTTTTGCCGCAGTGCCCTGGTCATGAATCTCAGTTAAGTGAATCCATCTCCAAGGACTAATTATAAGCATCTCCATGGGGGGGGGGGGGAGAGGCTTAAGAAGAGAAAGAGTCCCTTAAGCAGACATCTGGAGCTGCCTGAACATCACTCACACAAGCAAGAGATGTATGTTTCAAGAGGATAAAATAGAAGTTTTTAAAACTGCCCAGATCATGAGTACAGAGAACTACCGAAGTGAACAGAGGGAGAGACCATGTCTGTTGACATTTAAAATAGCTGAGTCAGTTTAATCAAACTAACAACCCAGCAGACACGTTGCCAGCACTGCTCCCCAACCCCCCACCCCCACGTCTACTACTGCACATGCAGACATAATCTTGGGCCCGGTTTTTCTGGCCCAGAATCAAGACCAAATAGGGGAATTTACACTGAGAGCCCAATCCTAACGGGCCTGTGCCAGCACGCAGTGTTGCAAACGTGCCATAAGACATGCCTGCAACCCTTACTGCTGGAGCTCAGCACAAATCCACGTTGGGGCGGAGGGTGGCTGAATGCCACCCAGAGCTCTGGGAGAGCACCAGGTGGAGGAATGGTAAGTCGGGGTGTGAGAGGAGGCAGTCTGAGACAGGGGAGGGCAGGGGAAAGCAGGGTGGGGGTGAGGTGGGAGGGGGCGGAGATGGCTGCAGCTCCCTGCTGCCATTTTCTAATCCCCCTCCCAGCCCTGAAGACCTGTCATGGATCTTCTCAAATCTGCACCTGCTCAGTAGCAGGCGCAGATCCAATGAGACCCATTGGGGCCACCTGGGTATTACACAGGCTACAGAAGAATAAGCTCCCTTACCCCAAGGAGACCTGGAGCTGCTTCCCAGCCCCATGGGCTGCAGTGGTTGCCATTTTAGTGCCACTGCAGTCGTGGGTGCTGGGAAGCACAGGATTGGGCTGTTTGTTACCAAAGAGACTAGGGCTTAGTGAATGGCTGCTGTGGGGCCACTGACTACATAGAAGAGCAAACAACCTTATAGCGCCTCTAAGTAGGCTAACACTAGTTTAGGCTAACACTTCCCAAAGAATATAGATCTCCCCACTGGCTCTACACAGACTTGCACCATCTATGCTGCTCGCACAAGTTGGAGTGGACCTGGGAAGGCAGATCAAGACTGAGAAGGGGATATATATTGATGGTACCACTGCCATCGATACGGTCCCCTTCTCAGGCTTGATCCATCTCCCTCCCTGCCCCATCTGCTTTCCATTCTGCCCACCCCACTCCTGCCACCATCTGACTCACCTTGCTGGGTCCAGTAGTGGTTCTCCTGCACTGCCGCTGTTTGCAGCAGCAGTTCTAAAATATCCACTGGCTGTAAACTGTGCATGCCGCTGGAAGCCATTTTGGGTGCAGCTGTCAAAAATGCCTCTGCGCACTAGCCCAAACCTAGACAGGACCAGACTGTTAACTATGTATGCTTTCCAGAGTGTGCTATGCAAAATACACCTTGCCCCCTAATAGAATCTACTTTGCCCACTCAAAACTGTTACTTAGTGCCTCCTATTGTCCTATAACAAACTCAAATTGAGGACAATATACCAGTGTGTTTAAATGCCTGTATTCATGTCTCTGGGAAACCCAAAAGGGCCAGAGTTTCCAGCTGCTGTTCAGAGTTGTTTAACTAACAAATCAGTGATCATAGGATTGTTGCTGTACATTGCCAAGCTAGGCAGGTTTACGCAGAAGTAGTCATAAGAACATAAGAACATAAGAACAGCCCCACTGGATCAGGCCATAGGCCCATCTAGTCCAGCTTCCTGTATCTCACAGCGGCCCACCAAATGCCCCAGAGAGCACACCAGGTAACAAGAGACCTCATCCTGGTGCCCTCCCCTACATCTGGCATTCTGACTTAACCCATTCCTAAAATCAGGAGGTTGCGCATACACATCATGGCTTGTACCCCATAATGGATTTTTCCTCCAGAAACTCGTCCAATCCCCTTTTAAAGGTGTCTAGGCTAGACGCCAGCACCACATCCTGTGGCAAGGAGTTCCACAGACCGACCACGCGCTGAGTAAAGAAATATTTTCTTTTGTCTGTCCTAACCCGCCCAACACTCAATTTTAGTGGATGTCCCCTGGTTCTGGTATTATGTGAGAGTGTAAAGAGCATCTCCCTATCCACTCTGTCCATCCCCTGCATAATTTTGTATGTCTCAATCATGTCCCCCCTCAAGCGTCTCTTTTCTAGGCTGAAGAGGCCCAAACGCCGTAGCCTTTCCTCATAAGGAAGGTGCCCCAGCCCCGTAATCATCTTAGTCGCTCTCTTAGTCCTGGCGAGCTCAAGGGGGCTCACTTAAAATAGGTGCACCATAGCATCAATTTTAGAAATGGATTGTAGATGTATGCAGTAGCTGTGTTGTGGATGTGTAAAACGCACACAAAAGAAACATGTTGTATATATTTCTGGGTATTGCATTCTCAAGTGTTTGTGTGGAGTAAAAAAATAGCACTTGAGAAATAACTATTTAAATAGAAATGCACTAACATTAATTGAATATAATATATAAATACTATGTAATATACTATAATTGTATTATAATGCGGTACAGTATGAAGTATTTGATTTTCCAGTACAACAGTGGTTCTTTCATCTCTCTCTCTGGCTGGGTTTTTTCCCCTCCATTCCCAAGATTCTGCATCAGCAACTAGATATATCTGTTGTGTCCTCTGGCTATGCAGAAACTGTTCTTGAGTTGCATTAATAATATTTCTTTTGGCTCTGAACAGTCTTGAAAGTGACAAGAGGGGAATACAAAACATTGAAAATTGCACTCAATCTACAGGCTTACCTGAAAATAAATTATTACTCCAATTTACCCAAACTGTTTCATGTGCTTTTGGTTAAAACTCAATGCACACTGACTCAGGAGTAGGTCCCATTTCGTTTTCGTTTTCGTGTGTGCGTGTGTGTGTGTGTGTGTGTGTGTGTGTGTGTGTGTGAGAGAGAGAGAGAGAGAGAGAGAGAGAGAGAGCGAGCGAGCGAGCGAGCGAGAGAGAGAGAGAGAGAGAGAGAGAGAGAGAGAGAGATCCTAGCACCACTATTGTTCATGATCTAGTTGCAAATGAAGTTTTTCCCTGTTCAAAGTGCACCTCTGCCATGGATTTTCATTAGATAGCCTTGGACAAGCACCACACCCTCCTCTCAGCCCCCCCAGCTTTTGGACAGAGATAATAATACTGACCTTTCAGGGTTATTATAAAGACAACATCAAAATAATGCATACAAAGCACTTTTTGCGGAAAGCACTATACAAACTAATAAATAAATAAATCAGGAGAGTCAGTGAATACATCAGGAGTGAATACATCAGGAGAGTCAGAAAAATTCTAAAGTTCAAACTTAACAGTTGGAACACCATTCAAGCCATAAACACCTGGGCTATACCCGTCATTAAATACACTGCAGGAATAGTACCCCACTGGACACAGGCAGAGCTAGAGACATTAGACCGTAAGACCAGGAAAATAATGACCATCAACCATGCTCTGCGCCCTCACAGTGCTGTGGACAGACTGTATCTCCCTCACAGCACCGATGGAAGAGGAATGTTGCAAACCCATCAAAGGAAGAGGAAGAAAAAAAGAGGCCTTGAAGAATATATAAAGGATAGCCAAGAGAATGCACTTAAAATGGTTAACAACAAGAAATTATTAAATACCAGTGAAACAAAACAGGCTTATAAAAAAGAACAAATAAAGAACCGAGCGGAAAAATGGGAAAATAAACCATTGCATGGGCAATATTTGTGAGACATTACTGGAAAAACAAATATCACCAAGACTTGGCAGTTGCTCAAAAAAGGCAACCTGAAGAAAGAAACAGAGGTTCTAATAACGGCTGCACAAGAACAGGCATTAAGAACAAATGCAATAAAAGCAAAAGTAGAAAAAATAACAACAGCAAGTGCCCCCTCTGTAAAGAAACAGATGAAACAGTGGACTACCCAATTAGTTGCTGTAAAAAGATCATACAGACAGACTATAAACAAAGGCATGACAAGGTAGCAACAATGATCTACTGGAACATCTGTAAAAAATATAAGCTACCTGCAGCCAGAAACTGGTGGGACCACCAAACTGAAAAAGTCACTGAAAATGAAGATGCCAAAATAATATGGGATTTCCAACTACAGACAAACACCTATCACACAATACACCAGACATAACTGTAGTCGAGAAGAAAGATATAGCAATACCAGAGGTTGGCAAAGTGGAAGAAAAAGAGCTGGAAAAAATAATAAAATACAAAGATTTACAAATAGAAATTGAGAGATTGTGGCAGAAGACCAAAGTGATCCTAGTGGTGATTGGCGCCCTCAGTGCTTCAAGAGCACCTTGAAGAGCGCCTGAATAGTGCGGGGGCCACAGAAATTACCATCCATTAAATGCAAAAATCAGCATTACTGGGAACAGTTTACATTTTGCGACCTTATTTATAGGACAAAAACCAGGCATCCCAGGACCTTGAGAAGGACTTAACGTCTGGATAAAACAAACCAGACAGTAACAGCTACCTGATTGTGCAAAAATCTAATAATAATAATAATAATAATAATAATAATAATAATAATAATAATAGATCAAATTCAAAAAACCACCCAGTTCAGCACATGATTTGCAAATATATTACGACATCCTAGGCCCCTGGGGGGGCCCCGACTAGTAATTAATGCCAAGTCCCGCTAAAGAACCAGCAGCTGTGATATGAGAAATCATCATCATCTATATATAATTACAGCTTTCTTCATATCCTTTGATATTTATGGACTTCTTAGAACTTGTTAAGGCAATGGCTCCCAAACTGTGGATTGGGTTTGACTGGTTGGTTGCGACCTGATTTTTGGTGGGTCCCCAAAGGGTGATGGAAAGATCAGATAACTAATTGCCTCAAACCCTGAGGCTGTTAGAAAATCAGATACTGTAGCTGCTAATTACCCTGCAAAGAGCTCGGCTCCTGCAGTTTGCAAGCATGTATAAATACAGGGAAATGTTTGTGGGTGTTTTTTTTGTTTGTTTGTTTTTTTGTTATGATGAATAAAATATTATTTCTTTCCATATCTCAAGTCTGGTTAACATAATCCTGATAGTATCATTTTTAAAAAATGAGTCCCAGTGCTAAAAAGTTTGAGAACCACTGTATTAGTTTGAATGACAAGCAGGTTTGTGCAGGTAAAAGAAAAATTAGGAGCATTTTGAAAGCATTGATTGGCTGTGATGTACATGCAGTGATTTCATAAACCATCTGCCAACATTGCCACTTGTTCTTGTTGATCTCTCTGTAACCTGCCTAGGCAGTTAGTAGTAGATCTGTGCAACAAAACCAGTGCAGATAGTCATGGATTTTTTTCAGCTACTTCAAAGCGATACTGAACGATATTGCCCACCTTAAGAAAGGGAAATGTTCCTCAGATGAGCAATTCATGGAATTTTGGGTACCTGTAAGCCTTCAATCATTCCATCCTCATTTTTCCCTTTCTGGAGTATGGAAGATGGAGACTATGAATAAGACACACAATTTTTCAGCATTTGGAAAAAGAACCTTGTTAATAATGTACATTCTTAGCCCTATTCTCTCCACTCCCCCCCCCCCGTCTCACACACACAAACACACACATATTCAGGGAAAGTATATGAAAGTATGGTCACAGCCAAAAGGTTCCATAGGCTTGATCCACATATACAGAAGAATGAGGTGCTAGCAACCTGAGACGGTAGAGTGTGTGGTACTTCAGTTTGCTATTGGGATGTGTGTGTTATTTTTAGTAGTACACCACATAAAATTAAAAAAAAGAATTTTATGCTAGTCAAAATAAAACTAGCACCTCGAGATCAGACTTAATGGGAGACAAGGACCAAACTATGCGAAAAGCAGGTGAGGCCTGAGCAATCTCCAAACTGTAGCAACCAGGAAAGAATATTTATTTCTATTTATACAGGTATTTCTATACCACCTTTCTTTGGTTGTCAGATTTCTCCTCAGACTTTAATCCAAGGCGGTTTACATAGGCAGGCTGTTCTAAACCCCCGTAGGGACTTTTACAATTGAATAGTTCTAGTCTTTCATAGAATTCCTCCTTCCAGCTGGATTCCTTCCTGGTCTGGCCTCTCTCTGGCCCTTCGCCTCCCACACTCCACTTGATGGCAACTCCTCTCTGCCACTGAGGGTCAGCTCATCAGTATATCAGCGTGTCGTCAGTTCTCGGTTACTTCCGGTTGTTTTGAACTGGCAGCCTCAGATCTTCAGGCATACAAGGAGACAGCTCTACCAACTGAGCCAGACCTCCTGCCTACGTACTAACCAATCCTATGGGCTCACTGTGCCATCGGAACTCATGTTCCAGTGGCATAGCATGCTTTATGGTGGTCACAGAAGGCAGTGTGCCACAGAGTGTAGTGTGGCCACTGCTGGGGGAGCCCTGGCACTGATAAGTTGGCACAGGGAGTAGGCAATGGGAGGAACGGGGGGGGGAGGGAAGTGGGCGGAATGGGAATGAGAAAGGGAGGGGTGATGAGGGTGTGTTGAGGGTGGGAAGGGGTGGATATTGCTAGCAGCAGCTCTGCAATATCCCTTTCCTGGCCTTGATCTACCTACCTGGGCCAACTTGGACATGCACCAACAAAATCACTGGCACAAGTCCAAACAGACCCATCAGAGCAGTGGAGGCGTACCCCTGGGCAAGTGAACAATTGCTCCCTTACTTGGAAGAGACCTCCAGACTGCCCTCTACAGGATTCAGCATGTGCTCTGGTGGTGCAGTGGCACTGGTGTGTGTGTGTGTGTGTGTGTGTGTGTGTGTGTGTGTGTGTGGATTTGGATAGCACTGGGCTGTCCATCTTTTCCCCTAAAGCTACTGTATTGTTCTTATCAAAATTCCCCAGCTGCTTTTTTTCCTCTTTGGGAGAAAAATACTGGGACTCTCTATTTTTTCCCTTCACTGGGGGAAAAGCAGCTGGGCACAATTACGAGTAAGGTGTGTAAAAACCAACCCGAAGGAAAAGATTCCATGTCCTCTGCCTCACCTCTGCTCCATTTAGATTTCCAGTCCTCTCCTCCCTCCTGTGACTGCATTTTAGATTAAAAAAAAAAAATCAGACAAACTCTCATCCACCTGCCATGTCTCATCTACTTTGACCGCAAGATGGGTGAGAAAAGGAAAGAGTTAAATAGCTTTTCAGCCCTGTGAGCTTTTGAAATGTTTTCTTCTTTACCAACCAAGACTAGATTCTGCAGTGCAATTAGAAACTATTGAAGTGAACACATGAGCTTTGCAAAAACAACATTGCATAATTTCTCATGATCATTCCAAGTCACCTCTGTGCTGTGGGTAAAAGCCTTTGCAGCTCGGAATCCAAGGCAACCCAAAAAGAATATTGATTTTCTCTTTACTAAGAAATGCACCTCACATATTAGGAGTGAAAGCTGCAGACACAACATAATGACCTTTCTTCTTTGGCTTTTCTCTTCGAACATAAATAGAGTCATTTTCACTGCTTGAGTGGATATTAAACAGTAAATCTTGTCGCTGGGTATGTGCAAAGGGTTCTGCTTGCTTTAGCTAGTTAGCATACTTATTGCAAAAGCAAAAAAAATGAAAAGATACAGCTTTTAATTTATATATTTTTTTAAAAACCTGTTCCATTTGCTCTGTATTAGCAATGCAATGTATGTGGCTAACAAGTGGGCGCTCTCATTTGTTCTCATGCTGAGTGGACTTGCATTATCCTTGCTTTTTAACTCTGATGCATTAGTTCAGATCCAACCATTAATTTCACTGAGAGCATAAGACCTTGGCTGCCCTCTGTTTTATATTTAGCCCGATTAAAAGCATAGTCTAGCATATCCATATCAATTAGATGCTTTTTCAGGTTGCAGACATGCCATGATTATATTTATTGTATTATGCAGAGAAACGATGACATACTACCTCAAAGGGGTATATCCCTGACCATAAGAGCAAAAAGGAAACTATGTTAAACACAATCATGGTGACACATTACCTCAGAAGGATATATCCTGGTCATAAAGGCAGAATGGAAACTATATTCAAACAAAAGCTTCACTAGCCAGCTAAGTCACAAAGGTCAGATGTTGTTTTCACACCTGCTGTGATTCAGTCTAATCACCTTTGGAGATGTTTTCCCAGAACAATAGGTGGCAAACGAATATCTCTCCCACAATAGGGTGTTCCTTTCCTCTGAAATTAAATAATAAAATTATTGGAGATTTCCCTTAGTTATTACCTCTTTAAAGTCAGAATTTGGTATGTGAACATGAATGGTGTGTGTCTCCCAAGCTGCTTTGGACAGAAAACACACCCCGCACTCACATCACATTCCGGTGAGCCTTCAAACCTAGGCACCCATTCAATCTGCAATGTATCATGCAAATAATATCATGTGCACAGAAGAATATACTGAAAAAATCACTGAATTCTTCTACTTCCATCTTTTTATTGCTTATACTTTAAGCAAACTGGTGCTGGCAATTCCTGCATTAGAAAATGGGACTTAGAGTTGGTACAGCATGCAAAGAGATTGACAAAATGTCTGGATATTTGGATGACCAGAATTTACCAGAAGATGCCATTTTGAATAAAGGCATTTGATGAAGTAGGGAGCAGGGCAATAATGCTTTCTCTCCTTCTTTTGTCGTGGAACTATCGGCAGGTTGAACAACACTAGTTGCACCTACTTCCATCTGCCAGCTCTTTGGTAGGAGAAAACAGAGGAAGGGCACAAACCTAACCAACTTTCCAGCACTGGCATAGCTGTACCAGTGGGGCATATGCTGCATCCTGCAGTTGCGGGGCAGTCATGGAGGCCTCCTCAAAGTAAGGCAATGTTAGTTCCCTTACCTTGGAGTTGCATTGCCCTTAACTCGGGGCTGGAAAGCTGGTTAGGACTGTGCCCTAAGGAAACAGTCAGTGTCATGGAAAAGGGTCCTTTGTGTGTTTCTGGCATTCTGTAAGCATGGAGACTCTCCACCGATGCTTACCGAACATCTGAATGGGGCTTAGGACTCCACTTGTGATAGTTGTGTCTATCTCCAGGGGTGGCTGGCCCATTAGAGGAAATGGGACACTGTCCCACAGGTTCAGGCTACATCCAGCACCCTTCAGGCTGCCTCCTTAGTTCCCACATGGCTGGGGGTTGGAAAGCTGTCTCCTTTGATGGTCTTGTCTTCTTATCATTGTGGAACCTGACAGTCAAGTCTCTCCCTACAGACAGATACAGATCTCTCTCTCTCTCTCTCTCTCTCTCTCTCTCTCTCTCTCTCACACACACACACACACACACACACACACACACACACACACACACACAATCAATCAATCAATCAATCAATCATAGGGGCAAGTGGCAAAATCCTTTCTATTCATTTTGTGTCTGTTGTAGCAGAGGTCTGGTTTTTTAAACACCAAGTTGTAATCCTTGTTTCCATTTGAAACAAAGTCTAAGGCACCATGACAGCATTCAGTGCACCATTACAGTGGCAGACCTCCCATTATGGATGATGGGGCAAGTGCCCTAGGCGTGAGCTTTTAGGACCTTGTGGAAGTCTCTGTGAGGCTCCCAATGGGGTCTGTGCTTCTGTTTTATTCTGATAGCACAGTTTAAAGCCTTGGGGAAAGGGAGCTCCCTGGATGCAGCTTATGGTCATGAGCCTCTGTGAGCCTCAAGTGAGTGGGGGGGGGCGGATCTGCGTGTGGGGGGGACCATCTCAGACGTTTGCCCCAGGGCACGAGGCTGGGGAGGTCCGCCACTGCACCATTACTTAAGAATAACACCTATGGAAAACAGTGGGCCTACTTCTGAGTAAATAGGGTTACAACTATGTGTGGCTGCACTTGCTTACAGTTATACCTTGTTGCTTGTCCCTCTACTGTGAATTGAATTGTACATTCCCAGTTATGTGTTAAAAGTTGTATGTTTTATGTTGAGCCTCTGGGTTAACACACCAGACATCTTAAAGAAGGATTTGATTAATGGTTCTACTGGTATGCTGTTTACAGTGCATTACTCTGATAGTGATTACAAAAAGGTTGTGAAGACCAGAATTTGAAAAGTTAATGAATAAAAATATATCTTATGATCTTTTACTATATTTCTAGTAAATTAGAGACTTTACAGTTCTTAGGTAACAATTACTGGTAGGTTATTTTTCAGAATTTGGCCTCGGGTAAAATCAAACAAAGCTATAGTCAGAGGCCCCTCTAAGTTTAACCCCTGACTTATCCAAAGGACATAGAAAATTCCATGATTTGGGGCTTCAAACCTGCCCTTGACTTACCTGTGAGATCAACTTATATGTGAATATCTACAGTGAGTAATTTGAAGGGGAAGAACACTAGTCCTCAAACTGGGGACTCCAGTCATGTTACTTCGGAACCTCAACTCACCCAAAATAATGCAATACGCTTCAATGGCACCGGGCTGCGAGTGAAGGACCACCACAAGAATGACACTGAGGCCACAGTGTTCACCAGCTGCGCTCAGGGGGAGTCAGTGTTCATACCATGCATATTATCCGAGGAGCCCTTCAGGAGGCTGAAGTTCCCCTTCAAGATCTGCTTTGCTATGAAGAGCAACAAGTTCCAGGGACAGCTGCTGGATGTAGCAGAGACTGACTTGAAGGACAACTGCTTCTCACATGGACAATTTTACATGGCCTTCTCCAGATTGACCTCACCCAGCAGCCTGGTATTCCTAGCACCTGAGGGGAGAACCACCAATGTGGTCTACAAACAGGTCGCAGATATTTTTTGTGATTTTTTTTTTACTACAATCTCCTTTTTGCTATTTCTTCATCAAATGTTACATTTCGAATTCCACTTCATCATTTTTCTTTATCAACATGCTTTGCTTTATTCAAACTACATACACTTTTTCTTAGTTTGTTTTCCTTTACTTTTGTGAATACCTTTGCAAAGCATGGGTGGTATGCTATTATAGCACAAAACCTATTCAAAATACAAAAACAACAAGACTTTGGTATCGCGCTCTGAAAAGTGGTTCTGGAACAGTGTCTAGTGTGGCTGAAAAGGCCGATTCTGGAGTGCCAATCCCTTCCACACTGGGAGCAAGTGCAGTCTGTCCCCGGTCTGTCTCCCTGGCTGTGGGCCTGCCTCTTTGCCTCAGTCTATTGGGCAAGTGCCTCTTCAAACTGGGAGAGGCCATGCTGCACAGCCTGCCTCCAAGTGGGCTGCTCAGAGGCCAGGGTTTCCCAACTGTTGAGGTTCATTCCTAAGGCCTTCAGATCCCTCTTGCAGATGTCCTTGTATCACAGCTGTGGTCTACCTGTAGGGCGCTTTCCCTGCACAAGTTCTCCATAGAGGAGATCCTTTGGGATCTGACCATCACCCATTCTCACGACATGACCAAGCCAACGCAGGCGTTTCTGTTTCAGCAGTGCATACATGCTAGGGATTCCAGCTCGTTCCAGGACTGTGTTGTTTGGAACTTTGTCCTGCCAGGTGATGCTGAGGATGTGTCGGAGGCAGTGGATGTGGAAAGTTTCCTCTCCTTTGTGAGCGAAGTGTCCATGACTCGCTGCAGTACAGAAGTGTACTGAAGACGCAAGCTCTGTATACCTGGATCTTGGTATGTTCCGTCATCTTCTTGTTGGACCATACTCTCTTTGTGAGACAGAGAGTATGGTCCAACAAGAAGATGACGGGAACCTTTAGCTCGGTATCAAGAGAAAGAGTGTCGGAGATCATTGATCCAAGGTACACAAAGTCATGGACAACCTCCAGTTCATGCGCAGAGATTGTAATGCAGGGAAGTGAGTCCATATCCTGAACCATGACCTGTGTTTTCTTCAGGCTGATTGCCAGCCCAAAGTCTTGGCAGGCCTTGCTAAAACGATCCATGAGCTGCTGAAGATCTTTGGCAGAGTGGGCAGTGACAGCTGCATCGTCGGCAAAGAGGAAGTCAAGCAGATATTTCAGCTGGACTTTGGACTTTGCTCTCAGTCTGGAGAGGTTGAAGAGCTTTCCGTCTGATCTGGTCCAGAGATAGATGCCTTCTGTTGCAGTGCCAAAGGCATGCTTCAGCAGGACGGCAAAGAAAATCCCAAACAAGGTTGGTGCAAGAACACAGCCCTGCTTCACTTCACTTCGGATGACAAAGGGGTCTGTTGTGGAGCCATCAAAGACTACAGTGCCCTTCATGTCCTCATGGAAACACCTGATGATGCTGAGGAGCCTGGGTGGACATCCCATCATGGGGAGAATCTTGTAGAGGCCATCCCTGCTGACCAGGTCAAAAGCCTTTGTGAGATCTATGAAGGCTATAAAGAGTGGCTGTTGTTCTTCCCTGCATTTCTCCTGCAGCTGTCTAAGGGAGAATACCATATCAGTGGTAGACCTGTTGGCTTGGAATCTGCACTGCGATTCTGGATAGATGCTCTCTGCAAGTACCTGGAGCCTCTTTTGTGCAACTCGGGCAAACAGCTTTCCTTCAATGCTAAGGAGAGAGATGCTACAGTAGTTATTGCAGTCGCCCCTTTCACCTTTGTTCTTGTACAGCGTGACAATGTTTGCATCCCTCATGTCTTGAGGTACTCCACCTTCTCTCCAGCAGAGACAGAGGATTTCATGCAACTCAGTGGCAATGATCTCTTTGCAGCACTTTAGGACCTCAGCAGGGATGCTGTCTTTCCCAGGCGCCTTGCCAGAGGCAAGGGAGTCCAGGGCCATGTGAAGTTCTTCTAGGGTTGGTTCATTGTCAAGCTCCTCCAACACAGGCAGGTACTCAGTGTTGCTCAGCGCTTCTTCGGTTCCCCTCTGTGTTGGTGGCAGTTCAGGATTCCCTGCTGTGTGTGTTTTTGCTTGGTTTGTTTCCCTCTCTGGTCCTGGTTGTGGGGGAAGGGGGTTGAGGGGAGGGCCATGTGTCTCTGGGTTGGCTGCCTCTGGCTCCCCTCTGTTTTGGAGGCAGTCCTGGATTCCCTGCTGTGTGCTCTGGAGATATATATACAGTTTGCAACTGTGGTTGGCGGCACAAAGCCACCAAAAATCAATCAATCAATCAATCAATCAATCAATCAATCTATCTATCTATCTATCTATCTATCTATCTATCTATCTATCTATCTATCTATCTAAAAAAGGATATTTTATATATATATAAAATACTTAATATTATTATATTAATAATACTGTTAATATTGACCATCTCAAGAAAGCTGGCAAAGAAGCTGGCAAATATATATAATATTAATTATATTAATCATACTGTTAATATTGACCGTCTCAAGAAAGTTGGCAAAGAAGCTAATGGAAAGGTCAAGTTACATATTTGTAATTTCATGTTTGAGTTGCTTACGACCCTTTGGATGGATGCCACCTGGACTCACTGATTTGCTAATTTTTAATTTGCCAATATGCTCAAGAACCATCCTTTGTCACTTCTGACTCAGTTCTTCCAACTCCCTCCCTGAGAAGATTAGTTCAGGCAGGGGTATCTGTCCTACATCTTCTGTAGTGAAGACAGATGCAAAGAATTCATTCAGCTTCTCTGCAATTCCCATAGCCTCTTTAACCTTGCCTTTTATTCTCTCATAATCTACTTGTTCCAAGGTAATAAAGTAGCAAGATATAATTTATGCTTTTATGGCCCACAGGCTTCAAAGAAACTGAAAAGAAAATCTACATATATATTTAAGGGAAAAAAATTGAGTAGTTATTATCACTGGATCATTTTTTTATCTGTTGCTATAACAACCAGTGATCCCTCCTTCCTCAAACTAAAAATGTGCTCATGAACAATCCCAAAACATGCAGTATACCTCCCCTGGCTGGCTTTGCACTTACCAAGACTGTGGGCAGAAAGAGTTTTGGTGTAAGAAATCTAAGATCAGGTATCTTTAAATCAGCCACCAGACACTCACATTATTATATGTACCACGGTGGAAGAATAAGTTTTGAACTTTTCTCCTCCTCTGCATTGTCTTCCCAATCTCAATTGCCCTGTCAAAGTTCTGTTTAGACTCACAGCAGAAATAAGGCAAATAGCTGTGTCCTGCCTATATTTCTGCACACCTGGGCAAGAGTAGCCTGTCTGGGGGGTGGAGGGTATTTCAGCAATATGACATGGAGAAAAGGGGTTAAGATATCCTTACCCCATACTGTCACTTCAATAAAAATGAGAATTCACTGGTTTAAAGTAAATCCCATTGAGGTGGAAAGAACGTACCTTCAAACAAGTGTGCTTTGCCTTCAGGGAAATACAGTGAAATACTCTACCATTTGGAGGTGTGCATTACAGTGCAACAAAACCTTTCACTAGCCTGCTGCAGAAGCCCAGAAGGTTCCACAATACAAATGGTTGTCTGTGATAATGCCTCTTACATGCTCAGCACATCAACAGTACGCTTGCTATAAACCATAAAACGCTTGGAGAGGCTGTCTGCATAACCATATGCTATTCGTTTGACATTACAAGACTTATTTTTATGATTTGTGGTAGGGAGGGGAACAAACCTCTCCACGTTCATCTAGCCATAATATGTGACAATTTTCAAGAAAGTGTTCAGCTGTTTTCCTCACAGGGGAAGCTGTAATTCATGGTCCTGCCCTGAGGGAGATCTCTGAATTTGATTCAGATGCATTGGAAAAAATTTTCTTCTTTCACACAGTTGTAGGCTGAGAAATATAGTGGCTACATAAGCCCAATTAATGTTTTTATTTGGAACTTGCCTCAAGGATGGTACCACCATAACAATCATACTGAAGCTCCAATCCTATGTACATATAGGGCATAAGCCCCATTGAAGCTCACATATACTGTCTCTGAACAATAAGAACATAAAAACATAGGAACAACCCAACTGGATCAGGCCATAGGCCCATCTAGTCCAGCTTCCTGTATCTCACAGTGGCCCACCAAATGCCCCAGGGAGCACACCAGATAACAAGAGACCTGCATCCTGGTGCCCTCCTTTGCATCTGGCATTCTGACGTAGCCCATTTCTAAAATCAGGAGGTTGCACATACACATCATGGCTTGTAACCTGTAATGGATTTTTCCTCCAGAAACTTGTCCAATCCCCTTTTAAAGGCACCCAGGCCAGATGTCATCACATCCTGTGGCAAGGAGTTCCACAGACCAACCAATGCTGAGTAAAGAAAATTTTTTTTGTCTGTCCTAACTCTCCCAACACTCGATTTTAGTGAATGTCCCCTGGTTCTGGTGTTATGTGAGAGTGTAAAGAGCATCTCTCTATCCACTTTATCCTTCCTATGAATAATTTTGTATGTCTCAATCATGTCCCCCCTCAGGCATCTCTTTTCTAGGCTAAAGAGGCCCAAACACTGTAGCCTTTCCTCATATGGAAGGTGCCCCAGCCCAGTAATCATCTTCGTCGCTCTCTTTTACATCTTTTCATTTCCACTATGTCCTTTTTGAGATGTGGTGACCAGAACTGGACGAAATACTCCAGGTGTGGCCTTACCATTGATTTGTACAACGGCATTATAATATTAGCCGTTTTGTTCTCAATACCTTTTCTAATGATCCCAAGCAGAGAATTGGCCTTCTTCACTGCTGCCGCACATTGGGTCAACACTTTCATCGAGCTGTCTACCACCACCCCAAGATCTCTCTCTTGATCTGTCACAGACAGCTCAGAACCCATTAGCCTATATGTGAAGTTTTGATTTTTTGCCCCAATGTGCATGACTTTACACTCACATTGAAATGCATGTGCCATTTTGCTGCCCATTCTACCAGTTTGGAGAGTTCCTTCTGGAGCTCCTCACAATCACTTCTAGTCTTCACCACTTGGAAAAGTTGGGTGTCGTCTGCAAACTTAGCCACCTCACTGCTCAACCCTGATCCTACAAACAGGATCCTACAATCATCCTACAAGCTCAACAATGATCCTACAAGCAGGACTGAGGAGAGAGCAGGGTGGGATGGGGCAAAATCCCTGGGCTTCCAGGGGGGCCTGGGGTCTGGGCTTCCAGCGGGCCTAGGCCATGACCAAACTATACAGGACAAAAAAAAAAGTACAAAATTTATGAAGGTGATGCCCAACTTGTGATCCTGGCCCATATGCCACTCAGGGCCAGGACTGCAGAATGCAACCCCCCCCCCCAAGGAGACTGCCATTCCCCTCCTTACTGGCTGGTTCAGGAGCCTCATATGACATCCTCTGGCCCTCCTAAAGCATTCTGAAGCCCTCAAAGGGCCTTCTGGTTCTTCTCAGAAGTGCAGATGCCCCCATAGGCCTCACAGGTGTGTACTGCCACCACAGGCCTCACAGGTGTGTCTCTCTGGAGCATTTGCCCACTGACTCCCCCAGGAATGCCACTGGGAGATCCAATCAGCATCTTGCCCCAGGTCCAAGGCCAGCTCTCAGTGGCGCTGCCTGCAAGATGTATCAGTATTACCAATCATCCCCCAGTGGCAGAGAGGGTTGGGGTTGATGGTGGTATGCCTACCGCAGGGGTTCATTGCAGAGATGAGATCTGAACAGGTTTCCTGTTTCACAGCTCATTCTCTTAACCACCATGATTCGAACCAGACTTCTCTGGTTTGAACTAGACATCTCTGTCAGGATCGGCCCCAATTTTGTGTAAGACAGGAATGCACCATAAGCACGTTGCTTAATCACTGTTGCTTAGTTGTGCGGGGAGTTGTTCATTGGAACTACCTGTCTGCACATGCATAAAATACTTTAAAGCAGTATATGGAGTATTTGGAGAAAATGTAGAACAGCGATTTTCAACCACTGTGCCGTGACACACTGGTGTGCCATGAATGGTCTACAGATGTGCCGTGGGCGTTTGGGGGAGGGTCATTTATTAGTAGGGCCATTGGGGGACTAACAGCATGGTGTGCCTTGCCAATTGTCCAAAAAAGAATGGTGTCCCTTGACGATTTTTGCACTTTGTTAGTATGCCATATGAAAATGGTTGAAAATCACTGATGTAGAGGGATGATTCAGAAAACCCTCCCTCTCCATTGCAAGTAATTGTCATCCTCTGGGCATGGAGAGATGGATCAGGATGTTCACACATGGACCATGACTGATGCATGATTGGTCTTGATGCATTCCCATCCATTACCGTGTGGGCTGGGGCTCAGTCAGGAAAGTCCTATGTAGATAGTTTAGAAAGTGATTGTGTTTTTATGTTGCCTCTGTCTGAAGCAGTCTCCAAAGACTTCTTTACAATAATGTATTCAGCATAAAATAGTTATATATTTGGACCATATATTTTAACTCACTTTTAAATTGCTTTGCCTTGTTTGTCAAGCAGAAAGTGCAGGGTTTTTTTTTTTAAATAGTGGCTTGTCAAGAAAGGCCAAAGAAATAACAGTAAATTGTTTCAGATGTCTTATTGTAAAGCTGATTTACATCTTAGAAACAAATGATAGGCAGAAAAGCTTCGTCTGAAGAAGAAATGGTGGCTATGAAACCATAAGTCAAAGTATCATTTATGCGCTGTGAGAACAGACAGAATTGTGCTACCCCATTTCCCAGCTCCTCTGTGACTGCCACAAATGTGCCAATGAATGTGCCAGCATTCCTTCCTGCTAGCCAACTAGAAGGATAGTTGCATCAGGATAAAAGGTGTAGGATAGTTGGACGGTATAGATGCAGTGAGGATCAGCCTGCATCTGCATATAAAAAAAATAATGCTCCTGAAGAAAACATGTAAGTACATTATTATATTATGTTATTGCAACCTATTGTTATATTATTGTTACTGCAATGGATGTGTTCCAGAAGGCCTTTGGAGGTATCCCTCCAAAGTGAGGTTCACTGAGGTGACATTATTTTACGGTTTCTTGTAATCTAGGTATCCTTGGGAAAGAGGAACACAGCTAACTGATTCCAGCACTTTTTATCCTCCTTAACTTCTAAACTAGTAAAATAGAGGTAGCTGGCTAGGTGTGCGATATCCCCATGGATAAAGACTGGCACAGACTAGAGGGCAGAGTTTGGAGGACAGAAAGGGTGGAAGTTTGAGAAAGTGCTTGGAATGCCCCTGGATAGGCAGATCTCTTAAGGCTCTCCTGAGAGTCCAGTCATCACTGGACTTTACATAATAATGGCCATGGATGGTAAATCTTCCATCAGCTAGTCCTTACACCTTTCCTACATCCTTGTGTATATACAGGTTGAGTCTCATTATTCACGAGGGTTGCTTTCCCAGAACTCAAGTGGATGGCAAAAATCACATTAAAGCAAATCCATTTTAAAAATGATGGGCTTTTGCTCAGCCATTTAAAAACAGCCTTGCTGATCTTTGTGATGTAAAACTAAGCCATTAAGCAGACAATACATCAATCAGTCTCTCTCCAGGTGCTTAGAAAGGCTTCACTCTGAGGCAGCGTATCTTTCTTTCATGTGCTCAGGGGGAAGGGCGGGGTTGGATCGCTGCCTTGGAGTGAAGCCTGGAGAGAGAATGATTGATGGATTGTCAGCAGGCTGCCCTCTCTCATTAA
This sequence comes from Tiliqua scincoides, assembly GCF_035046505.1. Lineage (NCBI taxonomy): Eukaryota > Metazoa > Chordata > Lepidosauria > Squamata > Scincidae > Tiliqua > Tiliqua scincoides. The sequence continues at coordinate 53,779,584 of NC_089823.1, forward strand.
CAGGCTATTGTTAAACAATTGTTTTCCTTTAATTTAAAGGGTCCTTCTCATCGCATTGAGATAGAAAAATCTGTGGATTTTTCCAAAATCTGTGGATAATCTGTGGATTATCCAAAATCCTTGGATAATTAGGTTATACCTGTAATCACTTGCATGACTGTCTCTCTACAACAGTAAGAAAAGCAGGTTTTTAAACTGTGATTTTAAAGGGATGCATTTTTCCCCTTCTCCAGGGATCAGCACATTCCTTCTCATTTGCAGTGGCCATTCGTGTTGAGTCAAATTGTGTATAAAAAATCTGTGTATAACAAGGTAGGACCTGTACCTGCCAGTTTGTCAAACATTTGATGAAGTGGACTTAAGCTTATATTGAAATACATTTCTTACAAGTCTTGGAGGCCTATAGAATACAGTGCTGATTTTACTGCAGCCAACTCATGTAGGTTTATTGGTAGGTTTACTCTGATCTTTTCCCCTGGTATAAATCTTACAATCTGGTTTTTTGCTCTGTTCTCTATCATGCACTCAGTAGTTTCGCTAGGGGGGTGCGGAGGGTGCAGACTGCACCAGGTGATGCGCAAAGGGGGGTGACGCACACTGGGAGGGCGACATGCTAAAATCGCGGTGGTTAGGAGTAACACCATCATGTTATATACTGTTGGATGCAGAATTTCCAGCAGAATGCAATGCAAAAAACAGGAGTGAAATATCTCCTTTCTATCAAAAGTTATTGGCAAACAACCGGAAAACAACAAATGCATGGAGCCCAATGGAAAGTGAAACCGAGCCGTATCGTGCGTTTACTGGCAGGTAGGCGAACATGCCTTTGAAAGGGCAGGCTGAGAGGAATCCAACAACACTAGAATGGTCCTGATCCAATGAATGTAGCCCCCCAAAAACACCTGAGAAGGAGGTCCCTCCTTCCAAGCTGGCGAATGTATTGAGCCCTATGGAAAGCAAAACTAAGCCATATGGTCATGTTTACTTGCAAGTAAGCAAACATGCCTTGGCTCCTGGGCAGTTCAGGCAAAGGGAAATGTGAGGCAACCAGAATGGTGCTGATTTGATGCAAATAGAGCTCAACAAATGCTCCAGAAGGCAGCCCCCCCCCCCATAAAGAGAATGAAACAGAGGCTTGACAGGATAAGGTTAATCTTTTTCTTTTAAGCTGAAATCCTATCCACACTTTCCTGGGAATAACCCCACTGACTATAATGGGACTTACTTCTGAGTAGACAGGCATAGGATTGGGCTCTCAGACTTGTAAAGCCAGGTGGGTCCTGATAGTAATATGCTTGAAATATAAGAACTTAAATTGAACTGGGTACTGGGTAGAGGTACAAATATTACTGATTCTTTTTTTTTGGGGGGGGGGGTGTTACTGCAGGCAGGTTACAGAGAAAATTCACTTGGTGGAACAGGGCTGGCTTCCCTTATTTATTTATTTTACTTTAATTTATTTATAATTATTTATTTTAATTTGCTTTATGATGGGTCTTGGACAGATTGTCATTCTAAAAAGTGGGTCCCAGTGCTAAAAGTTTGAGAACTGCTCCAATAAGGTGTTAGTAAGTTGACACCCTGGGGGGAGGTGACACACTAGTGACCAAAATCACAATTTGCAAAAATAATACCATCATGTTATATATCAATCAATGTGTAATTTCATGCAGAATGCAATGAAACAAACTGCGTTGAAATATCTTTATTCTATCAAAAGGTACAGCCAAAAAAAACACCACACCCACCACCTGGGGTGTTGCCCCGCCCACTGCATGGGGGTGATGCACTGGCCTTCCGCACCGGGTGACGCGAACCCTAGTGACGCCACTGCATGCACTTACTGGATATAGAGTCTTTGCCCATTCTTCCCTGAGTGCTAGTGACCTTATAAACTTCTGTCAACAGTTTGGGAAAGTGTCCTTGTTAAAGGAGGCCTTGAAAAATAAGAGGAAAATATTTCTCACCCCAATATCCACATTTCGTGTCCATAATAACACTTGAAATTTCTGATTTCTCTTGCATTATAGATATACTCTGGTTTGAAACACCAATTACTGTATTCCAAGAGAAATGTCTGGCCAGGCTTTCAAGGAAAGAGAAGCAGTCAAATGGGAAATAATGTATTATTCTGTTCACACTACAAGGGAATTGGAAGGAGTGTTTGATTACACAGTTTCTTTCATGACCAAACTAGCTTTGGCATGCAAGCCCTTGCTATTGAATTCATGGGGGGGGGGGGATTTCCTCTTCAAATGTGTACAGAAATTCAAGCTACTTAATTCTCCCTAGGAAGAGGTACTTCCTCACATACAGCTGGACGATCGTGGGAAAAATTGACATGGAGAGGGGGAAGAACAAAACAGGGAGGCTCTGAGAGGGGGTGAACCGGGGGCAATGGAACACACTGGATCCTGTCCTCTCTTTTGCGAGCCTCCCTGTTCCCTTTCTCATCTTGGACATGCACCAGCTACAGAGTTGGTGCAGGTTCAAGGAAAGCCTTTGCAGAGCAGGAGGCTCACGGAAGGGAAACAGAGTTAGATGGTAGTTAGTAAACAACAGCACTAAGGCTGTGCATGTTCTACTGATGGATGATCATACCACGAAGCCAGCACTTCCCAAATTACCTGGCCAGCTTGCTGCCTTCTGTATGATGGGTTATTTAAATCACCTTTATCCACCCCTGGCTGGCAAAGCACTCCACAGTTTCAGTCAATATTTTTTCTCTGGCTTCCAGGATCTTCTGCATGGAAAGCAAGAGTTCCATTAATACACTGTGGTCATTCTGTCTCCCCATTTCATCAGAAGTCTCCTCAGACTGATGCCAGCTAAGGAGCAGCTAACAAGACTCTTATGCCAGCTAAAGAGTAGGTCTGAGGAGACCCATTGGAGACCAGGTGACCTATGGAAAGGTAAGTAAAAAAAATTGTACATCTGGTTCCCACCCACCCATGGTATGCAGTGTGTGCATTTTGTTGGTATGGCTACGTGGTCTAGGCTGGCAGGAGACAGAATTGAGCCCTTAAGCATGGTGCCAAAGACTTTACAAAGGTGACTTTTAAGAAGAGATTTGCAGTTGGATTAATTTGCAAATAGAGAGACAACATGTAGAAAAATTCATGCTATAATGTCTATCAGATTAACGACATCAGATCCCCATAATTTTGTCACACGCAAGTTGGCAAATGTAATGGGTACAAGATTAAAAAATCTATAATTAAATTGTTCCACAGTTAGACCAAATGCTTAATTACTTTCCATTACATGAGCATTTAAATAATCTAGTTAGTCACCCTTGTTAATTCACTATTGCCTGGACGAGGCAGGTGATCATAAGAGAATCATTCAAAACACTGTTTTCATTCATTGTTATTCTAGCTTTGCATGCCATGTATGCAAATGAAGGTTTGTATGAATTTGTCAAAATCAACTTAGGTTTATTCCATTTGCCAGGCATAGGAGCTTTTTCTTTCCCTCTTTGTTTTCTGAAAGCCACTCTACACTTGTCATTTACATTTCCTGGTTCATGAAAGTGTTGCCATCCCTATGCATTAACAACAGTTTTACTTGTTAAAAGTTACCTTTATCAAATTACATTTCCAAACATGGGTAAAAAGCTTTTTATGTACCAGCAAGGTCTTCTGTATTTAGGTCATATCCCTGAAGCAACCAAGGTCAACTTACTGTGAAAATGAAGAACAGACTTAAAGGCCCAGCCACTCCAGCACTCCATTTCCTTCAGTGTCCCATCAGCTGCCCCTAGAAGCTGATGCCCCTGGAAGCAGAAGCTGATGCCTTTCCACATGCAGTAGAGATTGGCATACTTTTCTCCAAAAATTGTTTTTGAATGACTTAGAGCCCAATCCTAGGTATGTCTACTCAGAGGTAAGCCCCATTATAGTCAATGGGGTTTACTCCCAGGAAAGAGTGGATGGGATTGTAGTCTCCTATTCAGAGGCATACTGTCGCTACAATGGAGGAAGGGCACAGACACCATGCTTTTGATAGATTTGAATTTGCCCAATTTGATTTAAAATTTGATATAGAGGGCAATCCAAAGATCATGCTGGGCTGGTGTAAGTCCCTTACACCGACCCAGGACCGTTGTAAACATGCTGGGCAGGGAGAGGGCAGGCAGCAGGCTGACTGGTGGGAGGGGAGAACCTGTGAAGGGAGGTGGGTGGGAACAGATTCTGGCACTTAGACCAGATCCTAAGTCCCCTCCCGAGCAGCCCAGCCTAACTCTGAACTGCTTGGATCTGTGCCAGCAATTTAGCTGGTGCAGATCTGAGTAGCCCTATTGTGGTGACTGGGGCAGTGCTCAGGGTAAGGGGAAAAACTTGTCCCAAGTTGCGCCACAGTCACCTCCAACCCTGGCCTGCCTGTTTCAGCACAGGTTAAGTCTGGGCTACCCAAATCATCCAGGCTAGGGGCTACCGATAACCAAGTATGGGTGCAAGGGAACTGCTCGCACCATGAGAAAATAGCTAATAAAATATAGAATGAAAGATTTTTCATTGCTAATGGAGTATATAAGTTTGAGGGATGGGTAGACAAAGAAAACATTTAGCAGAAATGGGTCTCCCATGATTAGTTTTATGAACAGAAGGTATAACACAGTTTTTACTTGTTGGTTGCATCTCAACTAGAAAAAACACCCTTAACGTGACTTGCAAAAAAAGTAACAAACCTTCGCCTAATGTCTGGTTGGTTTTTTTTACTAGCTAGTCACTTGTCTTCCTTCACTCTGGCCTGCTCCAGTTGCAGTGGAAAAGAGGCCAGAATGGTTTTTCAAGGACTCCTTTATAAGTGCTTCGGTATCCTCAGAGTATTTGTAGCTCAGTTTGTGAACTGCTGCACTTCTGAAATACAAAGGAAGATGCTACTTTTCAACTGAAGAGCCAAGAGTCTAATTAGAGGGGAACTTTGTAAAGGGCTTGACATAAAATTCAGCGCCAGCGGCATTTCTTGCACATAACAAGCATATTTTATTTGTGCGATGAAAGCCACCCCCCCAAAAAAAGATGCCACATTCATCTACTACTGATAACATATATCTGCACACACATATAGGAAGTGGGGACAGATATTAGGGCAAGGACAATAGGCCCTCAATAGGCCCTCTCCTACAAAGGAGAGCAAAATTCTCCGAACTAGCATTTCTGTCGTGTTTTTTAATACTGTTCTTTCTTTACCACTAGCACCGACAGCCTTATCTGCCCATGTTTAAAAGCAATACTGTTTACTTTCCAAATTATATTTTGTTTTGCTTTAATTTCACAACCGTTTGGAGACATTTTGCCTTCTCCTGTGGTGTGTGGCTTGGATCATCTGCTGGCATCATTCTACCAGGCAGAAAAGTTCATGTGATGCACTTATTACGTATAAATTTCCAGCCACCATCACTACAGGTTCTTGCATAACGTCAGTGGTGACCAAAGAAGAAGAAACCCATACAGCATCATCAGATAAAGGAACACAACAACATACAGATCTGCCCAGAAACTCTCAACCAGGTCATTGTCTCTTAAAGGAGTGGCAGACATTTTATTAGAAACAAAAGGCAACTTATTCATGACTGGGTTTGATGGTTTCTCAGAAGCCCACTTCTCAGGAAATCCTCTCATGTCCAGTAAATGCAGAGGGTGGAGCTGGACCACACCTGCAGACCATGCCTCCATGAGAACAATGTATTATCGGGTCACATACCCCTAGAAGCCATATGCTTTGTAATGAGGAAGGAGTGGTACCCATGTACACCATGGGAGAGGGAATCCTGAATAATCAGAAGCTCCCCTATTCTGGTGTATACTGCAAGGGTATTGCTTGATTCTCCAGAAAACTGAGCATGCAGCTGTCAGGAATGTGGCAACATAGTCATCAGCAGAAGCTTGGACAGTGGACACCTGGCTCTCACATTTACTAGTTGTGGGAAGAATTTCATGAGGATTAGGGCACAATCCTAACCAGGTCTACTCAGAAGTAAGTCCTATTTTGTTCAATGGGGCTTACTCTCAGGAAAGTGTGGTTAGGATTGCTGCCTTAGGGCCCAATCCTATCCAATTTTCCAGGGCCAGCGCAGCCATGCCAATGGGGCATGCACTGCATCCTGTGGTGGGGAGGCAGTCACAGAGGCCTCCTCAAGATATGGGAACACTCGTTCCCTTACTGTAGGGCAGGAGGTCTGGTCTAGAGGATAGAGCCCCCATTTGCCTGAAGATAACATCCGCAGGTCACCAGTTCAAGGCCACCGGCACAGTGAATGGTGAGACCTTGAAGCAGCTGACAAGCGGAGCCGAATTATTCCACCTGCTCTTCAGTGTGAGCGAAGAAGCATCTTGGCTGCCCTCCATGTGAGAGATGAAGGAGCTGCTTGTCAGCTTGCGTGGGAGAAAACTGGAGGCCAGAATGTGATACCAGACCAGAAAGATCCATCTGAAATGTTGTGGTTCTTGAAGGATAGAACCTTTCAATTGTGAAAATTCCTTTGTAAACTGCCTTGAATAAAGTCTGAGGAGAAATCTGACAACCAAGAAAGGCAGTATATAAATGCCTGTATTATTATTATTATTATTATTATTATTATTATTACTACTACTACTACTACTGTGGGGCTGTGTTGCGGTTGCACCGATGCTAGAAAGTTGGATAGGATTGGGCCCTTAGTCTGTTCCAGTTATCCAATACTATAAGCATGCACTCTTCTGGGGACTGGTTCATACTTAACAGCAGATTCCAGAAGAGAGCCTTGGGAGTGTGCTGTGCAAACAGCCAGCAGAACTAATATAGAAGCATCATTTATGTGAACTGACACCTTCCTGTTGACATGCGCAGTGGCCTCATCTGACCAACTTAAGACAACGCAAAAGCATCAACGGGGAATACTGTCAGGGCTGAACCAAGCCAAAATCCCTCCCCACCCAGTTTTGCCCTCTGCCTGCCCCTGTTCCGCCTTCCCCCCACCCCCTCCAATTTCCTGCACTGGCTTACCTGCTCCGGCGGGCGGCCAAAGGCTCTGGCCTTCCTGCGGGCTCTCTAGCAATACATGCTGCCAGAACATGCTTTATAGCTTCATTGCAGCAGCCAGCACTAGAAGAATGACAATTCTGCCAGTGGGCAGCCCAATAGCATTGGGCTGCCCGCTTGTAGATACAATGAGAGCACTTCAGTCATATCTGTAGTAAAAATTAATTAATTAACACCAGCTACTTTGCAAAAATAAAAAAGGTTTGTAAATGTTTTAAACCAAGAGGCTTCATTTTCCATACATGGTTCTGTCTGCTTCAGCACAACCTTTCTTCCTCCATCCTCAATAACCATTTCAACGTGAAACCACATATGCTAGTTGATTACCTGAGTTATATGAAAGATAAGTGACTTAGAAATAGGTAGCAAAAACTTCAGTGCCTCAAGGAATTCAATCAAATTGATGTCATTGTAGGTGGCATGCAATTTCACTTTAAATTTGAAATACCTGTAATAAACAAGGTTAAGATTTCAAAGATGTCTTTGTTTACCGCAGCTAGAAAATTTTAGATAATCTGCCTCCTCCTGCCTTTATATTTTTTTTTAAGTCATGTCCTCACATTACTTGGACACAGTCACCCTTGGATGAACTTCACCAAACCACAAATGACTTGGTACTGTACAGAATAACAAGCCCATTGTGTGTGACCCATGGACGCAAGCAGCTGAATGGCTCTTTTGTAGCTGTAAACACAGGTAGCATTACAATATTACATTTAATTTGACTTCCACAGATGTTTCTGATGAAAATGTGATAATGTTACCCTTCTAATAGAAAATAACATTTCACAGGGATTTTGATCCTGGTCGCTGCTCTCCCCCCTCACACCTGCACACCATTTGTAAATGAAAAAAGCATTTCTATTGAAAACCAATGGGTATTTTTTCCATTTAAAAAGAGGGGCATCAGGATCAGAACAGTGGTGGGGGGAAGCTACTATGGCTCCCCTGTTTCCACTGTGGTCTTACCATGTTTTGCAGGGCCCCCCACTTGCTATATGTAATTAAACCTAAACCTTCAGCTGAGCATGCTGCACATTTAAGTGCATAGCTAACTGTGTCCTCGGTAACGGAATGCACTGGAGCTGTGCCTGTTGTTGAGGAGACAAGTGGAGAACCTGACAGTATGGTGGTCATTCTCTAGATCAAAAGCACAGTTTTGTGCTCTCCTAAGGAATGATCATCTCCTAAGGGATGATCTCCTAAGACTGGATCATCACATTGTTTTCTGACACAATTTTAGAGAGTAAGGCTGCAATCCTAACCTCACTTTCCTGGGAGTAAGTCCCATTGAACACAATAGGACTTACTTCTGAGTAGACCTGCTTAGGATTGTTTCCCCTTGCCTCTGGTTGAGCCGATTCTGGCCCATATCCTGCGCTGCATAAAGCGCAAGCTTCTTGTGCCCTTAGTGAAATTCACAAGAGTAATTTCTACTAATGAATTGAATTGGATGGTGAGGATACAAAACAGGAGCAGGGCTGCCTGTGCCATTTCCTCCCTGAAAATTATCCCCTCCCTAAAGTTTCTGTTGGTCAAAATGGTACTTTCAGCAGGGAAATATCATGAAGGAAAGGGTTAAACACTCCCTCAACACAATGGCCCTGATCCAGATCAAGTACACTTGCTTTTGTAGAATAAAGGAAAGGGGGCTTCTAAATCGTGGGATACCAACATGCTCTTAAAGTAAGGGCACAATCCTAACTAGGTCTACTCAGAAGTAAGTCCGATTTTGTTCAGTAGGGCTTATTCTCAGGAAAGTGTGGCTAGGATTGCAGCCTAAGTTCGTTTTGGCCTTAAGTCACTAAAGCCATGCAGTATTGAATTTTGAAAACTGTTGATTCTTCTGAAGAATTGGATTAGGAAACTGTTAATTCTTCTGCAGGATTGGATTAGGCACATACAATTTTCTAACTAATAAAAGAAGACGAGAAATCCCCTGCGCCAGCAAAGCGAGCAATGGGCCACTAGAAACACTGCATTCCAAAGGTGGTGCTTTTCATGGCTCAGCACAGCGTGATGACTCTGCTCTTGGCCTGCCTACCAGACCAGCTGTTGAAATCATGTAGGTCCCTTGATCTTAATCTTATGCAGCTACTTTGGCATTCATTGAAGCGCCGAACTGCTGGGAGGTGAGTGCCTGCAATAAAAGGGGAATGATGGTAACCCAAAGACCCAGTGGTGAAAGAATGCAACTGGAACCGTTCACCAAATCAAAACACCATCCTATTGATAGGGAAGGAGAGTGTGTGCTTTGCTGGGGTTGTAATAACTTGGAGGAATGTGCTATCCCACAACCCAAGCACATTGTAAAACCTGTTGTTCTCACATTTCCCCCCCCAATAAAACTCTGTGCCACTGTAAATCTGCTTTTGTTTTATTTTTAGTGGCAGAAATGTGTTTATCATAAAAAGACTCTTTCTCCCCAAAATTGAATCCATAGGATAGTCTTGTAAAAAAATAAAAAACAAACGACACACCCCAACCAGCATGCTGTGTTCATGACCTCATGCCAGAACAATAAATTGCATCCCTGATTTAAAGATTTGTTCATAAAATGCTTCATAAAATGCAAAGTGCATGCCATACTGCATCACCCTGTGGAATCTGGAGAAAGGATAATTCAAAACATACCACCAGCCAATTAGCAGAAATGATGGAGATACCCAAAAGTTTGACATATTTATGGACTAGTGTAAAAACTGGGAATGGGGAAGGAAGAGGGAGGTTTCTGCAAATGATCTGGGAGAGAAATTCATCATCCAATTATTTTAAATTCCCAGCAGTCCAAATCGAGTAGGATGTGTTAATAAAAGTGAGAGATGTCTGACATGCTTCAAAACCTCAAACTGAAAATTAAAGGGCATTAGTGCTGTGAGTCTATGCAAGGAGCAATTCGGTTGGAACACCTGTGATCTTTGTGCAAATCATTTTTATTCTGGTCCAAATCAAGATCCTGTATACATAACACAAGGCTTAGAGATCTAGAACAGTAGGCATATCACCATAAAAGAGGAAGTTGCCTTATATTCCATCAGGCCATTTGGTCCATATTGGTCAGTATTATCTACTCTGTGCTATCAGGCAGTAAATTTCCAGGGTTTCAGGCAAGGGTTTGATAAATTAAAGATCAATAAGTCACCGGGCCCTGATGGCATGCACCCAAGAGTTATTAAGGAATTGAAGAATGAAGTTGCAGATCTCTTGACTAAGGTATGCAACTTGTCCCTCAAAACGGCCATGGTGCCAGAAGATTGGAGGATAGCAAATGTCACGCCTATTTTTAAAAAGGGAAAGAGGGGGGACCCGGGAAACTATAGGCCGGTCAGCCTAACATCCATACCGGGTAAGATGGTGGAATGCCTCATCAAAGATAGGATCTCAAAACACATAGACAAACAGGCCTTGCTGAGGGAGAGTCAGCATGGCTTCTGTAAGGGTAAGTCTTGCCTCACGAACCTTATAGAATTCTTTGAAAAGGTCAACAGGCATGTGGATGTGGGAGAACCCATGGACATTATATATCTGGACTTTCAGAATGCGTTTGAAACGGTCCCTCACTAAAGGCTACTGAAAAAACTCCACAGTCAGGGAATTAGAGGACAGGTCCTCTCATGGATTGAGAACTGGTTGGAGGCCAGGAAGCAGAAAGTGGGTGTCAATGGGCAATTTTCACAATGGAGAGAGGTGAAAAGCGGTGTGCCCCAAGGATCTGTCCTGGGACCGGTGCTTTTCAACCTCTTCATAAATGACCTGGAGACAGGGTTGAGCAGTGAAGTGGCTAAGTTTGCAGATGACACCAAACTTTTCCGAGGGGTGAAGACCAGAAGTGATTGTGAGGAGCTCCAGAAGGATCTCTCCAGACTGGCAGAATGGGCAGTAAAATGGCACATGCGCTTCAATGTCAGTAAGTGTAAAGTCATGCACATTGGGGCAAAAAATCAAAACTTTAGATATAGGCTAATGGGTTCTGAGCTGTCTGTGACAGATCAGGAGAGAGATCTTGGGGTGGTGGTGGACAGGTCGATGAAAGTGTCAACCCAATGTGCGGCGGCAGTGCAGAAGGCCAATTCTATGCTTGGGATCATTAGGAAGGGTATTGAGAACAAAACGGCTAGTATTATAATGCCGTTGTACAAATCTATGGTAAGGCCACACCTGGAGTATTGTGTCCAGTTCTGGTCGCCGCATCTCAAAAAAGACATAGTGGAAATGGAAAAGGTGCAAAAGAGAGCGACTAAGATGATTACGGGGCTGGGGCACCTTCCTGATGAGGAAAGGCTATGGCGTTTGGGCCTCTTCAGCCTAGAAAAGAGACGCCTGAGGGGGGACATGATTGAGACATACAAAATTATGCAGGGGATGGACAGAGTGGATAGGGAGATGCTCTTTACACTCTCACATAATACCAGAACCAGGGGACATCCACTAAAACTGAGTGTTGGGCAGGTTAGGACAGAGTAAAGAAAATACTTCTTTACTCAGCGTGTGGTCGGTCTGTGGAACTCCTTGCCACAGGATGTGGTGCTGGCATCTAGCCTAGATGCCTTTAAAAGGGGATTGGACAAGTTTCTGGAGGAAAAATCCATTACGGGGTACAAGCCATGATGTGTATGCGCAACCTCCTGATTTTAGCAATGGGCTATGTCAGAATGCCAGATGCAAGGGAGGGCACCAGGATGAGGTCTCTTGTTATCTGGTGTGCTCCCTGGGGCATTTGGTGGGCCGCTGTGAGATACAGGATGCTGGACTAGATGGGCCTATGGCCTGATCCAGTGGGGCTGTTCTTATGTTCTTATGGTTTGAATTATTGTGTTGGTGAATTATTTCTCTGCAACATTTTAGGATTATAATGTTGTAGAAAGTTCCCAGTTGGTAATTACAGGGATAATATCTTAATGAGTACAGAGTTTGTCATTGCAGACAAAGGCTGTACTTGAGGATAGCAGCATTCAGAGCTTTAGAATTGTGTTGGCCAGTGGTGTAGCTAATGATCGTGTAACCTGTGCCAAGCTCAAAATGATGCCCCAAAAGTGATATCATGCGATCTTTTAAAAAAGTGAAAATGGGGAAAAACCACCTCCTCGCCCCAGCAGCTTGCCACCCACTTGCTCTGCCTCCTCCCCCCAGGTTTCTACCCACATTAACATTGATTCCCTGCTGTATCATAACAACACCTGATTGGCTCTCAGAACAATCAGTCTCACTGGTCAGTTTTGAGTTAAGAAAATCCAGTTTTTGTTACATAATGCAGTTGTGTTTTTATTTTCTGGTTGTTTGGCTATAACTTTTGGTAGAATAGAGATATCTTGGCACGATTTGTTTCATTGCGTTCTGCATTAAATTCCACATTGAGTGGTTTATAACATGATGATATTATCTGAAAGGTTAATATCCAGGTTTTCACAATTTTGGCCGCTAGTGTCAAACTCAGGTTGCTGCCCCCCTAAAACTTGTTGCCCAGTGGAGTTGCTACCTTCAGCATCCCTTTAGCTATGCCACTGGTGTTGGTAAACGAATGGGGCTTGCTGGCACACTCTCACCCCAAAGCCATAGATAGCGTCTATAAGGCTGATTGTTTGAAGAGAGCTGATTTCTAGCTTAATGCTCTTCTTGCAATTTCCTCCCAGTTATCAAGAATCTATTAATCTAGAGGACCACTATTCTTTCATTTCCAAGGCTTCTTACAGTACAACCCTATGCATATCTGCTCAGAAGTAAGCCCCACTAAATTCAATGGCGCTTTCTTTCAGGAAAGTGTGCAACCTCCCCCCCCCCCCATTCTTTAGAAGAAACTGTCCATGCTTTATAGGGAATAGGCTTTGGTCCAAAATCAGATCACATCATCCTGACTTGTGTCATAACATGTTAAAGCTGTGACCTCTCTTCTTTAGAACTCCATTGGTTAAAAAAATGCATCTGATTCAATGAGACTGAAATATCTGGTATAAAGAACAACTCATTTAAAATATGGAGTATTTCTCAACATTTGTGTCCACAGGTGGTCTGAAGGTACATAATGCACCTCAATTGCCAAAACTGGGAGAATCTGGCTTTGAAAGGGTCTGAATGGAGGCCACCTGGGAAACCATATAGAGAAGGAAGAGTGGGATAAAAATATAACAAATAACATCCCTCACCAACCAAGATATGACAGGGCTGATCATAGCAGTGATTCAGTTGTGTGTTTCAATATCAGTTTAACTCGGACACTGGGTGTTGTCCCCCCCCCCCCAAAAAAAAAACCAAACTTCTAGGATTCAGGCCTTTCTACCATCATGAAGCTCACAAGTAATTCATCACATCTTTGCTGGCGGGCTTTCAGTGTGTCTGTTTTCATTCACCACTTTGTTTCTCCTTGTATTTTGAAAGGTACAAGGGCTCCTTGTGGAAAAATGCTATCTTTTTTCCATGCTGGCCTTTGAAGTGAAACATGTGAAACTTTAAACTATTGAGGACTGAAGGGCTGGACACCTAAAAGGCCAAACATTAGCCTCATCAATGCTGTTTTTCTTTTTTTAAGTGTTAGGCAACGTCTGCAATAAGTAACATTGCTTTTCATCTTCTACTTGTCCCTCTCTGTCTTTCTCTTGAGGTGCTGAATCCACAAATGCACACAACTCAAATAATAATTGAATTATATGTGTAAAATGAGCTGACTGTATAGCAAGAATTGCAGGTTGTAAAGTTCCCATTTAACTCCAGGTTATGCACTTCATATGGGTTAAGTTACTGTCCTCCCCCTTTCTTTTTCTCCTGTAATTTAAATCAGTCTTCTGGAAAGTTGGCTTAAACAACAATGATCTTCTGCTAAAATTAACAAAACGCAAGTATAGCCTACTAGATTTTGTTCTTTTGTTTTAAACTGCTTCCAGCTGGTATTTGGATAGAAAAACTCAAAAATTAAAGACTCCCTTCTCCACCTGAGTTGACTTCTGAACACTGGGAGATAAACTTATTTTTCAATCAACTGATGAATGGATTAAATCAGTGGTTCCAAAACTCCTACAAGGAAGTTGGGAACCCTGTAAGTATTTGTTGGGGTGGATGCGGTGACGGCGGAGACGGCACTACATCAATTGTGCCGCTGCCAAGACCGAGGAGTTTAGTAAGGTACCTGGGGGCAACACCAACCATCTGGAGGGTGCGGGGGCAGGGGGGGCTGATTCCCTCTTTGGGCCTCCCCACTGCTTCAAATAGCTCCTATCTCCGATTGCAAGCCACTTCCGGCTTGCGATTTTGAACCCTAGAAGTGGATCATGATTGGAGATAGGAGCTGTTTAGAGCAGCGGAGAGGCCACAGAGGGGCTCGTGGGCCGCCCACACCCTCTGAATGGCTGGCACTGCACCCCAGGTACTTTACAAAACCCCTTGGTTGTGGCAGCACTGCGATTGCTGCAGTGCTGTCACCCTTCCCTTGCAAATACTTACAGAGTTCCCAACTTACTTATAGAAGATATAGAGGAAATATAGCAGAAATATGAGCTCTTCCTTACACATACCCCCCCAAAACCAAGGGAGAATTTTTTTTTCCATTCCTTTTGTGACAGATAGCTGGCCAGTCCCATCTAACTTATTTTCTTAGAGGTAAATCTCTGGATGGTGGTGGATGTCTCCATCTCCCTAATATGATCACAAAAGCTATTTCTGGGTGCATCTGAGTGATGCTGTTGAAATAAGTTAGAAATGCATTGGATGCCCATATTCATCAGGGTTATTCCTACTACTGGGACCAATTGGGCAGGGTCCTGGGGTGATGCCCTAGACTGCCTCCCCATGGCACCTCCATCTATCTGTTGCTGTTACATTCAGTACTACCACTTCCATCAATACTGAGAGCTCAGGGTTTGATTTGGACAGGGAAACCCTCTGATGAGAATAGGCTTTTGACCAATGCTTGACCTGGTCCACTTCTGGCACCACCCCGATTATTCCAATGCAACAGAGCACTTTTTCTCAAAACTGTGGGTTGGGACCCAATGGGTCAGCCCCCATTCATTTCAATATTTTATTTTTAGCATATTAGACTTAAGGATACCATGGTATTTGACTGCATTTGGGGAGATCTGAACTTTTAACAGACTACAATGTATATGGTTTTAACAATGATAGTCAATGTTGCTTCCTCCTGGGTAAGTGCAGATAGGATTGCAGCCTAGGATTGTTAAAAATTTTTCCTGCTTGATGATGTCACTTCCGGTCATGACATAACTTCAAAGTTAATGACATTACTCCTGGTGGGTCCTGTCAGATTGTCATTCTAAAAAGTGTGTCCTGGGCTAAAAAGTTTGAGAACCATGGCAATAGCGCTTAAAGGAAGATTCCCTATACCTCAAACAAACTCTTTTTCAAGGCAGCCTGCTTGTGATAAGAGCTATAGATAAGTGATGCTCTTGTCCATCTCCATTCAGAAAGCCAGATATTTTATTAAAGCTTCTCACACTGGAAGGGCCAAATGTTCAACACTTTATGTATCACAATAACAAATCCCAAGAGAAAAATCATTTTGCTCTGCTCTATCACCATCAGGCAAATCTGTCCCTGTTACTGAAACAGCTGCAGAAAAGAAATTATATTCCTGCTACCAATGTAGCTGCAAAGGAAGGATGAGTAGCATTCCCAAAAGAAGGTGTTCAGTGGACTACATATTTGGGATATTCTACTAAGCACTCTGAGAGACAACTCATCAGTTGTCTGGTTAATGACAAAGATTTCTCAACCAATAATAATAATAAAAAATAATAATAAACTTTATTTTTATCCCACCCTTCTCCCCAAAGGGACACAGAACATCTTCCATATTAAGAAGAACATCTTCCATATTAACCAAGAACATCTTCCATATTAATTTCAGCATTAGCTTATACACATTCAGAAGCCTACATTATCATATATACCCACAATGACAAGAATTAAATTCTTGAACTAGAATAAGTATAATTATGAGTCAACACGTCAAAGCTTACTTTTCCTTTCTTTCTTCCTTTTGGTAGACCACAATGTGCTGTTATCTGATGAATCACTGTCTCTAACTTAGCCATTTGGTGTTTCCCCAGTACCAAAGAAACCTTCTTGATCCCTTGAAAATACAACTTATGAATGTATAAAACGTATAAGCTCAAGTTAGATATGATTTTTATGTAAGGGATTACAAAAGTCCATCCTCCATTAAGACATTCACCATTATAAGCAAATCAGAAAAAAAAAAAAAAATTAGATTTGGCCAATACTTGGGGAAAAATTTTTTTAACCATCACTTTCATAATTCAATCCTATGCATGTCTACTCAGAATTAAGTCCTATTGAGTTTAATGGAACTTACTCCCAAGTAAGTGCGTATTTTGCCAAGCCCCTTTGTATACAGTTGTTCTAACTGCACTGTAAGTCCTATATGCAGCTCATGGGATTTTTAATCAAAGGGTAAAAACAGAAAATTTCTTGAAGCAGATCTATATTCAAACATCAAAAACCTTCTGAAGCTGAACCTTCTGAAACTTTCAGTTTTCACTTGTGTTCCAAAAAGCACTGGAATTGGAATGTAAAATGGTCAGCTTAAATTTGGTGTTTTCATGTATATAAAGTTGTCTTTTATAAATTAGGCTCTGTGCACCCATGCTTTGCTTTGAAATTTCAACTCAACATTGAGCTAGGTCGAGGCAGAAGTTCAAGAGATAAAACTTTCCAAATCGTTTGCTAGAGATCCATCTAATGAGTGTCTGCTTGATAAATCTCAACAAGGCATAATGCTTCCCCAAAGTGCCACCCACTGTAGTGAATGTCCAGGCAGATCCCAGTCATCCCAGTTAAGTATTGTTGCCAGCATGGCTTAACACACATGTGAAACCAATCAGATCTAGACAGCCACATCCTGTCTAGTTACCTAGTTAGATCACCATCAGCATGTGTCTTCTCAAATGAGTAGGTGAACCATACAGTTTAGGATGTCCCTGGCAAACATATTCTTCAAAGTGTTTATGTGAAACAGAACAACATGAAGTATTGCTGGGAAAAGGTCACATCTTCTGCTCACTTAGCGCCTAATCCTATTCAACTTTCCAGCACCGGTGCTGCCATACTGCAGCCCCAATGTAAGGGAACAAATGTTCCCTTACCTTGAGGAGGCCTCTATGACTGTCTCTCACCCACAGAATGCAGTGCATGCCCCAATGGCACAGAAAATTGGACAGAATTGCGCCCTTAGGCTCCTACAAGTGAGAACACTTTTGCCCACAGATTGTTAAGAGTCAAGTTCTTTTACTCATGCAAATTAGAGTAATTTGAAAGCTGACCTTTGCTGTAAGGCTGCAAAAATCTCCGCACATTTCCAAACATGTGCAAAATCTGCAATGAACATTGAGCAGTGTCCGATACCTGAAGCAGCAGCAAATGCTTGAACAATAATAAATAATAATTGTCTCTGTGTGACAATCATTATGAAAATTACAGTCCTCACCAGCACAATTCCGAAGAACTATTTTCAGTATTATCTTGCAATAGTGCATAGGGATACAAAACATAATGAATCTCTGATCATAGTTACAGCTATCAGATAAGTGAAAGACAGAGAGATGTGCGAACCAGTTCTTGGATGATCTATTATTCTGCACAATTTTTACTCAGTTTCTTAAAGTCCTTTGTGTAAAATGTCCTTTTTCCAGACAGCCCCACTGCATCTTTACTTTTCTCCTAGCGTGGACTGCCATGGAAGTTTGATCAATTCAGAGCAAATCTTGGCTTAATGCCTGAAAAGAGCCGTGGGAAGTAACTCTCTTGCTTCAAATGTAAATGAGCCTGGCTGAATCTCTGTCTGAAATTTGATGACCTATGCATGATCCTTTGGTTGCTTGCTCCAAAAGAATGAATCGGTGCCTCTTGCACCAAACATGGACTCAGGTCAGAATAGCCACCAGGTTGACATCATTCTGAGTGGTGAGCAGAGGGGGTGGCAAACTGAGGAGCAGTGTCCCCGCTGCCACCCTCCTCTTCACTGCTTCAGAAAACAGCTGGTTGGGCAAGGAGAGAGGGGCAAGGTGGGGTGCAGTGATGCTGAGCCCCTGTCCATTACATGTAGCTCTGGCACTGCCTCCTTCTTCTTGCTCCTGCCCAGTCTTTCCAAAAGGAGAAAAAGAAAAAAAAAAACATATTGCGCTGTTGAGGCAGCCACCACTGCTGCCCCCCTCAACCCCCTCCTTAGGAAAGCAGTCAGGTGGACAAAGAGAGGGAAGGGAGGCAAAGTAAAGTGGAGCCAGCCTTTAGCTTCAGCTCCAGTGCCACCTCCTCCCGCTCCATGTTTGGTTACTCGAGTCCATGTTTGGTTACTCGAGTCTTGTCCTGTTTAGAATAACAGGATGGGAGGAGTGCTCCCAGCATGCTCTGCTCATCCTGTTTATTTCAAACAGGACCAAACTGGACCAAGAAGGAGGTGATGCCAGAGCTGAAGGTCAGTGGGCTGGTCTTGCTTTGCCCCAACCACATCCATGCCCACCTGGCTGCTTTCCTAAGCAGCCAAGTGGGCAAGGACAACGTTGATGAAGTGGTGGCAGCAGTGGCCACAACAGCACAAAGTTTTCCTTTCTTTTCTTCTCCTTTCAGAACGAGACTGCACCAGAGCTGAGGGTAATGGGAAGCTGGTTCAGCACCAGACAGCAGTCCATGCTCTGCCCAAGGATGCACTGTCAGGATGCACAGGATACACGTAACTGTCAGCCCAATCCTATCTTCTGCCAGTCATGGTGAAACAGCCACAACCAGCAGTGAGAAGGGGAGCTGACCCAAGGGCAAAGAGGAGGTAAGCAAAAATTATTTATCTCACTGTAAGCCCTGAGGCACCTTTGAGTCTCTTCTGACGGACACCACCACTTTTGGTGGCGTCTGAGGAGATAAAAGTCGCAGAGAGCATTAGATGGGGGAATAGGATCTGGCATGCACTATTGCCACTGGATCCACTCCCTTCCACCTTCTCCCCACCCCTGGTTTCTCCCTCTTCCCCACCCAATTAGTTCTCCAATCCACCCACTCCCTCCCCCTCACTAACCACCCCCACTGCCGACTTAACCCCAGTAGGCAAAGCAGAGTCTGATGAGGGAGCTACAGTGCTGCTGTCTCTTTTGGTGGCACACAAAGAATGGCTACCAATGGCATGCTGTGTGTGCCATCAGTAGCCACTTTATGATAGCAGTGATTTCTGAGTCACACAACTACCCAGCAACTTTGTCCGGCAGGAGAGTTTTGCCAAATTCCCATTCCAAGTTTTGTATAGAGAACTTATGCCCGCTCTAAGCTAATTTGTTCCCTCTTCTTTCCCCAATGGCCCTAGTTCTGCACTACAGCATCAGGTTAGTCCGCCTGTTTGACCTGCAGAGGTCCACCTTCCTCCCTTCTCCTACCAACAGCTTCTCCAGACACCACAGCAACATCTTGGTTCTCAGCAGGTCTTGGGCATGGCAGTCACACACAAGTCACCAGCGTCTCCAGCAGTCTCTGTTCCAGCAGTCTCTGGCAGTCCCCATTCCAGCAACCTCAGTAGTTCATTCACCCATCCATTCGTCCACCAGTCAGTTAGTACATTGGTCAGTCAGCAGGTTCTGTAGTCTGACAGCCAGTCCATTTAGTTCTTTAGTCCATTAATCAGTTCACCAGTTAGCTAGTCCATCAATCAGTCTTCTCTCTTCCAAGCTCCTTCCTTCTACTTTCTCAGTCTCTCCAACCTCCTTCCTTCCACACCCATACCCTTTTCCTTCCTCCAGATGCTGCTTTTATCCCTGAGGGCTCTATTGCCTTCAAGAGGCTGCAGCTGTGCAGCACACTCACTGCAGTCTAAGGGCCTGGTGTTAACTTCATGCTTGCCTGCCAGAGCAAGGGGCCACTGTTGACACCATACCTTATCTCCTCCAGGGATCTTGCACATTTCCATTACAGCTGCCCAGTTTTGGATAGGATGGAGCTGTGTATCTTTGAATCCTGATAATTTAGGAGAGTTTAGATTCTCTTCTGCATAGCTGTCTTCTCCAGATAGAACTGGGAAAGACTGCAGTCTGAAGCCCTGAAGATGTTGAAACAGATGGACCAAAGCTCATGCTTCTTTTTTAAGGAATCAGGATCTTTCCATTGTGGAACTTTTTGGAAAAAAAATGTATACTGTAAATGCAAGTTCAAAACAAATCACCTGGATTAATTATTCAAAAGTGTCACTGGAACAGAGGCAACATTTATTTATTTATTTTTCACATTTTCATACATCCCAAGGAGCTCGGGGTGCTGTATATGGTTCCACTCCTCCTACTGTCCTCAGAACAACCCTATGAGGTAGGTTAGGCTGAGAGATTGTGGCTGGCCCAAGGTCACTCAGGGAGCTCCATGGCTGAATGAGGATTTGAATTCGGATCTTCCAAGTTGAATGCCGAAATCACTACACCATACATGTTGTAATAGTCGCTAGAAAATTACATTTTAAAATGATTTCAATAGCATTACAAATCATCAAGGAACTTCTAAAGAATCTCTGTGTTTTAGGAAATAGACCAAAGCAATTTTAAAAAGGTATGCTGATTTTCCAACTCCTTTGTACTCATACAAACGGCCAACAAACTGGTTTCGATTTCTCCACTAGATAAGTTTGAAACTCAATTTTTGTCTTGATTATTGTAGCTAGTGCTTGTGTTTATATATGTGAATTGTATCACAATGAGCGTTTTGCAATGGGAGAATGAGAGAGGCTACATCAACCCATTGGGCATTGATGCTCTATAATTACTAAATCTTGCCTGACATTGAAAAACAACACTGCTGCTCCTCAGTCTCTGGAGCACCCTTAGCTCCTAAGCAAATGAACAAATAAAACCTCTGAATGTTCGTAATGAATGGCAAACCTATTAATAATCAGCATTGTTTCCTTCAAAGAGGACATGGCCAATCCAAAGCAGTCAATTACCAAAAGCACATGTAACTTCCCAGCACCGTTCGCATGGGAAAATGTATTCTAAATCATTGGGAAAATAATTAAAAGTAACCATTCGTTTCAAATCTATTTCAGCAGATATGGGGAAACTTAATGCATCTCCTAAGGCTGCTGTCTTCAAACCATTCATTCCTGAGCAGTCCCATTAGCCTGATGAGATTTCACTAGGGCCTGTGAAGAGTAAGAGGTGTGACCATTCCTCCCTGAATCTGAGGGGGAACCTTCAGTACACTGAATTCGATCATTCAGAACCAATTGGCGTAAAATCACGTGTATGTGATAGGGCCCTTTTCTCGTCTTCTTCTTCTAAATAGTTCTCAATACAGCCTGGAATGGAGTAAAACCACAACAGGTGTGTGGGTAGACTTTAGGTCTTGATTGCCAGCTTGATTGCCACCTGGATCACAGCACCTCTCTGTGCAATTTTTATTGAGGGGGAAAGGAGTTCAGCTGAAAGCCATTGGAAGAGTTCTTTCAATACAAATAATATGGGGTGGTAACCATTGCAGGGGTGAAAATAAAGCCCCCGAATTCATCTGCCAGGGTTTCATGCTGTTTCGGGCCTCCTCCAGTATGCTATTTAGGGGAAAGAGGCAACGGCCTAAATCCTAACCAACTTTCCAGCACTGGCATAGCTGTGCCAATGCGACGTGTCCTGCATCCTCCTATGGGGTGGCACTCATGGAAGCCTCCTCAAAGTAAGATAATGTTTGTTCCCTTCCCTCGGAGCTGCATTGCTTTTATGTCGGTGCTGGAAAGTGGGTTAGGACTGTGCCCAGCGTTACATATGTTAAACTGGAACACGTGATTTGGCTCTGCTGCCTTACACTGCTGTGAGAAAGTATTTTAGATGGCTTTCTTTCTCATCAAGTGTAACAAAACATGATCAGACACGGCTAGTCAAAAAAATAACATTGGGATAACACTGACTAAAAGGGTGCCACAAACATGCTTTACAGCATGTTCGCGACACCCAGAGCTGACATCACAAGGGTACCACGGGCACTAGAGCTCTAAGGTTTGGGATCTCAATCTCTTTATTACCAAAAGCAACAGCCTTTTTGAAGACCTGACTGACACATAACTAGAGGCGGGCTTTGGGGGGGATGATAATGACATAAAAACACATGACACCACTTTCTGCACTTCTCATTTAAAAAAAAAACAAAAAACAGCAACAACAAAAATCAACTGATGAATGACGAATATTTGATCAGTGCAGCCCTGATGTGGCCTGAATCCTGCTTGCTCTTTTCAGCTGATCTGTTCATGATGTTTCTGCAGCCCAGATCGTATGATCTTCATAAACACCTTGCCGATTATTGAAAAGAGGTTGATGCTGTGGTAGTTCCTGTGTTCTCGGCTATTGCCTTTCTTCAGGATTGGCACAATGGCCTGTTTCCAGGCCAGTGGGATGAATTCCGAGTGCCAGATACATGTTAGGAGGACATGGAGCCATTGCAGCAGGGTGTCCTCTCCAGGTTTGATCATTTTGGCAGTCACTCCAGGTGCCTTTCAATTCTTCATTTCATCATGTGCATACAAAGATGAGGACCACCAAGTCCTAATCATTGGGTCCCTTTCCCTGCCCCTTCAAGGCTATTGCCTTCTTGCAGGCTACAACTTGCTTCATAGCCCTTTTTCTGTCTGTGGGAGCCCTTTTTTGAATCAGGAAGGTTTGTGTGATCAGGTCACTGAACACCACAGCCCCTGCAATGCAACATTCTTAAGCTTCACAGATACAAATATAAAACTTTGGTTCGTGATGCAGGTTCATCGAAGCACCATCAGTTCTCTACTATCTTCCTTGATTTTGTCTCATGTGAAAACACATCGACTGCACGCGTAGTGATTGTTGTTCTCCTTCTCTCTATGTAAATGCTGTATGATTGTGCATGTGGGAGGCCATTTTCTATTTTCATACATTTTTGCTGGAGACCCTCAGGCCTCCTTCCCCAAACAAATTCCTTTAACCAATCTCTCAAGTCATACAAGAACAAGGAAGACTCCAAACTAGTCCAATTATATCTCCCTTCAGAGGATTGGAGAATTGGTCAAGATTGCTTATTCTGTGGAAGAGACTAGGAAAGAATGGGTGAAGTGAATTAATGGCCTCTTTCTAGGGTCTCTCCTTGCCTGTAACCCTTGGTTTAGGCTACAGAGAATTTCTATCAAGCCATGGCATTTGCCATGAAATGAACTTTAGGATCTCTCTCTCACTCTTGCTCTCTCATACACCCAGTTCCCTACCTTTCTCCCTCCTTCCTTATAACCTTAAACCCTACTTCCTTCTCCTGGGTTCCTTAGGGAAGCTTCCTAAATTTCTCTGCATCCCTTCATTCTCCACATTTCCCCTTTCTTCACTCTGCCCTTTCTCCTCCTAAGGAGTTCCTTTCTCCTCCCCCCTCTTAGTTTCTTCTCCTTCTCATTCCATTTCCCAGGGCTACATTGTGTGTGAATGTTAGCTATAAAATTTTCCCATCTAGAGCAGTGTTTTTCAACCAGTGGTACTCATAACACCATTAGGGGGTGTCTGGTGGTACACTCGGGTCCCTCAGACCCCACCACCTGGCAGTGAGACTAGCAGCACACATAACAAGCAGCGATCAGACACTCCACTTGGTCTTCAACCCACATTTTTCAAGCACTCGAAAAACCTCTCCCATGCATCCTGGGCCTCTTACATAAGTTTGTTGCATTGCATCTGGCCTTCCAATCTGGAAGTAACTGTGATGACATCATCACCAGTTAATTTCAGTAGTATTGTTCCAATAGCTAGACCATGCATAGTGGTATGGTGGGGGACAAACATTGAGAAATGCTGGTCTAGAGAAAGTGCAAGTGAGTTATTTTAGTGGGACTCCAGTTTGAACCCTATTTTCAGGTTTTCAGCATTAAAGTCAGTTATTTTACACCTTCACCCTCATCTCTGTTTTCATTTCACCTCTAACTTATACAGTTATGCCACTGGTCATTATACTGGGTCCCAGCACGCAATTGTTTTTCCCCCTGTGTGCTCATGTTCCATGTTCTGCCACTAACAGAACGAAGTGGGACTTATCTCTGAATAGATATGCATAACATTGTGCTGTAAGTAACTGTACATAGTGTTGCAGTCCAATCTAAAGTACAGTATAGGTACTTGGAAGTAAGCCTCACTGAATTCAGTGGGCCTTATATGTGCATGAGATCTGTTGTTCATGTTCTAAGGGTCTATAGTGTTCATAGACTTGCTTATAAATTCTTTCCAATAAAGAACTACAATCCTGACTCAAGAAATTTCAAACTGCTGCTGGGTCAACTGGATTTTAGACATTCCCTGTTAATTGGGCAATAATCATTAACATAGCATGAACATTTAGCACTGATTCATATTATATTTTCATACCCTTTCAAGAATGTAATCTATATTTTTGCAAGGTATTTTATAGCAAAATTATGTACTTAAGATTTAGTTGTACATACACACAAGCAGATAGATTTTGATGAATATCATTCAAAGTTTATGTTTCGGGGGGAAGAAAACCTGGCAGACATTAAGATCAGAAGAGACATAACATTATTATACCATTATTTATCCTACACTGATGAAAGAGAAAACAAAGATATTTTAGTTTCAGGTTTTATGCTAAGAAATCATTCATCTCAGTGCTAAGACTATCTATTGTATTCAACATATATTTGTGGTTAGCTAGTTTATCCACTTAGATGAATTATTATACCGCTACCCGGTCATATCTTGTTTCATTATAGGGAAATCATCCAAGTCTGGCTGTATATTTTTATGCCCTTAGAATCCACTGAAGTCTGAATTGTAGCTTCCCATGCTCTCTGTTTCCCACTTTAGCACTACCCTTGAACAAAAGTGACAAACAGGTGCTGGGGGAGGCATATATTTGCATCCAATTCACATTTTAAACTAGATTGCTAACCTGGAGTAAGTCAATTCTCTTTATATGCAAATTGGCTATCTGCAAATTCACTTATCCTCGAGGAGCAGGATTAGTACCCACCTCTTGTTACCCGTGCCTCTGTTCTCATTATCCATTATGCAGAAACCTTCCGGAGGCTGCAGGAACCTTCAGAATGGAACCTACAACCAGTGCTGACCCCTTTAAAATGGCCGGCAGAAGCTTCCACCAGTCATTTTAAAGGGGTCTGCACTGGTTGCTGGTTCCATTCTAAAGGTTCCTGCAGCCTATGGAAGGTCTCTGCAGCATTCAGAGATGTTTGGTCACTTCGTATTATACTCTGCTGGCTTTCTGAGGGTCTCTGCTAGATTCTTCTCATGGCAGGTAAGATACCGCTTCCCCCAGTACCTTCCTTGCACCTAACCTTGCACATAACCCCATTGATCCCTTAGGATCAATGGTTCATTATCTATGAATTTGTTATCCACTAGGGTTTCCAGGAAACTAACCCTAGTGCATAATGAGAACTGACTGTATATTCTTACTTTTGGGGGAGAGGGGAGCATAAGAGGAGGGGCCATAACTCACTGGCAGAACATATGCATAGTATCTCCAGGTTGGAGCTGAGGAAAAGACCCCTGTCTGAAACCCTGGAAAGTGATTGGCAGTTAGTGTAGAAAATACTGATCTGAATGGATCAATGACCTGATATGACACAGCTTCATATGTTCATAGGCCACCTAAAGCCACCTAAATCAAGAGAGTCTACTCAAACCTGAGCTCATAGATCTGGGCTATGGGACTGGGTCCAGGCAGGAAGCTTGGATTCAGCAGATGCTGCTGAACCCACCTGCTTCCCAATGCTGATCAACCTATCCCCTGCCCCATTGCTTCCTCATTCTGCCCTCCCCCACCCCATTCTGCCTCCCCTGCCAATGTCCCTGCCTCAGTGGGTCTTGATGGGGCTGTTGCTACACACAGCACGGCTGCGGCTTTCTCTGTGTTCCAACAGTGCGTGCCTCTGTGCACTGTTGGAGTGTATTTTGTGACTGCCATAAGGCAGTTAACAGTGGCAGAACATGTGTTCCACCAGCATTAAGAAGTGGTAGCAGTGTGTTCCCTATTACCCGCCCCATTACAAACATGACAAGCAAGATTTTTTAAAATCATGTTCAGATGCAATTTCAGTATATAATCTATAGATGGCCACACAGTGCATTTCAAAATAATGCTTCACACGCATTATATACTTCACACGCTAGGTGATGACCATTAGTACTTAATGTGAAATACTAAAGGGGCAACAAGATTTGTAGAATAGGTGCGTCCTACAGTCCATCCATAGATCTATAGATTGCAAGGACACTATTATGTGATATCACATAAGGCTTTATAAGCTTATACACCATGATTCTAATAAAAAATTAATTCTTGCTTCGGAAGTATTACAGGGATTGAATGAGACATCAAGAAAATAGAATTGTGAAGAACTTGAAACTCAAGTGAAAAAATTTTGTATTAGTACAAGGGAAGAGTGGATATTGGAATTGCAAGAAAGTGGAATGGTTTCTGAGTGACGCTGCCGCTTGTGTAAGGAG
The DNA here is from genome assembly GCF_035046505.1 of Tiliqua scincoides. NCBI lineage: Eukaryota > Metazoa > Chordata > Lepidosauria > Squamata > Scincidae > Tiliqua > Tiliqua scincoides. Next base: position 53,806,076 of record NC_089823.1, read on the forward strand.
GCTTCAAAACACATAATAGTGCAAAGTTATCACATCCACAGAAATCCAAGTGGAATGCTGACTGGGATTTGCACTTCCACCTCAGGTTTCACAACCAGTTGCACAAGATATCACACATAAAATTGTGGTGCAATTTCTTTCATGTGCGTTTAAGTACATGGATTAGTTCAAAATACCTTCTTATTCAGTGATGGACTTCCCCCTCCCCACTTCTGGGGCAAAGATCCACAAAGCCGTCCCCACAAGATGCCACCCCCTGCACGCAAAGCTGCTCCCCACCTCTAAAGCACAACAGAGCCTCACGTGACTGTAGGACCAACTGGGGAAGCCTTCTGAGGCTTCCCTGCAGTTTTAAACTGCACTTCCAGAAAACCAGAAGTGCAGTTTCTGACCAAGTCAGGAGCCTCAAGGAGGCTTCCTGCGTGGTCCTACAAGCACATGGACATAGTGATAGACGGTATGACTGTTAGTTATGTTATCAGTAGAAGTTTAACAGGGATTCTCACCTGAAGCGTAAACAGCATTTTTCCATCTGTGTCTGTATGTCCAAGCCAGAGAAGAGAAAAAAAAACTGTGCTGTTTTAAATTCTGAGCCGCTTGGCTGGGACTTGGCAGCATGACAATTGCAAGAACACAGCAGAACATTTGATAAGAATGCATTTGAATGAACAGGCCTTTGTTTGCAACAGATAAGGAGAATGTCCTCTCAAAGAAAAGCAAAATAAAAAGGTTTGTGGTTTTAAAATCTGTCCATTTTGCTTTTTAACACACAGGATCATTGCTTCAAGCTCAGAGACCTTATATATGCATGTAGGTAGGTAGCTACACAAAATTTTCATAGCTATATCACAGAAGAACACTAGACAGCTTAATTTTCGTATTTTTACTAATTTTTTTAATATTTTAAACCCAGTTTTGGTGCCTAAACAAGTGTAACTAACATATAACATTATCCTGAGTTGTAATTGCCTAACTGCATTAAAGGGTTTAAGAAGATATAATAAATCCATTTCCGGTTCTCATCAAAGACTTTTCCGGTTAACATCAAAGGTCAGGTTCCCAGAGAAAAAGCATAAGGCAGCAGTTTTTTTAGCTGAGCCCGCAAACTTTTTTTCAATGGCAAGTAAGTTGCATTTCGAGGGTTCTTTGGCTACAAAAGATGGCCAAGAGATAAGGCCAAATGGTCAGTTTTGAGCACAACTGAAGTTGCAGTACCACCTACTGACTGCTCAAAATCTGTAAATTGTACATGTTTAATGTATGGAATTGCCTAATTTGAACAACTGGTGACTTGAGGCTCACCAATCAAATGTCTACTGTCCCGAGCCAATGAGAAATGTACGTGTCTCAAGGAGGGAACTCAAAATTGTGATAAAAGAGAGCGATTCAGACTGGGAAAACACTTCACTTCTTCTCACGTTCTGACTCTCACATTCACTCTCAATGCTTGGAAAGGAATCCCTTGAGATGCTGGTTATGGGAATATGGAATAAAGGCTTGGAAATGATCACCACTCTTGCCAACTGAGTTTGCTTTTGAATGTTGCAACATCTGGGAACACCCTGCAACAATAGCGCCCAGGGCATTTACCCCATTTGCCAGTTCTAGGTCTCCTGCTGACCTTATTTCTGTGTGCACGCCTTAGAATACAACCACTGTTCTCAAAATGGAAATGATGGAAATGTTCTAGGTTCCCATTTGAACCCGACAAAGCTACATTGACATCATTTTACATTTTAAGCAGTACTGATTCTCCTAAACACAAATGAGATCCTGACTATTAATCATCTAGTTTAGCATCTCATTTTTGTTACTGTCCTGTGAGCAACAAGCTTTCTCCCAAAAGTTATCTGAAAATATGTACTTTGATATTGATCCCTACATATTCCAATATGCTTTAGGTTCCCCACTACTATGTCTGCCAGCGTCCACCATTGTACTTTGCTCATCTCCTGTTGCTGACATGTTGCACATCCCTTGGAATTCCAGACAGAAAGATTCTGCTGTGTTAAAATTCAGTTCACATATGCCTTTGTTTTTCCCCTACACCAAATCTGGTTGTAAATGGTTCAGACACTGAAGTAAAACTGATATCCAAGCCTGAGGAGAAAGAAAGCTTTGTGATAATGGCAGAAATTTCAATTTTTGCTTGGACTTACGCATGATGTAAATGATAGACCTTTTACTCTTGAAGCAGAAAGAAACATGCTTAAACTTCAAGACAATCTGTGTTTAGAAACTGCATGTTAAAAAAATGAGTAGAACTATTCAAAGAATAGTGAATAGATTGAAGAACTGAGGTAGAACAATAGGTATTTGTGCCTTTAAGATCAGAACATCAGTTACGTCAGTTATACTGGGTTGTTTGAAGAGCTACTTGCTATAACTTCATCCTTTGAAAATGCCTACCAAAGCAGTAGGCAAAACGTCAGCTGAGAACAGCTTTATTTGACTGCGGCCTATCAGCCCAAACATTATTCATGTCAGTATTCATTCAATGTTTTTTTCTTCCACTTTTGGTTGTAAAACGTTTATGCTGCAATTCTATACATGCTAACCTGAGAGCAACTCCTCTTGAACCCAGTGGTAAGTTCTGAGTAGGCACGTGTAGGATTTCACTATTACAGAGGGTCTTAAACTCTCAGGGAAGTAAGTTGTTGAAGAGGAGGAGGGAAGGCAGCAATGCAATAGCCAAGACTGCGCTGCTACCTGGGATAGGGGGGTTCCCACTTACCTACAGTCAACATTTGCCTCCTCAGAGGTCCAGGATGCCTAGGGACCCCTCTGCGGGGCTCCCCAACTCTCCAATTGCCATTTTTTTTAATCACCCACTTCCTGTTTTCATCATGAAACTGGAAATGGTTTTTTTTCCCTCAAGGTGTTTGAAGGCTTAGGGAATTCTGCAGAAGGATCCCCCAGTTCCCAAGGCCTCCCAGGAGGCTGCTGCTGGCTGTAGGTGAGTGGAAAGGCCTCTGCCCTTGTCCCTGGCAACAGTATGATCCTGGGGATAGCATTACTGCCTTCCTCCCTTCCCTATCCCTTAAGGGGCAGGACTTCTCAGTTTGACAACCCCTATACTATTAGATTCCCTTCACTGTCTTCATTAGTTATCTTTTAAAAATGTCTTTACTTTGAGGCTTTGGGGGTCAGGAATTGAGATAACTAGGAAGTCATGAGTAGTTCTGAAAAAATGACACGATCGGTAGCTTCAGGCAACTAAATAAATTGTTCATCTGGTCATGAATGTGGCCAAAGACTTTGTGCTCCCCTGTTGCCAATGACCACACATTCCAAAATGTGCATCTCTCTCCTAACTCCATCTTGGTTCCTTAGCTGACAGTCCTGAGAGTCAGACAGGACTTTGCCCTGGAGGGGGTGAGGCATGGCTCTCTCTAATCCAGTGATTTTCAACCTTTTCTGACTCATGGCACACTGATAAGGTACTAAAATTGCCAAGGCACACCATCAGTTTTTTGACAACTGACAAGGCACACCATACTTTTGGTAGGGGGCTCACATCGCTATTGGACCTACTAACAATTGACCCTCCCCCAAACTCTTGTGACACACCTGAAGACCATTCATGGCACACCAGTGTGCCATGGCACAGTGGTTGAAAATGGCTGTTCTAATCATTTTAATAAAGGGCCATTGGTTAGAACAGAAAGGTGTAGCACTGTACCTGTGTGTCGCCTTCCTCTAAGGCAGTTGTTCCCAACATTTTTTCATTTGTGTACCCTTTCGCAGCCCGTTTCCATAAACTGTACCCCTCATATTAGCCCTGCAAGGCATTTGAATACAGTCCTCCCTATTTCTGCCATTATTCAATTCTTTCGCAAGTACCCTAAAGGTCCTAGCAAGTATCCCTGGGGGTACACGTACCCCAGGTTGGGAAGCACTGCTCTAAGGTGCTGCAAATTTGGGCTCTCCACCTTGGCATAATTTCACTTTCAAGCCCAAATCTTCCTGTTTTATAAATTAAGCCTAACAGCCCAGTGGCCAGGACAGTCTTTACATTCTCCTTCTCCAGGATGTCACTCCTACCAATTACATAAGCATGGATGCAGCCCACACCCTGCCATATCTTTTGTCCTTTCAGGGACCTCTCTGAATGACATGCAGTTAAACTTTTGAGCCCTCCTGGAAGGACACACCTTAATGCAATCAAGCCCAAGAAACTCCTGTCTGCATACCAAGGAGATGTTCCACATACCATTATTCACTCAGGAATTGTCTTTGAATTCCTTTTCCAAATTAGGTACAAATTGCTATAACTACCCCAGTTCTGGAAGCAGAAATTTGGCATGTTCTTCCCTGTTGAAGGCATCCATGCTGTCTATAATGTGGGGCCTTCCCTCAATAGCAACTTCTACTCCATCCATTTTTGACATAGTCTTTCCTGTTCGGGAAAACCTCTTGTCTCAGTAGATACCCTCCCTCATTTCTAGAGGAGATGCACCTTTCGGGCTGCGACTTCACACAAGTCACAGAGTCCTAGTTTAAAGAAATCAAAAAATAAGTATCACGGCATCATGCACAGAAAGTGCACATGGTCTCGTTAGACTTAAGGTAGCAATATTGAGCCTAACAAATTGCAGTTATTGGATTGCATAAAATAATTCAGTGCCATCTTTGAAACATTCAGTCAAAACAGTATAAGAAACTCCTCTTTCACAGTTAGAAAAAAAAATCCTAAAGAGTCCTGTGGAATGATTGACAAACTAGGCCCAAATCCTTACCAACTCTCCAGTGCTGGCATAGCTGTGCCAATGGGGCATGTGCTGCATCCTGCACTTGGTGGGCAGTCATGGAATGTTTGTTCCCTTACTTCAGAGCACCATTGCCCTTACCTTGGTGCTGGAAAGTTTGTTAGGATTACCCTTAATTACAATTAAGAAAGCCCTTAATTACAGCACAATCTTTTCTGGACCATAGCCAACTTAGAGCACAAGCCTATGCATGTCTACTCAGAAATAAGTCCCATTGTGTTCAATAGGGTTTACCTCCCAGGAAAGTCTGCATAGGATTTCAGTCTTGGTTAGATATATGCAATCAATCAGACTGTGGCCTTTGCAAGCTTGTGTGACAGAAAATCTGCAAGAGGGATCTGAAGGCCTTAGGAGTGGACCTCAACAAGTGGGAAACCCTGGCCTCTGAGCAGCCCGCTTGGAGGCAGGCTGTGCAGCATGGCCTTTCCCAGTTTGAAGAGACACTTGGCCAACAGACTGAGGCTAAGAGGCAAAGAAGGAAGGCCCATAGCCAGGGAGACAGACCAGGGACAGACTTCACTTGTTCCCAGTGTGGAAGGGATTGTCACTCCCGAATCGGCCTTTTCAGCCACACTAGACGCTGTGCCAGAACCACCTTTCAGAGCACGATACCATAGTCTTTCGAGACTGAAGGTTGCCAACTGTGACAGAAAATGTATCTGTGTTTGGTTCTCAAACTGGGGTGTTGCGACACCCCAGCCAGAGAGCCCTGGCCTCTGCCCTTAAGGAGGTGGTGGTGCTTTAAGGTGCCACAGGATTCTTGGTTATATTTGCTAACATGGCTATCCTTCTGCAATATTTTGCAATATCCTTCTGCACAGTGTTAACTCCCATCCTCTCCTCGACCTGCACACAAACTGTTCCCCACATGAACATCCTCAATCATTTCTATAATATTAAAACTTAAAATCCCCTCAGCACAAAGTCAGTTCAGGCAAAAGCCCCTTCCCCTGCCCAGCAGAAGGCAAACAAACCTAACTGGAGTTGAAAAGATACACCTTCTGCCCCATGTTTTTATTCTTCCATGAAATACATGTTGTGTGTAAAGCATTTGTGCAAAAGATTCAGCAGTCAGAATGCGGGGAAAAAATGCCATAGTGGACAATGCAGAGACAGCACCATTCCACTGAAGGAGGAGAAAAGGGTGTGTATGTGTGTGTGAAAGGTGATATCTAGAGGTCTAGCACACCTTAGTGGACACAGCTAGTATTGCTGAGTAGGGAATTGTCAAAACAAAGAAGGGATTAAACCAGGGATGTCCAAGTCGTTTCATACAGAGGGCCGAAGTTAGTATTAAGGGCTCCAGCTGAGGGCCAGAAGTGATGTCATTAAGCAGAAAGTGATATCATTAAGCAGCTAATAGCCAGAAATCAGACACTGTTCTCATATAGAAACTCATTAACTGCAAATGGTAGAAAAAGTATGCAAATCTTGAACATAATTCAAGATTTGGGAAAGCCCAATTTTCATGTGGGCTGCCATTTCAGCTGTAACACCTCAGCAGCTGAGAGCCTGCAGGCCGGATAAAAAGCTTCTAGGGGCCGCATATGGCCCCAGGGCCTTATGTTTGACAACCCTGGATTAGACCAACATTATCTTTGGAGTTCTGAACAATTAAAAAGTATTTCAGAATTTAAGTTTTGTTTCTGGTAAACAGACACAGCTGACATCCGTGCAAATGCTTCATACTTGTCTTTCATTTGCTTTAGGATTCTACCTCAAAAAATATCTATTCAATAGTGATGGAAGGTGTATTTTTTTAGAATGGCACCCTTGGCAGCTATCTTGATACCCCCTGCTATAATAGCTCAGGACCTCCTAACCACCGAAAGGCAACTGAGCTTTAGCAACCTTCCTATGAAACACTGTCCCCATTTTCCACAAAGGAAGCTGATGCTTATAGGATCAAGCAGGGAAGCAGTGAATTCAGGATATGGAGCAGCAGAGTTCCGCTGGTCCTGCCCTGGTTCCTCCCATTGCCCTTGTTCTGCCCCCCCCGCCCCCAGAGGCCACACCACCATCTGGTGGTTGAACTTACCCCCTGGCGATGGTGCATCTTCTTCCTACCTGTGCTGGGCCTGGAGCCTGACTGGCACAGGCCCAGCGCTGGTGCTCCTTCCTTGCCAGGTGATGCAAACATGCTTATGGCACCCAGCACTGGCACTAGGGCTTAGCACTGGCACTAGGCCTCTTTAGGACTGGCCCGCACAGAACAAGAGGTAAAGCAAGTCTCTCTTGTCTCATTTCAGATTCAAATCTAAAGAGTTTGTGTCTGCCTGTCTTTATCTGCACCATTCCATGAATCACCTTATACAATGTACACTGGCCCTGAAAACTTGGGCGACCAAGCACATGGGCAGCCCAATAGTACTGGGCTGCCCCACTGATTGAACCTGTATTCTGTCAGTGCTGGCTGCTGCAAAGCAGTCGGAGAGCATCCTCCAGCAGTGCACAGAGTAGCACACTGCCCAAGCACTGGCAGAAAGTCTGGAGCCTTTGGGGAATCACTGGCTACCTAGAGGAGCAGGTAAGTCAACAGGGAAGGCGGGAGGTGTAAGGGAGGGCAGAACAGGGCAAGGAGGGGTAAAATTGGGTGGGGGAGGAATGGGATGGGGAGATGGTGGGTGGATCTGATGCTGACGTGTGTCCCTGATCCCCTTTGGCAGCAGCCTCCGTGCCCCCTTTCTCTCCCCAGTTGCAGATGGGAGGCTTACGAAGGGGTCAGAGGATTTAAAAACTTTTTCCTTTCTGAAACCTACCTATCCACTCCTCCTGCTGGATACAGCACACGTCTTTTGGGACCGGCTGCACCAGAGGAGGTGGAAGGATAGGACTGGACTGTATGCTATACATTAAACCAATATTAGCAACTACTGCTTCCTTTCACCACAGGTCAAAGAAAGCCATTGGGTTGACTTGCCTATAACTTGCTGCTTGGAAACTTACTTACTCTCCAAAATATCCTCCTGCTACCTCAGCAAAGATTTAGGGTTAAGTTTAGTGTTAGACTGTAAATAGATAATATTTTGTTGAACAGTTTCAGGTTTCACTTTTTCTAAGCAGCAAAATACTTCGAAACCAAAAGAACTTCATTTATTCATTTGTAAAAGATATTTTAAAAGATCAAGGGAATAGTTTATGAAGGAGCACCTTATGCAATCAAAGCATCACAGACCTGATAAGTGCCTAAGTGCTTGGATTGGAGATTAGCAAGGATGCCATAGAAGCTGCTCTGAGCCTTCCAAAAAAAGCAGGAGCTATAAGGGGTGGGCAAAACCTTCCCACTTTTCCTGTTGGCAAATAAGAATCTGTGATGTTGGCTCCTCCATCTCCACTGTCTAGTGGGGCTAGAGACCCCATGATGATGCAGGGAACTGATGGAGGGATGTTCTCATTTCTAGATTGGGGGGGAGGTGTTGGGTGAAGTGGAAGCATGAGTCTATTGGCTGACTCATGCCAGTGCTGCCACTGGTACTGGGGCGTTCATTTCTCCTGTAGCCCCTATAGCTCTGAACCTGGAGCAGTAAGGTGACAACTACACAATCAAGGCTTGCTGCAGGTGAACTTGGCTTCCCAGTGGTATTCAGATTTTACTCTTTTAAAAAGGCTGCTTCTGCAAAAAATAATGCAAGCATGTACCTTTGAAGGAGAATGCATCTTATCCCTTTAAAACAACCCACAATTATTTAGGGGAAGGGCGTTGTCTCATGAGTCATCTCATCACCACTGTCCAATAGATGACTATCATGTGACAGCTGCAGAACAAAGTTCTGTTTTAGCAACAGAGTGCTTCGTATGTTATTGTTATTGCCAATGTTTACATACTGCTTTTCAACAGCAACAAGAGGTCATCAAAAAGTGGCTTACATCACATATGAATTAAAAGCAAATGGTTCCCTGTCCCATGTCACAGTCTTAACAACAACAGACACAAGAGAAATGGGTAAACAGCTCCTGATTGGAGGTATAGGGATACTTGTTAATCCCTCCACCAAGTACAAACACAGCTGGTGTGAGGGGATATTAAGTTGGACATTGGCCAGTTCTTAGACCAGGAAGATTTCCTCACTGAATGTCAATAGGCCATTGCATCAGTCCTCTGGTAAGTGGGGGCCCACACCCAAACTTTCCAGTACTAGTGACAGTGTTGGTCCACATTGGTTAAGAGACTCACACTGCATCCAGTACCCCCATCTACAAATGGAAGTGTTCCCCCAGAGACCCCTGTACCCTCACAGGGCCCCTTGAGGATGTTTCTATTGACCAATGGGATGAGAGGAGTCACCACGAATACTTTCCCTTCTGCTAATGGGAGAGTGGGAGAAGCCACTGCTGCCCACCTCCACTGGGAGATTGCAGGGGTCTTGTGCACCCTGCAGGACATTGTCCCAGGCCCCCAGCAATCTGGTGCCAACACCAATTATAACAGATACCAAATATAAAAGACCACCACTTTATGGTGTCTCTATGTGTTGGAGCAGGAACACCAAGGAGCAGAGACACCAAGTTCCAATCTCCACACAGTCATCCAACTTTCTGAGTGACTTTGGGCCACTTTCCCTTTGCCTAACTGCTTGTTAGAAGGATAACATGAAGTGGGGGAAGGGGACTTTGCAAGAAGGACCGTAAAGGAATATAACAAAATGGAATCTGAGCATGAAAAAGTCAACAAATGAAGTCTCTATCTGGTCAGTCATTTTGCTTGCAGAAATGAATCCCTGATCTCAGATTCAAGCCATAGGACAGCATAGGACACTTCATCCATAGGACACATTTTATTTTGAGCCCCACCCCTCCTTCCTTGTATCTTGCACATATTATGATAGTGAAGGATGGAGCTATATTGAATATGCTGTGTAAAACACACATAGCTTTCATTTAAGGTTTCTCAAAGCTTACAATAAAACACAGCCTCGCGATCTAATTGTCCTTCTGCCTGCTCTATCTTGTTAACATGGGACAAAGCAGGGAACAATCAGACTTGGGTCCACTGCGATTTCCCATAATTTGAAACTGCACCATCTTTGAAATAGCCAAAGATATCCATAATAGATGTGATTTCTAAGATCTTCTGTCGGAGTCCTTTTTTCAAAAGCGATATTGTTTCCATGGATGCTGCCGTATAATCTAATTATTCCTGATGGGTTGCCTATTGTGGCAGAGGATTCTTCAAAGGAGAGGAAAACAGCAAGGTAGATCATTTCAGCAAAATTCTTTTATTTGTTTGGGACAATGAGCCACAAAGGCTCTAGCTGGGAGGGGACAGAAATCTCTTCTGAGCCCCTTTTTCTCGGAGAACTGAAGTTTCTATAATCATGTAAAGCAACTCAATGTACTGTATATTTTATTCTTTCCTTAGTCCGCATTTCAGTCCCATGTCTCTTTTTTTTTTTTTTACTTGTGAAAAATTAAAGCACTCGCATTGTAAGATTTACTGTAGGCAAGAAGGAGTAAAACAATCCCAGGCAACCAGAAAATGCAGACCCAGTCTTACACCTGCAGCTTGTGAAAGGGATCATTCCATTCATCCCAGTCGGGAACCTTTCCTCGATAAGACACACCATAGTTGCGAGGGAATGGATATATACATTCACCTCATTAAAGTTAATCAGCTTTCTGTTATTAATGCTGGGCTCTCAATAGCCTGATGACATTCAATGAGGAAATCTTCCTGATCTAAGACTTAGCTCGCTGCACTGTTGTTGACCTCTGCTTTTGTCCTAGCCCGTCTTAGTACTAGCTGGATGCATATGGCAGCCCCTAGCAACAACTAAATATACGTATCCTTGCTTCCCTGCTTCCAGTCTATCACGCAGCATGCTGGACACAGGCAGTGAAGACATCTGTCCACCTGCTACTCCTGTTGTTAATCATATAGAATTGTCAAATCATCATTTTCATACCTTGCTACGACTAGCATGCAAGATTACAGTCAGCGCATTGCAAGAACCATGCTCCTTCCTAATACTTTACCAACCCTTGGATGTATTAGGGACAAAATGCTTCAAACTGTTCCTTGGTTCATAATACATTGGATTTGTCCCGCTAAAGGTCCTGCTAGATAGATATAGTTCTTATATGTGATTTGACCACATTATGCACGTATAAAGTAACAGTGGAGATGTGATAAGGGAAGACCATATTGAAAAAGGAGACTCTGCAGTACCCCACCATCCATTTCCAGCAACGGCCCCTCTGAAGTTCATGTGAGAACCCCAAGCCAGTTAGTTTTTTAGAGCCAACCTAGTGTAGTGTAGTGCTTCTCAAAGTTCTACTCGGACGTTGAGAACCTGGAAAGACTTTGCAGGGATGGGGGGGCGGCAGCGGTGACAGCACTGCAGTGATCATGCTGCCACCGCAAAGAAGGGACTTGTAAATATATCTGGGGGATAGCACCGGTGGTTGGCAACCTTCACTCTCGAAAGACTATGGTATAAGCCTACAGCACCCGGTATTCCCAGGTGGTCTCCCATCCAAGTACGAACCAGGCCTGACCGTGCTTAGCTTCTGAGATCAGGCATGTGCAGGGTAACCGTTGCGGGAGGATGTGGGGGGACTTGCAACCCCTCTACAGGCTTCTCTGCTGCTTAGAAAGGTTCTTATTTCCTATTGCAACCCATTTCTGGGTTCTTGATCATAAACTGGAAGTAGGTTGAAATCAGAGTCTTTCTAACCAGCTGGGAGGCCCACAAAGGGGGCTGAGAGCTCCCTCCACCCTCCTGATTGCTGGTGTTACCCCCAGGTACATTTACAAGTCCTTTTTTCATGGTGGCACCATCATCGCTGCAGTATTGTTGCCTTAGTCGTTTTGTGGCTACTCCACTTAAAGAGGAATTGCCATCTTCTGGTTCTCCTGGTGGATTGCGACCCACCAGTCTGAGAACCACTGGAATAGTGTTTAACAGGACAAACCTAGGCATGTCCACTCAGAAATAAGACCCAATACATTCAAAGGGACTTACTGCCACAATGTTCTTTACAGTTTGTTTGTGACAGCATAGGTTGGCAGAATATGTGTTAGGTAAGAGTAGGATTGTGCTATTACGTAATTTCATTAGAAGAGAAGGGCAGTGGTAGTAAATGAAGCTTACTTCTTAGTAAACATGCACATGATTGCACTCTAATATATGCTTAATACTTATTTGGTATTTTTTAATTTCACTTTTCAATTTTTACACATTTGTTTGAAATTATTGCCACCCACTCCAAGAGTTTGGAATGAAAAGGGCTGCATCTTTAAATGAACATAAGAACATAACAACATAAGAACAGCCCCACTGGATCAGGCCATAGGCCCATCTAGTCCAGCTTCCTGTATCTCACAGCGGCCCATCAAATGCCCCAGGGAGCACACCAGATAACAAGAGACCTCATCCTGGTGCTCTCCCCTACATCTGGCATTCTGACTTAACCCATTCCTAAAATCAGGAGGTTGCGCATACACATCATGGCTTGTACCTCATAATGGATTTTTCCTCCAGAAACTCGTCCAATCCCCTTTTAAAGGTGTCTAGGCTAGACGCCAGCACCACATCCTGTGGCAAGGAGTTCCACAGACCGACCACGCGCTGAGTAAAGAAATATTTTCTTTTGTCTGTCCTAACCCGCCCAACACTCAATTTTAGTGGATGTCCCCTGGTTCTGGTATTATGTGAGAGTGTAAAGAGCATCTCCCTATCCACTCTGTCCATCCCCTGCATAATTTTGTATGTCTCAATCATGTCCCCCCTCAAGCGTCTCTTTTCTAGGCTGAAGAGGCCCAAACGCCGTAGCCTTTCCTCATAAGGAAGGTGCCCCAGCCCCGTAATCAGCTTAGTCGCTCTCTTTTGCACCTTTTCCATTTCCACTATGTCTTTTTTGAGATGCGGCGACCAGAACTGGACACAATACTCCAGGTGTGGCCTTACCATCGATTTGTACAACGGCATTATAATACTAACCGTTTTGTTCTCAATACCCTTCCTAATGATCCCAAGCATAGAATTGGACTTCTTCACTGCTGCCGCACATTGGGTCGACACTTTCATCGACCTGTCCACCACCACCCCAAGATCTCTCTCCTGATCTGTCACAGACAGCTCAGAACCCATCAGCCTATATGTGAAGTTTTGATTTTTTGCCCCAATGTGCATGACTTTACACTTACTGACATTGAAGCGCATCTGCCATTTTGCTGCCCATTCTGCCAGTCTGGAGAGATCCTTCTGGAGCTCCTCACAATCACTTCTGGTCTTTACCACTCGGAAAAGTTTGGTGTCATCTGCAAACTTAGCCACTTCACTGCTCAACCCTGTCTCCAGGTCATTTATGAAGAGGTTGAAAAGCACCGGTCCCAGGACAGATCCTTGGGGCACACCGCTTTTCACCTCTCTCCATTGTGAAAATTGCCCATTGACACCCACTCTCTGCTTCCTGGCCTCCAACCAGTTCTCAATCCAGGAGAGGACCTGTCCTCTAATTCCCTGACTGTGGAGTTTTTTCAGTAACCTTTGGTGAGGGACCGTGTCAAACGCCTTTTGAAAGTCCAGATATATAATGTCCACGGGTTCTCCCGCATCCACATGCCTGTTGACCTTTTCAAAGAATTCTATAAGGTTTGTGAGGCAAGACTTACCCTTACAGAAGCCATGCTGATTCTCCCTCAGCAAGGCCTGTTCGTCTATGTGTTTTGAGATCCTATCTTTGATGAGGCATTCCACCATCTTACCCGGTATAGATGTTAGGCTGACGGGCCTATAGTTTCCCGGGTCCCCCCTCTTTCCCTTTTTAAAAATAGGCGTGACATTTGCTATCCTCCAATCTTCTGGCACTGTGGCCGTTTTGAGGGACAAGTTGCATACCTTAGTCAAGAGATCTGCAACTTCATTCTTCAATTCCTTAATAACCCTTGGGTGTATGCCATCAGGGCCCGGTGACTTATTGATCTTTAATTTATCAATGAGGTCTGAAACATCTTCTCTTTTAACCTCTATCTGACTTAACTCCTCGGTTAGAAGGGGCCGTTCGGGCAGCGGTATCTGCCCGAGGTCTTCTGCCGTGAAGACAGATGCAAAGAACTCATTTAATTTCTCTGCCATCTCTAAGTCTCCTTTTATCTCCCCTTTCCCTCCCTCACCATCCAGAGGGCCAACCGCTTCTCTGGCGGGTTTCCTGCTTCTAACATATTTGAAGAAGCTTTTATTATTCCCCTTAATGTTGCTGGCCATGCGTTCCTCATAGTCTCGCTTGGCCTCCCCTATCACCTTCTTACATTTCTTTTGCCACAGTTTATGTTCCTTTTTATTCTCTTCATTAGGGCAAGACTTCCATTTACGGAAGGAAGCTTCCTTGCCCTTCACAGCCTCTCTAACTTGGCTGGTTAGCCATGCGGGCACTCTCCTGGATTTAGTGGAACCCTTCTTTCTTTGCGGTATACACCTCTGCTGGGCCTCTATTACTGTTGTTTTAAGCAGCCTCCATGCACTCTGGAGAGACTGGACTCTTTTTACCCTCCCTTTCAGCCTCCTTCTAACCAGCCTCCTCATTTGAGGGAAGTCCGCCCGTCGGAAGTCAAGGGTTTTTGTTAGAGATTTGCCTGGTATTCCTCCCCCAACGTGCACGTCAAAACGGATCGCAGCATGATCACTGTTCCCCAATGGCTCAGTAACGTTTACATCTCTAACCAGGTCCTGCGTACCGCACAAAATTAAATTCAGAGTCACCTGTCCTCTGGTGGGCTCCGTGACTAGCTGATCTAAGCCACAGTCATTTAGCACGTCAAGAAATCCGGTTTCCTTATCGTGACCAGAACACAAATTGACCCAGTCAATATGAGGATAATTGAAGTCCCCCATGATTACAACCCTGTCCTTCCTTGTCACCTCCCTGATCTGTTTCCTCATTTCAAGGTCCCCATCAGATTTCTGGTCTGGAGGACGATAGCACACCCCCAGTATTACATCGCTGCTCAAGCCTGGTAATTTAACCCACAGAGATTCTACGGTGGAGTCGGACCCACCTTCAATCTCTACTTTGCTGGATTCTATCCCTTCCTTAACATAAAGGGCCACCCCACCTCCAACACGCCCCTGCCTGTCCCTCCTGTAGAGTTTATAGCCCGGGATTGCGGTATCCCACTGATTCTCCGCATTCCACCAGGTTTCCGTTATGCCCACTATGTCAATATTTTCCCTTGTCACCAGACATTCTAGTTCTCCCACCTTTGCTCGTAGACTTCGGGCATTCGCATAAAAGCAATTATACACGGAATGCCCCAGGATGGGCTGCTTATTCGCTCCTTTGTCCCCGCATCCTCTCATTGTGCCAAACTGTCTATCACATCCCAAATGAAGAATAATACCTGCCAAAGCTGCAGGCAAAACGTCAGGAGATAGCGTTTTTATTGGACCATCAAACCTGAACAGTTTTCATATTGTTAATCCTACTGGCCACAAAGGCCTTCGAACAGTGGTTCCCAAACTTGACCCACCAGCCAGGGAAGCACTTGTCCCTATCCCTTTAAGGAGCAGGGAAGGGGGAAGGTAGCAATGTGATCCTCAGTATTATACTGCTGCTGGTGAAAGGAGGGGTGTTTTTTACTCACCAAGTTCCAGTACCAGAGTCCTAGGGGTTCCTGGGGGTCCGGGGAGCCCTCAGCAGGGATCCATGCACATCCAAACATGTTAAAAATAGGGAAAAGGGCACTTCTGGTTTTGCAACGAAAACTGGAAATGCCCTTTTAAAATTTTTTAACATATTTAGAAGTGTGGGAGCCCTGCGGAGGGCTCCCCCGAACCCCCAGGACTTTAGTGCTGGAGGCTGGTGAGTAAAAATCCTCCACTTCCATCCACAGCAGTAGCACGATCCTACGGCTTGCATTGCTGCCATACCCCCCCCCTGCCCTGCATACATTTATAGCACTCCCAACTCCCTTGTAGGAGTTTGGGAAGCACTGCCTTAGAAGGTATGGCCCAAATCCTAAACCAACTTTCCAGGTCTGACATAGCTGTGCCAATGGGGCTTGTGATGCATCTTGCAGTTGAAGGGCAGTCACGGAGGCCTCCTCAAGGTAATTTTTATTTACTTACCTCGGAGCTATATTGCCCTTACCTTGGTGCTGGAAAGATGATTGGGATTGTGCCCTTAGTCAAATATCTAAGCTGGTTTATGACCAGGATCCCCCCCCCCCTAAATGCAGTGAGTTTTTTGCAACCTTGGCAGATTTGGCTATGTGTTTCCTGAACAACAGACTCCTCTAGCTAAGCTATGTTTGGAATTGAGGAGAGTTTACTCACATTGTGCAAAGCAAATATCCTACTGGGCATGCTCAAACACTTGGGAATGTCAAACATGGGTCTTTGGATCCTGGCTTCATTTACAGTTGTAGTTAGGCTCACCATACCAGGACTGGAGCATTCAAGCACTTGTTTCTTGTAGTAATGCTTTGTCTTGAGAGCTTCCCCACAAATTACACATAATTTTGTTGGTGTGACTGAAATCATAACAGATTTTTTTACTTTAATTTTTTTTTAAGTGGCATTCGCATGAACTGTCTGCTGTAAGCACTGAACAAAGCCTAATTCGTATACCGAGCAAAACAGAAGTACCAGCCTGAAATCATCCATGATTTGAACAAAAGGGCCAAATTGCTAAATGACTAAATTTTTAATTGATCCCATTAGTTTGGCAGACTTTGAATCACAAGCCCACAAAACAAAGAAAACACAGAGACAAGCCATTTTGCTTCATGTCAGTGTGTCTGACGATTTGATTAACCGATTCTATCCCCGTTGCTAAAATAATGATTGGATGTGTATCCCAAGCTTCCTATGCAGAGCACCATCGGGAACGCAGCCAAACCATTACCAGCAGTGACATGTTTGTTAACTATTGCTAAAGCTCTAGTTACTTTGATAATGTGCCTCAAAGTATTATGTGATCCTTTTGGCAATACTGAGTATGTAAAAACAATTAACTAATAATACACTCCTTTGTGCCAGACGACTCATTGCATGTTTGGAACTGCTTATTATATGTTCTTTGCTCATTCGGGCTCTTTCTCGTACAGTGCCAATATTGAAACAAGCTTCCTTTGTACAGTTGGCAACAATGTTAAAACACATACCCACACACACATATACACCAGCCAACACATTATATTTAGTCAGCCGACTGGGGTTTTTTTACTGTGTAAATTAATGCTTCTCATCTGATTCCCTACACCCTTAAGAGCTGCTTTTATTCTGGTTTACCAGTCAATATGGGAAATACCATCTGAAGGCGTATGGGCCACCAGCATATCACAACATCTAAGCCTATAATTTTATGTAGGCTCTTCTGAAAGTAAGCCACATGATGATGATGATGATGATGATGATGATGATGATGATGATGATGATAATGATGAATATACCACTACTCAAGAAAAAGTAGGTCACAGCAGGCAACATAATTAAAGAAATAAATTTATGTTCCCAAAGGTTTCATTATCATAAAAAAAAAAATTAAAAATGCAGAAGAGACACCAGCAACAGCCACTGGAGAAAAAAACCATGTTGGGGGGAAGATGGACAATTGCTCTCCCTCTGCTAAATGGAAGAAAACACAACTTTAAGCCATTTCTGCCCAAGGTTGCATATACACAACAGGGATCAAATGTGTACACCTGTGGGATGGACAGAAATGGGTTAAAAAATACCTCTGTGCCCAGTTAACAATGACTGAGCACAATGGGACTTACTGCTGAGTAAACATGCATATAATTTAGTGCAGGGCTGCCCAAATTCTAGTCCAAGGGCCATTTGCAGTCCTCAGGGACCTCCAATTTGGCCCGCGGGGAGCCCCCAGTCTCCAGTGAACCTCTGGCTCTCCAGAGACTTGCTAGAGTTTGCACTGGCCCAACGTGTGACCACTTACAGTGCAAGGGCCAAGTGTTTGGCCTCTTGTGCATGCTGTGGGCCAAGGGCTCCCTCTGCTGTTTACCGTTTCACATCTGTGAAACAGCAGCTGCAGCAAAGGAAATGTCGGCCTTGACTTGCGCAACGCCTTTTATAGGCCTTGAGCTATTGTGAGACCTTCATTCATTCATAAAAATTCCACCTCTATTATATTCATTTATGCAAATTTATTCAAATTTTAAATGAAAATTAATTATTTTTTCCCAGCCCCCAACACAGTGTCAGAGAGATGATGCAGCCCTCCTGCCAAAAAGTTTGGACACCCCTGATTTAGTGCCTGGCTCATAAAAATGTCTTGGAAGCATCAAAGGCAAATTCAGAGTTCCAAAAGTTAGTTCTCACAATTATTACCTGGCAACATTTTCATGTCTTTATGTTGGCACTTTCTTTCTTGCAACAAGCTTTGGTCCTTGGCAAAGTCTAGTCATCAACCTACGAGGCCCCCCTCTATTCCCCTGTCTGGGTAGGGAATGGGAGCCAGCTAGCAGCCATGCCCTGTCCATGACACGAACTCTGACCCAAATGGAAGAAAAGGAGCCTATGGCACTTACAAAACAAAGGGCCAAAAGCTACCTGTGATGCTCCTGGCAGCTGATTGCACAGAAGCTTCTCATAAAGCCTCTCGTAAAATACAGCAAAACAGACAAAAAGACACAGAAAAGAAGACACAAAAGAAACACAGGGATTCATCAGAAAGTGACTAGAGTTGCCCTCCATCTCCTAATTCTGGGTGACACAATGAAGTCAATGGACATTGATTCAGAAGAGAGGAGTTAATCACACAATATATAATGTCTTTTGAGCACCAGCCAAAGACTTCATTATGCTCCCAGATTTATTGCTGGGAGAAGTGTTTCATGTACAGTAACTTGTTTTTAGTGTGTTGCCAACTGTCCTGATGATTTGTACTGAAGGTCAGTATACAAGGCAATGAAGGGAACTGATAAAACCAGTAAAAGACAAGAAACAAATAAACTTCTGGAATTTGCTGTTTGAAAACTGGTGATGGACACCAGTTTGATGGCTCTGAAAGGGGAGGAGGCAATTTCATGGAGAAGAGGCTATCAATGGCTACTAATCATGATTGCCATGTGGAACCTCTCAGTGCTGACCACTGAATACCACTTGCTGTTGCCTTGACACCTTGCTTCTGGGCTTCCCAGAGACCTTTCACTGATCACTGCAAAACAGGATGCTAGATTTCACAGGGGTTTCCTGGTAGTGTGGTGGCTTTCTTATGACATCACACTCTGACATCATAATCCCTTGGTTCAACTGTCAGTTGATCAGAACATTGCCCTCACCAGACCAGTAAGACTAGACCAGATGAGAAAGTCTTTCTTGGTTGGCCCTAATTTCACCTTTTTTATCTTTTTTATTATAAAGAGATTGAGGGCCCGAACCCTCTGTGCTGGCGGTATGCTCATACGGCTGGAACTGGGTGTCGCCAACATGCCGTAAACCACATTTGCGGCACCCAGGTTGGACGACGTGTCAGTTCTGGGAAAGAGACAGTTGACGCTGGGTCTCCACACCAGAAGGACACTGGGAAGAGTGGCTAGAGGTAAGTAGCATCGCCAGGTGGCAGTGCAGCTTTTGGGGGTTGGGGGAAGTGTTCCTGCGATGGGGGAGAGTGGAATGGGGGAGGGACCAGCCTGAGAAGAGATTTGCCCTGTGCTTGGCTGAAAAGCTGGTTGAGGCTCAAGTAACCCCATTGCAGGGCCTGGGACATTTCTTGGGGGAAGTTCTGGGAAAGAGACAGTTGATGCTGTCAACTGGGGTTTCCAGAGCAAATGGTAGTGCAAAACTTCATTTTGCCCCAGACTTATTGTTGGGAGAAGTGTTTCATGTACAGCATCTTGTGTTTCCAACTGTCCTGATGATTTGTACTGAAGGTCAGTATACAAGACAATGAAAGAAAATGATAAAACCAATAAAAGACAAGAAATAAAATAAACTTCTGGAATTTGCTGTTTGAAAACTGGTGATGGACACCAGTTTGATGGCACTGAAAGGGGAGGAGGCAATTTCATGGAGAAGAGGCTATCAATGGCTACTAATCATGATTGCCATGTGGAACCTCTCAGTGCTGACCACTGAATACCACTTGCTGTTGCCTTGACACCTTGCTTCTGGGCTCCCCAGAGGCCTTTCACTGATCACTGCAAAAGAGGATGCTAGATTTCACAGGGGTTTCCAGGTAGTGTGGCGGCTTTCTTATGACATCACACTCTGACATCATAATCCCTTGGTTCAACTGTCAGTTGATCAGAACATTGCCCTCACCAGACCAGTAAGACTAGACCAGATGAGAAAGTCTTTCTTGGTTAACCCTAATTTCATCTTTTTCATCTTTTCTATTATAAAGAGTTTGAGGGCTCAATCCTATGGCCCTCTGTGCTGGTGGTATGTGATGGAACTGGGTGTCGCCAACATGCCGTAGAGGGAGGAGGCACCCAGGGAGGAGGAAGCACCAGCGCTGGGACAAAGCCAGTTGGTGCTGGGCCTCCACACCAGAAGGATGCTGGCGAAGAGGTAAGTAGCACCACCAGGCGGTGGTGCAGCTTTTGGGGGTTGGGGAGGCACTCCTGTGTGGAGGAGGGTGGAATGTGAGAGGGACCAGCCTGAGAGGGGATTTGCCCCATGTTGGACTGAAAAGCTGGTTGAGGCTCAAGTAGCCCCAATGCGAAGCCTGGGACATTCCTTGAAGGAAGGGGACAAAACTCTTCTTCCCCCAAGGAGTCCTCCAGAAGTCTCCCTGGCCCCACTGGATGTAGTGGTAGCCATTTTGGCACAGCTGTAACCAGCGAAGTCAGGGAGGATAGTGTTGGGCTGCCCGTTAGTGAGAAAAAGAGGGAGGGGTGAAGAGCATAGTAGTGATCTCATTGGTTTGTTGTAGCATATTAGTAATGATGTTGGTTCTAACTTTCAAGAGAGAGAGTGCAGGAAGGGGAGAATTATCCAGGGGTCACAATGAAGTTGATGGACATTGATTTAGAAGAGAGGAGTTAATCACACAACATATAATGTCTTTTGAGCACCAGCCAAAAGACGCAGTTGGGAGAAGTGTTTCATGTATAGTATCTTATGTTTCCAACTGTCCTGATTATTTGTACTGAAGGTAATGAAAGAAACTGATAAAACCAGTAAAAGACAAGAAACAAAATAAACTTCTGGAATTTCTACAATTCATCTACAATTTCATCCTGCTACAAAAAGTAGTGATGGCCACCAGTTTGATGGCATTAAACGGGGAGAAGACAATTTCATGGAGAAATGGCCTATCAATTGCTACTAATTATGATTGCCATGTGGAACCTCTCATTCAGAGGCTATTGAATGCCACTTGCTGTTGCGTTGACACCTTGCTTCTGGACTTCCAAGATGCCTTTAACTGGTCACCGTGCAAAACAGGGTGCTAGATTTCACAGGGGTTTCCTGGTAGTATAATGGTTTTCTTGTGACATCACCTCTGACATCATAGTCCCTTCATTCAACTGTCAGTTGGTCAGAACACTGCCCTCAACCAGACCAGAAAGATTAGAATAACTCAGACCAGAAACACTTTTCTGGTTTATTTATCTTAATTTTGCATTTTTTCATCTTTATTATTATTATTATTATTATTATTATTATTATTATTATTATTATTATTATTATTATTAATAACAACAACAGCAACAACAACAACAACAACAACAACAGTATTTATATACCGCTTTACCAAATTATATACCTCTTAATAACTAAATGGCTCCCTGTCCCAAAAGGGCTCACAATCTAAAAAGATGCAAATGAATACCAGTAGACAGCCACTAGAACAGACACTGCTGGGGTGAGGTGGGCCAGTTACTCTCCCCCTGCTAAAAAAAAAAATAGGAGCACCCACTTGAAAAAGTGCCTGTTACCCAATTAGCAGTATTGAGTTAGGGGTTATTATTGAGTTAGGACTCCACTGGGCACCATCTCTCATCTTCTGTGTCTTGCCCCTTGGTCTTTCTCAGGCAGTGATGAAAGATGCCCTTCTGAGATCTCAGTCTGTACCCAACATCCTGGCTGCAAGGATCATCACATACGAACAGAGGTGAAATATCTCTTTAAAAAAGCCTGCAGAGCAGTTTGTTATTTTTAGTTTTATTCTTGGCCTTTTGATCAAAATTATCCCCATGGCAGCTTATACAAAGCAAGCTGGGAACTCTTAGTCTTCTGGCCAATGACAGAGGCCAGAGTTTGTTGCTCTGTTACGTTGCCCTTGCCAGTTAGTGGGCAACTAGAAGAAAGAGCAGAGTTCTGTTCAGGCAGGGAATGGTGGTGAGCTCCCTGAACTTGCAACATTCTCTGGTCAATGGGGGGCGGGGGGAGCTGACCTGCCCTGTACCGTGATGTTCGTTGGGGTTGGGGGGCTCTGAGTGAAGCTTCTCAGGAACCCTTGGTCCCTAGTGAATCTCTCTTCACAGCAGTTAGGCATTGTCAGGGTGGAGGAAATGATGAACCAAGGTAGGAATGCTTTGTTTTGCAGGCAAGGAAACAGAACAGTTCGAGCCATGGGAAAAGTTGCAGAGAAAGCTAGTACCCCATAAGAAAGGAAGGGATGTTTCATTGCCTGAGCTCAACACAGGCAGTTCAACAAGGAGTAGTAATAATAGTTGTTATTGTGAAAAGAGTTGGAAAATGTTGGTTTTGAGAGCGGCAAGAGGGGAGCATTTAATGTACTCCACCCCTGAGTATCTAAGAATCCAACTTTGTTCTCTTTTCATTTGCACCAGGGAATCCTCAGCAATGGAAGAAGTTTCACTGCTGATCTACCTCTTCCTGGTGTTTGGAGCCCCAAATTCTCAACTGTAGCCTTCCTGAAGGTGGGGTTTCACAATCCCTTGCCCACCACCAGATACACAAGTGCCTGGATCGCTATCCCTCTTCGTACACTCTTTTTTCCTTCCATTCACCCATCAAAGTAGAGCCTTCCCTCACATGGGAACAGAGCAACTCAAATGGGAACACAGCAACTCTTTGACTGACTCTAAGGATGCCCCTTCCTGTCCTTTCAAGACCCAAGGGTGACCTTAGCCAGGACAACTCTCATCAGCACTGCAACAAATACTCCTGCTGACCAGGTAGCATTGTGTGCCCCAGACAGAGGAGGCTAAGGAAATCAGCCATATGATGGCTTCCTCTTTGGAACATTCAGCATCCTGCTTCAGGGCTGGTTGAAGCAGGACTCAATGACAGAACACCTTGTGGAAACTGACAGGATGATACACTGAGGAGGAGGTGTGGCAAATGTGCTTTCCATTTCAAGCAGGGATAGAGAAAGCTGCCTCAGGGAAGATTGTCCTTCCCTGGGAGATGTCATCTGCAGAATCAGCCACTTTGCTCTTCTGGGGGTTCTCTCTCTTGGCAAGTAAATTAAAGATGCAGGAACACCATTATACCACAGTTCAGTGGCCACAGTTAAGTAGTAGTAAGTACAATCTACAGGACCATGAAGAATAACTTGAACAGAGAAAGAGAGCTGATTTCAAGACCTAAAACAGAAATCCTTGGACACAGGTTATTAAGACATTCAAAGAGAAGGGTTCACACTGATCTTTCAGTCTTCTGATCATGTCTGGGACTACAGATGGGGTTGGCCATCTTCACCCTTTATTTTTTGCTGTTATCTGGATCCAAACCAGGGAGCTCTATGCGTGCCATTTACCTACTGAAGCCAACAGAAGCTTTTTTTTCTCAGGAGATGGAACATGCACAAGGAGGCCCTGACTGAAACTGCAACAGAAGTTGGGCTTAAAGCCTCACTTGCCTTTCATTGCAACTCTTATTTAGATGGTTCTTAGGCCATATGGTATTTAGGGGAGAAAGATACCAATACGTAAGGACCAATACAGCGATCAAAGTCATGTCTAATTGGTTCCAGATACAAAACATCCCAAGCCACTGTCTCCTCAAATCCCAACTATGAATATATATGGCCCTTTCTGAAAGAACTCACAGCCAAAAGGCAAGTACAGAAGTAGCCATTACCATTTGCTCTGGGAACCCCAGTACAACCATGACCCATCAAACTCAGCCTCCTCCACTTGTCTGGTGACCCATCCTCCTCGCTCCTTTCCTAAATCAAATTTTAGAAAAGCATAAGCAACTCTTCTCTTCAGTGATCTTCTCTTCTTCCCAGATGACCATTATATATAAAGATACTGATAAACAAGAAGAAGGAATCATGAGCCAACACCCAGAAACTGACTGCCATATCTCAGATCTCCCAGCTGGAGTAACATGAAGACTTTAAGTCAACTAGCAAGTAGTCATTGAGGATTTTTTTTTTTTAAACCAGGGAAGAATTGGGAGTTCCCACAGCCTGGACGTGGCAACTTCATGTGTTTGTCTACCTCTGCCCAAGAAAACAACTCCTCCCCAAAAGCGGGAGGGGGGGACGGACGATGACTAAAAAGAACATTGAATGAATTGGAGGATAATTAGAGGAACACTGGAGAACATTGAATGAACTGGAGAACAACTAAAAAACAGAGAAATTCAGAAATTGGTAAGAAAAGCAAAAGAGAATATAGTGATAGAAAATGATATGGCATGCATAAATGCTTGCAAATTGGGACTAATAACGTAAGAAAGAAGGAAGAAAAGAGAGCTTAGTGTGACCAAATTGTTGGTAACGTAGGAAAGAAAAGTTGGAATAAGGAAGAACTCAGTAGAAAGGGAGAAAAAGAATAATGCACAGGTCAGGAGTGGTCAAAAATAGCCACATAATTTTAAAAAGAAGTGAAGGAATAAAAGAGAGCTAAGCATGTCCACACTGAGCCTGATAATATAGGGCCAAAAAGGAGGAATAAGGGAGAGGAAGCTAAGGGTAAGTGGTGGTTAGTTTTAGTCTGGAAATATTAGAATGAAAGGAAGGAATAAAATAGAGCTTAGTGTGCCCAAACAGAGCCTGGTAATATAGGAAAGAAATAAGGAATGAGGGAGAGCTCCATGGGAAAGGAATAAGACACAGGTACAATGGCCAAAATGAGACAGATAATGCAAGACAGAAAAGAAAGAATAAGATAGAGCCATGAGTGGTCAAATAGACCCTCATAATGTAAAACAGAAAGGAAGAAATAAGAGAGATAAGTGTGGCCAAACTGAACCTAATAACATAGGAGAGGAAAAGAAGGAATGAAAGATAGCTTGGTAGGAAAGGGGAAAAAGAATAAAATGCAGGTGAGTAGTGGCCAAATTGAGCCTCTGAAGTAGCCATTTTCAATCTTTTTCATCTCATTGCACACTGACAAGGCACTAAAATTGTCAAGGCACACCATCAGGTTTTTGACAATTGACAAGGCACACCATGCTACCAGTTGGGGGGCTCACTTTCCCATTGACCTTAATAATAAATAATCTTCCCCCAAATTCCTGTGGCACACCTGTGGACCACTCGTGGCCACAATGAATCTGATAATGTAGGGAAAACAGGAGGAATAAGAGAGATTGAGTGGTGAGAAAGAGGAAAAAGGAATAAGGGTGCAATCCTAACACCCTTAGCTGACATAGCTATGCCAATGTGGTGTTCACTGCATCCTGCAGTGGGGAGGCAGTCAAGGAGGCCTCCTCAAGGTAAGGGCATGTTTGTTACCTTACCTCTTGGCTGCACTGCTGCTAGGTCAGTGCTGGGAAGTTGGTTAGGATTGCACCCTAAAACAGAGAGAGGTACTATAAGTGGTACATAGTGGCCAAATGGAGTCTGATTATATGAGACTGAAAACAAGGAATGAAAAAGAGCCAGTATGGCCAAACTGAAATGAAAGAGAGATAATGAATAAAAGAGTTGGATGGATTCAGATTGAGCTGGACATAGAAGTGGGGGAAAGGAATCAAACAGCATCATAGAAAAGAAGAAAAAGGAATAAGATACAGGTAGGTAGTTGACAAATTCAACCTGCTACTGAAAGAAGGAAAGGAAGGCATACAAGAGAACTAAGCAGTGGTCAAACTGAGAATGGAAAAAATATAATTTTAAAAAAAGGAATCACAGGAAAATAGTGGGCAAATTCAGTCTGATAACATAGGGAAGAAATGTTGGGAGAGCTCAGTGGCAATTTTAAAAAAAAAAAAAAGGAATAAGACACAGGTAAGTGCTGGCCCAACTGACCTTGATAATGTTAGAAGGAATAGAAGAAAGCAAATTCTAGCCAAATTCAGCCTGGTAGTGTGAAAATGAAAAGAAGGAATACAAGAGAGCTAAGAGATGGCCAATCTGAACAAGGTAAAGTATGAAAAAGGGATAATGGAGTGCTCAGAGGGAAAGGGAAAAAGGGGAGAGCTGAGTGATGTCCAAAGAGAGCCTCATAATGTAAAAAAGAAGAGAAGGAAAAAAGAGACATAAGCATGGAGAAATGGAACCTTGTAACTTAGAGAGTTACTTAGGGAACTCTATAGGTTACTCTATAGGTATGAAAGGTAAGAAAGAAAATGAGGAATAAAAGACAGCTACACGAAGTGTGGCTAATTTGTGCCTGATATCAAAGGGCGAAATGGCGGTATATGGGAGAGCTCAGTGGTAGAATAAGACAAAGGTAAATAGCGGTCAAATTATGCCTGATAATGTAAGAAAGAAAGGAAGAATGAAAAGCAGCTGATGGGAAAGACAAGGAATAAAGGAGAGATAATGACAGATCCACAGATCTAGCTCATCAGGGGTCTGGAAGGAAACCAGATGTTTTAATGCCTTATAAGACGTTAGGAGGCCAAGGGAAGCTCTCTGGGGAAGCGCAGCTCTGGTCGCCTTTGGAGACTTTAAAGGGGCCTGAAATTGTGGATTTGGGTATCCATGCTTTTCGATATTCATGGGAGATCTGAAAATTGATCCCTTGCAGATACCAAGGCTCCACCTGCAGTGGCCAGGTGGGGCCTGATAATGTAAAAAGAAAAAGAACAGAGTATGACAAGGAGGTGAGAAAGAAAAACATATTGAATGAGATAGGTAAGTAGTGGACAAATTAATCCTGATAAAGTCAGAAAATAACAAAGAAAACAGAGCCATGTGGTGCCAAGCAGAGCCTAATAATAAAAGTAATAAAAAAGAGCTTTGTATGCAGTACTTGAGCCTGATACTGTGGGAGGGGGAAGGAAATGGGATAGCCCTAAGGTATAGAACAAAATGTATAAAACCCAAGTAGGTAGTCACCAGTGCAACCTGAAATTTTAACAAAGAACATAAAGAGAAAAAAGGAGATTAAGGGCGCAATCCTAATCCCTTATGTCAGTGCTTCCAAGCCATGACTTAAGGGCAATGCAGCTCTGAGGTAAGGGAACAAACATTCCCTTACTTTGAGAAGGCCTCCGTGAGTGACACCCAACTGCAGGATGCAGCACATGTCCCATTGGCACTGCTATGCCATTGTTGGAAAGCACACACATACGGAATTAGGATTGTGCCCTATGTTGGTCTAAACTCAACTTACACTGGTTAAGTTTAAAAAAAAAAAAAGAATAAGGGAGAGTGCAATGAGGGCAAAAGCGATAGCACATAGGTAAGTGATGTCCCCATTGAGCCAGGTAATATGAGGGGAAAAAACAAGGAAAGGGAGCTAAGCATGGCTAAAATGAAACTAAGAAGGATAAACAGTCAGAGTTAGGCAGAGTCAGTCAGAAGGATAAACAGTCTGCCAGCGTTGGATAGGATTGGGCTGTCTAGTATGTAGTGGCCCAGCCAGGACCCAATCCTATTCAACTTTCCATCACTGATACAACCATGCCAGTAGGGCACATGCTGCAACCTGGGATGGGGGAAAACCATGGAGGGTCTCTCAAGGTAAGGGCATGTAAAGAGGGGGAAAACAAAAGGAGCCCAGTAACTTAAAGAAGAAAATGTAAAAAAGAGAGCAAAGGGAGCACAGTTGAGCCTGATAACTTGGAGGGGGGTAGGAGGAATAGGTGTGAGGGGGGACCCGGGAAACTATAGACCGGTCGGCCTAACATCTATACTGGGTAAAATGGTGGAATGCCTCATCAAAGATAGAATCTCAAAACACATAGAAGAATAGGCCTTGCTGAGGGAGAGTCAGCAAGGCTTCTGTAAGGGTAAATCTTGCCTCACAAACCTTATAGAATTCTTTAAAAAGGTCAACAGGCATGTGGATGCAGGAGAACCCATAGACATTATATATGTGGACTTTCAGAAGGCGTTTGACACGGTCCCTCACCAAATGCTACTGAAAAAACTCCACAGTCAGGAAATTAGAGGACAGGTCCTCTCCTGGATTGAGACCTTGTTGAAGACCAGGAAACAGAGAGTGGGTGTCAATGGGCGATTTTCACAATGGAGAGAAGTGAAAAGCGGTGTGCCCCAAGGATCTGTCCTGGGACCGGTGCTTTTCAACCTCTTCATAAATGACCTGGAGACAGGGGTGAGCAGTGAGGTGGCTAAGTTTGCAGACAACACCAAACTTTTCCGAATGGTGAAGACTAGAAGTGATTGTGAGGAGCTCCAGAAGGATCTCTCCAGACTGGCAGAATGTGCAGCAAAATGGCAGATGCGCTTCAATGTCAGTAAGTGTAAAGTCATGCACATTGGGGCAAAAAATCAAAACTTTAGATATAGGCTGATGGGTTCTGAGCTGTCTGTGACAGATCAGGAGAGAGATCTTGGGGTGGTGGTGGACAATTCGATGAAAGTGTCAACCCAATGTGCGGCGGCAGTGAAGAAGGCCAATTCTATGCTTGGGATCATTAGAAAAGGTATTGAGAACAAAACACCTAATATCATAATGCCGTTGTACAAATCGATGGTAAGGCCACACCTGGAGTATTGTGTCCAGTTCTGGTTGCCACATCTCAAAAAGGATATAGTGGAAATGGAAAAGGTGCAAAAGAGCGACTAAGCTGATTACTGGGCTGGGGCACCTTCCTTATGAGGAAAGGCTACGGTGTTTGGGCTTCTTCAGCCTATAAAAGAGACGCCTGAGGGGGGACATTGAGACATACAAAATTATGCATGGGAAGGATAAAGTGGATATAGAGATGCTCTTTACACTCTCACATAATACCAGAACCAGGGGACATCCACTAAAATTGAGTGTTGGGAGGGTTAGGACAGACAAAAGAAAATATTTCTTTACTCAGCGTGTGGTCAGTCTGTGGAACTCCTTGCCGCAGGATGTGGTGATGGCATCTGGCCAGTACGCCTTTAAAAGGGGATTGGACAAGTTTCTGGAGAAAAAATCCATTACGGGTTACAAGCCATCATGTGTATGTACAACCTCCTGATTTTAGAAATGGGCTATGTCAGAATGTCAGATGCAAGAGAGGGCACCAGAATGAGGTCTCTTGTTATCTGGTGTGCTCCCTGGGGCATTTGGTGGTCCACTGTGAGATACAGGAAGCTGGACTAGATGGGCCTATGGCCTGATCCAGTGGGGCTGTTTTTATGTTATGTTCTTATGACCTGATCAAGATCTGGTTGAAACCACTTACCTGTGTCTTATTTATTATTTCTTTTCCACTGAACTCTCATAAGAACATTTCCATTATGTCCTTTTTGAGATGTGGTGACCAGAACTGGACGCAATACTCCAGGTGTGGCCTTACCATCGATTTGTACAATGGCATTATGTTTTGTTCTCAGTACCTTTTCTAATGATCCCAAGCATAGAATTGGTCTTCTTTACTGCCGCCGCACATTGGGTTGACACTTTTATCGACTTGTCCACCACCACCCCAAGATCTCTCTCCTGATCTGTTACAGACAGCTCAGAACCCATTAGCCTATATGTGAAGTTTTGATTTTTTGCCCCTATGTGCATGACTTTACACTTACTTACATTGAAACGCAACTGCCATTTTGTTGCCCATTCTGCCAGTTTGGAGAGATCTTTCTGGAGCTCCTCACAATCACTTCTGGTCTTCACCACTTGGAAAAGTTTGATGTCGTCTGCAAACTTAGCCACCTCACTGCTCACCCCTGTCTCCAGGTCATTTATGAAGAGGTTGAAAAGCACCGGTCCCAGGACAGATCCTTGGGGCACACTGCTTTTCACCTCTCTCCATTGTGAAAATTGCCCATTGACACCCACTCTGTTTCCTGGTCTTCAAACAAACTGACCGCTCAGTCCTTTGCAGTGCTGCTGCAGTGGGGCTGTCAGGCTCCCAAAAAAGAATAAGGGAGCATGCAGTGAGGGCAAAAAATATATCACATAGGTAAGTGGTGGCACCGCTGAGCCTGGTAATATGACCAAAACAAAACAAAATAAAAAAAGAATGGAGCTAATGATGGACGAAATGAAACTGACTAAGAAGGATAAACAGAGTCCAGTCTTCTGATCAGGCAGCTCCTGCTCTGCCAGCGTTGGATAGGATTGGGCTGTCTAGTAAGTAGTGGCCCAGCCAGGACACAATCCTATTCAACTTTCCATCATAGATACAACCATGCCAGTTAGGCATATGCTGCAACCTGGGATGGGGGAAAACCATGGAGGCTTTCTCAAGGTAAGGGCATGTAAAGAGGGAGCAAAACAAAAGGAGCCCAATAATTTAAGAAAGTACAGAATGTAAAAAAGAGAGCTTGATTGAGCATTGTAACTTGGAGAGGGAAAGGAGGAATAGGGGAGAGTTCAGTGGGAATGAAGTAATAAATAACACACAGGTAAGTGGTTTAAAACAGATCTTGATCATGTAGGACAGAAAAAGAGGAATAAAAAGGAGCTGAGTGTGTCCAAACCAACCACCCAGTCCTTTGTAGTGCTGCAGCAGTGGGGCTGTCAGGAACCCCAAAAGAATAATGGAGAGTGCAATGAGGATAAAGCACATAGGTAAGTGGTGGCCCCGTTGAGCCTGGTAATATGAACCCCCCAAAAAATAAGGAAAGGGCGCTAAAGAGGGAGCAAAACAAAAGGAGCCCAATAATTTGAGAAAGTACAGAATGTAAAAAAAAGAGGTAAGAGAGCTTGATTGAGCCTGATAACGTGGAGGAGGGTCGGAGGAATAGGTTTCAAACAGATCTTGATCATGTATGTCGGAAACAAAAGAATGGCATGTAAAGAGGGAACAAAGCAAAAGGAGCCCAAAAATTTAAGTAAAGAATGTAAAAAAGAGACCTAAGAGAGCTCAAATGAGTCTGATAACTTGGAGAGGGATAGCAGGAATAGGGGAGAATTCAGTGAGAAAGCAAAAAATGAATAAGACTCAGGTAAGTGGTTGCAAACAGGTCTTGATCATGTAAGACAGAAATAGAAGAATACAAAAAGGAACTGAGTGTGTTCAAACTGACAGCCCAGTCCCATGCAGTGCTGCAGCAGTGGGGCTGTCAGGCCGCCAGAAAGAATATGGGAGAGTGCAATGAGGGCAAAAGCGATAGCACATAGGTAAGTGGCGGCCCCATTGAGCCAGGTAATATGAAGGGAAAAAACAAGGAAAGGGAGCTAAGGGTGACCAAAATAAAACTGACTCAGGAGGAAAAAGAGTCAGAGTCCAATCTTTTGATCAGGCAGCTCCTGCTCTGCCAGCGTTGGATAGGATTGGACTGTCTCGTAAGTAGTGGCCCAGCCAGGACCCAATCCTATTCAACTTTCCATCATAGATACAACCATGCCAGTTAGGCATATGCTGCAACCTGGGATGGGGGAAAACCATGGAGGCTTTCTCAAGGTAAGGGCATGTAAAGAGGGAGCAAAACAAAAGGAGCCCAATAATTTGAGAAAGTACAGAA
This sequence comes from Tiliqua scincoides, assembly GCF_035046505.1. NCBI lineage: Eukaryota > Metazoa > Chordata > Lepidosauria > Squamata > Scincidae > Tiliqua > Tiliqua scincoides. Next base: position 53,837,476 of record NC_089823.1, read on the forward strand.
TGTAAAAAAGAGAGCTTGATTGAGCCTGATAACTTGGAGAGGGAAAGGAGGAATAGGGGAGAGTTCAGTGGAAAAGAAATAATAAATAAGACACAGGTAAGTGGTTTCAACCAGATCTTGAACAGGTAGGACAGAAAAAGAGGAATAAAAAGGAGCTGAGTGTGTCCAAACCAACCACCCAGTCCTTTGTAGTGCTGCGGCAGTGGGGCTGTCAGGAACCCCAAAAGAATAATGGAGAGTGCAATGAGGATAAAGCACATAGGTAAGTGGTGGCCCCATTGAGCCTGGTAATATGAACCCCCCCCCCAAAAAAAAAAATAAGGAAAGGGAGCTAATGGTGGCCAAAATGAAACTGCCTAAGAAGGATAAACCATCAGAGTCCAATCTTCTGATCAGGCAGCTCCTGCTCTGCCAGCGTTGGATAGGATTGGGCTGTCTAGTAAGTAGTGGCCCAGCCAGGACCCAATCCTATTCAACTTTCCATCATTGATATAACCATGCCAGTAGAGCACATGCTGCAACCTGGGATGGGGGAAAACCATGGAGGCCTTCTCAAGGTAAGGGCATGTAAAGAGGGAGCAAAACAAAAGGAGCCCAATAATTTGAGAAAGTACAGAATGTAAAAAAGAGAGCTTGATTGAGCATTGTAACTTGGAGAGGGAAAGGAGGAATAGGGGAGAGTTCAGTGGGAATGAAATAATAAATAAGACACAGGTACGTTGTTTCAACCAGATCTTGATCATGTATGTCAGAAACAGAAGAATAAAAAAGAACTGAGCTTGTCCAAACTGATTGCCCAGTCTTTTGCAGTGCTACTGCAGTGGGGCTGTAAGGCTCCCAAAAAAGAATAAGGGAGTGTGCAATGAGGGCAAAGCGATAGCACATAGGTAAGTGGTGGACCTATTGAGCCTGGTATTATGGGGGGGGGGGAAGAAGGAAAAGGAGCTAAGGGTGGCCAAAATTAGACTAAGGCCCAAATCCTAACCCACCTTCCAGCGCTGGCATAGCTGTGCCAGAGGGACGTGTGCTGCATTCTGCAGTTAGGGGGCACTCATGGAGGCCTCCTCCAAGTAATGGAATGTTTGTTCCCTTCCCTTGAAGTTGCATTGCATTTATGTCAGTGCTGGAAAGTGAGTTAGGATTACACCCTAAGAAGGATAAACCTTCAGAGTCCAATCTTCTGATCAGGCAGCTCCTGCTCTGCCAGCGTTGGATAGGATTGGACTGTCTAGTAAGTAGTGGCCCAGCCAGGACACAATCCTATTCAACTTTCCATCATAGATACAACCATGCCAGTTAGGCATATGCTGCAACCTGGGATGGGGAAAACCATGGAGGCTTTCTCAAGGTAAGGGCATGTAAAGAGGGAGCAAAACAAAAGGAGCCCAATAATTTGAGAAAGTACAGAATGTAAAAAAGAGAGCTTGATTGAGCCTGATAACTTGGAGAGGGAAAGGAGGAATAGGGAGAGTTCAGTGGAAAAGAAATAATAAATAAGACACAGGTAAGTGGTTTCAACCAGATCTTGAACAGGTAGGACAGAAAAAGAGGAATAAAAAGGAGCTGAGTGTGTCCAAACCAACCACCCAGTCCTTTGTAGTGCTGCGGCAGTGGGGCTGTCAGGAACCCCAAAAGAATAATGGAGAGTGCAATGAGGATAAAGCACATAGGTAAGTGGTGGCCCCATTGAGCCTGGTAATATGAACCCCCCCCCCAAAAAAAAAAAATAAGGAAAGGGAGCTAATGGTGGCCAAAATGAAACTGCCTAAGAAGGATAAACCATCAGAGTCCAATCTTCTGATCAGGCAGCTCCTGCTCTGCCAGCGTTGGATAGGATTGGGCTGTCTAGTAAGTAGTGGCCCAGCCAGGACACAATCCTATTCAACTTTCCATCATTGATATAACCATGCCAGTAGAGCACATGCTGCAACCTGGGATGGGGGAAAACCATGGAGGCCTTCTCAAGGTAAGGGCATGTAAAGAGGGAGCAAAACAAAAGGAGCCCAATAATTTGAGAAAGTACAGAATGTAAAAAAGAGAGCTTGATTGAGCATTGTAACTTGGAGAGGGAAAGGAGGAATAGGGGAGAGTTCAGTGGGAATGAAATAATAAATAAGACACAGGTACGTTGTTTCAACCAGATCTTGATCATGTATGTCAGAAACAGAAGAATAAAAAAGAACTGAGCTTGTCCAAACTGATTGCCCAGTCTTTTGCAGTGCTACTGCAGTGGGGCTGTAAGGCTCCCAAAAAAGAATAAGGGAGTGTGCAATGAGGGCAAAGCGATAGCACATAGGTAAGTGGTGGACCTATTGAGCCTGGTATTATGGGGGGGGGGGGGGGAAGAAGGAAAAGGAGCTAAGGGTGGCCAAAATTAGACTAAGGCCCAAATCCTAACCCACCTTCCAGCGCTGGCATAGCTGTGCCAGAGGGACGTGTGCTGCATTCTGCAGTTAGGGGGCACTCATGGAGGCCTCCTCCAAGTAATGGAATGTTTGTTCCCTTCCCTTGAAGTTGCATTGCATTTATGTCAGTGCTGGAAAGTGAGTTAGGATTACACCCTAAGAAGGATAAACCTTCAGAGTCCAATCTTCTGATCAGGCAGCTCCTGCTCTGCCAGCGTTGGATAGGATTGGACTGTCTAGTAAGTAGTGGCCCAGCCAGGACACAATCCTATTCAGCTTTCCATCATAGATACAACCATGCCAGTTAGGCATATGCTGCAACCTGGGATGGGGAAAACCATGGAGGCTTTCTCAAGGTAAGGGCATGTAAAGAGGGAGCAAAACAAAAGGAGCCCAATAATTTGAGAAAGTACAGAATGTAAAAAAGAGAGCTTGATTGAGCCTGATAACTTGGAGAGGGAAAGGAGGAATAGGGAGAGTTCAGTGGAAAAGAAATAATAAATAAGACACAGGTAAGTGGTTTCAACCAGATCTTGAACAGGTAGGACAGAAAAAGAGGAATAAAAAGGAGCTGAGTGTGTCCAAACCAACCACCCAGTCCTTTGTAGTGCTGCGGCAGTGGGGCTGTCAGGAACCCCAAAAGAATAATGGAGAGTGCAATGAGGATAAAGCACATAGGTAAGTGGTGGCCCCATTGAGCCTGGTAATATGAACACCCCCCCCCAAAAAAAAAAAAAAAAATAAGGAAAGGGAGCTAATGGTGGCCAAAATGAAACTGCCTAAGAAGGATAAACCATCAGAGTCCAATCTTCTGATCAGGCAGCTCCTGCTCTGCCAGCGTTGGATAGGATTGGGCTGTCTAGTAAGTAGTGGCCCAGCCAGGACACAATCCTATTCAACTTTCCATCATTGATATAACCATGCCAGTAGAGCACATGCTGCAACCTTGGGATGGGGGAAAACCATGGAGGCCTTCTCAAGGCAAGGGCATGTAAAGAGGGAGCAAAACAAAAGGAGCCCAATAATTTGAGAAAGTACAGAATGTAAAAAAGAGAGCTTGATTGAGCATTGTAACTTGGAGAGGGAAAGGAGGAATAGGGGAGAGTTCAGTGGAAAAGAAATAATAAATAAGACACAGGTAAGTGGTTTTAAACAGATCTTAATCATGTATGTCAGAAACAGAAGAATAAAAAAGAACTGAGTATGTCCAAACTGACTGCCTGTCCTTTGCAGTGCTGCTGCAGTGGGACTGTCAGGCTCCCAAAAAAGAATAAGGGAACATGCAATGAGGGCAAAAGCGATAGCACATAGGTAAGTGGTGGCTCCATTTAGCCTGGTAATATGAGCTAAGAAAAGGAGCTAAGGGTGGCCAAAATGAAACTGACTAAGACGGAAAAAGAGTTAAGAATCCAACCTTCTGATCAGGCAGCATGTGCTCTGCCAGCGTTGGATAGGATTGGACTGTCTGGTAAGTAGTGGCCCAGCCAGGGCCTAGTCCCATCCAACTTTCCATCACTGATACAACCATGCCAGTAGGGCACATGCTGCATCCTGGGATGGGGGACAACCATGGAGGCTTTCTCAAGGTAAGGGCAGGTAAAGAGGGAACAAAACGAAAGGAACCCAATAATTTAAGAAAGAAAAGAATTTTAAAAAGAGACCGAAGAGAGCTCGATTGAGCCTGATTACTTGGATTGGTGTAGGAGGAATTGGGCAGAGTTCAGTGGGAAATAAAAAATAAATAAGACACAGGTAAGTGGTTGCAAACAGATCTTGATCATGTATGTCATAAAAAGAATAAAAAGGAGCTGAGCGTGTCCAAATCGACCGCCCAGTGCTATGCAGTGCTGCTGCAGTTGGGTGTTAGGCCTCCAAAAAAGAATAAGGGAAAGTGCAAGAAGAGCAAAAGCGATAGCGCATATGTAAGTGGTGGAGGGGAGTGGTGAAGTACAGTAAAAAAGAACTAAGCATGTTCAAACAGACAGCCCAATCCTGTGCTGGTGCAGTGGGACTGTCAGGCGCATGCTATATCCAGCACTTCAACTGAGCAAGTGGGAGGTTGCCTTGGGGTAAGGTAGCATTGGATGTGCAGAGCCCAATAATGTATGATAATAAAATAAGGAATGTTAGAGAACTCAATTTGTCCATACTGAGCCTGATAATGTAGTTGGGAAAGGGAATCAGACAGCATAACTGGATAGAAGAAAAGGAATAAGACATAGCTAATTAGTAGCTAAACTCAACTTGCTAATATAAGAAAAAAAGATAAGCATAAAGAGAACTAAGATATTACCAAATTCAGGCTGTGAATGGGAAAAAGAAAAAAAAACCGTAAGTTAATAGTGGTCAAATTCAGCCTGATAATGTAGGGAAGGAATGTTGGGAGACTACAGTGACAATTTTTAAAAACGTAGTAAGACACAGGTAAGTTATTGGCCCAACGGACCTCGACAGTGTTTGAAGGAATAGAAGAATGCATAGTTTGGCCAGATTCAGCCTGGTAGTGCAAGAAAGAAAAGAAGGAATACAAGAGAGCGAAGAGATGGTTAAACCAGGTAAATTATGAAAAAAGGGATAACAGAGTGCTTAGTGGGAAAGGGGGAAAAAGAAAAAGTGGTGGCCCAAAAGAGGCAAAAATTGAGGAATAAAAGGGAGCTAACTGGTCCGAGAGGGAAAAAATGTAATAGAGGAGAGATAATTAGTGGCTAAATCAAGTCTGATTATGTAAAATGAATAGATGGAAGTAAAGAGCACTCAGTGTGGCCAGTTTGACCCTGATAATATAGGAGTGGTGGCACGAAGGACTGAGTCACAGGTAAGTAGTGGCTGAGAATAAAAGTATTAAGTACTTTTTAAACCTGATAATAAAAGACAGAAAAAAAGGAAGAAAAAAGTGCCATGTGGCACCAGATTGAGCCTGATACTGTAAGAAAGAAGAAAATAGTAAAAGAGAGCTATTGGGACTGTTGAGCCTGATAGCGTAGGAGAGGGGAGTAGGGAAGAGATCTGTGTTGTAGAAGAAAGAGAATAAAAAACAATTAGGTGGTGGCATACTGAACCTGATAATGTAAGAGAGAAAATGCTAAAAGAAGAGAGCTCAGTGTGAGCACATTAAGTTCACCAAAATGTGAGGAGAGGAGGAATAAAAGAGAATGATGGTGGTGAATTTAGGGAGGGTGTTGGAAAGGAGGGGAGAAAGGGAATAAAAGAGCCAAGCAGTAGAAAAGTGTGATCATGGAAGGGAAAAGGAAGAAGAGAGAGTTGGTGGGAAATGGCAAGGAAGCAATAAATCTGAGGCATTTGGTCAGAAACTGTGCAAGGGAGGATAAGATCAGAACCTTGAAGCAGGAAGGGGGAGAGGGAGGAAGGGAGGGGTGTTGGGGAAAAACGGAGGTAGAGATCAGAAGAATCAGATCTGTTTGTAATCTGAGGCAGCAATTGGAAAGTGAAGGCAAGGAAAGAAAGGGAGAAGACTTTCATATGCAGAAAAACTTTAACACATCTTCAGCTCTTTCCAAACAAAAAAAAAAGGTGAAAAAGAGAAGTAGTAGAGAGAGTACAAGAATAGACCACTGTCAAACTACGATTTATGTCCCATTTTCAACATTTCCTCATCTATAGTAATATTGTAGAGACAGAGGACTGCTGCCATTTTCATGGAGTCCATGATGCAGTTGTGGGGAGGAGTTTGTGTCTAGGTTCTGGAACTTTTCTTGGACAGAGGCAAACACAGTGAGGCCTGCAAGCCCTGCTAATTCTTGCCTAACAACTCTCCCTTGCCTGCTGTACAACATCCTTATAGGGTGGCCACCATTGCTCCAGCTGGTCAACATTTAAGGATGGCAGTCCAAGCAGTCTCTGGCTGTATCTACCCTAACCTCTTTCTTGGAAAGGTCCATGAACAAGAGAAAATGTAGAGCATGTCTATGCGACCAGCGTCCGTATGATTACATTGACTCATCTAGTTGGATTCCAAAAAGGCATGGAGGGATTATAGAAGTCCAGTCATTCTCATTTGACCAAGAATCTGTTCGACTTATATTTAAACACTTTCAACATCATATTCCTCCAGCATCTTTATTGCTACAAACAGTTGTGACTTCACACAATTTTGTTGCTTCTCAAGTTGGCCTTATAGCTACGTTAGCAATGGTGTTACCGGATTAAATGGACAAATGTACTCTGGATAAAAATGGAATTTCTTTTATTAAATCTTAATAAAATAGTGATTTTTAAAAATTGCTTGTTTTCTTATTAGATGGTTCCTACCTTTGCATCACAGAACACAAAATAACTTCTCCAGTACAATATGTTAATGGATCACTCAAAAGAGAGAGGTTCTCATCTGGTATATTATGGTCCATTCAAAATCTCTTTGGCCAGGCACACAACAGGTTGCCATGAGAATTGACTTACCCCAGCTGCAGGGAGGAGAGCAGTGTGGACTTGCTTTGCATGGAAGATATGATTGACTCTTCCTACCTCTTTCAGTGGAGTTATTAATCCCCAAAGGCTTTGGTGACAGAGGTATGGAGTAAGATCCAGAGCAAATAATAGTAAGCTGCGCTTTCTGCCTTGAAAGCTGATTATTGGAAGAAAGGATACTTGAAGCATGTACACTGTGGCAGTGGTGACCAGTTTGCTACTGAATAAGCAAACAGCATTTGATATACTTTAACAGTTGCTCCTAAGATAATCTAAAATCAAGGTCCAGAGAAGCAGTCAGAGGTCACAGGGGATAGAAGTCATGCAAATGGTTAAGTGTCTGAAAGAGGTGAATGTGTCATAGTATGGCACAGTAATACAGTTGCTCTGATTATAAATTGTTCAAGCTGAGGAACCAAATTATATAGGACCAGCCAAACCCATGCTGGCTCCTCAGGCTACCTGGTCTGGCTAGGCCAGGGGTCGGCAACCTTAAACACGCAAAGAGCCATTTGGACCCGTTTTCCGGAAAAAATAAAACCTTGGGAGCCACAAAACCCTTTTGACATCTAAAATGAAGATAACACTGCATATATAGTTTGTGCTCCCCTCTTATAGGTCCCAGTTATATAATACACTTCCCTCTTCTAGGTCCCACTAAAAATCAGGTCCAGACCCACAGTTGGAGAACAACAGTTTTAGATTGTGCACTGGTGAACTGCTTGTGAAGGATACTGTCATTCTTTAATGTCATTTACTTCTGTACTTCTGTAAATGCCTTTCCACACAATACTACCTCTGAACAAGACCACTTAGTACTACTAAACACTGTTCACAAAAGTGCTCCTGAACAAACAAACTAAAACTGCATAAAATAAAAAGCATACTAATAGTGATTACTTCACAAAAATGAAATATGCTTTGGTGCTACATATACAGTATGTTACACATACAGTATACAAACATATACAGAATACCATCTGGTGCAGGGGTCTCCAAACCCCTTTCAAGTTTCCAAGTGAAGGAAATGGAGCAGTGAGAGTGTGAGTGTGTGACGGGGGGGGGGGTGCTGAGTGGGGAGTTTGAAGGCTGTAATCCTGTGCACACTTTCCTGGGAGCAAGCACAATGGGACTTACTTCTGAGGAGATACGCACAGGATTGTGCTCTGAGCTTGGGAGGAGGATAGAGCAGCTGCACTCAATTGCTTGCTTTTGCCTTGGCTCCCTGGGGTCAGGGCTGCTTGTGGGAAAGGGGGGCATCAGGGTGTTCAATGGGACTTACTTCTGAGGAGACACGCACAGGCTCAGGCTGCGGCTGCGGCAGGAGGGAACGTGCGGTGGCGGGGGCAGGAGCTCGCTCTCGGCGGAGGAGCTGCTCCGCCAGCCGTTCGCGCCCTCTCCAAAGGGGCGCAGCTGCAGCCCGTGTGCTCGGGCTGTGGCTCAGGAACGTGCGGCGGTGAGGGCTCGCTCTCGGCGGAGGAGCTGTTCCGCCAGCCGTTCTCGCCCTTTCCTATGGGGCGCAGCTGCAGCCTGTATGCTCGCGTCGCAGGAGGGGCAAGCCCCTCTCCCAGGACGGGTTGGCCCCGCACAGAGCTGCAGCCGAAGGCTCAAAGAGCCACTTGCGGCTCCAGAATGGCAGGTTGCCGACCCCAGGGCTAGGCTTATGAACTGCAGTGCCCCCTCTGGCCATTATCTAGGTGATGCTGTAGCACAGCAAAATTCAGTTCAATCGCTCCTCTGCCTGAGAACAGCCCAGCTTGCTGACACCTGGATCCAAGCAATTTTGATATGTTTTAATCCACTTCAGAGTCCTGAAGTATCATTTACATAGGCGAAGGACAATATAAGTGAAAGCACCTTGATTTAACCCTTGTGTTTATTGGTGCTACATTGATGTGATAATTCATATATGAAATGCCCTATAACAGGGGTCTCCAAACCCTGGCCCGGGGGCCAGATGCAACTCGCAGCAAGCCTCTTTCCGGCCCACGGCCAACCTCTTCTCCCTGAAAGCCTCTGGCCCACTCAACTGAACATAACCAGAACTGTGCTCTGATTGTGTTTGGAGGGTGTTCTGAGGGCCAGAGAGGTTGAATGAATGAGCCCATTCATTCATTTATTCATTCATCTAAGTTTCATCTCTTATTTATTTAAATTTCATATTTAAATTTTTTTTCTTGTCCTCCACATCACGCCAGATATTTGATGTGGCCCTCTGGCCAAAAAGTTTGGAGACCCCTGTCCTAGAATCTGTGGACTTTTTCTCTTGACATTTCATTAGCTACCACTAGGGGGAATCTATGGGTCTTTCTAGGTCATTTATCAACATGTAGAGTTGAAGAACAAATATTTTCTATTAAAGGGGAATTATTTTAAATATTGACCATAAGATGCACAACTGAAAGGAAACACAACACCAAACTATTTTTGTACAATAACATGTTGATTGTTGGCAACCTTCAGTCTCGAAAGACTATGGTATCACGCTCTGAATGGTGGTTCTGGCACAGCATCTAGTGTGGCTGAAAAGGCCGATTCGGGAGTGACAATCCCTCCACACTGGGAGCAAGTATAGTGTGTCCCTGGTCTGTCTCCTTGGCTATGGGCCTTCCTTCTTTGGCTCTTTGCCTCAGTCTGTTGGCAAAGTGTCTCTTCAAACACTGGAACTTTGAAAGATTATTAATTCTTCCAAGTCAGAAAACACCTGCTCTGACAAGTTCAGAAAGAACTAGATCCTCAACCAGAATAACTGGCAATAGCAAGTCAACACAGCAGAGCCATCCACAGAACCCTTTCCGATTTGCATACTGTGCAGCCCCAGGCAGGGCACCTATCCTTCTCTCTGCTCATGGATCCTTGTAGGTTCACAGGCCAGCCAGCTTCCTCACCAGCCAGCCTCCTCGCCAACACTAACCTTCATCCCTGGCCTGGTCATGCTTATAAAGGGTTTGCCGGCCCCCTCTGGATCCGCCCCTTCCTCCTCCTCTGGTATGATAAGGTCTGTCACTCACTACCTTGTCCCTAACTTGAGTCAGTGGCAGCACTTGCAAGAGAACCCCCTCACATGACCTAATAGGGTAGGCTGGAATATGGGAGAAGGCATTCCCTTGGATAACATAGTCCCAAATCATGCTTTAAAGGTCAGTACCAGTATCACAAATTGGGCTCAGAATTGAATGGGTAGGCCAGTGTAGTCACCAGAGCAGCTGTCCAATATAATCAAACCCTCCAGTAACCACATGGGCTGCCATATTCTGCACTAGTTGCAACTTCAGGGCCATCTTCAAGGGCAGACCCACATAGAACATGTTACAGTAACCAAATTGTGAGGTCACTAAGATAGGGACTACCATGGTCCAGTCCAATCAACTCAAGTATGGCCACAGTTGTCCATAAAGACAGGTGCTGCTCTCTCCTAATTCCACATTCAGAAGGAGTCTCATGGTACTCCGTTTTCTCCCCCACTCCCCCTTACCAGGATTACAGAGAAGGGAAAACAATAGGGTCCTCCCCTTGGCACTCAAAGGGACAATCCACTTTGGCACTGCAGTAATAAATTGCCTCAGGATGTTGCCTCCTAAACCCAGAAAGCCCAAGCACAGAGGTAGATTTCCCTGGGACATACAGGTAAAATATCTTATGCTGCCACTAATCCGTTGCCACTCTTACTCCTTACTCTCTCCTGCAAAAATGGCAGGGGAGATTATCTGAATATTGATCTCAATGTGGTACAGTTAGCTCTGCTACCATTTGCCTTTAGCCCACAGGCCCTCTGACTCACACATCTCCAACCAGAACCTTTCACTTGCAGAGAAAGACAGAGGCCAACCAGGCTTTCAGTCTTCAATCTGCCTTCTGTATCCTGAAATGAATTAAAATATCACAGTACATGATGCTTTTCCCCCCCAGTTAATTTGCTTTCTGCATGAGACCCATTGGGTAATGAATTCCAGTTTTTAGAGAATGCTGAGCCAGCTGTCCATAGGGAAAACATTTAAGAGAGCATAAGATCTGATACAGAGCCTGAATTGTGAAGCCTCTTTAAGATCACACTAAACACAATTGGTCAACACTATCTATCTATCTATCTATCTATCTATCTATCTATCTATCTATCTATCTATCTATCTATCTATCTATCTATCTATCTAAAAAGGGTAAATAACAATAAACTTTTACAATGCTGAGATATTCCAAGTGGGCATGATCACCATCACAGACTTTCAAGAGGACGGTAGTTGGATCAGTCATGGAAATGTATACACTTCAGTGCTTTCTTATATTGTCTGCTTGTTACCCATTGCCACTCTGCTTGGAAGAGCTCGGACCCAGGTGTAAGCCAGTAGGACAGCTCTCAGGAAGAGAGAGCAATTGGCCTGAACCCTGCTGCGCAAGAGCACCACCCAGATCACAGTACCATACTCTCTTCCTTTGTTCTGCTGGCTGAATAAAGGTGTCTGCTTAAATGTGACTGTCAATGAAGTGCCTCTTCATGGCCTGCAGTGGCTGCAGGGTCAAAATCACTATGGAGATCAGCTCTCACATCTCCGCTATGCCTTACAGACACTTCCTACAAATAGCGGTTTTTCTCCCTGACCTCCCACTTCAGCTTGTCATTTTAGGTTGCACTCAGCCTGGTGCCAGATGATTTATCTGCCTGAGAAACTGAGTACTGCATGCTGAGGTAGATGTCTGCAAAATGATTTGAAGGAGAAAATCCTAGAAAGCTACTGCACACTCAGTTAATGTCTTGGTCGTTACAAGGGAAAAGGGGGTTCTGATTTACTGGGTTTCAACAAATGGGGTGTTAAATGAGTACTCACACACACACACAAACACCCACCCTGCCAGGAGGTCTGTTTTTTCCATGGAGCCATGCCTGATGTGTGTATCAAAAAGACTCCTGACTTGAGTCAAATAGAGTCCCAAAAATGCTCTGGATGAGTCTGTACACAAGTCAAGTCAAAGGGGGCAGGGACTCAGGACTCGAGTCTAGCCGAGGTGGATTTGTGCTTCCCTGGACAGGAGTACTGATGAATTTGCTAAGCTAACTTTTATGGTATCAAATGTGGCTTGTATTCATCAACATTAGTAGGACTATACGGTGTCCTTTGACTTCAGGAGCCTCAAAGGAAAGTAACATATATATGAGCATTGATATGAGCATTATTTAAGCACTATATGAGCAAAACGCAGTGAACAACATAATATGCTATGATAAATTAAATGTCTCACCACTGCTGGTGTCATGATCATGCTCATTAAAATAAAATAAAATAAAATGCAAATATTGGGTACAGTATGATCTGGCCACTCTAACACCACAATCCTAAATATGTCCACCACAATCGTAAGTACGTCTATGGATTGTAATGGAACTTACTCCCATATAAGCATGTAGAGGATTACAGCCTAATGCAGGGATGTCAAACTCATTTCATACAGAGGGCCACATAGCATTCATGATGCCTGCTGAGGGCTGGAAGAGATGTCATTATGCAAGAAGTGATATCATTAAACAGGTCATAACCAAAAATAAACACTTTTTTCTCACTTAGGAACTCATTAGCTGCAAATAATAAAAGAGAAAGTATCCAAATCTTGATCATATTTCAAGATACGGGAGAGCCCCATTTTCATGTGGGCTGCCCTTTCAGCAGTAACACCTCAGCACTACTCAGCAGCTGAAAGTCTGAGGGCTGTATAAAGATCTTCCGCGGGCTGCATCAGGCCCCCGGGCCTTATGTTTGACACCCCTGGCCTAAGGCATGCAGCTATAGTAACTAATTTCTAGAGATGTTCTGGATGTGAGTTTGACTAGGAACTTGCAACTATATATTTTGAGGAAATGACCTATAAAACCTGTGTTCGCTTCATTGCAGAGTATAAGACAGGTTACTGGCCTTCTGGCTTTTTGCTCTGGGATTCTTTTTGAAGTCTGTATCATGATCCAAGAGTCAATTTAGAAACTATTATCTGTTTATCATAGCCTAAAGTCTCCCATAACCAAATTTACCCATCCCATAGGTCTTCCAATACCACTTGAATCTCATGTTTTCAGTGATTTCCTTGTTCACAGAATTGTGTAGCGCAATGTTTCTCAAACTGTGGGTCAGGACCCACTAGGTGGGTCGCGAGCCAATTTCAGGTGGGTCCCCATTAAAAATATTTTATTTTTAATTTATTAGACATAATGCTTCCATGGTATGTGATTGCATTGTGGGAAATGTTACAGACCTGTACTTTTAACAAGCTACTATGGATATTCTTTTAACAATGATAATAAATGGGACATACTCCTGGGTAAGTGCGGGTAGGATTGCAGCCTAGGATTGTCAAAAATGTTCCTGCTTGATGATGTCACTTTTGGTCATGACATCCCTTCTGGTGGGTCCTGACAGATTCTCATTCTAAAAAGTGGGTCCTAGTGCTAAATGTGTGAGAACCCCTGGCTTAGCGAACAATTCTGAACTACAGTGGTGCCTCGCATAACAAAATTAATCCGTTCCACGAGTCCTTTCGTTATGCGAGTTTTTCGTTTTGCGAAGCGCGTTTTCCCATAGGAATGCATTGAAATTTAATTAATGCGTTCCTATGGGCAAGAAAAGTCAGAACAAAGTCAAATTTGGTTTACAAAGTGTTTATTAAGTGCTCTTTAAAGGCATACATACTGTACTGAGGATTTCAAAACCGGGGGCGGGATGCTGAGTGGGGAGCTTGAAGGCTGTAATCCTGTGCACACTTTCCTGGGAGTAAGCACAATGGGACTTACTTCTGAGGAGATACGCACAGGATTGTGCTCTGAGCTGGGGAGGACAGAGCAGCTGCACTCAATTGCTTGCTTTTGCCATGATCATGGGGGGAAACGTGAAGGAAATGGGGCAGTGAGAGGGTGAATGAGCGATGGGGGGGGGATGCTGAATGGGGAGTTTGAAGGCTGTAATCCTGTGCAAACTTTCCTGGGAGCAAGCACAATGGGACTTACTTACATAAAGATCCTCCCCTTACTAGGGTGGACGGGATCATAAACTGACATGAAGATCCGCCCCTTAAGTCAAAACAAAACAAAACAAAAATTCATCTTGCGAAGCACGGGTCATAAAAATTCGTTGTGCGAGTTACCAAACTTCGCAAAATGCTTTCGTTCTGCGAGTTTTTCGCTGCGTGGGGCATTCATTATGTGAGGTACCACTGTATTTAACTATGGACAATACTGCTGGCATCCATGTCATACTAAAGGGAGCCAGTAGGTGGCAATACTATCCTTAACATTGTTTTTAGACTAGTTGGCAAAAGAAAAAGGAAAATGCTTCAGAGCCCTGATCACTGGCAACAGCTTATCAACCCTTATGTGTGCTTTCAGTTCTGTTGCAAACTTTGAAGTCTCTACTAGGTCACTTTCTAACTTGCTTTTTCTATTTACAATATCCAGCTACGTATTTTGCCCAATTTAAAGGCATGGTGACAGTTTGAACACTAGCATCTGAAACAGTTACAGCAAAATTACTGGTGTGTAATGTACCAGGGATGTGGGGTGGAATACCTGGTACCAGAACCTGGAACACTGTGGTACCAGCATGTACCAGTGGAGTTTTGCCTTCAAGGTTCCTGGATTGCTTGATTGAATGCAAAACTTCCACTGAAGGCAAAAATTCCTGGATTGCCTGGACAAACAACTGGACCTCAGTGGGAATTTAGTTAGATGTCCTCATATCTGAAGCTGTATACCTTAGGGTTATGGGGACAAAAGAGGCTAACTTCTCCCAATTTCCCCTTCCCTTATGGTCTTTTGTGGCTACAGGTCCAATCTTGTTATACACTGATTTTTTATACACAGATTTGACTCAACACAAATGGCTGCTGCAAATGAGATGGAATGCGCTGAACCCCGGAGAAGGGGGAAAATGCATTCCTTTAAAATCACAGTTTAAAAAAATTGCTTGTCTTAGTGTTGTAGAGAGATAGTCATGCAAGTGATTACAGGTACAACCTAATGATCCAAGGATTTTTCACCTGTGGAAAAAGCCACAGATTTTTCTATTTCAATGGGATGAGAAGAGCCCTTTACATTAAAGGAAAACAGTTGTTTAACAATAGCCTCGTTAATGTGGGCGAGGGCAACTGGTTGACAATCCATCAATCATTCTCTCTCCAGGCACTTAGAACAGCTTCACTTCAAGGCAAGTGACCCCTCCCTCCCCCTGAGCAAGTAAAAGAAAGATAATCACTTTGCTCTGGATAAAGAGGGGTCACAGGCCTCAAGTGAAGCCTTTCTAAGTGCCTGGAGAGAGAGGGATTGATGAATTGTCTGTCTAAGGACTCTGTCTTACATCACAAAGGTCAGCAAGGCTGTTTTTAAATCACCTAGCAAAGGGACATTGTTTTTTAAATAGACTTGCTTTAATGTGATTTTTGCCATCCACATGAGTTCTGGGAATGGAACCCTTGCAAATAACAAGACTCAGCCTGTGTTCAGTTTTCCTGGGACTCTATTTCACAGCTATCTCACACTGTCTGCTCACTATCTTGCCAGGTTTTATGCGAAGTGCACACCCCATGCTCCCTGTTTGCTTCCATCCAGGGTCAAGTTGCCTCTGCCAGCTGAAGAGCAGAAATCCTCCTTCCAGTGAAAAGCAGGTTAACAAGTGCAGGCTTGCTGGAGACACATTATTGTGGGTTGGTTTTGCTGGTGAAGGGACGGGCCCAAAGTTTTGCAGTTATGCTCCCTGACTCTGCTCTGTTCTCTTTAAAAAAAAAAAAAAAAAAGAGGGAACAGGGTTTGGAGGATCATGTGATGAGGAAAGAGGAATCAGCCTCCCCATAATGATTACATAAAACTCAGACAGGCAGTGCTCTTTTTTCAATGCTTTCCACATTCTTTCACTAGTAGGTAAATATGTACTCCCAAAATTACATAACTGGTGTATTGCATAGTCCTAATTAGAACCTGGGCTTTTTCAGCTCTGTGACATAACCTGCGTAATACAGCAAGCTCTGGAATCCTCTTGTGCTTTGTACTTTAATATAATAATAGAATAACATAGCTGACTTCTCAGCAGGTCTTGCATTTTTGACTCACCTCCTCCCTCAGAAGGAAGTACTGCCCCCCCCAACCTGTGTGGTGTCTTCTGCAGATCTCTGCTTCCTTCCTTTCAACCAAGCAAGGTCCCAATTCCCACACATGTCACAAATGGGGGGGGGGGAATTATGAACATTTCACTTCAGGACAGTAGTGCCCTAGTAGGGCAACTTATTATTCGCAAGGGCCATATATACTTTCATTGATAGAGGAATGCATTTATTTATTTGAAGAATTTATATCCCACCTTTCTCCCAAACTCAAGAGCACTCAAGGTGGCTTACAGCATAAAAATTAGGGCACAATCCTAACCAGGTCTACTCAGAACTAAGTCTTATTTTGTTCAATGGGGTTTACTCTCAGGAAAGTGTGGTTAGGATTGCAGCCGTAAATACTTACAGAATAAAAATAAAAAATACTAATTAAATTAAAACAATATTAAAAACATTAAACTGAAAAAACATCTCTATGAAACATGTGGCTTTTCAGCCAGGGGTCTCCAACCTTTTTGGCCAGAGGGCTGCATCAAATATCTGGCATGGTGTTGGGGGCCGGAAAGAAAATTTAAATATAAAATTTATATAAATAAATTAGAGATGGAACTTAGATGTGTGAATAAATGAATGAATGGGCTCATTCATTCAAATTCTCGGGCCCTTAGAACACCCTCCAGATGCAATCAGAGCACAGTTCCAGTCATGTTTGGCCAAGTGGGCCAGAGGCTCTCAGGGGAAAAGAGGCTGGCTGCAGGCCAGATAGAAGCTGGGCCACATCTGGCCCCCAGGCTGGGGTTCGGAGACCCCTGAACTAAGTCAAAGCCTGTTGGTGTTCCTGGGTCTCACTGGCTCTTTGCTAACTGCAAAATGGAAGCACGAAGCACTCACAGGAAGCCAGGCAGAGGGCGGAAAAGAAAGCAACATTTATCGCAGAATTATTTGAGCTTTGTGTCACATTCTTTTCAGCACTCTGCCTCTCATCCTGTGAGTGCCTGTGAGTGCTTTCTTGTTCCATTTTGCAGTCAGCAAGCAGCCAGTGAGACCCAGGAACACTGACAGGAAGGCTGCAAACACCTGCAGATAAGTCATTTGCACAATGGAGGAATTTTTGAAACTTTTT
This sequence comes from Tiliqua scincoides, assembly GCF_035046505.1. NCBI lineage: Eukaryota > Metazoa > Chordata > Lepidosauria > Squamata > Scincidae > Tiliqua > Tiliqua scincoides. Next base: position 53,854,501 of record NC_089823.1, read on the forward strand.
GTAGGGTTCCCTTTTGTCCACGGTTCCCGTATCTGCGGGTAGGAAACATATCTCCAATGGATACGGGGAATCCTGCTTCTCTTCAAAAAGTAGTTCACAAAGCACTTTACACAGCAATATAAATCAATGAAGTTTCCACGCTTTCTTTCTAGCTCTTGAAATCAGAATGATAACATCCCTTAGATCTCATTGTAAAAGTCACTTCCCAGCCTATATAAAACAATTCAAGTGAATAAAAAATGAAAGATGAGCCATGAAGTCTACTGGCAAGAGAATGATGCATTGGACTACTCCTCACTGGACCATCTGTCAATCTGAATTGCTTATCTCCATCAGTGCCCACCGGCGTCATTGGATCCTGAATATTGAGGCAGACAGAGATAGTTGGCTGTGTTGAGAGCCTGCCAGTAGATAACACTGCAGCTTCGCTGGCTTGCTAACGCTAACAACATTAGGCACATTATTGCCACACCATTTGGCATGTAACCATTTTGTATTGCACATAAATGCTCCAACTGGTATCGAGACTGCAAGCAGCTCGCTCCGACCACAGTTTCCAAATCCTGCCATTGTGGGTGGGGAGAGAATGAGACTAAACAAGGCTAGCTGATGTGATACAGATCTCATGTTTCTATCTCAGCATTGCCGCTATCAGAAAAAAATTGTGCAATAAAAACATGCTAAGTGGATGAGTTCATTAGCATATGAACAGAATTCACTGTCATTCGTGCTCTGCTTTTGCACCATGGTAAAGGTCCTTGGGGCCTTGGGTAGCAGTCTGCTCCAGGTTGCTAAATGAATGCTGAGACACAGGGAGTTGATGATACAAAACAGAAAGGTTGAGTTCTAAAAAGCAAATCAGGAGCAGAGGCGCAGGTAGTTATCAGAACCAGGCAGGAAGTTCTGTTCCAAAGAATGTAAATCAGGATTTGAGGAAACCGAGGCAAGAGTGTTGTCATGGTCAAAAAGGGGCCAAAATTCAAGACAGAATATGGTGTGGAAAGGCCAGAAGCAGGTGCAAGATCAGCCGAGTCAGGCAGGGGTCCAATTGTTCCCTTACCCTGGACAAGCCTACACTACCTGAATGGGTCTCCTATCATCTGCACCAGCCATTTTGGCCGGTACGTCAGCTTGGGGTGGGAGAGAGGTGGGCAGAACAGGGCTGGAAGTGGGAGGAATGGAGACACAGGGCAGAGAAGGGGCAGATGGAGGCCAGGAAAGGGGTGGTATTGATGGCAGCAGTGCTACCAATATCCTGTCCCCCTTCCCAACCTTGATCAGCCTTCCCAGGTCCACTTGGAGTTGTGCCAGTTATATATCTGATACAGGTCCAAGTAGACCCAAGCAGGGCAGCAAGGGCTTGCCCCTGGACAAGGAAGCAAATGTTTCCTTACCCAGAGGAGACTTTCGGGACTGCTCCCGCACAGGATAAATATGCACTGTGGTGGCCTGGCTGCATGGGGGTGGGGGGATTGATAGTATTGGGCTGTCAGTCATCTATGTATGGCTAAGGTGTGGCTAAAGAGACCAGGCTCTGCATGACATTCTATGGATATTTAGAGAGCCTTAGAATTCAGCACAAATGTGCACCAGTCATACTTTATAGTAAGGATGGGGAAGTGGGAGTTACTATGACTCTTTGCTGCTTGCCGGATGCAGAGCCTTATTTCAACTACAGCAGAGGAAGCTACAATTTAACTACAGCAAACTGGGATTAGGCTGTACAAAGCAGTGTCTTTATTGCAGTGTTCCCAAAGCATTGCTTATGAGACAAGACAGCACTGTACTGTGCCTGCAGATGACTGAGTAAGAACACATTCCACTGACAGGCCAATGTTGAATGACAAATGATGCCATACACAGGTGATGGGCTGAGGATGTTGCTCATTTTCTGATTACTTTTCCAGAATTATTCCACGTATTAGCTACCATTCAGGCTGGCTTACTAGGATAATCCATCCAGGCCATATGCTCTAAAATCTCAGCAGCTGTGCATTTTAATACCACTGCAGTGATGTGTGGGAAAGATAAAGACTTTCCACTCTCCCTCTGTTTTCTTGTGCAGCTTTCTTGGAGTACGAAAATGAAGGCCAGTGAGCTAGGATGGAACACTATAATGCTGTATGGAATACTATAAACAAACAGTGTACCGTAGGGAACACTGAAGCATTGTGGGTCATTCCACATTGATTGGGAGGAAGAGATTAGAAACTGGCAAATTGTGCAGATTGGATCGGAATGAGTCAGATGGCCATGGGGATGCCGACAGGTGGGGCTTACAAGGCTCAAGACAAGGCTTTGCAAGAAAAAAGGGCCTCCACACCAGTGAAAATCCTTACTGTTTCCTACTTCTATGTCAGTTACAATGGAAAAACTTCTGCAACCATATTTCTGCAAAGTCAACCATCTTCATTATGGTGTACAAAAAGAAAAGGAGTTCCACATGTGCCTATTTCTGAACTTGTGTTGGTCAGTTGATTATCTTCTAGATTTCAGTTGAAATCTTCTGGTATCAGCAGTAAAATAGTTTATAAATCACCATTCTTGGGGGCCAAAGAAGACATTCCGAGGAATGTCAGGATGCTGCCAAGAGTACCAACTCCATCTCTTCCCCCATGGGCATCATCTGGTATGAAATGACATTGAGCATGAGGTTATATCATGACTGCATTTCATTGGCCACTTGTGGAGGACAAGAAAAAAAGTTTGTGGTTGTTTTTTTTTGGCTGGCTGCAGGAGGCTGGGGGGGGGGGGAGGAACCAGGAGAAGGCAGGGACATCCAGGACACAGGAGAAGGGGCTTTTGTCCATCTAGGAACAAATGATTGGGAGAATGATGGATGGCCTGATTTTTTTTTCTGGGCAAGGGAGGAGAGAAGGAGAAGCCCAATGGAGGGGGTAGGGACTTCTTGAGATAGGACTAAATGGCTGAATACAATAGATACTAGCCTAGGGAGAGGACAAAGAAAGTGGGCAAACCAGGAGGAAGGTGTTTCCTTGTGATAGAAGAGGAGGAAGGAAGCCTCATTGACTGAAATGGGACTTCTGAGAAGACCAGCAAAGGACTGGGTGATGACCCTGGTGATGACCCTGGCTGATGACCCTCCCTCTCACCTGCTACTTCTGTCCCCTCACACTGTCTGCCCCTCCCACCTTGCCAGACTTGGATGCCTCCCTGCTAGTCATTCCATAGTGTGCTGCTTAACGCTCATTCTGAAGGCAGAATTGGGAGTTGTGAAGTCGGAAAGGGGGGATTATCGCTTGGTTTGTAAGGAAGCAATTATTTTTTTCTGCACTGCTACACTCACTTGAATAACAGCAGCTTTCGTTTACATAAGTGAAATGAAAATGGTGGTTGAAGTAAATGACTTTAACACATCACTGACTGCAGATGGGATGGGAACATCAGGGCAGTGTTAAATTAGAACTCCAACACCCCACCCCCACCAGCACCTCCGTTTTTCCTGCAGAGCCGCGCCTGACTCCCACCTTGACTTGTTTCTCATAAAGTCTCAGACTCAAGTCAAAATGATTCTAAAAAAGGCTCAGGACAAGTTGCAATGACTGCCCATTGTGACTTGCGAGCAAGTTGGGTCAAGGGGGCAGAGACTTTGAACTTGATTCGCGACTCAACTTGCGACTTGGGTGCAATGACTCTGGCGCATCCTTGCTTCTCTCAGTGGCAGATATTGTAATATCCAGTTTGGCAATGTGTAGATTAGTTCTAAGCAGTTTCTAAAATCCAAGAATTCTGAACAAAGGCTAGTCTAAGTTTTACAGTTCTCGTTTAACTGATTAGTTTTATGGGCTGTGTTCTCTTTATTGTTTGCTGCTGGCTTTTAAATAGGTTTTTAAAATGTATACTGCTTTTACTGCTGAAACAGAGACGCTTGCATTGGCTCGGTCATGTTGTGAGATTGGATGATGGCCGGATCCCAAAGGATCTCCTCTATGGTGAACTTGTGCAAGGAAAGCGCCCTAGAGGTAGACCACAGCTGCGATACAAGGACATCTGCAAGAGGGATCTGAAGGCCTTAGGAGTGGACCTCAACAAGTGGGAAACCCTGGCCTCTGAGCAGCCCGCTTGGAGGCAGGCTGTGCAGCATGGCCTTTCCCAGTTTGAAGAGACACTTGGCCAACAGTCTGAGGCTAAGAGGCAAAGAAGGAAGGCCCATAGCCAGGGAGACAGACCAGGGACAGACTGCACTTGCTCCCATTGTGGAAGGGATTGTCACTCCCGAATCGGCCTTTTCAGCCACACTAGACACTGTTCCAGAACCACCATTCAGAGCGCGATACCATAGTCTTTCGAGACTGAAAGTTGCCAACAACACAGGACTGCTTTTAGGTAATTTTATTATTTATATTTTGATAATTGTTTGTATTGACCTGTTTAAAGCTACTTTGAATGCCCGCTTGGGGGATAAAGCAAGATATACATTTGTAAATAAATAAATATAAATAAATAGTCCATGCAAGGCAGATATCTGGAGTTGTCTAGATTTGATACTTGCCGAGGACCTGTATCCACCAGTGATCTTGTAGGTCTCTTGCAACTCTGTGATTCTATGGAAGTGATCACCTGGTGCAGTACAACCACAATACAGATAGCAGTGGCTGCACCCCATGTGCCATCAGGAGATGGGAAGGGTATTATGTAGGGCTTAGTGCAGGGTTCACTCCAGGGTCCCCTGGCACCAGCAGCAAGCCCATGTTTGGCATGTGCTGAGCTATTTACAAAACAAGCAGACATGTAGATATCTTTTGAACACCAGGTGACTGAATAAGATTGCCTGATGATGGAAAAGAACATGTTGGATGTTAAAGTTGAATCCATGTTAAAGTTGAATCCAACTTTAAAGAATGCTGATATCTTCAGGAAAACAAAGTAGAGATCTACTCAGTTACATTATGCTGGAATATAACTGGATGGTTGTACTGTAAACATAGCATGAAACTCCTGTCACTCATCCTTTAAAAAAAATCCCTACAATTTTTAAAAAATTGAATAGTAGTAAATGCTCATGCCAGATCCCCACTGTCTAACCTGCCCAACTCCTTTCCTCTTCTTGGACACACACCAGCTACATTGCCAGTGTTGGTCCAAAGAGCCCCTACTGAAGGCCCCTACTGAAGGCCTCGTGAAGGCCTTCTGGTCACCCCTCCCTGCTCTGTTGGCGCAGGTGCATTCTTCAGCATGGCAGGGAATAGGATTGGGCTGAATATCACAGAGAAAGCCCAAGCTTCACCAAGCGTAATTCCATAGGTTTTACAGTAAATGGGTTCATTTACCATTAAATCAATGTGCTGCCTAAGGGAATCTTCCACATCATTTAAAAACAATGGCCTCAAAGCTTCAATCAACAATAATGTATGAAACAGAATTGACATTATTGATTTCAGATGTTTTACTGAGAGATGGATTCAAGCCACTCTCTCAGAAACAGCTTACGCTGAGGATTAATGCTTAATACCACTAGATTGTACTCTACTTTTTTATATGCTCCAATGATCTGTTCTCTGGTTCTATTAGACTTTGAAACTCATGATATAAACATATCTGAGCAGTGGAGTGGATAAACCAAAGCAGCAGTAGTAAATCTGCAAGTTTTTGTATTAAAATCTAGACATTGCCTGAAGGTTTTGTTGTCAGAAATGCATACTTGTAGTCACGAAGCGGATCCCAGAGAATGAGAGCACAAAATAGGTTAGATTAGATTAGATACTGCAGGGGTGCCAGATACGGCCCACTTAAAGCTCTTTATCAGGCCCACATGATAATTGGGCTCTCCTAGTGCTGCCGTTTCAGCAGCACCACTTCTGCTAAGACTTTGGGAATGAGAGATGGAAGGAAGCCTCAGAAGGCAAGGAACGCTATGGGGAAAGGCGAAAGAAGGGTGAGAGAGCGAGATGATGCCAGGGTGCTGGGAGAGCCCAATTATCATTCAGGCCACCCTTTCAGCAGCACTACTTCTGCCACTTTGCAGAGCAACTCTCAGCTGCCTAGCTGCGAAGTGATGCCTTGGCAGAATCATCCACAACTCTTTTTCAGACAAGCATCTATTTCCAATACACTGGAGTAATAGAGAAGTGAGGGGGGGGATCAGTGAAGCACAACATGATGCCCCAATTCTAAAAGGCACTGCTGTACCCTTGGAGGAATGTAAGAGCCTTCAGTGGGATCATTATTTCAGTCCTCCCTCCTCAGTCTCGAGTCCCACTGTTCTACCTTCCTGTACTTCAATCTAGTTGTCAGTTAAGTTTTCCCATAAAAATACTATCCAGTAAAAGAACTCCATCGGTCATGTGATACCTACCAAAACCATTCAGCCTTTGAACCACTCTACAACAAACCTTGCATTACCTCAAATGCTTTCTTGCTGTTTTCTGATTTTTTACTAGTTTGTCATAATTATTATTTTTGAAGGGCTGGGATTTGTATAGCTGATTCAAGGAAATCTACATCGAAATTATCTTGTGGCTATGACTCATGAAAAGGTATCTGCTGACACCACGTATAGCCCAAGGACTGTGAGCTGTGTTAGCTGAAGAAAAATCAGAAATATCATTTTTAGTACTGATTTCAGAAAAAAGACGCTAAATATTTGTATAACTTTGACCCAAATCCTAACCAACTTTCCAGCACTAGCATAGCGATGCCAATGGGACTGCAGTTGGGGGGCAGTCATGGAGGCCTCCTCAAGGTAAGGGAATGTTTTTTTCCTTACCTCGGAACTGCATTGCCCTTATGTCAGTGCTAGTTAAGTGGGTTAGGATTGCACCCTTTCAGAAATAACTTTCAGAAATAATACAGCTATGTTTTTCCATTCTTATTTCATGGTCACCATGGCCATATCATGAGCCACAAGGTCTGAGAAGAGGCCAGTTCACATAGGAACTTGGTTTCTATAGGAAGAATAGACATTGGCAATAAGTGGATTTCACAATGAACCTGAAATAAAATATAACATCAGTCGTGATCATCTGGATTCCAAAAGTGGATTAAAATATAGCTTTTGTAAACAAAGAACTTCATATTGCATTAGGCCTATTCTGCAAAGAGTCCAGAGGCAAATTAGACTGAAAATATAGGCTTCATTATGGGAGATTAATTCAGAGCTGACAAGCAGCAGTGCTGGAAAAGTCTTGAAGCAAAGAATGAATTGCTGTATTGTCAGCAATAAGCCACTGTCAATTAGATCTCCGTCTTCTGGAAGGTAAGTAAACAAAAGCATGCAAAAATGCTCTGATCAGCTACCTGACACCTAGGTCTGAGGTGTGCCTTAACACACCTTAAATACATAAGCCCACACAGACCTTGCTTAATATATGTATCCCTTAGAAAAGATATATTGGAAACAATTGTCAGACCTACAAAAACACATGTAGAATTTTTTATTTGTATAGCGCTCTCATATAGTGTTTTAGAGCTGCTGTTTTCAACCACTTGTCTCTGCAGCATACACTGATTTCCTCACTGGTTTTGCCCCTTCTTTATGCTTTGGAAGGAGGCGGTACAGGGAATAATTTGTAACCAAGTCAAGGCTTAAAAAGGGGGGCAGGAAGGGAGGAAGAAGGGGCCCCAGAAATTTCCTGGAATCCTACATTTTCTTGCTGCCCATGTGGGCTGCTGGAGGTACTACCATGGGTGCACGGTGGCGGCTGCCGCAAGCCATATACGCCGGGCTGAGAAATGCATATATGGCACTCCTTAACACAGTGTCAAATCTGGGAGAAACTGGCCTGCTACAGTAGCTCTTTGGCTTGTGGCTCAGCTAATCATGAAGGAGTGTATAGGAGCTCAGGAACACAGTTGCAGGACCACAGCTGCTGCAGGTTTTGGTACACCTGGGACACTTTCCATTCTTGTGTGAGCCCAAGTATGATGATGCTGATTTTATGCAATTTTCTATATTGAAAAGATTTTAGAGAGACTTAGGAGTGTGTTTGGTTTTCTATGTTACTGTATCTAGCTGCCAACTCCGTGTGGGCAGGTAGACCTGGGCTCTGCATTGGGAAGCATAGTAGACCTGGTCTCCAAAGACTTTTACCACCCTCCCCCTGCCCTGTTTCATCCCCACCCCTGTTCTGCCCACCTCCCCTGCTCTGTTTCACATCTTCCCTCCCCCTTAGGAAAGGGTCCCAAAAGAAATTTTGTACCCACTGATAAAATTCTTCTCAGAGGCCCCGTGAGTGCAACTGATTATCTTGAGTGCAATGTGATTAATGCTACTGGCATGATGTGGTGTGTACACTTTCCAGAGAGAGGTGGCTCCTATACACCTGTACTATCCCTAACAAAACATTTTTGAGCCAAAATGTATGCGGTATGACTGCCAAATCAACATTTGAAAAATTGAGAAAGACACTGTGGAACAGCTGCCTGTCTCCCAAGGAACGCAGATGTTCTCAAATCCCTGCCTATTGTTCTCCTGCCACCTCTAAAAATATGCTTTAATTATCATATGCTAGCCACACTTTTTTTTTTTGCCTTTCCACCTCTTCGATGTTTACATCTCTGCCAGCACTTATGTAAATATCTGTGTTGAAGGCACAAATCCTGGCAGCAACAGCCAGGTAAACTGTTATTACTTTTAATTAACATTTCAGGAAACCACTTAAGGGACATAAACTTGCTCAAGTTCATACTGACAGGTCATGGCAGGTAAAGGGAATGAACTCTAGTAATGTGATGTCTGGAATAGGGCCTTATTCATTCTATCTCCTTCCCTTTTTCCCAGTCCTTTTGTTTTTTTAGGCTAATCAGAAGTAGTTGCTGTTTGAATGGGAAAATACTATAGAAAAAGACAAGAAGTGCTACAGAATATGAGCAATAAACTGGCTGATTGTGGCTTGTACTTTGATAAGAGACACCTACTTGGACAGTTTCACCAGGCTGCTTACTATGAAAGCTAAAAAGAAAGAAGATAAGCTTTTCATCTCTTAACAACCCTGTTGTTTGGCAAAAAGCTGAGTAGTACAAGGACAACACTAGTCAGTAAGTGGCTTCCTGTAACTGAATAGATAAGTAGAAATGGGATACAATCAGCAAAGTCCAAGACTAGGACTTGTAATAAAACAGAAATGCTGATCTAGCTGTTGCTGTCTGTTTCTCATAGTGGTTCTGGTTTGCGTGCTTTTGATGTGTCTTTTTTGACACCTTTGTCATTTCAAATGTGTTAACTGCTTTTGAGCAGTTTAGTATACTAGTTGGTGTAGTGAATAGGACCCCCTCACCCAAATGGGAAGCCCCCAGTTGTATAATATGGAGCTGGCTGGTCTCAGGCAGTCAACGCAGCTTTGCCATTGTCACCTTTCTAACTTGCACATCCATAGGAAAAGCTGAAACTGAGATTGAAATCTCTGGTTTGGTTGACAGCAGGCTTTGTCAGAACAATGGACCCGGAGGAAAACTCTGGTACCCCACTGGATTTTGCTCATGCCTATCCATTGATCCATTCACCTGACCATGGCTGAAGAGAAGTCCCAGGGATTGATCTGAGTTTTCCACCATAGGAGTAGCAGTAGCCAATGGAAAAAGTAGCATCTTGACCTCCCTGAGCCCCACAAAAGGGAAGGGCTGGATTGAGAGGTTGCACATTTGCTGCAGCACTTGCAGAAATCCCTGTACAATCCAGACCCAGAACGTGAACAAGGGAACTGTACCTAGAACATAAGCCTAGTTAAGGATAAGTCTCGGTAGCATGAATAAAGGTTTGATTTCATTTGTTGAAATGTGATGTTGTCTAATTCCAAAACCTGTTTTTATCTAATTTCAGGTGCCTTCTTTTGAATACTTAAACCTTGCCTAATGTTCCTTTTTAACAAACTATTTTTACTTTTGAAACTTCTTCCTGACTCAACCAGAGCAGAGTAAAGCAGATCGCTCTTGTCCCTCATACAAATTTGTGTATGTGAGCACAGGTGCAGATAAACTGGGCTTGCCAGGTCAATTGGCACCCCTGACACTCCTGTAACAAGCTGGAATCAGTGCTGAGGGAGTCTTGATAATTGTGTTCTGTCTACACACGAGAAAGGGTGTGGGAGAGCATGCCTCCCCTTTTTGGTTTTTCCTTCCTAATAGCAGCAATTCACTTTTCTGAGTGCTGTGTCTGGTGCATGGGAAGGTCAGGTATACACCTTGCTTCTTCCCACCAATTGTGCATGGTTGGTCACAGCAGCCCACTGAAATACTGTACAAATATATTTAAACAATTCAATAAATTTTATCAGTGCTTTTTTTGTTTTAAAAAAAAAAAGGTGCAGGAACTCACAACTTGTTAATCTTTTATTTATTTATTTATTTATTTATAAACCATTTTTTATTGGAGAAATAAAATATTTTTTATGTGCTTCACTCCTAAAGATGAACTTACTTCTGAGTAGACATGCATAGGATTGGGCTGTCAATCTCCACATCCCCTTCCCCCTAGCTACTTTTTCTACACATGGGGAAAAATACTGTACAGGTGCACTTGTAGCATGTAGTATGTAATGTGGCACTACTTCGAGGAGAGGAAGCAGTGAATGGATTCCAGAAAATGGCTTACATGAGTTCCATGTAGTAAAATTACTCTAAGCAAGTGTGGGAGTAAGAACAAAAAAGGAATTCTTACACGAGAGGGGTCCTTAGGTGCACACAGAAACAGCTACATTTGCAAACAAGCGATTAAATATGGTTTAATTCAGGTATCAGAATACTCTGTGTCTTTGGGAAGGCGCTTGGCATGTAACTGTATGTGCTCTGCTGCCCTGAGCAGCTGCTGTGCATTGCTGGAGAGGATCTCTGGCAAAGCTGGACAGCACGTTGTACACACGTAGAATCCCTTTTCACCTGCCCTTAGCATGTGAAAACGAGTGCAGATATATATCTCTGCCAGAATTAAGAGCCCAATCCTAGGTATGTCTACTCTGAAGTAAGTCTCGTTCTAGTCAATGGAGCTTACTCCCAGGAAAGTGCCTAGGATTGCAGCCTAAGGGCCCAATCCTATGCATGTCTACTCAGAAGTCCACTTTAGTGAATGGGGCTTACTGTGGATAGGATGGCAGCCTTAGAGTCCAATCCTGTGCCTGTCTACTCAGAAGTAAGTTCCATTATAGTGAATGGGGCTTACTGTGGATAGGATGGCAGCCTTAGAGTCCAATCCTGTGCCTGTCTACTCAGAAGTAAGTAAGCCTTCCTTCTTTGCCTCTTTGCCTCAGACTGCTGGCAAAGTGTCTCTTCAAACTGGGAAAGGCCATGCTGCACAGCCTGCCTCCAAGCGGGCCGCTCAGAGGCCAGGGTTTCCCACTTGTTGAGGTCCATCCCTAAGGCCTTCAGATCCCTCTTGCAAATGTCCTTGTATCGCAGCTGTGGTCTACCTGTAGGGCGCTTTCCTTGCACGAGTTCTCCATAGAGGAGATCCTTTGGGATCCAGCCATCATCCATTCTCACGACATGACCAAGCCAACGCAGGTGTCTCTGTTTCAGCAGTGCATACATGCTAGGGATTCCAGCACGTTCCAGAACTGTGTTGTTAGGAGCTTTGTCCTGCCAGGTGATGCCGAGAATGCGCCGGAGGCAGCGCATGTGGAAAGCGTTCAGTTTCCTCTCCTGTTGTGAGCAGAGAGTCCATGACTCGCTGCAGTACAGAAGTGTACTCAGGACGCAAGCTCTGTAGACCTGGATCTTGGTATGTTCTGTCAGCTTCTTGTTGGACCAGACTCTCTTTGTGAGTCTGGAAAATGTGGTAGCTGATTTACCGATGCGTTTGTTTAGCTCAGTATCGAGAGAAAGAGTGTCGGAGATCGTTGAGCCAAGGTACACAAAGTCATGGACAACCTCCAGTTCATGCATATTCATGTTCTAGTTCATATTCCAATTCCAATTCAATTCCTATTCCAATTCAATTCATATTCCAGTTCATGCATGCAGTTTATAGCATATAAACTATATGGACATTAAATAGTGCATGCATTGGCTTGTCTGTGTGATCAGTAGTGATGCTTATCATAATTATTGGAGCCTCAATGTGTAGTTAAGCACACATTTTGTGGGCAAATCTACCCAAGTGGGACCACGATCCCACTTTCTCTGCATGCATTCAGTCTTGTCAGACTGACCACATGAAAAGGGCTGCTATCTCTTCCATGTCATTTCCTTGACCACGTTTTAAAAATACGTGACTAAGGCCCAAATCTAAACCAGTTTTCCATCCCTGACATAGCTGTGCTAATGGGGCATGTGCTGCATCCTGCAGTTGGGTGGCAGTCACTGAGGCCTCCTCAAGGTAAGGGAATGTTGGTTCCCTTACTTTGGAACTGCATTGCCAAAACCTCGCTGCTGGAAAATTGGTTAGAATTGCGCCCTAAACGTATTTATCCATTTTAATTCCTAATCAATTATTGCAAAACAATATATTCATGATGGTTAGGAACATTTTTTTTGTAAATGATTCCCAACAGGGCAGCTGAGAAAGCCCTCACACTATCCTTCCTACCAGGAATGTTCTCTGCTTGTCACGCTGACTATTTGTTCTTTCTATTGTAACCATCCTCCTGGCTTGCTGCTGGAGCTGTTTTCTCTCATGTTTGCAGTGACACTGGTATGCCTGATAGGTAGGGGAGTGAACAAGGCAGAGAGAGGAAGCAAATACGGGGGCGGCTGCACCACAGCAATCTACAAAAGGCAATAAAGGTTCAGTACTGGCTTTCTCCAAAGAGCAAACTGCTGCTCCCATCTTCCCAGGGGCTGACATATGCAGTCTGTTTTCGCTTGCTTCATCGCAGAGGCAGCCCTGACATTGCATATGTGGAAGAAATATTTTGCTGAGGGAGAAGGGATAGATCATAGAAACATGCTGGCAGCAGGAATGCTTGAGGCTCTCTGTGCGATCCCAAAGTTAAGGAGGAAGGAAGCAGCCCTGAAGCTGGGCCATGCAGGCTTCTGAGATCACAGCCGTTTAGATGCTATTCTCACAACCCCCGGCTGAGAGGAAAACCCAGCTCACTCATTCCAGCATTGTAATTGACAGGAACAACATGTGGGGGGAAAGCTGTCACTTTGCCCACATAGAAAATTCATATAACTTAGATTGTTTGAGTGCAGTGTCATCACAGGTCCTCAGTTACACTGCCTCCTATGCTGTTATGGATAAACGTATGCTTATCTTGTAGAGCAGGTGATGCATTCTTCTTTCCCTACTAAAAGGGAAGGAGATGAATAGCACAAAATGTAAATGCAATCCAAAAACACAATAACATTTCCTCTCATCTCAAAGGGCATTCAAAAAAAAAAAAAGGATACAGTGTGAAGTGGGAGATAATTGGGTTGCTCTGAATCTAGTCCACTAAGCACTGGGAACTATTTGCTCAGGAGGCAGGTGACGGCAGTACACTAGGACTCCTGGTTATGGAGGATGGCTGGGGCTGGTGGGCAGATGGTGCATGGTTGACCTTCTGTGGGCAGGAAGTAGGAACAGATTGATCTTTGACCCTTTCCCATTGTATGGTTCCTTGATTTAACCAGGTGGACAATTATGTAGTTCCACTGAGAGATAAACAATGAGCGCAAAATGATGCAATCCTAACTACCGATTTTTCAGAAAGGTTTTGTTTGCCATAGGAAAGTGACTTCACAGTGCCACACAGTTATGCTTTTGTTGCACAGGTATCATGGTAAGTGTTTTATGTAAGCAAGTCTTTTGTACTAGTGGTTTATTCAAGGATTTGAATTTCAAGTTGAGCCAGTTGTTTGACGAGATGATAGCACTTTGGCAGGCAATGGTGTTGGTTGGTTCTGTTTTCCTTTTTTTTCTCGGCAGCTTTATCTTCCACATGCCATATATGGAGCGATGGCTGTTTGCCTCTGAAGGGTACTCTCTGATACTGTGAGATAAGGCCAACAAGTAGTTTGGAAAATGTTTCAAACACAGCACACAACTTATGCCTCTTCCCTGAATTTAAATGGATTCATCTCTGGGGATTCTCTTTTCCAATATTCCGCCTTCATAGCTGGTTTTCAGTCCCTTCATTCCAGTGATTTAGAACCTGAGAGGCGTGTGACAAGAGTATGTCAAGGTTCATTTTGCTAAGTGCTTGTCCTTTGACCAAAGCACACCCACACAAAAACAACTGCAAATCTACTAGCAGAGTCAGGTTTCAGTATGAAACTGCCACTTCTGGGATCTGTTTTCCATGAATTTCAGTTTCCCAATGAAGTAAGTACAGCTCAACAGGAAGAGCTGATTTTCCCCTGTATGACTGTATAATTTTTCCCCTTGTTTTCATTTTTTTAAAAATAGATTATTTTATTAGCAATGGCGGGGTGATAATCAGCAAATCCACTGATCTATTCTTGAAGCTATTCGAGGACACGTTGCAAAAGAACACTGTGTATTTTAACAACTTTTCCTGTGATTTTGTTGATATCTCACTCTTTCAGAACAGGAGAAATAGGTAGCTTTTCAAACAATAAAAAGAAAGGATTTGTGCTTTCGGCACGCATTCCTAGTTCACAGGTCAGTTTAACTGTGTTACAGTAGTTCCTTGAAAAGCTGGCCAGAGATTAGAGTCCTCTTGAAAAACAGTCACAAGTGATCTGAAAGCAAAGTGGGGAGAACACGCTTTCTTTCTTCCCCAACTGTTGTTATTAAATCAAAACACAATTTTGTTCATGTAGTTAAAAAGCTGTGTCAGAATTTGGACAAACCATGGGAAGAATTTGATCTCTCAAGGGCCACAGCTCAGTATTGTTGTCATTTGGCAACTTTTTGCAAGAGATAGGTGCAGACAGTGACAGTACTAAGAGGGGGGAAAAAATCTAGGCTGCAGTTCTAAACCTGCTTAAGCCCTACTGGGCAAAATTGGAATTATTTCCAAGTGAGAATGCACAAAATTTCACTTTTAGTGAGGCAAAGAGCCTCATGGTGTTGATCCCCTCATGATACTGATCCATCCTTGGAGCCAGACGGTCCAAAATAAGTAAACAAAATACAAAAACAGAGAGAATATCAGGGATTTTCCCCACAACGGCAAGGTTTGTGTCGCTTGACTAGTTAAAGAACTTGTGCACTCTAGAGCAGCGATTTTCAACCTTTTTCATCTCACGTCACACTGACAAGGCACTAGAATTGTCAAGGCACACCATTTGGTTTTGACAATTGACAGGACACACCATGCTGCCAGTGGGGGGGGGGGAGTTCACATCCC
Organism: Tiliqua scincoides; assembly: GCF_035046505.1. NCBI lineage: Eukaryota > Metazoa > Chordata > Lepidosauria > Squamata > Scincidae > Tiliqua > Tiliqua scincoides. Next base: position 53,869,689 of record NC_089823.1, read on the forward strand.
CCATTGGCCCTTCAAATAAATGACTTTCCCCCAAATTCCTGTGGCACACCAGTGGACCACTCACAGCACACCAATGTGCCATGGCACAGCGGTTGAAAATGGCTGCTCGAGAGACAAAGGGTGGGCAAGTAATTTTTCAAGGGAGAATTCTTGCCTGCTCTTGGCCACTCTCATTCCATTATGCTGCCTATGTGAGGCAAAAAGCTTTTGTGGAATGGGAAAGTCTTGGTATGCTATTGCGTAGGCTGATGAAAATTGCTCTCTCTCTCTCTCTCTCTCTCTCTCTCTCTCTCTCTCTCGCTCAGTGACAGACCATGTGAAGCCCAAACCTTTGCATGCTTATTGAGACATAAACCTCATCAAGGGCAGCCCAACCATTAGGTGAGGTGACATGGATTGCATCAATGGCAGATTACAGGGAGGGCAAGAGTATGGCAGGTCTGGGGTGCCCTTCACCCTGTCTGCTGCTGCTGTTGTTGCCTCCCTCCAGCCTGCTACAGGTCAGATGCATCCCTCACTGATCTGCTTTCTGTTCATTAAAAGCAAGCAGAAAGTGTTTCACTTGTCTCCTTACCTTGCTTCTGGTGCTGCTCCTTCATTCATGCTGTTCTTGTAAATCAAACCAGAAGTCCTGCATTCCGCAACTGAAGAAACTGTGAGCAAAGCAGTAAGGGGTTGCTTCCGCCCCGCCCCCCCAGAGGTGGCAGCATCAAGCAGCATTACAGGTCATGCTGCCACTGAACCACACTGAGTTAGGGCTTGCTGCCACGTAAGTGTTCACAGGATTGCACATTTCACAATAACTTTACAATATTGATTTCACAATAATTTCATCTATTGTTTATTGAATAAACAATAAGTTTATTCAGGGAACTGTAGTCCTATGGGGGAAAATTGGGGGCTCCTTAAAGAGTTTTCCTGGCATCTTCACAATCTATGGTTTCCAGAAGCCACTGGGAAAGCCACAGCAGTTAAACTGGTATTAAAAGGGACATAGGTTTGTACTCTACCCAAAGAAGGAATCAGGTTTTCCCTGGGTACTAGGGAAGGCAAATCCTTCTTCCTGAAACATTCCAGTTCACTGAAGTCTTACTCGCTATTTTTCATGTATTATTCTGAAAGGTGGTATGACTTATTTGCGCATGTTTTCACATCTTGTTGTGCTCTTTAAAAGCTCTAGTTTTGATCCAATGGAAGGGAACAGGGGACTTTCAGAGAAGGGCATTCCTTAAATAAACCAATCTGAATATTTACGGAAAGAGTCCTTATTGCTCAGTATCTCTCTGACTACTTAAAACAATTGAGCTGGCATCCATGTTGACTTGAATGCAAATAGTCCCTGCAGGCTATTTGAACTAAAGAGCTGTTTTATTCAACTGCTTTTGGATTTTGGTTTAGTTCCTCCCGAGGGGAGACTTCAGACTGGGCTGATTCATGCTTGCTTTCTCCACTCATTATACTGTATTCAGCTATTATATACTTATGTTTTAATTAGCAGTTGTTGAACACAGTTTAATTTGGCTTTATGGCAGTTTCTCAAATCACTGGTAACCTTCAGTATTGTGCAGGGAACAAAGCTTCGAAACTAGGAGGTGAGAATCAGATTGACCACAGAAACACACCCACACATGGAGAACTTGAGTCAATAAGCTAGCATGCATGCAGATGATTCTGGTTTGCTGACCACCATAATCCACCCACACTGCTACAACCTGTGAGCAAGCAAATAGCTACATTCTCTTTTAATTTTCAGAAGAGATTCAAAGTAACAATTCCCAGATTTAAAGCATACATGCAAAACATTGCAGACGTAGGACATACTGCTTTTTTTCATTTGTACCAAGAAATCTCTTTGTGAAGAGATTGTGAAATCTCTTACAAAGGGTGAAGTGCAGCCACTGGAAAGGATAGTCATAGGGCACATTAACAGCGGGGAGCATGGTGAGCTGGCATAGGCCTGCTCCCCCTGCCACATTTAGTAAATACAGGGAGGATTTTATGAGAAGAATCTTCCAGAAAATGCAGTGTCAAGAACAGAATGTAAAACTGTACTCAAAACGGGGGGGGGGGTGCTATCTGAGCTGCATAGAATAGGACAATCATTTCCCCAAGTACTAGGAAGGTGGCATGTTATGAAAGTTGATTCTTTTTCCACTGTGTTATGGTGAAATTTTTTAATTTCTTCACCATCAAGATGTATCTTTTGTTTTTAAAGTGGTGCAAATTACCAGATACTTTGGAGAGCAAGTCCAACACTGCAACCCTAAGCATGTGTACTCACAAGTAAATCCCAATGAGCTCAGTGGGGCTTACTCCCAAGTATGTGTGTATAGGATTGAAATTAGTCAAACAATAAAACTGTAAAATTGAACAGCTGAATGACAGCAATGCCATCCTTGCCCCAAATGGCTCTGAGGGCAAGTAGGAGGGGCCAGTTACAGGGTGCATTGTGGCACCTGCAATACTTAAAGCTTTGGCCGCTGCTCTTCCCCCCCCCCCATAGCTATGCTGCACTTAAATACTCCACTCTCACCATGCCAGAATCTTGGTCAGGCTTGGGCCCTTCCTGTATAGCCTTTGTGGCTGATTCTCACTGGCAGAGGTGAATAGTAAATATCTGTTTTCTAGGGAGGAGTTGTGGCTACTGTGTTCCTAAATCTTTCCCGGATCTCCTGACTCTGGGCAGTGGCATCACTAGGGTTTGCATCACCCATTGTAGAAGGCTAGTGCATCATCCCTATGATGGACCTCCTCCCATGCAGTGGGCGGGGCAATGCAATGGGCAGTGGGCATGGTGATGTACCATTGCCCCTCTCCTGCTGGTTTTTTTTTTTTGGCTATAACTTTTGGTAGAGATATCAAAAGTTTCATTGCATCCTGTATGACATTATTCACTGATTGATATATAACATGATGGTATTATTCGAAAATACCAAGATTTGAAAAATTTTGGCCAGTAGTGGTGTCACCCCCCCATGCACGTCACCCATGGAGCCTGCACCCCCACACCCTCCTAGGTGCATCTCAAAGGTGCATAAATTTTGTTGTGCTGTAGCACAATGACAATAAAGCTACTACTACTACTACTACTACTACTACTACTATTAGCAACTCCACTGGCTCCAGGACTGTCTCAGCCATTGTAAATTTACCTTTTTGGGCAAGGTGATAGAATGTGTCGTTTCTTAAGAACTCCAGGTTCTTATGGATGAACCAGATTTTCTGGATATAATTCCATGTCCTGTGTTGTTTTGTAACAGAAATTGCCTTGGTTGTGCTGGTGGATGACCTTCACAGGCAGAGGCAGAGGGGGAAATATGAACTGATTCTCCTGAACTCAGTGCCTTCTAACTATGAGATTCTTCTGAACCAACTGGATGGGTTTGGTTGGCAGGAGGATGTTTCACTTTGGACTGGCTCTAGAAGGTAGTTAGAGAACTTCTTTTTTACCCCATGGGAGTGATTTGGGTTTCATCGGGTTCTATCCTGTCCCCTTTGCTTTTCAAGATCTCTGTGAAACTGCTAGGGAAAATTGTAGGAGGATCTGGAGTCCAGTGTAATCAGTGTGCTGATGAAAGCAACTATATTTCTTCTTTCTTTCAAATCCCAGTGTGGCAGTAGAACCTGAGAATCTTGCAAGTGACTCCACCAACTGGGATATGACAGGTTACTATAAGGTCTAGAGCAGGGGTGTCAAACATAAGGCCCGGGGTCTGGATGCGGCCCCCAGAAGCTTTTTATCTGGCCCTCAGGCTCTCATCTGCTGAGCAGTACTGTCGAGTTACTGCTGAAAGGGCAGCCCACGTGAAAATTGGGCACGTTGGGCATATTTCTTTCTTAAAATTGGGCATATTTCTCATATCTTGAAATGTGATCAAGATTTGTGTATTTTCTCTTCTGTTGTTTGCAACTAATGAGTTCCTAAGTAAGAAAAAAGTGCTTATTTTTTATTATGACCTGTGTAATGACATCAGGTCCTGCCTAATGACATCACTTCCGGCCCTCAGCAGTCATCATGAATGCTAGTCGGCCCTCAGTATGAAACAAGTTTGACACCCCTGGTCTAGCACTTTCTTGGTAGTGGTCCCCAGTTGTGCTACTCCCTAACCCTGAAAATGTGTTTATACTCCTCTTTGATTTTAGAAAACAGGTGACAACAGCGTTGTTTCAAAGAGCTTTTAGCTGAACTTGCATGGGTATTTTTTTTCAGTTTTGTATCCTTTCCTCACTAATAGTAGCTTCAACTACTAAGAGAACTTAGAGAACTACTAAGAGAACTACTAAGAGAAGCAAGAGAAGGGAAATAATGCAGATGTTACTGCCCTGATCCAGGTCAAGAACTGTGGCTGCTTCTAAATAGAAATGAGAACTATTTGCTGATTTGCTCTCATCTGTTTTGACCATCACCTGACTGGCATGAAGGAGGAGAAAGAAATGCCAGTCACACACAATGACACACCTCTATAATATTTGTCTGAAGCAGGCAATGGTTTCACTTCCTTAACAGGAATGAGTCCCAATGTCAAACATGGAATGTATGCAATCAGTGATCCTATGCGGTTTACCATTCAGCTTTCTTATTTATAGGAAAAGCCTCTTGCCCAATAGGACATTTCTCTTTGCCTGTCCTGAGAAGTGCTTCAAGAGAGGTTTCATGGTAAATGATTATACAAGCCTCTAAAAAGCACAGTATCTCTGAGAATGAAGGTACAGTATTGCTTCACCATGCAGACAGCTTTCCAGAGGCAGAATAAATACAACAGAATCTCAAAACCTGCCCAGCCTGTTTGCAATGTTTTGGAAGCAAGTTACGTAGTAGCTTTTTAAATGCTTCAGCAGCACTGTGTGGTCTCAGGAGACAGGTGCAGCAGTGAGAGAGAGAGAGAGAGAGAGAGAGATCAGGTCTATTTCAGGGAGAACTCAAACTAATAAAACAAATCCCTTTGAGAGAAAAATGAATGATCATCAATGCAAATGTTTTATGGGCTCTGTGTGGCTATTTCCTTAAAGTTAAATCGTACTTTGACTTTTGCTTTTTTTACTTTTATGCCCAAATGTATGTTATATTGGACTTACACCCATGGTATGCGTCAATAGGATCTCAGTCAAGTGTCTATGGATCCAATCCTATCCAATTTTCCAGTGCCGGTGCAGCCATGCCAATGGGGCTTGCACTGCATCCTGTGGTGAGGAGGCAGTCTAGGAAGCCTCCGCAAGATATGGAAACATTTGTTCCTTTACCTCGGGGTTGCACTGCAGTTACACCAGATCTGGAAAGTTGGATAAGATTGGGCCCTATATCAGCAATTTCCAAACTTTTTCATCTTCCCACACTGACAAGGCACTAAAATTGTTATGGGATACCATCAGTTTTTTGACAATTGACAAAGCATACCACAGGGCTGGTGTGGGGGCTCACATCCCCCAATAGCTCTACTAATAAATGACCATCCCCCAATTGGGCACACCTATAGATCATTCCCAGCACACCAATGTGCCATGCACAGTGTTGAGAAACACTGGTCTACAGGATTGTAGCCCTATGTTAGAATAGCACTGAGTTTTCTCTGCCTTATATTTACCAATCTTACTGTGAACAATTGGGATATGCAAAAGAGGTTCCTTTATTCAATCATCATTGGCGGGGGGGGGGAGGGGGGAGTGCAGGTAAAGATCCCTTCCCATCCAGACTACTTCTGAGAGGCATGTTTGGCATTTTGGTGTCAGGGGTGGGAGGGCTTGGTTGGTAGCCCTGATCCTGCTTTCCTTCATGCATTAACTGATCACCTTAATGCATGAGGTGCATGAATGCCTCTCTAGTGATCCAGAAACAAAAGACTGGTATGCTGATCTAGACATTTACTTCTGGTTCTCCCACAGAGGCCCTGCATGACTGGCAAATCACCACTTTCTTAATCATATCACTGGAGGAGGTGATGTACTGCAATTATCTCAACACATCCTTGGGAGAGATGAGAGGTGGGTAGGCGGAAAGATCAGCTGCTCTTAAGTATTATTCTGACTTTACAAATGGGAAACTGAGATGACAAGGTATTCAAGATATTTTACCTTGATGTGACTTGAACCAAGCATCTCTGATTCTAATCCAGTTCCAGGGATCACATAGTTTGCATTCACACCCACCCCAAAATATTTGAATGAACAACTTTTAATTATAGGAGCACTAGGAGGTTAAATTAATGAATGCTTTCTCCACACTAATAACTATGGTACCTAGCTCTGAATGTTATTGTATGCACGTGATATTAATATTAATATATCTTTTTTCCCAAGGTATAAGATAGTGTTTGTCCAAGTCTGTTGGAAAATAGAAAACTCTCCTCCTCAAAAATCTGAAAATCATCACTTCTTTCATTGATACAGAGCAAATCCCCTTCAAAGAAGCAAGCACCTTCCAAGATATTCATACTTTGAAAGATAGGTTTCATGTATCTGCTCCTGTTCAACAGCCATGCCTGTCCAGTGCAAAGGTATCCTATCATGTCAACCAGACATACAGCATGCAGGCATTTCTTTAGCATACCATAAAGCTACAGTTACTGAAAACTGCTCAAATTGCTTTCTCTTCCAGCAATTTCATGAGCTTATTTTGAGAAGTGGGGGGAGGAGGCTCTTGCCTCTTTCCCACACTTAACTCCAAAAAGGTTACTGAAAGTTGTCTGTGATTATACAGAACTGCTGTTAGGTTATTTTTCCTTTTTGTAAAAACAATGAATGCTCAAAACTGATGAGGCAAATGCAAGTACAGAGTGAATAGTGAGGATAATGTTGACAATTGTGACCACATAATTCAAAATGAGTTTTAATTCTCCAGCGAGACAAATGAGAACAATTTATAAATGTATCCTGAGTGCAAAATTCGGTCAAGCTGATAGTCATTCTTCATGATAGCCAGGGCTGGGACTTCTATGGGGCCAACAGAGGTGGTCATCTCAGGCAGCAGATTGGTGGATGGTACCACCTCTGTCCACCTATTTGCTCCCCTTGTGCCTCCTTCTTCTCTCACTCCTGGAATGGCAAGGCAGAGAGGAAGAGAAATGTGGAGGGGAGTGCTGACCTTGAACAAAGGAGAGAGTGGGTGGAGCATAGACTGTCTGGCACATTGGGTAAGGGGGACAATATTTGACATGCTGTCAGGAGGTTTCAGGAGGTCTTGGCCACTCACTTGGCCTCCCTAGGTGAAGTGAAACTCACCTCTATTGCTGCTCATCCTCCTTCTACTCCCTGGTTTAGAAAAGGAAGAGAGCAGGGTGGAGCAGAAGAGGAAGCATGGAGAGGAGAGTGGTGGACTACTAGAGCGTCTCCAAAATGTTAGAAGGAGCCATAGCGGATGGAGGCTGTTGTCTTCATGTCCTGTTTGTCAGTTTTCCAGAGAGATCTGATTGACTTATGTGGGAAACAGAACATTTTATTTTATTTATTTAAAATATTATATCTCACCTTTTCTTCCATTAAAGTGGAATGATGGGTCATTCTTCTAGCAGGGCATTCCTTGTGTTCTTGAACATAATTGTACTGAACATCACTAGTTTCCCACCAAAACTCCTGATGAAGCCTCTAGAATTTGGCAAATGGTTGAGATACCCCCCCCCCCCCAAATTCTTACATTTCTAGTTTATGAGCTGGGTTTACTCTCCCTAAAGCTGGCAGGAATATTCCCATTAGTGGGGGCATATCCATGGAGCCTAGACAATATAAAGTTTAGATTTCCAGCACAGTATTTCATTAAATTACTAGGTGGTGCTATGTTGCACAAACTGAAAGCCACCAGTCTCAGCAGAGTGCATTTTGTCTTTCACCAGGTATAATTACCTCATTAACCATTCCATCATGTATGGTTTATGTCAACAACAGGATAAGTAACCAAGTTTTCACTAATCTAGTCTAAGAAAAGTAGTCTTAGACTGCTGGCCTTCAGAACATCAGAAGCAACAATGTATGGTTAAATGTGTACTTTTAACCATATGTGTACTCAATAATACATGTAATGTGTACTCAAAGGTGCACAGGCTACATAAAACAGAAAATCAGCCCACCTCTGGCAAATGATATGAAGATTTACAGTCCAATCCTCTGCATGTCTACATAGAATAAGTCCCACTGTAGTCAATGAATCCTTGACATCCTTTGACATCCTTTGACATCCGAAGCGGAGTGAAGCAGGGCTGTGTTCTTGCGCCAACCTTGTTTGGGATTTTCTTCGCTGTCCTGCTGAAGCAGGCCTTTGGAACTGCAACAGAAGGCATCTATCTCCGGACCAAATCAGACTGAAAGCTCTTCAACCTCTCCAGACTGAGAGCAAAGTTCAAAGTCCAGCTGAAATGTCTGTGTGACTTCCTCTTTGCCAACAATGCAGCTGTCACTACCCACTCTGCCAAAGATCTCCAGCAGCTCATGGATCGTTTTAGCAAGGCCTGCCAAGATTTTGGACTGACAATCAGCCTGAAGAAAACACAGGACATGGTTCTGGATGTGGACTCACCTCCCTGCATTACAATCTCTGCGCATGAACTGGAGGTTGTCCATGACTTTGTGTACCTTGGCTCAACAATCTCTGACACTCTTTCTCTCAATACCGAGCTGAACAAGCGTATCGGTAAAGCAGCTACCACGTTTTCCAGACTCACAAAGAGAGAAGCTGATGGAACATACCAAGATCCAGGTCTACAGAGCTTGCATCCTGAGTACACTTCTGTACTGCAGCGACTCATGGACTCTTCGCTCACAACAGGAGAGGAAACTGAACGCTTTCCACATGCGCTGCCTCTGATGCATCCTCGGCATCACCTGGCAGGACAAAGTTCCAAACAACACAGTCCTGGAACGAGCTGGAATCCCTAGCATGTATGCACTGCTGAAACAGAGACGCCTGCATTGGCTCGGTCATGTTGTGAGAATGAATGATGGCCGGATCCCAAAGGATCTCATCTATGGTGAACTCGTGCAAGGAAAGCGCCCTACAAGTAGACCACAGCTGCAATACAAGGACATTTGCAAGAGGGATCTGAAGGACTTAGGAGTGGACCTCAACAGGTGGGAAACCCTGGCCTCTGAGCAGCCCGCTTGGAGGCAGGCTGTGCAGCATGGCCTTTCCCAGTTTGAAGAGACACTTGGCCAACAGTCTGAGGCTAAGAGGCAAAGAAGGAAGGCCCATAGCCAGGGACAGACTGCACTTGCTCCCAGTGTGGAAGGGATTGTCACTCTCGAATCGGCCTTTTCAGCCACACTAGACGCTGTTCCAGAACCACCATTCAGAGCGCGATACCATAGTCTTTCGAGACTGAAGGTTGCCAACAAAAGTCAATGAACTTAATCCCAGGTAAGTGTGGACAGGAATCCTATACAGGTGAGCCCTGGTATCTGTGGGGGTTCAGTTCCTTTCGCCTGGGCTCCCTTTGCCTCCAGAGGGTTTTCTGAGGCCCACAGAGGCCACCTGTGACTACCCACGGCTACTGTGGGTCTTATCTTTAAAAATGCGTATTATGCATGACAGTGCATGTCCAGCAAAGAAAAATAAAGAAGTTTGCTTTAAAAGAAGATGTAAATGTTTTAGAAACCTAATGTCAAGTCTAAAGCAGCTAAAGAAAATCTACTTTAGAACTTATTCAGTTACTAAAACTGATCAGCAGTGTGATTTGGCAAATCATAAGGGCTTCTTGTAATCCATCAGGTTTTTCTTCTAGAAAAACAGGCACCTTTTTAAAAAGTCACAGTAAATCCATAAGTAAAACCTTACACAAACATTTGATTGAGAAGAGAAGATAAAGAAGCTGTTAAGCAGAGGGAATGCCTTTGTAAAGGGTGAACAGTACTTGCAATTGTGCTTTTGGAGAAAATGACATGCATCTAGCACTTCCCCTGTAATTGTATCACAAAAACAGGGACTCAGATTTGGCAGGTAAAAGCTACGGCTTTATTTACAGTAACCAATGATTTCAAAAAATATGCCAGGATGCATTCATGTATTCATTATTGCAGCAGAAATGGAGGCATCCTGGCTCTCATCATCAAGAGACATCTACCACAGGGGTGACCAATAAAACAATTAAACTAGTAGAAACTACACCTTCTTAGATAACAATTCATTGACTGGGTCAGATCTCCAGAAGATAGGAAGAAATGTGGTTTTTGTACTGTAGGTTTGGGACCTGAAAGAAACCCTGCCCACCTCTTAAGTCACATTAGTAAAATGAGGTGTTTTGTCACCACCACAGTTTTTCATCAATATATTTTGCTCCTTTCCTGGGAGTAGTTATTCCCCATTGTGTACTTGGGAGACTAAACTCAACCTCTTTCAGTACAAGTATGACTAACATAAGAACATAAGAAGAGCCCTGCTGGATCAGGCCAAAGGCCCATTATCAAGCCAAAAGCCACAGGTGAGGTCATCTAGGACCTGGCGCAGCAGATGCAACGCTGGGTGCAGCACTACTCTGAGCTGTATTCCAGAGAAAACGTAGTTACCGAAGAAGCGCTGAACAACATTGACTGCCTGCCTGTGTTGGAGGAGCTTGACAGTGAACCAACCCTAGAAGAACTTCACGTGGCCCTGGACTCCCTTGCTTCTGGCAAGGCACCTGGGAACGACAGCATCCCTGCTGAGGTCCTAAAGTGCTGCAAAGAGATCATTGCCACTGAGCTGCATGAAATCCTCTGTCTCTGCTGCAGAGAAGGTGGAGTACCACAGGACATGAGGGATGGTGACTGCAATAACTACTGCGGCATCTCTCTCCTTAGCGTTGAAGGAAAGCTGTTTACCCAAGTTGCACTACAGAGGCTCCAGGTACTTGCAGAGAGCATCTATCCAGAATTGCAGTGAGGATTCCGAGCCAAAAGGTCCACCACTGATATGGTATTCTCCCTTAGACAGCTACAGGAGAAATGCAGGGAACAACAACAGCCACTCTTTATAGCCTTCATAGATCTCACAAAGGCTTTTGACCTGGTCAGCAGGGATGGCCTCTTCAAGATTCTCCCCAAGATTGGATGTCCACCTAGGTTCCTCAGCATCATCAGGTCTTTCCACGAGGACATGAAGGGCACTGTAGTCTTTGATGGCTTCACATCAGACCCCTTTGACATCCGAAGCGGAGTAAAGCAGGGCTGTGTTCTCGCTCTGACCTTGTTTGGGATTTTCTTCACTGACCTGCTGAAGCAGGCCTTTGGAACTGCAACAGAAGGCATCTATCTCCGGACCAGATCAGACGGAAAGCTCTTCAACCTCTCCAGACTGAGAGCAAAGTCCAGCTGAAATGGTTGGCAACCTTCAGTCTCGAAAGACTATGGCATAAGCCTACAGCACCCGGTATTCCCAAGCGGTCTCCCATCCAAGTACTAACCAGGACTGACCCTGCTTAGCTTCCGAGATCAGACGAGATCGGGCATCTGCAGGGTAACAGTTGCTGAAATGTCTGCGTGACTTCCTCTTTGCTGAAGATGCAGCTGCCACCGCCCACTCTGCCAAAGATCTTCAGCAGCTCATGTATCGTTTTAGCAAGGCCTGCCAAGACTTTGGACTGACAATCAGCCTGAAGAAAACACAGGTCATGGTTCAGGATATGGACTCACCTCCCTGCATTACAGTCTCTGCGCATGAACTGGAGGTTGTCCATGACTTTGTGTAACTTGGCTCAACAATCTCCAACACTCTGTCTCTCGATACTGAGCTAAACAAACGCATTGGTAAAGCAGCTACCACGTTTTCCAGACTCACAAAGAAAGTATGGTCCAACAAGAAGCTGATGGAACATACCAAGATCCAGGTCTATAGAGCTTGTGTCTTGAGTACACTTCTGTACTGCAGCGAGTCATGGACTCTTCGCTCACAACAGGAGAGGAAACTGAACGCTTTCCATATGCGCTGCCTCCGATGCATCCTCGGCATCACCTGGCAGGACAAAGTTCCAAACAATACAGTCCTGGAACGAGCTGGAATCCCTAGCATGTATGCACTGCTGAAACAGAAACGCTTGCATTGGCTTGGTCATGTTGTGAGAATGGGTGGTGGTCGGATCCCAAAGGATCTCCTCTATGGAGAACTCATGCAGGGAATGAACTCATGCATGGAGAACTCAATGAAGGGAACTCATGGAGAACTCATGCAAACAGCAGTTCAGTTTCAATTTATTTGCTTAAAACCATAGGTCGTCGCAATACATTAAAAGAAAAACAACAACAAAATATATAACAATAACCAATAAAAACACTCATCCTTAAGATTTATGGAGTTTTGCACGGATCTTTTTTGCGGCTTTGGCAAACTCTGCTACTTGATAGGTGATAGTAACATCTGTACCCACAAGCAAACTGCATAGCTGAGCAGGCAAGGGTCTATCATGCAATAATCTAAGTATACCAGCAAGAAATTGAATCCTAGGATGTTCATACAAGGGACAATTAAATAAATAGTGAAAGATATCATCAATAACCCCTAGTCCACATAGACAAACTCTTTGATAAAAGGGGGTATTATTATATTTCCCCTCCAACCAGGCCGATGGCATACATTGAAAGTGAAGGGCCGTAAATGCTTTTCGTATAGGAGCAGGCAGCAATAAAGAAGGCCAATTCTATGCTTGGGATCATTAGAAAAGGTATTGAGAACAAAACGGCTAATATTATAATGCTGTTGTACAAATCAATGGTAAGGCCACACCTGGAGTATTGTGTCCAGTTCTGGTCGCCGCATCTCAAAAAAGACATAGTGGAAATGGAAAAGGTGCGAAAGAGAGTGTCTAAGATGATTACTGGGCTGGGGCACCTTTCTTATGAGGAAAGGCTACGGCGTTGGGGCCTCTTCAGCCTAGAAAAGAGGTGCCTGAGGGGGGACATGATTGAGACATACAAAATTATGCAGGGGATGGACAGAGTGGATAGAGAGATGCTCTTTACACTCTCACATAACACCAGAACCAGGGGACATCCACTAAAATTGAGTGTTGGGAGAGTTAGAACAGACAAAAGAAAATATTTCTTTACTCAGCGTGTGGTTGGTCTGTGGAACTCCTTGCCACAGGATGTGGTGATGGCGTCTGGCCTGGATGCTTTTAAAAGGGGATTGGACAAATTTCTGGAGGAAAAATCCATTACAGGTTACAAGCCATGATGTGCATGTGCAACCTCCTGATTTTAGAAATGGGCTATGTCAGAATGCCAGATGCAAGGGAGGGCAGCAGGACGCAGGTCTCTTGTTATCTGGTGTGCTCCCTGGGGCATTTGGTGGGCCGCTGTGAGATACAGGAAGCTGGACTAGATGGGCCTATAGCCTGATCCAGTGGGGCTGTTCCTATGTTCTTATGGAAAGCGCCCTACCGGTAGACCACAGCTGCGATACAAGGACATTTGCAAGAGGGATCTGAAGGCCTTAGGAATGGACCTCAACAGATGGGAAACCTTGGCCTCTGAGCGTCCCGCTTGGGGGCAGGCTGTGCAGCATGGCCTCTCCCAGTCTGAAGAGGCACTTGCCCAACAGACTGAGGCAAAGAGGCAAAGAAGGAAGGCCCATAGCCAGGGAGACAGACCAGGGACAGACTACACTTTCTCCCAGTGTGGAAGGGATTGTCACTCTCTAATTGGCCTCTTCAGCCACACTAGACGCTGTTCCAGAACCACTTTTCAGAGCGCGATACCATAGTCTCCCGAGACTGAAGGATGCCAATGAATGTTATCTATCTATTTATCTATCTTTACTTCTGGCCCCATTTTCTCACCAAAGCTTTCCTTATTAAATTCTGGTTATAATTTTTAATGAAATCATAGAATTGAAAGAGCCCAAAATACTGTACAGTTCAACATATAGTCTCAAAACCTGATTACCAGGCCTCCAAAGATCAACTCATAGCACAGTGTACCACAAACCAGGAGCAGTTGTATTCTAAAAGTTGTAGTTGTATTCTAAAATGGGATGCCATTCATCCCAACTTCTGTTTTTTCTGCCTGTTGCACACTTGCCTCAGGCTGAAATCCTATACACATGTACTAGGAAGTAAATCAACGGGGATTTACCTTTGAATAGAAATGCATAGCTTTGTGCTGTCAGAACACTCTTCATAAATGCTTGGAAGCTACAGAAAGCTACAGAAAGTTGTGTATACTGTACTGTACATGAATCAGCATTGCATATCTCCTCCCAGAGTTGCAGCATCTGCAATGAACTACAGTATATACTGCTCTCATAATAGACTACTGATCATGCTACTCCTTTAACTTCAAACTAGTTCTGTGGGTAGACAAAGGCAAACAATTTAATGTGAACAGCATGACTATGACTATGTTATGGGAGAGACAGTTGAAATGAAGTTCTAGTGTGGCTCTACCTGAAGGATATCAGTAGAATTGCCAACTCTGCAAGAGAATAAATGAAAGCTAAAAGGGATATGTTTGCTGCCAGTTTTGTATGTGGTTATATAGCAATTCTTTTGTTCACATTTTGTATATCCAGGGTTTAGCAGATGCCTGTTATTAGCTCTGCACAAGCATCTGGAAAATTCTACTTGCTGACAATCACGAATGAATGTAGTTTTGGTTGTTCAAAGCATATTGCAGTTATGATGACATTTAGTAGCCACAAAATGAAGATACAGCACATGACAGAACACAATCTCGACAACTAATGTCAATCACAAAGTAGGAATTCCTTCTCCTTTTCCACTCAAACTCAGGTTGAACCTCGTCTCATAACATTGGAAAAGAACAAAAATCTATGAAGACATTGGATTGTTCAAGGCTTAGTTAATAGAGAGTTATCTCTGCCTAGTTGTCAGCAAAATTATCATAGCTGAGCTCAGCGTTTATTCTCTTTGGGTCAGTGTGCACACACACACACACACACTGCTCTCTCTTCTCTCTCTGTCCTTTCAACATATCTTTCTTTTTGAGTAACATGGTGGGTGTGGTGATTATTTTGGCCTTGAAGTTGGATAATCCTTGTTCACTTGTGCAGTTTCCAGGATGGCCTTGGGCAGCCTCCAGCAAACTTGGTGGGTTGCCTCCTCGCCTGAGGACAGTGAGAAATTCCTCTCACTGTGGGATGGAAGTTGGAAAAAACAGAACTAGATCTATTTGGGGAAGGAAGATGTATTATCTATCACAGTAGTCTTCAAACTCTTTCTTGCCATGACCTAGATAGATAGATAGATAGATAGATAGATAGATAGATAGATAGATAGATAGATAGATAGATAGATAGATAGATAGATAGATAGATAGATAGATAGATAGATAGATAGATAGATAGATAGATAGATAGATAGATAGATAGATAGATAGATAGATAGATAGATAGATAGATAGATAGATAGATAGATAGATAGATAGATAGATAGATAGATAGATAGATAGATAGATAGATAGATAGATAGATAGATAGATAGATAGATAGATAGATAGATAGATAGATAGATAGATAGATAGATAGATAGATAGATAGATAGATAGATAGATAGATAGATAGATAGATAGATAGATAGATAGATAGATAGATAGATAGATAGATAGATAGATAGATAGATAGATAGATAGATAGATAGATAGATAGATAGATAGATAGATAGATAGATAGATAGATAGATAGATAGATAGATAGATAGATAGATAGATAGATAGATAGATAGATAGATAGATAGATAGATAGATAGATAGATAGATAGATAGATAGATAGATAGATAGATAGATAGATAGATAGATAGATAGATAGATAGATAGATAGATAGATAGATAGATAGATAGATAGATAGATAGATAGATAGATAGATAGATAGATAGATAGATAGATAGATAGATAGATAGATAGATAGATAGATAGATAGATAGATAGATAGATAGATAGATAGATAGATAGATAGATAGATAGATAGATAGATAGATAGATAGATAGATAGATAGATAGATAGATAGATAGATAGATAGATAGATAGATAGATAGATAGATAGATAGATAGATAGATAGATAGATAGATAGATAGATAGATAGATAGATAGATAGATAGATAGATAGATAGATAGATAGATAGATAGATAGATAGATAGATAGATAGATAGATAGATAGATAGATAGATAGATAGATAGATAGATAGATAGATAGATAGATAGATAGATAGATAGATAGATAGATAGATAGATAGATAGATAGATAGATAGCCACCATCGACCCACCAGCATTACCTGGCGGTGCTCTAGCCCAGTGGTTTTCAACCTTTCTTGTGCCAGTGAGTTGCCATAATCCGACAACTGAGGCTTTCCAACTCCATTGGGGTCTTGACCCCCAAGGTTGAAGAACACTGCTCTAGTAGAAGCAGACCCAGATGGAAAAAGAAACCACCTCATCTTCACAGACAACTTGGGGAGGGAAAAGAAGGAGGCTGTCTCCCTCAGCGGGACTGAGTGTTTTTGATCCATTTGTGGGGTGGGTGGGTACAAGCTGTTTATCACCTCTATGTGATTTGAGCACCAAGACAGGGTAGTTATTCTCTGTCTTTTGCTTGTGCTGCTCTGCACTGGACAACAAACCAAGAAAGGCAGCTTCCAGAATGTGTGAGGAGGTTTAATGCTTAGTGTTCTTCCTCCCCATTCACTGTGATATGGCCAGACAATCCTAATCTCTCCATCACTACTTACATTTCAAGTTACAGATCAGAGAATAACACAAAAACAAAGCAAGTGGGTAAAATGCCTAAACGGAAAACCAAACTTAAAGAAGTAGCAAGATCTTTCCTGTGGATGGGATTGTGTGAATGTTTCTGTGCTGCAATATGAGATTTGGGCTCTGTGCAGCAATGTTTAGTACACCAAAAGCAGAAAAACCCAGATTAGGCACCAATTCCATTACTGTTGTCTTCCTAAGGTTGATTTATGAAAGAAGGAAAATACCATTTAAAGCTCTGTAAGTGATCTCTTAAGCAAAGTAACTGAAAGTAAATGTGCCTTTTCCTTGTTATCTATATCTCTTCAATAAACTTCTTTTGAAAAGTGCAGTCTTCTGGTTACTGGTAGTTATTTTGAGGCACTTTGAAGTTGTTTGTACTGCTCACTATCTGCTCACTCATGTCAACAATTAAAAAGTGTCAGACGCTGCTGAATTTGACCTCTAGCTCTAAAATTCCCTCACTTTGGTTCAATTTACTGTGTGTTTGTATGAACACATGTTGGAACATATATGTGCATGTGAATGAGCAGTGTTGGCAATAAAAAGGAATGGCATTCTTAGTATGCTCAGAGGCATTTTAGTATATTCTTTCTGGACCCTGAGCAGGGTGTTGGAGAATATTTTGGGTGCAGCCTGGTACACATGTGCGTGTTAGTTTGGAAGGTGTGTAGGGAGAAGGAATGGGAACACGGCTCAAATTGCCTTGTCTTGAGTTGTGCAAACACGCATTTTTTTACAATTTGAGTTGATTTGAGTTATGGTCATTGCTGACCCCAACTTGACTCACAATTTGGGGTCAGTGACTCTAAAAAAGAGTTGGGATTCGAGTGACTTGACTCCCTATCTTGAGTTCCTATCTCATGTGTGTGTTTTTGCTTACATTATTTTTGCCACTTCCACACTGCTCCAAAGACGTTGCAGGCGATCTGGAAGTGGCATTCAGACCAACAGCAGTAGCAGATGTGCTGGGAGGGTGTAATGGAAGATCAGAAGATCATCAGGTGGATGATGTGGTGTTGACAGCTATTCCCTGTTTTGACAGCTGTTTGACAGCTCTGGGAAGGGCAGGGCTGGCTCCACAGCTGTAATAAATCAAGGCCAATGGAGACCTGGATGGACACCTGAGCTTCATTTGACCTTGATGGGACTTTGAATGGACATGGACTGAAGGGATGGCTCACCTGAGCCTAATTTGGAGCTAATGAGGTAGCTCACAGCTGAGCTGCATTTGGATCATGAGACATCCAAGGATAAAAGGCAGCTTTGGAAGGCGACAGAGCTACCCTGACCCAGGACCAAGAGTGGGACGCTGACACAGAGGCAGCTTGAATTGTGTGTCTGGAGTCAGTCAATGAAGTTGGGGGACAGAGTGATGCCTGACTAGTAAATCAACAGGATTCCATGCTTTGGGCAAATCACTCTTGCTCAGCTTTACTTAAAGGGTTGCTGTTAGACTAAAATACTGTTAATTCTTTGGTAGGACAAGCTTCAAAGGAAATAAACAGAAATTTGTGACAATTACATAGCTATAGATATATAGATTATAGATATAGGGCACAATCCTAACCAGGTCTACTCAGAAGTACCCGGTAAGTCCTATTTTGTTCAATGGGGCTTACTCTCAGGAAAGTGTGGTTAGGATTGCAGCAATAAACACATAAACACCTAAATCCTACTGACCATCCTACTGTAATCTGTTTGTATTTTAAAGGTGAATAATATTTTTGGTCCCAATGATATATATGATCCTGGACCTTGGACATCTAGAAATTACTCAGTGGTAACTGATTTATGTTGTGATTTCTCCAAGGAACACTCTGAGAGATTTACAGCCCAATCCTATGCATGTCTACTCAGAAGTAAGTCTCATTAGAGTCAGTGGAGCTTACTCCTAGGAAAGTTTGGATAGGATTGGGCTGTTATTCATGGCAACATTACAATGAGGCTTCTGGGAACCAAACAAGGATCCTAAGGTCTAATTTTTCTCTTAAAGTGGTTTGGCTGCTAAGATGTGTGGCCAGGGGGAGAAGGTATTTCTAATGCAGTTGTAGGTACATGGATTGTTGTAGCTGTTGACAAGTATTGTTTAGTTCAGTGTAAGCATGCTTGGTTCAATAAATTGTATCTGTAGGAATCTAATTCCATTTGTGAGGGAGTGATTAATCTGAGCCAGATTTAGCCCCCAAATTTGTTTCAAAGAAAGGGCTCTGTACAATACAACAAGTAGACAATAAAACAACAACTGGACAATAATTCCCTAGATCATGAGCAGAATTTCTTCCTGCCCTTACATATCAGGGATTGGATATGGGTTCTACTTCTTGTCATTGAGGCTTGGCACCTCTCACTTGAGAAATTAACCCCATGTATTAAACTGTGTATGAGATAATTTAGTGGAAAGTTAGGAAGTTAATTATCCGAGCTCTAAATACAATGTGCATGCATGCATATACATGTATGCACATGCATACAATGTGCATGTGCCTGGAGTATTTCTGTGTGGATATGTTCTTCCTTGTAACAGCTCTTTTGTTCCTAAGGGACTGTATTGTAGGAGATGAGAGAGGTGTGGCCCTTGTGGGGAGGGTTAACTATACACTACAGTAGGATTAACTACTGTCTATAGCCCCAGAGAGTATTATCTCCAGATCTTCTTTTTGGCTATCCCTGTTGTCAGAGTGGAAAACAAAACAAAAGCTGAAAAGCTGAGCCAGACACATCCTCACTCAGGGCTCTGTGTGCCTCTGTTTGTTGTCCATATGTGTGTGTCCTAGTTGCTTTGTGCTGTGGCTGGGAAGCATTGCTGTGTGGGTATGCCTAGTTCCCTTTGTGCCACATACACAACAACCACACAGCCCTGTGTGCATGCCCCACTCAGGAGAAAGTCCCATTGTGTTCAGTGGAGTGTACCCTCAGGAAGGTGTGTATAGACTGGCAGCCAGAAAATAAAACAGGTTTTGGTTTTCTGCTTTTAACCATTTCTGGCCAGCCCAAGGCAGGGATGTGCGGTGGGTTGGGAGGCAGGTGAGGCACCCCACACAACAGTAGCACATTTTGGAGGATTCCAGTGGGGAGGCACTGCCTCACCTGCCTCCCCACCCCCATGTGTAGGTTGTGGGTGCAGCACTTTTTGAAGGACTCTGGTGGGGAGGCACTGCCTCACCTGCCTCCTCACCCACCACAAGTGGGTTGTGGACGCAGTGCTTTTTGAAGGACTCCTGTGGGGAGGCACTGCCTTATCTGCCTCCCCACCACCAGGTGTGGGTGGTGGGTGTGGCACTTTTCAAAGGACTCTGGTGGGGAGGCACTGCCTCACCCACCGCACTTCCCTGACCCACAGGTGTGTACACATTTGATCCCCGTTGCGTTGCCGCAACGTTGCGCAGAAACGGCTTGGATTCCAGCAGCCGCCAGACCTCCCAGCGTGGAAGCAAATCCCTATGAAGGGCGGGGGCGGCTCTCCTTCGGCCAGAGAGGGACTGAGGCAGGCGCTGCTCCCGCGCCGGCCTCACTGAGGGAGTCCCCTGAGCTGCCCTGCCCGGGCGTTGCGTGGAGGCGCCTCTCGCTGTGGGCGTGCGCCAGCCAGCCAGAGAGAGGAGCGCCGCGGGAGCCGGCTGCCTCTCCCTCCGAGCGGCGAGTGTGCAAGTTCAGCGGGGCTGTGGCCGGGCGGAAGTGACGGCCATTTCACCTGCTGGGCTGGGGGGCGGAGGAGAAGGTGGCCAGCCAGCGGAGAGCGCCCGTGGAGAACCAGCTCGGAGAGCCGCGCTCGTGCCTCCCGCCATGGAGTCGTCGCGCCTGCTGTGGCTGCTGCCGCTCCTGGGGAGCGTCCTCCTGTCCTCAGGTAACGGGGCCACCCTGTTCTTCTCCCCCCCCCGCGCCGGAGCCACGAAGGCTGTGAAGGGAACAAAGGCGGGGAGCGCCCCGTCGAGGAGAGCCGGCGCTCGAGCCTCCTTTGTGAGGGGGGCGTGAGAGGCGCTGCCTCCCGTCGACGGCGCTCCTTAGAAGCTCAAAAAGTGAGGCGCCGCTGGCATCCCCTCGTCCTACTCTGGGGGGGGGGAAGGCGCAGAGACGGGGTGCCCCCTCAGCCCCTATCCCTGTGGGGGGGCACCCTGGGGAGAGTCCGGGGTGCCCCCCACAGGGACAGGGGCTGAGGGGGCACCCCGAACTCTCCCCCCTCCCCCTCTGGGGATTCACCCGGGGTAAGGCTTTGTTGCGCGCTTCCCTGCCGCACGCGCCACAGCAAAGTCCTCCCCTCGCTGCACTCAGCAGCCAGCCAGGCGGGGTTTGTTCTTTTGTGTAGGTGCTGTGTGTGTGTGAGTGTGTTGTGTTAAAGGTATGTTTTTCCACTTGCCTTTGGGGAGGGGGTTGTTCCAAGCACTTCTTTTTAAAAAAGGGAGAGAGAGGCACACCAACACCTGGATCATGTGGCAAAATGTGTTTTACAGAGCTAAGGCTGCAACCCTATCTGCACTTCCATGGGAGTAATCTCCATTGGGTCTGATGGGGCTTACTTCTGAGTAGGCATGCATAGAATTGGGCTCTGATTCCTGGCTTGCTTTTGGGGAAGGGAGAATATTCTAAGCCCTTCTTTAAAAAAAAAAAAGGCACACCAACACCTGTATCATGTGGCAAGATGCGTTTTATGGAGCTAAGGCTGCAACCCTATCCACACTTATATGGGAGTAATCCCCACTGACTATAATGGAACATTGCTGAGTAGACATGCATAGGATTGGGTTCTAATTTGTAGCCACTTTCTGACTACAGTGATCAATAATGTATGGCAGTGCCGTGCCCAGATTAGTAGAAAATGCTTGCAAAGGAGATTCGCCATAAAATGATGGTGGTTGTCTGTAGCTTTGTCAGTTGCAAATCTAGTGTGCCCAAAGGATTCAGTGAAGTAGTGGGAGGAGGAGGGGCAAGACTCATTTGCAATCTCTTATGTTCTCTAGGGGTGATCAAGGGCAGAAGCATGGTCCTCTGTGTATGCATATGCCTCTTCTTCCTCCCCCCAGGGTTTCAGGGCCTCTGGTAGAAACTGGAAGGCATTTTCTTTTATTGTCAGCAGGCTCAAGGCTCCTTTTGTTTTCTTCAGAACTCAACCATTTGAGCAATGGGAAGATTAGTAGTGACTGGAATTTTTTTTTAAACCTTTCTACCTCATCTTTCTTGTGATTAAGGCAACCCAAAAGTGAAATAAACCAGTTTTCTTCTTCTTTTAGTAAAACAAATCACAGTAAAATGTCAAATAAAACAAAAATATGAAAAGACTGCATTAACCAAATGATCAAATAAAAGGCTAAATATTTCCACTGTCACCACAGATATTATACTGTTTCAAAAGCCAATCAAAAACAAGTTTTGCTGTACATTTTTACATAAAGAGAATTATCCGTAGCTGCATTGAGAACAGATATGTTCTTTGTCAAAAAACTAGACTGATTGCAGATGGTCCCTATACGCTTTGTCCTGCTTCAGGAGATCTGATTTTCTACAAGGGTTATTGGTTCTGTATAGGAAACCCCATGCTGTTTACTGGATTGTGCTGAAATACTTTTAGTGTCTATTGTGTAAATAGACTGTTAGTGTCTATTGTGTAGTGTCTACTGTGTATTAGACAAACATGTGTATTTAGTGGCATATCTAGTATAATTGACACCCAGGGCAGGCCACTTGAAGCCTCAGGTAGACCTGACCTCCTCTGAGGATCTTGAGATGGAGAACGGGTCTGCCTTTTGCTTCAAGTGGTGGTAGTCCTGGCCTCTTCTTTGATCCCTGTTTACTGGCCACTGAGTGCCCAATCCTATGCATGTCTACTCAGAAGTGTTCCATTATAGTCAATGGAGCTTACTCCCAGGAACATGAGGATAGGATTTCAGCCTGAGCGGCGTATTTGACACTCTGGGTAGATCACACCCCCCCCCCAGTATGCTACTGTGTGTATCTACTTTAGTGCCACAGCCAAAGCTACTAAGAAATGTAGTTCTGCCATACAGTATAAGCATTGTATGCTGAAGGTCCCAGGTTTGGTCCCCACATTTCTGGAATGGGTGACAGTGTTACGAAAGATCTCTGTCTGCTAACTGTAGTAGACAGCATTGGTGAACCAGTAGTCCGAGAGTTTAAGGCAGTCCTATTTGATAGTTGCTGCCATACGCATATGGAACAATTTGCTTTTTATCTGTACAAAGGGCAAGCTTATGTTGGTTCAAATGATATAGCTAACCAAGGGGTAACATGTCAAAATACATGTGTGCATTTGTTGCACGTTACAGTGCACACAAGTGTCCATGTTTGTTTCCTAAATGGAAGTAATATCCACATAGAAAGTAACATTGATGTAAGAAAACTTTCATTGAAAGTAGTCTTACTATAATGTGACTACTTATCACAGTGTAGTGATAGTGCTGAAACAACTTTGGAGATGGATCTGCTAGCCTAGGTGTCATTCCTTGTCATAACTGTTCAGCCTGGTAAGTATTGTTAAGAAGTTGAATGTTTTGTTTATGATTTTTGGAAGTGTGCCTCTGCTGTTATTAACAGAAAAGAACTAAGACTGCAATCCTAACCACGCTTTCCTGAGAGTAAGCACCACTGAACAAAATAGGACTTACTTTTGAGTAGACCTGGTTAGGAGTGTGCCCTAGATCACTGTATGAGCAGTGCTGTCTTTTGTACAAAAGGCAAGCTTATGTTGGTTCAAATGTTACAGCTAACCAAGGGGTACTGAGGGCACAATCCTATGCATGTCTTCTCAGTAAGTTCTGTTGTGTTCAGTGAGGCTTACTCTCAGGAAAGTATGGATAGGATTGTAGCCTAAGTGTAGTATGCCATTTGAGGAAATTGCTTTTCTTGGCTTGTAATGATTTCCTCTTCTCAAAACCTAGCTATTAAATTGCACTGCAATATTCAGGATTCAATATGTGCAGCACCTGTGAGGTTAAGAGCTATGCAAAATAAATGCTTTTCAGCACTCTTTAGTGCTTTGTTTCCTGTTTTAAATATTTTATGCCATTGTTGATGTCACATTACTCATGAGATAAAAATCTGTGTGGTCATCAGATAATTTTACACATAAATTTTAAAGCAATATATTAAGTTCTAACAACAAATTAGAACTGGAAACCAGTATATTTACTGCAGAGTAGTGATCAAACCACAGATGAATTTTTAAAATGAGGAGAAAGGCAATTTGTCTTATTTGGTCTCTGATATTAAGTACAGTACCATATTTTCACCTTCATTTAAAGCCTAATTTTAAAGTATAAAATAGGTGGTTCGAATAAGGATTTCCTTCCAAAATGTTACAACATAGTTATTTCTAGTAGAATGATATTGCACTGTGTGGTGTTCAACATGTTTTCCCTTTAACAATCTGTTTAAATGAACTGAGCCGAAGTTTATGGTGAGTAAGAACATTGATGTATAGCCAGAAGTCCACAAGTCCAAAACTTTTGACTTGGCTTACTAACCAAGCCATTGTAGAATCCTCCCTTCTGGTGGTCTCTGCTGAGGACTTGGGGGAAGGAATAGGTGTTTACCTTCCTTTTCTTTATCCAAGTTGTCTGTGGACGGTCAACTTTACTTTCCTACAATGTGAGCTTTTGCAAAAAAAATCCATCAACAGTTCTTTGGTTTCTCAAAAATACTATAGCAGAGAGGGAAGCTACCATTTTGCTTTCTGCCCCACCCACCCCCTCCGAGAATGGGGAGAATAGGAGGAGAGTTTCTTTCCCCTCACTTCCTCTTAAAAATGAAGTATATGGGACAGAAGCTGCTAAGTTGTCCATTGAGGAAAAGGGTGATGGCTTCTGATCTGTGAGCTTGAATTTCCCCTTAAAACTCAGGAGTGTTGATTGGATTGTGGGAAGGTGGTTGCTGAGCAGGCTACTGAATTTATTGAACCTTTTATTAATACGACAAGTTGTTGGGCATTTTTCTCATTTGACAAACAAGGGAAAGTACTGAATTTCACTATCTCAGACCTTGGCTTAATCTTTCCTAAATCTCTGTAGATAATCGTGTTCACAGTTTTAAATTCCTAAACTGGCAACTGTATTGGCTGCTGCAAACTAACAAAAAGGTCATGTGACTTGTTGTGTTTGTCCTCTCCTTCTGTACCTTTGAAAGGGGAAATTTAATTGTGTTCCCTGTTGCCACCCCCCCCCCCAAATAGTAATAATAGCATTTGAGTGGAATTACAGAAGTCTGAGAATCTCATGTTTTCCTTGTAAGTTGTCTTTATCACCATGTTATTGCTATGGTAGAATCAGCAGGGAGGCAACGCATAAGCTTTTCTCCCTCCTCCCCCTCACTGATTCTTTTCTGCCAATGCCTCTTCCCCCCCCCCCCCCCGCTTTGCAGGCTTTTAACTGATTTGTCACTAGGATTTTAACTGATTTGTCATTTGAAACTGAAAAATGAGGATAAGGGTTGGTTTTCAAGAGTCAATCAGCAGGTATAGGAAGGATTTTTAATAAACGCTTGTCTGATAGTAAAACACATAACTCTCCTCTCTGAAAATTACTGGTTTCCTTGGGGGGGGGGGGAATCAAGTGGCTGGAACATAGGCAGCCACAGACATAGCGAGTGGTCACAGGAGTTTGTAGCACAACCTAGATATGAGATGGCAGATCCTCTAGGCTTAATTATAGCATGATCTGGCCTGCACTTGTGCTGCTTTTCCACTGACTTAGAAGATTAGAGAAAAATTCTCGTGAAGATACTGGGAAAACTACGTGCACTAGAGTGACTCTTGCGTACTTTGCCAAAAGCTTTCTGGGTTAGGACATTTGTCTTGATCCTCAAAATGTGCTGAGTCCTGGTGATACATGTTTATGGTAAACAGGGACAGCACTTTTGTCAATGTTTTCTAAAACCTATTCAGTAGATTAGATTCATTTTGAGTTCTGCCTGTTATATCAAAATGTAAGAACTGAAGATGGAGCATGGAAAAGCTGTTAAAGTGAGGGAGGAGATATAGAAAGTAAGAATGAGGAGAGCAGAGGTAGAAAAGATGACGAATATAAGGAAACTGAATATGACAAGGTCAGTTATGGGGAAGAAAAATCTAAGATATTCAAGGATCAATGAGAATAAAGGTTGAGATAAGAATGAATGGTTGGAGATCACTTACTCACTACCACCATCCATAATGACTTCCCAGTGATCATGGCAGTGTTCTTCATGTACTTTGGTTTACAATTATGGAGGCTTGCCTAAAGCAATTGGGTTATATTAATTTGTTACAATATTTATATACCACATTTCTCAATAGATGCAAGGCAGTTTACATAGGCAGGCTGATCATTAATCCATTTTTCAGTTAGATTTTTACAAGTAATATTCCATGACTATCTCATAGAACCTCCATTTCTCTAAGTGTTTCCCCACATAGTGCAGATGTTATCCTCCCCTTTTTTGCCAGCTCACTCCTCCACTCAGACATGCCAGTAGCTTCTCAGTCTCCAATCTAAGCAACTGATCCTCCTTCGCTTTTTCAGGCAAGGCAACAGCTCAACCTCTAGACCACACCTCCTGCAACCTATACACATTTCCTATCTTCTATACTGGCTTGATGGTTGAGCATGGCTCTAGTAGTCTCTTTCTTGTGATCAGAATAGAACAGCAGTTCCCAGTCTTTTCGGCATCACAATCCCCCTTGTCCTATGTGGTAGTTCATGACAAGGGAGTGAGATGCTGGAAGAGTGGGGGGGGGGCCCTCTTCTGTGTTGCATTGGGCCGGTGATCTACTCTGCTGGCCTCTGTGGGCCTCAGCATGGTCTGCAAAAGCTTTGGAAAGCCTCTTCTGGTTTTCGGAAGTAAACTGGTTGTGGCTTTCTAAGGCTTCTGCGGGCCATTCTGAGGTCTTCAAATGCTGGTAGAGTGGGGTTGCTGGTCTGGCATGACTTAGATGAGTCCGCCCCACTCTTCTGATGAGTAATCAGCTTCTGAAATGGCTCTGATTTGGAGTCAAACTGGAGCAAGGGCAGGGGGAGGTCATGACCCACAGTTTGGGAAACTCTGATATAGAAGAAGGACAGTCAGATGTGCTCAGAAGAAGCTGCTCAGGAAGGAGGTTGGGAGTCGGTCCTTGGCTCTTCTGCCTCTTTATACTGATTGGCAGTGGCTCTCCAGGATTTCAGATAGAGGTCATTTTCAGTGCTCCTTAGAGATGTTAAAACTTGAACCTGGGCTGCTCCAAGTGCAAAGCATGAACTCTTAGAACTGTGTTCTGTGTCCCCTTCCCTACTTTCTCTCTGTTACTTATTCATTGCCATATCCTTCCTGCTTCCAAAAAAGTAGGAAGGAGCAGGTAATGCTTGAAACATACTAAACTAAATGGGACAGGAAGTGGTGCCAAAGTCACTTCTACCCAATGAAGCAGCTTCTCAATTGCTGAACCATTTTTGTCAATCTATTCCCTTTCAAAACGTTCTCTTCCAGCTGGAGAAAAGGGGCAATCCTGTTAGTGTTTAGCATAAATAAACAGGAAAGGATAAACTTATTTTTTTCCAAATAATTCCATCCGGAGATGGAGCTGAGTGCTTTCAGATTTAAGGCAGATGGCCTGCCTCTTACTCTGAAAGTGTTTTTGAGAGTTAGAGATGA
Source organism: Tiliqua scincoides (assembly GCF_035046505.1). Classification (NCBI taxonomy): domain Eukaryota; kingdom Metazoa; phylum Chordata; class Lepidosauria; order Squamata; family Scincidae; genus Tiliqua; species Tiliqua scincoides. The sequence goes on from NC_089823.1 coordinate 53,896,965, forward strand.
ACAATCTTCAGCTGAACTTGATCAAGAAGAACAAGAGGGAAAAAAAGTAAAGCTTTCTTTAGGGGGAGGCATAAGTTTAAGGTAGTTGCTAGCTATACAGTACTGCAACATGCTGTGAGCCTCTGGAAAAGCAGCATTTGTGAGACTTTGCTGAGATGTTGTCCTCTTGCCCCTGTCTTGGTGCTGGATAACGAAATAACACCAATTAACAGAATTGCCACAAATAGCATATGGTTGTGTATGAGAAGTGCCTGTGAAACAAAAAGGTTGGTCTGCAGGTATATTACCATGCTTCTGGCAAGCCACCTTATTAATTCCTTGTTGATACTCATTAATCCTACCAGTTTGGGTGGTGTGTTAAGTTCATCAAACAAGATTGAAGTGCTGTGCTGCACTGCTGCTATTTGCATATGTATCTGACTAGCTCTAGGGACTAACAAGGAATGTTCATGCAATAATAATAATAATAATTAATAAACTTTATTTATATCCCACCCTTCTCCCTAAAAGGGACCCAGGGCGGTTTACAACATGTTAAAAACAGATTAAAAACATAATTTAACCAACAGATAAAAAACATATTAAAAACACATTAACAGTTACCATAAAAACAGTAGTCAGATAAAAAGACTGTTTTAAAGCAGCAGATCATAGAGGAATCAGGCCTGTAAAAAATACTAAAAGATGTTAAAAAGGCCATGAACTCAGAAGGCTTGTTTAAACAGAAGGGTCTTCAGGCCTCGCCAAAAAGTCTCAAGAGAGGGAGCCATTCTCAAGTCAAGAGGACGGGAGTTCCATAACGTTGGTGCCACTACTGAGAAGGCCTGTTTCTTGCCGCCCCCCCACGTACCTCCTTAGGCAGCGGCACTTGTAAAAAGGCCTTCTCTGATGACCTAAGAGGACGAGCCAGATTGTGCAGAAGTAGGCGGTCTCTAAGATACCCTGGCCCAGAGCAGTATAGGGCTTTAAAGATCAAAACCAGCACCTTGAATTGGGCCCGGAAACGAATGGGCAGCCAATGTAGCCCCCGGAGAAGCAGGCTGACAGAGTCAAACCGCCTAGCTCCAGTGACCACACAGGCCGCCGCATTCTGCACTAATTGCAGTTTCCGGACCGCTTCAGGGGCAGCCCCACATAAAGTGCGTTACAATAATCTAACCTCGATTTCACCGTAGCATGGATCACCGTGGCCAGGTCTGCATGATCCAAGTACGGCCGCAGCTGGCGCACCAGCCGAAGCTGAGCGAAGACCCCCCCTAGCCACAACCGCCACCTGGGAATCCAGGAGCAGCTGCGAGTCCAGGTGGACCCCCAAGCTGTGGACCTGCTCCTTCAGAGGGAGTGCAACCCCATTCAGAGCAAGCCGATAGTCCAGCACCTGCATCAAGGATTTCCGAACCAGGAGGGCCTCTGTCTTATCCGGATTTAATTTCTGCTTGTTAGCCCCCATCCAGATCCTCACTGCTTCCAGACAGCGCTCCAGGCCCCCAACCGCCACCTCGGAATCTGGAGGAAAGGAGAGAGAGAGCTGGGTGTCATCAGCATATTGATGACACCCCACTCCAAACCCCCGGATGGCCTCTCCCAATGGTTTCATGTAGATATTAAATAGCATGGGGGACAGAATTGAACCCTGCGGCACCCCGCACCTCAAAGGCCAGGGTATCGAACAGGCATCCCCCAGCACCACCATCTGGGACCGACCCTCCAAGTAGGAGTGGAACCACCACAAAACAGTGCCTCTAACTCCCAACTCGGCCAATCGGTCCAGAAGGATACCATGGTCGATGGTATCGAAAGCTGCTGAGAGGTCCAGCAGGACCAACATGGACACACTCCCCCTGTCCAGTCCCTGGCGTAGGTCATCCACCAAGGCGACCAAGGCAGTTTCTGTCCCAAAGCCCAGCCTGAAACCAGATTGAAAAGGATCCAGATAATCTGCTTCATCCAAGACCCTCTGGAGTTGGGCTGCCACCACCCGCTCAATTACCTTGCCCAGAAACGGGATGTTAGAGACTGGCCGGTAGTTATCTAACACAGTGGAATCCAGGGAGGGCTTCTTCAGGAGGGGGTGAACCACCGCCTGTTTCAAAGCGGCAACGTCCCCTCCATCAAAGAAGAGTTGACCACCCTCCCCGTCCACTCAGCCAGTCCACCCCGGGCAGCTCTTATCAGCCAAGCTGAGCAAGGGTCAAACAGGCAGGCAGATGGTCTCACACTCGAAAGGAGTCTGTCCACATCCTCAGGCTGTACAAGCTGAAAAGAATCCCACAACACTGGACAAGCAGTTGCCAAGGGGACATCGTCAGGCATTGTCAATGTGGCATCCAAGTCGCGACGAATATGACTGCAAGGATTGTGATGATTCAGATGCACCATTTTGTTTACTAATGTTCATGCAGGGTTGTAAATTAAGGCCTTCAAAAGGCAGTATATGGTATATTTTTCAAATGATACCTTGACAGTTAAGGATTGCTGAACAACTAATTTACTATCTGGATTGCCATGCTCCTGTTTTCATCTCCACCTACTGTCCTTCCTGTTGTCTTTGTGTACAGTATTAGATCAGTGGTTCCCAAATATTTTAGCACCCGGATCCACGTTTTAAAAACAACACATTATTGGGACCCACCAAGCTTTGTGAGACTAAAAAAAAAATTTTTTTTCATCTTACCAACTCAGGCCTCTGTTTTTATCCTTTTTTACTGGGGGTGGGGAGGTGGGGGATCACCTCCTGAAGGGGCTGTTGAGCGCCACATTCATTTGATCAGAATCATTCTGGTGGTTTTGCTTTCCCCTTTGCCTGTTCTTTGATAAGAATCAAGATACGTTTGCTCACACATGTGTGGCCTAGTTTTGCTTTCCATAGGGCTGTATACAGTACAGTACATTTGTCAGCTTGGAGTAGGAAACTTCTCAAGTGTTTTTTGGGGCCTGAGTTCGATGGAGCAGTACTATTCTCATGGCACTACACTCCTCTCAACCTGCCCTTCAAAGGCTCGGGCATGGTCACATACTCCTGTAAACATGCAGTGCGGCTCAGTTTCACTGTCCACAGAGCTCAATGCATTTTCCTTGTCAGCTAAAATACTGTATTAGAGTAGCTCAATTGCAGGGCTGCTTCCCATACCCAGGGCAAGGGGACGAAAGTAACTGCCAGAAATTGCAACCCTTGCATGGAGATACTTTTCACATGCATTGACCTAATTGCACAGTCAGTCTCTCCTGTACAGGAGAGACTAAGTTTCCATTCTTGGCAGGTGCTAGTACTAGTGTGCAGTCTGCCCCTGTAATTGACCAATACATGCGTTAAAGACGAGCAAAAATTATGGCTGCCTCATGAAAGAGTTTTGTTAAGTCTCACATTGGGACTATAATATCTGAATTGTCTATATAATTTGAATTATCACCCATTAGGAATTAAATTCAGTCTACCATTTGTGTGTGAAGTTAAATGGCTATAGGTATGTATGCATGTTTTTGAAAACCTCTAGGGAGAGTGATACAGAAATCCATGGATCCATTGACTTTGCTAGGTAGCCACCATCTATGTGTTCTTACACCTGGTTATGATATTTGTTAGAGCAGCGATTTTCAACCTTTTTCATCTCATGGCACACTGAGAAAGTGCTAAAATTATCAAGGCATACCATCTGTTTTTTGACAATTGACAATGTACACTTCACCGCCAACCAAAGGCCTACATCCCCCAATGGCCCTACTAAAATATGACTCTCCCCCAAACTTCTGCAGTACACCTGCAGACCATTTATGACATACCAGTGTGCCATGGCACAGTGGTTGAAAATTGCTGGGTTAGTGGGAGGATCCTCTCTCCCGTTTGGTATTGTTCAGAGAAGGTCAGAAACAGCATTTAACAGTTTCTAGATATCCTCTCATTAGTTTGAATGAGAGAAGTCCCTGCTTCTTCCTTAAACTGAACCCCTTTTTTCCCTTTCTGGTAAGCGGGAAGGGGGTGTCTTATTGCCTTCCCATTAGTTTATTCCCCAAAAAACTCTGATTGCAAGAGAAAATGACAAGTTCAGTAACACCTTGAAGACTAATATTGCTACCCCTCTGAAAGGAAAAAAATTATGATGCTTTTCCTCCATTGGGAGTAAAGAGAAAATGAAGGTGGTTTCTTTTCTGCACATTTGACTTTTCTGGACATGGAGCTGCTGCTCTCTCCTGCAAAAACAAACAAATAAGCAAAAAAGACTGAAAGGAGAAAGAACATCCCTCTTCTTCCTATTGCTATGAAAGAATGGGGATAGTTTGTTCCTTTTCTCATTAGATTTGGCAGTAAGGCAATGTTTGGTGTTGGCCTTCTGTAAGAAATCTGAGGGAAGTGTCAAAAACAACCTCATTTCCTTTATGGAGAACGGAGCCACCTGAACTTGAAATTCCCAATCCAGAACCCACCATTGATCCTGATTTTGTCAGATGCCAGCTTTCAGGGGTAGGGAGCCCATCTGAGGGACATGGCAACTTGAGCTGTTTTGTCTACTTCAGAAGTATCCAAGAGCTTAAAGTTCCTTGAGCCCTGGGCTATATTCCTGGCACTACAGTCCTTACAACTAGAGGTTACACACCAAGGTGTTCTGGTATACACAGACACCTACATCTGTGTGCAGAGCAGCAACCTGGAATTTTGTGGTCATTTTCACCAAACACAATAAGGTCAAATTCTGTGCCTCTGCTGACCCATGGCATGTACTTCAAAAGGGGGATCAGATTGTAGTTCCCTCCCTCAAGGAGGCATTGCTTGGATATATCTGACATACTCAAGATTGGGCTGCCCTGGAAACACTGGGGGACTTTGGAAATACGTACCATGAATTCCCCTTCTCGGTGTTTCCAGGGTGGTTCAGTCTACCCACTCTAATCGACCTAAATAGTGCACACCTGGAAGTGAAAGGAGACCACACTGCCCCATGGCTGGGGCAGGGGGAATCAGGTGGGTTTCCCTACCATGTACATAGGTTTACAGGTACATCTGCTTAGATCCAGGGGCTTCCGGAATTGCTGCGTAAAGATAACTAAAAATTATGTATTACAACTTCCTAGGATAATGTCTGCTTAGAATTCTAGGCCACCTAGATATCATGTTGTAAAGTTCAAAGGATCAAATTGAAGTAAATCCCAAAGAAAAGCTATACAGGTCGTGCCTCATTATCCATTGAGGGTTCCATTCTGGAACACCTAGTGGATTAAAAAAAATCAGTGGAAAAAATAGCTTTAAAGACCCACTTCCAGGTTTCTTGCTTCTCCATTGCTCCTAATGGAATAATTTCATTAAATTATATTCCACTATTCACCCCATCTAGTGGCTGAATGCAGTATAGCGTCTATACAGATGCATTCTGTGGCAACAATGGAGGAGCAAGAAACCCAGAAGTGGGTCTTTACAGCTATCTTTAATCCTGAGAAGCTTGCAGCCAATGTGGTTTAACAGTGCAAGGTTAGGAAATTGGAGTTTGGTGCTTTTTCACTTGTTACAAGGCATTTAAATGTGGACCCTGGTCTCAGTGGTAAGTCAGATCAGTGGATACTAAATCAGTGGATACCAAGGCACCACCAAGTATATCCTGGTACAATATTTCCCATTCCTCAAAACTATGCAAAAGATAAAACATACTAATGGTACCTATGGGTCCCTGGTTGGGTTGCTACCCTCCTTAAGAGGGTAGTGTCCCAAATGAAAATTTGGAACCACTGATGCACTTAAGCAAGACCATGAATAGCCAAGGGTATAGATTTTGAGGAAAAGTTTCTAGTCTACTGGATAAATTTAGTATGTTTAGATTATATTATTTTTAGTTTTAATTTACTCCTGCTTTTAGGTGAGAGGGGCATGGAAATAGACTTGCTTCCATTGCTCTGTTGCCCTCCAGGTCCTGAGGAGCCATCTTCTGTTACTGTAGCTGCCTTGCAGCCTCCCACCATTTTGTACCTCTTCCCTCTCTCCTTCGTCTGCTCATTGTTAACTGCATCAAAAGTCTCACAAATAAATTTGCATGCACTATGTGGAATGGTGCATTGCTATAGCTCTCAGACTTAGAATTTACTTATAGTATTTGGACAAATTCTCTTACCTTTTCAGTAGCTTCACTCACAAATGGGAGTCACAGTATACTGTTTGACAGAACTCTGTTCCTCACAGAGTTTACACAGATTGTAGGAAAATGAATACCTCTTTAATGAAGTACTAACTTCCATAGAATAAATGGAGCCCTAGACAGGGCACACAGTCTGTAGCCAGTCCAGGTTGCCATGTACTTCAAAACACATCCATGCAGACATATGCTTAGTTCTGCTGAATTCCTATCCCTTGTTTCCTGCAAAAGTACAGTAAATACCCAAAGGAAGTTCAAGGCACCATTTGTGAGAGAATGAGGCTGTTTCTCATGTAAAACTTGACCAGCAGCTCTCAAGAATGACTTTGCTTTGACATACTGTTTGTATTACTGTAGCCAAACTGAGAATAGGCCCTCAGTTTGGCTGTACTTGTCGTAAGAGGCGACTAAACAGCCACCAGGTAAGTGGGACTCGTTAGCCTGAGAAGGCAGCTCATCTGAGAGAAGGAAAACTCTGATCCCAAACCTCCACTGCCTTGTGGCTACATCCAGTTATGGAAGAGGCTTCAGGAGTCAACCTCAAGGCAAAATCCGGAGCCGGAGTCCCTGAGGGAGTCCATGGCTGAACACAGTCACGTTCTGGCAACTCCTGCGACACCGCTGGAACCAACCGTATTGGCCTCTGCCTTTCCATTGGACCATTTCAGCAATGTGGAGAGGGAGGATTTGCTGCATGGGAAACAGTCTATCCTCCATATCTACTTTACCCAGGCTTTGCGCACTGGAGAGGACACTCTGTTCCAGAACCACCATTCACAGCGAGATATCATAGTCTTCCAAGACTGAAGGATGCCAACAACACACTGTTTGTATTGCTGTTTGTATTGTTTGATCAATGTACTGTAGTTAAACAACATGACGTGTAAGCAAAGAGATGTTTCTTCTGTACAGCCGTACACTGTGAGCAAACTGAAAAGGTTTTGACAACTTAGTTTTGGAGTATTAATGGAAAAACTGTTACTTATAATATGAAGTTTGGAATTTTATGTTTGTAGTAGGCAGCTCTCCTAAATAGCCCTTTTCTGTAGCTGCTGACCTTATTTCTGCTGATCTCAAATCCAAGTTTTGTTACTCTTCTCTTTGTTTGGAAAAACGTCTTTTTTTTTCTTTTTTCCACCCTATGATACAGACCAGATTTTTGCAATGTAAAATAGTTGTTAGTTTGTAACATGGCTCCCATTTACTCTAATTTGACTGGGACATCCTGTTTTGATGTTTCCACTGAGGATACACTTGGGACCAATTAATCATTCAGTATGGATTCTGCAAAAAAAGGTCTCCCAGGTGACCAGGATTCACATTGCAGCAATAATTTGTGCTGCTCATGGGAGACACGTGATGTCTCTGAATACTTATTGTGATAGTACCCCAGATGAGAAAATGCCTAAGAGCTACTTCCTCACAGGGCAGGAGTAATGAAGTTATATAATTTTTAACATGCAGAATGCTTTACAAACTTGATTGTTTAAATTTTCCAATCAGGTCATTAGCTTTGGTGCTCCCTCAGTGCTGATTACAGTGCTGATTACTGTGCAGTGCCACCGATTTAATCCATTTCTGCCCAGCCCACAGGTGTACACACTTGATCCCTGTTGTGTATATGCAGTGTTGGGCATAAATGACTTAAAGATAATGAATTGGGTCCATATCACTGACCTTATGGAAAGCGTTCTTGTATAAGCACAACTCTCCTTGCTTCCACAGCACAATGGTCGATTTTGATCTTACCCATGAAGGTTTCATTTCAGACTTCATTACGTCTTCAATATAGCATATACAAGCATGCATCATGTGAAGTGCAAAGTTGTTGCATATTGTGTCTTCTTACAGTCTTTACTGATGTGGAGGTGGGAGTATGGCCATTGATTCAACTCCTTTCTTTCGTAAGTCTTGTACAGATGATCAGACTGAGATGCACATGTGAAAGGAAAGGTTTTGCCTGTTTTTGTTTCTATCTTGTGGCCTGCATGCACGCACTCAGCACTTGTATGCTCTGCATTCTTGGTCTGCACCCTCTGCTCCCCTCTCCCAACTGTGGATATATGTTGATCTTGCTCAGAAGTTATGATTAGTTCATGCAGGGAGGTTCCAGTCTTGGTCTGTCCTTCATCCCTTGTGGTATTGATATCTATCAATTTTGCTTGCACACAGTTCTAGGTAACTAACTAGAGGCAAATATGTTTGTTGGTTTAGATTTTACATTGAAATAGGCTTGTGTAATAAGGAGCAATATCAAAGTTAGCTTGCTATTTGTCAAATTAGAAGCTTGGTTGGAAAGTGTTTTTCCCCCCTCCTTTTCCTTTGCACAAAATGAAATTGGACATAGTTATCAGAATCTTATAGTGAATGTTTACCTAGCCCTTAACTCTTATGAAGATTGCTTTATTTCCTTAAGGCTTATGGTTTTTACAACAATACTCAGATGATGCTCCTAGACTAGAATCCCAGAGGGATTCTTCCACAACAACGTTAGTGCTAGTCCTGTCACAGTAGCTTTGTAAGCACAGGTAGTGCCACCATAGCTCTGACATAAAACCAGTAACAGTAGTGCTGACTAGGTATGCCAGTCAGGTGTACCTCTTCAAGGTACAGCACCACCATTCTTGTCTTGAAGCATCTTAAAATTGCATTATTCCCCTTGGATACTTCAAACACATCTTGGTACATCTGGAAAAAGCCCACTCTGTTCTTTAAGTTTATACATAAGAGAGATTTGTTCCAACTCAGCACCACATGTTGAAAATTATGATGAAAGGTATGTTTTCTAATGCTACAGTTATTGTGCCTTTGAAGTTAGCATAGTCTTCTACCAACTTGCCAAATCTGTCCTAATTTAAAACTATTTGTCGTGTGACAACTCTTGTGAAATGAGGTCTTTCCTTTAAATAACTGTGTAGTATTTTGGTATGCTGTGTCTAGTCTAGTGTTCTTGAAACTTGTTGCTATTTGGTAGGTAACTATAAAATCAAAGTAGTAGCCATAGCAGTATAGGAACATTACATAGTAGTTTTACAGAACACACACTTTCATGATTTTGAAAGAAAATCTTTAAAACTGTTTGCTCTAGATGTTTTACTAAACACTGCAAGTGAATTTAGGATTGCACATTTTCTGAAAAAAGATTTTTGTGCCTTCTTAAAGATCTCTGAAGCATTCTCTGATCATTGTACTTAATGTGTTTAATAATTGGCTTAACTGAATATGTCTCTTGGAAATGTACATTGAGCAATACGAGCATGCAAATAAGGATTACACTGATGTTCGAAGAAGAGATGAGGCAGAAAAGTTGCTAAAAACATTAGTTCTGAAAACTCAGTAGGCTTTTATGAAAACAATAACCCACGCAGTGCTTTAAAAACTGTCTCTGTCTGAAAACAGAACTCTTATTGGTGGTTAAATTACACAGCAACCTATAATATGCTTAGTCTGCTGAAGGAAGGTTGAGGTAAAGATATCTGTGGGCTTATGCTGAGTAGTCAATCAGTTGTTAAAATATATAGCTTTTGTTGGGAAAACAAGGAAGGATGTAACTGTTTCCTGATGGGTGGGTAGGTGTGAGTATGTAAGAAAAATGACAACATATCAGTAAAATTTACTGTCTGCTTTGGTCACATGGGTCTCAGAGTTTAAGCCTTTAACTTTTAAGCGGTTTTACAACCAATTCTGAGCTACCCGGCGCCCAAGTCTGCAGCAGTGCCAAAATGGCTTCGGCAGCATCTTAAGAACATAAGAACAGCCCCACTGGATCAGGCCATAGGCCCATCTAGTCCAGCTTACTGTATCTCACAGCAGCCCACCAAATGCCCCAGGGAGCACACCAGATAACAGGAGACCTGCATCCTGGTGCCCTCCCTTGCATCTGGCATTCTGACATAGCCCATTTCTAAAATCAAGCCCATTTCTAAAATCAGATGACCATCAAAATCAAATCAAAATCTTATGACCATTTGGGCAGCCATGGGCAGCTCCTGCGCCTCCTTGGGGGAAGAGGACATTTGTCTCCTTTCCCCGAGTAAGGGAAGCAGCCTTGCAATGGGTCTACTTGACTGCACGAGCTAAATAGCCAGTGCAGAGTGAAGACGCTCTGTGTTGGACCAGGAAACCTGATGCGGGGCTTTCGGATCTGGCGGTCGGCTGGCATGTGTCGAATAGATTTGGGCCCTTAATTCCTGTGACACTGTTGCTTCTTTGAATGTGGTGTTACATGGAAAACAGAATACCATGAAAATGCTATAAGGGTAAGAGGAGAAAATTCAATAGCAATGCACGCAGTGTGGTTCAAGGGTGTTAGAAGGACCCCGTGAAGTAATTGCAATGATAATAGCTGCTTAAATTACCAAGCAACTATTAGAATCTTAAAGTGGAAAAATAGTCATACACATAATTTTAGTAGAATTTGTGTCTGTTATGTTGGGAATGTATTTCTTGGGAGAGATGTATTGTGAGATGAACATATGAAGCTGCTTGATAGTGAGTCAGACTCTTGGTGCATCTAGCTCATTGTTGTCTATGCTGACTGGTAGTGGATTTCCAAAGTTTCAGAAAGGATCTTACCCGGAGATGTCAAGGATTGAATGTGGGATCCTCTTCATGCAAAGTGTATGTTCTTCCATTGAGGTATGGTCCCATCCCTAAAGTTCAGAGATAAGGGAAAGAATCAAATGGGTTACTGGAGTGAACAGGGCATTGTTCTTATTATATATTGACTAGTGACAACTTAACAATATATTTCTCTCGGTAGAGATGGGAATTCTTTTAAAAAACTCTTCACAATTCTATATAATATATATATTCTATATAATAGAATTGTGAAGATATTTACCATTCTGTATAGCGAGCCAGGATGGTGTAGTGGTTCTGATGTTGGACTTAGACTTGGAAGCTCAAAGTTCAGATCCCCTCTCAGCCATGAAGCTTCTTAGGTGACCTTTGTCCAGTTGCTATCTCTTAACCTCTTAACCTAACCTATATCACAGGGTTGTTGTGAGGACACAGAGTGCAAAGGATCCATGTACACCACCCTGAGCTCCTTGGAGGAAGGGTAATATAAAAATGTGAAGTAAGATCTACACTTAACATTCTTTATCCAGTTGATATGGGGAAGTGGACAAATTCCTATTTTAATTTTTCATCCAAAGAATCTTGAGTGTTTGTGCAGTGAGTAAATAACTATTTCCCATGTTCACAATTCCAGACTTTTGAGCTGAGCATTCTTAAGTTTTGGAGTCCCCAGCTGTTGCATAATGGCCAAGAGATGAAGCTGTGAATCAAGACTTTGCTGCTTGAACTTTACATCTGTCATGAACTCGCTAGGGCAGTGGTTCCCAAAGTGCTGGGTTGCTTCCCAGCCAGGGAAGCACTTTTTCCTGTGTTAAGAACATAAGAACAGCCCCACTGGATTAGGCCATAGGCCCATCTAGTCCAGCTTCCTGTATCTCACAGCGCCCCACCAAATGCCCCAGGGAGCACACCAGATAACAAGAGACCTGCATCCTGGTGCCCTCCCTTGCATCTGACATAGCCCATTTCTAAAATGAGGAGGTTGCACATAAACATCATGGCTTGTAACCCATAATGGATTTTTCCTCCAGAAACTTGTCCAATTCCCTTTTAAAGGCATCCAGGCCAGATGCCGTCACCACATCCTGTGGCAAGGAGTTCCACAGACCAACCACACGCTGAGTAAAGAAATATTTTTTTTTGTCTGTTCTAACTCTCCCAACACTCAATTTTAGTGGATGTCCCCTGGTTCTGGTGTTAAGTTAGAGTGTAAAGAGCATCTCTCTATCCACTTTATCCTTCCCATGCATAGTTTTCTATGTCTCAATCGTGTCCCCCCTCAGGCGTCTCTTTTCTAGGCTGAAGAGGCCCAAACACCGTAGCCTTTCCTCATAAGGAAGGTGCCCCAGACCAGCAGTCAGTCATTCTCTTTTGCACCTTTTCCATTTCCACTATATCCTTTTTGAGATGTGGCAACCAGAACTGGACACAATACTCCAGGTGTGGCCTTACCATCGATTTGTACAATGGCATTATAATATTAGCTGTTTTGTTCTCAATACCTTTTTTAAGGGTACCTTTAATACCTTTTTAAAGGGTGTTTTTAAGGGCTGGGGGGGGGGAAGGAAGCAGCATGATCCCCAGGATGGCACTGCTGCTGGAGGATAGGAGGTTTTTTTTTACTTACCCGCAGCCAGCGCTGAAGTCCTAGGGGGTCCGGGGGTCCAGGGAGCCCTCTCTAGGGTTCCCTGTGCCTGCAAAAGTCTAAAAAAGAAAAAAGGGCATTTCTGGTTTTGTTGTGAAAACTGGAAGTATCCTTTTTTCTTTTTTTTTTAGACTTTTACTGGCAGGTAAGTAAAAAAAAAAAAAAACACCTCTTATCCCCGGCAGCAGCACAATCCTGGGGATCGCGTTGCTGCCTTCCCTCCTTCTTCACGCACACTTACAATGCTCCCAGCTCCCTTGTAGGAGTTTGGAAAGCACTCTCCTAAGGGGTTTTAGACAATGCATTCAGTCTGAGCCCCTTTAAAGGAACATTAATAGTTAAACTTACAGGATTGTTGTAAGGGTTATATCAAAATAATACATCTTAAGCACTTTGCACACTCAAGAAGCTGGCACTGGGTGTTGTAAACGTGCCGTAAAGCACAGAGTGGAAGCAGATCATTTCCTTGAAGCTACACATACCTTGACAGTGAGTATGGTGATGTTTCCTATTTCAGTCTCCAAAACCACTCAAGCTTTATGACTTATTACAGAAGAACTTTGAGAAACAGCTAGTGGATCTTTTCTCTTTCTGTCTTCTCCTGGATTTGATAGCTAATGCTGAGAAAAACACTCTGTGAACTTGATTCTCTGTTTCTGAAAAAGATAAATGGAAAAGATTCCTACATTGATGGAATACGATACTGAGGACACAGTCCTAACCAGGTCTACTCAGAAGTAAGTCCTATTTTGTTCAATGGGACTTACTCCCATGAAAGTGAGGTTAGGATTGCAGCCTGAGTTGTCTCATTAGTTGCATCATAACATGATTCTTTCTGGCAGCTCTTGATGTCTAGATGAGAAAGCAAGACACACACACACACACACCCCCGAAGTGACTGGGACAAATTATTACCCTTTTCTAAACTGTCGACTACACTAAATTCTGACCATTTTTCATCTTCTCATTGAGGACTGCAAGTAGGCATAGTCTTTGTTTGGGATGCTGTGTGGCTGGATCCAAAAAAGATAGGGCTTAATGACAGGCGGAGACTTTGTAGGCTCCTGTGGCATCACAGAAGCTGGGGGAGGAGCTTAAAAGGTCTAAAAATAGAGGGGAAATATGCATTAAGGGAAAATTCAGGCATTTTTATCATAGGACGGGGTGCCCAAACCCCGGCCCTGGGGCCACTTGCGGCCCTCAAGGCCTCTCAATGCGACCCTCAGGGAGCCCCCAGTCTCCAATGAGCTTCTGCCCTCCGGAGATTTGTTGGAACCTGCACTGGTCCGACGCAACTGCCCTCAGCGTGAGGGTGACTGTTTGACCTCTCACGTGAGCTATGGGATGAGGGCTTCCTCCACTGCTTGCTGTTTCACATCTGTGATGCAGTAGCAGCAGCAAAGGAAAGGCCAGCCTTGCTTTGTGCAAGGCCTTTTATAGGCCTTGAGCTATTGCAAGAACTTTATTCATTCATATAATTTCATCTTATATATATTTATTTATGTAAACTTATGTAAATTTATTCAAATTTTAAATGTAAATTAATTATTTTTTTCCCCTGCCCCCGACACAGTGTCGGAGAGATGATGTGGCCCTCCTGCCAAAAACTTTGGACACCCCTGTCATAGGAAATAATGAAAATTGTAGCTTTCAGGAGCAAAGAGGCTATAATAAACAACTCAAGTGTGTGTCTGCCTCCCTGCACTCCTTGCAGAGTCCTATAAAGGCAAGAATTTCACAGACACCAAATCATATGATTCTGTTTAGATATCTAATGTAACATGAGAATTTATATCTAGTTTTGTGTGTGTGTGTGAGTATAATTTTTTTTGTCTTCACCTTAAAAGTTAACTGATTCATAATCACTTTTTTCTAGATCCAAGTGAGTGTGTTATGATAAGTCCAACTGATCAAACCATAGTAACAAAAGCTCAAGGAGAGAAAGTTACCTTGATTTGCAAATTTACTCTTGCAAGTGAAGATGTAGGCCAACTTGACATTGAATGGGTTATGGTGCAACCTGATTCAGAACAAACAGTAAGTAAAAACTTAGAATTCTTTGTTGTTGCATAAGCTTTGTTTCCAGTTTTGATTTACATGAGCTTTTTGCTGTGTAACTCTTTGTGTCAGACTTTGAATTGGAATACTTAATGTTGATAGAATTCAGAGGTTCCCTTCTTCCACCGGAAAGGTATCTTTGGATCCACTCCATGGTGGTATCCCAGAAAACAACTCTAGGGTAAGTATTTCCATAGTCTTAGAATAGTAGAAATCACATTGAGTAGAATGAAATGTCTCCATCATATATGTGCATATTAGAGGAGAATAAGGGAAATGCTAGAGAGTATTTCACTCGTAGAGTGTAAATGATGGGTATGTGCAACCTCCTGATTTTAGAAGTGGGCTATGTCAGATGCAAGGGAGGGCACCAGGATGCAGGTCTCTTGTTATCTGGTGTGCTCCCTGGGGCATTTCCTGTGAGATACAGGAAGCTGGACTAGATGGGCCTATGGCCTGATCCAGTGGGGCTGTTCTTATGTTCTTATGTACATTTTTTAGAAACAATAGAAGCAAACTTTTGATTAAACCTTGTTTTCATCAAGCCTGACTTCTCATTAAGCAAATCTTTTCATCCCTCTAATTTTTCTCCTTTTATTCTCCTTTCAGGTAATTTTGTACAATACAGGCAAGACTTATGATACATACCATATGAGTGGCCGGGTAGGGTTTGTTGATCCAGCTCCATCTTTGGGAGATGGTACCATTGAGATTTTGAATTTAAAGCCAACAGATACTGGCACCTACCAGTGTAAAGTGAAGAAGCTTCCTGGGATTGACACCCACAGAGTCCAGCTCACAGTACTTGGTAATGTGCTTTTGTTTTGACTTTGTGTACAGTCCTCTAGTGAACTGCTACATGCATACAAACAATATTTTTTTCTTGTTGCCTTTTAAAGGTAGTTGATGAAGCAATGAATTGCTGGATATTGAAAATGGATACATGTTGATGATCATATAAACAGATACAGGCAGTCTGGTCCTGTGAATATATATTCATAAACAAATCAGGGAGATTGCATTCTGAGACTCGGGGAAGTACGTGGAAAATTTCCTGAGGGAAACCAGAAATATTATTATTATTATTTTTTGCTGTAGCAGCCATTCTGAAGCCCGCAGAGGCTGTGTTCAGACACATGCAGCCTCTACAGGCTTCAGAAAGCCCTCTGAAAGTGACCAGAGCACAGCTCCAGTAGCCTCTGGAGAGTTCTGGTGAGACCAAGTCCAGCTTAATGCGGGTCCAATGTGGCTACAGGTCATAGTATATGTTGGAGCTTTATTGCTAGTTCTGTTTGGGCTATAAGGCACCTTTCAGTGGTGGCTATTTTATGTTTAGTAAGGAAAGTGCAGTTGTCCCTGTTTCCCCCCCCCCCCCCGCATACTTTTTGAAATGGCACTTTGTGGGATTGCTTTTGTTTTCTTTTTTGTTTCTGAAAGGTTGTGAGTCCTGTGGGACAGGAATATCTCTTTATTCTTGATATACTGAACTTTGTGAACTCTTGTTGAAATGCAAAAGTTGCATTTCTTAAATTTTAAATTATTTTGCTAATATTTAAATATTTTCAATAATGAGTACAGTTTGATTTATGAAAGTGAGAGAACCACTTGAAACAGTTCTTCAGTTGAAAAATTTCTACACATGTTGCTGGATATTGTATAATATGAGATTGTACTGGACATAGTGCTGGGCCTACTAGGACTGAAGTTAACTTCATTCCATATACAGGCGTGCACCGCTTAACAACCTTTTGCTTAACCATGGACCACATACATGACAGTGGTCAAGACACAACAAAGAGGCTCTTAATGAGGCAGTCAGGACTCCCATAACTTGTAGCAGAATGTATTTTTACACAACAAAGAGGCTCTTAATGCAAAGAAGAAGCAATCTGTCTCCAGTAGCCTGCATAGCCAGCTAGTGTCTGGCAGGGAGTGTCTGCTTACACAACAAAGGTACTGGGCTGAATGCTGTCTTAACAACTTAATCATATAACAATGGGGAATGGAGAACTTATCCCCTTTATTAAGTGGCGCACACCTGTACTATCTAGTTAGGTTTGGGCTGAGTGGATGGATCAAAATAAACAATTTTTCTAATGCCATCAAATGGCATTGGATTGGTATCATGAGAACGGACGAGGTAACAGACAGCCCAGTCCTATTGGGACTTGAGCTGATGGAACCCATATTCCATCAGTGCAAGACCCAGGCTGCTGGCATGACAGACGTAGCAGTGGCACAGATTGGGGCTGCCAGTCACACTGGCAGCCCTGGATACACATCAGAAGAGCACCTCAGCTTCCGCAGGATCAGGTAAGTTGGTAGGGGTGCAATCCAGGGGAGGATTGGGGTAGGTTTGGGACCAGCTGTGGGAATGTTGAGGGCAGGTAGGGGTCTACCAATATCCTATGCCCCTGGCCCATCCTTGACACGTTCCCCTGGACCCACTCAGATTTATGCCAGCCAAAGAGTAGGGACTGTGGCGCAGTGGAGTAAGCTGCCATCACTGCCTGGTCCTCTGCTAACCCATGGCATGTAGCGGAGGCTGTGCTGCTGCTGCATTCTATGGGCTGGACCAGGATTGGGCTGTTAATCTCTTTTAAAGTTTTATTAACAATTTAACTCGTAAGTAAACTACTGCCAGAACTCAAGTCTCCTATATAATTGCCTCATATACATGTACTTCTGAAATGGATACAAATTAGTGACTTCACAGTTAAGCCATTTCTTTAATTGAAGAACAATCTTTCTTGGTAGAAAAGCCCTCAAGGACAAAATGCTACATCCAAGGATCACAGGAAATTGGAACTGATGTTACTCTGAAATGTACATCCCAAGAAGGCTCTCCTGTCATAACCTACAACTGGATAAAAACCACTGATACAGATCAGCTTCCACCCACATCAGTACTAAGTATGCTTATCCATTATTACTGTCTCTCTTGCAGATAAGAGGATGAATGTGTATACCGTTCTACTTTACAACCTTGATGCTTAGAAAATTTTGTTACTTTTTCTCTGGTTTACTAAAAGTATAACACTACTTTACTGCATTTATCATTCTGTGGTATGATGTCCAAAGAATTCCCCAGGTGTGTTCTCCAGGACTTGAAATATAGGCAGTAAAAATGAGCCTCTTGGAAGCTGTGATTTTCAGCACAAAGAGACAGGAATACATACTTGTAACTTTTCTCATCCTTAATCTGGTTATATTCTGTTGAATTTTTTTCCTGTTGGAGGGCTCTGCTTAGAATGTTGCGCAGGACAAGTGTTGAATGGATAATCAATTACAAAGAGAGAGAGAAGCATTTAAGATGTCAGAGTTAAAATACTTAGGATGTTAGAATAGAGTTTCGACCAGTTGATACTTAGGACTGTGTTAATGTTTCTTGATCCAGTCAGGAATTCTAGAAGGCTGCCAGGCAGTGAGTTTGGATCTTTCCTAATTCATACCCTTACTTACTCAGGGGTGCCACCATACTTGGATAATTTTTAATAGGATATTACGCAGCTCTCTTTCAATGAGATTGCTACCATCAGCTTGCTTGTGATGTTTCCCAACTGTTCAGATTGTTCCTTCAAATAGAGATATTTGAAGGAAAGGGATACATCCTTTCCTAGCCCCAGTTTTGCTGATTCTTGTTACCTTTATTTTTTTAAAAAATATAAGCCTTGCCT
Organism: Tiliqua scincoides; assembly: GCF_035046505.1. Taxonomy (NCBI): domain Eukaryota; kingdom Metazoa; phylum Chordata; class Lepidosauria; order Squamata; family Scincidae; genus Tiliqua; species Tiliqua scincoides. Next base: position 53,915,042 of record NC_089823.1, read on the forward strand.
TTTCTTAATTGATACAAAGAACTGGTAGGCAAAATAATTAAAACTTAGTTAAAATGAACAAAAAAATTGTAGAGGGAGAAAGTCTAATACTGGTATTAGTAATCTACTGTAACAGATTTACAAAGACCTGTGTAAACAACCAGGTGTTTTTGTAGTGTAGAAAGACTGACAGATAATGTACCAGCTATACATCAGAGAGAGTTTTCACACGACAGAAAACCCTCTTGCAAACTACTATGAGCTGGACTTCAAAAGGCAGCAGAACCATGCAAGATGGTCTCTTGGAAGAATCTCATGAAATGGGCACGTTAATGTGGGAGAAGGCACATTAATGTAGTTTGTAGTAAACTACTTCAAGTAGTTTGATCCCAGGCAAGTTTGGGCTGTAAAGGTGATCACCAGCACCTTTAAATGCTCTCAAAAATCAGTGCTCAATCCGCTTTCCTTTTCATTGCCACTATCTCAACAGTGGGAGATGAATGAGTAGTAACTATTGCTTGAATGATAATTCAGTTAAATATAGCATCCCCTTCCCCCCAAAAAAACTTACTTTTAGTTATGCAAACTGGCTAACAGTAGTTCAGGGGAATTCATTTCTTTTTAGTAAGTCCCCAGACATTTGTTGTTGTGTTAGGCTTCTTACCTGTGTTGCTGTAGGGTAACATTACATCTGCCTCTGAGGCAAGGTACTCTGGATGCTACCCATTAAAACTATGAAGTATGACCACAGCTAATGCTCTTAAAATAGTTTGGACTTTAAAATAAAAGAGAATATGTGCAAAAGCATATTTTGCTGCCTCTCCATCTTCTCATTCAAATTTTCTGAAATGGCTGAAGAGAGCAGCAGAATCTTGAGCTGTTAGAATTTTCTTCTCTCATATCAGATAACATATCTTGACTTCTGATATGGCAATCTTTCAGACCGTGATCACAAGCAAAATGCATCCCCCAAGACAGTCCCAAAGAGAAAGTCAGTTATTAGTACTAGCACAGTATTTATTGGAGGAATAAGCTTATGATCAGAGGACAGGGAAATAAGAAATCAATAATGCGACCAGTGATTCAGGTGGTCCACAGTGATCCACTGTGTTTCTGATCTTCAACCAATTCCTAATCCATAAGAAAACCTTGCTTCTATTCTCCGATTGTGAATTTTTCACAGAAGCATTGGTAAGGGACTGTGTCAGACTTCTGAAAGCAGTTAGATAATATCAACAGGTTTGCCCACATCCACATGCCTGTTGACCTTTTCAAAGAATTCTAAAAGGTTTGTGAGGCAGGTCTTAACCCTTGCAGAAGTCATGCTGATTCTCCTTCAGCAAATTGTCCTCCAAGGACCAAGAGCTGTTTACAACGAGGAGACTCTCAGATCAACCAGCCTGTGCTCAAGTGAGACCTGTATGTTATGAAGTGACTTATTGGAGAAAGAGGGCACATAAGGTGCTTACAGCAGGGGGAATGGTAGTATTTGCTTGAGCAACAGGGTGGCTGCCTAACTCTTGGTCTTTGTATAAACCAAAAGAAGCAAGGAAAGAAGCTGGGAGGGGGGTTTAATACCACCAAGACAAGTGAAAATGAAAGTTACCATGTCATGTCAAGTACTTAGCTTATACGTAGGGTGGAACTGCAGTAATACAGTACATCAGGTGTCTTTGGAACAAGTGTGCTCAATTCAGAGAGTGTGCATCTTGGGGGTCTCTGGTCAGACTATGTGTAGGATTTTTTCTTGAGCTATTTTTTGCACAAGAGATTTTGGTAATTTGTTTGTTTGATCTAAATGGATTTATTTTTCTCTAGTGGCAGAATGTTTTGATTTCTATGTCGTACTCTGCAAGTCTTGATAATGTCATTCGACAAATGCATGCACTTCAGGAAATTTCCATAAGTTTCTCCAGAGGATGTGTGGCACAGGTGCAAAAGACTTTTAAAAATACAACTTGGGTTTCATGTGTTTCTGCCTCTAGGACAAAAAACACACAAATCTGACTTGAGCTCCATGCATTTCTAGCATTAACTTATTTAATCACAAGCAGTTGGCACCCTAAAATATCCGGGGTGCTGCTTACATTAAGAAACAATGTTGAATAGCATTGACACCTGCTGAAGGCAGATAAGGAGGAAGATTAATGAAGTGTTCAGTATAGAATACAACAACAATTTCATTTCCTCCAGACACAAAAAATTAGATTGAGTTGAATTACTTTTTTTCTCTTCATAAAACTGAATAACACAGGTTCCTTTCTCTCTCTCAAAACTTTTCCATGGTGTAGAAACCAGCCTCAGAGTTGTCTTTTGTTTCATTTGGGTGTTAGTTCCCTGAATCAGAGCCAAAGACACGCTATTGCCTGTTTGCCCATGTGTAAGAGAGCTGAGCACATAGGCAGAACTTTCCTTGTCTTTTTTGTTGCTTAAGTGCTCACAGTTGCTGAAGTAACTAGTTGTTCAATTTTAAAAGTATCTTGCCTGGCTTGTTTATGGGAACTCCAGTAGTGAAGAAAGATCTTCAGCTGTACATGCTGTTTCCTTGCACATGTAAACATCTTTGGATCATGGCTTTGTTATCTATTGTGGTTAATGCAATAAGACAGTGATCTGCATTCTTTAGGAAGAAGAGAAGCAGAAATGGATTCATAAGAGTCATAAGTTAAAGTTGAAAGGAATCTTTATAGCTCATCTAGTCCAATCCCTTGCTCAGTGCAGGCAATAGCCACTGTACTCATGACAGATGGCAATCCAACTAATTCTTGGAAACTCCAACAGGGGGGGCAGTTCACTACTGTACAGAGCAGGTTGTTCCTGTGCTAGACAGCTCTTACTGTTAGGTAATTCTTCCTCATGTCTGACCTAAATCTGCTTCCCTGCAATTTTAACCTATTGGTTCTAATCCTGCCCCTGTTCATCTTCTTCTGTGTCACAGCCTTTGATTCTGCTATCAAATGTCCCCATCTCCTGTCCAGACAATACCTATACAGCTCTTTTCAGTTATGGACCTGGCCCAATTCGGTCCCGGGGCACAGCAGCATGCTGCCCTGCATCACACTGCCTCCCCAGGATACTTACCTAGGCTCATGGAGCCCCATGTGGCACTCCAAACAGCTCCCAAAACCTCCTGAGACTTCTGGCGTGATCAAAGAATACTTGCAATTTTCTGATGAAAAACTGAAAGTGCTCTTTAAGATAGCACCAGAAGCCTCAGAAGGCTTTGGAGCTGTTCAGAGTGCTGTGCAGTGCTTCACCTGCCCACGGAACAGCGCCAACAGGCAGACGGAGGTGGTGTGGCAGGCAGAGGTGGCAGTGGTGGAGGTGCGGCGCCTGGAGCTTTTGCCCCCTTTGCACCCCCTGGCCCGCCACTAGGTCTTTTAACCATTCCTTGTAGGATGTGGTCATCAGACCCCTTGCTATCTTTGTTGCTCTCCTTTGAATCCATTCCAGCTTGTCAGTGTAGTAAAAATGTGGTGTCCGAAACTGAATGCAACATTCCAGGTGAGGTCTGACTAGTGTAGAATAGAATGAAACTATTACTACTTGGTCTCAACTCCATGCCTCTATTAATTCAGCCCAGCATTGTTAAACTTTTTTTTGGCATTTCCTCTATACCCTTCTCTGGATTGTTTTATAAAAACTTTGAACAGCACAGGGCCTAAGACAGCCCTGAGGAACCACATTTGATACATCTCTGCAGGTTGATGTGAAACGATTTATACATTGGGAATGGGTATTCAACCAGCTTTGAACCTGGTTGTAGCGGTTGTACCATCTAACCCCATTTTGCTGCTTTAAAGTACAAGAATATCATGAGAGACTGTCAGCTGCTTTGCTGAAATTCTAAGTGCATTGTATCCACGGTGCTCTTCTGATCTACTAGACTCCCATCAAAACAGATTAATCCCATATGATTTGTTCTTGATAAACCCAGACTGCTCTTAAAGATCACCCTATTGTTTTCTGAGTGCTTACAGACATTCCACATAGGGCACAATCCTAACCAGGTCTACTCAGAAGTAAGTCCTATTTTGTTCAATGGGGCTTACCCTCAGAAAATGTGGTTAGGATTGCAGCCTTAATCTGTTTCATGTTCTTTCTGGATATTAACATCAAGCTAACCCTTCTATAACTTCCAGGATCTTCCTTTCCCCTTTACTAAAAAGAACACACTTTAGTAGTAATAAAATAGAGGTGTGCCCCTGTTATCTGTGGGGGTTCCATTCCGAAACTCCCTGCAGATACTTGAATCTGTGGATTCAGGGGAGACCCCCTGCCCTTTGAGGGGGGCTTTTCTGAGCCCTGCAGAGGCCGCCTGCATCCGCCCGCTGCCTCAGCAGGGCTCAGAATGAATATTTAAAGCAAAAAAAGTCACTTCCAGTTTTTCAGCAAAACCAGAAGTGATGTTTTTATGCCTTTAAAAGGCATGAGGGCCAGGGAATCCACGGAGGGCATCTGCTGTCCGGAGGTAGATATGTCCCTAATATTTTTCTGACACCTCCTATACTGCCTTGATCAGAGGAGCCCCAAATCCTTCATTAATGGCATAGGGAAGAGCAATGCCTGATTCTCCCATTGCTACTTCAACATACATTTGCAAAGCTGACTGCATTCCCATTTACTCCTGTTTCTTGCCTTTCGTTAAGTTTTTTTTAATGCATAAATAATATGCACAAATGGTGACTTTAATGTTTTGACAAGTTTTTTAAAATCGTGGCTTATTAATTTACAAAGCATTTATTTTTGCTTTGTTGAATTCTAACTAAGATTTTTTTTTTTAAATAGATACAGATACTGGTGATCTTTTGATGAAAAATGCTTCTCAGATTTACTCTGGTTCATACAAATGTGTGTCTTCAAACAGAGTTGGCACAGATGAATGTTCTGTTGTGCTGAATATCACTCCTCGTAAGTATCAGTCAGATAATAGTGAAATAATAGAAATACTTGGGCATTAGCTAAGGATCCATCAGTAAGCTGTAACTTTTTTTCTACCATCTGATATTACTTGATGTTTTGTTTTGTTTTAGCTATGAATAGAGCTGGTACAATCGCTGGAGCTATTATAGGGACTCTGCTGGGTCTCTCATTACTGGCATTTTTCATCTTCTGTTGCTGCAAGAAACAGAGAGAGAAGAAATATGAAAAAGAGGTGCATCATGATATCAGGTGTGTCATTCTGAGCAATTGTAGACATGATCTCGATTTCAGAGTTCCTCTTTAAACATGTTTAGGCAAAGGTATGTGGTTAGTGAGTCAACTGGATGAAATACCAGAAGCCTGGAGATACCTACTCATAATTATTTTTGTTTTTTTCTCTACTTTTCCTTAACCAAAATGTGAAAGTTCAGAATACAGTGGGCCCTCGTTATCTATGGGGAGTTCATTCTGAAACCCCTGTGGATAACAAATTCTGCAGATGCTGAAGTCCAGCTCTCGGTGCAGCAATGACTTACCTAGGGGATGCACCGGGCTGTCCAGAGGTCATGCCAGACCTGTGGCCCTCTCTATGGATCTTCCCACCAGCTCAGAAGGCCTTCAGAATGTGGTTTGCATCCACATAAGCATAGCACCAAGAATAAAACCTAAAGCGTTTAATATTTGGAAATGTTCCAAACCCTGGAGTTATGGTCAACAGAAATATTTTCAAGTGGCATAGACAGGAATTATTCTGAAGTGTGGCTATATATGTGAATGTTTAAATACATGTTAACTCTTAAATTTGCTTGTTTTTTCAGAGAGGATGTTCCTCCTCCAAAGAGTCGTGCTTCAACAGCCCGCAGTTATATAGGAAGTAATCGTTCTTCTCTTGGTTCAATGTCTCCTTCCAATATGGATGGGTATGCCAAGACTCAATACAACAAGGTGCCAAGTGAAGATTTTGAACGTACTCCTGCTCAAAATCCAAACTTTCAACCACCAAAGGTAGCTGCACCTAATCTAAGTAGAATGGGAGCTATTCCTGTGATGATTCCAGCACAAAGCAAAGATGGTTCCATAGTATAGCGTGGGATTAATTTATACTTTCTGCAGTTCAGTACAAGTGTTGATTACCTTGTTCCTGTTCTACACTTTAAAACATGCACATAATTTACCTTGAGCATCAACAAGTGTGCTTGTTGGCTTACCAGCTTTGTTAATTTTGACTGTGTGCACTACAAACTGAACCTTTTTGGAGAAAGCACTGACATCTGTGACTAACATAAACCACTGACACTATTTAAATTCCAAATGGGTTGCCGAATAAGTGCTTAGAGTTCTGGATTTTGTGACATATTGTGAGATACTGAACTGTGCAACATGATATTTGATCTCTGTTACGACTGATGTGTTTTGTATAAAAAAGCTGAAAAGCTGGACTCTTTGAATACAGATTTTGGAGTATTATTCTCAGAAACTTTGAACTTTTTAGTGGGTTGTCAATTTCACTTAATTACAATCCACTCATAATTTAATGTTGAGCTTGTTTAATTGCTTAAGTGATCTCCTGAGTGTAGGATAACAGTAATTTATAATGGACATGTGGACCATTATGTTTTTATTGTGCTGGTCATCTTGTGAACATAAATCTATCTCTTCCACCTAGATATGGCTGTACTTGTTTGCACAAAATAAAAATCATAATTTTTAATCACCCCTTTGACCAGGCTTCTCACCTCAAAAAACCCAGCTATATTCTTGACATCTTACGAGCAATGTTTGTCTTTGGAAATTGCTAAGTTTCAAAGACCTTGACTTGAATTCCTCCTAACATTGATTTCTAAAAGTATTGCCTGTAGTGTGTGCTTGTGGTACTTTTATGATTTTTTTTAATGCTGAAGCATTTGTCTATCAGCTTTCTCAGCTTCTTCTAGTACATTCTGTGCTAGTAACGAAGTTTCTCATCTGTGTTCTTATAGAGAAAATAGAGAAGAGAACCTCTGGAAGGCTGTAAAATGAATTTTCTGCTTAAGAGGATATATTTGTCCTTTTTTAATAACCAGATGGATTTGTAGGAAATAGTTTATAATTTTGAACTTTAAGATTATTTTAAAGTGGCATGAACCCCTCATAACTTGATCAATTTAAAATATCAGCTGTAGATACTTTAAATTGCCAAAAGCATTACGAGGCACAATACTTGCTCTGATTTCAATAGGTATGTCTGCCATGTCTGATTTTTTTTTCTAGTTCAAAGAAACTGTGTGTGCATGTGCATGCGGAGGACTATTAACATTAAAAGATCAGTTGAGAACCTCTGCTGTAAATATCCTTAATTTCCTTAAATTGTCTAAATTTGGTAGCCTCACATATTAGCATGGGTAGTACAACCACATCAGATGTATTATGAGAAGTACATAAAAGCCCTTTTTGCTAAATTTAAATACTGAAGTGGATCTTGTTTTGTAAATAGTTCTCATATGTTGAAATGTGTTTAGGTTATCTGAAGTCATAGAATCTAAAATACTACTTTCATCTGTGCCTTTCCAATAAACTTTTTTGTCTGATTGTAAGTTAAGTTTCTATTATGAAATAACCTGGTGCCTGACTGCTTTTCTTAAGGGTGCTACAAAATGAAGGTATAGTTTTCAAAGCCCAACACTGTGACAATTCCTTCTTACTTGATGTTTGTTCATGTTCCTATCACTGTACTGGATATAATTTTAAATGACTGCATATGTCCTGCATTTCAGAATGGCTCCTCTTTTTTGCATGTTGTGTCTATAATAGTGTTATGACTTCCAGTTTTCTATTACCTTTTTCATTCCCTACACTGTAAGACAGATGCTTAGGATATCTGTTTGACTGCTTCATAGCATATTAAAAATTAAACATGGAATTTGAGAGCTGTTGCCCTTGAATATTAACCATTGTAGAACCACTGTCTTAAAAAACAAATGAAACAGAACCGAAACATTCTGATTCTTGGAGTGAAAATTCACACAGTGCAGAATGAAATCAATTATGGTGGTAGAATTCTGTACTGTTCCACCCCAGATTGCAGGTGGGACCTAGAATTTTCTACGCTTGTACTCTGTATAGACTCCTAAATTAAATTAGCTCATCAGGGAGAAGGCAAACTGTCTGCGCTTAGATGCTAGTTTATTACTTGCAAGGGACTTTTTGCAGGTACCCAGAAAATCAGCTAACACCTGCAATGATACAGTTTAGAATTCTGTTACAATCTGCATGAAAAATAGAACCAAATAACTTTTAAGGCACTAACAGCCCAATCCTAAACTACCCGGGGCACAGGGCTGCAGCGGTGCTGAAAATGGCTGCTGCCACATCCTGTACGCTCCGGACAGCAGCCACCTTCTCCTCAGGAAAAGGGGACTTTCATCCCCTTCCCTTGGGTAAAGAGAGTAGCTCCTCAATGGGGCTACTCATTTCACCGCCAACTAAAAGGTCGGTGGTGAATCAGGAGCCTCCATGTAGGGCCGCCTTCCTCCTCCCCAGGATACCTCCTCCCCACCCTCTCCTTGGCCTCTGCCCCCCTCCCCCCTCCATGGAACGCCTCCTCCCTGCCTCCCCCCACGCCTCCACTTACCTCTCCACTGCTTGGCAGTCTGCATTACTGCCAAGTGGTGGAGTTCTGGCAGCCACCCGGCATTAACCCAGCACTGGGCTGCCGCTGGTACTCACCCAGTGGTAGGGCCCGCAAACGTACCTTATGGCGTTTGCGACAGTGCACGCCAGCAGTATGTTGGCGCACACAGTTCAGGGTTGGGCCCTAAGTTGCATTGTTGATTAATAGAAACTGTATCTATATAGCATACTCCCACTACTCTATAGTATAAATGGACAAAATACATCATTGTGTAATATAGCAGTCAGAAGAATTTCTGCATATTTAATGCCTTGTCGGCTCATATGAAAAGAATAAATGGGTAAAATGAAGGATAGCACCATGTGCCTTCAAAACATAGCTGTTAGGCTTTGGAGCCTTGACAATGTCTGCTTGTTTATAATATTGCAGGAAATTGTAGTAATAGGAACTGACATAGCAGATCTCTATACTTTAGGTAAGAACTGGCTTGGGACAGACTTTGCTCCAAGCACTTAACTTGTAGACCCTACTGAATGACTAAAACACTAGTATGAAGGACACTGCTATTATAAACTTGAGAAGATCCCAAAATGTCACTTTTGGTAAGCTGTCAGATTTTCTTTAGGCTTTGTACATCCCATGTGCTGTTGCTGGTATGTTGGTTCACTGGGAAGCAAATGAAAGGGTCTTATTTACGCTTTTGGAAACCAAAAAAGGCATGGTCTGAGAGGGCACTGTTTACATTACTTCATCCCGCTGGTACCAGCAGGGCAATCAGTTAATTATCATGGCACTCTATATCTGGAGAGTATAGCCATGACTCCATGTGGTGGTGGTACTGATCTCTGGAGTAGTTGTGCAACAGCAGTTCAATTGATTAGAGGGTAGATGGGAAGCTCGTGTGTAGGGATTTTGAGGTATTTTTCAAGTCAAATGCTAAATTAATTATGGCATTGGTTTATTTTGAAGAAAATAATTTACAGACAGTTGAGATACCAGGGAAGATTGTAAGATGACTTTAATGTCTTTTGGTGATAAGACATTGTGTACTACACAGAGACAGTACTTCTCATTCTACCAAATATCTAAAGTAAATAAATTCTGATCATAAAACGTGCCCTATAAGGTATCATATGTGCATCAGTTTCAAGTGTTTTCATATGATTTAAAATGATTTGACTTAAATATTAAACTAATTATCTTTCTTAAACATTGTAACTTTTCTTTATTCTAAAAGATAGAATTTAGTGTGAGCAAGACTTTAAAAGTGTGTAGATATTTAATAGTATTCAGACTGAATTGAACTTTTCCCAACTTTTCTCAACTTGTTCTCCTTTTAACTGTGGCATTTGTTGGTGTATTTTTTTTATTAAAGGGAATTTTTTTTCTAGGAATAAAGTAATTAAAATTTCCAAGTTTTAAATATCATTTTCTAGAGTTTGGGCCTCTTTACTATTGTGGAGGTAATTGTATAGCTTTCATGAAGGAACTTTTTTTAGGATATGGAACTTTCTACTCCTTGAGTGATTAGTCCCTTTAATGGTAAGAGAATTGAAGTCCTCCTAGACCACTTGGACCTTTTTACTTTGTGTTCATGATTAGGGACTGTTCGGCCACTGTGTAGAACTTGGCAATTGGAGCAATAATTTATGAGGCACCACTATTGGACATTGGTGGACTTGGATTTGGCAATGAATGCAGTTTGTATATAGTTTGCTTTTTTGGATTTTTGAAATAAAAGCACTGAAATGTGTAGGATATTTCCAAATTGCTGTAGTTTCATAACTTGTGTATTACTTGAAATAAAGTTATAGCAAAAACCATATTTCAGATACTGTTCTGATGCAGAGTGTGTATGTGTGTGCGTTCTCTTCTTATAAATGATTTCTGAAAGATAAATTATTAATTGTAATAATTTTTTACTCTCTTTCCCTATAAATCTATTTTCTGTTTAATCACTGAAGATTCTTAGAATAATTCTAATGCAACATTTGGGGACCCATAAGAAAAGAAATCTCTCTAAACCAACAGTTCCCAGACTTACCGGGGTTACCACACCTTCTTTCTCGGAGGCTTCCTGGCTCTCCCAGGTGCTACCATCTTGGGTCACATGCAATGTTGTGCGATCCAAGATGGTGGTGCCTGAGAGAAGCTGGCAGAGGGCACCAGGGACATCTCATGGTGCCCCTGTGAGTTTGCTGCAGTGTCCTGAGGCGCTGCAGCACACAGTGTGGGAATCACTAAACCTCTACTCTAAACTGGAAGATTGCAAGTTGGTTGTCATAATGTCATATTTCATGTAGTGTAATTCACTGTTGAAGTATATTTTAACTATGATACATGTCAACCTGTAGTTGGTAGTTGTAATACTTTTTGCAATAGTGCCTTGTTGGCATCCTTGGCATAGTCTCGGAAGACTATGGTATCGCGCTGTGAATGGTGGTTCTGGAACAGAGTGTCCTCTCCAGTGTGCAAAGCCTGGGTAAAGTAGATATGGAGGATAGACTGTTACCCATGCAGCAAATCCCCCCTTTCCACGTCACTGAAATGGTCCAATGGAAAGGCAGAAGCCAATATGGTTGGTTCCAGAACGTGACTGTGTTCAGCCATGAACTGCCTCAGGGACTCCGGCTCCGGATTTTGCCTCCAAGGTTGACTCCTGAAGCCTTTTCTGTCACTGGATGTAGCCACAAGGCAGTGGAGGTTTGGGATCAGAGTTTTCCTTCTTTCAGATGAGCTGCCTTCCCAGGCTGACGAGTCCCATCTACCCGGTGGCTGTTTAGTCACCTCTTACAAGTACAGCCAAACTGAGGGCCTATTCTTAGTAGTATTCTAGGGATATTGATGGAAACAAATACAGCAGCACATGCAAGAAAGTAGAGAGGAATTGAAATATTCAGCAGCTATATTGATAAAACTGTTGAAACACAGTATAATTCAGCTGCTTTTCTAGTTCCCACTCTGCCTTATGACTTCTCAAGGAGGCCGCTGCTTCCAGGCAAGTAGGTATTGGGAATACAGCATTGTACTCTGCTTCCTTCTAAACTAGGAGGCTAAGCATAACTTTCTTGGGGTTTGAGCACAATTGAAATGGAAGTACTGTATATGCATGTGTATAAGTCGATCTCATGGGTAAACCGAGGGCAAGTTACAAGCCAAAAATCATGAAGATTGCTATGACCTGTAGTCAGGGGTAAAATTTAGGGGTGTATTAAAGTCTTTCAATTGATAGATATTTTTGTCTGATTTTACCTGAGGCCAGATCCTGAAAAACAACTTACCAGTAATTGTCCTGTGCTGCTTCAGCTATTTAGCTATCTTTAAACAGGTTGAGAAACTTGTAGGAAGCACACAAAGAATGCAACTTTATTAAACATTAGTTTCTCCATTAACAGAGAATGAAATACAGCAGAAATTAATTCATCATTCCACAGCTGCTAATAGTTGATGTACAACACAGGAGAAACAGGATAGTTTGGTAGATGAAGCACAGTGGCTAGACTGGAGTGGATTGGTGAAAGCTACATTTGAGATATAAGGAAGATGACATATCTGGGCACAGCTGGTAATTTGTGATACACTTCTGAAAGCCTATGCAGTAGCTGCCAGCCCTCTCTGAGAGCTGCTTCCCTTTTCTAGAAGTAAATAGAATGTCCTTCCCCCTCACTTCAGATTCTATAACCATCAAAATCAGAGAACTTTTCCCTCTATGTATAATACGTGCTAAAATTCTAAAATGGGGGGGGGGACGGACGAGAGACAATGTGACTTTTTTCTATTTTAATATTTTCACCAATATAGTACAAGGTTTTGTCTGGCATAGGCTGCAGTTCTATCCACAGTTATCTGGGAGTAAGCCCCATTAACTATAATGGGACTTCTGAGTAGATACACATAGGATTGGACTCTTGATCTACATTGATGGTTCCCAGTCCAGCATGGTAGAAAACAAAATGGGACATTCTGTGGAAGTAGTACATTCCAAAATTTATAACTTGTTGCATGCATTGCCCATGCACCATTTGTGCATGGACCTAGCACCAAATTGTGCCACCAGACTCACCAGGTTAGCTATGAATTCTTTTAACTATTCAGTAAGTGCAGTACCCCCATGCTGTTGTGTATGCACACAATATCCACTTTTGCTGAAGTGCTGTAAAAAAATAATAAAGTAAAAATAAATTTCTTTGGGGGAAAACTATGGTAATTGCTATGACTTAGGGCGCAATCCTATCCTATGCTGGAACAGGCAAGCCAAGAGGCTTGTGCTGTATCCTGTGCAGGATTGTGGCCAGAAGCGGCTTAGCCAGAGGCAAGAGAAAACTTTACCCCTTACCTCTGAATAAGGGCTGCTGGCCCCTATGGGTCTCCCCAAACTTACGCCACCTCCCGAGGTGGCACAAGTCCGAGGAGAGTTGAGCGGCTTGAAGCCAGCCCAGCCCCGCCTTCCTCTCCCTCTCCACCCACCCCTGCCCAGGAATGCCTCCTCCCCGTCTACCTTTGCTGCTTGTGTCGGCCCCGCCCACAATTCTTTAAGCACAATTCTTTATCCAGGTATTAGCAGAGCTTACAAAATGCAAGTATCTGGAAGAAAATTTGAGGTTTTTTTTAATGTACATGGTGAGTAAAGATAAAAAGGAGAGAGGATGAAACTCTAAACTTTCCAAAATGAAGTCCATACTTCTGCTCCTTTCCTGCATTTAACTGAATAATTATAAGGACATGGACTACAAATTTTAAAATTGGCCTGATAAATTTGTCAAAAAATTAAAGCAAGTTTGAATGCGTTATGCACTAAGAGCCTGCTTATGGGAGAACATAAGAAGAGTCCTGCTGGATCAGGCCAAAGGCCCATTTAGTTCAGCTTCCTGTATCTCACAGTAGCCCACCAGATTCCTCAGGGAGCACACAAGACAACAAGAGACCTGCATCCTGGCGCCCTCCCTTGCATCTGGCAGGGAGAGTTGGGACTTGTTTACAAGGAATGAAAAGGGCAATGCTAAGAGATAATTCCCTTCTAATAGTTAGATTTAATAAAAGGTACCTCCCTTCACTATCAGAGGCAACTATACTGAAGTTTAAACTCAGTCAAATGCAGCCTTTTTTTGAACTACATTTGTTAAACTGAAGTAATTTTTCACTTCTGAACATCACCTTGTTTGTTGCATCTTGGCTATGATAAGTCTTGCTTCGGTCTAATAATTTCAACAGGGTTTGACAGCATAACTCTGCAGAATAAATAATCCTGTATTGAAACCAGGAAAGCAAATAAGGTCTGTTCTTTAGCTTATATAAAATACAAGCTGACAGGTACCTGCTTCTAAAATGGTGCAGCCTAAATTAAATATTAACCAGACACTTGACCAGACACTTGACCAGACACTATGGTGGAGTTGGTATTTCTTCATTATATGCAAACAGTAGTGTTTGCTTAATACTAGTTAGAAATAGTTTTTAAAAATTGTATTGTATTTTTGAATATTGTAATATACTGAAAACGTTAAAACTACAGATAGATGGCACATACACACCTGTGTTTTGTTTAGATTTTTGGATTTCCTTCATTTGATGTATGGTTCTGAATGCAGATTTAGATGCAGGGATGCTATTTCAGATTTGGTGGGAGCAACGTTTCCAGAAAAGGTTTTTAAAAATCCAACATTAAATTGCAACCAAAAAATGAATCTGTTGTGGTTACTTTTTAAGGCTTCATGATAACCTGAGACAGCATCTCTGTTCTTGAGGAATAATCATGCAGGTTCTAAAACATTACCCCTCTTCACATTCTTCTCCTTTCATGCTTGCATAGACACCACCACTGTAAAGGCAGGGAGATCAGGGTTGGATCTTATAGGCAGATCCCACTACCTATTCCATGTATTGCTGAGAGGGAGGAAATGGGTTCTTGTGGAAGTAAGCGGTGCCCATACTTGGCAGGCAGCACAGTAGGCTATCTGGAGCTACTGCTCAAATTCCTTCTGTATGTGTCATATCCACCAGTAGTTTTTGCTGAAATGCAATCTGTAAGCGTCTGTGAATTCTTCATGAATAGAACTTTGGTCACCAACAAATTGGTTGATGTGATACCAATCGTCAGTTGGGCTGGAATAATTGCTTTATTGCAACAGACTTAGGTTATTCACTGCTACTTCATTCCATAAAATTTTGTTTCTTCATGTTATTTTCTATTTAATGAGCAGCATCCAGGATTTCAAACGGGTTTTTCTTAACCTTACCTGGATATGCCAGAGTTGGACATGGACTTGGACCTTCTGTATATGAAGCCTGCATAGAAAAATCTAAAATGGTCTCTTATGGGAGGAAGGGGTATTTTGTGAATATGCAAAGCCCTTTAGGATAGCACTGCTGTGCAATGAGAAACTGTCTTCACAAAGAAAATACTAGATGCCCCCTTGTGGTCAGTGTGATTTCCTTTGTGTACGTGGATTTAAAAGAAATTTGCTTGAGTAATTAATGTGATTTGTTTAATAATCCAGCTTCAAATGTTCTCCCTCACAATGAGAAAACTTTCTTTTATGTTTCCAGATTAATTGTTCTAGCTTTCATACTCCACAAACTGTTGTTCTACTCAGCTAATCAAATTTCATCTTTTCTCATCCTTTCCAAAGTTCATGTAAATGCCAGATGCTAGTTTTAGAGAATACACACAACTGGAATATAGCACTTGATCTAATGTTACAATAAATGGTAACTATTTGCAAGTATTAAATTACACAAACCAGAATATTGTAGCAATTTTCATAAAATTGAATGTGCAATTAAAAGTGTTTATGGAAAATTGTGTCTGATCAGTACCTAATTACAACACAGAAACCTAAAAGCTTGGGGTTTTAGCGTGCCATCTTTTTAGGGATGACTAGTATAATTTAAAAGCATGGTAGGTTGTATCTTAAGTTTTGTTAGCTATGACTAGAGGTGTTTGTTTCTGGTAAGATGGGATTATAGCAGGGCTTTTCAAACGGGCATTGCGATGCCCCAGCCTGTGGGCCCTGGCCTCTTTCCCCTTAAGGGGTGGGGGCAGGCAGGAGGTAGGGAGGAGGCAGCGGTGCGATCCCCAGGATTGCGCCGCTCAGGGCTGCAGGGGCTTGGCTGCCCTTACCAGAGCCTCCTGCAGCCTCCCAGGGGTGCGGGGAGCCCTGTGCTACTGTCTGCAGGGCTTCCCGAAGCTTGCAAAGGGAACATGGAGCGATCGTGCCCCGCCTCCGCTAAACCAGAAGTGGAGCACAATTGCTCCACCTTCATTTTGCAAGCATTGGGGAGCTCTACAGGCACTTGCGCAGGGCTCCCCACACCCCTGGGAGGCTGCAGGAGGCTCTGGTAAGTACAGCCAAGCCCCTGCAGCCTCTTAAGCAGCACGATTCTGGGGATCATGCTGCTGCCTCCCCACTGCCTCCCGCCCCCGCAACGACTTAGAGCAGTTCAAACTCTCCTGGAGAGTTTGAAAACTGCTGGATTACAGTCTTTCTGAACACAGTGGGCTTACTTTTGAGTAAAAATAATACAGTTTTCAAACACCTCTAGAATACAGTTCAGTGTGTGCAAAATATCTGCATTTTCAAGGTGCTTTAAGCCCTATTTGGTTTGGGGCCTCTGTTCCTTAATTGGTCACCTACTACCATGTGAATCTACCCATCTGTTGAACAGTTCAGGGGAGGCTCTACTCTGCATGCTGCCATTGTCTTGATTGGCATACATGCTGGATAGAGCCTTCTCTGTAATAGTCCCCAGATGAGGAACTCCCTACCTCAGGTGACTTGTGAAGTCCTTTTAAAAATTAAGAGGGAGAACAATCAAAATTCTTGTTTCACTTGGCCTTTGGTGGGTGGTGGTGGTTTGTAGTGATTTGTGTGTATTGGCATTTTTGGTGGTTTCTTGCTCTTATGTATTTATATGTTTTTGTTGGCCATCTTGGGTCTTGTAATGAGAGCGGGGGAGGGGCGCGACACGCAATAAAATTCATGTCCACTGTGTGAAATAATCTACATAGGCATCTCATCCAGGAACTGCTGATATAAACTTTACTGAAGCACCAGTAGCTATAAAAGGCTAAGTCTCCACTTTGAGATCAAAGATACGTATGGGAAAAGTCACTGACATGTCAGCACATCTTAAAAAACAAAAAGAGAAGAAGTTAAAAGGCCAAACTCAACCAAGGCACTTGGAAAAAATGTTTCTTGGTTCACTGCCCTTCTAGGGAGATATAAATTCCTGAGACAGGTCTTAATGCATCAGATGAGAAGACTCCTTGGAAGCCGGAAAAGGAAAGAACACTTCTCGTGTGCTGAGGCTGAATGTTCTGGTCATGCCAAATCATACAAAAAGTTGAGATATAAACCCTGCCCTTCTTTCTTCTTCCAGTGTGAATGTGCTTTTAAAGGAGAAAGATTATTTCATTAACTGAGAGAACCCCAGTGTCGGATTCCTCATGGCAGGCAATAAACCTGAATTAGCAGGCACATGTTTACTTAATTTTCTACTTTTTACAAGACTTAGCAAGTTTTACTTGTGACATTCATGTGCTTGAAAGGATTTTTGGTTGTCTTTGCTGCGTGTATAATATTTCTTGCACTGTGTAGCTCCTGTACCAAATAAAAATGCAATTTTTTTTGGGTCCCGTCTAGAAGTTTTGAACCTGCTGTTGCCCACTTGAGTTATTTATTATTTATTTATAGAATTTATATCCTGCCTTTCTGTCCCAGTAAAGGGCACTCAAGGTGGCTAATTTAAAGCAGAGTTGGTTTAATAGTTATTGTCTTGCTTCTAGTTATCCCTTGATTGTGTTCACTAGCTGTCTCTCTTCGTCTGCAAAAGAGAACTTGCAGCTAAAGGAGTTCTTTGGTTGGAGGGCATTCAGGACTAACTTTTGGGAAGGTGCAGTGAAATGTGGAGGGGAGCAGGGATTGGGGAAAACTGCCACTGTTGCACAAAGCACTAAAACTGCAATCAACTGTATTGAATTGTATCAATACAATTGTATTGTATATGGATACAATCCTGCCCCCAATTAGATTATTGTCCTTCCCTTTGAATAAATCTGAACTGGCTTCAGTTAAGGAGAAACTAGAACTCCTGAACCATTTGTTTCTGTCATCAGTCCTTCAATTCCATTGGGTTTACATCTTGATTTATATATGGTATTGTCAGGTTACTACAAACTGCCGCTCAGGAATATTGAGGTGAACCTTAATTTGTATGTCCCAGTTCAAATTGTAGATACCTTTAACATAGTAAAGCACTCTTATTAATTGCTAATGTTTTCTCTGTTGTAGTATGACCACGCATGCAGGATGGGTGACATAGCAGTGGTATAAACTTGAAGAAGCAACATGTATATCATGAATTTCAAGTAATGGAGCAAATGAAGTATTGTGTGTGTTGTCGTTATTTTGTCTTAGAATCTTCCAACAAGATGGTAAAGTAGACTAAATTTATTGCAGGTGGAATCTTCAATCCCCAAAGTTTACAGCATTTTGCTTAAAGATCCACAAGCATTTCAAATTGTATGAAAATTATTGAAGGGATAACACTAGATAAAGCTCAAAAGATCAGCAATCATGTTGTTTATATTTTGGTGCTAAAATAATTCAATCTAATTGGATAAAAGGTATGGTTTTAAATTGCTCTTGACCAATTCATTGTTACATTTCAACCATAATGTGTGCCTTTTTAATTCTGTATATTTTTGTGATTGTCTTTTTAATTGTACAGGCATAATTTTTTTTATAAACATGACTTTTTCAAAACACTGTTTTTGTAAATCTGATAGATAAAGTTAATAAAATGTTCACATGAAGATGTAGTAAGTCATATGTACATGTTGACCCTAATAACTTTAGTGCATACCTTTATATTCTTAGAAATAAGTTTCACTGGGTTTCTGTAACTTGCACAGGTTTGTATATTGGCCTGTAAAGACTCTTTGTGTTGTATCTGCTGATTGCCTTTGGTGTTCTAATCTAGTTAACATGTGGTTAATTGGTGAAGTACTAATGAATAACCTTTCCAGCTCTATGGTTCTCATGTTGGAATATCAGATGGGCTATAATCTTGGAGTGGACTAAAGAAAACCTCTAGTCCATCCACACCCTCTAGCCTCGCAGATGAGTCCTACATAATCCTAGGGCGCAATCCTAACCAACTTTCCAGCACTGACATATCTGTGCCAATGTGGTGTGTACTGCATCCTGCAGTGGGAGGCAGTCAAGGGGGGGGGCCTCCTCAAGGTAAGGGCATGTTTGTTACCTTATCTTGGGCCTGCCTTGCAGCTAAGTCAGTGCTGGCATAAGGGTTAGGATTGCACCCCTAGTGAGTGTACATACATAAGCATAGAGCAGGTGCTTCTTAGAAAAGTGCTGTTAAACCTCAACTGCAGTAAAAAAAAACAAAAAACACATGACCAGTTGATCATTCTAATTAGTTGGAGTTGGGAAAACATTTCTTCTCTGCACCTGGGATTCTAGCAAAAAATGTAAATCCCAGAAGTCTGTCATCTTCCCACCTTTGCTGTAGCCTATACACTTCGCCTTCTATAGATGGTGTAACTATTTAGGACAGTGTGGGTAGAATTTGCCAGTGCTGAATGAAAATAAAACTAAAAACACTGGTTTTCTTTGTCTAGTAGAGGGCCATGAGGCCACCAAGAATTGGTCCAGTGTTATAAAGCATAGATGAATAATGAAGACCTGTACAAAGTACCAGAAATTGTTTCAATAGTGTAAATATTTGGGATAATTTCTTTTTTTAAATTGTAGTTTTTCCTGAAGTCAGTCACTGAGATGGGAAAGCATGCATGAGCCAATATCCACTTTTCATTCTGCTATGTGAAATTACGCTGGTAGCTGCTTTGTCTTTGTTCAAGTGATGTCTAGTGCTCTTTCAGGCAGAAAGGAGCAGCTTATTATGAAGGATTATCCTGCTCTGTGTGCAGGGTGATTCATCCACAGAAAATGTGCATGTTCAGGAAATCTACAATCTGTAGACCATTGGTTGGGAAATTGTTGTCTTGAAGACAATGGGCTTGCTCCAAAACTAGAGGTTTGAATGTTGCTGCCATTGGCTTTAAGAGAGAGGCTTTAGGAAACACAATGGAAGAACTCTAAGAAGTCAAATGATAGTATCAGGGACTCAGGATAATTGGAAAGCGTGTAGATTGTCATGTGACTCGGTCTCCAGTGCAAGTAGCCTAAATTCAGATAATCTGAGTCCCGGTATTCTCCTTAAGTATACTTGTAGGATAGCTGAAGAACATGTGACAGATCAGAGACCTAAAAGTATTTGCCATGGACATGAAGTTGTAGAAGGAAGTCACAAGTAGAAAGGTGATGGGAAAAATCTTGGGACATTTTGACCTGATTGATTGTTTCCTGAACAGCCTGAGTGTTGCAATATTGATGAACATTCCATAATATCACAAGAACTTAACCAGTGTTTGGAAATGTGGGAGGAAAGTTCACTAAAGTTGACAGATGATGATAAATATATATTAGGAAAAGTAGTGTTCAGTGAAAACAGCATATATAATTCCCCTTACCAAACACATTGTCAAAAGACACATGAAGATGTTTTCTCTCTGCTCAATATCTGGAAGTATAATTGTTCTGAAATGAGTGTCATATGGCTAATACCCCAGAATCTGTGCGGATATACAGGATAATCACCTGATTAATAGTATTTAGCCAATGATGTAATGAGATAACTGCTTTAGGGCAACCAGACACTGCTAAGGACCTAATTCTTATTTTTATTTTTCCCTTAATTTATTTTAAAGCCATCACAATGGGTATTTAGAAGGAAATCCTTTTATTAAATTAGGCCAAATGCTAAGTAATGAAGGGTTTTAATTTAGGATTACAATTAAATAGTTCTTAATGGTTCCAAAAGTTCATTAATGAAGAACACAAGAGGTGAATGAAAGGAAAATGTATTTGCAGTTCTTTCTGCCTAGGTGAAGGGAATATTTTTCTGCTCTTGTTTGATCGAGTGAAACTGAATAGCAGTGACAATAAAGCTGTCCCTGTAGAAAGGTATTTGGTAGCTCAGTTGTCATGATATTTTGTGGAATGGCAATCAAAAGCATTCTGCCCTCTTGTGGGAATTGATGGAGGTTTGGGGTTTTTCTTTCTGATTTGAAACTAGCCTCTGAAGCTTTGTGGAAAACATCCTGGTCATCAGAGTGGAAATTTTCTGAACCTATCAAAGTCAAATTTCCGTCAAACTGGAAAATGACCAGTTTGAAGTCAAGAAGAAAAACACAAGGAGACCAATCCACGGTATTGGGATGGCATCTAATCTGGTCCCCTTTAATTCTTAACAAATTGAGGCTGGTTTTACATTCCACCATCTCAAAGTAATTAAGTTGTGGAATGCTTGAAATTCTGTTGTTTGAATGCACTTTCCTCTTTTCTTGGTGTTGGAAATAACAATACTCAAATCTATTGCTGTTATGTTTAATTATTTTAATCAGAACTGTTAATAGAAACAGATACTGGGGAGGGGGAGGTGCCTATACATGCAGTCCCTTCATGCTGATGTACAACACCCGGACATGAGACCATCACTCAGTAGTAGAGCAAAAATTTCACCTCCCAGTCCATGGCATTTCCAACTGAGACCCCTATCTGAAACTCTAGAGGTTGCTGGTCATTGTGGAGCTTATATAAGGAGGCTAATATATATAGGTTGCTGATCATTGTGGAGCTTATATATATAAGGAGGCTAATATACATATACCAACAGTTTAGGCAGCTTAGGCTGCAATCGTAACCACACTTTCCTGAGAGTAAGCCGCATTGAACAAAATAGGACTTACTTTTGAGTAGACCTGGTTAGGATTGTGCCCTGAGTTCAACGCACTGGCTTACCGCTGGCGTGCACTGTCACAAAAAGGCATGTTTGCGAGCTCTAATGCCGGGTGAGCACCCGTGCTAGCCCAACACTGGCTGGTGCTGGGCTAGCGCCTCGCGGGTGCCCGGCCTCTGGCACTTGGCAGTCGCACAGACCAGCAAGCAGTGGAGAGGAAAGCAGGGGTGGGGAGAAGGAGGCGTTCCGGGGAGAGGGTGGGGAGAAGGCATGCCGGAGGGAGGGAGGCAGAACCGGTGGAGCAATTCTTCACCAGATCCTGAGCCTTTGCGTCAGGCTCGGCGCCTGACTCAAAAGCTCTTACTTCACCGCTGACCTTTTGGTGGGCAGTGAATCACGTAGCTCCATTGCAGGGCTACTCCCTTTACCTGGGGGAAGGGGACGAAATTCCCCTTCTCCCAAGGTGCCGCCCATGGCTGGCACGGACGCAGAGGATGCGGCGGCAGCCATTTTAGGTGCCGCTGCATCTGTGTGCCACAGGAGCTCAGGATTGGGTTCTTAGGGTGCAATCCTAACCAAATTTCCAGCACTGACATAACTGTACCAGTGGAGCATGTGCTGCATCCTGCAGTTGGGGGGCAGTCATGGAGGCGTCCTCAAGGTAAGGCAGTGTTTGTTCCCTTACCTTGGTGCTGGAAAATTAGTTAGGATTGGGGCATTAGCTGAGTTAGGAAAAGGCAGCTTCGTATGTTGTTTGTTGACAGCAGAGAGATTGATCAGCAGATCAGTGGTCCTATTCCCTTCCCTCCCTTGTGTGCAAACAGCTCTTTCATAGGTGATGAGTTGGCCTAGGTGAATTCTTCTGGGAGAAAATAAATCTTAGTCTCACAAGGAAGTAAAGGTCACAGTGTTCTTGAATGCACTGTTTTATGAACGTTACTTCTATTTTATGTGGCATACAGGTGTTGATATGTTATTTTAGCTGACTTCTATAAGGAATAAGTGAGCAAATATTCTGCTCTACACCCTTAGAGAACAGTTTCATTTTTCCTTTTTCTTCATTGCACTTATTTTAGTTTTGACAGTTCAGGCACTTCAGCATTCAATGATTTGCTATTCAACTGCTTGATACTTGAGATAACTAATTAACAATTTTAAAGATGCTTTACAGCTGAATAATTAACAAGTAGCAATGTGATTGGAAGTGGGATTAGCTGCTTTGCTTGCCTCTAATTAGATGTTGTAAAAAACCTGAATTTGTCTGATCAGAAATTGCACTTTGCTCCAAATACCAATTTAATCACTAGAAAGATGGGTTCAGTGTTATGACAAATCTAGTCCAGTGTGCAGGGAAAAATGAGACTGAAGGTAGTGGATAGCCGAAAGGGCTGCAGCATCAGTTTTGAACGCTAATCATTATATGTTCATCATGCAAGTTAGAGAGGGGGGTTGCTGATCTGAAAAGAGGATTACTTTGGATTAGACACCCACCAAGGCTTTGCATAATCTGACAGCCAATTCACACTGCTGTTAATTTCAACATGAACTTTATCAGAACCTACAACTGTCAAGCAGGTGATCATATTTTTAATGAAGTTTATGGCGAGAAGCTTCGCAGTAAGTGACAGACCAGAGGATCATTCAAGTGACAATCTAAAGAGATCAGAATGGAGGAAGCTGCCTTGGTCTCAGTCAGACCACTGGTCTATCTAGCTCAATATTGTCTGCACTGACTGACATGTTTCTCTGGGATTTCAGATGAGTCTTTCATAGTCTGACCTGAAGGCACCAGGGATTGAAACTGCAAAGCATGTGATTGACCACTGGCCTTCTCCAAGGCTTAGGGACTGCTGTTGAACAAGCATATGAAACAAGCAGTTGTACTTTCAGCCTTGTTTTTCTTGAGGATATGTTGACATATTTCTGTATACTGCTGCCCTCATTAGGGCCAAAAGCTATGGAAGAAAAACTTGGCACCTTTCTTGCTCATTATTTTTATTATTATTATTAACTTTATTTATACCCTGCCCTTCTCCCTGAAGGGACCCAAGGTGACTTACAACAATGGTTAAAAACAAAAATTAAAAAATATGCTCATCCCCATTCTTATGAAAATGGAGACACTTAAATGAAGAAAAATGCTTTATTACTTTAACTTAGCCATTGATATCATGGGCCAACACACATTTTGCTATCTTAAAAATTAGACCTATTCCTGGATATTTGGGGATCTGATTCAAAAAATGGAACCTAGTTTTGAAGATACGGCACAGTAAATGGTTCAAATCCAATACCATGGCTTTCTCACAAAGAAGCTGTTTGAACCATTAATTAATGAGGCTATGCTCTAGCCCCAAAACTAGATGTGATAGGGCAAAACTGATGCCATTTTTTGAATCAGATCCCCAAATTCATATAAAACCAACATAAATTTTGAAAAAAGTTTTTCTGACCTTCAATTTTGCAGACTAGTATAATTAAACCCAAAACTTTCTGCAGAAAACAACAAAGAGAAATGCATATTTACTACTTGTTCTCCAAAGAGCTCAGGGTGATGTATTTGGATTCCTTTCCTTCTTTTACTGCTTGTTCTCCAAGGAGCTCAGGGTGATGTATTTGGATTCCTTTCCCTCTTTTACTGCTTGTTCTCCAAGGAGCTCAGGGTGATGTATTTGAACTCCTTTCCCTCTTTTATCTACTTGTGCAGTAGGTTATGCTGAGAGATAGTGACGGACCCAAGGTCACTCAGTAAGTTTTGTGGATGATCAGGGTCTTAAACCTGTGCCTTCCTGTTCACAGGCTAATACATTAACCACTACATCACACTGGCAGCCATGGTCAGCTTGAGAAGATGCCAGTGCGCTTAACAGCATGAAGTCAGTGCACGTATACAGCTGTGAGGAGATGTTGTTATTAAGGATTGTCCCTTACCCTTCCTCTGTCCCTCCCATTTTGGTGTCCATAATAGCTACCCCACTTTAATTAATGGGAAGTAAACACTAAATGAAACGTCCATATTCAGAGGCACAGTAGTTCTGAATATCAGTTGCTGGGAGGAAGGATGATGGAGGACTGCTACCTTCAGACTTGGTTTCCATACTTTCCAGAAGCCTCTAGAAGACCTCTGAAGGAGAACATTAGGGTAGAGGGACTATTGATCTGCTCTAGCTCCTACCTATGCACAGGTTCGACCACCCATTGCTTAGAAATTGTTTCTGACTCTCCTGAATAATCAATATGGGTTGGATTTAAAGGTTACCTTCAACTTACAGATGGATTCTTTCTGCAGAGGTAGGTGTATTCCACAGAGGAAGAACAACCTTGAGATCCAACTCCAAGTTCATATAGGTACAACACAATTTTACCTCAACTTTTGAAAAACAGGATTCCTGAGACACTCTGTTTTCATTCTGCATTTTAAGTTGAAATGACAATCCTATTGGCTGGTACAGGCACTTCATTCCAGACAAGCAAGAACAAAATCCGTTTCTGGCCAGATGACTTAAATTGTTGCTACAATACTGTGTCAACCATGATAAAAAGGGTAAGGATTTTTCTGCCACGATATGATTAACAATGCAAAACCATTTATGTAAAAGAAACAAGGAGGTGCTTTGTTACAGTTAGGTTCAAACTATAAATTAGAAATTGAGGCTTTTCCTAGATAAGAGTTGCTGATATAAAATCTCTAGTACAGATGATCAAAAATAGTGTCAGAATACCCAGGCTTAGCAAAGGGGCGCAAGAAACAGCCCTGTTTGTCAAGAAATGCCACCATTCAGGACTACATGACCCTTTAACCCCAGAGAGGAGCAGCTTTGGGTGGCTGCAGGTTGCCATCTGCCTCTAGCCCTACACCACAATGTTTGGCTTCCCCAGGTTAGTAGCAATTAGCAAAATCCATTTGCACCCTTCCCAAGAAAAGGGCCCAGCAGGAAAGCGTTCTTGGTTTCATCATAAGAAATACAACTCAGATCAGATTCTTTGAAAATAGTTTTTTTTCCCCTTTCTCTTTGGGGCAGCTGACCATTTGAAAAGTGGCTCATGTCAGAGCGGGGATGGACGCTTTGTATTTTTGACGCACCCTTCCCAACTACTGCTCCTGGGTCACTTATTTCACAGCATCCTTCACACAAAAGGGTGCATAGCCACTAACTAGTTTATTCTGCTATGCGCTGTCTTGACAATAGCTTATATTTCATATTATGTACATGACAGGCATTTCTGAAATGCAAACAGCTATGTTAGGCCTGTTAAAATAATAATAATCCAGACAGGAACAGCAGTATTTGGTTTCTTCTGGAGGAAAACAAGCCCAGGAGATTTGTGGTGTTTTTGCAACACGTAAGTAGATATTGGTTCATTCAAACAGGCACTCTTGCAAGGCAGATAAATTGCTCTGCAGCATTCAAACTTTTCACACACACACACACACACACACACACACACACACACACACACACACACACACACACCCCAATGCTTTCAGCCAAGTTGGAGCTCTGGCTCTCTAAGTAGACATTGGTTCATTCAAACAGGCACTCTTGCAAGGCAGATAAATTGCTCTGCAGCATTCAAACTTTTTACACACACACGCGCGCACACACACACACACACACACACACACCCCATGCTTTCAGCCAAGTTGGAGCTCTGGCTCTCTGCCTCTGTCTCATGCAAACTGTTGGTTCATTATACACATACTGTACTGTGTGTAACCTAATTAGATGCCATAAAAGACGGAAGTTTGCAGGGGTGTTGGGGATATTCAGGGGAAAGTGCGTGTACACACAGGAGAATAAAGACGGCTGCATTTAAAAAGAACAGCCGCTGCTGTATATCTCTTGAACTGTTGGTCATAGTGCATTTTAAATACCATACAGTACTTTCTTTTTCAAGGGAACAGCTTCCATAATATACATGAAAGGAGCCTTTTGAAAGTGTGCCTTTAAGAAGAGCAAGGATAGATCAATCAGCCATCAGAACAAAGGGAGCCTTTGTGTTGAGAACTGGAATCAACATCCCTTGATCAGGTGCTGCATACACCAAGAACTGGCTGTTGGGCTCATCCTTACTTTTAGGCTTCCAGAAGCTCTGAGTGGTCCTCACAGGAAACAGGATGCTGAGTGTTGCTGGGTAGATTAATGTAGTGGTATTTTTTCTTAAATCCTTATATCTCAGGTGGATTGGAAATGTTGCTCATCAAAACAGTTTTTAGTAGGTAGAATTTCAAATCCAACCAGCGGCAACCACCATTGAGAAGATCTCAAGTTCTATGAATCACAGTTTTACAATGAACTCAGGGTCTCCAGTAACCCCGTGGGATGCCTTCTTGCTCACTTCCTTCAAATCCCTTCCTAAAACCTGCATCTATTGTGTGGCACCATGCCATTATCTTCTTACCCGTTGTAATTAAGCTATGTAAGGCAACTGAAACAATCACATATGCTTCCTCCATTTACCCTTGTGACCCTTGTGTCAGTATCTAGATTGTAAGTCTCCTGGAGCAGCAATCTGTCTTTTCATTCCGTGTAAAGCACCTTGCACACTACCACTACAAATAATAATAATAATAATAATTTTAGTATTAAAGGATAAAATGGTTTATTACTGAGGTGCACCACTAGAGGGCACCATTGTCCATCCAAATATTAATGACAAGCAGGTACTGTAGAAGGGATGCACACCAGAATACTTGGCAATTTTTTTCCATTTTTGCAAAATATCAAAATTCCCAGGATATGCTGGAGCTATAATATATCCTATAGCTCTGTTTTTACTATTTTCTGTTCAGATGTTTTTTTAAAAAAAATTAAGGTAACCAATATAATCCTTGTAATAATTTTAGAAGTCAATTAACACATGAGTAAGTTCTGAAATCACTGTAATTGCTAGAAAGGAGTGATGGAAAGCTACAAAAGACCAGCTTCTAATTGCCCAATGCTGAGTTGCCCCAGATGATGATTG
Organism: Tiliqua scincoides; assembly: GCF_035046505.1. Lineage (NCBI taxonomy): Eukaryota > Metazoa > Chordata > Lepidosauria > Squamata > Scincidae > Tiliqua > Tiliqua scincoides. The sequence goes on from NC_089823.1 coordinate 53,942,340, forward strand.
CACCAGTGGTGTTACTGGGGGGGGTGTGTGTGTGGGCCACACCAGATGACACACAGAGGGGACCAAAATCACAAAAATTGTTAGGAACAATACCATCATGTTATACATGCCATTAGATGCATAATTTACAGCAGAATGAAATGGAAAAAAAAAACTAAGGCCGCAATCCTAACCAACTTTCCAGCATAGACATAAGAGCAATGCAACTCTGAGGTAAAGAAACAAACATTGCCTTACCTTGAGGAGGCTTCCATGACTGCCCCCCGAATGCAGGACAAGCCCCACTGGCACAGCTATGCCAGTGCTGGAAAGTTGGTTATGATTGTTCTCTAAGTGAAATATCTCCATTCTATCAAAAGTCATGGCCAAAAAACCAGAAAACAAAAATGCAACTGTCTTATGTAACAAAAAAGTACATTTCCTTAATTCAGAACCTAAAAGTTCTGTCAATAATGTATTTATTTATGTAAATTGATTCAAATTTCAAATGCAAATTAATTCTTTTTTTCTCGACCCCCAGCACAGTGTCAGAGAGATGATCCTGCCAAAATGTTTGTCCACCCCTGCTCTAGAAGTGCAGAAGGTCCAGAAGTACAAGGTCCAGGTCGCTTTACTTATGTCTGAGGAAAATGAGGATAGTTCAGTCACTTTTGTGTAAAACTCTTGTTGGGTCCTAACTGTGTGTGAATGGAACATATGTGCCATCTAACAGCCTAATCCTAAACTTCCTTGGTTTAGCAAAAATGGCATCTGCTGTATCCTATGGGGCCAGAGAAGCAGTGCTAGATCTTCTCAAAGATGTAAGACCCAGGTGGCCCCAATGGGTCTCCTTGGATTTGTGCAGAATCGAGAAGACCTGTGTTGGGTTTCCCAGCCTGGGAGGGGCATCTGGATATGGCGGCAGGCTCTGCCACCATCTCCACCCCCACCCAGGCCCACTCCTTCCCTCCTCCCGCCCTCCTGCCACCCAGTTCTGCCCCCTTCCTACCCCAAAAAGTCCTTCGCCAGCTGTTCCCACCACTGGGAGCCCTCAGTGATGATCTTCGGAAGCGGAAGCCCAGCGCCAACTGCTGCATCAGTTCCGCTGGTGCAAAATACATTATGGCACTTTTAGTGACAACCTGTCGCTGGTGAAGCACCAGCGCCACAGCCCATTGGATTAGGCCCTAAGAATCTCAAACTATGTCAATGTTCGATTCTGCTCCAATTAGGCCAGCTCTTCCCTTGCCAATGTTTTCTTCCTTTCCCTATCTTCATCCTGATATAACGCATAGTAAAAGTGACACCCTATCATGCAACCAGTGTGCCCTCCTCTGGCACAGCAGTGACAGCTATCAAAGATTATGCTGGAAGCCGCAGATCTGTATTAATAGACTGACACCCTCCCTGCCCCAGATCCACTCTGTGAGAAAACAAGCGTTGAAACTGGAGCACAGCCACCAGTGGCTTGGTGTTGTCTCATGTTCGTTGTCCTGCATCATTATTGCAGCCTGTCAGGCTGACACTGCAGGGTCACACAGAGTGATGCCATCAAAAATAGTGGCTATTAATAATGTGCTGTAGAGCCATTGGGTAATGCAGGGAACCATGCTGGCTGCAGCACATGTTCTTGATTAAGGAACCAGGATTTTAAAGTATCCTATTTTGGCATTTGGAAAAACGTACAGGCACATCTTTCCAGATCTATGTACAGTCAGTTCTCGTTATCTGCTAGCATTAGGTTCCTGGAAAACTTTGTGAATACCAAATTACCAGACACAAAATCATTTAGCCTACAGGGAAAATGGGGTTTGGTTCCGGGCGACTCTCTTCACCATACACTCTATGAACATTTATGCACCTGAATCATACTTTGAAGTCTATGGAGCTGGGTGATAGTGAGGGTTCATCTCTGATGCTTCTTCCTCTGTGTTGGCTATCCCTCAACTCATTGAAGGTCGCTGGCCCAATGACAAGTTCAGCAGTGAGGAAGGGGTTGCTTCAACCTTTCTCCTCCTCCACCTGTCTCTTGGCTCCTTTCCTGGGTTTTCCCTATCTACAGTATTTACGGATAACGAGAACAGAGTTGCAGATTACAAGAGGTAGGTGGCAACTTTGTTCCCCACAGGTAAGCGAATTTGTGCATAGTAAATTCGCATATAAAGAGAACTGACTGTATATATGTATATGTCAAATAGCTGGAGAACTGACTGTATTTATGAGCTCAGTACCAAATCTCCTAGCAATCAGCTAAACAGGTAGAGCAGAGTATGGAAGATAGGGGAATGGATATACAGTCAATTCTTGTTATCTGCTGGGGTTAGGTTCATGGAAACCCTAGCAGATATCAAATCCACGGATACCGAATCATTGATCCTATGGTAGTTAACATGGTCAGGAATGCCAGCAGCAAACAGCTTCAGAATGGCTGCCAAGGATAGCTTCAGGATAGCTGTGGATAGCTTCAGATTGGCTGCAGATGTTTTAAAATGGCTGTACATAGCTTCAAAATGGCCACTGTGGATAACTTCAGGAAGGCTGTGGATGCCATCTGTACTATGATATTATAGTTCACACATATATTGCATGTGGTGTACATAGAAGCGGTTGCTTGACCCAGTTAGATGAAGTGGCCAAAACGTTCCCCATTGGCATCTATATACCTCTGACATGGTAGACAAAGGGATCCACAGACATCCCCCAATGTGGGTTTTGGGTTGTTCCCCTACATCTCTTCAATGGCTTCCCTGGAGTGCTGCAAGTTTTCTTCATTGAAGTATGTGTGAATTAGAATTCATTAAAATGTGTCTATCTTTTTCTGAGACATGCTCTATGTGGGTGTGTAAAAATTAGACCCGAGGGCCCCAGCCTATCCAACTTTCCAGCACTGATGCAGCTGCAATGCAGCCACTGTAAGTGCTTGCGGGGGCAGGAGGCAGCGGGGGCAAGGCAAGCGCCGCTCAGGGGTCTGCAGGGGCTTGGGTGCACTTACCCAAGTCTCCTGCGGCCTCCTGGGGGTGCGGGGAGCCCGGTGCAATCTTCAGCAGGGCTCCCCGCAGCAGTGAAAGTGAAAGCAGAGCGATTGCGCTCCACTTCCACTTCTGCCTCCTCCCTGCCTCCAGGCTGCCCCCACCCCTTAAGGGGGCAGAAGCCAGGACTCACAGGCTGGGGTGTCATGACGCCCCAGTTTGAAAAGCCCTGCTTTATCTTGAGGGGGTCTCTATGACTGCTGCCTGAACCTGAACCTGGAACCCTACTACCTTCTATGGCAGTCAGTATGGGTCCCTGAGTCAGTATGGGTCCCCCATCCTACTGACTAGCAGAGACAGTAGCAATGACTCTTTGTTTCATTTTTCCTCTAGTGGACACAGAATTCATAATGCAGCAGCATTTTCCAGGTTGATTGGCAAAAGATGGTGATGCCCTTCACCTGGTTATCACTGAAGGGAGAAGCAAAGTGAAATTGATAGACACCTATCATCTTGAAACCCATGGAGAGTCTTCTCTGGATGGCACTCTTCAAATGGCTGTGGTGTCCCACACCTTCTTGATGCCAATATGTTCATCAAGTGGGTTCACAGTGGCAATTGCACTGGCCTCACACGGTGTGTTCCCTGAACAGAACTCTCCTTGGTCATGGTCCAGAGAAGCCAGCGCTCAGGGTTTTGGTCAGGAAACCATGAATGAGCAGAAGTCACATGTCACCTTGACAATGTTATGTAGACAACTGATCTCCAATGTATGTTTTGAACCTGCATGTGATTCCAGAATCTCTTCGAAATGGCACTCTGCAACCCCAGCTATGACACGGTTGCCAGTTGCAAAACAGTATTTCAAAGGACATGCTGTATATTCCTTCCATCTCCATTTTAAGGCAATAGTGTCGAAGCACACTGCTGTGCACTGGCTACTCACTAATTATCAGCTATAGCAAACATCCTTCTCCAACAATAAAGCTACTTTTAAAGATGCACTAAGAATGGATTCCTGGAAAACATTTATACTGTTAACCTACCTGGTTACTTTAAATCACAGAAGAATATATAAAAGTTGTGCAGTTTGGAGCATATTAAAGGATCTCTTCAGACAGCCTGATAATCTATTCCTGACAGAATGAAAACAAAGGAGCCCCTGTGGGTTTGGCCCAGCCACATGCTGAGCCAATTGAACACTGTGCTTTTGTTTCATTTAAAAGTATGTTCTAATTAAAAGAGCTGCTAGTGTGCATACATGGAGAAATTGCAAACGTCCACATAAGGCTAATTGGATATTCTTTTCTTGAGATTAGGCATAGATCAGATGTATGGCATTTTTGTTTAAGGGATAATAATCAGAGTTGGTAAAGGTCTCTGGTTAACATCTTGGGGCAGCCTCTCAAACAGTCCCTTCCCCCTCAAACTCTCCCTCTGGACCACCCTCTTTGTACACCACTGAGTACAGTCAGTTTGAGTAGGCCATGATTGGCTGGATGGACAAATGGTTTGATTCTTTCCAAAGCAGCTTGATATGAAAGAATAAACACAGATTAAAAGATGAGCATCCTTATCTCATTAACCAAGAGGACGAGGAACTCTTATGAAAGCTTTTGTGCTAGATGCTGCCTCCAGAACTTACTTAAACCATTTTGTGCCTGCCACTTCCATTATTTTAGCACAGCCTGGTTGCTAAGCAACCATAGGGCGCACTTCCTAGCTCATTGTGGAAAACAGAAGCATCACTTTACAGCTATATCCAGGATGCACCAGACATTATAGATTACAATATAAGTAAGGCAGTTGCCTTAGCTGTTGCTATGCCTGCAGCAGCAAAAACTAGTATGGCATCAATATTGAAAACGCACTTCCTTAGTATTGCAGGTAAGACTAGGCTTAAATCTGCAGCATTTCAAATCTATCCTGAAGTTATTTCTTTAAAACATGACATTTATGCAGTTTTAACAGGAATACCTGACTTTGTTTTAATTCTATTTTGTATCCTATGATAATTAACTTTAAGTGGAATTGTACTAGCAAAACAGAGATTGGATCGTCCTAAATCAAATAAGACTCTTCAGTCTACACTGCACAGTAGACCACTGCAAACTGCTTTTGAAACTTTTATTTCAAAAGCAATTCATGGAGTGCAGGACTGTTCAAGAAACACAAATTGGTCCACTGGGCATTCTCTGGCTTGCAACCATAACTAAGAGGAGTCTTACAATGGTGGTTGACTGAATGGTCAGAAATCATAGGTCTGAAGATAGATCCACTATAGGATCTTAAACCCATTTCTGCCCAGCCCACAGCTGTAAACGTTTGATCCCTGTTGCATATATGCAACTTTCAGCAGAAATGGCTTATGAGTAATGGCTGTAAACATCAAATTGCTGTTTGATAACAGTGCTTCTCTGATAACTTTAAATTCTGAGATTGAAGGTCTGAACAATTACAGGTTGAGTCTCATTATAAGGGTTCCCACAACTCATGTGGATGGCAAAAATCCCAACTAAAACAAATCAATTTAAAAAACAAAGTTCCTTTGTCAGTGATTTTGATAACATCTCAAAGGTCAGCAAGGCTGTTAAGACAGTCATTAGGCAAACAATCCACCAATCAGTCTCTCTCCTAATGAGCGGAGGACCCCTCCCTTCACCCAGAGCAAAGTGATCTTTCTTTCATGTGCTAGGAGGAGGGAGGGGTCACTCTGCCTTGGAGTAAAGCTGTAGAGAATGATTGATAGATTGCCTGCCTGCCCTCCCTCTCATTAACAAGGCCAAGGAGGCTATTGTTAAAGGACTGACTGATTTTAAAGGGATGCATTTTTCCTCTTCTTCAAGGATCAGCACATGCAGTGGCCATTCCTGTTAAGTCAAATCTGTGTATAAAAAATCAGTGTATAACAAGGTTGGACCTGTAGTCCCACATATTCAAGTAGACACTGGGGTTGTGCTTTGTGCTACAGTTGTTTCACTCATCACATTCCAGACTACCTTTTATAATATACGAGTAGACAATGCCTTGCCCAGACATTAAGTTGGTCTTTGGTGCTGTGTCCAGTATTCAAAAATCAGTATAATTAAAGGCTTCTAGCTAGCCTCCTCTTCTGAAAGTGTAACTTTGCAACACGTAAGGAGCTTGTGGTTCCACAGCATCAAAAAGAATAAAAAGACAGTTATTTCTGTGAGGTATTATAGGTTTATTTCTTTGAAGCCATATAGTTTTATTAAGCATTAGAAATTCACATACAAAACCAAACTCCAGCTCTGCGTATATTAACAAAACATGAACTGTCATTCCAAAAAGAAGTGCTGTGCTTAAAACTTCTTCTATTAAGATACAATCCATGCCCAATAAATTCTACATTGCTGAAAATTAAAAGTAACGCAGTACAGCCACTGAGATTGTGTCTTTGGGTAACGTTTTTTGTCCATAATTTCCATCATGAAATATAAGTACACAGACCTCAAAAAAGGGTAAACAATCATTACACAAGGCAAAAATGTTACCTAGAATCATTCAAAACTTTATAATATAAAGAGATGTGGAAAAGTACCTAAAATAGTTTCTTTTTGGTATAAAATTTCAGTAATAAAATATTGCTTACAATAAATAAGAAATGTGAATTTCATGAATACTGGTGCGCCATCATTTTCCTGATACCTAAAATCTATATTTCATCAGCCAATCTCCCAGATATATAGGCAGACAGAAGTCCCTTTGTTAAGTCATATCAAAATATTTAATCAGTGACTGGAAGGGAGCATTCCTAACTATGAGAGATGGTTAGATGACTTCCAGAGTCAAAATTAATCCCCAGATAATTTTTGTTTTTTAAAAAGGAACACTGTAGGTAACTTCTTCTGCTTCTTGCACTATAAACACATTTGAATGTTCCCAATACTGCTTGAGACTGTGCAATGAGAGATTAGTGAAGCTGGTAAATGTAAACTTTGCTGCTTTAGATGGATACATTGGATTTCATTGCTGCCCGTCCCATCTGTAGACATGGCAATTTTGAACAGTTCTTTAACAGCTGTTCAATAGCAATGTGTCGGACATTCAGTTGCGAGGCCAAGGAATCCTTCTCTTGCACTTGCTGAGTCAGCTCTTCAAACACATCTGAAAGAAGTTTTGGCACAGAGTTAATTTACAACTTCAATACATTCAGTTAAAGTTTGAAACTTTAGTTTAATTTACAAGGCTACTCAAAACAGAATGAAAATCATTACTATATCAGAGCCCAATCCTATCCAACATTCCAGCACTGGTGCAGCTGCAATGCAGCCTTGAGATAAGGGAACAAATGCTTCCATACCTTGAAGAGGCCTCTGTGACTGCCCCACCACCACAGGATGCAGTGCATGCCCCATTGGTATGGCTGCACTGGAAAATTAGACAGGACTGGGCCCTCAGTCATGAAAGCCACACTCTGGCTGTCCTAGGATAGCTACTTGTACATAGGCATTCCGAGTCAATTATATGGTTGAATCCAAACTAGGATCAGGCCAGCATGTAAAGCCATTTATAGCATTGGAAAGACTTACTGCCACTATTAAAATGGTTGTCAGTGATGTGCCCAATTGCTGTTGGCTATTTTACAAGTGCTGCCACAAAAGGCGACTGAGCCAAAAGATGATCACCAGATGTCATTGCTCCAGCCAGTACAGGTAGGCCACTGATGGAGGGGGATGGCAGCGGCATAGAATAGGGGTAATGTTAAGGGTGGGAAGGGTTGAGAAGCTTTGTGATATCCCAGCTGATTTTGTCACTAACATACCCCCTTTGCTCTATTCAAACTTGTGCCAGCTAAATAGATGGTGCCGGTTCGAGCAGACCCACTTGGGATCATGCAAGAGCAGAGGCACATAAGTAGAACATCATTTTACTTCTGTCTGCTGTCACATATTCTTTGGCTGCTGTGCACTGCGGGCAGCATTTTGTTAGGACTGAACTATAGTTTGCTTTTATTCTCTAGATTCCCACCTGTTAGGGAGAGGGCAGAACAGAATAGTTTTTAATGCCTAATGCTGACCATACAGGCAACACATCTTACAAAGTAATGTAGGTAAGTTTTAAAACTCAGTTCTCACCCTGAATTTGCTTAAGGAGTTTTTCATTCAGCTGCTGCATCTCTCCAAGAGTCATCATACTCACTGAAACAGAAAAGACCGTCACAAATGGACACCAAAAAGGGAGGAAAAGAGCAATCTAATATTAAACATCCCCTTTCAGTGTTTTTTGCACACTTGACATCAGAGTGAAATAGCAGTATAAAACTTTGAACTTTTTTCTTTTACAGCAGTATATACATATTTATTAAACCATTTATATGGCAAAAGAATTTCCCAACCCAGAGGGACTCACAATCTAAAACACACCTCAGTAAAAAAACGCTGCAAGAGATGATATGCTGAGAACAGGGACAGTTTTGCTAAATACTGTATCAGAGAACCACTGCTTAGAAGAGTGCCCATTAGCTGTGTTGCAAGGCTGCTTACTAGACATTCCTACTATCATAAGATTATTCAACAATAATTATTCAGTTGCAGTTACAAGTCCAAATACTGGAAAGCACTGGCATATGTCAAACAAAAGCTTTAGTGTTCAACAAATACAAAAAGGTCAAATGCTCAAGTTTTGAGGTAGCTACAACTGAATTAAGAACATAAGAACATAAGAACAGCCCCACTGGATCAGGCCATAGGCCCATCTAGTCCAGCTTCCTGTATCTCACAGCGGCCCACCAAATGCCCCAGGGAGCACACCAGATAACAAGAGACCTCATCCTGGTGCCCTCCCTTGCATCTGGCATTCTGACATAACCCATTTCTAAAATCAGGAGGTTGCGCATACACATCATGGCTTGTACCCCATAATGGATTTTTCCTCCAGAAACTTGTCCAATCCCCTTTTAAAGGCGTCTAGGCTAGACGCCATCACCACATCCTGTGGCAAGGAGTTCCACATCCTGTGGCAAGGAGATAAGGCAAGAATTCCTTTAGTTTGAACATAATACACCACTACTTTGGTCAGGTTATGCACATGTTTTTCCCCAAAGGCTTCTCATACTTTAAGATGTCCACTGTGGTTAATGTGATATTGCAGACCTTTCTCAAAGCATAAGATAAAATTAGCATTGCTTTCATAATTAAAAAAAATCTTTATCTGACATAAAGCAGAAAAATAGACAACCTCACACTTTCTCAAAGTGGTGGACATGACCAACTGCCAGAACTCATCAGAAACGAAGTCATTCTATTTACTAGACAGATACGTTTGAGAATTTGAAGACCACAACTCCATTTAAAGTGTTAATAATGACAGTCATAGATTGATAACTTTAGTATCTGCGTACACTAACTTAAAAAGGTTAAGATTTCCCATAGTGTACGGGCAATTGGATACTCACCAGATCTAGACTGACAAATTTTGGTGACTGCAGCAGGCATAACATTTACTTTTCCCTTATATCCAGCAGTCTTTATTGTGTTCAATTGCTGAGGACCCTAACAGAACTTATAAAATCATGTACAACAAAACATTCAGAGGTTATAGATGAACCTTCCACTTACACTGTTCTCTGCTGTATTCAGGGTGCCTTCTTCGGACACAGGTATCAGTATCTTTTTTAGCTTTTCCCATCTCTGATGATTGGTTATGAGTTGGCCACAATGTACCACTACAACAAAACGTAGCACCAGCTTGTTGTAACATATCAAGTTGAAAACCACTGGATTCTCTTGGTTCCAAAATACTTTGTGAACAGTTTGAAATACTCCCAGAGTTTCCATCTATCCACTTCGCCGAGTATTTGGGAACCTGGGAATCAAATTGTGGGAGTAACTTTCTTTCTCTTTGATGCCTGAAGCCAAAAAGCCGGTGTTGTGTTTGTTTGGAGCTTTCAGGATCCAAATCCAAATCTTTATTTTGTGCATACTGTATAATCCAGTTAATTTTTTTGCTCAGGATGTTTTTCACTTCTGCATAGGTGCTCTTGGAGAGTTTTGACTGTGGGTAACTCTGTTTTGCTATTAAGTGGAATTTCTCAAAGCAGTCTCTGTGTCCCCTCAATGATCTTGTATGCAGAAGATCAGACTTTGGTATTCCTGAGTATAGAAAAAGAGGTAGAATTTGACTCATTGCAATAACTTATGTCATACATAACTTATGTCATACATGCATTTTAAAATTTACAGCCAAAGCACTTCAACCAAGTAATTAGAAGTCTCCTTTAAAATAATTCTACAAAGGTTCCCCCTCCCCCCATTTTTTTTTTTTTTTTTTTTTACAGTGCAGAAGCTCCCTACTTTTGAAAATTCTTAAGTTGAGCATTCTAAACACAAACATGCCTGGCCATTTCATAGTTGGACTGGCCATGTGTCAATTCCTGGCATTCCTGAACACTCCCCATAGTATTTCAACCAGCCCCATTAGCCTGCTTTTCAAGGTAATACCACACAAAATAGAGTAATACTGTAAATATATATTTTTATAGTCCACAACATGTTGGCTAGAGATAATGATGTCAGACTTAGCAAAACAATGTAAGACACAGATCCTTGAAACCTAACCTATTCTTAAGTATGGAAGCTTCTATCCTCTGAATTCAAACAGCCAGGTTTAAGAATCTCAGTCCTGTTTGGATTCAGCTTCATGCAGACACTGGCAGATTCAGACCCAACCCTTAACTAACTAAGCATTACTAGCCACGATAGGATTCCAATTGTTCAAACTGTGATTAGAACAAATCAGAATTTGCTGGGTTTATATGCAACAACAAATATTTAGTGAAGGAGAACAAGGGTACGCAAGCCTGAAACTCAGTCTAGCAATACTATATTATGATTTACTATATTATGATTTATGATCATAATATAATGATTATGTTATGATGAAAAGTTTATTATGATCCAATCAGCTTATGATTGGATATGACTGTAACTGACACAGCCAAACTTGTAAACATCTATTCTATATAAGTCAAGCTGAAACCTGTAAGGAGTTTACCAGCTTACAAGAATACAGACTGAACAGAGCTGGTATTTTTCAGTATAAGTATTTCACTTTATAGTTCCTAAAGTACTGTTTAGAAGGTTTTAAAGTGAGGGGAATTTTTGTACAAGATCAGTAAATCCATAACAGATTAGTTACAACTTGGTGTTTATTTACAGTAAATCATTAATTTACTGCCACTATGTATGTATACAGCACTGTGTCATGTCCATCCCTGGGGCGGGGCCTGTGAGTGAAGCTTCCGCCTGAATAATGATGGTTTTCAGAGGCTGACCTTGGCAGCGCGAAACACAAGGAGTGACAAAGACAAGTTTGCAGACACAATTTAATCATGTTAATGATTTCACATTCATTGGGGTCCTGTTCCAACATAGGAACCCAGGGCATACCCTTCAACAGATTTGTGCAATACTGAGCCCCAAAGAAGTCCATTAGGGTCCTATTTTGTCACAGGATCCCTGGGACATACCTTTCACGAGTGGTGCCGCTGCCTGGGCAGCCTCCCAGACGACACAACCTTGGCCATCCAATTGGGGCTGGTGATCCCCTTGGGTGTCACAAGGTGGTCTGGGGTTGAAGGTCAGCAGCAGAGGGTCCTGAATATTACAATATTCACTCCCAGGGATAGTTCCGGAGTCCCACAGTGCACGGAAGAAATACTTCTAGGCTACTGTATAAGGAGCAAGTGGCCAGACTCATCTACAATGAAGTTCGCTTGCGTTGACCCAGGATGGTGGGGTCAGTCTAGCTGTTCTCAGGAGAGCCCCTGTAGGGTCAGGTAGCTGGGTGTCCTCCATCAGCCCCTAGAGCCTCATTTGTCTGGGAAGCCGTTCCCCAGGCCTTTTGATTGACTGTGGCTGCTGAGCCAAGCCAAGGACTCAGCCAAGGTCCCAGGAGCAGGCTGGGGTCACTCCCTTGCCTCTCCCTGCTCTGGGAGCCCAAGGAGGTGCAACTTTCCACTGTGGCCACCAGGCTCCTTATGAGTCTCTCAGCTGGACAACCTGGCTCTGCCCCTTCTGGATCTCAGCTGCGACTGAGATCTCAGGCCTCTCTGAAGCCCAGCCGAGCGCCCCTACAGCTGTGTGTGGCTGCGGTTTAGCTGCTGAACTGCTCCTGGATGAGTGGGCAGCTGCTGTCTGCAGCCCTGGACCCCCCCTGAAACTACAGGCTCTCATTCCCCTATTCGGTCAGCCCTCTGGGGTTCCCACTGGACTGTGGGATTTCCTCCCTCTGCCAGTTTTGCCCCCCTGGGAGGATCGCACCACGGGGCAAGTCCTCAGGTGACACACTGCTACTATGCCACTTAAGAATGGGGTGATTTTTGCTTGAAAGAGTTGAATAAAATTCACTACTCTAGTCAGATTTCACTTGAAGTATTGTGCCCAAGTTTAGGCACCTTGTTTTAAGGAGCACATGGACAGCCTGGCAACTAAGCCAAAGGTCCAGAAACCAAGTCCTATGAAGAACAGTTAAAATAGCTGAGTATATGTAGCCTGGAAAAAACTAAGGGGAGATATGATAGCTGCCTTTAGGTACCTTAAGATTGTAAATACTGAAGGGGAAACTGACTTTCTGTGGTTCCTGATGGCAAGGCCAAAACCAAAAGGTTGAAACTACAAAGAAGTACCTTTAGGCTTGACAGGAGGAAGAATTTAATAGTAACAGCTACCCAACATTGGAACATAGGCTGCCTTGCAGAGCTGCGGGCTGTTTCTCATTGGAAGTTCTCAAGCTGGGGGAGGATGGTCACTTGTCAAAGATGTTGCAGTTGCCTGCACTGAGCAGGAGACTAGATTTCAAAAGTACCTTCCAACTTTAACATCCTATGATTCATTTAGTTATTGCAAGATTTCAGTAGCAGGTAATCAGAGAGCAATACTTATGGAAAGCAATACTATGGAAAGCCCTCAAATTAAGATATTGTTTCCTGCTTAAGTTAGAGTTGTTTTCATTCACCTAGATCATGGGTGCCCAAACCCTGGCCGTGGGGATACTTGCGGCCCTTGAGGACTCCCAATCCGCCCTCAGGAAGACCCTAGTCCCCAATGAGCCTCTGGCCCTCTGGAGACTTGCTGGAGCCCGCGCTGGTCTGATGCAACTGCTCTCAGCGTGACAGCCAACTGTTCGACCTCTCACATGAGCTGTGGGATAAGGCCTCCCTCCACTGCTTGCTGTTTTACATCTGTGATGCAGCAGCAGCAAAGGAAAGGCTGGCCTTGCTTTGTGCAAGGACTTTTATAGGCCTTGAGCTACTGCAAGACCTTCATTTATTCATGTTCCACCTCTAACATATTCATTTAAGTAAATTTATTCAAGTTTGAAATGTAAATTAATTCTTTTTTCCTGGTCCCCGACACAGGGTCAGAGAGATGATTTGGCCCTCCTGCCAAAAAGTTTGGACACACCTGACCTAATCAAGGGTTGGCAACATTCTTTGGCATAGGGAACAGAGGTCATGTCTATGAATGGATGGCAGACAAATGCATTGTAATATCATTTCAGGACATTCTGCAATGACTTCATTGCTGAACTTCTGGGTTGTGGAGCTCGGCTTTACGAGGAACAATTATAGTGAGCATGTCAAGACAGAAGGCCATCTTGCTGAAGTACCAGTCTTTTTGGCCCAAGCAGCACCACACTGAAAAGCCCACAAGGCCGCCGCTCGCCCAGCATACATCCTTTCCACCACCAATCAATTTCCAAATGCAGTCACATACCATGGTAGCATCAAGTTGAATATATTAAAATAAAATATTGAAATGAATGGGGACCCACCTGAAATTGGCTCACGACCCACCTAGTGGGTCCTGACCCACAGTCTGAGAAACAGTGATCTAGATTATTAAACTGAATACAAATTTAAGGAGATAATTCTTTTTCCCTCATCTTCCCTTTTATCTTGAAAGGTTCAAAAACTGGGATATATTGAGCATAAGAGTGCAGTATAAAATATATTGTGCCACATGTATTGCAACTGTATAATATTCCAGTCTGCAGAAATGTGCTGTTTTTGCTGGAAGGGTTTGAAGGCCATTTTGTTCAACGCAAATTCTCTCTTTGACAGAGTAGAGTTTAGCCTGGAAATCATTTTTGGTTAAAGAACCCTGGCATTCCTTCTCAAGCCCAGAGTAAATGCACTTATACTAAATAATGTCCATCCCCAAAATCTGTTCTGTATCCTAATGATTAATTGCATCCAAATACATATAAGTTTTTAATTATGAGTACATACAAGCTGAAATGAAAGCTCAAATTGAATTTTAGTCAGTCATGTGTTTGCAGCTTTCAATTCTGAAGTAGATTTTGATGAGAAAATGACTCATACATATTTCAGTTTTCCCCAGGACAATCTCATCAATCAGGCTTGCAGCAATGTTTTACCCAAAGTGTTATAAGATCTGAAGGACTATCACACCACAGAGTTGCAATTGAACTAACAGCTTTAAGATCTGAAGGACTATCGCATCACGGATTTGCAACTGAACTAACAGCTTTCCATCAGCAACTACTTTTACTATGCCTATGATGGCTTCGTATACAAGAATTTAATGAAAGTACTGTAAAAGAATCTTGCCCAGACATTGCATTTCTATCTTCTTGGTTGTATCTGAAACAAAATACACTTAGAACAAGTGTGAACATGCAGGTAAAGCCAGAATTACCTGATTTCCAATGCGTGATTTAGAACAGTAATATATTCTGAAGTAGGCATTTTATTCTGCAGCTTTACACAACTAAAGATCAAATTATATGCAACAATCAGCGCTCACCTTTGCACCCAGCTTATGTTGCTCTGTTACACAATAGCTGCTGGACTTGTTTTCTCTTCATTTGCAGGCCTCTGCTCTTGCAAATTTTACTAGCAGCTGAGCATGTTCAGGGAGCAAGAAACAAGCATGCACATAGCTTTGCTTCCAAGACTAGTAAATTCCTTCACATTTTTTTCTTCTTTCTTCTCAGACTAACAATACCCCAAGTATGGATTTGAACAGAAGCAGTTTTAAAACATAATATAGTTTTAGACTTTGGTATTGGATACCCAAATAGCCATTGCAATATGTATATTTTTGTGTGAGAAGCAGGGGGTGGGGAGAGACATTCTAGTTTAAGATTGGGACTTAATTTCTATGGAAGTTAATGCAACAATTTCATAGATGTGTTAGTCAGTTTAAAGACATGCTGCAAGCAGGATGAGTTCCTCAATTGATGAGAATAGATGAATCCTGCAAGGATTTTGAAGACTGTGTGCTGAAATGAAAAAGTACATAGCTGAGCACATCAGTATATCAGAATAACCTGTGTGTTCAGAAGGGCATAGTACAGTGTTTCTCAAACTGTGGGTCGGGACCTACTAGGTGGGTCGCGAGCCCATTTCAGGTGGGTCCCCAATCATTTCAATATTTTATTTTTCTTATATTAGACTTAATGCTACCATGGTATGTGACTGCATTTGGGGAAATGTGACAGACTGGTACTTTTAACAACCCACTATGTATATTCTTTTAACAATGACAACAAATGGGACTTACTCCTGGGTAAGTGTAGATAGGATTGTTAAAATTTTCCTGCTTGATGATGTCACTTCTGGTCATGACATCACTTTAGGTGGGTCCTGACAGATTCTCATTCTAAAAAGTGGGTCCTGGTGCCAAATGTGTGAGAACCACGGGCATAGAATTGACACAAGTAGGTTAAAATACTATCATCTGTCTTACAGGTCTGAAGAGAGAGCTATAATATACATGAAGGTCACCTAGCATGACCAACTGCTTCATGGGCTAAACCGGATGAGACTTTAATCACATTGTTGGGCATGGTATGCTAGATTCTTCATATGTAAACAGCACATGCAGGGCCCTGACTGAAATGGGTTCAAGGCCTGGGGGGAAGTAGGCAGACTTTAATCTCATAACTGAAAGGATTCCCAGGCAGTTGGGAAAAGAAATACCTAGACTATTGTAGAATGGGAGCAGGGGTCCAACAAATATGAGAACATAAGAACAGTCCCACTGGATCAGGCCATAGGCCCATCTAGTCCAGCTTCCTGTATCTCACAGCGGCCCACCAAATGCCCCAGGGAGCACACCAGATAACAAGAGACCTCACCCTGGTGCCCTCCCTTGCATTATGAACTATGTTCACTAGTTCATAATGAAAGCATCCGTTCATAATGAGAACACTTTAAGTTCTTCTGAGATTCCCCACATTCTCTAGAACTGGACAAGAGAGGGAGATCTTTCCCAATGGAAAAGACTGGAAAGCAATGACAGACCTCATTTATTCTGTGCTGAACCTTGGAGCAATTCAGAAAGCAGCAAAATGTATTGATGGTTTTCATATCTTTCTGAAGTTAATGAGGTATCTGGGAAACCGCCTCTTTACCTAGTGTGGAATTTCACAGAGAGCTATAAAAAGCAACAAGAAATGTGTTGCTTGTATAGCCATTCAAAATGACAGTGAGCCACAGACTCAATGAACAGCTTGAAGCTGAGGGAGTAGGGTGGAAACATATTCCAGGAGTTGCACTGGGCCTTGGAGATGCATTTCTGGACTGTATTACAATGGAGATTGGAGACCCTACTTCTCCTTGGGTAAACAGTCAGAGTTGGTGGTAACCCAAGACTAGTGGACCTCTAGGTAGGAGAACAGTTCAAAACAGTGACCTGGGGGGCCTGAAATCAAACAAAGAAAGTGTGTGACAACACACACACACCCCAGTACCCAGAACAGAGTTCAGTCAACAGCAAGTTGTTTACAGTCATCCCTCTTCTCCCACCTACTAGGAAAGCAGCAAAGAATGAACAAGACATTCACCATATTGAAACAGTATAGCCCTTTAAAACCTGATATTTGCCAATACTTTGCTATGAAGACAATCCTGCAGAAATGACAGCACTCAGATATTAGTCACCAGACATGCGTCCTGTCACACTGCTGATGCCAAGTAAGCGTTTACCACAATAGCATAACAAAGCTGCCCAACTGACAGCTACAGCCGGTAGGACAAGCTAGATCAGCTTATGTTTGCTTTACAGAGCATGAGCTACTAACCAGCTTGAGAACAGAATTGGTAACTCAAAGCATGAGAACTAGAACAGCTTGAGTTCTAGGATGAGTACCTCAAAAGCCAGATCCACTGCAGTCTAGTAAACTTGTGTTTCTTCCAACATTTGAAAACAGTGAACTTGTGTTACTTGTATCACCTTATCACGAGTCAGAGGCAAATATTCAAGTCACATGGACAGGAAGTATAACAATATCTACTATGTTTCCAGGGAAGCCAGAACAGGGAGGCCACCCCAGCTCTTTATTATTCTTCAGCAGGTGGGTGGCTGTTCATTAATGTTAACTCCTCTCAATATAAAAGCAATACATGTACTAGCTTGAATCCTACGTTTTGCGAACTGCTACTCGGTCATCAGAACCTTTTGTTCTTGGAAACAGCATTCTGGTTATTCCAGTGGTTCTCAAACTTTTCTGGCTCGCACCTCCCCTGAACCTTGCAGCCATTGGCCACGGCTCCCCATTACAACACCTCACCTCAGTTACCCCCAAAATGGGGATGAAGGCCTAGACGCCTTTAAAAGGGGATTGGACAAGTTCCTGGAGGAAAAATCCATTATGGGGTACAAGCCATGATGTGTATGCGCAACCTCCTGATTTTAGAAATGGGTTATGTCAGAATGCCAGATGCAGGGGAGGGCACCAGGATGAGGTCTCTTGTTATCTGGTGTGCTCCCTGGGCATTTGGTGGGCCACTGTGAGATACAGGAAGCTGGACTAGATGGGCCTATGGCCTGAACCAGTGGGGCTGTTCTTATGTTCTTATGTGTTATAATTAAACACTAGAAACAAGAAAAAACAGCTGCCAGCACTCTGAGGCTGCAATCCTAACCACACTTACCTAAGAGTATGAACAGTGAACAAAATAGAACTTACTTCTGTGTAGACCTGGTTAGGATTATGCCCTGAGTTTGTTAGCAGCACAACTGGAGGGTTTTGGAAAGGGGGGCAGTGATGAATTTGCTGGGGGAGGGGAAGACTTTGTTTTGTGTGTATCTGCTAATTGCAAACTGATGCAAACTAAGACCTAGAGACTTTTTGGCTGCAATCCTAACCTCACTTTCCTGGGAGTAAGTCCCACTGAACACAATAGGACTTACTTCTGAGTAGACCTAGCTAGGATTGTGCCTTTTGTCTTACAATAGCAGCCAACAGAGTACCCCCCCCCCCAGAAGGAGGCAGGAGGGAAAAGGGGGATGGCTGAAAAGGAATGGGTATTTTTTATTTTTTATCAATTTTTGGAGACAAAGCCATCAAGAGTGCTTTTTTTCATTTTGAAGGGGGAGGAAAAAGAGAAAGGTGAGGATCCTTGGTTAACCTGACACAGACCCCAAGTCTATGTAGGTCTACTCAAAAGGAAGCCCCATTTTAGTCAATGGGGCTTACTCTCACACTAGCTAGGACTGTGCCTTTTGTCTTAAAATAGCAGCCAACAGAGTACCCCCCCCCCCAAAAGGAGGCAGGAGGAAAAAGGGGGATGGCTGAAAAGGAGTGGGTATTTTTATTTTTAATCAATTTTTTGAGACAAAGCTTGCCTGATCAAGAGTGGCTTTTTTCTTTTTTGAAGGGGGAGGAAAAAGAGAAAGGTGAAGATCCTTGGTTAAGCTGACACAGAGCCCAAGCCTATGTAAGTCTACTCAGCAGTAAGTCCCGTTTGAGTCAATGGAGCTTACTCCCGGGAAAGTGTGGATAGGATTGCAGCCACACTGAGCAGGATTACAACTCACCCCAAAGTAGATGGGCACATGCTCACATACATACACCCCAACATGCAGATGCCACCCCTACTCCCCCCAGGCAAGACGGAGGAATGCAGTCTGGGGCATTTGGACACCCCCCCCCCACTAAGAGCAGGTGGGCTTCCTCCTTCCCAAGTGGAGGAAAGCAAAGCGCTGTGCTACTCTCTAGGTCAGGCTTCCCTCCCAGATTGAAGCCTGCCAAGAGCTTGACCTGTGCTGATGAGATGCAGCACCTCTGCCACTGCCCACCCAGCCTTCTCTCCCACCTCCCCCCACCATGTTTCACATGCCCTCCCAGCCTTACGCTGCCCCACCCACCTTGTTCACAGCTGCAGAAAAGCAGCAAGGCAGCACGTGCAGCTGAGTAGAGCAGCTCAGCTATGGCCACCTCTTTCCCCAGATGCCTCATGACGCCCCTGTCAGCTACCCTAGGGAGGCGGGACACACAGATTGAATACCTCAGGGTTATGCAAAGAAACCTTCCACTCAACCAACAGGTCCCTGCACAAGCAAAACATTTCTTCTGGGAACAGAAGGCATTTCTGATGACAGAGCAGCTCCCTACAAATGCTTAGGAAACAGGTCACAATGTTCTGTATGTCACTATGAGAATTTATTCAGCTGAAGACTAATGCATGTATAAAACTAACTAACCTGGTTATGAGTTCCACTGTAAGTCTATGAATTTAAAGATACTTAAACTAAAGAAGCAGTTCATGAGACGGTGCTGAACAGATGGCCCTAAACAGATGGGAACATTCAACTGTACGGTTGTGTTTACAATCCAAGCATAACATGTACTGGCTACCTAACAATCCTTCAAGCTGAAATTATCAGATAAGAAGGCAAAGTACTAGCATTACTATACCTTAGTTTTTTAAGACTCTGGGAGACTCAAATGCAAGCACATTTTATACATTTAGTTTACATTTGTATCTTTCTCTCCCTGCTTCTAATTAGAAAAGGCTTTTGCTCTCCTACTCAATGTGGAAGGATAGGCAGAGAGATAGCAACCTGCTCAGTACCACAAAGTAAACTTCATAAGAGAGTGGAGCCTTGAACATAGGCTTCTCATGCATTAAGCTCTCTTTACAGAACTTAATGCACATTTACAAGTATATCAATTGGAAATTTTCCAATTCCAGCATAAGTGATTATGCATTAGTACTACTTAAAGTTGTGGTTCAGAGTATTTTTATTTATATACAAACAAAAAATTCTCAAAACACTTTTCAAAGCAAAAACTGAGACCCAGTGGTCTCTATTTTAAATGCCTTTCTCATTTAGGGTGCAATTTTAAACATACCTACAAGAGTACCACTGACTTGAAATAGTATTTCTAAGTAGCCATGCATAGAACTGCACTGTTAATCTTTGAAGTGTCTACAAGCAATCCAGCTCATGACTAATTTCAGTAAATCGATTACTGTAATGGTTTAGAATAGGGGTATCAAACATAAGGGCCAAGGGTCAAATGCTACCCCCAGAAGCAATTTATTTGGCCCCCATTATAATTGGGCTCTCCCAGCTTGATAATGGGGCTCTCTCAAATCTTTAAAACGTGAACAAGATTTGCACATTTTCTCTTCTGTCATTTGTAGCTAATGAGCTTCTATATGAAAACATGCTTATTTCTGGCCAATGCTTATTTCTGCTTAATAACATCATTTCTGGACCTCTGTAGGCACCATGAATGCTAACTTTGGTTCTCTGTATGAAACGGGTTTGACATCATTGCTTTAAAACAGGGATGCACAACCCCAGCCCAGCAGCAATTTGCATCCCTCAGGGACCCCCAATTCAGCCCACAGGGAACCCCTAGTCTCCAATGAGCCTCTGGCCCTTTACTGGAGCCCGCGCTGGCCTCCACAGCTGCTCTCAACATGAAGGCAACTGTTGAACCTCTTGCGTGAGCTGCAACTGAGGGTTCCCTCCACTGCTTGCTGTTTCACGTCTGTGAAGTGGCAGTGGAGGAAAGGTCGGTTTTGCTTTGGGCAAGGCCTTTTATAGGCCCTGAGTAATTGAGAGACCTTCATTTATTCATATAAGTTTCATCTCTAATATATTCATTTATGTAAATTCATTCAAATTTTAAATGTAAATTAATTATTTTTCCAGGCCCCCTACATAGTGTCAGAAAAATAATGCAGTCCTCCTGCCAAAAATTTTGGCTATCCCTGCTTTAGAAAAACTTGCAAAGATGCCAACCATTTAAAATTAAGCATTTAGATTACACTGTCCCCAATTCTGTGCAAACAGAATCATTACTTTGTTCACGTCAGAGCCATATTTACTTCCCGACAACGTAGTTTTAAGAACTCCAATGATCTACCAAAGCTGAATTTCAATAGTTTATTAAACTTATATTAGGCTCAACTTACCTTCAATGTTTAGATCAAAACAGATATGGCAGAATGAGAGAGTTTCTCTTTCAGTTCCTAATTTGCATACGCTGCAAACATTATCATCGTTCAAGTCAATGTTAACAAACTGCTCTTCGTTCATAGTGTCTCTAAAAGAAAAAAGTCTCATGTTATCCAATAGTCAGGGGAAAAACATCCTTGGCATCCCACTTGTCTGCTCATTATAACAAAAATATGTATATATGGCTTTTCCAAATTAACATTCTCACAGAGGTTCACATAATAAATGAAAAAAGGCTACCTGTCCCAGAGGCTTTTATACAGGGGGTTATACAAAACCAGCAGTCAATTACTGGGAAAAGCATTGCACTGGAGTATATAGTTACTCTCTCGCTACTAAATATAAGAAATACCACTTAAAGGTGCCTTGAGGCTAGTGCAAGCTCATGCATGCCTACTCAGAAATAAGCACTTTTGAGTTCAGTGGTTTTTATTCCAGGTAAGAGTGTATAGAATTGCAGCCTTAGGCCAGCTAGTCTCATGTTATCAAGCATTAAAATGAAAAAAGTGATACATTTAATTCCCAAATTTAGATATCATCTAGCAACTTAAGATACTTTTAAAAATTATTTACCATTAATTTAAAACTGAATCAATTTCTAGAGATCCTTCATCTTGAATCTGTTATTTTTACATAAGTCTGGAGAATTAGAGTATCCTCTACATTTAATTCGTTCTCCATGACCTAAAGACTTTAAAATGCACTAGAAAAGCATTTAAATTATGTCTTCTATACAGTTCATGAAAGGAAAACAGAGCTCTTTTAAATCTGCTCACTATGTTTTCTTGTGAACAATTAACTATACCTCAAAACTTAAAAGCTTTCTGCCAATTCAGCTTGGCAGTTAAGACAGATGCCTTTTGCATTATCACTTATCTAAAAGCAAAAATGTCCTCAAGAGCTTTAATCAGCTTTTTATGAATCCCATCTGCAACCTGTAGATGTTTTCTTACAACAAAACACAAATATAGATTTGCTGGCACTTTGTAGACATTAAACTGCAATAGTTACAACAAGCTCAACCACAAGGTGTGGAAGAGGTATAATGGAGCTGCTTCTAAGAGTCTGCTATACCCAAGGTTGGATTACTTAGGGGCAACTATGCCAAACACATGTGATTCACTTCAGATTATGAGACTGATAAAAGATCAACTAAGAAGGCCCCATCCCCTCTGTAGGCAACCAGAAATAAATGAAGCAATAAGTTATAATTACAATTTAAACCAGATCCATTAGCAGCAACATGTTCACTTGCTTTACGTATGAGCAAACTGAAGATATTTTAAGAACTTTCTTTAAATAGCACAGCAACTCAAACCAGAACACTCAACAAAGGCTAGCTCGCCTAGAGAGGACTAAGAAGTTAGTAGTCAACGCTTTTAACTAGTCAGATATTTGCAGTTTCTCCACACCATTTAAGTCTGTTTTGCAGAAGTGAAACAAAGGCAAAAAAATATAGTGACCTTTCCAGAAGTACACAAGTATAACCGAGACCAATATTTATTAAGCTATGTAAACCACTTAATCTTTTTCTGCTGATGAAACATAAACATTCTTAAGGCCAATATTAGCATTGGCATAAGCACACATCTTCTGAAGCTCAAGCCCAGCTGCATTTACTAGGTATCACTGGTTCATCTAGTTAGGAAAACACAAGCAACCCTATGATTTTGCTAGGTGTAAAGTCGAGGAGTCTTGTGCTTGGTGTGCCTCTATCTTCCCTGCTGCTACCCATTCCCTTGATAAGTACTGAACTGAAAAGCCAATGTAAAGGACCCCAGGAGCAGGGTAGGGTGGTGGTGGCTGTACTTGGTACGTACAGAGTAAGTAATCCTTACCCGGATAAAACTGTGTGTGATGCCAGCAAGCCGGGCTTCTTACCCACTAAAAGTTTGAGAACAGGCTGAGACCGTTTCGGCCCCAAAACCTGTAATTGTTTGCTTTACCGGAGTGCCTGGGACAGGAAGGTGTCTGGATTCCAGAATAATGCCATAAACATAATGAGAAATGCCCTTTTCATTGTTCCCCATATGAGTGCCTGTCAGCTGCTTTGACACGCCTGTACAAGTATGCACCACAAAACAGAAAGTACAGCCTGCACCTGCAACGTACAAGTATGCACCACAAAACAGAAAGTACAGCCTGCACCTGCAACGTACGGGGGGGGGGGGATTAATATCTAACCCTCACTGCATGTACTTTGAGGAGGGCTCAGAACCTTTCTGTTTCCTGTGGCTTTGGAGTGCTGGGTTGTCTGGCTGCTGCGCACGCGCAGCAGTTCCTTGAGCATGAATAGTGTTGCCCTCCTGCAACTGGAGTTTTTACTCAATTATTTATTTGGGTGTATTCCATTTTTTAATAAATTGTAGTTTTTTCTCCTTACAAACGGTTGGCCACTTTGGGCACCTGCTCCAGCAGAGGAAAGGCAGGATAAGGATGTTCTAATCCATCAATCATCACTCAATGCACCTTGTAGTGTCCACCCTGGTTTCTTCAGAAGGCCCTGGCCCAGGCCGGGCTCAGGGGTGGTCTGCACTGCCTGCACTCTCCCCGCCCACTCTGCCTCGGCTGCTCAGTGCCTGCGGTTCGAGTCTCGGTCCACGCCTGAGCCTGAGCTCTGCCTCCTTCCCAGGACCGTCAAGAGGTGCCTCCTGATCAGCTGGAGCGGGGCAGCAGCCCGGGTCAGAAGCCCGGAGGGAGGAGCCCACAGGTGAAGGAGAAGCGAGGGCTGTCTCCCGCTCCGAGACGGTGGCGGCCCCCAGCACCCAAGCTCGACCCCAGCACGTGACGGGCCTCCCCCGCCCCGCTCCTTCGCTCGCACCCACCTGCCAGAGCCCTCCCCGCGGGGCCCCCTCCCCCCAGGTGCCCACCCCGCACACGCCAAGGCCGTTTTTCGCCCAACCGTCGCGCCAACCCTCCGGGGACCTCTCCTCACCCTGGCCCCGTGCGCCCCTCGCTTTCCGGCTGCCCCGCTTTCCTGGCGTTTTCGACAAACGGCTCTCGCAAGCGGCAACAGCCAAGACTGGGGGCCTCGCCGCGGCAAGCCCCGCCCCTTTTGCTTCTGGACTGGACCATCCCTTGGAGACGGGGGGCCGGCAGAGGGAGGAGCCTTCGCCCTCCTCTTTGCTTCTCTTCCCAACCTTCCCCCTCCCCCCTTCATTTTCATTCTCTCGCTTCCGAGTGCGGTTCGAGCCTGGTCACAGCTGCGGCCATTTAACGTCCCCCCAGCAACAGCGCAATAGTTTCGCCCCGTCCCAGGAGCGCATGACGTCACCCGCCAATGGACATCAGCAACGGACGCCGTACGGGAAGGGGGCGGGGCTTAAGGTGTGCAGCGTGCGTCATGGGCAAACCATTCCACCCGAGGGGAAGCGGGCGCGAAGCTGTGGAGTTTCCCCGCCGCCCCTCCCCCTCGGCTTTCCCGTGACGTAGCGCGTGGTCGGAGCTTAAAGTAGCAGGCGCGGAGGGCGGGAAGCTGAGTTCACGAAGGTGCGCCACACGCCTGAGCTCGGGTGCAGTGAAGGGGGGGGTGTTTTCCCTCTCACGGAATACCAGAACTAGGGACAGCCACTGAAACCGAGCAGCTGGGAGGGACACAGAAGAAATTTCCTCCCCCAGTGTGTAGTCAGTCTGTGGAACTCCTTGCCACAGGATGTGGTGGTGGATAGAGGCATGTTCTTTTCCCTCTCACACAGCACCAGAACCAGGGGACAGCCACTGAAACTGAGTGCTGGGAGAGTCAGGACAGAGAAAAGAAAATTTCTGTACCCAGCATGTGTTTAGTCTGTGTAACCCATTGCCACAGGATGTGGTGGTGGTGGATAGAGTGATAGGTGGATGTTCTCCCTCTCACACCACACCAGACCAGGGGACAGCCACTGAACTGAAGGTTGGGAGAGTCAGGACAGAGAAATGAAAATATTTTTTTACACAGCATGTGATTTGTCTGTGGAACTCCTTGCCACAGGATATGGTGGTGGATAGAGGGGGTAGGGGGATGTTCTTTTCCCTCCAACACAGCACCAGAACCAGGGGACAGGCATTGAAACTGAATGTTGAGAGAATTAGGATAGACAAAAAGATATTTCTTCACCCAGCATGTAGTTAGACTGTGGAGCTCTTTGCCACAGGATGTGGTGATTTGGCCTAGATGCCTTTAAAAGGGGACTGGACAAATTTCTGGAGGAAAAGTCCATTACAGGTTACA
Source organism: Tiliqua scincoides (assembly GCF_035046505.1). Taxonomy (NCBI): domain Eukaryota; kingdom Metazoa; phylum Chordata; class Lepidosauria; order Squamata; family Scincidae; genus Tiliqua; species Tiliqua scincoides. Next base: position 53,967,743 of record NC_089823.1, read on the forward strand.
AGCTGTGATGGTTATGTGCAAGGGAGAGCCCCAGGATGCAGGTCTCTTGTTGTCTTGTGTGCTCCTTGGTGGGCTACTTCCATATAAGAAGCTAGACTACATGGACCTTTGGCCTGATCCAGCAGGGCTCTTATATTCTTACACTTCCAATGCTTAGGCACCCCTCAATGCCCAGGCTAGCATGAATTGCATAAAGGGACCAATGAGTCTCTCTATAAAGATTCCCAGTGTCTCTGGCACACCAATATGAGCCTGAGGGGTTTGGCCCTGCACTAGGTAGATGGGCTTCCTTGCCCTGTGCTGGGAACAAACTACTGCTGGTAGTTGTTCCAGATTGCTGCAACCAGATTGCTGGTTCCCTGCAGGAGGTGGAGCTGTGTGGCAGCCCAGTCGCAGGCATAGCTACTTACAAGTCTTATTGCATTCAGTCAGACATACCCCTAGGAAAGTGTGTATAGCAGTGTTTCTCAAACACTAGGTGGGTCCTCAGCCCATTTCAGGTGGGTCCCCATTCATTTCAATATTTTGTTTTTCACATATTAGACTTGATGCTACCATGGTATGTGACTGCATTTGGGGAAATATTTCAGACCTGTACTTTTAACAAACTACTATGTATATTCTTTTAACAATGATAGTAAATGGAACTTACTCCTGGATAAGTGTGAGTAGGATTGCAGCCTAAGGGCCCAATCCTATCCAATTTTCCAGTGCCACCATGCCAATGAGGCATGAGCTGCATCCTGGGGTGGGGAGGCAGTCACAAAGGGCTCCTCAAGGGAAGGGAACATTTGTTTCCTTACCTTGGGACTGCATTGCAGCTACACTGGTGCTGGAAAGTTGGATAGGATTGGGCCCCCAGATTGTTAAAAAAAATTTCCTGCTTGATGATGTCACTTCCGGTCCTGACAGATTCTCATTCTAAAGAAGTGGCTCCTGGTGCTAAATGTATGAGAACCACTGGTGTATAGGATTGTAGCTTGGCTGGGCGAGAGAGAATGTAGGCAGTGGATGCCGTGCTTGCACTTTCACCCTGCTGCTCAGCTGGAACACATCAGAGTACAGGGCAGTTGCTGCCCCATCACTCATTGGGTCACCTGTGATCTCCCTCTGGCAAACGCAGTAGTGAGGATTGGGCCCAGCAAGTACAATGGACAATGGGAGAAGGAGAACGAAGTAGTGCCTTCCAAAGCAAAATGACCTCTTACTAGAAGAGGACTAAATTTGAAGTTTTGGGAATAGATGAGTAATGATTGCCTGATCATTCAGGGCTGGTTCACACATGGGATGATAAGGAAGTGGCTCCCTGTGGTATCCACAGTCCTTTGGGAGTTGTGTATCATACCGGACCTCAGGATGACCAGATACATTTATTTTATTTATTTTTCACATTTTTATACCGCCCTTCTTCAAAGAGCTCAGGGGGGTGTACACAGCTGCTCCCCTCCTTTTGTCCTCACAGCAACCTTGTAAGATAGGTGAGGCTGAGAGAAAGTGACTGGCCCAAGGTCACCCAGGAAGCTTCATGACTGAGGGGGAATTCGAACCTGGATCTTCCAGGTCTAAGTTCACCTCCCAAACACTACACCACCCTGGCTCTCCATTACATTGGAGAACAGAGTGCCTAGACCTTTCACCATTCTATAGAAGAGGGAATTCTGGCAGATGCAGCTTTTTATAACCTTCCATGTTGAGCTGCACCTGCCAAATTTCCCTCTTTTACGTGATGGTTAAAGATATGGGTACTGTGTCCTCCATCGTATCTGGTCACTCTGACTCAGTTATATGACTGATGCCTCCTGCCCATTGGCCCTACCCCAGTGCAGACTTGTTCATGGGTAGCTGCTTACTCTTTATCCTGTTAAGTGCCTTTACATTCATCGGCTGCTTTTGTAATGTAACAGAGCAATGTCACCATGTCTTGACAGGAACATCTATACCTTCACATTGCCGATGTTCCAAGAGTTCTCTTGAGGTAGCTTGGATGTGGACCAGATGGCAAGTCCTTCCAAGGGTTTTGATACTCCACTCTGCTCTCACTGGCATGGGGAGGGAGGCTCAGAGCTTCAGCCCCGGAGCTGGTGCCTCTTCTCCTGGCCCCATCTCCTGAACTCCACTAAATGGGCTGCCACTGGTTTCCTGCTGCTGCTGGGGGTCAGGGACAGCCTGCCGGCCCAGATCAGGGCTCCCTTACATGCCCTCTAGGGCTGGTTCAGTCTTGTCACTGGTTCTTCCTTGCACGTAATGCCTCTCCTCCTTGCCTCCTCCTCCAGGCTGCTTGCCTGAAACTTCATCAGCCCTAGGCTCTAGGAAGTGAGTGGGAAGAGGATCAGGTAGTGGCAGTGCTGATAAAGTGAGGTACTTTATGTGGCAGCAGGCACATGCTTCATCCATCTATCTCATTTGCAGATGCCTCACCTAGCCCACACCAGCCCCCTCTTTCTTGTGGTGCCACTGTTCTATGCTTTCAAATAGAATGAGGAGAGTGTAAGCAAATTGTTGTGTTTTAACCCTTATTCTTATCTCTCTTTTAACATATACCTTCATACATGGCTGTTTGGAGATATTAGTTGTAAAACTATATGCCTAATAAAGGTTTGTTGTATGTTGTATGTTGTAGAGTGAGGAGAAATAGACATGGAAGAACCACTGCCCTACTTTGCTTGTTCCAACTTCTTTGTTCTGCCCTGCACTGTTGTGCTGTTTCACAACAGTGTGGCAAAGTCAGCAGGAAGGTAGTGGTGAGGAAGGGAGGGGATAACAGCAGCGATGAATCAGAGCTGCTGCTATCTCTTCCTCTTCTTGCTTGCTCCCCAGAGCCTGGGGTGAACTCTTAGTGGCCCAGGAAACATTTTGGAAAGGCAACTTCTCTCCCCTGTATGCTGAACTTTCTACTCCAATTAGCCACAAGGGTAATTGCAGGAGGAGTGCACAGCACAGAAGTCTTGCTCCCCATTTCATCAAACAGCGCTGGTGGTAGAGCCCTAGGGGAACCTCAGATTCAAGTGGGGAGGGGAAGTTACAGCAGTCACTCTCCTCCTTGTGAAAAACAAGTTAAAATCACTGGCTTAGGTCACACTCCCATTTTGCAGGCCAGAAGCCATTTCAAAGCAGCTGTGGGAAAAGAGCTAAGCAGACTGATAGCAACTCCTTATCAGGATTCTTTGCCATGGCTGAGCTAGGTGCGTGATAAAAGTGCTGGTACCAAGGTCCACATGTGTGCTGCTGGAGTTTGGAGCATAGTGGTTGAAAATTGCTGAAAAACTCTTCCAGGTTCTGCAACTCTGTTTCTAGGGCAGCTGTATTTACAGAACCCACAGGACCTGAAAGAGTTTCCAGGAAATGGCATCACAGGAAGAAACAGAGAAAATCCTAGAGAAGACCATAGAGTTCAGTGTACGATGAGAAAGAAAATGTTGAAAATCACTGTTCCAGTCTAAAGAGCTGTGGAACTTGTAAGTCCAAAAGTCCTGCTGTGTGTTTTTGGATTTTTCATGGGAGTATTGGGGGGGGGGGAAATGATGGAGTTGCCCAAAAGGGTGTGCTTTTTTAATCATAGTATATGAACAAATGAAAGAAATATTTATAATTAAGCGCTTGGTAGATTCCAGTTATTTTCCAATAACCAGCATTTTAACCTCTGAAAAGCTCACACTGTGAATGCCCTGGTTAGCTGACAGAAACACATTTTCTGTAGTGAACTGAATATACTGTATGTGGTTTTGTTGACTAATAACCCAATCCTGGGCTCAGCACCGCAGCTTTGTGCTGCCACGCACTGTCGCAAAGTGCTGTAAGGCAGGTTTGCGAGCCTCACCGCCAGCTAGTGCAGGGTGGGCGCCCAGCCTCCGCCGCTCAGCAGTCTCACGGATCGCTGAGTCACAGCATAGTAAGCGGGGGCGGGGATGAGGCGTTCCAGGGAGGGGGGAGGTGGAGAGAGGGTGGACAGGAGGTGGTGGGCAGGGAGAGGGCAGGCGAGAGGCATGCCAGGGGAGGGAGCGGGGAGGCAGGGGGCGGGTCCGGTGGAGCGCTCCTCCACTGGATCCTGTTTGTTCATGCAGGGTTTGGTACCCAAAACGAACGGCTTTACTTTACCACAGACCTTTTGGTCAGCGTTGAAGTGTGTAGCACCAATGCGGGGCTGCTTCCCTTACCCAGGAGAAGGGAACGAAAGTTCCCGTCTCCTGAGGCGCCGCCTGCAGTAGCCCGAGGCACACAGGATCCGGTGGCAGCCATTCTCGGTGCTGCTGAGGCTGGGCACCCCAGGCAGCTCAGGATTGGGCTGTTAATGAATGTTAAAGCACATTTCTGTATGCACAATCTGAGCCCTAATATTTTGAAAGTGTCTGACAGTATTAAGCTCATTGTCAACAGTGGCCTAGTTTCCACTGATGTTCATTAAAAAATTCTTAGTTGGCCAGGTCAAGAAGAAATTGTGACCAATGACCTTGAAGCAAATTCAGAAAATGCCAACCTATTTTGTTGTTCTGTACTTGAAAATAACTCAGCAGGTTGCGAGGAATTAATCTCGCAACCAAAGAATTCAAACGCTTGGTGCTGTTCTGTTACAAAATATTGTATCAGACATCTGAAATACCTTAAAATAGCATTACAGATAGATTTGTTTGGGAGGGGAATATTCAGGATTTGTTCATCTAGGCAATGAGGCAGACCAATCTTATGCTGACACGGCACCAGTGGTGCAGCAGTGATAGTGCAATGTTGGCAGGATGAGTGCCATATCCAAAGCTAGTTCAGAACAAAACAGTAATGTCACCTGACAGGCAAAGTCGTCATTTTTACCCAGCCCCAATGCCAGGGGCCAGTGAAGCACCACCAGGGTGAACCAAGCAGGGGATGGAGGCAGGTATAGGTTCATTGAGCAGCCACTGCTGGGGTGCTGCCCCTGCTAGCTGCCTCTGGAAATAAATAACACAGCAATAGACACCACTGTCAATAATGGGGAGATTCCTCAAAGCATCACACTCACAAAGACCCGTGTCCAAGACATATCTTTATGAACACAGCAAGGGATGGAAGCTGATACACTTCAAAGAGGGCAGCCGTGTGAAATAAATACACAAGTCTCTCCGTTACAAGGATTTGAGCCTCCAGCTGCAAGGAACCCTTTTTCCAAGGAGGGACCAGGACAAATCACAAGGGGACTCAAAAGCACTCTGGTAAGGCAGGGTGGTGGTACCCAACTGCACAGAGACATGGGCTAGGAGCCAGCCAAGGGGCTTGCCTTAACCAGCAACACCTCCTTTGTGCAACTGACTAGAAACTTGTATAGTAGGGACAAAAGAAAAAGGGGAGGTCTAGAACCCACACTGGTCAGTCCACAAAGGTGTTTTCTCAGAAGTGTCCCTGGGGCCAGGGTGATGTGCTGATTTTGCCCCCTTCTGCATCATCGCATCACCCCTGTACCTGACATCCTTCCCTGGTTCTGGAATGGCTCCATTTCGGAGCTGTTTGGACCTGAGGGAGGGCCCAATTTTTTAGCATACCCCATTTTCAGTAATGTGTGCCCTCCCCTGGTGATGTGCCCAGGAAACACTTGGGGAGCTGCAGATAGGGGTGGGTCACCCCTGCATTCCACCTGTCTCCTGGACACCCCCGCATGGCCTGGCATTTGAGGCTCATCCCCTCTGGCTACCCACATCATACACTGCTGTGCTCTCTAACTCCTCAGCCACAGCAGGAGTTAGGGGGGCAATCCTAACGTACCTTTGGGCTGACGCAAGTCCCTTGCGCTGGCCTAGGAGGGTTGCAAACGTGCCATAAGGCATGTTTGTGCCTCCTCGAGAGGAAGCCGGGCTGATGCTCCAAGAAGCGTCAGCCTGCGGAGGCTGACATAAGCCTCCGTGCTGGCTTCCTCTCTGAGGCTTGCATCAGCCCGACTGGGCTGACACAAGCAGGAAGGGTAGGTGGGGAAAGGTGTTCCTGGATGGGAGGAGGGTGGGTGGTGATTCAGCAGTTATACCGGATCCCAACCCCTGTTCCCGGGGAGAGCAGAGCAGCTTCAAGCAACTCCGCTGTCCTTGGACTCAAGAGGTGGCACAAGTTCGAGACCCATAGGTGCAAGCGGCCCTTACCTAGAGGTAAGGGAAATGTTTCCTCTTGCCTCTGGCTGAGCTCCTTGTGGCCACAATCCTGTGCTGGATACAGCACAAGCCTCTTAGCTTGCCTGTTCCAGCGCAGGATAGGATTGTGCCCTTAGACACAGAGAACTTTGTGCAACATTTAGCACTCCACATCATTACAAATGGGCACACTTGAATGGAAGGCTATGGAACATGGACCAGTCAAAGGGAAAACTGCATAGTTCAGACACTGGGGTTGTTTCTAACGCAAGGCATTCAGCTCTACCCACCAGAGGCATTCTCATTTTACTTGACATATTTCTGGGCTGTTTCTGACATTAACTCAGATGTAAACCCTGGTTTGGCTTGATGCTCATTTGCTATTGTTTGCCTGTTTTCATTTCTGTACCACAGACCTAGTCTGGATCCTGCCTGAGTGCTGCAGGATCTCGGCTATTGCTGGTGCAGTTCAATTAAGGGTATTCTGTACCAGCAATAGAGTGTGTGTGTATGACTTCTTCACAAAATCAATACTTTGAGATTGCAGTGTTGGGATTATCTGCAGTCAAAAAGGAATTCCAGGCTATGTCTGAATTTAGGATTTGGGGAACTACTGAATACAGTTTTTAGTTTTCAAACTCTTCCAGCACAAAATGCCAGCCTGGGAAAGTGGAATAACTTCCTGCTGCATCCTTTGAGCCATCTTGTGTCTCAGCTGAATCTACCTTACAAGTCTATTGTGAGATATCCACTATGCCCTGTGCTTTAACCCTAACCGATGGCCTGCCCTAGATGATCTTGAGTTATGCAAATTGCTGTGTTTTTCAATGGAACGGTGAACTCCACCCACCAGAGAACATTTTAAAATTTTCATTTATTTGACAGTGAAACTTCATGAAAAGGATGCTGTAATAGGACACTGACTTTATCACGATGCCAGTTCATTTCAACCAGTAATAATTCAATTTTCAAGTATGTCAACAACTTGGAGGTTAAACCACATCCGAAATTTAATATTGCAGGATAGCTGATTATGTAAGCATACCCAAGTATGCCTGCACAGTAGGCTCCAACAATCTGACCACAAGTCACTTGCTTAAACAGAAGCATGTTGTATTTTTGCAGCTTTGTGGTTTAGACTGTCAGCTCAGTGCCAGATTCAATGAATGTAAATCCTGCCCGACTTTGATGTTAATTAAACTCGGTTGCATCATGCTCTTCTTTTTTGCTTTCCATCTGTTTACTTTCATTTTTCCCACAGAAAGACCAGCTTCCCTTTTTTCCTTTTAACTGCATCCTCAGAATGCAGCACACTTAATTACCAATTACAGCTATACTTGTTTAAAAGCTAAGTCAAGGGGACATAGGTCTAAAGAAGTGTCTCCCTTGGAGAAAACTTAAAGACTTGCTGTTAATGTTCCTCACGGATTTTGATTATGCATGGGATAACTTAGAAGTTAATCCCAGCGAATGATGTCTATGATAAATGGAGATGATTTGTACTTCTGCAAAGAACGTCAGGTTACCAAACAGCTCCTTCTAGAAGTGGAGCTAGAGGAGCGGCGGCGCAGTAAGTATGGCACACTCCGCAATGCGCTGTGTAAGTGGCCCCTCCCCCTTGGCATCAGAGCCATTCGAGGCAGCGAGGCAATGTACCATCACTGCCCTCAATGGATCCGGTGCCAGGGGCCGCTTACACGGTGCGTTGTGGAGCACGCCATACTTAGTGCACCGTCCCCCCCAGCTCCACTTCTGGCTTCTTCCTTCTTCACTGTTCACCATTCTCTCAGATTAAAATCAGTGAGGCCTGATACAGTTAGGCCTCTTGAAACTCCATAGGTCATAGTTGTTTCTCTGTTTCATTCACTGGCTGATTTGTTAAAAAAGAAATTTTTGACATGCTTTTCTTAGACATTCTACACAGCAAGTTCACTTTTTCAACCTCCTTCTCTCCTTGTCCCTTTTGAAATTCAGGCAGCCATAAACGTTCCCCTCAACAGTTTCCAAAGAGCCAGCAGCGTAGCAGATAGCGAGTGTGATAGATGTCTGCCCTTCAAAGGGCATCTTCCCCTTGTTTCTAATTGATTACATGGGGTTAAATTATTTGCAGCTAAAATTACAGAAAACCATTTATGGTGTTTGTTTTTCTTTTCTACGATCACTGTAATAAACATGAAGAACTGGATGGGACATCTGCACATCATCCACTATTTAGGTGACACCCTCAAGTATATGACTCTGGGCTCCATTTTCAACATACTTATGCACTGGCAGAATGTTCCAGCCACTAGCTGTGAGATGTGTCCTTATTATTTCATACATGATATACTTATAAAAGTGCAGCCCAATTCTGTGCATGTGTACTCAGAAGTAATCCCATAATCCCACTTACTTCCCAGTCCTGTGCCTTCACGGTTTGACTCCATTTAATTATTGTATTTTTGACAATGATTTCCTTTAAAAAAAAAAAAAAGATTAATATTTGGCGACTCCCATGACAAACAAGATGTCTGTAGCAGGGTACAATACAGAATATGATATCATTTCCAATGGCAGGTTATTCAGGGGAAGGATATAGATGTACCTCCAGTGCTGGAAATCTTAGCAAGTCATTTATCTGCTTCACGTCATAGTGAAATAATCATTTTTAAAAATCCTTCACAATTTTTTTTTTCATCTGCTTGTGTATGAATTGTGATATTGGTCTGTGGGCTGGAATAACATTTTTCTTGCTGCTGACATGACTAATTATTGTTCACCTTCTTGGTTAATTATATCTGTGTTATGGACTGCCAGCCAGTGATATATTGGAGCAAGTGCATTAATTAAGGTTTCTGCAAATAACTTTTTCAGACCTATTACTTGTTCTTGAAAGAGGCTTCAAACTGCTCAGTTAAAAGAGATAACTTTGAAGCAAACCTTGAAGTTTATAAAAGGTTGTCACGACTCCATAGTTCTAATCCAGCAAAACTCTTCTATTTTAATTATAAGCATTCATTCAGTGGAATGCAGTGTAGGGTCTATTTGTTGATTCAGCCACTGATACAGGAGAGTACAACTTCTGCTGATGGGGTGTGCAGGAAAAGGTGTTTTACATAATCTCCCCCTTCATGCCTCTCTCTTTGACCATCATGATGACTGGAAACGTCTTCAGATGGACCTGAAAACAGACTAGAAGCCAAGAGCTGTTGTAGCAAGAGTCGCATGCTTCCAATACATGTGCTATTAGGATTCTGATAGGCATTATTTATTACCTTTGTGGCTTACCATTGTTGTTTCAGCCATCATGGTTGCCAGTTGGCTTCCTGGCACAATTCAGAATGCTGGTAGTTACCTTCCAAGCTTTAAATGGCTTAGGGCCAAGGTATCTCAGATGACTCCTTTCTCAGCAGGAGTGGGGAGAGGTCATTGCTCAGTAATAGAAGAATACTTTGCATGCAGAGGGCTCCAGGTTGAGACCCTGGTATGCTCAGGTAGAACTGGAAGAGGCCATTGTCTGAAACCCTGGAAAGCTACTGCTAGTCAGCATTGGCCATACAGAACTAGGTGGACCAGTGATCTAAGGCTGCTACCACTTTATGAATCTGCCCATCCTTTAAGATCTTCCAAAGCTGTGGTAGTGATTCATAAAAGGGCCCTTTCTGTGGTGGCTCCCATGATGTGGAACTCTCTACTCAAGAGGTGTAGTTGACACAGTCACTGCCTTTGTTTCAACGTGAGTTGAAGTTTCAACAAACATCTTTTTCTGTGGTTTTTAGCTTACTCTGTGTTTCCTTTGTGTGTGTGGGTTGGTGGGTGGGTGTTTTTTAGTCTGCTCTGTGTTTCGTGTGTGTGTGTGTGTTTTGAACAAATAAATACCTGTCTCTGTTTAGCTGTACATTTGAATATTAATAATGGTTTTTCCAGCAGTGGATTGGAGCCCATTCATCATAATTAGGGATGCACCACATGGGCTCTCCAATTTTTGGTACAAAATTTGTGCTTTGGGGATCTTGAAAGGTTCCCCAAGTTGCATCATTTCTGGTGTTGTTGTTTTTTTCATGATTGCACCTATTACTAGTGTCCTTCCTTTCCTCTGCATGAACACCATTTATTCTTTCTTTGTCCTCAAGTGAACCCAGCTTATAGGATCATGTTATAAGCATGATTATGTGAGAATTCCATATAGACAAATCTGATTAGGACTATGTGACACGATGGCCAATGGAGCCAATGAAGAGCAAAGGCAATGCTTCCTGCCTTGCTTTGCCCTCCTTCTGAATGTGTGTTGGGGAAGCAAGGGGGAATTTGTCTTATTGCTGAAGCTACTAGACTGAGGCTTCCTATATTGTTGTGCTGCAACACAACAATTTCATTGTCTCTACCATTACTGGATTCTTACTATGAACGCTTGCACGCCCTTTTGATATTTTCACCTGTTATATGAACGGTATGTATTAATAGAATATATCTGTATTTTCATTTTGCTTTATGTGCTGCCCTCTGGTGGGCAAAACCAAATGGAAAAAGATATTCAGAACTGTTAATTTTTGACCAATAGACACCAGCATTTTTGTTGCCAAATGATCAAATGTAGGTACTTGCCAAAGTACCGACTGATGGTAAAAATGCAATTAACAATTAACTTCATGTTTTTCTACCAGTGTTTTAGATGTGATGCTTTGTGACTTATCCAATCAGGCACATTTTCATAATTCCAAATCTGGCTGTGTAAATTGGATGTAAAACAAGAAGAACAACTGAGACTCAGGCTGCAATCCTATGCACATTAATCTGGGAATAAGTTCCATTGAGCACAGTGGGATTTCCTTCTGATTGAGCCTACACAGAATTGCATTGGGTTTATTGCATTTGTAGAAACGCTACAATATTTTTTTCACATTCTAAAGGAACTTAGAATGTTTAAGCTAAGTGCAAACATGTAAAACATGTAGTCATGTAAAAACACCTTGGGCTGAGCTGCATGCAAGGTAAACCAAGTTGGCAGGTTTGTTGACCACCAAGTATAAATGTTATACAAAACACATTCTGACAGTAGGAGCATTAAAGATAATCATGACTACAATAATGAACAACCAAATGGAACACAGCTAACTTTCTGAAGTGAGGGAACAGATCTCAATCCTGGTTCAGATCCTCTGAAACATAATCAGGAGATGGAGTTCTACAGCTAATCGACAAATTAAAAGGTAACCACTTACTGGGATCAGATGGCACACTACCAAAGGTTCTTATATATGAATGTGTAGAAAAAAGTACTTTTGTTGCCAAAATTGAACTTCTTTTTGAAAACGCAACGCCTGTGTTTTTAAAAAGATGGAGAGGGGGCTGTTAATTACTGGTCTTTTAACTCTAACATCTGCTCTGGATAAATTGGAGGAAAGCATTTGAAAGCTATCATTATAAAATACAAGATGGGACCTGCAAGAAATTATTGTAACATCTTACCCTGCTCTAAAATGAGTGATTTCTTTGCTTTTATTCATTCAACATACGGGTATGCCTGCTGGGGTCCTGGATATGCAGCAGATCTGGCTATTATTTACTTCTTGAATGCCAATACAGAACTGTGTGGAGCAGTAGGATTTGGGTTCCAGAACATGGGAATCCTTCATTTGCTTCAGCAAGCTTAATGCTATGCTGACACTAAGCATATCTGCAACATCCCTTTCAACCTCTTGCCTCGTTGCTGGGGGATAGGGTACTACACAGTGCAGCCACTTTTCCCAGGGGTGTTTTAATGATGTAGTGCAGTGTTTCTCAAACTGTGGGTCAGGACCCACAAGGTGGGTTGCGAGCCAATTTCAGGTGGGTCCCCGTTCATTTCAATATTTTATTTTTAATATATTAGACTTTATGCTCCCCTGGTATGTGACTGCATTTGGGGAAATGTACTTTAACAGACTACTGTGTATATGATTTTAACAATGATAGTCACTACTGAGTAAGTGTAGATAGGATTGCAGCCTAGGATTGTGCAAAATTTTCCTGCTTGATGCTGTCACTTCCGGTCATGACATTACTTCCAGTGGGTCCTGATAGATTCTCATTCTAAAAAATGGGTCCCAGTGCTAAATGTGTGAGAACCACTGATGTAGTGGATCAAAGATGTGTGACATTCCCAGTGAACAGAATTTAAAAAGGGGGAGGGTTTCAAGGACCAGACTCTTTGCACTAGGACCACTTCCCAGACACCCACTTTTCCAGAATCTCTGTGGGTATAGTCATAGGGAGGACAGTCTTTACAGCTGACATGACCTGGATCCAACACCCTTCACTATGGGAAGTGCTCAGCCAATGAAGGGCAGCCTCTGATTTGATCCTGGAGTCCAGACAGGGCCCTCCTGCCTTCTCTGGGGAGCAGGGTTTATCTCCTTCTCACACTAGAAGTCTTTCACCCATTCTGTGGGTGATCTCAAGCTCCTCAGCAGCCAGGTAATTCTCCATCATGAGGGTGGTGCTTTTTAAAGTTTGCACAGCATCACCTAAACCCAAGGTGACCAGACACAATGGAGGACATAGTGCCTATGCCTTTAACCATTATATAGAAGAGGGAATTTGGGCAAGTGTAGCTTTTTAAACCCTTCCATGCTGAGCTGCACCTGCCCAAATTCCCTCTTCTATGTAGTGGTTAAACATATGGGCACTGTGTCCTCCACTGTATCTGGTCACCCTGCCTACTCCCAAGTATCCATGGGCATAGCCTGTGGGTGTTGTTCAATTTGAAGAATAGTCTAATATTTCTGGGAATAGAATGATCAGAAAAAAGTAGCTACTAGCACTAATTTAATATACCAACAACAATTAAGCATCATTTTTGTCTTACAGCCCAATCCACACTGCAACTTGAGTCACTGCAGGCCCTCTGTACCGGCTCCTGAATATTGCAAACATTCCAACAAGCATGTTTGCACCGACTCAGGAAGAGGCTGTGCTGGCACAACAACATGTGCCAGCCTGCCGGCACCAGCTCCAATCCCCTTGCAGGCTGGCGCTGGGGAGTGTTGTGATAAATGGCACAGGGGATGGAAGAGGTAGCAGGAGGGCATTCTGGGATGGGAGACGGGTGTTCTGGGCAGGGGAGGGTGGAATGGTGGGAGGTTCAGTCCTGGGAGGGGATGGGATTGGCGGCAGCAGCACATGCCATATCCTAACCCCCATTCCTGGATGGCGGAGCCCTACACAGGCTGCTCAGATTTGTGTCAGCTAAATAGCTAGTGCAGATCCGAGTAACCCTATAGGGAAGACTGGAGTGTTGCATGGGGTAAGGGGAAAAATATCTCCTCACCCCAAGGTGACTTCCAGTAGCCTCTTAACCTGGGTAGGATACAGCACAGGCACTGCGGCCTGCCTTGGGCCCACAGTGGGATGGTAGTCTATAGGAAAGCTATTGAACTCACAGAAGTTATTAAGGGACAAACCCTGACTTGGTAAATGAGCTGTCTTGAACTGGTGCTTCATTTTACAGATGAAAGTCTGCTTGGTTTTCCAGGGATATTGTATGTGAGATGGTATTAAATGCATTACTATGAAACCAAGGCCCTTGCTTTCCGTTTTTCAACAGCACATGTTAGTATTGTATAGATCAGGGGTCTCCAAACTTTTTGGCCAGATGGCCACATCAAATATCTAGTGTGGTGTTGAGGGCCAGAAAAATTTTTTAAATATAAAATTAAATAAATTAGAGCTGGAACTTAGATGAGTGAATAAATGAATGAATGGGCTCATTCATTCAACCTCTATGGCCCTTGAACACCCTCCAGGCACAACCAGAGCATAGTTCCAGTCATGTTTGGCCAAGTGGGCCAGAGGCTTTCAGGGGGCAAGAGGCTGGCTGTGGGCCGGATAGAGGCTTGCTGCTGGCCGGGGTTTAGAGACCCCTGGTATAGATAACTGAAAGAAATGACACAGTGCAATAATTTCTACTTGTCCACAAGAGGGTAGCAAGATCACATCGTTCCCTGTTTAAGAAGCCAATGCTTGTTTGATGAAGATGCTTTTGTGGGTCCCTGAATATCTCACATGTGAACTATGTGATTGAAAGTCTAGTCTTCAAGTGCCACAAAGCAAGTTCTGTAGAGTGAAATTCATTCAAAAAATAGGGAAAAGCAAGACTTCAGGAATGGACTTAACCGGAGCCATCCTCATTCTGGATGCATTTCATATAAAACAACATACAATGTTTGCTCCTTTGTGACATCTACTTTACTATGGGATTATTCAAACATAACAAAGTCATTTCTATTGCAAAACTATCTTGTATAAAAGTTCCATTATTACATTGAGCTATTTAAACCTATGTTACATTCCACTTCTCCCTCAGCATTTACAAAACTTGCACCCTTAGCAACTTTGGAGGAAACTTTTATTACCAGGTAAATCTGACAGCCAAACCTTAACCAGCACCGGAGCAATGGCCAGTTGTCCCACGCTGTATCTAGCACTGGGGAAAAAGCAGGTTGGAGGTTTCTTCAGGGTAAAGGGACATTTGTCCCAGCCTGCACAATAGGGCTACTCAGATCTGTGCCTGCCATTTGTGCCGAGAAGCCCTTTATTGGGCTTCCAAACTCATAAGGGGGAACAGGATTTGGGGTGTGTTAGTATTGCTGATCCTACCCCCCTTCTGGGCCCAATCTGCTCCCATCTCTGCTCTTCCCCTGCCCAGTTACACCCTGTCTCACCCTCTCAGCCACTGTGCCACCCAGCGGATGCTTATCTGCCAGGTGTTCCTTGTGGATCCAGCACTGGCAGGATGGCACAGGCCTTCCTGATGGTGCTGCTTATGCCCGTTCAGGGATGTGCTGGAGTCACAGCACCATGCCTTGCTTTGAGTCCTGAGTCAGCAGCTCTCTGACTTGAGTTGAGTCATGAGTCGTAGCACTTGCCATCACAGCTTGACTCATGGAAAATTTTGAGTCATTTTGACTGGTGTCCCGAGTCATTTCAAGAAACGAGTCAAGTTTTTGAGCATAGAAAAAAGAAATATCTTGAACCTTCCTCCTCCCCTCAACCCACCCAGCCCCTGCCTCTTGGAACCATTTTCCCTCCTCCCACCATGTCTGCTGTTGCTGTTGGTCTGAAAGATGGCTTCCGGATAACCCACAAGGTCTTTTGGGGCGACAGAGAAGCAATGGGGGAAAAAAAGCAAGAAAGCACACACATACTAAAGAGTCAGGACTTGATTCAAATTTGAGTAATGACTTTTTGGGTAAAAACCCCAAGTTACAAGTCAGTGCCCGACTCAGTGAAGTGCGTGACTCGAGTTCCCACAAGTCATGAAAAAATGTATGTTTTTGCAATTCAAGTTGAGTCTGTGAGTCTTGATTCTCCATCCCTGCTCCCAGGGTGTTGCAGAGTGCTCTACGGCATGTTTGCAACACCATAGGCCAGTGCAGTGGTCGCCATGCTGGTACTACCTGAGATTAGGATTGTGCCTTAAATCTGCTGTTTTAATCTGCCCTATGGAAGCCAGACTGACCAGAAATGTTCTAAACAAATACTGGGAGCCCTTGTAAAATATCTGGACACTGATATTGCAGATTAAACTAAATGGGAAATGCATTTCTAAGGAAATGTATTTCAGAAGCTATAGAGAGTCTCCACAATTTTAGAACCTCCAGTTAGCTCTGCCTCTGTCACCAACACACTCTGAAGTGCCACCTCCTCACTATCCCGATGGACAGCATTTGTCTGCACAGGTAAATGTGGAACACAGACAGAGTGTCACCTCGCTAACGGTCAGCCATTATCATTCACAATCATGGGGAGAAACTCTCCCTGTGGACAGTGTTTACCTGTACAAACATAAACTGTTCACAGAAAGGGTAGGGGACTGAGACTGTGAGGCCCTACAAGAGTGTGGCTTGCCAGCATGCCAACACTGCCACAGAGAGGAACATAAGATTAGGGCCAAAAATGCCCTAAGAAATTAGTTTCTTCTGATTAGAAACAGTAAGATTGTACATACATAGTGCTTTATGGTGTTTTAAAACCACAGCTTCTCCTTCCCCCACAAATGTTAGTGGTCAAATATTTAGGGCAGCCTGTCTTGTTTCTAATATCCACAGTCATTGCAAATTAAATCTGCATGCCTTTCACAGTATGCTAATGTGTACATAAACCTGTGTAGCTAATTTTGTGGAGATGTGGCCCTGGGTATGAGTACACATCAGCAAAGCTTCACACTGTAAGACAAAAATCTGTTCTAACTTCTCTACAAATAGCTGAAATACAACATTGTAGTTTTAAAATAGTGATTATCCATTAAATGTGTCTAATTGAATTCTTAAACCCAATTCTGTGTAAATTAAAGCACACAAGGATATTAAAAATATACAGGTGGCATGTGTTTTTTTTTTTCTTATTTTTATTTTCCAAAGATTTATAATGCTTTGAAAACTTAATAAAATAATCACATGAAAAGGGAAGCTGTAAGCTTATTAATTTCTTGGTAGGAAACTATCAGTGGGATGTTCTCGGAGGGAAATGTTATTACAGACATTGTGAAGTCAAAGAAAGCCTTAAGCTTTTTTCAAAGAAAAAGCTTAGAGTTCTTCAACACATTTTTTCAGAGAGAGAAATTAGATTCTTTCCCCCATAGACAGTTTGGCAGATACCTGATGAAAAGATATACCTTTGTATAATACAGATGCAGACTGCACATTGATCAAGTCCAAGCTCTAAGAACGTAGATTTTTTATTTTTGAATGCAGAACAAATTCCCTAAATGTTCAGTTTTGATAACAATAGAAAATTATTTTGTTAAATAAATTAGTTGAAAAGATTTGCACAACTAGAGTCTTATATAATTAGCAAAAGGTTGGAAATAACTTGCCAGCAGGTGGAGACTTTTGCTTAACTTTTTTTGTTTTGTTTTCAAAGTCTGTTTCTCCGTCCTCTCACTGAGAACACGTCAGACACGGGTAAACAGATGCTGTCTTCAGATGGCTAGTCCTATTTGTCTCCTTGTTTCTAACCATACAAAACAAAAGTGTGACAGAAAAATTGGCAGCAATTAGTTGAAGTGGTTAAGATTGGAGAGTCTGTTTGCAGTCCAATGACCATTCTCAGGAGCTCTTTTTCAAACATTTAGTCACCGATAGAGTAAATGCACTGTGGGGCCATTCTCCACCTCCTACTTATATGCATTCATTGGAACACCTAAACATATCTTTCTATATGTACAAGTGTACAATACAAGTGTGCATGACCTTTCCCACACTGACACACCTGTGACAATGGGGCATAAGCTGCATCCTGCAGTTGGGTGGCAGTCATGGAGGCCTCTTCAAGTTTAGGGAATGTTTGTTCCCTTACCTCAGAGCTGCAATGCTATGACCTCGGTGCTGGAAAGTTGGTTAGGATTGTGCTCTAAAAGGGCTAAGGCTGCAAGCCTATTCACACTTACTTGAAAGTAACAGCACAATAGCCAGCCAGCCACTGGCTGTGCCACTGTGCGCTGTGTAAGCGGCCCCTCCCCCTTGGCATCAGAGCCATTCGAGGAAGCTGTGCCACTGGCATGTGAGTGACTTCCTGTGGGAGTGGGGTGGGGGAGAAGGTCTCCTCTGGGTAAGGGAACATTTGTTCTGGTACCCTGGGGGTACACCTCTACTGCCCAAATGGGTCTTTTTGGACCTGCACTAGCAATTTAGCTGACATAATTCCAAGTGGCTATCTAGAAAGGCGGATTAAGGCTGGGAGGGGGGATCGGAGATTGGCATCACGGCTGCTACCGATACCACCCCCTTCCCGGCCTTGATCCGCCCTCTTTCCTGACCCAGTCTCCACTGGTGCATAGCATGCAGTGGAGGCTGCACCAGCACTGTTGCACACTATGAACTGGTGCAGGTTAGGATAGGCATAGGCTTGCACAATTATTGTATTGCAACTTAATTAAGTCTGGAGTGGTGGATGCATCAAACACACACACTCGAGCCCTTCTTATGGCACACTGGTGTACCCCATTGAACATTTTACACTCACTCTCTTAGCTAGTTCATTGGTCTCTTTTTATCACTGTCCAGTTTTCCCAGTAAAGTATGGTGATACTTGGAGCCTGTCAGAACCTCCTTTTGATATGTTGAATTTATACAATAATTTTGTATACTTCTACCAGGTTTCCTCTTCTATATGCAGGTACATAATTTTATTAAATGACTGTGCTCATAAACTCACAACTTCCCAGTCTAATGTCATTGGAGCTCATATTCTCCATTTTATATTTCACTCCTGATATGTATTCTTTATCACAAACATATGTATTTACAAAGAGTTGGCAGAAATACAAAAACCAGAAACAAGTAGGAAAATACAATGGGGAAACAAGAACAGACATATACATAGGTATGGGGAAAAACATGTCTTTATAATGAGCTGTGATCAGGAAACTTTGTAGTGTGAAGCAGCCTTTGGGAGTGATCACAATGGAAAGACCATTTTAGTATTGCCAAGTGCTTCACTTTTCTTGCCTTTCCCCTCCTCCCATCTCCCCCCCCCCCAGATTTTCATGGGAGATTAATTCTGCACATGTTTCCAGCCTCTTATTCCCATATGAACTGGACACAATTCAGAAAACGCAGTTGAGAAACATTTGTGTGCTATGGAAGAAGATAAATATATGCATCATGTCTTGTATACTAAGACAGAGATTTGTCAGAGATTTGTATTCATACATAGGATGCAAGCCCATTCGACTTCCCAGTTTTAGGAAATCTCTATGTTGCTGAGCAAATGAGGCTGCACAATCTTATCCCATCTGTAAGTAAACAGAAAGCAATTTTAAGAGCCATGAACAATCCATTTATTCATTCTCCCCGCTTCCCAGGCTTTTCATTGCTCCGTTGCAGACTAATATCAGTTGTTCATGTCCTCAAATTAGGAAATGTTACTTATCAACCTTATATGGTTTTGTACACAATTCTTTGGGCCCAATCCTATTCAACCTTCCAGTGTCGATGCAGCTGTGACAATGGGATGTACGCTACATCCTGCAGTTGGGGTGAGGCGGTCATGGAGGCCTCATCAAGGGAACATTTGTTTCCTTACCAGGGCCTCTGAGAGCAATTTTATCAGGGGGTACAAAGTTTCTTTTGGGCCCCTTTACAAAGGGGGAGGGGTGAAACAGAACGGGGGAGGGTGGTGATGGGTGAGCAGAATAGGAGCAGGGAGGGGCAAAACAGGGTGGGGTGAGGGTAGACCAGCTGGAAAAGTCTTTAGAACCCAGGTCTACCAACCCATGTAGCATCAGTAGTGTCCCTAGCATCCCCAGTCGTGGAAGTGTCCATAGCATTCCATGCGGGCAACAAATCTGAGTAGATAGGAAAATGTAAGATCTCAGGAAATTTCTGGACCCCCTCCTTTGGCTCCTGGGCTCCCCTTTTGACCCTGGGCCCAGTAAAAATTACCCCCTTTACCCCCCTCTCCTAGGTCCTGTTCCTTACCCTAGAGCTGCACTGTGGCTGCATTGATGCTAGAAAGTTGGATATGATTGGGCCCTATGTCTTTTGGAACATCATAACTTAAATATCCTTTGAAATGTCAGCTTTGGAGACAGTCAAGAACTTTGGAAGGCAATATGTCTGTATTTCATAAAAGTAACTTTCTGTACAGAAACTTATCTGTAACTTATTTACTTGGAAGTGAATACTACTTATTTCAGGAGTCTCATTCTTAAACGTGTTATTGCAGCCTGAATTGCCATAAGTTTTCTTGTACTCTATTTTACAGTTTGAGCTCCATCAGCCTTATTTAGTTTGTGGCAGAATTTCTGTTGCAGTAACTGCATGCGTAGCCTGTACTTGCATTGACTTCTTGATAACTTTCTATATTTATAAGAAGGTCTATTAATAGTCAGGGTAAAAAGTGTTAAAGCCGTTTTCCTCATCTACGTTTGATAGAGGAATCCTCAGTAAATAACCAACAAGAACCTATGAGCAAACTGCGATTTTCAGTTTTGTCAGAGTGACTGTTTCTCACCCTGCTCTGATGCATTTTTATAGCCTGCAGATATTTAATCAGAGGGTATATCATTTAAGTAGAAGATTCTTCACCAGAGTGTAAGAATGATGCCATTGTTTCATTTCAGCCTCTACATCTAGAGAGATCCATACTCTTTTTGATTGCACAGAGTGGGTTGAAATCATCCCCAGGTGAAAAACACTCTCTCTTTTCCATCTGGAAAACATCAGAGGATATAACTTAACCTCAGAAACCAATACAAATTGCTTATATGTTTTTACTTCCTACCTACCTGCAATTTTGGTTTTGAGAGTAATCCTATAAACATTTTCCAGGCATAAGGCCCACTGAAAACAGTGGATTGAACACGTGCTTAGGATGGGACTGTAATATGCTAATAATTACAGGGTAATATATCTATGGTTGTTTTCATAAATGTTCAAAGTTCCTCGGATAAATTATCTCAGTAACGTTGACACTGTCTTCGAATAGGACAGTGTTTAGGATAAATGAGGGCTAGAGACAGTGGCTTGTGGAAGACCGTTTAACAAACTTGCACTTTAACTTTCTGGTACCCAGCTTATTCCTCCGCTACATTATAGTTGGTGTTCAGACCAAATGTATAGATATTAGGCTTAAATGCCTTCATCACATTCAGCAGATCCCTGTGAGTATATCTGGTTCTATGTAAATAGCTGGGCTTTTAAATTTCTTTCTGTGTTACTCTACATTACACTAGACCAGTTGTTCTCAAAGTGTGGGTCAATGGGTCACAACCCAATTTTTGGTGAGTTGCAGTCTGCCGTGACCAGGAAGCTGGCTGGCATCATGGTGCACAATGTGGAAGTTGGTTAATTCCTGCTTCCTATTAACCTCGATGCAGTCTTTTCAGATGTTCAGGCTGCCAAAAGGCAGCCAGCATGTCTCTATTTATTATTATTATTATTATTATTATTATTATTATTATTATTATTATTATTATTAACAGTAGTTATTGACCGCTTTTCAACGGAAAGTTCACAAAGCAGTTTACAGAGAAAGTCAAACAAAGAACTTTCCCAAAGGGCTCACAATCTAAAAACCGATAAGCTTGTATGCTTATAGTGACTCTGTGAAAGAAGAACATTTTCACTGGGGTAAGCATTTAAATAACACTAATGGATACAGGGGGTGCAGGGGGCCACAGAGACAGGGCTCCCCGTATTTGTGCTTTCCATATCTGCAAGGGGTCCCTGGAACTGATCCTCCACAGATATGGGGGCATGCTTGTACATCCTTAGTCATACTGATGTCATTGATAATACTCCTGAATAATGTCTTCAATTTACAGCAGTCAACAAGGTTATTTAGGGTCCAATCCTATCTATCTTTCCAGCACAGATGCAGCCATGCCAACAAGGCATGCACTGCATCCTGTGGTGGGGAGGCAGTCACAGAGGCCTCCTCACAGTATGGGAATGTTTGTTCCCTTACCTCAGGGCTGAATTGCAGTTGCATTGACACTGGAAAGTTGGATCGAATTGGACCCTTAAAGTGTTCAGAAAAAGTGCAGTATGTATCTTTGACTGTGTTCTTTAATGCTCTGTTTGCCTGTCATTTCAAAACGGTAATAAAGTGAAAGAAAAGCTACAGAAGGATCTTCACCACTTATTTCTGTCAAAATAATGTTAAGAATGTAACTTGGCTTCATTCCATAAGGGAGAAATTTGAAATGATAGCTGAAATATTATCCTCACCTTATTCTCTTGTGTCTTTTATAATATTGTGTCCTACCATCAAGTATCATGAGGAATCTTGTAGTAAATGTCTTTATCACTTGTCAAAAGAAGCACAATAGGTGTAAAATGAAGATAACAGCAGGACATACTTTAAGAAACTTTTAAGGATTAATATCCATAGCTATGGATAGGGTTTTTGTTTCTGATTCTTTGGCCAAATATTTATGCATACTAGTGGACTTTGGTGCACTTTCAAAAACTGGAAGAATGTGAAATGAATAAACTTTATTTTTTGTTCATGCAAGTCTTTTTGCATGGCCTGTCAAAATCATACTGTTCACCAGAGCATATGGTGAGCAAATTGTTTCTGCTAATGAATATGGGGGGTTAAAAGACTAATTGTAAAGGGATGCCCAAACTCCAAGACTCAGTTCCACTTGAAAGCACCAGTTATGCTTATTGACTTATGGATCAATTTATTTTATGTATTTATTGAATCTACTCACATATGCTGCTCCAAATGTATGTGAGAATTTGCATCTCTGTGGACACAATATGATCCTAAGCTGGGGAAACAGGACGGAACAAACGATCAAGCAGAATAGCAGCAGGGCATCCTTTCTGTGTCCAGGGTGGGGGGAGGGGAAAATGGGGTGGGGAGACAGAACATGGTGACGACAGGGGCAGAGAGAGTGGAGTGGGGAGGCAACAGCATGGGGTTGGACAGATTGAATTTAGGGGTAGATTTGGTGGCGGCGGCAGCTGCTAAATCCTAGCCCCCTTCCCAGACCTGATCCCATGGCACAAGTCCATGTGGAACTGCACCAGCAAATTCGCTAGCTCAGGTCTGAGTAGACCCCTTGATGCTCTGGAGAATTACTCCTGGGTAAGGGAACACATGTTCCCTTACACAGAGGAGAACTCTGCAACTGTCCCCTGCTGCAGGATGCAGCAGAAGCCATTTTGGTGTTGCTGCATTGGTGGTGGTGGTGGGAGGATAGGATTAGGCTGCACTTCTATACACATTTCCCTGATAGTAAGCCTCATTGAAAACAATGGGATTTACTTCAGAGTTGACATGCATATGATTGTGCGGATAGTCTTTGAAGTAAGGTTTGAGCAGAAGCTTCGAGAACAGATGAACCATTTGCAAAAATTATTTATACCATTTTTCATCTCGTCTAAATATACTATATTACTATACTAGCATGGTAGCATCTATGTTGTAACACACTGAATGTTACACTGTCCATTCTTAGTAGACCCTGAATAAATGAATAACTCCAGCTGTGGTCCTCCAGTCAGTATATAATTCCTGTTGGAATAACTGTAAAGTGAACAGTGGAACACGTGTGTCATGAGACCCTATCAATCATAATCCAAACAGTTGCATTGTCTGGCATTTTACAGAGATAAAGGGCCTCACCAGGAACCAGGTCAACGTAATCTAAATCATTTTAGTCTGTTGGGCAGGTTTGTCGAGTATATTTAATTAATTATGAAGGCAATGGGCCTAAGTCCCTCAGCACGAATGTGCACTTATGTGATTTGAAACATGTGGTATCATTACATAAAATTGCCCAGGATGTTTCCTTAATAGACTGAGTATGTCAGGGAGTCATTTTCAATGAGTCATGATCTAGTTATTGAAAATACGTTTTGGATGACTGCAACAAAAATATAGGGCAATGTTAATAAATTTTTATTAACAGAAGCAAGAGACAAACAAAATACAACACTTGCATATGATTATGTAAAGTATAAATTTCTACAATTCATGGGTTATTGAATTATTGTGCTGCACAGGACAAGAAGCAAGCCCATCTGGTGGTTTACTGCAATTTCTATCCTTTATCTCAGTGGTTCTCACCCTTTTCAGCCCAGGACCCACTTCTGAGAAAGATAATCTGTCTGGGACCCACCAGAAGTGATGACATCAACTGGAAGTGATGTCATGGCAGGAAGTGACATCATCAAGCAGGAAGTGACATCACTGATATCAGAGCCTGAAGTGATTTCATCAAACAGGAAGTGACATCACTGGTCTTACTTAGGAACTCAAACTGTAAATGACAAGAGAAAATATTCCAGCTCAGAAGCTTCTTCCAATTCTTCCTTCCCCCCACTCCCATTGTACCATACCAGAAGTAAGCCCTTCTTACTGCCCTTTGTGTTAAGTTGGGAACATCATTTAACATGATGTTATATGGGAACATATAACCCATAACATCTTGTCTAGTGTTTGATTGGGGTATGGAGGCAATATGATACCCCATAAATACCTCCATATTGTTGGAGTTGGTGCAACTCCGTCTGCTGTCCAGAGGGGCCAGGATGCTGTCCACAAGGGGTCAAACTATGACCTAGTGATTCTAACCTTTCTACCAGTTCTCTCTGTGATCCTTGTGGAGTGTGGCCCTAACCCTTTATCCTTCCCTTCTCCTCTGAGCACTTCCTCTTGTACTCTGACCACTGACCTGTTAAGATGTGCACACCAGGGCTCTGATGGCCAGGCCATCCTGAGCACAAGGCATGCAGTGCAAGGCAGCTCCAGAGCCTTGTTATCTCTAAAGTGTTAGCTGAACCTCTGATCCTAATCAGATGCTGTAAATATACACTCAATGGAACTGTAAGTAAATAACTTCTTCTTAGTCTGTTGGGCAGGTTTGTCGAGTATATTTAATTAATTATGGAGGCAATGGGAGGCAATTTAATTAATTATGGAGGGAACTTTAACAAGCCATTGCCTCTTTGTCTTTTTACTGAATAGCAGTCAGCCGGGTGAGGGAGGTTCCCTGGGGTGATACCCCAAGTTGGGGGTCTGCTGCTTAAGCTACTCTGCTTCCTCCAAAGAGGAAACTATTTTTAATTTCCTCCAACACATACCCATAGATGCTTATGTAAGTGCCCATCAGGAACCCACAGAAGATAGGTTAATTAAGGGGCATTATCCATGAAGGCTAAACAGAACTTTCATGCTCAGAAGCAATCTTGCCTCTGAATACCAGTTTCTGGGAAGCAACAGCAGGAAAAGACTATCACCTTCAACTTCTGATTGTCCTCCAGAGGTATCTGATTAGTCACTGTAGGATGCAGAATTGTGGGCTGGATGGTCCTTTGGACTGATACAGCAGAGCTCTTCTTATGATCCCTGTCAGGCTATTTCAACAGATAAGAACTGCACAAAACCATGATCATTTCAATTGGGCTTGTGCAACAAAAAAGGCCTGGAGCATTGTGCCAATTTGTTGTACAAGAAATCTACGTCTCATAGCATGGACAATAACTCTGATAACAAAAATGAGCAGAAAGTGGCAATTTTCAAAAATGTTCTAGCAGCACTTCGGTCTTCAGTTTCCTTGCTTTTCTTTTTTTTTTTTATTGTGCATAAAGAGCTGGCATGAAACTCACATATTGCTTCTGTTGCAGTGTAATTGGCTATATGCAGGTGGCTATGTATTATTTTAAATCATTGTTCCCTTCTCACCAAATTTTTAGCCATTACATTAGTGGTACAGATGTATTATTGGCAGAAATAATTGATATTTAATGACTACGTAAAGAACATAAGAATTGTCATGCTGAGCAGGCCAATTATCTAGTCAGCTTGACATTCTGTCTATCACCAGTTAGGGCCAAGAGCAGCTGAACATTTTCAATCAACATTTTCAGCACCAAAAAAAAGGTTATTAGGGGTGGGGAACAAAAAGTTTCCAAAATAACTTTCAAGGTTGACTTTTTTTGCAGCTGTCGCCTAGTATTCACAGTGCTCACCACACTACTTGAATTATGAGGGTGTGAGACCCTTGGCCAGACGATGCAGAGGAGGTACAGTCCCAGTGATCAGCTGGATGGCCATTCTGGAGGAGAGGGGGTAAAATTCCCAAGGCCTGGGCTTCCAGGGGGCCTGGGCCATGACAAAACAAACTACAGATGGAGACTGTTTATCTGCAGATTTTATATGTGCATAGTGGCTCAACACGGTTCCCACCAGAGGACTTTCTGAAGCCTGCAGAGGCTGCATGCATCCGCCCGTGGCCTTCGTGTGCTTCAGAATGGCCCTTAAATGCAAAAAAAGCTACCTGTTTCCTTGGGAAACTGGAAGTGATGTTTTTATGCCTTTTAAGGCATTCTGAAGCCTGGAGAAGCACCTGGAAGGAAACCAGAAGTTGTGAGTTTTTGCCTGTAAGGGCCGTTCTGAAGCTTGTAGAGGTCATGGAACTGTGCTCCGGTAGCCTTTGGAGGGTTTAAGGGGCCAAAGCCACAGATTTTGTTAACCATGGTTTCTGGTATCAATGAGGGTTCGAGAACAGATCCGTCACAGATACCGAGGCCGCACCTATACAGTACAAAACAAATTTACTACAAAATAGATTTGGGTACCTCAGTCTCAGCCTATCCAGGACTGTGTTTCCACTACAGCTTTAATCCACTATCAGCGCACTACTATTTGAGAAGGGGAGAAGCCAACTGGGCATCTTGCCTCACACACACACACACACACACACAGTGGCCCTGTGATTGGCTGCTAATGTGGCCCTGTTGATCAGCTGGGTGATGGAGCGATGGCTGACAGCATCACTGCCCACTCCCAACCCTCTAATGAATGTCTGGATAAGCAGCAGCTGGCTGCTGGAGGATGGGGCTGGGCCCATTAAATGGCACCCATAGGTAGGGTTGTGTGTGTATATGCGTGTGTATCTGTGTGTGAGAGAGGGACACTGGTCTTACAAATTACATGGCCTTCCACTAGGCCTGTGGGGTCTGAAGCCTCTTGTCATCCCTCCAGTTCTAAAGTACGGTCCTGGCCTGGGTCATGCTATTTTGGCAGACATCCAGTATTATATACACTAGGCACACTATGTGTGTATTTCTCATCATGTGTCTGAGTAAAAGAAATAAAAAGGTTGTCAGGCAACAAGGCAGACAAAATCAACTGAGAGCAAATGCAATGCACATTCACAAAGTGGGTCTCTATCCCTCACTCTTAGTTGGCGTCAATTGCCAAGGACTTCATCATGATTGTTCATGTAACACCAAATGTACCATCTGTCTGCAGCACTTCCCTCCAATGAAATCTTGGTCAAAAAGCCCTCCTCAAAAATCAGTTTTCTCGAGGGAAGAAATATTTCACAATAAATACCCACCTCACATTACACCTCAGTGCTGCTATCCCTGCATGGCCTAGTGACTAGAGCAATTTCATATGCTATGTTCTGTGCAGTGTAAAGGGAGGTGCATATTCATTTAAAAATACTTGCAAGTGAGATGAGAGGAATTCTTTTCTGGCTTTGGAACATTTCAAATGGGTATGTACCACATTTTACATGTCTACACCCTTCACAGTTGTTGGCCCTAATGAAATACAGAACATGGTGGCTGTGATCCAAGGAGCTACATTAGACATGCCAGAGGATTCGCTATGCTCAGTGGGATTCTTGATTTCTTTTTCTTTGAACACAGACTCCCATGCTGTTTACAAACTGTTTTTGAAAGTCTCTGCAGACTCAAAAGCAGCATGTGTGGCATGGTGCATGAGAAGCATAAATGCAACCTACCCCTGGGCACACAGAACTAGCTGTGTGATTCTTTGTATTCCAGCTGGTATGTGAAGTTGCTGCAACCCAGCAGTACTTATGCCAAATTATTATATGCAAGATTAAAGCCGCAGATAGACTTGCAGAGTGCCACTGTCAAAACAGGAATACTTGCCTGGCATGTTTATAGAAAAACTGACCATATGATGTTTAAAATAAATTGTGAGATGTTGTTTAGAAGTGGAAACCCAGGTTCTGATTCCTGCTCCCCATGAACCTATTTGGGTGGTCTTGGGAAGTCTCTGTTTTTCAGCCCTCTTTGAGGGTTGTTGTGAGTTGAATACGGATGTCTAGAACTCCTTGGAAGAAGAACAATGCAATAAATCAGCTCCTGAAAATAACAGAATTTCCAGAAGCATTTGGAAACTTCCTTCGTAGAATCCAGAAGGTCAAAGGTTGAGACCGAGCCAACACTTTGAAAAATGTCAGCTTCCTCAAACAAAACCAGCTTTTGACAAAATGCTGCTGACTAACCAAACATTACAACAACTAGTTTCAAACTACAGCATTAAGGGCCTTTTGGCAGCTGCTGCTTCTCTAGACACTGCCAGGCACCAAAGAAAGAATCTCTGAGTTGTGAAATCCCATGTGATAAGGAGACCACTTGTTTATCTCAGAGGACCCCTCAGAACTGCAGCCCTCCATCAGCCACTGCTAGGCCTGCTCTCAATAACAAAGCCAACATTCATAGCTTCTTCTGCTGGACTCCAAAAACCAGGCCATTTGCCCAATGCTTATCCAGCTTTTATTTCAGTTTCCTGTTTCTTGCACCAACTTTTATTGCTTTCATCAGGTGTGTGCATTTTCAAGAGTTCCAAAATGAGTGTTCTTTTTTTTTTTTTTGTTCAACACCTGGCAGAGGTGGGTGCAAGCAGCTCAAATGCTGCTGGAAGGTTTCCCGAAGATTTGCAGGCTACATTTGGGTGACTTTTATTCATGGCAGAGTGTTTTATTTAAACCTGCTTGCATCCCATCTTTTTATAAGCTTTGATTCTTTTCCAGCACTATTCTTTTAGCTAGAAAGCAAACTTCTAAAGAGCATCTCTCTCTCTCTCTCTCTCTCTCTCTCACACACACACACACACACACACACACACACTGCAGTACATTTGAACTGCAAAAGAAAGAAAAAAAAGTTGGCTTAACTTACAAACCTATTAAGTTAATTGACACACTGGGCCAAACAGAGATGAATTTAACCCAATCCTTTGGGAGGTGTCATTTTTTGCAAAATAACGGGCGCCTTCAAACCTGATAGGGAGTTAATAGCAGGTACTTAAGGTTTTGGCAGAACCTGTTCTGCTGAGCAAGAGATTTTTCTGCACTGTGGCACCAGCCCAGAAAGCATGTTTTCTCAGATTTAAGTGGCATAGGCTTGCAGGCACTGAAAGCAGTCCCCCACCCCCATTAATATAAATGTGACTCTGGTACATTTAACTGCGGAACTGCTTGACATGCCATTTAAATTATAGTTGCAGGAATCTGAGAATGGATGTAGTTGGTATGTTGGGGCATGAGTACTCTAGCTTGTTGGATGTGGTTATTTAAAATACTGTTCCTTAAGTGACAGGACTCAAGAAAGGATTGAAAATCAGTATTCTTGGTTATATTTGCTAACATTTATTTACCACATTTTTATACTGGCCTTCTCTAAGGAGCTCAGGGTGGTGTACATAGTCCCTCCTCTCCTTTTGTCCAAACAAATCATAACAAAACTTTTCTTTTAAGTGAGATATTCAGACACCCAGCTGGCAGCTCAGCTGTTTCAGCACAACCCTGAAAGCAGCTGTCCCTGTCTTCCTTGCACAGGAAACACCCTTGTGGAACTGGAATGCAGCCATCATTTTGGTTTGTAGCTACAAAGACACCAGGTAATAGATAACATACAGTAAAAACCAAAGGCATAAAAACATAAAAATAGCATGCATGTTAAAGAATAAAAACAGGGAAGCTGTATGGGGGAACCACTAGATGGGGAAGGTTAACCAAAAAATACTCTTTCTTCTCAAGACATCATTGTATTGGCAACCTTCAGTCTCGAAAGACTATGGTATCGCGCTCTGAAAGGTGGTTCTGGCACAGCATCTAGTGTGGCTGAAAAGGCCAATCCGGGAGTGACAATCCCTTCCACACTGGGAGCAAGTGCAGTCTGTCCCTGGTCTGTCTCCCTGGCTATGGGCCTTCCTTCTTTGCCTCTTAGCTTCAGACTGTTGGCAAAGTGTCTCTTCAAACTGGGAAAGGCCATGCTGCACAGCCTGCCTCCAAGCGGGCCGCTCAGAGGCCAGGGTTTCCCACTTGTTGAGGTCCATCCCTAAGGCCTTCAGATCCCTCTTGCAGATGTCCTTGTATCGCAGCTGTGGTCTACCTGTAGGGCGCTTTCCTTGCACGAGTTCTCCATAGAGGAGATCCTTTGGGATCCGGCCATCATCCATTCTCACAACATGACCAAGCCAACGCAGGCGTCTCTGTTTCAGCAGTGAATACATGCTAGGGATTCCAGCACGTTCCAGGACTGTGTTGTTTGGAACTTTGTCCTGCCAGGTGATGCCGAGGATGCGTCGGAGGCAGCGCATGTGGAAAGCGCTCAGTTTCCTCTCCTGTTGTGAGCGAAGAGTCCATGACTCGCTGCAGTACAGAAGTGTACTCAGGACGCAAGCTCTGTAGACCTGGATCTTGGTATGTTCCATCAGCTTCTTGTTGGACCAGACTCTCTTTGTGAGTCTGGAAAACGTGGTAGCTGCTTTACCGATGCGCTTGTTTAGCTCGGTATCGAGAGAAAGAGTGTCGGAGATCGTTGAGCCAAGGTACACAAAGTCATGGACAACCTCCAGTTCATGCTCAGAGATTGTAATGCAGGGAGGTGAGTCCACATCCTGAACCATGACCTGTGTTTTCTTCAGGCTGATTGTCAGTCCAAAATCTTGGCAGGCCTTGCTAAAACGATCCATGAGCTGCTGGAGATCTTTGGCAGAGTGGGTAGTGACAGCTGCATCGTCGGCAAAGAGGAAGTCACGAAGACATTTCAGCTGGACTTTGGATTTTGCTCTCAGTCTGGAGAGGTTGAAGAGCTTTCCGTCTGATCTGGTCCGGAGATAGATGCCTTCTGTTGCAGTTCCAAAGGCCTGCTTCAGCAGGACAGCGAAGAAAATCCCAAACAAGGTTGGTGCAAGAACACAGCCCTGCTTCACTCCGCTTCGGATGTCAAAAGGGTCTGATGTGGAGCCATCGAAGACAACAGTGCCCTTCATGTCCTTGTGGAAAGATCTGATGATGCTGAGGAGCCTGGGTGGACATCCAATTTTGGGGAGAATCTTGAAGAGGCCGTCTCTGCTGACCAGGTCGAAAGCCTTTGTGAGATCTATGAAGGCTATAAAGAGTGGCTGTTGTTGTTCCCTGCATTTCTCCTGCAGTTGTCTAAGGGAGAATACCATATCAGTGGTGGACCTGTTGGCTCGGAATCCACACTGCGATTCTGGATAGACGCTCTCTGCAAGTACCTGGAGCCTCTTTAGTACAACTCGGGCAAACAGCTTTCCTACAACGCTAAGGAGAGAGATGCCGCGGTAGTTGTTGCAGTCACCCCTGTCACCTTTGTTCTTGTACAGCGTGATGATGTTTGCATCCCTCATGTCTTGAGGTACTCCACCTTCTCTCCAGCAGAGACAGAGGATTTCATGCAGCTCAGTGATGATGATCTCTTTGCAGCATTTTAGGACTTCAGCAGGGATGCTGTCTTTTCCAGGTGCCTTGCCAAAGGCAAGGGAGTCCAGGGCCACGTGAAGTTCTTCTAGGGTTGGTTCACTGTCAAGCTCTTCCAGCACAGGCAGGCACTCAATGTTGTTCAGTGCTTCTTCGGTGACTACATTTTCTCTGGAATATAGCTCAGAGTAGTGCTGCACCCAGCGTTCCATCTGCTGCGCCCGATCCTGGATGACCTCGCCTGTGGCAGACTTCAGAGGGGCAATTTTCCTCTGTGTTGGACCTAGGGCCTGCTTGATACCATCATACATCCCCTTGATGTTGCCCGTGTCAGCTGCTATCTGTATCTCGGAACAGAGCTGGAGCCAGTAGTCGTTAGCACATCTCCTGGCAGTCTGTTGGACTTTGCTGTGAGCAGTTCGGAGGACCTGCAGGTTGTGCTCACTGGGACAGGCCTTGTATGCTGCTTGAGCTTTCCTCTTTTCCTCAATGACTGGTGTCAACTCCTCAGAGTGGGCTTCAAACCAGTCTGCCATCTTGTTGGTCTTCTTGCCGAATATGGACAAGGCGGTGTTGTAAACGGTATTCTTGAAATGTTCCCATCTGTTGGATGCGTTTGCGTCGGCCGGGCCTGGAAGAGATTCCTCAAGCGCTTGTGCAAATTCCTCCACTTTTCTCTGATCCCGGGTCTTGCTGGTATCAATGTGAGGTCTTCCTTCCTTTTTCGTGTGATACAGTCGCTTTGTTTGCAGTTTCACTCTGCTGCACACCAGGGAGTGGTCAGTGTCGCAGGCAGCACCATGATAACTGCGTGTGATCTTGATGCTGGGAAGGCTGGAGCGTCTGGTGAGGATCAGGTCGAGCTGGTGCCAGTGCTTTGATCTTGGATGTCTCCAAGAGACTCTATATTGGGGCTTTGTGTTGAAGAACGTGTTGCTGACACAGAGACTGTGATGACAGCAAAACTCTAGCAGGCGTTGGCCATTTTCGTTCATCCTCCCAGTGCCAAACTGACCTAAGCAAGTGGGCCATGAACTGTTATCAGCACCAACTCTAGCATTGAAATCGCCGAGGATGAACAATGGCTCTTTTACAGGGATTTTCTTGACAGTGGTGGCCAGGTCATCATAGAATTTGTCTTTGGCTTCTGCTGGAGACGACAGAGTCGGTGCATAAGCACTGATGAGAGTGACAGGTCCTGCTGATGACTGGAGCTGCAGGGACAAAATTCTTTCACTTCCCACAGTAGGTGGGATGATGGATTTCAGCAGGGTATTTCTGACCGCAAAGCCAACGCCATGTTCCCTGGTTTCGTTTGGTGGTTTTCCCTGCCAGAAAAATGAGAAATTTCTCTCCTTGACAGATCCGGAATCTGGCAGCCTAGTCTCTTGAAGGGCGATGATGTCCATCTGCAGTCTGCTCAGCTCCATGTCGATGACAGCTGTTTTGCGTGTGTCGTCTATTTCTTGCAGGTCATCAGAGAAGCCAGGTGTCATTGTCCTTACGTTCCAGGTGCCCAGCTTTAGGGCAGTAGTTTTCTGTTTTCTGTTGCATGGTGCAGAGTTGTCGATCCGCTTGTCGGTTTTCACCCTAAACCCCATGCACCCCATGAGGTTAACGGACCGTGGCGAGGCAACACCTTACTGGCTGGGGACTGCCCAGCTTAAGGCGGGCGGTAGCTGCCCAATGAGATGCAATGATCTCTCCCACCGTCGGAAGCAGCCCCTGGCGTCATGCTCTACGCCAATCGAGCAAAGACTTATAACCGGTAAACTGCTGCTTCCCGTGTTGTGCCGACGCCGTATGGCGAAGTTGGAGTGTCCTCTCCAGTGCGCGAAGCCTGGGTAAAGAAGGTATGGAGGATAGGCTGTGACCCATGCAGCAAATCCCCCCTCTCCACGTCGCTGGAATGGTCCAATGGAAAGGCAGAAGCCAATACGGTTGGTTCCAGCAGCGTCGCAGGAGTTGCCAGAACGTGACTGTGTTCAGCCATGAACTGCCTAAGGGACTCCGGCTCCTGATTTTGCCTCGAGGTTGACTCCTGAAGCCTTTTCCACAACTGGATGTAGCCACAAGGCAGTGGAGGTTTGAGGACAGAGTTTCCTTCTCTTAGATGAGCTGCCTTCCTAGGCTGACGAGTCCCATCTACCCGGTTACGTACCATCTCCAAATTACTTTAAAATAATTTATTTTGTTAGCCATCTTGGGGGTCATTTCAAAAAGGAAAGGTGGGCTATGAATCCTTTAAATAAAAATAAGAAACGAGGAGAGCAATAGATACAGAACTCTTTTTAACCATTATCCCTCCTGCAAAGATAAGTATGGTTTCAGATTGTTTCTTAAAAATGAAGTCCCCCTAATCAGATATATCCCAGAAATATGAGTTGAGACATATCCCAGAAATAATAATTCAAACAAGAGATTTAATTTGGTTAGATACAGAAGTTAAAGAGTTAAAAGGACCAATCGAAAATCTATTTTTGAAGGTGGATATCAAGAAGGGTATTAAAAAGTTGAAAAATTCCTTTTTGGAAAATATGATGCAAATCTGGAAGCAATATAGGAAAACTTCAGAAATATCCCCATTAACCCAAGTTACAGAATTAGAACAATTTCCAGATAATCTTAAAGATTATCTTTTTTCTTTCAAAATTTTTGAAATTTTTCTTTCAAAATTTCAAGATTTTTCTTTCAAAATTCCTCAAGACATCAACAAGACTGGATATTACAAAGTGAGAACCACTAGAACAGTGTTGTTTAGGGGTAGATTATTGTAATCACATTCAATAGCAAACCTTCCCTTGGGGTGCCCCGTGACAAAGGTCCGTGATAGCGCACCCCTGTTCGAAGCTGCCCCCCCTCCCCACTTACCTGGAGCACACAGAGATTCGTGCGACTCCAGGACACACCGGGGAAGCCTACTGAAGTTTCCCCAGGCTCTTAAACTGTGCTTCCAGCACAGTTTCTGACTTTGTTGGGAGCCTCAATGTGGCTCCAATGTGGGCTTAAAGGTATGCTTACTCTGCCTCCAGGGCATTTGCTGCTTTCAGTCAATGGAAGGTCCACTGCTGATCACATCATTGACCCCTGTATGTAATTTTTTTAAATTATGAAAATAACAACTATGGGGTGGAGTGGGGATTTGGATCCCAATCTAAATATTGGGCACTGAGTAGTAGGTGGTGGTAATTAAGCATTTTCCCTGGTATGGGCACTGTCCACGTGGTTAGAGCATGGCTACTGTTTTCCTTGGGAAGGAAGCTTGCATTGGCATCAGTGAGAGTTTCTTGTGGAGGCTTAATCTGGATTGGAACTATAATGAGTAGAGGGTATTCACAACTCTCTTTCTCCATGCTGTAGTCCCTGTTCAGATGTGGGGGATATTTGTGCCTGCCTTTACACATTAAAAAAAAATGTAAGGGTCAATGACCTGGTTAATATATCTCTTGTTTGATCCTCGCAGCCCAATCCTAGTCATATCCACTCAGAAATAAATTCCATTTTACTCCAAAGTGGGGTATATTCCAAGGTACGTGTGCATAGGATTTCACCCTTAAGTTAAATTGTTAGGTGGACCAATACCAATCCCTGGCTGGTCACTTTAGCTGTATCCTGAAATATAGACCTCACACTTTCATTTGGTGGGAGATTTCCCATGGTTGGTCTCGCTTAAATAGCCAACAATAACCAACATTTAAGGGAGAACAAAAAGGAAATGTACTTTTTCCCATCGTGTTAAAAAAACTACACTTGCTAAATGTTAGGCCAGGAATAACCTATGTTTGAAAAAAGAGCATTGTCATGCTGGGTTGTGTGCAGTCTTTCCGTCAGCTGTAGCTGCTAGCAAAATGAGTGGCATGTTTGGTATCTTGCGTCTTCTCCTTGCATTTTTGATTGATAATGACTACTGGGCTAATGGAAGAAAATATAACTTATTTCTTCCATCTTGATACTGCTGTAGAGCAGAGATTCCAGAAATGGATTGGGTAAATTGTCTTTTTTCTTCTGTTTTCATTAAAAAGAAAAGCAAATCATCAGAACTGTATCAGTATAACATTGGTACATATCACACCAGGTTTTACAGGAAAACATATCATAAAAGTGAAGTATCAGTGAACATCAGAAATTCCTAAATTATTGCCTCTATCTCGCATTTACAAAACAAAACAAGCAAGCAAACAAAAGCAACAGCAATACAAGGTGACACCAGTGGTGTCTAAAATACATGCTCATTTTAATAAACTAATGGCCCCAATCCAATGGGTCTTTAATGATAGTGGATCTCTGCTGCACTGTTGTAAATGCTCTTGCAATGGCACAAACATCGTTCCACTGTCACACGTGATGGAGCTGCCAGTGGAAACAGCCGATGGCTCCCTGTGCACACCAGAACCGCCCAGACACTGTGCCAGAGCGGGTATGTTGGTTGTATGGGTGGTTCATAGGCCGTTTGGGGGAGGTTTGGTGCTAGATCAGGCCTGGCTGGGGGCATGTCAAGGGCTGTCTGGGGGTAGATATCTCCAGCAGCAGAGGCACTGATTTCTAGTGCTCCCAGCCTGGGTTTCACACCCCCTCAAATTTATGCTAGTCACAGATTTGGTACAGATCCAAGTAGCCCCACTGGTGACTAGCAGCAGCAGAGTAAGTAAGTATAACATGTTTTTATTCACCTCTCTGACACTGCCTGACCCCCAGTTGGCCTACAGCATGCAGCGAAGGCTGAACCAGTGCCCTTTCACCCTCTGGGCTAGCCCAGGATAGGATTGGGCAGTAATATTTCTGCAGGTTGCATTTATTTATTAATATTTAGGAAACTGAGCAACAACTGAATAATTCTCCTTCCTTTCCCTTTTCATTCCCACTCCTCTCCTCCTCCTTATTCCCTTCTCTTGCTTCTCTTTCTTTCCTCTTTGTGTTCTGTTTTTTTCCTTCTCTGCCTCTTTCCTTCCACCCACCCTCCTCTGTCTCTCATCTCTCTAAAAAGATGGATAATTATGACCCAAGTAGATGACTTATATTAGTTTAACGAATTATACACTACTTAGTGATTGAGGCTCAAACAGAGTTAAAGAAGCATTCATATAATCCCAGTATGTGCCATTTACGGTCTTACTTCCTGTCGCTATGTATTGCAAACGGGTGCCTTTTTCTTAGGGGAGTAAGTATTGCAAATGGGATCATATTACTGAGAGTGTTTTCCGCATTTACATTTTATTTATTTATTTCTTAAAACTTGGTTAGCCATATTGGTTCAAAAGCAAAAATCCAAGAGCCACATTCTGGTGACATCTTTATAAGAACCAACCAAAAAGAAAGTAAATACGTATTAAGCAAGCATTTTGGTTCATAAAAAAAAACAAAAAACACTTCATCAGACTTTTACAACAATCCTGAATACTAAGTGAACGTATTTTCTTCCAGTTGCATTTGGAGGGCCTGAAGTTAAGAAAAAGCAGTTTGTTTATGACTGCCTAGTGCAGGGCTTTTCAAACTGGGGTGTTGTGAAGCCACAGCCTTTGGGCCCTGGCCTCTGCCCCCTTAAGGGGCGGGGCAGGGAGGAGGAAGTGGTGCGATCCCCAGGATCGCGCTGCTCAGGGGGCTGCAGGGGCTTAGCTGCACTTGCCAGAGCCTCCTGCAGCCTCCCGGGGGTGCGGGCAGCCCTGCACGACCTTCTGCAGGGCTCCCCGATGCTTTAGAAGTGAATGATCATGCCACACCTCCGCTAAACTAGAAGTGGAGCGTGATTGCTCCACTTTCACTTTTGAAGTATCGGGGATCCCTGCAGACAGTCACGCAGGGCTCCCTGCACCCCTGGGAAGCTGCAGGAGGCTCTGGTAAGTGCAGCCAAGCCCCTGCAACCCCCTGAGTGATGCAATCCTAGGGATCGTGCCACTGCCTCTCCACGCCCCTGCTGCCTTCCCCCTGCCCCCGCAAGAACTTAGAGCGCTTTCCAAACTCCCAGAGAGTCTGAAAACCGCTAACCTAGTGAATGAATGGAAGAGATGAGATTTGATCTAGGGACTTTCTATTTCTCACTCTTAGCCACTACTCTGTAATATTCTCATTAGTGTCATAGTGATTTTCCTGTTATTTTACGTAGCAGGTGACACACCCAAGCCCCGGGCCTATTCCTTAACAATCAAAATAAAAATATATGGGACTTTCATTAGGATTGGACTGCCTGTAAGTCAAGAATAAAATAAATACAGTTTGAGTCTCATTATTCAGGAGGGTTCCCTCATGTGGATGGCAAAAACTGCATTAAAACAAATCCATTTAAAAAACAACGTCCCTTTGTTAGACAATTTAAAAACAGCCTTGCTGACTTTGTGATGTTAAGACAGACTCATTAAGCAGACGATCCATCAATCAGTCTCTCTCCAGGAACTTAGAAAGACTTCACTCTGAGCCAGTGACCCCTCCCTTCACCCAGAGCAAAGTAATTATCTTTCTTTCACGTGCTCAGGGAAGGGAGGGGTCACTTGGAGTGAAGCCATTCTGTTCTAAGTGCCTGGAGAGAGAATGATTGATGGGTTGTCAGCCAGCTGCCCCCTCTCACATTAATGAGGCTATTCTTATATGACTGTTTTCCTTTAATTTAAAGTACGAGGGACTGGGACTCGTACATCCCAGTCCTTGCAGCCCCCTTAATGATGCGATCCTGGGGATCGTGTTGCTGCCTCCCCCCTGTCCCCGCCCCTTACGGGGGGCAGAGGCCAAGGCCCTCAGGCTGGGGTGTCTCAATGCCCCAGTTTGAAAAGCCCTGCTGTAATTGCTTGCATGACTGTCTCTCTACAACAGTAAGAAAAGCAGTTTTTTTAAACTGTGATTTTAAAGGGATACATTTTTCCCCTTCTCCGGGGTCAGCACATTCCTTCTCACCTGCAGTGGCCATTCGTGTTCAGTCAAATCTGTGTATAAAAAATCCGTATATAACAAGGTTGGACCTGTATACTAAAACCACTGCAAAGCAAGTTGGATCAGAATACGTGTGTTAGTTCTGATGACAGGAATGCAAGGAAGCAAGAGTACTGCTGTTACTTTAGAAATGAAGTTTTATTAGCTAAAAGGTTCCTGTCATTCACTTGGGACAGGTGTCACTTGAGCAAGTTCTCCCTAATGAGGACAGTGGAACTGGATAGAACTTGTTGTGGGAACCATTTGGTCAGTTATGTCAGGAAAAAGGAGCTTAGCCAGAATGTATGGCATATTTTGACTTAAAGTCCCAAAAGACTGGTTTCCGACCGACTATGTTAAGGCTTCCTATGCAGTCCTGGACGTGCGCAGGTCCACTTGCCCCATTCTGCTAATGTGATGTCTGCTGCTGCTTTGTCCTGATCCAGTGAGACTCTTCTTATGTTCTGTAAAGGGACACTGCAGGGCATCCGAAATATGACCAATAGTTGTGGTTTTTAATATTTCCTAGCCCTTTCCGTATTCCTGCTCTTGCAAGCTGCCTGTCAGTTGTCTTTCCCCACAGCCTGTTTTCTTTGATGCATTGTTATCCTGGTGGAGAGAATAAGAGACTCTATCCACTTATGTGCAGGTCTGCCTTATTCTGGTTTACCTCTGAGGGGACCTTAAAATTGGCAGCAATTTACCAAACCACAGAGTGGGGGAAAATCCATTTTAATTAGTATTTTTGGCTTTAATGAAAAGTGATTACAGAATTGGCATTTCAGTGAATACTGCAGAGATTTATGGTAGGGTGATTCTAATTAATTTTCTGCGGAATTGCTGCGAGCCATGAATAACTGCAATAAAATGGCAGATTTGCTGATATCAGGGCTATATCAGCACTGCAGAGCTTCTGAACAAAGTGGACCTGAATAGATGGCAGGTAGATTTTTGCATTACTTCTCATAAACGGCACACTATTACTGTTTTATAAAAGGGTTCCTGGGTGCCAACCCTTTTGCATTTTTATAATTAGGGCAATGCCTTTCTATATAATTTGCTGCCAGCACATGCACATTACTTTCTCTACAGCATAAAGCATTTTATTAGGAGTACAGAGGTAGATGCAAATTTATTGGGAGGAGAAAAGACTGTCCCAGATTTGTGGAATTCACTTTCCTCTATGATTTGCTTTTTCTTCTTCTTTTCCTTCTGGTTTCCCACATAAATGTAAGCCTGATTTACGGGATCATTTATTTACAGGAGATGTACAACCAAATATGTCACTGGGATTTATATTGTTCTATATTTAGAAACTTTTCAGGAAAGAAGCATCTTTTTATTCAGCTTGCGCAGCCATTCTTAGAACAGTGCTTTGGCTCGAGGTACACAGCACATTCCAATTGCAATGCCACGCAGCGGTAGTAGCAGCAGTAGAAACATGGGAAACCGTTTGATACTGAGTCAGACCAGACCGGACCATCTGCACCAGCATTGTCAGCACTGATTGGCTGTGTGTGCATGCATGTGCCTGTGTGTAAAGGGAATATTACAGGGGTTGCCAAACTGCTGCTTGCTAGTCACATGCGGCTCTTTGACATATAATGTGCGGCCTGTGGAAATATGTTGGTTGAGCTCCTTTTTCTATCACGGTTAACCTAAAAGGTAGTTTTTTCAAGCTTTATAATTATTTACCGGTATAAATGGAGAGTCCACTGGATTAAAAATGTATGTTTAGTATTCATGGTGAGTTAAAGAATCTAGGGCGCAATCCTAACCCCTTATGTCACCGCTTTCCAGCACTGACATAAGGGCAATGCAGCTCTGAGGTCAGGGAACAAACAGTCTCTTACTTTGAGGAGGCCTCCGTGAGTGACACCCAACTGCAGGATACAGCACACGTCCCATTGGCACTGCAATGCCAGTGTTGGAAAGCACTGACATAAGGGGTTAGGATTGCACCCTTAAACATTTCTGAAACGTTGCAGTGCTCAAACATCTTTCTTGTGTCTTGCAGGCATCTGAAGTTTATCATAAGTGGCTCTGGCCATCCCTGGAATGTTATGAGTGATTCACAGTCACAGTTCCTCAAATAAGTAGAAAGATGATCATTGATTTTGGCAGAGAAATTTCTTGCCTACCAAGAATGGTGGATAAACAAGCAAAATACAGTCTCTACACAGAAGCTTTGACTGGCCCTCCTTTCTCGACTTACTGGAAATCTAAAACATCAGCATGTAGTTTCAGCAGATTGGATTGCAACACATTCAAGAGCAGGGCTTACTGGAATGCCAGACTGTGTCTGAAGCCATGCATGGTCTTTTAAACAAAACTTGACCTGTCATCCTAAACAAACTTGCTAAGAAAAAAGCCTCACTGAAACTCTGACGTGATGGCAGGGGGAAGTAGTGGGGGGGGGGGTGGAGCTCCAGGACTACTTCTTCAGCAGGGAGCAGTGATGTCATCAGCAGGAGGGCTCAGCAATATTCCTTGTAAGGGTTCTGCACCACTGCGCAGACCCCTTCAGCTGCTGCACAGGGGCCCTGCAATGTTTCTGGATGCATGGCAATTACATCATATGTCATCGCTGAACTTCCAGAATGCCAAGCTCCGACCTGTAAGTTGCTCTTTTTCCGAGGGCTTTAAGCTGTGCAGTCGGGCAGCTGCGCAGTTGAAAGGAACAGTAGTCTTCAGCTGCTTCCTTTTTTAAAAAGGATTTCGGCTGAGAAGAAGCAACAGGCTGGCAGCCCAGTCCTGAGCTGCCTGTTGCGCTGGGGTTGCTGCAGCACCGAAACGGCTGCCACAGCATCCTGCACGCATCAAGGAAGCCACTAGTGGCTCCTCGGGTGAAGGGGACTTTTGTTCCCTTCTCCCAGGTAAGGTAAATAGCCCCTCAATGGGCCTACTCAATTCTGCGGCTATCCTTGGGTTGCCATAGAATCAAGAGCCTCCGTGTTGGGCCTGCGGCCCAATGCAGAGGAACAGAGTACCTCTGGTTCCTCCTCCCTCCCATCTCACTCCTTCCCCTGACATGCCTTCTTCCCGCCTCCCCCCCACACCCCTACCTACCTCTCCGCCACCCTGCAGTTGAGGAGACCACAGAGTGGCGGAGCAGCGACAGTTCAACAGTGCTAGCTCAGTGTTGGTGGGCATTGAGCTAGCACTGGCGCTGGACTGGCAGTGAGGACTGCAAACCGCTTTACGGCACATTTGTGATTCTTCATGCCTGTTGAGAACTGTTAAATTGGGACCTTAGCCTGTTGAAAACTTGACACCAGTCAAAATCGAGGAGGCTGATGTTTGAGGAGGCTAACTGTATGAAAGACAAATGATATGAGAAGATAGTGAGGCAAACACAATAAAAATTCAGGGGTTGAAAATTGTAGCACTTGCAACATTTTATGGTAAAAGCACAAAGCATATACTAGGCATGCTTTGTTTACTTGCTCATGTTTAACATTAATGGCCTGATCCTATTCGCGCAGAGCGCCAGCACAGTTTGCCGCACTGCGCAAGTTAAGGAGCACCAGAGGGAAGGCCTGAGCTGTCCCACCTGCACCAGATCGGGAGCTGTGGCCACCAGCCTTGGTGAGTTCATCTGCAAGCAATGCTGGAGCAGGGTGGAACAGAAGCGTGGGGGGGGGGGGGAATAGGGAGGGATGGTCCAGGCCTAGAAGGGTCCAGAGTTGGCAGACAAGGCCTACATCAAATCCAGTTCCCCTTCCTAGGTCTGGAAGCCCAACATGGGGATTGGGCTGCCTGTTGTGGCCTCTTTTGTAATGTGGGTGTATGTATAGTGATGTCATGACCCCTAACTGCAAACTGGGATTTCTGGGAATCTTAGGGCAATGCAACAATGACAACATACATGCATAATGACATCACTGTGGGCCATTTTTTGGCAGACAAATTTGGTGCCGCATGCAGGCTTGTATTTGGCTCCAATTTTTCATTGACAGTTTATGGGTGATAAAATTGTAGGAAATTGTGAGATCCATGACAACATTGAATGGTTCTCAAAACAGCCTACTAATTGTATATATTATAGTAAATGTATTTGCATGAAACATTGTTCTGGGGTACTTAGAGAGTAGAAATGCCCCTAAATGTTTACCTCTGAAGCTTGTAACAATGGGAATTGTCAAGTAATTTTTCTCAAGTGAATGAGAGTTGTGCAACATTTTGCTGTTTTTATAAGAGTTAAATGCCCTTTCCCTCCCAAATCCAGTGGGAAAAATACCAACTCTGCTTTGGTTAAACACCAGCAGCTTATACAATCATTGGGCAGTAACTAATTCAGTAGTTACTTTTGAGTTCTGTAGCC
The DNA here is from genome assembly GCF_035046505.1 of Tiliqua scincoides. NCBI lineage: Eukaryota > Metazoa > Chordata > Lepidosauria > Squamata > Scincidae > Tiliqua > Tiliqua scincoides. The sequence continues at coordinate 54,010,017 of NC_089823.1, forward strand.
TGAGTTATGCCCTGCAATGATGCACAACAGTGGGAGTATCAAGTCTTTTATTTGGTGCACTGCACAGAAATTGGTCACACAACAGCCGGTGCCCTCTGTTTCATGAGAGTGACTAACACACTCGTGGGAAAGTGAGGAGGAGGTGATGAAGCCTTGAACTTTGGACACACTGTGCTATAATCAGAAGTTGGCACAACTGACTCGCGGCAATTTTAGCCTTTGTTTGAGGAACTCTAGTTGTACTTTGCAAGTACTCCAGGACAGCATTTCCCAAACTTTTGTACACTGGAACCCACTTTTTAAAACGACAATCTATCATAAACCACTAGAGCAGTGTTTCTCAAACTGTGGGTTGGGACCTACTAGGTGGGTCACGAGCCAATTTCAGGTGGGTCCCCATTTCAATAATATATTAAGACTTGATGCTGCCATGGTATGTGACTGTATATGGGGAAATGTGACAGACCTGTACTTTTAACAAGCTACTCTATATTCTTTGAACAATGATAGTAAATGGAATTTACTTCAGGGTAAGTGTGGGTAGGATTGCAGCCTAGGATATTAAAAATTTTTCCTGCTTGATGATGTCACTTGCAGTCATGACATCATTTCCAGTGGGTTCTGACGGGTTCTCATTCTAAAAAAGTGGGTCCCGGTGCTAAATGTGTGAGAACCACTGCACTAGAGACTTATAAAGAAATATTTTGATTGATTGATTGATTGATTGATTGGGTTCCTGTGCTTCTGAGGCTACTAGAGGTTACATATAGGGCATAATCCTAACCAACTTTCCAGCACTGGTATAGCTGTGCTGTGGGACATGTGCCGCATCCTGCAATTGGGGTGCAGTTACAGAGGCCTCCTCAAGGTAAGGCAATGTTTGTTCCCTTATCTCAAAGTTGTATTGCCCTTACCCTGAAAGTTGGTTAGGATTGCGCCCATAGTATATTTGTGAAGACATTTGATAGACCCTCTCTAGAAGTGGAGTTCAAGGACTGTTTCCCCAAATCTTTACAGTCATTCCAGGGTACCCAGAATGCTGAACTGGAGAGCATAGGGACTTCCAGGCCAGACAAAAATCTGAAACTGGGTTCACTCTAATTACTAGAGAAAATAAGAAAATATGACATTTTAATTTGGGGATGTGAAGATTACCTCATACCACAGATTAGCATTCCAGCTAACAATTTTATTCTACACACCAGGCAAGGGTGCTTGCAAAGTTTTTTCTTTAATGTTTCAAAAACTTTTCGTGACTCACCAAAAATCAGCCCGCTACCCACTCTTGAGACCTGACCCACAGTTTCGGAAACACTGCTCTAGAAGCTCTTATAGTCCAATCCTAGATCTGTCTACACAGAAGTAGATCCCATTGTGTTCAATGGGGCTTATTCCCAGGAAAGTGTGTACTGAATAGGATTGCATCCTTAAATGCAATTATAACTTCCAGAAATCTCAGAAATACACATGGATGAAAATAAAATACCATAACAATCTTCAAGCTTAGACTTACTATTTTGGGTCTGAAATAGTCCTTAGGTCCAAAACAACACCAAAATAGGCATAAAATGAATTTCTGTATCTACTAATTTCTACTTTAAAAAAAAAAAATGTCCTGGTTCTACGTGCTAGCTCTCCCTTTGGATGATCATTAAAACTGTAGGATAAATGTCAAGCTTTGCATTAATCCAGTGGAAACATTCATTTCATTAACTCTACATTTTAGTCTAATATAGGTAAACATGCATTTTTACAATGCCACATGGTTAATGCTAATCAGAAAGGAAGTGAAATTTAAAATGCACTGTTCTGTAGCATCTGTGCTACAAAATGCATCTGTGTGTGTGTTTTTGCCCCCACTGTAATGGTGCCTAGAGGATTGAGGCTGTGTGCCAAAATCAAAATGATAGATCTCAGGTGCGCAAGATGATGTTTGAAAGGTCAAGTAAATGCTGAGAACTTCCTCAGGAAATGAACAACAGAGTCTGTGTACGAACACATCAGTCCGATAGTATTCCAAGTGTCAGGCTGGTCTCTCAACAACTACGCTAAGGATGTTCAAGCTCTTTTCCAACTTCCCCTCCACTCTTGTGTATGCCTTTACAGAGCACATGTCTGCTCCCCAAGCTTGTACCTGGCTTCAATCCCTGGAGTTTCCTATAAAAATGAAAGTCAATCCCACAGGCAATATTCCCTCTAGGGTTCTGTTCCACTGTGAGGATCCCTTTGCCCGTGGTGTGGCAGCTCCTTGGTTTTTTCTGATGCACGGTGATGATGTTAGATGTCATCACCAGATTTCTGGGAATGCCAAACTCCAAGCTGCACACCTGTGCAGCTTAAAGGGAACAAGGCCCAGAAGCCTGAATCTTGCCCACTCTATGTAAGCTGAAAATTGGTGATTTGCCATTTGGCTTTTCAGTGTGTGTACCTTAACACAGTGTTTCTCAAACATGAGCCAATTTTAGGTTGGTCCCCATTAATTTCAATATTTTATTTTTAATATATTCGACTTGATGTTACCAAGGTATGTGTCAATGTTACAATCTGTACTTTTAACAGGCTACTCTGTATATGCTTTTAACAATGATAGTAAATGGGACTTACTCCTGGGTAAGTGTGGGTAGGATTGCAGCCTAAGATGGTTAAAACTCTTCCTGCTTGATGATTTCACATTTGGTCATGACATCACTTCCGGTGGGTCCCGACAGATTCTCAGTCTAAAAAGTGGGTCCCGGTGGTAAAGGTTTGAGAACCATTGCCTTAACACATACATAGATGCATATATGAATGTGTATACATACAAAAGCCCATATGATGTCGCATTCAATTATAATAATATAAGAAGACACCTGCTGAAACATGCCAAGGGCCCATCAAGTTCAGCTTTCTGTATCTTGCAGTTGCTCCACCAGATACCTCTGGGAGCACACAAGACAACAAGATACCTGTATCCTGTTGCCACTTCCTTGCATCTGGCATTCATAGATAGGGTATCTCTCAAACTCAGAGGTTGCATACAATCATCATAACTGGTAACCTGTGATGGACTTTCCTCCATAACACTGTCCAATTCCCTTTTAAAGCATCTAGGCCAGGTGCCATCGCATCACATCACATATGTAGTTTCCATGTTATTGTTAATGCTACATTAACGTCCACATGGAACTTTTGCAATGTGTGAAGCAACCCTTGGTCTGACCTAGAGTGGTCCTCAATTACACAAGGCCAACATTCTATGAGCCCACTCTCAAGATGTACTATCAAAAACTTTCAGTAGCATTTGCCTAGAGAGGCTGAATGGAGAGAAAATGCTATAAGTAGCTGCTGGAACACCCTTTTGTGACTGGATGCTGCACAAACTACTTTGTCTTCTTTCCACACATATGCAGAATTTCTGCAGAGCAAGACAACATCTATCAATTAGTTACATGCTTATTCTAGGAGGTGATTAAACTTAGATGATAAATTTGATTGAATGTAGGAAGCACTACTAGCAATAATGTTCTCACATTTGCTGGTCGGAAAAACCCATGTTGGATGTTGGTTAATTGTTTGAAAGCATATATAGGAAAGTAATTTTTAAGAAGAGTGCGGTGGTAGCAATTTTGAAGAGATTTAAGTCGCCAGCTGATAAAGATACAATGTTATTTAATATGTGCAACATAATTAGATCCTGCGGCTCAAAACACTCTGAGGGGACAGACTTTAAAGTCGTTTGCTGGAAATTTCCACAAAGAAGATAAGGCACATAAAAGTTCATAAAATGCCCCAAGAAACTTGTTTTAAATGGCTGCTCAGTTCTTAGACTTTAACAAAGTGCAGCTTGTACTTTTTGCTGATAAAACTATTTTGCCCCTCCCATTAAAGAAACCTAAGATGTATGTTTTGCTATCAGCCCAATCCTATCAGTTACCACCCTCCCCCCACTGGTGCCAAAATGGCAATTGCTGCATCCTAGGGTTGTGGGGCAGTTGTGGAGGTCTCCTTTGGGTAGGAGACCCTCCACCCCCGCAATAGATCTACTCAGACCTGAGCTAGATTTCTCAGCACCTTGTCACTTGAGTGAAAACCAAGAAGCTCTTGATCTATGGCAATGGAATGTGATGGATCCAATCCTCTCCTTAGCCTCCCTGCCCTTTTTTTCCTCCAAACTTGCACCAGCTAAAGAACCGTTATAGGTTCAAGGAGACTCTCTGAAGAATGGGCGTCTTAGAGAGGCGTAAAGAGAAATAATTCTCCTTTCCCCTCCAAAGCTTCCTGATCTCTCCCTGCAGCTGGATACAGTGCTGCCCTTTTTGGCATGGTTGGATTGATGGCAATGGGAGAAGGAGAGGGCTCTTAATCTTATTATTAATCTTCATCTTGTTGTTAATGATAGCCTTCGATGCAAATACATCAAAGGCTAATTTGTATTAGCCTTCAATGCTAATACAGATGGACATGTTGTTTTTCTACTTCCCTTTACAAGATGTTTCCTTGGGAATTAATGAAATAGACTTAGTTCCTCTTGTAACAAATATCTGTTTGATAGCTATTTCTGGAGGACACTTAAAGCATATGATACCAGTAGGCCAACTGGGGTGCTTTTGTCAACCTGGACCAAAAACCTTTGGGAGGGAAATTCCTGTCCCTACTGCATCCATTACCTGCCTGCCCTGCTCCAGTTCCCTTTAAATTGTGAAACTTCATCATTCAGGAGTTAAACTGTAACATAAAGTTTGCCTTCTGAATTCTTTTGAGGAAGCACAGTACTTACTGTTAATTAATCATAATGGCCAATGTGTCAGCTTCTATCCCCACAGCATACCAAGGAGTCAGGTCTTCAGCAGCCTTTTGGGAAGAAGCAAATCAATTTTGGCCTAATCCAAGGAAATCCATAGTCATTCTTTTGCTCTGTGGCTCCAGAAAGGCAGCTTTCACAGAAACCTTTCATAGCTATTGTTTTGTGTAGATGTTGGTGAGTCACGATGACCCCACTTCCTCATTGCATCCTCTGGGACATGTCCTTCCAGCATTGTGCATAGGAATAATTGCATTTGCTGCCTGAATCTAGAAATATAGGGATATAGGAAAGACCTTTTTGAACAGAAATGTTCTTTACACACGTACAATATGTTTTCAATTAGAGACCGTACCTTCTCTGCATAAGCCATACAATGTGCTTTCAAAATTAAAAACAAAAAAAAACCTACATTGAATAGAACATATGTCTGTTGACCCTCTATAATTGTTTTGTTAAATCTTATATATTCACACTGATGAACATTTGCCAATAATCTCCATTCACAAGTGTTGCATATCTCATTTATTTTGCATTCAGTGGTGCAATGGTCTAAGTTTGAATGAAACTGACGTGAGTTTGCAAGAAGTTATACAAGGCATCACAGAAGCTTTAAAACCTCAAGAATTTCAGCAAAAATAGATTTTTCCAAAAATTGAGGCCAACAAAAATCCTATTAAGGAGTCATGAATTATATACCAAAGATAAGAGAAATTTACGTAAGTCTCTAGTTATTGAATTCATTTTGAAATGAAGAGGTGGAGATTTTACTCCTCCTGGAATCAGATTAGAAAGGCCATGGGAAGAAGAATTAGGAAGGGAGCAGATAACATATGAAGAGGTTATTAAAAGATTATAGAGAGTGTAGCAACTGATAATAATAAAACCAGGGATACTCAACGTAGATCACAGAGTTCAAAGGAGAACTGTAAAAATAGTAGATCAACTTCCAAGACAGATTTTCCAGGAGAACATAATGTGCTCTAGAAGCTGAGAAAAAAATATTAAAACCAACACCTAGCAATTATGCACATATTAGAGCAATGTCTAAAAACTTCCCAATTATTTGTCAGTATTCAAGAGTGAAATGTTCATCTCCAACCATCTATAACACCAAAAGTAGGCAGTAAGAACATGTAATTTGAATAACCTAGTTTTCTCTAAGCAATGCTGAAAAAAAATAAAATCCATTCCTCTTTGAGTATACTAACACAGATGTATAATTGGAGATGTCTGGAAGTATTTAGCAATGAAATAAAAGAAGGAAGTTACACATAGGGCACAATCCTAACCCCTTATGTCAGTGCTTTCCAGCACTGACATAAGGGCAATGCAGCTCCAAGGTAAGGGAACAAACATTCCCGTACTTTGAGGAGGCCTCCATGAGTGCCGCTCACCTTTAGGATGCAGCACATACCCCATTGGCACCACTATGCCAGTGCTGGAAAGCACAGATATAAGGGGTTAGGATTGCGCCCATAGTCAACTAACAAAGCATATTAGAATATAAGAAGCGTTGTTTTTTTTAAGGAATATATTCAGAAGTGGAGGTAAACATTGTCAGTACTTTTACCAGATATCAAAGATTCTCTTATAGAATATAAGAACAGCCCTGCTGAATCAGGCCAACAGCCCAGCCAGTATCGCACAGACTCATAGTGGCCCACCAGATGCCTCTGGGAGCACACAAGATACCTGCATCCTGGCATCTAGCATTCAGAGACAGGCTGGTTATAAAACTCAGAAGTTGCATACAGTAACCAGTGATGGAATTTTCTCCATAAATTTCTCTAATCTCCTTTTAGAGGCATCTAGGCCAGGTGCCATCACAATATCCTGAGGCAAGGAGTTCCGCAGAGTAATTACATGCAAAGCAAAGAAACGTTTTCTTTTTTCTGTTCTAACTTTCCTGATTTTAGTGGCTATCCCCTGGTTCTGGTGTTGTGCGAGATGTAAAAGAACTTTCCTCTGTGGTCTCTGTCTATGTCATGCAAAATCATGTCCCTTCTTTCTAGACCAGGGCTCTCCAAACCCCAGCCCGTGGGCTAGATTTGGCGTTTGGAGGTAGCCCTCCCCCGTGTGAAAAGCACTTACAGTTCTGCTGCACTGTTGCTGCTCCTGGTGTCACAAGAACACTTGGGCAGTCGTGTCTGCCTGGACTTCCTGTTGCAAGGCCTACTGGGGCTAGTGACAATAGCATCCTTGTGATGAGATTGGGTGCCAGGAGAAGCAGCAGAGCAGCAGAACTCTAAGCGGTGACTGGGACAGGTAGAGCTTTTCAGCTGCACAGCAATCGCCTGTTTGGAGACTGCTGTTCTAGATAAAGAACCCCAAGCATGTAGCCTTTCTTCATAAGGGAAGTGCCCCCAGCCGCTAGGCATTTTGTTTGCTCTGCACTTTTTCCACTTCCACTATGTCCTTTTTGAGATGTGGCAACCAGAACTGAACACAGTACTCCAGATGTGGCCTTACCATTGGTTTGTACAATGGCATAATGATATTGGCTGTTTTATTCTCAATCTCATTTTTAATTATCCTGAGTATGGAATTGGCTTTTGTTACCAGCTGCTGCATACTGGGCTGACACTTTCATCAAACTGTCCACCAGCACCCCACAATCTCTCTTGTGATCCATCACAGACAGCTCAGAACCCCTCAGTGGATATGTGAAAGGTTGATTTCTTGCCCCAGAGTACATCACTTTATATTTATTTAAACTGAAGTGCATCTGCCGTTTTGCTGTTCTTCCTCCCAATTTAGAGAGATCCTTCTGGAGTTCTTCACAATCAATTCTGAACTTCCTCCCCTGGAATGAATATTATCTTTTAAAGGTAACACTGATAGCAATTCACAAAAGGAAAAAAAAAAGCCAAAACATTTTTTCTAACAGTTATCAATAATGAGAGTTTACCTGATTTACTATATTATTTGAACCATGTACAATGTAGATTGTCAGAGTGATGCAGGCATCAGCAAGTGTAAGATCCTAAGGACCATGCTTGATAAAACCATAGATCCATTTAGCACCCTGTTTCCTGAGGTGGTCAAATATATGCTTCTGGGAAGCCCACCACTAGGGCATGAAGGCCAGTTCCAGCACCAAGATGTTTGGGTCTGTAGGGCAGTGGTGTCACTAGACCAGGGTGAGGGGGCAGGCTAGACGCAGGTGTGAGGCTTGAGGGGGTGCATTCACAATGCTGCACAAGCCTCCCTTTGGCGATAATTCAGGCTGCTTCAAGCCTGACTGCCACACACTCTTGCCATGGATCATGTTTTCGCTACTTATTGGTGAGAATGTGCAGTGGCTAGACCCGAAGTGGTCCAAAGATCACCAAAGGGAGGTGGGCTTTTTGCATCTAAATTATGTGAGAGCCTGGAAGGTCTGGGTCAATATAACTATGTCACTCCTGAACTTCTGGAATGTGGAGCACCAGGTAAGCTCCATTGCCCTAGAGTGATTCGTGTTAGGGATGCGTCTGCTGTAGGGCAAAGTCCTGCACTTGGCCCCAACTCACTCTCCTGATGGTGGATTGGGTGCTACCATTTGGCACTCATACTGACAATTCAGGGATTGTCTTGGCCAGGTAGATCCACTTGTGTGCATGGATTCTTGGCTAGTGCCCATCCTGGCCTCCATAAACACCACCCCTATTGGAGCCAATAGTTCCCTCCCACTGTTGCTCCCTAGAAACTGGTGTCTGGTGGCATACTGCCTCTAGACCTGGAGTTTGTATACAGTATCAATACAAACAATTGCTTTAATCTCTGATAATGTGGTACCTAATCTGATACCATATTTGTGGTTCAACAAGTCTTAGCTGGCTGCGTAAATGCTATATTTAGTATATTTTATAGCAACATGGAACTGAAGTAAATTGGCTACAACTGCTTCTTCACATAATGCTGAGGGAGCCCACTTTGTATAATTGATGGAGGAGATTCCCATAGTGGGTGTGCTTATAAACGATCCATACTTATTTGCAGGGCAAAGTGCATTAATGAATTTCACTGAAGCGAAGTATTTTTAATGAAAAATTATTAGACTTTGCATTTTCATGGGTGGAATGAACCACTCTATCATTCACTTGGAAACAATCCATATAATATAAAAAAATGTAATGGGACTCTTTAATGTAGGTATAAGAAGAGAGCCAAGAGTAATTAGAGAACAAGGAGCAGGGTGGGGCGTGTAAAGCCTTTAACATCTACAGAAGTAAAGAAAAATGCAAATAAAAATATTCCTAACAGCCTAGAAGCAAAGAGAAGGGTTCATGTAATTTCAGATGCCATTAGGATAAAATTCAAATCATTCAACTATACTAATGAGCGAGTGGGGGAGGAAATCCGCATCTAGAGCCAGGACCCCAACCCAGTGGCGGCTTCTTCCAGAGGAGTATAATCTACAGGTCTTTTATACATTGAACAAAAGGTTTTATTATCCCATGTTACCTTTAATTGTGAAACCCGAGGCCTGTCTTCCACATTTTCCATTGACTAAGCAGGCTTAATTCACACACATCTTCTCTCTTCTGTCTTTTTGTAAGGCATGTTGCAGTTCCCATTTGTCCCTTTCCCCAAAGTACTCTGTTTCTGAAAAGAAATAATTACAGCACAGCCCTGGAGTTATAAATACCCTAGTAATCTCCTGATCAAAATTCTGAAATATTTTTATCTGTCCAAATCCCTTTCATCCAACCCAGTCTCCAGGCCCAATTATGTGTTGCAGATAACACATCTTTAGGAGGTGTGCTTATATCTGGCAACATCTATATTTTCTCAAGCAACAGCTGTTGGGGCCCCAGTTCAGATTGGTGCATGGTAAGGAGGGGGTTGACTAGGCAAAAGAAGATCAAAAACTTCTGTAGATAGAGACAAACTATGAGTGTGGTGGAGTGTGGTGTACCGGTTAGCGTGTTGGATTTGGACCAGGAAAACCTGGTTTCAAGTCCCTTTTTATCTGTGATGCTCAGTTTGGACCAATCACTGTCTCACAGCTGTGTCAAGCCCCAGCCACCCCATGGGGCAACTCAGATCTGCGCCAGCAAATTCATTAGTGCAAATCTGAGCAGCCTGTATAAGACTGCAGGGCCCAGGATGAAGGTTAGGATATGGTGCAGATTGTCGCCACTGATCCCACCCCCTGCCGGGCCAAATCTTCCTCCCATCCTGTCCTCCCCTGCCCAAAAACGCCCCCTTCCCACCTCCAAAATGCCCTCTTACCACCCTCTCTCACCCCCTGTGGTGGCCTGTCTGGTGTGGATCCAGTGTCTGGGAGCCGGTGCAGGTCCCTGTGCTGATCCAGCTGGCTCTAGAGTAATTGTGAATATCTTTTACGACCCATTCATAACACGCCTGGGTGCAACCTTTGGATTGTGCTCTGACTGAACAGGGTACAACTAATAGAATAGAATGGAATACAAAACAAATGTATTCAAAAGTTTGAAAATGTTCTTTCAGTTCTAAATGCATCTAAATTCAGAATATGATCCTATTTAAAGACACAAAGAAAAAAAACCATTTGTATTATTTATGGGGTGATTGTAATGTCAGAATGATTACACAGGAACAACAAAATCAGGGTTTGTGCAGACAATCTTTTATAATACTTGCCCTTGACTTACAGAGATCATTCAAATGTCAAAGTGAAACTCTGCATATGAACATTTTCTGAAAAGTTCATGGTTTTCAAAGAATGTCACACAAACTCCCAAAGGAACACACAGCAGCTTTTTGGTTCTCTGATTGCAACCTTTCCTAATCAAAATGACACAGAAGTATAAGTAAAAAAATAAAATAAAATCCAGTCAGAACGACTTAGTAGCGTCCAACTGTGCATACAAACACAATAAATGGATGAGAAGGAACCCAGAAACACTCAGCATCTCCCAGATTCTGAGAATTCAGCAGCTCATGTGTTGTTCAACATCAACAGAAGAAACCCAGAGCCACATGGCAAACAGGAACAAGTTCTTTTGAACAGGAGTCAAGTTGGCGAGGTAATGAATGAGCGGATGGAACCATGCAGTTACTTACTAGTGCAGTCAGAAGTTCAGTTAGCTAGGACCCACTGTTTAGCCTAGGACCCACTTTTTAGAATGATAATCTGTTGGGACCCACCAGAAGTGATGTCATTAACCTGGAAGTGTTGTCATGGCCAGAAGTGACATCATCATGCAGGAAATTTTTTTTTAACAATCCTAGTGTGCAATCCATACTTGCCCAGGAGTAAGCCCCATTGACTATTATTGTTAAAAGCACATACACTGTAGCCTGTTCAAAGTAGAGATCTCTCCAAATGCAGTCACATACTATTTTGGCATCAAGTCGAATATACTAAAAATAAAATATTGAAATGAATGAGGACCCATCTGAAATTGGCTTGCAACCCACCTAGTGGGTCCTGACCCACAGTCTGAGAAACGGTTTGAGAAAGTGTGCCCCTCATTTATACAAATCACTTGTATATAATGTCCAGCTGAATCATTAAGAAAAGTGTCATAGATGTTTACCTTGTGGCATTTATGGGGTTCAATATATACATTTAAAAAGTATTCCTACACTATGTGCGTTTTTGTACATGTCCTTCCTGAAACCATATGTGTTCTTGATCTCATAAGAACAGTCCCACTGGATCAGGCCAAAAGCCTTCTAGTCCAGCTTCCTGTATCTCACAGTGGCCCACCAAATGCCCCAGGGAGCACACCAGATAACAAGAGACCTCATCCTGGTGCCCTTCCTTGCATCTGGCATTCTGACATAGCCCATTTCTAAAATCAGGAGGTTGTACATGCACATCATGGCTTGTAACCGTAATGGATTTTTCCTCCAGAAACTTGTCCAATCCCCTTTTAAAGGCGTCCAGGCCAGATGCCATCACCATATCCTGTGGCAAGGAGTTCCACAGACCAACCACATGCTGAGTAAAGAAATATTTTCTTTTGTCTGTCCTAACCTTCCCAACACTCAATTTTAGTGGATGTCCCCTGGTTCTGGTGTTATGTGAGAGTGTAAAGAGCATCTCTCTATCCACTTTATCCTTCCCATGCATAATTTTTTATGTCTCAATCATGCCCCCCTCAGGCATCTCTTTTCTAGGCTGAAGAGGCCCAAACGCCATAGCCTTTCCTCATAAGGAAGGTGCCCCAGCCCCGTAATCATCTTAGTTGCTCTCTTTTGCACCTTTTCCATTTCCACTATATCCTTTTTGAGATGTGGCAACCAGAACTGGAAACAATACTCCAGATGTGGCCTTACCATCGATTTGTACAACGGCATTATAATATTAGCCGTTTTGTTCTCAATACCTTTTCTAATGATCCCAAGTATAGAATTGGCCTTCTTCACTGCGGCCTCACATTGGGTCGACACTTTCATTGACTTGTCCACCACCACCCCAAGATCTCTCTCCTGATCTCTCTCTAGTACATGTTGTTATGGGAGATTGCTCTGTTTCTGTATAGGGTGTTCCATGCATGTGCAGCAGGTCTTCAGGATGCAGGCTACTAGTGCATATGCAGAGGACCCCCTGCTGATCCATTCCATGTCATCATTGGCAACTGCAGGACTCACAGCAAACTCGAAGTTCACTTAGGGAGCTTTAGAGTCAATGTATAATTCTAGATTTTGCTAACTGAACTTCTCAGCTGCCATGTCCATCAGCAGCCTATGGAGTTGCTACCAAGAGCTCTCAGGGGCCTTGTGGGCACTTCCTCTTTCCTCACCAGAAGTCTATGTGGGTCACCCAGGAGGGAAAGGTGAAAGGGGTCAGAATTGAAGGTGTCCCTCGATTTGGCAGTGAAATGGCATTGCTTGCCAGGCCCACATCTGGTAAGCAGGGTGCATGGGGTAATTAACTTGGGTTGAGAGTGGGAGGTGGGGAATGCTTAGGATGGTGCATGCGCATGAGTGTAACAATCAAGAACTGGGCTGTGCACCTGATCACTGTACCCTGATCTGGCCATGTGTGTATGAAAAGAAATATAATAATTGTTTCTGATTCACTAGAGATATTTACTAGAGATCTGGAAAACTGCAACATAACCATATGAAAGGCAACAAATAGGTTTAGGAAGAAAATGTATAAAGGTGAAGATCCACCAGGATTTCTGCTTGCATATTTGGAGGTCAAGTGTGCTCAGAGGGCACTGTTGCAGGAGACAAGGCACAACACCGCTTGACAGAAGAACATTCCATTAAAAAGGTTTTGAGGTCTACTTGCATCCGGCTATAGTGAGATTTGGGGTCTATTTTTGTAGCAGTTGGCGTTAAACTACTTAGACAAGCTTTCATTTCCATCTCAGATATGAATACATTACTTCAAAAGGTCTTTGAAGTGTACCTGGCTCAGATGGAAGAAGTGCTAGTTTGGTTTCTCCTGGGTCCTAACTAGATACAGGCCTCTGAAGAAGTTCCCACCAAGAATTAATGGCTATAAAGATTAAATAGCACATTCTTTTTTCCCCTGTTACTACAGACCACCAAAGCAAACATATTCTCTCAAGAAGCAGTGGTTAGAAAAGGCATAGGGGTGGCAAACGAGGAAAAGAATTGCAGGAGAATGATAAGTGAGAAAAGCTTTACACTCCCACAAGTTTTACACTTTCATGGACATTAGTGCATTAGGTATAGAGGTGTCAACTGCAAAAAAGGGCCATAAGCCTACCTTCCTGAATGGAATTGCTTCCTGGTAGTGGGAGAAGGAGTGTTGACAGGCTGCTGTCACTAGGCTCCAAAGGGTGGCAGGGAGCCAAAGCTGTAGACTGAACCACACCAAGCATCTATGGCTTCCAGAAACCAGTGTGGGCGCCAACCAGTGATGCCATCGTGAGACTAGTCACTGCAGTATACTGCATAGCCTGGTCTACCTCCCTCTCCCTGCCAATGCTTGTTCCAGATTCATAAAGGCTCTCAGACAAGTGTCGTTGTGGTCCCCCTTAGTGGCGTGGTGGTGGACACCATCTTTTGTTTACGTGCGATGCAATGTGGCCATCCAGCTTATCATGGCGCTAGATGCAGCAACAAAGTTGGAAGTTTTGCATTATAATCCAGTGAAGATGGTGGGCACCAGGAGAGCAGGTGCCGATGAGCACTCAGGGCCAGCACTACAACTAAGTTTAGCCCCCACAAAGGTTTGAGAAGATTATCTTGGTGGCATTTGTAGCAGCTGCAGCTTGGAGTAGTTCTTAGAAGCCACACTTCCCCCCCCCCACACCATTTTAGGGTCTCAGGTGTCTCTCATGAGTTTTTTTTTGGTTCTGGGTCAATGCCCCAATTGACCAATTTGGCCATACTCCCTGTCCATTTTTCGTCACTAAGCAACAGCCACCTAATTATGTTGTCTGCCTATTCATGGGCCTGGTCTACCAACTGTTCACTAATCCTTGCTGGGCATCCAGCATTCTAGACTTCCACCACTATGGTCCGTGCTCTTGTTCCCTCTTCTTCTTGTTGTTTTAGTATGGAGGAACATTCTCAGCACAATCCTATCCAACCACCAAACCCTGCACCAATGCAGCAGGGTTAGTGTGGTCTGTGCTGCATTCTGTGAGTGTAGTTGGAAGACTGGAGGTCTCCTCAAGATAAGGGAACATTTGTTCCCTTGCCCTAGTGTAATCCATAGCCTGTACAATATGTCTTCTTGGACCTTCATGAGCTAAATAGCTGGCACAAATGCAAGTGGATCCATGTCGGTAGATTGGGCCCAGGAAAGAGGATAGGATACGGTGTGCATGGCTGCTGCTGATTCTGCGCCCCCAGGTCTGATCTGCCCACCCCTGCCCCATCACTCTTCCCCACCCTATTCTGCGTCTGTGGAGCTGAGCATAGATCTTACCTGATCTTGTGAAGATGCCCTTTCTGCTGTTGTGTGGGCTGGCTTGGGTCTTTGTGCCAGCATTGGCAACAGCACTTTCGTAACATCTAACACAAGTGCAGTGTGTGCTGCACCGGCCTGCGTGCTGTGGAGGATTGGGCTGTCAGTTACGTAAGCCCACACATCTACAGTCTGAAATGGTACCGTCCAAGCACAGGTTTATTACTTCAGCTGCTGTTGTGGGGAGGAGATCTGAATTTAGCTTATTAGGTGAGAATCAATAAAGGGAGAGTATAGATAAAATGACATATAATGGCATGTTATAGTTAAAAAACAATAGCTATATAGTTTTTACAGTCTCTCCACTACAATATTATAACCTCTCTTCTTTCTTTCCTATAAGACATGGTTGCCAGTATACAGATAGATATTTAAAGAATTATTTCTTTAAATATGCCAGTTTTATACAAAATTTATAGTCACATTGATATAGCTGCACTTTATTTACAGAATCTATTGATTTTGTCAGTTCCTAAAAGGCCCTTGGAAGGCAAAGTAATGGAAAGTGTAGTTACTTTTTCATGTAGATCAATCAGTGTGAATTTCATGGATGGAATAAAGTGGACAAATTTACAAAGCTCAGCAGAATGTACTGGCTGCACTTCCAGCAGCAGCCAAGGCACTTAGGACTAGTTACCTACTTTCCGGAAAAGCTAGTAAGAAGTGAACAATCATGCACAGGTTTTTTTGGCAGCCAGATACACACGTTTCAATTGCTTTAATTTTTGCTGACTGTACAATGCGGCGCACGTCTTCCATGAAATATTCTTCTCTAGAGTTGCGATGTAAAACGTTCATTTCACCAGTAGAAGAGACGCACAGTCATACTGTGTGTCGTGGTCCAGGCTCTGCAGAAGCCAAATTATTCATTTCCTGGTGCATTTTTGCCTGCTGTGCCCTTGGTGTGATGGGGCTGCAACCCAACATGGCAACTTCATCACAAACTCTCTCTCCCTTTCCTTCACATAGTGGAACTCATTTATATTGTGATTCTATCATATCGCATGTTTCCCTGCCCAAGTCCCATAGTAGCCATTTTAAAGATGGTGCAAGAGACTAGATGAAGCTGTGTGGCCCAATGCCGCGCTCTACGTTGTGTAAAAACTGGGGTCATGTGTAATCATATACTGTGAATAAACCATAGTATATGGCTGACTTTCTGGTCTGGCTCTTCTAGATAAAATAGCAGTTGGTTTCATAGAATCATAGAACGTTAGAGTTGGAAGGTACCTCGCAGGTCATCTAGTCTAACCTCTTACTCAGAGGAGGCAACTGCTCCAGCAGCATGTCTCAAAGTGTGCTCCTAGAAGCCCTAGTGCTCCCTGAGCCTGGTTTATTCATCCCTCTTGCCTCTCCGTTTATGGCTCTTCCTTATTCCCTTCCTGCTCTGGCTCTTCACCAATATTTGGTATTTAGTTTGGCATTCACCACTTCATGCATGTGCTTGCACTCTGGCATGCTGAACTTGTGCCGGCCAGGGCAGAACTGGGTGGGGGAGTGCAGGTTGGGGTGGTTTAGGACTGGGGGTGGGGCAGGGGCAGCAGCCTTGGCTGCTACTGAATTCTGTCCTCCCTCCCAGGCCATGGAGCCCTACATGGATCTCCTGCGCCAGCTAAATGCCAGGTATTTAATAATAGCTTTGCCAGCTAAATAACTGACACAGATACAAGTAGACTCATAGAGGCAGCAGGGGCCCAGCTGAAGTTCCCTTACCCCAAGAAGACCTCTAGTTGCTTCCTTGGCCCCATAGGATACAGTGGTGGCAATTCTGGTGCAACTGTACTGGGGGGTGGTGACTCCAATAGTTTCGGGCTGTCAGAGGACCCCCCCCCCCAAAATCCTACAACTTGAATTTCGGAAAAGAATAAGAGTGATGGATTAAAAAGTGAACAAGAAAAGCATGGTTTTAAAACTGAAGAAAATTCACACATCAGCTTTTCTCATTAGGCTTTCAAGAGCTTGCCTCCTTACAAAAAGAACAAGCTTGTAAACTGTAGAATGACTAGCTGTGAGCAAGCCTATTAGCATTACAAGAAGCAATTTGTGGGAAGACAACATCTTAAAGTTCATTGGAAGTGGTGGCAACTCACGTAATCTCAATGGTAACAGACTGTAAGAATATGTGGGCTTTCTTCCTCCTCACTGCTGAAATCCTGCTAGTGCCACTCAGTCAAGGTGCGTACCAGTTCTCACATCTCAGTTTTGAGGGTTGTTGATTTTGAACTTTCACGAAACCGCCAAATGGATATGCACTACTCTTTTGAGGGCTCCAGGAGTGGCACTTTATGCAATAAATTGTTGAATATGCATGTATTTAAATGATTTGATTAATATGCAGATTTCCCAGTGATAGTCTGCACCTGGGGGTTCTTTGTCTATTTTCTCATTTCATAGCTGTGGGTGAAAAGGATCTTGCTAAAAAGGGATAGGTCTTTCAAAAAAATGGAAACCAATACCGTAATTAGTTACCCTTAAAAGTCAGTCTATAACCCATGATGAAATGTAGTCAATGAAAATTGCAGCATCTGTTTTTCAAAAAGATCTTTGTCCTTTTTTAGGTTGATAATGTATGTGGGATTGTAAATGCCAATGGGGAAAAGCTAAGATAAAGATCTTCCTTTTGGAGGACCTCTCAGAAGCAACTGAACACCTCTTGGTCTATTATTCACATAAACACTTATCCTAATTGTTACCAAACCATGTTCCTGCTTATGAACCTGCTTCTGTATGTACAGAAAGAAAGGAGAAGAGAAGCTTCTCATGGTCCTAATGAACAATCCAGCTGTAGTATAGATGAATCCAGCTTCAGCTATGCTTGGTGTCCACCAAAGCAGGTCAGTATCGCATCCTTACAGCACCAGTCTTTCTTGTTTGTTTCTCATAAGTTTGACCCTAGAGAATCTGGAAGAGAGGAGGAGGAGGAACCAGAGAGAGAGAGAGAGAGAGAGAGAGAGAGAGAGAGAGAGCAAGAGAGCGAGCTGTAACCAGTGGTGTCACTAGGGTTTGCGTCACCCGGTGCAGGATGCCAGCGCGTCACCCCCCCCCCATGCAGTGGATGGGGCAACACCCCAGGTGGGCATGGTGCCCCCACTGGTTTTCTGGCTGTACCTTTTGCTAGAACAGAGATAGAACTCATTCTGCATGAAATTACACATTGATTGATATATAACATGATGGCATTGTTCCTCCAAACTGTGATTTTAGTGATTTTGGTCACTAGTGGTGTCACCCCCCCCCTCCAGGATGTCAACTTACTAACACCTTATTGCAACAGTTCTCAAACTTTTAGCACTGGTTCCCACTTTTTAGAATGACAATCTGTCCAAGACCCACCAGAAGTGATGTCATGGTGGAAGTGACATCATCAGGCAAATTAAAATAATTTAAGTATAAATAATTAAAGTAAAACAAATAATTAAATAAACAGAAGCCAGCTTTGGTCCACCAAGTGAATTTCCTCTGTAGCCTGCCTGCAATAACACCCCTCCTCCAAAATCAGTAAGGTTTTTAGCCCTACCCAGTGCCCAGTTCGATTTAAGAACTTCTGTTTAAACCAGATCACTGTCAGGATCCACCTGGCTTTGCAACTCTCAAAAAAGTTCACCTTATCAGCTGATATCAGCTGAAGCCTCTGTTTTGATCCTTTTTAGTGGGGGGGGGGGCTGCCTCCTGGAGCTCCAGTTCCATCAGATCAGAACCATTCTGGTGGCTTCACATTGTCTGAACTGACCACCAGCCAAGGCACGTTTGCTTACTTGTGAGTAAATGCAACTGTGAGGTTTATTTTTGCTTTCCATAGGGCTCAATACATTCGTCTGCTTGGAAGGAGGGACTTCCTTCTCAGGTGTTTTTAGGGGATTCATTGGATCAGGACCATCCTGGTGCCATTGGATTTCTCTCAG
Organism: Tiliqua scincoides; assembly: GCF_035046505.1. Taxonomy (NCBI): domain Eukaryota; kingdom Metazoa; phylum Chordata; class Lepidosauria; order Squamata; family Scincidae; genus Tiliqua; species Tiliqua scincoides. The sequence goes on from NC_089823.1 coordinate 54,028,570, forward strand.
TTTGCCCTTTCTGACAGAGTAAGGCAAGTTCGCCTACGCATGAGTAAACATGCGATACGGCTCCATTTTCCATAGGGCTCCATGCATTTTTTGTTCTCCGGTTATTTGGCCATAACGTTTGATAGAAAGGAGATATTTCACTCTGGTTTTCTGCATTGCATTCTGCTGGAAATTCCATATCCAATGGTATATAACATGACAGTATTACTCCTAACCACCACAATTTTAGTGTGTCACCCCGCCAGTGCGTGTCACCCCCTGTGCGTGTCACCTGGTGTGGCCCACACCACCCGCACCCCCTAGTGACGCCACTGGCTGTAACACAACTTGCTGCAAGTCATTGTTCTTACTAGAAATTAGATACAAGAGTCGGTCCAAGTGACACAGACCTCTCTGCTGTCTCCTTGGGGTATCCAGCAGCCTGATCCTTCTGGACACTTGTATGTAGACTGTTCAACCCAAGGATAGGTAGGAATAAGCTCCACAGACAACATAAGGAGAACACCTGGATACTTGTGCTCCAAGGAATAAGACTTCAAGATGCTGGGTTAATGATGCAGAGCTAGCATCTCAGTATAGGGGGGAGTTGTGAATAATTCTTATAAGGAACCTCTCCATACCCTGTTTGTCTGAACTTTACACAGATCCATCTTATCCATTTTGAAGAACGTGAGAAGTCTAGCTTTTCCAAACTATTTTTTCCATAAATATTAGACTCTGTTTGGCCCAAATAAAACAACTGGAACAGAATTGAGAAGCCCTCATCTGTAAGCAAAAAGAAGAAAAAGCCACTTAAAGATTACATTGGACTTTTGTAGACAGAACACTAAAGTTCAATTCCATGTAATATTTATGATGTTGCTGTAGCTTTCTAAACTTTCACGTCAGGAAAAACTGAATTAACAGTTACTCAGTGCTTTTGTAGTACTAATCGAGATGGGCAAATTCAGCAGGCTTGACTCGAGTCAAGTCACAATTCTCCGCCCCCTTTAACTTGGTCGCTCAGAGTGTTTGGGGGACTCTTTTTGGTAAAAAAAAAAAAGTCAGCTGCAGCTCTGTGGAAAAAAAAACAGAGCTGCTGCCGGTGTGTGTGCGTGTGCGCGCGCGTGTGCATGCGTGCATGTGTGAGTTCTCTTTAAACAATCCCTTCATATCCCTGCCCATCCCATCAGTAAATAAAAGCCATGCTGTTCTTCAGGGAAGGCTGAAGCAGGCTGGCTTGCTGCAAAAAGTATATCCCAAAACGTCCCTGCACTACCTGCCTGCTTAACCAAAAGGGACTCTGGAAATGCATGAGAGAGAGAGAGAGAGAGAGCATACAGATCAATTGTTGCAGTGTGGGAGCAAGGGATGCCATGAGCTTATGAGCTGTGGATGGCCCATTTGCTATTGCTCCAGGAACTGCTTCCCCCATCTCTTCCTGCCCCTCCCTGCTTGCAAAAACCCACTTGTCCCTATGGCAAAATCCCTTCCCCCTTCTCTTTCTCTCTCTCTCTCTCTCTGAGTCTTCTCTCCCCGTCCCTCATAAGAACAGCCCCACTGGATCAGGCCATAGGCCCATCTAGTCCAGCTTCCTGTATCTCACAGCGGCCCACCAAATGCCCCAGGGACCACACCAGATAACACACCCAGAGACACATCAGGACACATCCTCTGTCTAATGGATAGTCCAGAGGACAAGAAGAAGCACCTTCATTCCCATGTTCTAGACACATGCAGCACCCAGCTAGCTTCTTCTGCAACTAGTTCCTTCTGAAACCCAATACCCTCAGCAACCTGCAGCTCTGGAGCCACATGCGGTTCTTTCAGCCGTCTGCTGCTGCTCCTCCTCTGGGTGAAAGTGGTAAAGGGGTGACAGGAGGCACCTGTGTTGGGAGGGCAGGTTGCTTCCCTCTGCCCCCTGAGCTCACTGCCCTCCTCTCCCTTCACCCCCACCTGCCCCCGCATTGGTTTCCCTTTTCAATTTTGCCAGGCTTAAATTACAGGCTTAAGCTTCCTGTTTTTCCCTTCCCCAACTCTCCAGCAGGCTCAGGCAATCAGCATCTAGCAGGCTCCTGGCTTTTTCTGTTGGAATGGCTCAGGGCCCTTCACTGGCTGACCACCAGCCAATCCTGAGCTGCCCTCCTCCTCAGCCATTGCAAACCCTTGCAGCCTGCCTTTCCCTGAGCAGGTCCCCACTCAGTGCAAGGAGAGGCTTTTCCTCCACAGCAGAGGAGACATCCTGTGTGTCTTCTCAGTTGTAAGCCCCATTACAGTGGATGAGGCTTACTCCCAGGAAAGGGTGCCTGGGATTGCAGCCTGCTCAAGGCCAAGTGCAAGGGTGGGTGAGTGGGGGCCGCACCCGGCAGGTCTGTTCGTGAGCAAGCCCCACTGTAGTCCCTGGGCTACTCCCAGGAAGGTGTGGAGGGCTGTAGCCTCAGCCCCCTCCTGTGCAGGTCTACTCACAAGTAAGCCCCGCTGTAGTCAGTGGGGCTTCCTCCCAGGAAGGTGTGGAGGGCTGCAGCCTCAGCCCCCTCCTATGCAGGTCTACTCACAAGTAGTCAGTGAGGCTACCTCCCAGGAAAGTGTGGAGAGGACTGCAACCTGAGAGCTCCAACCAACTTGTCTGCTCAGAAGTCCCATTGTAGTCAATGGGGCTTACTCCCAGGATAGCATGGAGAGGGTTGCAGCCTGAGTGAGGGAGGGCAGGCAGGCAGGGCAGAAGCTGGCCTGTGGCTGCCCCTCCCTTCTTCTCTTCCCCACCTCTGGAGTCTGTGTCCTTTTTTCCTTCCAGCAGGGTGCCTCTGGAAGATGGGGGGAGTTCTTTAGTATCCATGTAAGATAAGCAGATGTCATAACCACCCTATGTATTGGAATTGCGGAAGATCTGGAGAGGAGGTAGATGTGATGTCAGCAGTGGCCCCTTTAAGGATAAGGCCTGGGCATCCAGCAGAGTGTGCTGCACAGCTGCAGCCACTTGAAAGCAATAGGGCCCTCAGGGATATAAGGAGCACCTGAGGCAGGAAGGGGGTGTGGGTTGGAGAAGGAGTGCAGGTTGGAGAGGAGATGGACTTGGTTTATTGACTTGGATACTCTGACTGATTTTGGAATCTGACCTTGGACTGTGACTTGGCTTATTGACTTTGGACTCTGCCCTGGATGCTCTGACTGACTTTGTGACTAATGGACTGCTGGAGACACTGGAGTTTGAAGTGTGGCTGCTGTGCCCAAGACCTGCTGACAACCTAGGGTCTGCTGTAGTGGTGGGAGGCTGCTGGCAGGAGAGAGGACCTCTGCAGTTGAACAGGTGAGCTACCCTGGAGGTGGGGTCCAGCAGGACTGCAGGGCAGAAGCAGGGTCATTTGTTGGGGGAAAGAAGGGGAGCTAATTTGCTTAAAGTGGGCATAATTCTCCAGGCAGAGAATGGCCTTGGAATCAGGCAAAACACCATAGGCATCTGAAAACACAGGACAAGAATGTATGACAAAACTAACTAAAAGCTACAAGAGGGGGGCTACATTATAAAAATGGGACCTATAAGAGCATAAAGGTAAAAAAAATATATATATGCAGTGTTATCTTCATTTTAGATGTCAAAAGGGTTTTGTGGCTCCCAAGGTTTTTTTTTCCTCTGGAAAATGGGTCCAGATGGCTCTTTGAGTGTTTAAGGTTGCCTACCCCTGCCTCAAACCTAAACAACAACAAAAAATGAATGTTTCCCTCCTCCCTCAGCCCTTGTCTTTGCTTCCTGACTGAACATAATGTACCCTGCTGCTGGTTGCTGCTGCTTGCACAGACCTGACTGCCTGGCTTCCGAATCATTGCACAAGGTCTTTCAGATGACACGGAAGTGGTGCAACATCAGAGCACAAAAACAACATCCCCAAGTCATGTCTGGGTGACTCAAGTTGTCCAAATCCATGGCGCTTTCCAAGTCACTAGCCCCAGACTCTAGTGTTTGCCTGAGTCTTATGACACTCATGACTCAAGTCTGAACTAGTCAGAGAAAAAACATGTTTTTCCAATTCTCTCAAGTCACTTTACTTGAGAGTTCCGATTCCTGAGTACTAAGGAAGTTTGTGTGACTTTTTTCCAACCACAATCTGTGATCTTCCTCTAAATCAGCTATTTTCATCCCTTTTCATCTCTTGGTACACTGACAAGGCACTAAAATTGTCAAGGCACACCATCAGTTTTTTACAGTTGATAAGTCACACTGGACCACGAGTGGGGGGTTTACATATTTCTGTGGTCTGATAAATGACCCTTCCCCAAACTCTCATGGCACACCTGCAGATCATTCTTGACACACCAATATGCCATGACACACTGGTTGAAAATCACTGCTCTAAATACTAGCACAAGGCCTTGGATGTCTCTGCTCCTGTTTCTACTTTAGTGCATGTTATTGAAAACTTACTCAGCATAAGGAAAAGAAAAACACTTTCATACTTTACTGCAGTAGCCAGAAAATGTTGTTTTTTTACCAAGAGTTGACTTGCAGTAGATGACTATGTACAGTAGTTTGATGGTATGACCGATGCTGCTGCTACCATAATTCAATTCAGGATTGGCAGATCTATACATTAGCTCAGTTGTTTTAAATGTGATGCCATCTAAACCTATCCTGCAGGAGTAACTGATATATTTTTGGTTGCTTTAGTTTGTGGCTGTTGTTTTACAAGTGTGGATTTTCACTGTGATAATCAGAGTGCTGCAAGACACCATCCTGAAAAATGGAGTAGGCTTGAAATTGAATGATCTGTCTACAGTGTTGGGCCTCCTGAAGACAATCTTACTGATGAGAGGATTGTCCAGTCAGCATCTTTCCCCTCAGCCTAAAAGATGTTGGGGGGAAAAAATGAAATGGATGAGCCTTCATATCTAAGCATTTCCACTGATTAATCTTTTTTGTCCATGGCTTAAGAAAATAAGAGTCATGTGAGGGTGTGTGAGTGCATTAAATTATTATTATTCTCCCTCCTCCACACAGACAGTATATGTATTTAACAAAGCAACAGCTAAAATGATTGCCAAAGAAGCAGGGTTCTTTTTTCTCCCAATATATACCTATAAGGAAAGGAAAAAAAGGGGGAATTAAACTTTAATTACCAAATGCATTAAAACCTGGGTATTAATTAAGTGGTTGCTACTCAGAGCAAATAAGGCATCAGCACTTTTTCCTGCTCTAGCATTTTGCTGACTGCAGGCAGTAATATGCTTTCAGGTTCAGCGCAGGCACCGCGAACACTCAGAGCAGCAAGCCAGGAAAAGCAGCCAACAAATTCTGTCAATGTTAAAGATGAGGGCTCCTTACCAATTATGTTAAAAGTCAAGCCTGCAATTGCTTCTTGACTGTCCAGAAAGCCAAGCAAAGTGGTTTCTGTGGTGGAGTTTTAATTAAGGGTTTGGACCATCGTACCTGAGACCCGAGAGGTCTGCCATCAGCCAGAGACTTATTTCTCCCAGAAACAGTAAACATAAAGAACTGTGCCAGCAAAATGCCCAGGGCCAAATGAAAGATGGCATCTGGGCAAGAGCTCAGGGCTTGACTGACTGGTTTTGGAAAATAGCTTGGAGATGGGACTGGGGAAAAAGTGGCAGGGGTGAGTTTTTGCTCTCTGGCTGGTCCACCCTTTTTCTTGCCATCCTGCTAAGATTCATGCCCTCTCTTTAAGCCTAGCCTCAGTGTTACACAAGGGTCACTTTTAAATTGGAGGTCTTTTCATGACTGAATTAGAAGAAGGGAACAGAAGACCAAAAGTGGGAACTAATTCTTCCAACCACTAGTTGAAATGCAGAGATGGATGAACAATTCCCACAGCTCACCCTCAGTAATTCACCACATCCCTAACAGGGAGGAGGAACTGCCACATATAAACTAAACCTCTAGCAGCAGTATCTTGTCAAAATAGTGGCAGCATAGCTATAGCAGGTGCCTCAATGCGCTATGTAAGTGGGCCCTCCCACTTGCCAGTGGAGCCATTCTGGGTAGCAACGAAAACTGTGTTGCAGTCACTGCTCAGAATGGCTTTGATGGTGAGTGGGAGGAGCCACTTACACAGCACATTGAGGCCCCTGTGATACTTGCCACATCACCCCCTGTAGCTACACTACTGCAAAGTAGCAAAACCTTCCTCCAGCAGCAGGTGTGCTCAGCATCCAGTGAAAGTGGCTGCTGCCACCAGAGTGAGCAAGCTGCTTTGAAACAACTACAGATGGAGGCTCAGATATGCATATTCTCTTTTTAGAGGGACAGTTCTAATTATTTTTTTAGAAATAAAAACTTTTTAACAAGAGTGAAGGTGCTTACAAATCCACGGATGCATCAAAAAACATCAGAACTGGGTAACCTAATCCTATGCTGGGCAGTGGCGGTGATCCATGTGCTGCCCCAGCAGTGGCTGTCATGCAAGTGCCGTAAGGCACTTCACTGCTGTTGGGGAACACACAGTGCCAGTGGAGAGGCCAGCACCACTCAGCACTGTGCCTCTGTGCCGGTAGGACTCTTAGGAAGAGTGCCGGCTGGTGAGTGTCCCCACCGAGCGGTGGGAAGGATTTTTGGGGAAGAGAGAGGGTGGGAGGGAGGTGGGGAGGGGGCAAAACTGGTTGGAGGGAGGGTAGATCAGAGGGCAGAGCAAGCTCAGGAGGGGGGTGGGAACAGTGGCAGAAGCTGCTGATGAATCCTATTCCCCTCCTGAGCCACGGAGCCTGGCATGGGTCTCCGTGGTTCTGCACCAGCTACCCATTGGGGCCACTGAAATTCTACGCAGTGTAAGAGAACCTATGTTCCCCTACCCCGAGGAATCCTCCGGCTGTTGCTCTGAACCTGCAGAATACAGCGGTGGCCATTTTGGCTCCACTGTACCACGTGGCGCCAGAGCAGCATAAAATTGGACTCTAAATTTGACACCTGCCTTAATTTCTACACCATGGAAGAGGTAAATACTGCCTGCTGTCTCACATTTCATGCTTGCTAAGATCTTAACCTCTGTGAATCCACCATTTTCCTTATTTTTTTCAGCTCTAATTCTTTTACCCATCTGGTTAGCACATTGGGACATGAGCCAGTGTTATACCCAACTTTAATATGACAGAGACTTTATTCTGACAAGCAATCTCTGCCATAGCTTATCATAAGCTGCAAAGGGTAATCCTGTGCCTGTGGAACCCCAAAGTACAACTATCTAATTATTCGGGCATTATCACTGCAGTCAGTTTGATCTGCTTGTGAAGATTAATTAATTCATTTTCAACAGAACCAATCTATTAAAAAGATCAATCCAAAGCATGTTGAGTCATTATCATAAATCCAGGGATTTTCTCCTCTTATTTTGCTTGTGATGAAATGGGAATGCTTCTTAATGTCTACCTGCCCCTACTCTTGTGTTTCTCTTTGCATCCTTTATCAATTTTGCTGCCCCCCCATGCAGTCTGTCACTGCTAATATATTTTTCCTAACCCAAATTAAAGCATATTGGGAAAGCAGAGAGTCAGACTATCACTGCCCCCATAGCACCTTGCATGTTAACAATCCACCAATCTATTCAAGAAGAAGACAGGTGCTGAAAAGGTTAGGGAAAGGTGGGGACCAGCAAAGTTGTAAGCCAGCAAAGTGTCAAATATGTTCCTTGATTACATGGCGTGGCTGCCTTAATTTACTGTTTCCATTCCATTTTTGTACATAGTAGAATTTCTTTGTTTAATGAAAAGGAAATTTACAGGATTATGTGGGAGGGTTATGTGGGATTATGTGGGAGGATTATATATTCAGTTGTTTTGATATATGGGTCTAACAGCACCATCCAATGCATGTCTAGTCAGAAGCAAGTCCCATTGTGTTCAATAAGAATTACTCCCAAGAAAGTGTGTATAGCAGTGTTTCTCAAACTGTGGATCAGGGCCGACTAGGTGGGTTGTGAGCCAATTTCAGGTGGGTCTCCATTCATTTCAATGTTATTGTAATATATTAGACTTGATGCTGCATTTGGAGAAATGTTACAATCTGTATTTTTAACAGGCTACTCTGTATATGCTTTTAACAATGATAGTAAATGGGACTTACTCCTGGGTAATTGTGGGTAGGATTGCAGCCTAGGATTGTTAAACATTTGCCTGCTTGATGATGTCACTTCCCATCATGACCCATCATTCTGGTGGGTCCTGACAGATTCTCATTCTAAAAAGTGGGTTCCGGTGCTAAACGTTTGAGAACCACTGGTGTATAGGATTGCAACCCAAGTCACTGGGGGAAACACCCTCCTTTGATTTATGCATGTTCAGTATTTATGAGATCTGAATGCATGAAGACTTATGACTGAATATCAGTTTGAAAATAGTATTCACTGTTTTGAACTAGATCCTCTAAAGCAGGCCTTGTGAGCTCCTGTACAGTTTGAAGAAAGCCCATCAACCATCTGTGGTAAGCCACAAGGAACTCCTCTCCACTTCCTTTTTCATTGCCTCCCTGTGATTGCAAAATCCAGGGGGCGTATAAGGCACTTGGCAGCCATGATACATGGCTGTTGGGGAAGGGTGCCTTTGACTGACTGTGCAGATTCCGTTCTGAAAAATACATCAAAACCAACACTGTGTCACTTGAAAAATGGGTTCAGCAAAAGCAGATTTACTTTTATTCCAGATATTATCTGGGATCATGAGACCTGAAACAAAGAGATGAAAGTGCAACTGTGAGAACAGTCAGTAAGCCTTTCTTCTTGGAGGTGCTTCAGCTGCTGGATGCAGATATCTGAAAGAGATTCTAAGAATATCTCCTTTCAGTTTCATCTTTGCAAAGCAATTTCTTTTTCCCATCTTCCACATTTTCTGTGAAGCAATTAAGTGTAATTGGTGACAGACAGACCACAGTGGCAGAAACGGATTATTTAGTTTGGAAGCAGCATTTGCAAAAATCAATATAAATCCATTTCAGAAAAGCGGGCAATTTAGTGAAATATCCACTCTTCATTTTTTCGGTCCTGTCCATTTATTGAGAAGACCATGTGAAACAATAATGTAGCACACAGGAACAGTGAAGCATCTGTCCTGAATTGCTTGTCAGACGGAAACATGATTGTGTAGTTATTATCAAACAAATGTTGTGGGTTTTTTTTTGCCAGGTTCAATCATTTCCTCCATTTATGTCAAACAGGTTTGAGAAGACATCTAAACAAAACTGTCTGAAGTAAAATCCTGCAACGAATGTAAAAAGTTAACTTTTTTTCACTTGAGTTAAATGCTTCCAACTTTGCTGCTCAGTTCGGAAGGGTTTGGCTTCTGGGATTTAACAGAATAGTGAATCAGACAGATTGGTTGCAGCCTTTTGCACAGCAGTAAAGTCTTTTCTATTCACACTTGAGACTCTTGTTACTGAAAGATTAATATCAGCTCTTTATAAAACCTATAGTAGTGATTTGCTTGGAGACTGAGCATTCCCAACAGAGAATGTGGCGTCTGGCCAATTCAACTTTTTTTTCTGGGGGTCAGCTTCATCAATGACTTTGAAGCATTAACAACAGGATTCCCTTGTGCGGTTCTTCCTTGACCTTGCAGGTGGCACTGAGTTGTCTTGTCTCTTTGTTTTCCAGATCCTTCTTGCCAAAATTTCTCCCACACTGGATATAATGAATTAGATGCATACTGGCCAGCAAAAAACCCACAGTAATTCTAAAGTTCCTGACTTTATCAGTAATGTGACCATGGAGAGTTTTCAGTGGCAACCACAAGTCAGTTGAACTTTGCGCACTATTTAGGAAATAGTCATCTCAGGGTCTGTGTTAATATTATTTATGGGTTATGGGTGATATGTGGAGGTCACTGCTTGTTGTGTTTTGTGGCATGCAGATCAGGTGACTTTTTCTTGCTAACACACATGGGCATTGAAAGTCACCACAGTAGTATTAGCCTTGCATTTTTATTTTGCCATTCCTCCAAGGAGCTCTGTCTGATGTAGAATTTTCTTCCCTATCCATTCTAGGCTCCCAGTGCCGTGGCTTATATAGACTTATACAGACTATAGTAGTCTGTAGTCTTTGTAATGCTAGCCATCTGGTACTCTCAAATGTGCAATGATATGCGGAACTGCCATCTTCTTCTGCTTCAAAGTAGATTGTCGAAAAGCGGTATATAAATACTGTTGTTGTTTAGGCTACAATTCTATCCACACTTTCCTGGGAGTAAGCCCCATTGACTATAATGGAACTTACTTCTGAGTAGAATGCAAAGGATTGGGCTCTCAGAATGCTTTTGGGACAGAGTATACTGACCCACCTGCTTTACCCTCCTATTTCTCTTCTGATTTGTTGAAACAGTGCATACATTTCTTAAAAAAAAAAAAAAAAATAGAACAGTAGCCTGCACCTATAGTTATGATGGTGTTGTACCAATGTGCCAATGCAGTTGAACCAATCTACTTGGTTCATTATTAATGAAATTTTCTGTTATAAATATGAAGATTTAACCATGGAGAAATTATAGGTGGTCTATGGACAGATGACATTATGTAAATAGATGGTAAATAGTGCATGAACAAAGGGTGATAACCCATATTAAAAACCTAATCTGGCCATAATCTGAATGGTTGTGTGACTGGGGCTGCAATCCTATCCACACTTCCATGACTAGAATGGGCCTTCTGATTAGAGAAGCATAGGATTGGGATTTAAGCCGTTGTACTGTTTCTGTCTAACAAGCTATCTGCTACAGAAGTTATCTGCAAGCAGTGAGCTGAGCTGAGAGTTTATCCTGGCCTCCCCATTCCTAACCCGACTCTGATCATTGCACCATACTGCCTCTCAGTATCATAGAGAAAACCACTTAAATAGCCAAAAGAGCTGCTGCACCTAACCCAATCATCACTATATGAAGTTAACCTATACATGGAGCAGTTTAAAGCAGCTGTGCCTTCTGACTCCATCTCGTAGGCCAGAAGCCATTTTGAAGCAGCTGTGGCAAAGTAGCAAGTTAAGAGACAGTGAGCAACCCTTATTCTTCCTTGTACTGGGTGATCTTGGAAACATGATAAGAATGTTGCTACCAAGGTCTCTCATTAGAGTAACAACTAGCCGACCTCATCCCAGCAGTGTCTTTTCTAGTGGCTGTCTGCTGGTGCTCAATCTTTTTAGATTGTGAGCCCTTTTGGGACAGGGAGCCATTAGTTATTTGATTTTCTATGTAAACTGCTTTGTGAACTTTTAATTGATAAGTGGTATATAAATATTATTATTAATAATAATAGTAATAATAATCCAGGGTGGGGTTAAGAGTGATCAGCCAGTAAGGTAATCTTCTAGATTCTAGATGTTCTCAAACTGGTGGGTCGCGACTCACCAGTTTGTGTAAAGCTCCCCCCATCCCTTTGAGGGGTGGGGGAAGGGGGGAAAGTAGCTAAAGGGGGCGAAGGGGCGCACTTTTACTAATTGTGGGCTTCTGCAAGCAGCAGGAGGTGTGGGGAGCCCCACGCAGCCCTTTGTAGGGCTCCCTGAGGCTTGAAATGTAGAGAAACAGTGCATGCAAATCACCTCCTGGTTGCGACGTGAAACCAGAAGTGGTTTGCACACACTGTTTCTATACATTCCAAGCCTCAGAGAGGCCTGCGGAGGGCTGCATGGGGCTCCCCACATGTCCTAAGGCTTGCAGATACCCACAGTTAGTAAAAACACCCCTCTCATCCCCCTTAGTCACAGTCCTTGCCCCTCCCCCGCAAATACTTACTTAGGGAGTAATGCTCCCTAAAAGTTTGAGAACCAATGTTCTGGAAGCTTTGGATGATCTGAGTTGCTTCTTATCAATCCATAATGGATGGTGTTTGTATCACTGCTCGTATGGCAGGTGGAAGAGTTTCCCTTTGCCTATACTCAGTAACAAGAAGGTCCCAGTGAGTGCTAGGACTAAGAACCCAATCCTGAACTTGGCGGCACCCGCATGCACTGTTGCAAATGTGCCGTAAGGCACACCAGCGACAGTTACCACTGGGCTACCGCCCATGCTAGCCCAGCACCATTTGGTGCTGGGCTAGTGCAGGGCTAGTGTGGGGCAGGCACGCAGCCTCCGCTGCTTGGCGGTCTTACAGATCACTGAGCCGCGGCACAGTAAGCAGGGGCAGGGAGGGGGGTGGGGAGGAGGCGTTCTGGGAAGGGGGGAGGCTGGCTGGTGACGGGGAGAGGGCAGGCGGGAGGCATGCCAGGAGGAGGGAGTGGGGAGGCAGATCCGGTCCGTTCATGAAGGGCTCAGTGCCCTACATGAATGGCTTTACCTTACTCGGCAGTAAAGTGAGTAGCCCCATTGCGGGGCTGCGTCCCTTACCTGGGAGAAGGGGACAAAAGTACCCTTCTTCTAAGGCGCCTCCCGCGGCAGGCTGAGGTGCACAGGATGCGGTGGCAGCTGTTCTTGGCACCGCTACAGCCATGCGCAGCTCAGGATTGGGCTGCCCATTATTTCAGGAACTTAGATAAATTATTTTGGCATTGTCTGTCTGGCCTGGGCCACTCAGTCAAACTACCAAAGTGAGCCAGAACATTGAGACCCTAGAGTTGCAAGGGCTGGGGATTTAGCCTGGGGTTTTCAACTTCCTACAACTTCAACTTCCAAGCTGGATGACTGGCTGTTAAATGGGCTGGTGCGGTGGTACCTACCAAAGGGTGGTTGGCAGAAACCACACATCCATTTGACTGGGGCATTTGGCCAGTAAGGTGGCGGCATGCACGAATTGATTGAATGTGAAGCTTATGTGCCTGAGAACTGTGCCCTGCTATCTCGGTGAGTACTGTGGCCCTTGAGATGGTGGGGTACATCAGAATCTCTGGGAAAGATAAATCTCTGGCTCTCTGGGAGTGGTTAAACTTGTGAGATGTGTGTGAATGATTAGAGATTCATGATCGTGACATTCCCCTCGTGATATAATGTGAAAGAAAGAGCCCTCATGATATGCCATGGATGTAAGTACATCAAAGAGCCCCGCTGGATCAGGCCAGGAGCCCATGTAGTGGCGCATCAGATGCTTCTGGGAGCACACAAGAGCAAGATACCTGTATCCTGTGGCTGCTCCCTTGTGTCTGGCATTCACTCTAAAACCTGGACATTGCCTGTACAGTTGTTGTCATGGTTTGTAGCTGTCATGGCTTGTTTGCTTGATTTTTCTCTGTAAACCGCTTTGTGAACTTTCTGTTGAAAAGTGGTATATAAATACTGTTAATCATCATCATCATCATCATCATCATCTGTGATCAACTTTTCTTCCATAAATCTATCTTCTTCTATAGGCATCTAGGCCAGGTGCTGGATAAAGAAATATTTACTGTATTCTCTGAGTGGAGCATACTTCAGGAAATAACTGAACCATGGCTTTGTAGTTTCCTTATTTTCAACAGTACATTATGAGTCCAAATAAACAGAAGTAAAATAGAATATGTTAAAGTCACTGCAAACATTTAAGAACTATTGTGACTCATATACAATAAATCACCTTCCTCCACTATTCACATTGTGCCCTGTAGCAGTCATTCTCTTGTAGACAGTTATGCATATTGATCTATATTTGAGACTTGGGTATCCTCCTATAGCATATAAATCACATCAAAGTAAATACAAATCTGAGGCATTTACAATGCTAGTGTGCAGATAATGGGATCGTTTTCATTTGGGAGACAGAATATTATAGTCCCATAGTACCTGTAAAAATTACACCTTTACAAGCAGAAAAGTTTTTTTGTTTTTCCCCATCCTTTTTCATTATACTGTCAAATGGAGATACAGGATCTTGGGTGACTGATGAAGCCTTCCTCCACAACAAAAAATTCCTTTGATAAGACCAATGGATTTTCCATGCTCAGAGTTTAACTCAGGATCCAAACATAGTGGCCCACCTGATGCCTCAAGGGAGCACACAAGACAAGATACCTGCATCCTATTGTGACTTCCTTGTATCTGGCATTCTGAGTTAGCCTATTCTAAAATCAGGAGGTTGCACATATCCATTACGGCTTGTAACCTGTGATGTATTTCTCTTCCAGAAATATGTCCAATCCCCTTTTAAAGGCATCTAGGCCAGGCACCATCACCACATACACAGCGTGCCATACAATGTGAGGCTATTGCCTCTATTCTTGTGTTCTCATGGGTGACGTGTCTCTTTTGTGTCCCCTGCCATTTGATTTAAACAATTCACATTCTAACTTTGAGCATGATTAGAGCGTCTAACTTTGAGCATGATTAGAGCATCACACTGACTTTGAGCATGATTAGAACTATTGTGATGTGTGTTTTAAAGCACTGGTCATGTACCATATAGCTGGCTGGCTGTTTTCACCCTTCAGCTGCAATCTAGCAGATGGTAAAAGGGATAGGGGAAAGGTGCAGAGCTAGGCATGAAATTCTAGCTTACTGGATTGCGGAAATGCACTTTCGCAATTCTAGCATGTCTCATGAACAATACGGTATGGTATTATTGAGGTGATGGATAGAAGAGGAAGTATTAACTATCTAGAAAAGGAATGTGGAGGAGGCAGGTGGTGGGGTGGGTTTTTCATTTGCAATGTGGTGCAATTCCATTTGATACGGATGTCTGACAGAGAAAAAGAGGAAGTCAGAATTACGGTAGATCTGGGCTCCAGTTACCCTCTAACTGACCCTGTTCAAAGTGATTACTCTGTTGGGATCTGTTCAGCAAGAAGCAACTGAAATCTCTCCTCCCCAGCTGCAAAGCTGTCTATATAGAGTAGTCTCTACTAATAAGATGCTTATGTGGAAAAGGTGAATGATGAGCTCTGCTTTCTTCTGATCTTCATAACAGATCATTGGGCATCAGTCAACACTCATCAGGTACAACTTGTGCTGTTTTAGACATCTTGTTGAAACAAGTGCAATAAGAGGGAAATAAGTGGGCGTAAGCAAGGCCAAGATGGATTTATTATTTACAGTTTATCATTTCTTGCTAAGGATATATTATAGCCTGAAACTGCCTATTTCTTTTAATTCTAGTCCTGGTCTATGAGAGCCTCTTCAGTGGCTGAGCCTATGCTTTGTGTGCAGAGAGATCCAAGTTCAATCCATGGCATCTCCAGGTGGGACTAGGAAAGACCCCTGAAGCCACTGACAGTCGGGATCAAAACCACTGAGCTAGTTAATTATGTTAACAAGGGGAATTATATGGTCAAGGGAAAAACCCACCTTCAGCGCAAAGCTCGGCAACCCAGAAGTGTTGGCAATGACATGATGACACAAGCTTTCACATTTTTTAATATGAAAAGGCTGCCTCAAGAGCTTGGTTTTGCTGATGAGTCTCTTTTCATCAGCAAGAACATGACAAGGCTCTGCTCCAGTGGCAGACCCACTGGGCAGACCCAGAGGGGGCACAGGGTACAAATGCCCCATGCGCCAGGAATTTAGGCATCTGGGGCAGCACTAAGACCCGCCCCCACTACCATCTTTTTAAGTGGTTGGGAAGTGCAGCCACTGTCGTCGTGGTTCCTCACCAATCTGAGGGTCGCCCTTTCTTTAATGGAGAGGATCAGTGACCCTCTGATCAGTGATGAACCACACCTAGAGTGGCTGCAAGCCTGCAGCCACTCTAGGTGCAGTTCCTGACCACATCTGAGGGCCACTCTCCTCTTCTCCCATTTAAAGAAAGGGAAGGATAGGAGGGCAGCCATCAGAATACCCAAGGAGCCCAACTGACTGGAAGCGGTGCACAAGGCGTGCGCAGCTTCAAGCTCTGAAGGAGCTGCTTGTGCTGCTTCTAGTGGGATGGAAGACTCCTTTGGAGTTTTATTGTGCTGCTGGAAGACACTCGGAAGGTGGGAATTCGCCTCCTAGGTGCCTTTTAGCAGCATGAAAAGGCTCCGTTGGAGCCTGGGCTGCCTCCTCTCTTCCCCCTTTTTTGAAAGGGGAACAGAGGAGGCGGAGCTCCATATGTCACTGCAATTACTTCTGGGTCAGGGCAGTGAGTGGGATAGTGGCCCCTGGAGGGAAAACTGCCGGACCACCAGTGCTCTGTTTGGCAGTCTTTGCCCTGTTCTGGGCTGAGTCGCATCATATTCTTGCTGACGAAAACACACTTATTGGCAAGAACACGCTGTGCAAGTGGCTTTTCACATTAAGAAATGTGAAAGCTTGGCAACCTGGAACTGTTGGTGGTTCCAGGCAGCGTTCCACAACCCATGAGAAATTGGATCATGACCCACTTGTGGGCTGTGACCCACAGTTTGAGAAATGCTGCATTAACTTGTTCCCTAAGAGGAGACAGTAGAAAAAAGGTGATATTAACTACTCACTGTGTGGGAAAACAGGAGTAGACAATGGAAATGTAACATTTCCTATTACAGACATTAATTTCAAAGTGACTGAATTTCCAAGCCTCACTGTCTCCCACAATGGCACTCAAAATGGAATTTTGTACTCTTTTAAAAAAATGGCAGTCAGGCTCGTCATAGGAGCAATGTACATCTACCAGGCCAAAGTGCAAATACCAATTTCAGATAAAAAAGTAAAGACCAAGAAGCACTTTTAAAAACAATTAATCATATTCTGTCAACATCCATTATCTTGTATTGCTTTGGATATTGAATAGTACCAAGAAACGTCATACCAGATGATAAACCTCACATAGCTCTTTGCTTGATGCCAATCATTCTGATTGCTATTAGGCTGCCTCTGTATAATTGCCAAGATGAAAATGTCAATAAACTTTGTGACCTGTTTTCAGCATAGTTTATTGATCTCATATAACAGCATTTGTACAGATCTGGTTGAAAGATCAGAAAGATGTCAAGGAGGAAAGTGGAGACATCGTATTGCATTGTCCTAGCTTCTGTTGCATTGCTATTACACCCACCCTGCGTACAATGGACTTGTGTGTCAGTGCTTCCTTAACTTGCATAGTCCACATCAAATTGTGGGTCCATTGTGTGAGAGGTGCGAACTTCAGCAGAAACCAGATTACCCCTGATGTGAATAAACTAACAAATGATTAGAGATTGATTAATCTAAATTTCTTTTTAAACGAATAATGTATTTTCAATAATTAGTGTTAGTGATGTACAAGCACCAGAAAACACTGCCCTTGTGCAAGGTCATCCAAAGTTAGTGCTCAGTGGACCATTCTCTACATAAAGATGCTTACATTTGAAAGCACAAAATATCCATTTTTCATTGTTGATCAATTATCACATTAGGGAGATGACTTTTCTTGTTAACAAAGGACAAAATAGTTCTCAACCGTAGAGCCACACATGGTTGGCAACCTTCAGTCTCGAAAGACTATGGTATAAGCCTACAGCACCCGGTATTACCTGGCGGTCTCCCATCCAAGTACTAACTAGGCCTGACCCTGCTTAGCTTCCGAGAGCCACACATACTCTGTTGGAAACTCTGGTTCTTCATGTGCAACCCTCACAGCTCTATGGGCTAGAAATCTAATAGGCCCAATCCTATCCAACTTTCTAGCACCAATGCGGCCATTTCAACAGGGCATGCACTGCATTCTGAGGTGGGGGTGCAGTCACAGAGGCCTCCTCAAGGGAAGGCAATGTCTGTTTCCTTATCTTGAGATTGAATTGCAGCTCCATTGGCACTGGAAAGTTGGACAGGATTGGATCCTAAGCTTTCCAAGATTTGCCCACTAGGAAGCTGGAGGTTTCCTCTCTGTACTGTACTGTATAAAGAAAAAAAAGTGCAATTCTCTAGAGAACTAGAGGCCCTGAGGCTTATCTCAAGAGGGCAGCAGTGACAAACTGGGTTAAAGCTGATTATTAGTAAGTCTGAAAATTTTTTATTTTAGGAAACAGGTCTGCCAAAAAAAAGAAAATAACTAATTTGAAATGCACATACATTTACTGTTCTAGTTGTGCCGGGAATCACACTGTTAATATAATTGAATTTACGCTTTCCATTTAGTTATTGTTCTTCACTGTGATTCCACTTTGTGTTGGGCTTACACATGCACAGGATGCTTTGAGTATTTCAGAATCTACATATCTATTTTTGTATTGTTTAAGCTTGACTTTCAGATCACAAGCCAAAAGATCAAAAGTTAAAGCAAAGTCAGTCTCAAAAGCTGAAGGGAGGGATTATGAAAGATGAATGAAAATGAGTATCACAGTAAGAAATAGAAAGCAAAGCAGTTTTATGATATTCAAAGTACAGTGCAGTTCTTTGAGAAAAGGACTCACATGAGCTGGATGAGGCTAGGAGCAGAATCCAAAAAGGGCATGGATGGACTTTATTGGGATGTAACGATCCAAGGAGACCCAGCTCAGCTGACGTGAGATACTAGATTGGAAAGTTGGATAGGATTGGACCTTCAATTTAGAGCCCTCAGTGTCTGCACTGCCTCCTTCCTGCCTGTCCTCCCTCTTCCCTGCCTGTTCTCCCTCCTGACCTGCCACTATATACATGGATTTCGTCTGACTCACGCTGCAAGTAAACCTCACTAAACACATTGGGACTAAACACTTCTGAATAGACATGCAGAGGCGTGTGCTGCCAATCAGGAACCAATCACAACAGAGCACTAGGGGTATATATTCCCAGCAAGGGACAAAAGCTGATATATCAAAATAGGGCTACACCATCACTCTGTCCCCACACTTTGGGGGTAGATGTGGAAACGTTGATGAAGGGGGAAACTGATGTAAAGGAAGTTTGTATAAACATCATACAGCCAAATCAAATCACCCTTCTGGGAAAAAGAAACCTGGTGTTCTCAGCTCCCTGAAATGTATACTGCTGCAGGCCTTCAGACACAAACTATTTGCGCATACCTGAATTGACTGATAGGTCAAAGTACATGAGAATTATGTACACTAAAACTGGAAGTAAGGTTGATGCCTGGCCATGTTGCATATGACTTGACAGAACACTTGTCATAACCTCACTCAAATGGTCTGAAAATAACCCTCAAGTAGATATACTGTGTTAAGAAATGGAACATATTTTATATAATTTCCCTGCATTTAATTCCATGCCAACACATTTATCAAATTCTGATGGGAAGTCATTTTTAAGTAATATACAATCCGTCCAAATAATTGACTTCTTTCTGATCCCTTTCTAGAGAAATCTTCATGTCGAGCATTTTCTCCATGATATATTCCATAAATTAAAAATAAGTGATCTGTATGTGGAGAAGAATTGAAAACACGTGATCATCGGAGTCAGATCTTAATTGAATGCTTTCTGTTTCCTAGTAATTTGATAATAAATCTTCTGCCTTTTAGCTTTACAAGCTAATACCAATGGAAAAATCATTTAGTTTCCAATAAGTAGAGGTGAGCTCCGCTTCTTGTGCTTGAAGTGGTGATATCCTGAGCAATACAAAGTAGGTAGTAAATATTCTTTCTTTATAGAGCTTTTGCTCACGCATCACTCACTGTCACTGTATAGGCCTGGAAAAATAAACTAATCTGGAGAGATACATTAGTTGGTGCCCCTTCATCACAATTCACCTTCATCAGAATTAGAGATTTACTGAAGAATCCTATACATGACTACTTGGAGGTAAATGGGTCTTACTCCCCAATAAGTGTGTTTAGGCTTTCAGCTTTATTGAGCTAAACAATCAAATGCTAAAATCCAGATATCAATGTTTAGCATAGAATTATATTATGGATTGCAGTACAATATCCATAAATAAATTCCAAAACACAAAATGATAGTATCGTACACAAGGGTTATACTGGAGCATGAAGCCAAAGAACCCAATCTTATTCTTCCCCCTGCCAGTGCAGTGGCACCAAAATGGCTACTGCTGCTTTCTGTGTGTGTGGGGGGGGGGGGAAGAGTTTCAGATATCTTGCATGGGTATGGGAACAATAATTCTCTTATCCATGAGTAAGCCTCCATGGCATGGGGGGGGAGTCCACTTGGACACACACTAGCTAAATAGGGGTCCAATCCTATCCAATTTTCCAATGCCAGTGCAGCCGTGCCAATGGGGCGTGCATCCTGTGGTGGGGAGGCAGTCACAGAGGCCTCCTCAATATATGGGAACATTTGTTCCCTTACCTTGGGGTTGCATTGCAGCTGCACCAGAGCTAGACAGTTGGATAGGATTGGGCCCTATGTGGCGAGTTCAGCAGCAGGGCAAGGAGGCCAGGGCCCCATACACTGCCCTTCCTCTTCCCTTGAGAAGAGGGCTGCTAATCAGTGTAGGGTTTATAAAAGTACCCCTAAATAAAACAACAACAACAACAAAAAAAAAGCTATGCAGTCAGGCAGCCAGCAGCAGGGAGGGGGCTATCCAGTGTTCTGCATTGAGTGCCACATGTATGATTATATGCCTCTGGGGCATAAGTCATGGGTGTGTCCTCGGTGCAAGGAGCTCCAGGGTCTCAGGGGACGCGTCCGCTCCCTTGAAGCCTTGGTGGCCGACCTGGAGAAGCGCAGGCAGGCAGAGGAGGACCATGGGGAGACTTCCGAGGACGATCAGGCTTCGTCCCAACCTCAGCTGTGCAGCTCCTCGGCTGCCCGAGTGGGAAGTCTCGGGACTGGAGGACGTAATCCTGGAGAGGAGGGAAACAATCCCCTAGGGGGGACCCCTTCTCCAGGGGATGGGCCCGTATCCGAACGCACTCGGGATACTCCTCGGCGGGAGGGGGGTCAGGGGCTTCTTGTAGTGGGGGATTCGATTATTAGAAACATAGAGAGGGGGGTTTGCGAGGACCGCATGGTGACTTGCCTGCCTGGTGCGAAGGTTGCGGACATACTTCTCGTCTAGACAGGCTAGTAGACAGTGCTGGGGGAGAGGTAGCGGCTGTGGTGCATGTCGGCACCAACAATGTGGGCAAGTGTAGCCGGGAGGTTCTGGAGGCCAAATTTAGGCTTTTAGGCAGGAAGCTGAAAGCCAGGACCTCAAAGGTAGCGTTCTCTGAAGTGCTACCTGTTCCACGCGCAGGGCCAGCTAGGCAGGCAGAGATCAGGGGTCTCAATGCGTGGATGAGACGGTGGTGTAGGGAGGAGGGGTTTAGATTTGTTAGGCACTGGGGAACATTTTGGGACAAGCGGGGCCTGTACAAGAGGGACGGGCTCCACTTGAACCAGAATGGAACCAGACTGCTGGCGCATAACATTAAAAAGGTGGCAGAGCAGCTTTTAAACTGATCCCTGGGGGAAGGCCGACAGGAGCCGCGGGGCATCTGGTTCAGGACTCCTCATCCCTATGGGATGAGGATGGGAAGGTTAGAGAACAACAAGACAAAGGCAGGGTAGGAGAAGAAATTGGCAAAGGTAGCGTGATGGGATGTGATAGACGGTTTGGCACAATGAGAGGATGCGGGGACAAAGGAGCGAATAAGGAACCTATCCTAGGGCATTCCGTGTACAAATGCTTTTATGCAAATGCCCGAAGTCTACGAGCAAAGGTGGGAGAACTGGAATGTCTGGTGACAAGGGAAAACATTGACATAGTGGGCATAACGGAAACCTGGTGTAATGCGGAGAATCAGTGGGATACCGCAATCCCGGGCTATAAACTCTACAGGAGGGACAGGCAGGGGCGTGTTGGAGGTGGGGTGGCCCTTTATGTTAAGGAAGGGATAGAATCCAGCAAAGTAGAGACTGAAGGTGGATCCGACTCCACGCTAGTCACGAAGCCCACCAGAGGACAGGTGACTCTGGATTTAATATTGTGCGGTATGCAGGACCTGGTTAGAGATGTAAACGTTACTGAGCCATTGGGGAACAGTGATCATGCTACGATCCGTTTTGACATGCACGTTGGGGGAAGAATACCAGGCAAATCTCTAACAAAAACCCTTGACTTCCGACGGGCAGACTTCCCCCAAATGAGGAGGCTGGTCAGAAGGAGGTTGAAAGGGAGGGTAAAAAGAGTCCAATCTCTCCAGAGTGCATGGAGGCTGCTTAAAACAACAGTAATAGAGGCCCAGCAGAGGTGTATACCGCAAAGAAAGAAGGTTCCACTAAATCCAGGAGGGTGACCGCATGGCTAACCAGCCAAGTTAGAGAGGCTGTGAAGGGCAAGGAAGCTTCCTTCCGTAAATGGAAGTCTTGTCCTAATGAGGAGAATAAAAAGGAACATAAACTGTGGCAAAAGAAATGTAAGAAGGTGATACGGGAGGCCAAGCGAGACTATGAGGAGCAACATTAAGGGGAATAATAAAAGCTTCTTCAAATATGTTAGAAGCAGGAAACCCACCAGAGAAGCAGTTGGCCCTCTGGATGGTGAGGGAGGGAAAGGGGAGATAAAAGGAGACTTAGAGATGGCAGAGAAATTAAATGAGTTCTTTGCATCTGTCTTCATAGCAGAAGACCTCGGGCAGATACCGCTGCCCGAACGGCCCCTCCTGACCGAGGAGTTAAGTCAGATAGAGGTTAAAAGAGAAGATGTTTCAGACCTCATTGATAAACTAAAGATCAATGAGTCACCGGGCCCTGATGGAATCCACCCTAGAGTTATTAAGGAATTGAAGAATGAAGTTGCTGATCTCTTGACTAAGGTATGCAACTTGTCCCACAAAACGGCCACGGTGCCAGAAGATTGGAGGATAGCAAATGTCACGCACGCCTATTTTTAAAAAGGGAAAGAGGGGGGACCAGGGAAACTATAGGCCGGTCAGCCTAACATCCATACCGGGTAAGATGGTGGAATGCCTCATCAAAGATAGGATCTCAAAACACATAGACAAACAGGCCTTGCTGAGGGAGAGTCAGCATGGCTTCTGTAAGGGTAAGTCTTGCCTCACGAACCTTATAGAATTCTTTGAAAAGGTCAACAGGCATGTGGATTTGGGAGAACCCGTGGACATTATATATCTGGACTTTCAGAAGGCGTTTGACACGGTCCCTCACCAAAGGCTACTGAAAAAACTCCACAGTCAGGGAATTAGAGGACAGGTCCTCTCATGGATTGAGAACTGGTTGGAGGCCAGGAAGCAGAGAGTTGGTGTCAATGGGCAATTTTCACAATGGAGAGAGGTGAAAAGCAGTGTGCCCCAAGGATCTGTCCTTGGACTGGTGCTTTTCAACCTCTTCATAAATGACCTGGAGACAGGGTTGAGCAGTGAAGTGGCTAAGTTTGCAGACGACACCAAACTTTTCTGGGTGGTGAAGACCAGAAGTGATTGTGAGGAGCTCCAGAAGGATCTCTCCAGACTGGCAGAATGGGCAGCAAAATGGCAGATGCGCTTCAATGTCAGTAAGTGTAAAGTCATGCACATTGGGGCAAAAAATCAAAACTTTAGATATAGGCTGATGGGTTCTGAGCTGTCTGTGACAGATCAGGAGAGAGATCTTGGGATGGTGGTGGACAGGTCGATGAAAGTGTCGACCCAATGTGTGGTGGCAGTGAAGAAGGCCAATTCTATGCTTGGGATCATTAGGAAGGGTATTGAGAACAAAACGACTAGTGTTATAATGCCGTTGTACAAATCTATGGTAAGGCCACACCTGGAGTATTGTGTCCAGTTCTGGTCGCCGCATCTCAAAAAAGACATAGTGGAAATGGAAAAGGTGCAAAAGAGAGCGACTAAGATGATTACGGGGCTGGGGCACCTTCCTTATGAGGAAAGGCTACGGCGTTTGGGCCTCTTCAGCCTTGAAAAGAGACGCCTGAGGGGGACATGATTGAGACATACAAAATTATGCAGGGGATGGACAGAGTGGATAGGGAGATGCTCTTTACACTCTCACATAATACCAGAACCAGGGGACATCCACTAAAATTGAGTGTTAGGCGGGTTAGGACAGACAAAAGAAAATATTTCTTTACTCAGCGTGTGGTCGGTCTGTGGAACTCCTTGCCACAGGATGTGGTGCTGGCGTCTACCCGAGACGCCTTTAAAAGGGAATTGGACAAGTTTCTGGAGGAAAAATCCATTATGGGGTACAAGCCATGATGTGCATGCGCAACCTCCTGATTTTAGAAATGGGTTATGTCAGAATGCCAGATGCAAGGGAGGGCACCAGGATGAGGTCTCTTGTTATCTGGTGTGCTCCCTGGGGCATTTGATGGGCCGCTGTGAGATACAGGAAGCTGGACTAGATGGGCCTATGGCCTGATCCAGTGGGGCTGTTCTTATGTTCTTATGTTCTTATGACCAACTATGGGAGGGGATTCAGGAAGGGGATTAGGGTTTCCTGGCCTAGAGGATGCCTTTCCAACATCATATTTGGTAGAACATGGTTTTATTGTGGTCATCCAACTTCTCTCCAAGCAAACAAATTGACTCCAGATTATTAACTACGGTGATTTGAGTCTCCGGCTAAGAGATTTTATACCAGACATTGGGCTACTGGTATCACTTCACCAATCTATCCATGGCGTTAAGAATTTACTGAACAGTGAAACAGTAGCTAAATGTGATGTCTAAGATTCAGACTTTGAAAAGCTGGTATCGCTTGGAATCAAATTAATCGGTTTTGTTGAATAAATTAAACTAAAAAGTTTTAACTGGATTTGGAACAAACGTGCAATTAATTGTTACTGTTTTGAATTTTATTTATAATTTCCAGTCAGCCCAATATCAAGCTGAATCAGTGCCAGCTGCCTGCATGCTGCCATGGCAACCACCATTGTGCAAGTGCCGTAAGGCACTTTGCCACCAGTGAAAAGCACGCTGCACCAACAGAGGCCAGTGCCAATCAGTGCCAGGCCTTTGCGCTGGCAGGACACTGCCGATGAGCACCGGGTGGTAAGTATCCCCACCAAGCAGCGGAGAGGCTTCTCGGGGCAGAGGGAAGATGGAAAGGGGGGTGGAATGGGCTCAGGGAGGGCATACTGAAGGGAGGATCAGTCCTGGGAGGGATATGGTGCTGGTGGCAGAAGCTGCTGCCAAATCCTATCTCCCCTCCAGAGCTAAAGAGCCCTACATGGGCCTTCTCAGTTCTGTGTCAGCTCAAGGGCTAGCACATATCTGAATAGACCTATTGGGGCTTGACGTGGCATAAGGGAACCAATGCTCCGTTACCCTGAGGTGACCTCTGGCATCTTCCCTCGCCCCACAGGATGCAGCGGTGGCCATTTTGGTGCCACTGTACTGCACGGCACTGCCATCCTATAGAATTGGGCTCTTAGTGGGTCATGGAAACAGCTATTTTGATTGATTTTTATGGCTTAGGGCAGGGCAGTGTAGGATAGGATAGAGGGCACTAGGGATGAGTTTATGGAATCAAAGGGGCAGTGTTAGGTCAACAAAGACCAGTCCAAAATTTTCTAGTTGGGGATAGGACATATGGCAGTAGATATAGGACTGTATTATCAGGAACTCAGATTTGCATGTGGTTTATTAGGGTTCAAGAACTAATAATACATGATATGCGCAGCTTAAAAAAAAAAAAAGCTGCATTGGGAGGTGGTAATTAGAGCAAAGAAATGGCAGGTGGAGTGTTGTTTAACCCTTTTCTTACTAGCAACTTATCTGCTACAAAACATTCCAGCTACTTTCTCTCTGCTTTTTCTCTCTCTCTCTGTGTAAAATGAAGTTAGCCTCAGAACCTGCTTTTCCTAGCTCAGAGTGCATATGAGGCATTTCCGGTGGCACCACTTTAATGCCAAACTTCTGTGGCTAGGCCTGCCTGTCTTCTTCCAAAGCCCCAGGCTGGTCACTGCCTGATATTTCTAGTGCTACAGTTAAAAGAAAACTCGGAGTCATTAGAAAATTACAGGAATGATCAAGTCATGACTCATAAGAAGCATTTCTTTCAAAATGGAATAAGTGTGCTGTTTATCAAGAACACATTTGGGTGGATTTGAACATTGCAGAACCATTGATGAGCGAATTACTGCAAATATGTAGAACATCAGGATTAATTAATGAGTATTTTCCCCTCAAATGCACTGACAATTTTTCTTGCTAGTATTTCAAGGAAATAAGATCATTAGTCTCCTATGTGCCGAATTATGTGTACTTTTCTTCTTACAATGATTCCCGAACATTTCAAGCTTGCAGCATTCTTTTAGGCCTGGAAATAGGGTGTTGAAGACTCATGAGCCACTTGGCTCTGGAATCTTTTTTTTTTTTTAATGTCTGTTCAGGACTCTGCAAGTCCTGAACCAGTTTGTGTTTGTGCATGTGTGCGAACATATGCATTGATGCACCTTATACAGTTTTCTTCCCTCTCATGTCCTTTTCTTACACTTCAGGGATTGCACAATTTGCTGATTGGTTGCAGTAAAGGAAGAAAGATTTGTTTTGATGGAAAATAGCCTTGCCTGTAGTAATATCTGGTTGCTGTCTTTCACTGTAGAATGGCAGGGTAGCAATAGGGCCAGCATTAGGAGCTGCAGGGTCCAATGCAAAATATTTTTTGCAGGTGCCCCCAACCCTGCAAGCCCCCTATTCATCAGGATGAACAGCAGCAGTGAGGCATCTGGCAGTGGTGTCACTATGATCTGCTTAGAGGCAGGCTGATTTCAAGCCAATCAGACCCAGGAATGGGAGGGAGGTCTTCCAGCAGCAATGTTCCACCCACCATGTTCTCCTCGCAACGTCTCTACATGGAAGATTCTATGCCAGAGCGTCAGCTACAGAGTGAGGTGCCGGCTACGACTGTGGGCGCTCCACTTGCCACCCCAGGTGGGGCTCCTCCAGGCATGGGGCCCAATTTGGCCAAATTAGTCAAATTGCCCTAAGGCTAGCCCTGGGTAATGAAATACATAACTATTCCTGAACCTATTTCTGTCTCTGAAAAGGATCAAAATCACAGTTGTGTCCAACTCTTTGTGTATTTACAGTATTTCATTTTCCTCTCACAATAACCCTGTGAGGTAGACTAGACTGGGAGATTGACAGTCCATATGCAAACAGTGGATTGCTGTTATGTGTATAAGAGAGCTTCAGGTTCTCTCTGCCCCTTTCCCCATCCTCTGTGTGGGAGGGGAGAAAATTAAAAGTTTCCATAGTTTGCTGCCGTCCTTAAAACACAGCCAGCTATGGTATGCTTAAACCACAGTTTGGTCCTGGTTTGTAGGCAAACCATGATGTGAGTACATCATAGCCTGTCATGTGCAAACACAACAGCAAGCTGTCATAAGTAACAACAAATCACAGTTCACCCTTTCATTTGAATTGAGCCAGTGGCTTCTTAGAAGCAAGAAGCAAACTTCATTGCTGAGCAGGGATTTGAAGTCAAGTCATCCTAGGCCAAATATAATGCTCTACCTACTACATTACACAAGTTCTTTGACCATTTGCAATTCACAGGATGAATCAGGGCCCCTTTACAGTCATGACATGGAAGCTGTTGCCTGTTAAGCCACCACATGGAAACCTTTCTGCAATGAAATCTATGATCTGATCTCACAGGCTTTTATATTTTTGTGTGCAGTGTAGCAACTGTTACTGAGTGATGAGATATTTGTGGCGGCAGTGCACCAGATCTTCTGTACACTGCCTCATTAAATAGAATTTTTTAAAAAAACTCTGCAACAGTGCAATTCTGTACAGGTGTACTTAGAAGTATGTAAATTCCATCTATTCAGTGGAATTTGCTCTCAGGTTAGTATGTAGGATTGCAAACTGATTGCCCAATCCTACTGGGACCAGTTGATTGCAGTGCATCTTTTCTGCTGAGCTGACTGCTGTAAAGTAGTCAGCTCCAGTAATACAAGGCACTCCAGCAGCATACTCAGTACTGGCAGGATGCTGGTGGGAAGGCTGGAGCCTTCCCACCATGCCAGCAGATATGGAGCTGCCAGCTGCTGAAGATAAGGTGACATGTTGGCATCCTTCAGTCTTGGAAGACTATGGTATTGCGCTCTGAATGGTGGTTCTGGAACAGAGTGTCCTCTCCAGTGCACAAAGCCTGGGTAAAGTAGATATGGAGGATAGACTGTTACCAATGCAGCAAATCCCCCCTCGCCACGTCGCTGAAATGGTCCAATGGAAAGGCAGAAGCCAATATGGTTGGTTCCAGTGGCATCGCAGGAGTTGCCAGAATGTGACTGTGTTCAGCCATGAACTGCCTCAGGGACTCTGGCTCCGGATTTTGCCTCGAGGATGACTCCTGAAGCCTTTTCCATAATTGGATGTAGCCACAAGGCAGTGGAGGTTTGGGATCAGAGTTTTTCTTCTCTCAGGTGAGCTGCCTTCCCAGGCTGACAAGTCCCATCTACCCGGTGGCTGTTTAGTCACCTCTTATGACAAGTACAGCCAAACTGAGGGCCTATTCTTATCCCCAGCCCCCAGGGGAATAAGGTGATAGGGAAGACAAGAAGGGTGGGGGAGGGCAGAATGGGGGAGGGGGAGAGCAGAATGATGTGGCAACAGAGGTGGGAAGAACAGGGAGGTGAAGGGGTGGGGGTGGATCAGGTCTGGGAAGCGGGCGAGTAATCAAGTGGATAAGGGTGTCTCAGTTTCTTTGTTTCCTGGATGAGACTACCTGGGCACTTCTTAATAAGGCTTCTGGCTTTGGGACAGAGACAGCCTTGGTTGTTGTGGTTGATGATGTGAGGGACTAGATAGAGGACGAGTGTCCTTGTTGGTCCTGCTGTACCTCTCAATTGTGTTCAACATCATTGATCATGGTATCTAATAATTCTTCTAAGGCTGCACAGCTTAAAAGGAACAGTGATGATGGCCTTCTGGGCTGGTTGTCTGCGCTGGGTTTTGGAAGAACCATTTTACAATGGTTCCAGTGGCTGACAGATTCCAGAAGGTGATATTGCTGGACTTCTGTTCAGCACTCTGACCTTTGGCTTGTGGGGTGCCACAAGAATCTTCTGTCTTTTCTCCTATGTTGTTCAACATCTATAAAGACACTGGATGAGATTATCCAGGGTTTTGAAGGCAGGCATCACCAATATGAGAAGAAAGGAAAGCAAAACTAGTGTGACTACATTAATGTATGTGAAACAAGAGAATGTAATGAATCACGTGAAGTTCACAATTAACTAGAGTGCAGGAGGAAAATAATGGAGCACAACCTTTAATGAGATGCTGAAAGCCACAAGGCTTTAGATCTGAGAAAACTATTCTGAGAAGCACTAAGAACCAGGGCAACAACCAGGGATACTTACTCTTTTGGTTCCCCTCCCAATGAGAAGAGAGCAAATACCTTACTACTTTGGTTCTGGAGGCTGTCCCTGTGAATGAGCTTAGAGATAAAAGAAAGGATCTGCTCCATTTAGCTGTGGAGGAATTTAGCATAATTCAGAGAAAAACCTGGATAAATATTCTAGAAAGCCTGCCAATTTTCAGTGGAGACTGATGTGATTTTGAGTAGGAAAGAGTTTAGAAATGAAGCACTTCTATAATAAAGAGGTTCGGCTAACATCCGCTACTAGGTCAAACCTAATTTAAACAGCATGCGTTTTAGGAGGGAAGCCTGGAAATAGATGTCCAGCCCCTCTTGCATGGGAATGGTAAAGCAAATTGTCAAAATTAAAGTCTCTCCAAAAGAATTTTAAAAGGCACAAAATGAGACTGCCCTCAGCAGAAAACAAAGGGCTCTAAAAAAGAATGTTAAGCCATAACCATGATAAAGGTCAGGCAAATCTGTTCCAAACAGCCTAAGGTTAAGTTTGCTGCAAAGCCATAACTGTGTACTGGAGTGTTTTGTGAAATAGAAACCAAATTGGAAGTGCTATTTTATGAAAGCAGCAACAGAATAATCTGAAAAGGCTGTGTGAGTCTCCATCCATCTTTGCTGTGGCTGCAAGCCAGTGGCATCACTAGGGTTTTCATCACCCGGTGTGGGAAGCCAGCACGTCACCCCCATGATGGACCTCCTCCCATGCAGTGGGCGGGGCAAAACCCCTTGCGGTGGGCATGGTGATGTACTATTGCC
The DNA here is from genome assembly GCF_035046505.1 of Tiliqua scincoides. Lineage (NCBI taxonomy): Eukaryota > Metazoa > Chordata > Lepidosauria > Squamata > Scincidae > Tiliqua > Tiliqua scincoides. The sequence continues at coordinate 54,058,285 of NC_089823.1, forward strand.
TACCCCTACGTTTTTTTTTTTTGGTTATAACTTTTGATAAAATAGAGATATTTCAATGCGGTTTATTTCATTGTATTCTGCATGAAATTACACATTGGTTGATATATAATATGATGGTATTATTTGAAAATACCAAGATTTTAAAAATTTTGGCCAGTAGTGGCATCAACATCCCCCCGTGTGGATCACCCAGTGCAACCCAAACTCCCCTAACAACGCCACTGCTGCAAATGTAAACTGGACGAGCAATCTGCAGGCGGGTGTGGATCTGGTGACAATAGTGTTCCCTGGATCATATCCCCTCTGTGGGCAGCCTCCCCACCCCTTTCTCTCCTTGGACTTGCAGCAGCTAAAGAGCTGGCACAGGTCCGAGCATACTCATTGTGGAGTGGGAGGCTTATAGAAGTGTAAAGGGATTGAAATCCCCTTTTGTCTCAGAAGGCTCCTGATACACACCCCCTGTGCTGGATACAGCACACCCATTTTTGGCTCATCTGCACCAGTGGTAGGAGGGAATGAATAGGATTTCACTGAACATTGCATGGGTATAACCATGTTTGAGTCGTGTTATATAGAGTTCCAGTGTTCACTTACACTTCATGTCAATACTAGTAGCAGGAAGAATTTGGGCTCCTAAGTCCACATCCAAATGGAAGTTATCTAGTGGGGACTTGTTGGATTCAAGGGGATGAGAACAATGGAGAAAGTGTGAGCGGTACTGTAAAGCCAGACGTTATTGGATCATTGAGCATGGGTATTATTGAAATGCAAACATATGTCTTGTTCTATAAGGAATAGGAAGTGATCGTGTGTGATGCATATGTTTGATGTCACCATTGACAGATATGGAATAATGGAAAGAGTACTCGGCCTCCCAGTGCCCTCAACCAAAGGGAAGCTCAAGATTTTCCATCCTGTATGTTTCCCCAGAGGTGAGGCAAAGATATCCCTCCTGTGACACATCTTGGGGGATGGGCAGTTTTCTGACAAGTGGAAGCAACAGAGTATCAGGTTCACATTTACATCTTTCACTTTGCTCAAAATCCCATTCTCAAACAGTTTCAGATTTTTATGATTTCAGATATTTATGATTGCATGATTTATGGATGGCTGATTGTCTGGATGGACTGAGATAACCTGGTACCATGATTGCTCATTAATTAGTGCTCATTTTCCATCACCAAGCCTAAAGGTGGCCTTTGTATAAGAGGAATATGCGGTTATAAATTCCTTGAGGTATTCTCATAGCAGTGGCAATTTCATCAATTAACATTTCCAGACAAGAGGTAATGTTTAGACTGAAATTTTCCATTCAAGAAGGCAGCAAGATGGGGGGGGGGGGTAATTTAAATGCTTGGCAGTCATACATCACAGTTGGGTTCAGAGAAAGTGTCATGAAACCATTTTCATATGAACTTCAGATATTTTTGTTGCTTCATATTTACTTAGCCACCGAGCAGCATGGCTCAGTTTAATAGAAGGAACTGGCTTGCCTCTGATTATTTACATAAGATTGGCATTTTCACTCCACTCTTAGTTATAAAATTGCTACCTTCATACAAATTGAAGCTCAAGATGAACAAAAGCCATGACTGTACATCCTAATACCTATGTTTAATCCGGCTTCAATTCCCAGGCCGACTCATGTCATGCAATTGTCAAAAGAAAATGCTGAACAGACACCTGCATCTAGCAGAGTTATATTTATTGTTGAAAATAGATGGTCGATATTAGCCTGCACATTAACTAATAGCACCAACGACGTCTCTGCCCATACAATATCATAGTTAATAGCAATCACAGTGTCTTGCAACCACAATAATTGGTTTCCACAAAAATCAATTGACTCCATTTCTGACGCAGATAGAATAGTTGGAAAAAAAAGTCCTGCCTTGAGAAAGGGTTGTTTATTCAGGTAACATGGAAATTAGAAAAAGTAAGAGTGATTTTGTATAGAGCAATGTTTCCCAAACTTTGGGCTGTGAGCTGATTTTTGGTGGGTCATGAAAAGTTTTTGAAACATTAATTTGGGGGATGGGGGACGGGCAGGCAACGTTTTGCCTGATTTGCAGAAGAAAATTGTTAACTGGAATGCAAACGTGTGGTAAGAGATAATATTCATACCCCTAAATTAAAATGTCACATTTTCTGATTTTCTTTAGTAATTAGTGTGCTGTAAATAATGTGTGAACCCAGTTTCAGCCTTTTGCCTGTCCTGGAAGTACCTAACAGCACATCTTGCTCTCCCAGTTCAGCCTTCTGGGTACACTGGAATGACTGTAAAGGTTTTGGGGGACAGTCCTTGAACTCCATTTCTAGGGAGAGTCTTGCAAATGCCTACATACACATTCTATATGTAAGATCTTAGCAGCCTCAGGAGCTCAGAACTGATTATTATTAATTAATATTTTTTATTATTAATAAAAACATGTTTTTCTAGATCTCTTTTTTCTAGTGGGTTGTGACAGGGTGCCATTTTAAAAAGCGGGTTCTGGTGCTAAAACATTTGGAAAACACTAGTGTAAAGCCATTGAAGGCCAGAGCAGTTTGGTATATAGGATGCTGATAGGATTCTGATAGGAAATCAGAAGCGGAAGTGGTTTGATTACTAAGCTAACTAGGTAGTTTTGAACAAGTTAGGGCACAATCCTAACCAACTTTCCAGCACTGACACAGCTGTGCCAATGTGGCGTTCACTGCATTCTGCAGTGGGGAGGCAGTCAAGGAGGCCTCCTCAAGGCAAGGGCATGTTTGTTACCTTACCTTGGGTCCGCATTGCAGCTAGGTCAGTGCTGGAAAGTTGGCTAGGATCGCACTCTTACTCTCTTCCAGGCTGACTGGCAGTCCAATCCTAAGCAGACACTGGGAAGCAGCTGAGGGTCTCCTTGGACTTTCATCCCCTTCCCCTAAGGAAACCCCCAAGTCCCACAATGGGGTTTGTAAAGTCTGCGCCAGCTCTTTTGCTGGCGCAGAGTTGAGAGACTTTATGTCAGACCAGAAAGCCCAACAGACTTCTGGATCCAGCAGAGTAGTGCTCCGCTGATCCCACCCCCTCCCACTGCGGTTCCTTCCCTCTCCCCCACCATCACCCATCCCGACGTACCTTACCACCACACTAAGCTCTTTCCTTGCTCCAAGTGTTGTGCGGCTGGCACGGAGCCAGTGCCAGTGCTGACTCAGTGGAAGGTGTCGCAGGCATGCCTTACGACATGTTTGCAACACCCAGCGCTGGGGGTATGCTTGTTGCCGCTGACAAGCTCAGGATTGAACTCTTTGTTTGTCTCATTGATAAATGACCCAATGGGATTGGGCCAGTGCGTGGTGGTATTTATGAACTGGGTCAGTGTCTGTAAGTGGTCATGGGGGGCATTTTGTAGGTAGGGAGAAAGAAAGGCAGAGCCATCCCTAGAAGGGTGCAGATCCAGGGGAACTCAACCAGTGTGGGGCACCCTATTGTGGTCATATACTGGTCATGAAAGTACAGGGCTCAGGGTGACCACCCCAGTTTCCCTACCCAAGGGAGTTCCTGGGAAGAAGGCAGGGGGACTTCCTGGGTGAATCAAAGGGAGAGAAGGAGGAAGGGAGTGGGCCAGAGGGGTGGATGTTGGTGACAGATTCACATGCTGAATCCTATCCCCCTTGTTTCTGCCTGCCTTACTCTCTTTGGACATACCAGCTATAACCTATAGTCTGAGGAGATACGTGGACCATAGGCCATCAGGAGGCCTCTCCGTAGTAAAGGAAGAGAATTCTCTCTTTCATTGTGGGGGTTTCTTCACCACTCACCCACCCACCATACCATGCAGTGTACGTCTCCATGGTATGATTGCATGCATCAGTGTGATGGGGGGGGGTAGGAGTGGGCTGCTGGTATATCTCATTAACAAAGCATCAAGGAGCAGCGATCAGGATCTTAAATCCGGGCCACCTAATGGGTGGGGAGTATGATCCACTCTCTGTCTCAGGAGGATCATCACAGAGCAGACCCTGACTTGAAATGATGATTGCATTTAAAATCAACAAAGCTACTTTCTGCAAACCTTAACGGACAGACTTCAAAACAGGTGATAGATCAGAAAGAGATGGACAGTTTCTAGCCCTGTTATCTTAGCTGCTCTTAGCAAATGATAGCAATAATTTGGCAATTTAAGCTCCCCATCATTTTCTCTTATCCATGCTTCTACTCAATTTATTGAGATGTTAATTAATTAAAGGCCTTAAGAGCTCAAGCAAATTGACATTGATTTTTTTTAAGCTGAAATAGTAATTCCAAAATAGAAATCACATTATGTATGAAAAGCCAGTCCTTGATTCATTTATAGGTACTTTCTGGCAAACGCTCATTCTTCAGTTGTTTAGCAGTATTTCTTTGATTATTGGTAGTAATGGTAAAAGATGGCTTCCAGCTTCCTTGGCATAAATAGTAGCCTATAAAAAAAGTTGTAGGGCTTGTCCACATGGATATTTAGGCATAATTATGACTCAGCATCTTACTGTGGGCTTGTAATCATCCAAATGTATATCAGCAGCAGTCCTCTGTGCCATTTGTTTTAGGAAATGTCCTACCAAGGCCCAGTTTTGGTGGATCTTACTTTTCTTGCATGTAAGTAGCAAAGAAATGCATGTGGAAATGCAGAATGCATGTACATTTTATAAGATTGTGTGTTCAACATAAGATTTCTATTGGTTCTGTTTTTGGGCACTCTGCCAGTTGTATGTTGCATTTTGTATGTTGATTTTGTGGAAGTTTCATGACAATTAGGTGGATCTGGGTTGACAACAGCTGTCAGGTCATCAGGGGAGGATAGCCCTTGCTTTCCCGATAGCAGAATGGCACGGGAGTGTAGGGAGATAGCAAAAGAAGCAGGCGATCCCAAACAGAGCCAAAGAAGCAGACACAGGCTTGTTTGTTGCAGAAGCATGTATTGGTAAAAGGAGCAGGCAGAAGAGTAGTCAGTCATACAGTCCAGAAGTCAGGGATACAGCAGGTCACAGTCAAGAGAAGGCAGTCCAAATCAGTACACAAACCAGCAGAACAGCACGCAGAAACTCCACCACAACATCCCACACCCAGGAGTCTGTGCTTGCCCCATATATACTGGGGCCAGCCAATCAGAGTAGGGCGACCTCATAGTCACAAGATAGTCTTGTGACCCACTCTGATTGGCTATCCAGTGGTCTACCATAGCCTCTCTACCATAGCCTACCACTCTACCATAGCCTCTACCATAACCACTCTACCATAGCCTACGTGACTCAGTACTAATCTCTCCCCAAGTCATGTGGCTCCCATGTGCAGCAGGCACAGGTGATTGCATCAGCTGTGCTGCCTTGCTGGTTGCTTCATACTAGGCCCAGATATCAGGACCTCCTGCCGCATCCTGGCTAATAACAATCTCAAGCCTGGGATGCCAAAAACCTGACAACAGCACACGGCAATCATTTGCAATGAAGCACTCTTCAAGTATCTGAGTACCTTCGCACAGAAGAGTAAGGGCCCAATCCTATCCAAATTTCCAGCACCAGTGCAGCTGCAAGAGCCCCTATGTAAGGGAACAAATGTTCCCATACCTTGAGGAGGCCTCTGTGACTGTCTCCCCACCACAGAATGCAGTGCACGCCCCATTGGCACAGCTGCACCGGCACTGGAAAATTGGATAGAATTTGGCCCTAAGTCTGGTTGGAGCCAAACTGGCTTCTGAAGCCCTCATCTCCTCTTCATCATCCATATGACTGCTTAAGAAAGCAATCAAGTGAGGAACGAGAGAGGGGGGTGAGGGGAGATGCAACACATAGAAGCAACCAGCATGATCTGCTCAATGTGTTCATTTTAAATAGGCCATCACAGAGGGAGGAGGCAGCACCAGAACTGTAAAAAGGGCTCCGGATTGCTGTGCTCTGGCTCTCCTTGCCCTCCTGTTTTCCTAAGCAGATGCGTATGGGAATAGAGATGGAAGTGGTTACGCAGCAGCTCTTTCTTCCTTTATTGGTGCTGAAGGAAGAGGTGGGCTGTTGCTGTCCTATTCTTATTCCCACTGTCTTTCAGACAGCTGATTGAAGTGGCTGGGGGGCACTGGACAGATAACAGGGAGTGTGGCAGTCTTTGTTAGTTCACCACTCCCCTCTCAACTTGCTGCTCAAGCAGCCATTTCAGTCAGTCTCATCACTAGACCGGCCCTGTAGAAGAGGACTAAGACTTGTTCTCTGCTGCTTCCTAAAACAGGACTAGATCTAACAGACTTAAGTTACAGAAGGTACATTTCATTCAGTTGAGTGGTAGGAGAAACTGGAGTGATTTCTTCATGATACACCCAACTTGCAATTCAACTCATACTTATGATGCTTCCATAAATCACCCAGAAGGGAGTTGTTTTGCTGGGTTTCCAAGAGTGAGGTCTCAAGAGTGAGATTTAGGGCCAGAATAGAAGAAACAGGGGTGATCCAGGGCCAGATCTCCCATTTCTGTAATTTTACTTTATATAAAAAAAGATATGGAACAAACAGTAGCTTTAGGAAGGGGATTTTTATCAGTAAAATGTTGGGGAACAAAGGCTTACACTCCCTTCCCCCAGTCTAGACCTGAATCTTTCCCTTTCCGTAGTTGCTTTTTACAAAAAAGAGGTGAGATCTTTAGCATCTCATAATAGTTTGTCTCTGAGATGTGAACAGCAGTCTTCAAACTACTTTAGTGAGAGCCAATATGTGAGAGACATAATGCAGAATACATAGCACAACCCTGTGTTGTGGGTGTGTATGTGTGTTTTAACTAATGCATAGAGGGGGGCAAAACTGCAGCAGATGGGTATGGGTGGGGCTCTAGCACTGTGGTTCTCATCCCAATTGCACCGCCCCCTCCAAAAAAACACAAGGCCACGTTACAATTTAACTATGTAACACATAGTTTGGCCCTGAGTTGATTAATTGATTTTTTAAAAATTCATTTTGGTATTAATTTGTTTGAGGTGGTAATCTAGTTTGTGATTTAAAAAGTGGCATTAAAAAAGCTTTAAGTAACCAAGTAAATAAAATAATATCCTTGTATTTGCTAGATCAGTGATTCCCAAACTTTTTAGAGGCCTTAGAAGCTGCTGCCTGATTTATAAACGCCAAGGGGTGTGGCTATAATGGTGACTGGGCAGCAGTGCTCCCTCCATCAAGTAGCAGCTTGTTTAACCCTTGTAGCCTAATCTGCCCTGTCAGTTTTGCAATGGAACAAAAAAGGGGTCATGAGTGGGTCCCACAGTCTGGGAACTGCTGAGCTAGATTATTTAAATTATTTTAGCCAAAACTGTTTTCAAATTTATAGTTAGCAAATTAGGTGGAGCCAGTTTATCCACGGATTTTACATCCAAAAATCTGTTTCAATGCGGGTCACCCAGACCCGTGTTGGGCCAGACTCGGGCCCCACCTGAACTCTCCGAAAGGAACTGGAGCAGCATTTCGTTCGGCCTCAGAGTGCCTTTAAAGACGTAAAAACATAACTTCTTGTTTCCTTTAGGAAACTGGAAATCATGTTCTTTTGGCTGTGCGAGTCATTCTGAAGCCTGCAGAGGCAGTAGGCAGACACACGCTGCTTCTGCAGACTTCAGAAAGCCTTCCAGAGGGGACCCTTTAGAGGACTTAAGGGGCTGATCAAGGATTTGATTACACAGGCCTACAAAATTGAGGGTCAGAAAAGTTTTTCCCAAACTTTATGGTGGTTTGATATGGATTTGGGGTGCCGATTCCAAAAATGGCATCTGTTTTTCCCTATCACATCTAGTTTTGGAGATATAGTATAGCCTCTATACTGAATGGTTCAAGCAGCTTCCTCATGAGGAAGCTGCTTGAACCATTCACTAAAGAGGCTATGCCATGTGTCCAAAGCTAGACGTGATAGGGCAAAACGGATGCCATTTTTGGAATCAGCACCCCAAATATACCCAGGAATTGGTGTAACGTTTAAGGAAGCAAAATGTGTGTTGGCCTGTGTTATCTGTGAATTTCAGCATCTGCGGAGTTCAAGAACAGAACCCCCATGGATAATAAGGCCCCACCTGTACATCAATTGAGTCGTGTTGAGAGAAGTGGAAGGAAAGAATTCACTCAAGTAGCAAGTGCATATTATGTCTACTGTCACACAAAGAATATTTTGGTGGTACAGAGTTTGCCTGCCACTAAAGACTGTTACGATCTGCTGTTCCAACTGAAAAAGAATCCAACAAAATAAACATGAGCACAAGTGACAGAAGACATGAATTAGCCCAAAAGATTCCTGTAATTATGGAGTTCAGAAGTGCTTATCAAGCCTCCTTCTCTTTATGAAAATTATTTTCTCAACAGATTTACTCCAAAATGAATGAAGTGTACCAATGAGATGAAAGAAAAGAAAGATGGGTTTTTCCTGCTGTGATAATAAGCCATTCATATGTAGATGCTTTTCAGTCATCCAGCCACAGGTGCCTCAACCTTTGCCACAGACAGTCATTGCTGACATGTGAAGAAGCACTCTGTGCTGCCCTCCTTAGCTAACCAAATGTGAACCAGACATGATGGCTTAATCAGGCATCAGCTATTTTGAAAGAAAGGGGTATTTGACGGGGAAAATTTATGCTTTTGTGAAGAGTGTGCAGAGAAACCCATCTGACAGTATGAAAAAATATGATATATCGTAATTGTGGGCAAGTTTGCTTTTACAGCAGTGTTCGCTTAAGGCTCTATTCAGCAGAAATTTAGCAACTATGGCTGCTGGCCAGTTTCTGTGGGCTTCTTGAATCTGGCACTTGTACAACTTAAGCCCAATTCCACCAACATAAATTTCTGTCTCTTTGTGGGGTGATTTATGCTGGACTGTACTACAGTACTGTAGGAAAATTAAAGTGTTTTCTTCCTCCAGATTCCTGAATAGAGAAGCCATGTTCTGTGCATGACAGACCTCGGGATAAATGCCTGCAGAAGAGCATATGGAAAGGGCAGCTTCCTCATATCCCATGCAGGTTTATAGGTATACACAGGAGATTTTTGAAATGCAGGCAGTAGAAGGAAGGCATCTCTACAAGTGTACGTATGAAGCTGTCTTATGCTGTCAGACCAGTGAAGAAGTCACTCTGCAGTGGCTACTTCAGAAATAAAATGGAGAGTAACTGAGGATTCCATATGCTTATTTAATACATGTACAGGCAGGGCTTCTGTATCCCCAGATTGTGTACCCATGGATCTGGCTCAATGTGGGTCCTGGACCCATCTTGAGCCTGACTTGGCCTCACCTGAGTTATTTGGAGGTGATTGGAGCTGAGCTTCAGTTGCCTCTGGAGGGCTTTCTGAAGCCTGCAGAGGCCATGCACATCTACCCACAGCCTCTGCAGACTTCAAAATTGTCTTTTCGGCCCCAAAAAACTACTTATGGTTTCCCAAGGGAAATCAGATGTGATGTTTTTATGGCATATAAGGCATTCTGAGGTTTAGGGAAAACCCTCCAGGGGGTATGTGCTGAAGCCTGCAGTTGAAGGGCAGTCACAGAGGCCTCCTCAAGGTAAGGGAATGTCTTTTCCCTTACCTCGGAGCTGTATTGCCCTTACCTTGGTGCTGGAAAGTTGGTTAGGATTGCACTCTGAGACTTTCGATCCATGCTGGCTATTCAGAACACGATGGTCATGGCAATCAGAAGCAACCCTCTGGTTAATTTGGTATTCTGGTCAAACTAGTTCTCCTTCAGATTCACCCTTTCACATGGATATATATGTGTGTATTCTCACATAGCTAACATATGGAGCTAAAAGAGGCTGTGCATCCATTTTGTCTCTGTCCCCAGTTATCAGACGGAAGTCAGGTGCAGCGTGCTTGTTTCATTGCATGGACCATCAAAACCCTGCCCAGAAATGGACTTGTGGAGGCAGATTTACTTACTGTAGATACTCACGTATAGTACGTGAAATTTTTGCCAAGTAATCAAGCTCCAGTTCTCACTTTGCCTGATCTCCGGGTCAATCAGAGGGCAGAGTCTTTCAACTCTGAACAGTTTCGGTTCTCAAGTGGCAGGCAGGCAGGTGCCAAGTTTCTCAAGCAGCAGGCAGGCACCAGGCAGGCAGAGCAGAGATTGTTTCTACGGCCATGGGGAAATTCCAGCCAAGGTTAACCTTTTAATCTCCTTCCTTCTGCTGCAGCCTGGTTCTGCTTGGCAAATGCTTGCAAAGCAGGTCTGTTTTTTGAAACACCAGGATGGGACCTTCCGTCCCAGGCTACAATTCAGTGCACCATTACTTAAGAATAACACCCATGGAAAGCAGTGGGTCTACTTCTGAGTAAAAAGGGCTGCAAATATATGCAGCAGCATCTCTCTGCTGTGAATTGAATTGCACACTCCCAGTTATGTGTTATATGCTGTAAGTAGAGCTTCTGGCTTAACACACCAGACACCTTAAAGGTGGATTTGATTAATGGTTCAACCTTTTTCACCTGCATATCCCTTGGCAGCCCATTTCCATAAATTGTACCCTTCCTATTAGCAAAATGTTTGTAATCAATAAGACAAGCCCTCATCTCCTCCATATGAAAGCCCAGACTTCATGTATTCATCACATATTTTCTCTTTTCATCTGTTTGAAGAACAGAAGACTCTGCCTTTGCACTGTTTTTCACCAGAAGTGTGCAGAGAAATTCTGGGTGATTGATCACTTTCCATATTATGTTTCAGCTTTTTTACTGTGCTGGTTTTCAATCACTGTTTCATACATGAATTGATGACCAAAAACTAGCTATTGGTGGGGCTTTCACAGCCAACTAGCTACCTCCCTTCCTGCCTTGCTGGTCCTTGCAAGGCAATCCTGTCTTGCAAGGCATTCTGGAGCATGACCTGCCTTTTTCTACCATTATTCCATTCTTTTTCAAGTACCCCTAAAGGTCCTGTTGAGTGTCCCTGGGAGTTCATGAATACCAGGTTGGGAACCACTGGTATGTTGTTTACAGTGCACTTGCTCTGATATTGTTTACAAAAAGGTGGTGAAGACCAAAATTTAAAAAAGAATAAAAATGTATCTTATGATCTTTTACTATGTTTTTAATAAATTAGAGACTACAGTTCTTAGGTAACAATTAGTGGTAGGTTATTTTTCAGGATCTGGCCTCAGATAAAATCAGACAAAACTATAGTCAGACACCCCCCTAAGTTTAACCCCTGACTTATCTGAGGGTCATAGAAAATTCCATGATTGTTGGCTCAAAATTTGTCTCGACTTATCTGTGGGGTCAACTTATAGGCGAGTATCTACAGTGAGTGATTTGTAGCCCAAAGGCTATGCACTTCTGTTTTCTCCTCCTGACACACCTAGCCAGACATGACCTTACAGACGTAAGAGTTTGGTAAAATTCAATCCCAGGCTTGCAGAGAGATGTAATGACTTGTTTGTGTTCATTCTGAGGACAAGATACACCTCTCATGTTGTCAGTAGTGTCCCCAGAGGGGGTTCACGGCACTAAGTTTTGCAGCACGCCTCAACACGCTGTGGAAGCTGTTCCTTCCCCTCCTCCTCGGGACCAATCCAGGTGGCCAATTCAATGTGGAGGCATCTCCTCTGCATTGCTCTCACTGCCTGGAATGGCTCTGACAGTGAGGGGGAGAAGCAGCTTCCATAGCACGTTGAGGCACTGTGACCCCCTCTGGAGCCACTACAGCATGTTGTTACTGTAGAGAAGGCTGTTTGGATTGGCCCTTCTATGCCCACTAATTTAACTAGTCATCTACAATCTCTACCCCCTGTCTCTTATAAACACAAAAAGAACCAACTAGGGTGGACTAGCATGTTCAACTTCTTTCTCACTTACCAAGAGCCAAGTAGATTTTTTTGAAGCTTTGCCCAATCTAGGACAATCCTCTTACTTCCCTATAAATTTAGTTCTATTCTCAGGTTTTCTGTTTTGACAGTACTGTGCTCAACTTGCAATCCAATCCCAGGTATTCAGTGGACTTGATGGGCAGGAGCAGACCTGCCATTTACTGAAAGGGGCAAATGCCCAGGGCATGGAGCTCTGCCCGCCTCTAGGACCACACGGAAGCTTTGCCGAGGCTCCCGACGCGGTTGGAGACTGTGCTTCCAGTTTGCCAGAAGCACAGTTTAATAGTGCAGGGAAGCATCAGATGGCTTCTCTGGTTTGTTCTGGAGTTGTGCAAGTCCCCGTTGCGATCCGGTGAGTGGAGGGGGTGGATTCACTCATGGGGGGGGTGGCAGCATCTTGTGGGGGGATTGCTATTGCGGACCTTGGCTCCGGGGGCACGATTAGGGACGTTTGCCACTGTTGACAGGACAAGGAACTAATAAAAGGCAACTTAGACTTCTTCACAGCTCAATATTCTTGCTTTCTCTAATTTCCACCTCAGCTAGCTGAGAGAAACCTGATTAATTTCCTACAGGACAGCCCAACACTCTGGACTGGTGGTGGAAGATATTACCATTCCAGCAGGTCAACTAAGTTCAGTGGAGAGTGGGGCAGGTCCTGTGTGCAATCTTCATACACACTTCCAAGGGAGTAACAGCCCGATCCTGGCATTCCAGCAGTAAAGCCTGCCCTATAGCAGTCATAAAAACTGCTTCAGCACTGTGCAAAGCCACGCACCGCTGGAGTGCCAGTGGGGAGGAGACAGAGGCCCACTGTGCACTGGAGGATGGAGGAATGCCCACCAATTATAGCAAGTTGCTTGTGGGGTGGAACAGGGTGGGAGGAGGTTGGAACAGGCCAGGGCTGGAGGATGGGAGTGCAGGAGGCATGTTGGGAGGCAGGAGGGGGTGGCACCTGGTGCAGGTGACTTGTACTAGATGCAATCCCTTTCCTAGCCCAATACACTCCTGTCTTTGATAATAATGGATATTAGGAAAGGTTATCAATATGCATGTAACTCTGCTTTGGGTGTACAATCCTTTGTACCTGGCCTGCATTAGGTATGCTGGATCCACACAAGAACAATTGTTCTTTAAAATAAAGATAAGAAGCAATCTCTAAAGTGGGAGCTTTAGAGTGTGTGATTTTCAGTGTGTGATTTCTCCAAGTACAGAACCTTGGAAGGGAGTTGAGTTCTCCAACACCCCCTTTCTCTTCTTGGACATGCGCCAGCTACAGAACTGGCACAGGTTCAAGGAGACCCATTGGTGAGTGGTAGGCCAATGGGGGAGATAAAAGAAAATATTTTCCCTTATGCCTCTAGTCTAAAACCTCCCAATCTATGGGAACCCCAGATGTCCCAATCACAGGTTAGTATCATAGCTTCCTGGTGAGCCAAAATGCACTATCAATAGCCAGCTGTTGCTTTTGAGCAGTTTCCATTTGCCTCATTGGAACATGTGCAGGGACCGTTCCCAGGAAAATGGCTTCGACTTGATTAAGTGAAACTGGTTGACCATTTGTCAACTATGAATGCATTTCCTAACGATGAAAGGGAGGGACTTCCTGAAACCAGCAGTGCAGTTGCACAAATGAACTCTGTGTGCTTCTAAGTGCTTGATGCTCTGTTGAGTGCTTCTGACTGTCCTAGCAGCTTTCATTCCTTATTGACACTGCAGCAATGTGCAATCACTTGCTGCTAAAATGATGGAGAAAGTCAATGAAATGGAAAATGTATGCCACATTGATTTTGCTTAACAGGGACTGATGCAACATTAATAGTATACCATTAGACGTGACGAGATGTTCAGAGACAGGCTGCGATGATAAGGTTCTTTCACATCAGACGCAAGATGATGTTTCACTGATGACTCATGCCCATCATATCAAGGCTTTGAACAGTCGAATAGCAGAAAATAACATATCAACTATTATCATTTTCATGAAGATGATAAAATATTTGCCACAGTTCCCTTCCTGGCATTTGAACTGTGTGTTTGAGGGAGGAAGAGACAGTGGGGTGAGTTTTCGAGATGAACTGACAGTAGTAGACCAACAAAGGCCCCAAGAACCATCGCTGGTGATTTCAGGTAGGGTTGAAAAATACCTCTCTAGATAGCTGGCCATAGTCAGCATAGACAATATTGAGCTATACAGACCAGCGGTTGACTTGGTAACCATTGACTACAACTTTGGACTATGGAGACTGAGGCCTATGGAGAAAGAATGTTACCCTTGGATCAAGGCAACTGTCGACAATCATGGTTTTTTCTCTGGTAGCCAACATGCATTTTGACTAGTGGAGAAAGAGTTACAGTAGTGCTGTTGGTTCTGCTTCTTTTACTCTTTGGAATCTAGCAGTTTCATCAGAGTCATGGGGGAAACCTTTCTTTGCATACTACTTCTAGGTTCTTTTGACCACGTTTGTCCAATGCCCTTTCACAAGATCATGCAGGGCTTTTTTTCTAATGGAACGTGGGGGGACAGAGTTCCGGCACCTTTTTGCAAGGGCCCCTCCCCTTCGGGGGCATTCTGGGGGGGAGCAAAACAGAGGCATTCGCTGGGTGGGTGCTGGGGGTGCAGGGTGGGCAGGCGCTGGATGCCTGGCCCCTGCCTGACCGCACAACGACCCCCTCCTGCCCCCATCCCCAAGCTCTTGCCTGAGCCCAGCCCACCTCCCCTCCCCCCATGCTCTGCTTCCCCGCGCAGCTTCCAAGCCAGTGGAGGGCGCGGGGGACACGCGCCGAGGAGGAGGAGGAGGACGGACAGCCAGCCAGCTAGCCAGGGAGACGGGCTGCGGCACCCACGGAACGCCCAGGTACTGGCTTGGCGGAGGAGGAGGGGAAGGAAGCTGGCTGGTGCAGTCCCCGTGCCAATCTGCAGCACGAGCCTAGGCATGTCTACTCAGAAGTAAGTCTCATTGTGCTCAATGGGGCTTGCTCCTGGGAAAGGGCGCATAGTTTTGCAGCCTGAGAGCCCAAGCCTATGCATGTCTACTCAGAAGTAAGTTCCATTGTGTTCAATGGGACTTACTCCCAGGAAAGTGTCATAGCCTTGCAGCCTGAGCAGATAGGCAGAGGAGGGGCTCTGAGGCTGCAGTCCTCTCCACACTTTCCTGGGAGGAAGCCCCACTGCCTCTAGTGGGACTGACTTCTGAGGAGACAGGCAGAGAAGGGGCTCTGAGGCTGCAGTCCTCTCTACACTTTCCTGGGAGGAAGCCCCACTGTCTCTACTGGGACTGACTTCTGAGGAGACAGCCATAGGCTTTGTCTCTGAGGCTGCAGTCCTCTCCACACTTTCCTGGGAGGAAGCTCCATTGACTCTAATGGGACAGACATCTGAGTAGACAGGCACAGGATTGGGCCCTGAGGCTGCCATCCTATCCACAGTAAGCCCCATTCACTAAAGTGGACTTTTGAGTAGACATGTATAGGATTGGGGTCTTAGGCTGCAATCCTAGGCACTTTCCTGGGATAAGCTCCATTGACTAGAACAAGACTTACTTCAGAGTAGACATACCTAGGATTGGGCTCTTAATCCTGGCAGAGATATATATCTGCACCCATTTTCACACGCTAAGGGCAGGTGAAAAGGGATTCTGCATGCGTACAACATGCTGTCCAGCCTTGCCAGAGATTCTCCTCATCCTTCCCCCCCCCCCCCCCCGCAAGCATGCCCTCCGCCAGCCAGTGTTTGCAGCTCCTCTCCAGCAATGCACAGCAGCTGCTCAGGGCAGCAGTGAACATACAATTGCATGCCAAGCACCTTCCCAAAGACACAGAGTATTCTGATACCTGAATTAAACCATATTTAATTGCTTGTTTGCAAACGTAGCTGTTTCTATGTGCACCTAAGGACCCCTCTCGTGTAAGAATTCCTTTTTTGTTCTTACTCCCACACTTGCTTAGAGTAATTTTACTACATGGAACTCATGTAAGCCATTTTCCGGAATCCATTCACTGCTTCCTCTCCTCAAAGTAGTGCCACACTACATACTACACGCTACAAGTGCACCTGTACAGTATTTTTCCACATGTGTAGAAAAAGTAGCTAGGGGGAAGGGGATGTGGAGATAGACATGCATAGGATTGGGCTGTCAACTCAGAAGTAAGTTCATCTTTAGGGGGAAGCACATAAAAAATATTTTATTTCTCCAATAAAAAATGGTTTAAAAATAAAATAAATAAATAAATAAATAAAAGATTAACGTTGTGAGTTTCTGCACCTTTTTCTTTTTTACAAAAAAAACACAGATCACGTATCTCATAAGGATGTACTTGTGTATTCCCTTATGCCTCATAAACAGACCATTTCTCCCACTTCTCTTCTGCTGTTCTGTGGTGGCTGTCCCATCTACCAAAGAAATTTGACTCCCACCTCCCCCTGTTTAGGTGTTCTGAAAGCCTTATGTAGTGTGGCACTTCAGGGATGTCAGGGGCCAGGTAGGACAACGGGAAAACACAGCCAAAGGTTGGCTGCCAGATGCTGAACTGGAATTGTAATCATCTCTCAACTGCTTGGCCTGTTTCATTTCTAGACTGGAAAATTCATCTTCCTTAATGGACCAGCAGCAGAAGGCAACTTCCTTGGTTCCCTCTCCATGAAACACATGGAAATGTACAGCACGCTTATGTGTGCGTGTGCACGTATGTATATGTGAGATTTGAGATGTGAGACGTATGTATATGAAAGAGAGAGATTTCTATCTACATATATATTCCAATTTATATAAATTTAAACAAGTTCCAAGTGAAAATGTAAAATACAGAAATATATTTATGTATTTTATGCAAGTACCAGACACTTGGAGTTTTATAATGAATCATTCTCAAAGTTTAGTTGTATCTGAGAAGCATATTTTCTGCCAGTGTGCTCATACTGGTTGGAACAAAACAAAATATATCTTTGTCACTGGTCTCTACCATTTGTGCTGCCAATATAACATGCGCTGATATATCAAAAGGACCTTTACTATACACACTTTTTTTCCTATTCTGAAATATTAGTGACAGGATATTATTTGCTTCCATTATGAAGTAATACTCAGCAAAACACTAACCAAGAACACTAATACAGCCAAAGCTGCAATTTTAATAGATTACAAGGCAACAATAGACCAAATAATGGCACCCACTAGTATAAGTGTATACTGCACACTTATACTGTAAGTGTATGCTTAACTATATTACATTTTCAGTATGTGTCAATCCTGGGATACACAAATAAGATCACTGAATTTCAGGGTGAGAGGTTTGCTAATGTCTTATTCTAGGGGTCATTGAAACTATTCCTCAGGACCAAACACTGTTTTTAACCAAAGGTATGAACGTCAGGAAGCTGCAGTCAATCCTCACTGGTATGATATGCACACGGTTCTGAAATACATGTTTGTCACACTCTGCATGCTTGGGTAGATAACTTTAAGATGTGGACCAAAACTATGTAATATAAGAAGAAACCTTCTGAGGCCAAACTAACATCTTATATACTTCCTACTTCAATTGCTATGTGTACATCGTCTACAGCAGTGGTTCTCAAACTTTTTAGCATTGGGACTCATTTTTTAGAATGATAATCTGTTAAGACCCACCAGAAGTGATGTCATCACTGGAAGTGACATAACCAAGCAGGAAAATTAGCACCCCATATGACAAAATCAAATCAATTAATAAAGTAAATCATAAAAGTTTACAATAAATATGTTAAAACATTTATTTAAAATAAAATATATTCCTAATCTTCCCATGCAGTTGTTGATCTGTTTAAAAAAAATTCCCCAAACATCTCAAAGACTGCAATCCATACATTCAGGAGTAAGTCTTATTGAGTGTCATTGTTAAAAGTATGTACATAGTAGCTTATTAAAAGTACAGATCTGTAACATGTCCCCAAGACATACCATAGTAGCATCAAGTCTAATATGTTAAAAATAAAATACACATTGAAATGAATGGGGAACCATCTGAAATTGGCTAGCAAACCTCCTAGTGGGTCCTGACCTGCAATTTGAGGAACACTGGTCTACAGAATATAGAATTAATTTCCCTAATATTCACTTTTTTCCTTTTCTAACTGGAAGCAAGTAATCTGAAATCCATCTCCTGAAATCTGGTTATATAAACACTCTTGCATTTAGCATGGAACCATGAGAAGCAGAGATGAACTCAATGCTGCCTATCCACTGCAGTCAAAAAGCCATTTTTATTATTAATGTGATTTTTCTTATATATAGCCCTCCTTCTAATTTCTCATGGAACCTCTTGAGACTCAGCCAATTTCTAATGAGCAACAAAAATGACCAAGCCCAGTGGTATTCAAACTGGGGCACCACAATGCCCCAGCCTGAGGGTCCTGGTCCCTTTCCCCTTAAGGGGCGGAGCAGCCAGGAGGCAGGGGGCAGCTAGGACCCAGAATCATGCCGCTCGGGGGCCTGCAGGGGCTTGGTGCATTGGCCAAGCCCCCTGCAGCCCCCCCCGGGGGGTGCGGGGAGCCCTGCGCGACCTCTGCCAGGGAAGGTGACAGCAGAGCAATTGTGCCCTGCTCCACTAAACCCATTTTGCGGAGGCAGAGCGCGATCGCCCCACTCTCACTTTCCCTGACCCGAGGAGCCCTGCAGGCACTCGTGCCCGGCTCCCCACAGCCAGGGATGGCTGCTGCAGGGACTGGAGGGGAAGGGGAAGTGGGGTGATCACCCACCGCTTCCGGTTTAGCAGAGCAGGACGCAATTGCTCTGCTGTCACCTTCCCTGACCCGGGGAGCCCTGCCGAAGGTCACGCAGGGCTCTCCCCACCACTGGGGGGCTGCAGGGGGCTTGGCCAATGCACCGCAAGACTTACTGCGGGATTCAAACTCCCTGCGAGTTTGAAAACCGCAGACCAACCCTAATACAAGGAACTGCCTAAGGAAGGAAGTGCCTACCCTACAACAAACCCACACACTGCACATCTGGCCACAGGATTTTTCTCTGCCAGCATGGTAACTTACTGGAGGAAGGAGCTGCTGTTCTGTTCTCACTTGTGCTTCAGTGCCACCATTGCAGATGACCAGATATGGTATTGCAACTTCCAGTTCAGCAAGTGATTCCAAGGTCAATAGGAGTCTACTTGGTCCTATAAAGCTTCTGACTCTGACCTGCCAGCCTGATCCACATTTGTTTTCCTCCCAATGCCATTTCTAACAGTGTCAAAAGTCTCAGGCATGCCTAAATTTGTGGCTAATGTATGCGTCGATTCCTCCAGAACTATCTGCCCTAGATTGTATTATTACCATTGGAACCAATAGGTTAGCAACTGAAAGACATTTACCCCTTCAACTCCTGTGAAGAGAACAGGTGTCACAGTCTTTCAAGGCAATCAGTAATGGGGTATAAGAAGCAGAAATAGCTTTGGGGCCACATCTGCATTAACCTTGATTGTAGAATCCATTGACTGACAGATTTTTTCCCCCAAAGGATCCCAACTGAGTCACCGATTTTCTGAATGACCTGCTACTTATAACTGTACAAAACAGTGGTACTATATGTTCAGTCCAAAATATTCCATCTCCCAATTCCCACTTTTTGGCTAATTAACACCTCCCCTTCAGCTGTGGTGTGCAAAGGAACAACAGAACACACTTATCCGTTTGAGCAATTAATAAAATTTATTGCTACACAAACATTCCCCTGCAATTCCTCCTGTCCAGAGGCTTTCCCCTCCCCCAAAACTCCACTTAACTTAGTGGGTAAAGGTCTGAAGCATCTAGTCCACAGCAGCTTTAAAGCACAGTCCAATCTTCCCAGTCCAATCCAGCAGCATCCCCACATCCTCTTCCTTGGATGGGTCCAATACTGATCTGTCAGGCAGAGT
This sequence comes from Tiliqua scincoides, assembly GCF_035046505.1. Taxonomy (NCBI): domain Eukaryota; kingdom Metazoa; phylum Chordata; class Lepidosauria; order Squamata; family Scincidae; genus Tiliqua; species Tiliqua scincoides. The sequence goes on from NC_089823.1 coordinate 54,077,982, forward strand.
TCCAGCAGTCCCCTCCTCTATGCATCTCCAGCAGTCCCTTCCTCTGTGTGTCTCTTCTGGGGCTGTTTTTTATTCCTGCAGCCCCTTGTTAAAACCAAATGAAGCTAAGCTGTGAGCTACCTCATTAGTCCATGCAAAGTCCCATCAAAGACAAATGAAATTCAGGTGTCCATCGAAGTCTCCATTGGCCTTGATTGATTACAGCTGTGGACACTAACCCTGCCCTTCCCAGAGCTGTCAACCAGCTGTCAAAACATGGGAATTGCTGTCAACACCACATCCTCTGCCCGGTGATCTTCCATTACACTATATGTCCTCTCAAAGAACTCTTGTTCAGTGGTACAGGATATTGCTTGCATGCAGAAGGTCTCAGGTTCCATCCCTGGTATTTCTGCATAGGGTTTGGAAAGACCTTCCTGAAATCTTCAAGAGCTTTGGCCAGTTGGTGTAGTGAGCCACACAGACTGGTGGTCAATTTCAGAAAAAGGTAGCTTCTTATGGTCTATTATCACCACCATATTATCTGTCAGTCAGCATTTGTGTAAGGATTCTATCTGCACACAAAAATGGATCCCTCATTTTAAAAAGGTAGAAACATTCTCTTAATTGACCAAAACAGATACCTTCTCTCCCACAATTTTTCTATTTCCTTGCTTCCATTATCAGAGCCTTATAAAAATTACTTTTGTGCTGAATTTCATATAAGCTTGCCTGCTCTGTAAGGTCATCCAAAGGTTATCCTAAGCTCTCTAAGAATATCCCATGATTTAAAATGATAAACTGCTTTTCCAGAAATCTCAAAAGCAGTGGGCAATCCTAAAGAACAAAATGAGTCTGTCTTCATCCCTCTCTTTCTGAGATGCTAATAGCAATCTTGGCACTAAACTTCAGAAAGAGAAGGTTTGCTTCTTAGAATCATCCACTAAAAATCAGAGAGGAGGATATTGCAGGGTAACCTCTACCTCCAGCTTTGTTGAAGCTCGAGGGCATCTTTGAAGCCTGAGGCTTATCACACTGGAGAGAGTTCTGAGATCAGGCCCTGGAGCCAATCGAGCGTTTAGCTCTTTTTCCTTTTCCACTTGGAATGAAACCTGTTTTTATTTAAACAAATTCCTGTTTCTTTGAAAGAAGCAAATGTTGCTTTATTTAACAATGCAGATCTTTCTTCTTTCATAAGGAAAATGGACTGAATAGAGATACTCATTTGTGTATATTTTGAGCACCATTCCTATGCAATCCTAACTTAAGTATGATATTGAAAGTAGGATACTGAAAGTGCTGGGAAGTCAGAAATTCCAACTAAGATGAATTTATACCAGGTATTATTTTTGCAAGTACCACTTTCACAAATACCACAGCTTTCTACGATAGCTGCTACAGGAATGGTTGGCTTGAAACACAGTTGTTTATCCAGTGGAGGAGAAGCTTATCCAGTTCCTGCTGCCTCATGGCATCTGTTCCACTCTACTTCCTTCTTGCCAAGCCTGTACCTTTTTTTTTTTTTTTTTTAAAGGGCAGGTTTCGAGTGCCACAGGACAGCACCTTACTGCAGGTGTAGTGACATACTGGGCATCTCCATGACCAGTGGGGTTGAAGCAGACAGAGCAATGTCATGTGATCTCCTTGGTAATAATGGCTCTTTGCACACACTTTCTATTTGATATTTTCACTACAATGTTCCACCATACAAATAGCAAAACAACCAAACAAAACTAAAATGGCATCAGTAGGAGACAACACAGGTCAAAACAATTAAGACAAGCAGCATTGCAGCAGCCATCAAATCAAAGGTTAAAGCAGAACAGTATTAAAGTCAATGTCCACTGTAAAATGATCTACATGGCCAAAGACCACCATCATATTTGTAGCATTGGTTGAAAAAACATCAGTTTATAGCAAAGGACATTTTTAAACAATGGACTGAAACACTGAAAGAAAATGTAGTCAAAATGTCCCCTGCAATTGTCTGGAAGACACAGAGTTTGACTTAGTGCTGGAAGACCTGAATTTAAGCACCACCTCAGTTGTCATTCACCCATATAGAACAAAGAACATAAGATCAGCCCCAATGGATCAGGCCATAGGCCCATCTAGTCCAGCTTCCTGTATCTCACAGCGGCCCACCAAATGCCCCAGGGAGCACACCAGATAACAAGAGACCTGCATCCTGCTGCCCTCCCTTGCATCTGGCATTCTGACATAACCCATTTCTAAAATCAGGAGGTTGCGCATACACATCATGGCTTGTACCCCGTAATGGATTTTTCCTCCAGAAACTTGTCCAATCCCCTTTTAAAGGCGTCCAGGCTAGACGCCATCACCACATCCTGTGGCAAGGAGTTCCACAGACCGACCACACGCTGAGTAAAGAAATGTTTTCTTTTGTCTGTTCTAACTCTCCCAACACTCAATTTTAGTGGATGTCCCCTGGTTCTGGTGTTATGTGAGAGTGTAAAGAGCATCTCCCTATCCACTCTGTCCATCCCCTGCATAATTTTGTATGTCTCAATCATGTTCCCCCTCAGGCGTCTCTTTCCTAGGCTGAAGAGGCCCAAACACCATAGCCTTTCCTCATAAGGAAGGTGCCCCAGCCCCGTAATCATCTTAGTCGCTCTCTTTTGCACCTTTTCCATTTCCACTATGTCTTTTTTGAGATGCGGTGACCAGAACTGGACACAATACTCCAGGTGTGGCCTTACCATAGATTTGTACAACGGCATTATAATATTAGCCGTTTTGTTCTCAATACCCTTCCTAATGATCCCAAGCATAGAATTGGCCTTCTTTACTGCCGCCGCACATTGGGTCGACACTTTCATCGACCTGTCCACCACCACCCCAAGATCTCCATTCTGATCTGTCACAGACAGCTCAGAACCCATCAGCCTATATCTAAAGTTTTGATTTTTTGCCCCAATGTGCATGACCTTAAACTTACTGACATTGAAGCGCATCTGCCATTTTGCTGCCCATTCTGGAGAGATCCTTCTGGAGCTCCTCACAATCACTTCTGGTCTTCACCACTCAGAAAAGTTTGGTGTCGTCCACAAACCTTGCAACCTCACTGCTCAACCCTGTCTCCAGGTCATTTATGAAGAGGTTAAAAAGCACTGGTCCCAGGACAGATCTTTGGGGCACACCGCTTTTCACCTCTCTCCATTGTGAAAATTGCCCATTGACACCCACTCTCTGTTTCCTGGCCTTCAACCAGTTCTCAATCCATGAGAGGACCTGTCTAATTCCCTGACTATGGAGTTTTTTCAGTAGCCTTTGGTGAGGGACAGTGTTGAACGCCTTCTGAAAGTTCAGATATATAATGTCCACGGGTTCTCCCACATCCACATGCCTGTTGACCTTTTCAAAGAATTCTATAAGGTTCGTGAGGCAAGACTTACCCTTACAGAAGCCATGCTGATTCTCCCTCAGCAAGGCCTGTTCATCTATGTGTTTTGTGATCCTATCTTTGATGAGGCATTCCACCATCTTACCCGGTATAGATGTTAGGCTAACCGGCCTATAGTTACCTGGGTCCCCCCTCTTTCCCTTTTTAAAGATAGGCATGACATTTGCTATCCTCCAATCTTCTGGCACCGTGGCCGTTTTGAGGGACAAGTTGCATATCTTAGTCAAGAGATCTGCAACTTCATTCTTCAATTCCTTAATAATTCTAGGGTGGATTCCATCAGGGCCCGGTGACTCATTGATCTTTAGTTTATCAATGAGGTCTGAAACATCTTCTCTTTTAACCTCTATCTGACTTAACTCCTCGGTCAGGAGGGGCCATTCGGGCAGCGGTATCTGCCCGAGGTCTTCTGCCGTGAAGACAGATGCAAAGAACTCATTTAATTTCTCTGCCATCTCTAAGTCTCTTTTTATCTCCCCTTTCCCTCCCTCACCATCCAGGGGGCCAACCGCTTCTCTGGTGGGTTTCCTGCTTCTAACATATTTGAAGAAGCTTTTATTATCTCCCTTAATGTTGCTGGCCATGCGTTCCTCATAGTCTCGCTTGGTCTCCCATATCACCTTCTTACCTTCTTACATTTTTTGCCACAGTTTATGTTCCTTTTTATTCTCCTCATTAGGGCAAGACTTCCATTTACGGAAGGAAGCTTCCTTGCCCTTCACAGCCTCTCTAACTTGGCTCGTTAGCCATGCGGGCACTCTCCTGGATTTCGTGGAACCCTTCTTTCTTTGCGGTATACACCTCTGCTGGGCCTCTATTACTGTTGTTTTAAGCAACCTCCATGCACTCTGGAGAGATTGGACTCTTTTTACTCTCCCTTTCAACCTCCTTCTAACCAGCCTCCTCATTTGGGGGAAGTCCACCCATCGGAAGTCAAGGGTTTTTGTTAGAGATTTGCCTGGTATTCTTCCCCCAACGTGCATGTCAAAACGGATCGCAGCATGATCACTGTTCCCCAATGGCTCAGTAACGTTTACATCTCTAACCAGGTCCTGCGTACCGCACAATATTAAATCCAGAGTCACCTGTCTTCTGGTGGGCTCCGTGACTAGCTGCTCTAAGCCACAGTCATTTAACATGTCAAGAAATCCGGTCTCCTTATCGTGACCAGAACACAAATTGACCCAGTCTATATAAGGATAATTGAAGTCCCCCATGATTACAACCCTGTCCCTCCTTGTCACCTCCCTGATCTGTTTCCTCATTTCAAGGTCCCCATCCGATTTCTGGTCTGGAGGATGATAGCACGCCCCCAGTATTACATCGCTGTACAAGCCTGGTAATTTAACCCACAGAGATTCTACGGTGGAGTCGGACCCACCTTCAATCTCTACTTTGCTAGATTCTATCCCTTCCTTAACATAAACAGCCAACCCACCTCCAACACGCCCCTGCCTGTCCCTTCTGTAGAGTTTATGGCCCAGGATTGCGGTATCCCACTGATTCTCCGCATTCCACCAGGTTTCCGTTATGCCCACTATGTCAATGTTTTCCCTTGTCACCAGACATTCCAGTTCTCCCATCTTTGCTCGGAGACTTCGGGCATTCGCATAAAAGCATTTGTACACAGAATGCTCCAGGATGGGCTGCTTATTCGCTCCTTTGTCCAGTCTCTTCTTTTTGTGTTGCAAAATAACTGCTAAGATCTAGTCCAGGGGTGCTCAATAGGTGGATCGCAATCTACCGGTAGATCGCGAGGCAAAATGAGTAGATCGCAGAGCCCTGTCTCTCCAAACTGTTAATATGTCAGTTTCGTCTAGTGACTAGACGAAACTGACATATTTAGCTGACACTAAACTGACACTGAAACTGACACTTTAGCTGCTCTTCAGGCATGCAGCAACAAAACTGACAAAACTGACTAGACTCCAGCAGGGGCTCCATACATTAAAGGGGGTGTCTGTCAGACGCTTCCTTCCTCCCTGGTAGATCTCCGGGCCTTGCTGGGTTTCAAAGTAGCTCTCGAGCCAAAAAAGTGTGAGCACCCCTGATCTAGTCTTTTGCTGTGGGACCTGAATGGCAAGAAGCCAGTTTTATCCTAGTCCCCATTTTCAATCTGCTGTCAAGCTCCATTATTCTCATAGTTCTGTACTGTGCCTGACACAAAAGGCATCAAGGCTAAGGAATTATTAACTATTCCCAGTTGGAACCTGAATTTGTACTTGGAGCCCTAGAATAGTCCCTATTGATGACGTGAGAACAGCAGCACTTGCTGTACTGCAGACTAGGTATTTAGTGCTTATGACTCCCTGGAAAAAACCCAGGCAGAGAAAACATACTGGCAAAATAACAAGTAGAGTTCATCTAGGTGTGTCTTACTATTCCGTCTGGATCTTGAATTGTGGGTCCCCAAAGAGATCAGATAGATCAATTACTCACATGCACTTTCATGGCATGTCTCTCCCATGACTTGTCTCATTCTGAGGTCTTTTGGGCTTGACTCTTTTAAGAATAGGCTTTTCCACTCCTGCTATCACAGGGAAATGTACTAAAACAGGCAACATTTGCCAGAGTGCCAGAAAGGCTAGCATGATTTTTCTTCCAGAACAGGTTTGCTGCTAAAGTACCATGTCTCTACTGCAGCTTCAAGATACAGAGGATCCAAGGAGGTCCAGATCCTCAGCTTTCAGTTTTGTGTCTGTAAAATGGGAATACTACTGAGGAACTTACTACACATGGCTTGTTGATGCATTTTGCATATTTGTATCCCACCTTTCTTCAAGGCACCACTCAGGACAACGTAGACAAGCTGAGCTTTTTGCACACAACAAAAGAGAACAAATGGAATGTCTGTTTATCGGCCTTGTCTTGTCTGCTGTTTTTGTATACAATGTCTTCCATTTGGCATTCAGCATCGGTTAGTCATAGGCATGTATCTGGAACTCTATGAAACACAGGATATTATGACACATTTGTGTTTGAAAGTTCTTTGATGTTATCCTTTTAATGAGCAAACATCCAGGATACAACATATTTAATATCTTAAGGACACACTGAATCTAACTTTGATTATTATCTTTGAATTCTCTTGGATTCCTGATATGACAGGTCATGTATACACTTCTCTTGAATCTGGCACACTCAACCTTTTCACTGCCCTGAAACCGACTACATCAAAATCTGTTCAGTAATGCAAGAGATCAGATTGGATTTTGGCAGTAAATAATTTGCATCCGCTGTCAAAGGAAGGAACTCCCTGACAATTTTAGTTTTCTGCTAGCTCTAAAATCCTTTTTGAGATGAGCCCATTGGAATGGATTCAACATTTGGCTGCTGCATAGATATACAAGAAGGTGCCATGACGACTTTCTGACTTTTTCAAAGTTATTTGACTTTTTCATTGTGATTGCACACTGGATATCTTCAGTAAGCCATCTAACCATATCTCCTGGTTAATCAAGTCAGTCTGAAAGCTTATATGTAGGATTTTGGGTCCCCCCCCCATTACTTGCACAGTAGCCTGGCCGGGGGGCAGGGGGGAGGTGGCATTCAGTTTGCCTTGAAAGCCAACGGAGCTTATGCCAACACAAGTGCTCATTAGACTATTTTTAAGGCAAATTATGCTCCTCAAAATAGAAGCATAAGAAGCCAACTTATGCCATAGCACTGAGCTTTCCGGAGTTTTAGCCAGGGCCTTTATCCAGCCCTACCTGGAGATGCCAGGAATTGAACCTAGGACTTTCATGGGAAGTATGTGCTCCATCACTGAGCTATGGATCCCCAATCTTCTGGGACATGTACCTGTCTATGCAGATTAGTTGCTCCAGTGAAGTACAGCAACTGTCATGTTACAGATTCATATGGGGGGGGACACCACATTTAGAGCTGCCTGCCAGTATGGTTAACAAGAAAAGCTTTGAAATAGATATCAATTAATGTTATGAGATGGGAAGGTTTGTTCAATGGGCGCTATTACTAGAATGGAGCCGTTAACGCAGACTGTAAAATAATAATTCTTTCTCACACTATTTTATAATCTGCTCAGTCAGGAAAAAGGCTGCCCATTCTCTCTGGCTTTGAAAGCTTCATTCTATTAAGTATGCATTTATGTAACTTTTTTTTTTTTAAGGATGAATTTTTTTTTAAAAGGTTTTTTTTCCACATTCTCTCTAAAGAGAATTTTAAAAGCTTTAAAATTGCAAGTGTACAACATGATAAATTCAATAATCTGGGTGGTTTAAATGGATACTTTTGAATAATTACAGGAAGTGATAATAACCCAGTGCAAATAAGAATACCCACTTTCCCATCACCCCTCACAGTAAAGGTCAGAGTGAGTTCCATATTAGTTGATGCTAAGTATCCTCACCATGTGTTCTACCACTAATCCCCCTTGACCCTCTTACATCTAGTGTGCTCAACACACTTTAGAAGTGACATGTGCATAGCTACAGTATTATACGGGCATTTTAACATGGCATTATACAGGCATATGCACTTTAAGGAAAGGCAGGAAATGATGGTCAACCCAATTCAGAGCTGTGCAGGGCTGCAGCGGCCATCTCCTTCTCAGGAGAAGGGGACTTTCGTCCCCTTCCCCTGGGTAAGCTGAGTAGCCGCACAATGGGGCTACTCGATTCTACGGCAACGCGAAGGTTGCCATAGAATGAAGAGCCTCCTTGTTGGGCAGCCAGCCTGACACAGAGACTCTGGATCTGGTGGAGCAGAGCTCCAGTGGCCCTGTTTCCCTCCTGCCCCCTCCCTCTGTACACCTCCTCCCCACCCTCCCCCCACCTCCCCCCACCCTGGAACACCTTCTCCCCACCTACCTCTCTGCTGCCTGGTGGTCCACACAATTGGCAAGTGGCAAAGCTCTGGTGCTCCACTGGCGCTAGCCCATTGTTCACCAACGTTGGACTAGCACTGGCAGGACACCAGCACTGGAGCCGATAGTGTGCTGGCACTGGGCCCTAAACCACTCCAGCCCATGTATCTTTACTTATGAGTAAGCCACCTAGTATTTACATGCAAGTGACAATTAGCTAAGGCAGCTGTCTGTGGAATAGATTTATGAAGTTGTTACCCCAAGACACTTTTTGCCCCTGTTTGCCCAAGAACAAGGGGTTTAAGAAGCAGCATAGCAGAGAAGGAGCAAACTCCTGTTCCCAGATGGAGCTAGAAGAAAGAAAACCTGGGATTCAGGTGATAACACAGGTAGCCTGGAAAGTCCTCTTGACTTATCTCTGTGTAAACATGTGCTGTTCATTGTTTTGTGCTTCCCCATACCATCTTCAAATGTGCTACAATCCAGTTCTCACATACATGTTTGCTCAGAAAGATTTTATTCATCTGTGAAGTTTATTGTAAACAGTGCTGCTACCTAAACCGGATATACTTAGTTTTCAGAATTATGACAATACCATGATATGTTTTTAGAGAAACTGTATATAGTGTTTTAATTGACACTGCATTTTTATTGTGTAAGAAGTTACAGAACCAAAGCTGACCTTTGTTATAGCTGTTTCTTCCTTAGGCCATCGTTTTATTTTTTAAACAATAGTGCCTCCGACCTTGATTTTGCAGCTCTCTAGAAGGGAGTGAAGATGCAGAAAATACATGCAAATAAAGAAACTAAACTAAAAGGCACAAGCAGATGAATACACACATTCCAAAGACTTCTAAAATGGCATAATGCCATTTTCATCATACGTTATCCTTCGAATCAGCAATGCTGTCATTCTTTGCTGGGATACTGACAGCATCCTTGTTAATGTCACAGGAAGGACTGAAAATGTTACAGTCATGGTCAGAGTCACATGGCTGAATTACTGGGATAGCTGCTAGAGGGACAGACCTAGTCAATAGCATCAAGTCTTCAAAGTCGGTTTCTGCAACATGACTGGTGTCCTGACTGGCCATTAATGCATTATCCTTCACTTTTGATTCCTCAGACTTTTCATCTATATGTGGTTGACCGCCAAAATCATATTCCAGTGTATCATTCAGGTTATCCTCCCCAAGACGAGAGTGTCTCTCTTTGCATGTGGAAACCTGGAATCAGATAGAAGCTGGGTCATTAGATTTTTTTTAAAATCCCATTCCAAGACCTAGCTCACAAGGGGCTGATGACAGATTCCATATGGCAGAGAACCAGCATCGGTATCACCAGGCAGATGGACATTACGTGCCATCAGAACACTTCATGTGAACACCCAGTTACAGAGTGCTGGTCTGTGTAATTCTTCCCCCTCGAAGAGTGACGGTTGTACAGCATCTGTTTTCATGTGGAACATGCAACTCGCGTGATGCTATTACTTGATGGGAGAGGCACCCATTCCTGAAGCAGACCATCATATGAAGCCAGCTGTGTATGAACCACTCAACCATCTCTCTTATAGGAGACCATGAAATGGAAGGCATAGTGGGAGAAATTGTTCCATTTACTCATAAGCGACTTGGATGAAAGTCTGAATACAGAAATGGGAACAATGACTTAGGGCCAAATCCTACCCAATTTTCCAGCACCAGTGCAGCCAAAATGTAACCTCAAAGTAAGGGAACAAATGTTCCCATACGTTAAAGAGGCATCTGGGACTGCCTGCCCACCATGAGATGCAGTGCATGTCCCATTGGTATGGCTGCACTGGCACTGGAAAATTGGATAGGATTGCGCCCTTAAATGTTAGACAGGAAAATCAAGCTAAAACTATAAATAGAGTCTATTTCATTTTTAACCCATTTCTGCCCAGCTCACAAGTATTCCCATTTAATCCTTGCTGCGTATATGCAACCTTGGTGAGATATGGCTTAAGAGAACTGTTGCTTTTCCAATGGAAAAAAGGGGTTTAGGCATCTATATTCTAATCAGTTATGAAACGGAGGACTTCCCCCCCCCGAAGCAATCCACCAACCCATGCTAGTTTCCTGTTGAGAATAAAATAAGAGCAGAAACAGAAAAAATTTCAAAGAAAAACACATTTTAAGAAAAAGTGTACATCTCTTTTGATAGTACGGGTCCTAGACTTGGAACCAAAAATCCTAGAGCTAACCCCTTTGCTTGGGAGTAAGAGATGGCATATGAACTCCATGCAACTGGTCAGAGCTTATGGAAAGAGGTCTGCATGCTTGGAGAATCAGGAACAGTGGGGGGGGGGGAGAGAGAGAGAGAGAAAGGAAGCCAGGTAAGAATACCCCCACAGGTAAAAGAGGACAAAACAAAGGGCAAAGACAAGAAGCTGCTAGGTAGTATGCCTCCAGGACAATACACTGCCCCCTAGTGTCCAGCAGGCAGCATTGTACCTACTTTCCAACATTTTTAAGCACAAAGGGTCTCTTGGTTTGAGAACTCCAAATGCAGCTTACAAGAGCAGACTGTATTAACTGAGGTTTGCATGGTAGGGGATTTATTGACAGTCATCCTCATGGACTTTGCTATGTTTAGAGAAGGCAGAACTTAATTAGCCTACTCTCTGGCATGGCAAGTCCTATGATTATCACCGGAATAGCTTCAGGCATCTCTCCAGCTATGTAACTGGAAGCAGAAAAGTCTATTCATGTGAGCTATATCATGTTAGAAATGACACTAAGATGTGGCAGAAAAGTTAGTGTTTTAGGACATTTTTTAACCCAACAGTCTCATGCAAGAGACGCGGCATTGCCCTTGTGCATTGGATTGCCATGTACAGAAATGACTCCTGCATCCTTAAAAGTTATAGCATAAGAGGGAAGTTTTCACCTCAGTGCAACAATTAAAATGTACAGAGCATGCTTAGGAGTCAGGTCTAGACCTGGCAACTGTACTCCTACATTAGCATCTTTGCAGGATTTGCATTTTCAAGAACCAAACTGTACTGAAATTGAGCACTATCCAAGTTTTTACCTCCCTTAAAGGAGAATCCTCCTGCTGATGGAGCTGCCATTGCTTTCTGCCTCCTAAGGCTGATCAAACAGCTTCTGCCGGAAGATGTCCTACTGTGTCTAAATGTAGCTGCTTAGTAATATATCCCATGGCTTGAAAAGATAATTCAGGAGATAAGACTCCTGACTCACAAACTCCCTTTAGCAAGCAGTTACTGATCCAAGCTGACCTTTGCTTTAGCTGTTTCTTCCTTAGACTGTGGTCCTTCTTTTCTGGCCCCTTTCCTGTGCTTTCACTTATAGCATGATATGCAGCAGTTAAGCAAGTGAAGGTTTTTCTGGTAAGGAGATGGAAATTATGGGAAAGGTTTGACCTGCTTAACTGCTGTTTGATATGCTGCTGGAGCATGTAAGGCTGGCTGAGCAACAAAGTGGTACTTGGAGAATTACCCGCTACTGAATGAAACAATGGCCAAGGTGCAAGAACCCACCTACTTAATAGCTGGTGTATTGGATCCTTGCTGAAGCGATATTTTGAGCTATCCCATACATAATGGATTGAAGACAAGACAGAAAGAGCTGCTATTTTCTCTCACCTTATCATTGCAGTGTGTGTGATGAGGAAGAGGTTGAAGAGCAACTTCAGTCCAAAATTTTACATCCTTGATATTAAGTTTATATGATTTTTTTCTGGCTGGGCACCCACACCTTTTACAGCTATCTGGCAGGTAGAAATCTACCAGGTTATTATTATTAAGAATATCTGTATACTATCTTTCAACAACAAAAGTCCACAACGCAGTTTCCAGAGAACAGGTAAGACTTTTGGCAGCACTCCAGTTGCAAGCTTTACTTGCAGAATTTCAGCTTACGTCTTCCAAGAATAGTTTCCTACACCAGGATCATCCAGTCCTGTTGTCTGATTCTCTGATCCCAAATTGGGACTCAAGTTTGAGACTAGTCAGTTCTTCCCTGGTTTGTCCAATCAATCAAACATTCTTACCTCTTCATCTGAAATATCATCATAAGTGCACATTTCTGTCATAATGCAAGGGCTGGCCCAGCAACAAAGTGGAGAATTAGCAGTTACTGAAGGAAACAGTGGCAAGTCCTGGGGAAAAAGGAATGAAAGTCAATGAGGCTGCAGGAGAAATAGTCTAGATAAGAGAATATAATTTCAACCAAGGCCTAAAAAACCAAGTTAAAATTACAATAGAGATGCCATTTGGAATAGGGACATTGTATACAGTATATGAGAAGGGAGATAAAAGTTCCAGGTACAAATGGCTGGCACTTTGGCAGTGCCACAGGAAGATTTTGAAACAACAAAGGGGGGACACACTCAGCAATAGCAGCTAAATTAGAGAGAATCAACTCATACCTTTATCCAGTATGTCCAAGAGTTGCCACTTCTTCCACAAAATTAATAATTTTAGAGCAGCCAAGGAATAATTGATGGCTTCTTTTGAGATGAAAATCCTAGTGGACATTAATCTTACAAAGATTTCTACATGGTAGAACCATTTAAGTTAAATATACCCACCTGTATGCTTGCTGTTGGGTGAGCAATAGCATGTGAGCTCAGCCACTCAGGCTGCAGTCCTATCCATTAAAATCTCATAAAATTCCCATCAAACACAATAGGACTTACTTCTGAGTAAGCATGCAAAGGATTGTGCCCTCAGTGTACTCATGGTCAACAAGTGTACTTAAGGTCAGCAAGTGTGTTAATGTTGGCCTTCGCCAGTTCCTCTTGTTGATTTCTGCCTGTGTGTAGCAATGACTGTAGTTCTTTCTGTGCCCCAGTAAAGTTTCTAACAAAACTCAGTTTGCTGTGTGTGGGACTGCTTTAATCCCTCAGCAGTGCTAACATTCATGTGATTTCCGTTTAGCTCTAGTTTGTAGTCATTTTGTGTTACCCAATGGACATTCTACAGGGTTGGACTTTTGGATTTTAAGCTTTTTGGATTTTAGGCATATCTTTGGCATCATAAAATAAGGTAGAATGAAACTTGTAATAAGGGAACACTTTATCCAGAATTCTGGAATCCAAAGGATTCCAAAAACTGCAACTGTTTTTTGAGCACCAGCATGAAGCCACTAGTGAAAAACTGACCTCATGTGATGGGTCATACAAAATACACAAAATTATTCAAAATATTATATACAATTCCCTTCAGGCCATGTGCATAAAGTGTATATGAAACAGAAATGAATTTCATGTTTAGACTTGGACTCCATCCCCAAGATATCTCATTTGGTATATGTAAGAACCTAACCCCAGGAGATACCAGGAACTGACTGTAAAAAGTTGATTATTGTCTAAAGCAGAGGTTCCTAAACTCTCTGGGAGACTTGGGACCTCTGTAAATCTGTGTGGGGGCAAGGCAACAGCAGCGATGGTGCTTCCAATATATCTCTACCATCGTGACAAAGAGTCATTTTTACACTTACCAGGGGCTGCTATCACCTTCCAGAGGGTTTAGGGCCCCCCCAGACCCATCTATGGGGACTCCATGCCTCAGAATGGCTCTGAAATCTGATCCCAACTCACTTCCAGTTTTCAGACAGGAAGTGGGTCAGGATTACATTTTGGAGCCGTTCTGTGGCATGGGGAAGCCTGCAGAGGATGATAGCAAACCCTGTAAAGTGTAAAAAAAAAGAAGATCCTTTTTTGTGGTGGTGAGATGCTGGAAGCACTGTTACTGCCATCCCAACACTGTCACTCCCCTTTTCTCCCAGGCTGGGGCATCACAACACCCCAGTTTTGGAACTGCTGGTTTAAGACAATGTTTCCTGAGTGGTTGACTAATATTACTACTAAAACCAGTATTTAATAAATGCCATAGCATGTCATTTTCATGACTGCTGCCACCCCCTTCTTGCACAGTGCCTTGCAATGCTAAATGCTGTTCCTCTACCTGGCTGCACAACTGTCACCAGCATTTTTCCTACCCCTTCCTTTTTTCAAAAGTAAGAGCAGAAGAAGAAGTGTGGAGACACTCTAATTCACCTCTCCCTTTCCTTCACAGTTCCTCTTCTGCTCTGTCTCCCCTTTCAAATATAAGGACTGGGAGGAGAGCATCACTAGAGAAAGAAGTGGGTAGCAGGTATTCCCACCAATCAACTGCCTCAGGGCCCAATCCTGTCCAACTTTCTAGCACCGGTGTAGCTGTAATGCAGCCCCGAGGTCAGGGAACAAATTACTGCCTCCCCACCACAGGATGCAGTGCACACCTCATTGGCACAGCTGCACCAGTACTGGAAAATTGGATAGGATTGGGTCCTCAGTTGACCTTATGGACAGGCTGGCCCAATGTATACCTGCCAGTGATGCCAGTAGATTGCTGCTATGCAAGCTAGGAACTGGAGATTGTAGTTCTCTGTTCTCCTGCATGTAAGTAAGCCCCTTTGAAACAGTGAGAATTACTTGGAAGTAATCATGCATAGGATTGGGCTGCTTATACTAACTCTTCCCAAGTGCGTTGTACCATGGGAAGGGCCCTTCTGTGGTTTGCTCGTGGGGCAAATAATTTTTAAACTAGTACTTACTTTCTAGATTGTTAATCATGTAAAGAGTGCCAGCCAGGGACCTCTTGCCGCTTCTTTTTAATTACTTGGTTGCCTTCTTGGCTTATCTTGAAAGCACCATCCTTTGTATCAGTGAGAAATTCAGACATTTGATGAGGTTAATAAAGATTTCAGTCCCCAAACCATTTGATTAGTCTTGTTGATGCACTGTGCCTGTTCATAAAAGGCAGCTGTTTCATTATCTCAATCTACCCATGGAACTATAAAGAGCAAGCCAGCATTTAATCCATTTTTCCTCCCAAAGTCTCCTGGTAGGAAGATATGTTAATATGCAGTTGAGATGGATCTAATGGATCTGAAGTTTAAATGAGTCAGAACAGCAGATTCTCCAGGAACTGGAAAATTCAGGTGGTTGACTTTTCTCTTTGAAAGTAAATAAGCTACTTGGTTAAATTCTGGATCAGTGACTCACTAGCCATGTCATAAGAACATAACATAAGAACATAAGAACAGCCCCACTGGATCAGGCCATAGGCCCATCTAGTCCAGCTTCCTGTATCTCACAGCGGCCCACCAAATGCCCCAGGGAGCACACCAGATCATGTGTGACCGTGGGCACCACTGAAAGAGCAGTCCAACCGGAGGACTAAACAGAGGCACTGCAATAGTCAGTGAAGGTGGGAAATTGAGCTGTTTTACAATTAAATGAGAAAGGGTGCACAGCTCAGCTCTGTATATTTCTCTGGTTAAACAATCTCAGGAAGCACAGTAAAAAGACCTTGGGCTGCAATCCTGTACACACTTTCCTGGGAGTAAGCCACATTGAACACAATGGGTCTTACTTCTGAGTAGACATGCATAGGCTTGGGATGTTGGTGTACATAATTACTGAGCTATATGGTCTGATTCAGTATAAAGACAGCTTTGTATGTTGATTAACCTCAAAGATGTACCCATAGAGCTGCGGTTCTCAAACTCTCCAGGAGTTTGAAACCCGCAGTAAGTTTTTGTGGGGGGCGGGGGGGGGGAGGCAGCAGGGGCAGGGGGAAGGCAGTGACGCAATCCCCAGGATCACATTGCTCAGGGGGCTGCAGGGAGGTTGCACCCTCCAGTCCCTGCAGCAGCCGTCCCTGTGTGCAGGGAGCCCTGCACGAGCGCCTGCAAGGTGCCCCAGGTCAGGGAAAAGGAGAGTGGAGCCCTGGGAGGCTGCAGGAAGCTTGGGCAAGTGCACCCAAGCCCCTGCAAGCCCCCCTGAGCAGCGCAATCCTGCAGATCGCGCCGCTGCCTTCCCCCTGTCTCCTGGCTGCCCTGCCCCTTAAGGGGGCAGAGGCCAGGACCCACAGGCTGGGGCATCGCGACACCCCGGTTTGAATTCCGCTGCCATAGAGTGATATAGTTGGGGTTCCCTCTAAGCTGTACAGCTCGAATCAGAGGCCCATGCATGGTGTTCTGGAGCTTGATGATGACATAATTGTTGATTGCTCTAGAGCTGCCCCTGCTCAGCTCCTTTAGGGCTCCACACAGCCCCTGTAAGAATTACACAGAAAGTTGGACATGACCCAAAAGATTTGCAATATGATCCTTGGATTTGAAATGTTTCAAATATAATGTAAATTGATTTACAGAATAATTATTTCCCATCTTTCTTAAAGGTGCAAGTCAGGGCTCTCCAGATCCAGTCCTGTGGACCAGATCCGGTGCCTTTTCTTTTCCCTTCCCTGTGTGAATGGTGCTTACTTTCTGCAGGGGAGCTGACCTTCCCCACCACTGATCTCCCCCAGCTGAGTTCTGGCCTGCTGCTTCCAGGTTCCATCGTCCCAGCAGCCACTGCGCCCAGATTTCTGGGCAGGTGTTGGCAGGCTGAAGCTTAATTTGGGGATGGTTGGCAGCAGGGAAGGATGGCTTCCTACAGAAAGTAAGTGCCATTCACACCAGGGTTGCATTTCCTATGGCATCCCAGTTTGGAGACAGCTGGTTAAAATGAAAGCCATTTACACCAAAAATCTACAAAACTCAAATGTCACAAATAACAAAAATGTATAAAATGAATTCCACTACTGATAACAAATTGAATTTAAATATAAATTACAGTACCCCAAAGGGTAGAGACAACTCAGCAGGGCACTGAGACCACCACACACAGTGGATAGGGGATCCCTGAAGTTTTACCTGGGCACCTAAAGGACTATAGTGTTGGGGCTGATGGATCTCCACTGAGAGGGTATAAAGTTGGTACCCTGCATTCTAAGGGTTGAATCTGAAGAACATTAATGATTGTGACCTTCGAGTACTAACAAACATGTCTCATTGTTGAAGAGATAATACAGTAATAGTGGCTCAAATGGTGAATTTCAGTTAAATGGTTGTGGAAAAGGATTAGAAAAGAAGAGAAAAACAACTATTATAGTCACTGAGGATTAAGCAGTGAACTTGCATTACAGGATCACAGAGCTGATTTGAACAAGGAAGGAAACTCTAGACTTAAGAGCAGATCCCAAAGGAAGTTTGTGGAAGTTTCCAAGCACAGGTAGGCAAGCTCATTTTAAGGATATTGGGTAGTGGAGAACACTCACTGAGGGAGAAAGAAAGTTTAGAGATTCTGGATTAAAATGTCATCTTAACCTAAAACTCAGTGGGTGGCCTCCAGCAGGTTATCCTGAAGATGATTCTTATGACCTAATTCACATAACTACTGTAGCAATTACAGAAGTAATATAGGTGAATTTTTGAGATGCGCTATGTAAATGTTAAGTATTGGTAGGCTGTGTGACTGAACTAGGGTGATCTACATAGTGGAACTAGAAAAAGTGCAGAAGAGAGAGACCAAAATGACTACTGGAGTGGGGCACCTCTCTTATGAGAAAAGGCTACAGCATTTGAGGGTCTTTAAAAGCGCCTGAGGGGGACCACGACTGAAATGTACAAAACTATGCAGGGATAGAGTGAATAGAGGAATGTTCTTTTCCCTCTCGCACAACACCAGAACAAGAGGACATCCACTAAAGTTGAGTGTTGGGAGAGTTAGAACAAACAAAAGAAAATATTTCTTACCCAGTGTGTAATTAGTCTGTGGAACAACTTGCCACAGGTTGTGGTGATGGCATCTGACCTTTAAGAGGGGACTGGACAGATTTCTGGAAGAAAAGTCCACCATAGGTTACAAGCCATGATGGCAGCCTCCTGGTTTTAGAAGTAGGCTACCTCAAAATGCCAGGTGCAGGGGGGTGCCAACAGGATGCCACCCCCTTGTAATCTTGTGTGCTCCCTGGGGCATCTGGTAGGCCACTGTGAGATACAGGAAGCTGGACTAGATGGGACTTTGGCCTGATCTAGCAAGGCTCTTCTTATTTACTGGATACCTTCCAGCTCTGTGATTCAATCACTCATGAGCAATAGAATCTACCAATCAGTGTCACTGAGTACTCAGATTTTAGCCAGGTGACATGGCAATGACTGAGCCCTGTGCAGGATGGGGTTTATCTGTCATCCATAGATGACACTGGAGCATGGCAGCATGTGCTTACCTAGAGCAAGCAACATAGAACATCTGGGTGTTTTTTTGTTTGTTTTTTTAAATGAAACCCATCTGCTGGACTGGAATAATGAAATTGCAAAGAATCACTTCTCACCAAATGTTTTTGTACATGCCTCCAGTCAGGAACAAAAATCTCACTCATACTGTGCTGTAGAAACTGAAACCTTTGTTTTAGAATTTCTACTTCCCCCCCCTTCTCTTGAGGGTTGTGGCTGAGCTGCAAATTTTTGCTTCTGCAACGAACTTGCTGGGTGGCCTTAAATGTGTATCTCAGTTTCAACTGCAGTATGGGTATAATATCTCCCTTACAGGATTGCTGGAGAATTACAAGAATTAAGTCCTCTGAAGTGCTATATAATGTCTTGGTTCTATTAAAACACACCCAAGCAGCAAAGTAATTAGGGAACTATTGAATCACATCTTTTGGACACTTGGAAAGTAAAAGATTGGATTTATATAGCTATTCTTTTAACACAACTGGGTAGCCCTGCTAACTGGGCAGAGACACCTTTTAAAGGGGTGTCCTCTTATACTTAGCAGTAGGAGAGCAATTGTTCCTCTTGGCCCCAGCATAATGTCTTTTCCAGTGGCTGTTGCTGGTGTCTCATCTTTGTGAGCAGGGGACCATTGATTAATTCATTTTATTAGGTAAACTGCTTTGTGAATTACTCTGGTTGAAAAGCAGATATAGAAATATTTTTAATAATAATAATTTGTTTCTTATGAGACATGGTCTTTAGTCACTTTGATTGGCCTTAAGCTGAACAGTCTCCAACTATGCCACCTTTTCTTTTTTGTAGTTTTTGGAATCCTATTGTATTTAGGATGTGTTTCTGCAACCCAGGCCAGAAGTGCTTTGGAATGCACCCAATAGGAAGGGCTGTTTTGGAAGCCCTCCCACCTTGCAGTATCATGAATGTCACTGCCTAATTGGGGAGAGATGGACAGACAGGAGGGACTGCAGCTCAGTGACAGAATTGTGGCTTTGCACAGAGAAGATTCCAGGTTCAATCCCAAGCATTTTCAAGGAAGGCAGAGTAAAAATTCCAGTCTGAAATCCAGTCACTGTCAACTATCCAGAACCAGGTAGACAAATGGCAGCCTGAATAAGGCATCTTCCTCTGTCCAAACTGTCTAAATGGTATAGTGAGAAATGGTTCAGACATTCCAACCCCCCTCCCCCATGAGCTTCAGTGGGCCAGTCATTTAGGCTGCATTCCTATCTACACTTTGGAGTGGGAGTAAGACTCTTTGACTATAATGGGGCTTACTTCTGAGTAGACATGCTGTACTTGGAAGTAAGCCCCATTATAGTCAAAGGGGCTTACTCCCAAGTCAGTGTGGATAAGCTTGCAGCCTTAGGCTACAATCCACACTTTCTAGGAGTAAAACCCATTGAACACAATGTCACTTAGTTTTGAGTAGACACTCATAGGATTGGGCTTTCAGTCTCCTCTGAACTGGCCTAAAGCCCTCTGATGGGGCAAAATGACAGGTGCAGACTCAGGAGATGCTGACGCTGGTCTGCCCCCCTTTCCTTCATCTCACACAGGTGAGTACGGGGAAGGCGTTCTGTACATGCTCAGAGACTACCACCATACGTTGATGCCACACCAGACGTTGTCGTACCCCCCCCCCCGAATTTCCAAAGAGGGGCGAGCCTCAGCGCCCAGCCAAGCGACTGGGCAAGCCCCCAAGTCCGCTTGCCCCCGCCGCCCCCCTTCCCGCGCCTCTGCAGCTCTGGCACCCCCGTCGCCTGGGACTGAGGAGGGGGCTGCTGAATGCGCGGCTTTCCAGGACCCCCTCCCTCCCTCCCACCCAGAGCTGCAGCGCTGCAGTTCTCCGATCAATACTGCTGGCCGCGGCCGCCTATATAAGCGGGGGCAGCGCGGGCTGCCGCTCTCTTTCGGCAGCGAGACGGGACCCCGCAGCGCCTCCGCCTCCAGCCAGAGGCTTCCTTCCTCGGCGCTCTCCGGAGATGAGTGCGGGGACCGGGCTCGGGGGTCGCTGAGCTCCCGCCAGCCAGCCAGCCAGCCAGCCAGGGACATCTCCCAGTGCGCCGCCTGCCTGCTTCCCTCCTGCTGCTTTGGGGACTCGGGGAGCCTCCGCCTGGCCGCAGCTCGCCCCTGCCATGCTGCCTGCTCTGCTGCTGCTGGGCGCCTGGGCGCTGTGGGCGCAGAGCTGCCTCTGCCTCCGACTCCTCAGCGGTGAGTAGGGCAAGGGGGGATCGAGGCTGCTGCCCTTCCCCTGCACCTCCAGGGTCCGCGCCCCACTTCGAGTCCCGCTCCTTCTACGCAGAGAAGCCACCCCTTGTGTCCGTCCCCCCAGCGCGCCTTTCCGCAATTGGACACCTCTTCTCCTGCCTGTTGGAGCAATGGCTAGCAGGTGCTCCAGGTGAAGGCTCGGGGTTCTGACTGGGATCATGCCCACTATTGAGAGTGGGCTGCAATGTAGCGCCGTGCACTCTGTGCATGCCCTGGAATGCTCTCTTCCTGAGTAGGCACAAGTGCTAGGGGAGTAGTGGTGGTGTCTGGAAAACAGGTCTCAGAGTGAAAGTTTGGGTGCGTTTGAGCTCTCCCCCACTGAATTCAATCTGTCAGATCCCAGTAAGTGCTTCACATCCAACTGGGAGAATCCAAGTTCTTCCCAGCTGACACAATCCCTGCATTTCTCTTCTCCTTCCATTTCGTTGCCTTTCCACTGAAAAGTGTGGTGTCTCCCCTCGAGCCTCTTCTTTCAGCATGTCTTGCCTTCCCTTTTCACCCTTTCGAAGCCTGCTGTCCCTCATTTGACAGGTCAGGGTCTGTGGCGTGGTCCTTGCCACACAGCAGGCTAAGTTCTCAAGATATTGTCAATGTATTTAGAGGGAATGAATCTCTTTAAGCACAAATACAACCAAGAATAGTTAAAGAGTGGTGAAATGTCTCCTTTTTGGGTGCATGCTCTTAAGTGATGACTGTTACCTTCAGGAGCATTTGCGAGAAAAAATTTGCACTGGACTGTCTGTTAGAGGAGTTATATGAATGCAGGAATGGGCAATGGGCAAGAGTTTCCACTGAAAACAATCTGATTAAGCAAAAAGTGATATAAACTTTTCATCAGGTGCAGAATGCCCCCTGAGCACTTTCTCACACGCTCTGTGTGTGTGTGTGTGTGTGTGTGTGTGTGTGTGTGTGTGAGAGAGAGAGAGAGAGAGAGAAGCAGAGGGAGGCAGGGGTGTCTTTCTGATGATTGTGTTCACCTACCAATGTTAGAAATGATGTAGATTAACCCAATGAGGAATCATCTTCATCATATTCCAACCAAATTAGCTGATCTCTTACCTTGTCTCATAAGGCAAGAGAGGAGTACTCTCTCTCTCTCTCTCTCTCTCTCTCTCTCTCTCTCTCTCTCTGGGGCAGCTTTTGCCACTGATTGGGAGAGAATGGTCCCCAGTTCACCTACTCTAGACCATGGGCAAACCCATAGCAGTGGGAAAGAGCTCCATTCCATGCGAATAGGAAAGCACCTCTTTGTCCTTTCTTCATGTGCGTGGGATTGCAGCATAGAAGGGGTAAGCAATGGGACAGGACCCTTCAGTTATTTTTCCATGCTCTATGGAACATGAAGCTTGAACATGTGTACTACATTTTAGCTGTATTAGTATTGGGAAAGTTTCTTTCGGCTCCTCTCAGTAGTGAGACTTGTGGCTTCGAGGCAAAATGCATCCTTTACATGTGTGAGGCCTTTACATCCTTTACATATGATCTTCGGGCCCATGGCTGCTGAACTAGTGATGGCAGGGCTAAGAAAGGCTCAGATGCTGGAGAGCAAGTTTGAGACTTGGTGGGCTGGATGCAGCACTGGTGCAATTTGGTACCATATCTGCAGTGAATACCCAAGTGTGAAATATATTGCCCCAGTTAAATGAAGGAAGAACTTTCTCTAGCATCTCTCCTAAGTCAAGTGTAAATGCTCTCAGGACTGTAGAATGTATATACAGTATAAAAAGTGATTCAGTCCAACTTTTCATCTCCTCTCACCCTATATTATAGATTCCAGTAGAATTTTCTTCTACCTTCATGTTAATAGCTTTGGATTGTAACATCACAGAATCCTAGAGCTGGATCATAAGGCTATCCTATACCTAAAATTTCTTCAGTTGATGCTGATCTAGTCTTGCCTAAAAAAGATTTTTTGAAAAGGCACCAGCACTCCTCCAAGGGTGCTTGTTAATCTCAACTCCTAGTTAACACATTGAGGGCCCAATCCTATATAACTTTACAGCACTTATACAGCCACAGTGCAGCTCTGAGTTAAGGGAACAAATGCTCTCTTACCTTGAGGAGGCTCCTATGACAGCCCCCCCCCCACTGTGGGATGCAGCGCGTGCCCCATTGGCACAGCTGCATTGCTGCTGGAAAGTTGGATAGGATTGGGCCCTGAGCCTCCCAACCTATGAAATTAACCTTCTTGAAGCCAGATGTTCAGATTCTGGTTTCAAACATGGGATCAATTCTGAATACAGGGAATTTCCTGAGCTTCAAAATGGAGTTGGATACTTTTATGTCATATTTTTGCTACTTCTAGTGTGGTACCCAACTGGATCCCACTCATATGAACATGTAATGCTGTTTCCTGCTGAGTCAGGCCCTTGGTCCCGCTGGTGTAAGATGGCCAGCTCTGACTGGTGGCATCTCTCCAGGGTTTCAGATGAGGATCTTTCCTGGACCTGCCAGAGACTGAACCAGAAATCAGCACACCTTCTACTGTTAAGCTGTGGCTCAATTCCCAGATGGTAGCAGGAAGGGCTCCATCTTTCCTGTGGTGCATAACAGATGGCCATGAGTAGAAATGGCCTGTGACATGGAAGTGGCTATATACTAAACATTTCCCTTGAAGATTTAATTAGCCGTATTACTAATTATTGCATTTGCTATCAGGTGACTGTTCCATGTGGTTGATTCTGTTCCCTAGTCTTAAGGTATAACATTTATTCAAATTTGCTGCATGAGTTGGAACCATCACAAAGTGACATTTCCAAACCCTGCTGGCCAATAGTGGAAATTGCAAGTGAGGAAACTTGCTACATGCCAGTCCCTGGGGAAGGACAGGAACTCACCAAGATGCTAATCTAGCCCAGCTCTCAATGGTTGGGTCTGAGGTGCTTCACTCTTAGGTCTGTGGCATACCTTACTTTCAGGTTATTTGTACATTTAATGCAACCCATCATGGACTTGCTTGTTATTAATTTGCCACAAATATTCCAAATGTGCAACTAGTGCACATACCAGCTGTCTGTTCAGTGTCATCAAAGCAATCTTCCTCCACCCCTGCACACTGGGCAAGAGTACATTGCTAAAACTGGTTCATCAGAGAGACAAAGAGCACCATGAACAGATCAAAGAATGTAGTTCCATATTTGTCTCACAGCACCCCAAAATAAGCTTTCGGCTACCTCTCATCACAGCAATGCGGTGAAAACGTGGTTGATTATTCTAGCTATTTATGTAGCTTGTTGTCTCTGTGATGAATCAGGAACTGGAAACTAGGACCCAACTTCAGCGTGGTGCAGAGAAGGGGTACTTCTCTTCTGTTTAGTAGGGAGAGAGAACAACTATCCCTATTCAACCCAGCATAGCATCCCTCCCAATGGCTGATTGCTGATGACTCCTTGTGTGTGTGTCTTTAAGACTGTGACTCTTTTGGGGTAGGGGACCATCTTCTCATTTTTTTGCTATGTAAACCACTTGGAGAGTTTTTGTTGTTGGTGATGGAAAGCAAACTAAAAATTCTGAATAATGTTATGTATGTTATTCATTCACTGTAAATGAATAACAAAAGTACCTGTAGCACTTTACAGACTAAAATATTTATAGTGGCATCAACTTTCACAGGTTGAAATATACTGTGGAACATGCATATACAAGTTACCTCCATTTTCCTAGAGCAATAATACCCTCTTTATTAGAAAAATCCTGTTTGAGCCTCAATCTTGGGCAAGAGAAGTACATTACGTGGTTTACAATGTCAGGTTTTACTTTTAATTCCAGGGGGTACCTAAGGGATTAGTCAGATCTCTCACACAGGCCCCGAGATCTCTCAGACCTCTCAGTGTCAAACAAGATTTCTAAAACAACAGCACAAGAACTAAGAATCTTTAGTCACCTAGAGATCGTTTATGGAAAACACTTTCATGAAGTCTTTTTAAGAAGAACGCAGTTAGCTCAGGGGACCAAAGCCAATGCTATCTCTTTTCACTTATTCGTCACATGGAACCCAAAACTGAATGCATTGGGCATACTTATATAATGACTGGGAAACATGCAGGAAGGAGAAGGGGAATCCATATCCTCTCTGCTAAGCTGTCTGCCAACAAACTCCAATATGAATGGAACATGAATCCTGTTAGTTAGGCCAGTCACATTCCAAACTCAACTTTTTAATTGTAGTTGGTGAAAATGGTCCTTGTTTCCTTAAACAGTTTTGCAATCCAGGATGAGATGGTAGCAGCCACAGTATTCTGCTGGTCTGTTTGCTCATCTTTCTCTCTTGCCTGTTGTACGTAGTTTTGCCCCACAGTCAGTGGAACTGAGGGTAGGACTAGAGGAGGTGCAGCAGCTGTTGTCTTGGTCGTAGAGAATTTCAAGAGAGAAAGGCCCTCTGTGAACACAGAACTGACAAGATTCTTGCAAGCTGCCTCTAGTTATGGCAAGAACACGCATGAAAGATGCTTCCACCTTGACAAGTATATTCCCAGCCTTGATGTGCAACAGCAGTGAACACAACTTGGGAGATAGCCCATCTCAGAGATACTTGATGCGGTCTGCATTAGGTGCCCTTAGCTCTTTCATCAAGCCATTTCTGCCCAATGTTGAATATACGTAACAGGGATCAAATGTGTACATCTGTGGGCTGGGCAGAAATGGGTTAATGGGCCTAAGCATGCCTAACTCTGCATAGGATCAGACTCATGTAGATTCTCTCCATGTAGTTATATACATCTTTGTAAGTGAAACACAATGAAAGCAGTGGGTAAGGCCAAGCTACATTTGGTTCACTTAAGGTCTTGCATTTATCCAGTGGAATTTTTTTTTCTTATGAACCATAGCCTTATGCCATATGATAAATTATTTTTATAAGTCCCCTTGGTTTGACTCGACACCATCATCACAGGCTTTAACCAAGACATTGGCATTATTGTTTTTAAAATGCATTATAAAGTTAATTGATTTGCATAGCCAGGATGCTATTTTCACCAACAACTGCAACTGAATTGTTGTCATGTTTGTCTTGTATACTTGCAAGCTAGTCACTAACTCAGTCCTCTTTAATTTCTGCTAGCATTTGACTCCTTTGCTTCCTCTCCCCTCCCATCTATACCCATAACCCATCTTTCAGTCATTAGGGTTTGAGTCACCTGGTGTGATAATCCAGCATGTCATCTCCATGATGCAGTGGGCAGGGCAGTACCCTGGGTGATGGGTTTGGTGATGCACCATTGCCCGCCCCCTGGTGGCTTTTTGGCTATAACTTTTGATATATGATTTGTTTCATTGCATTCTGCATGAAAATACACATCAAATGATATATAACATTATGGTATTATTCAAAAATACCAAAATTTTTAAACTTTTCACCAGTAGTGGTGTCACCCAAATGTGTGTGTCACATGGTGCAACCCACACCCCCCTAGTGACACCACTGACACCTTTCTTTCACAAATTGAACAGACAAGGCGGCTAACAGGATAAAAACAATCAAAAATACACCTAAAATCAAGATAATAAAAACCTCATGCTTCTGATGAACTGGACTGTCGTATATGGAACTTTATCCTACAATATAAGTTAGGGCGCAATCCTAACCCCTTATGTCACTGCTTTCCAGAACTGACATAAGGGCAATGCAGCTCTGAGGTAAGGGAACAAACATTCCCTCACTCTAAGGAGGCCTCTGTGAGTGCCACCCAACTGCAAGATGCAGCACATGTCCCACTGGCACCGCTATGCCAGTGCTGGAAAGCACTCACATAAGGGGTTAGGATTGTGCCCTTAGTATCATAGTACAAGCCTATACATGTCTTCTCAGAAGTAAGTACATTGTGATCAGTGGAACTTAGACCCAGTAAACTATGTATAGGATTGCAGCTCTAGATGCCCTTTTCCTTTTTTTTTCCTTTTTTTTTTAAAAAGGGCAGTTTATCATGCAGCGTTTGTAAGAACAAGTGTAAAGCTCCCTTGGGCTCAGAACTCATTCTGCAGTCCTAGCCACTGTTATACCTTGGATCCTAATGACCATAATCTTCATGAGAGGCTGAAAGGAACATCTACCAAAGTCACTGAAAAGATTATACACAGGAGTTACACGTGTAATAAGAGTAGTTAACATGATAACTGCAGTCAAAAGTCATCTACACAAGCTAGGCTAGAATCACCTAAATGACATAATTGAACTAGTCATGGATAAGAGTAGTTCCAGAGTATTCTTTTTGTGTGTGTACTTTTATATACCACCCTTCCTCCAAGGAGCTCAGGGAGGTGTACATTGTTCCTTCCCTCCTTTTGTCCTCACAACAATCCTGTGAGGTAGTGAGGCTTAGAGATAGTGACTGGCCCAAGGTCACCCAGGAAGTTTCATGGCTGAGCGGGGATTTGAACCTGGATCATCCATGTCATCCTGGAGAGGAGGGAAAAATCCCCTAGGGGGGACCCCTTCTCTAGGAGACGGGCCGGAATCCAAATGCACTCAGGATACTCCTCGGCGGGAGGGGGGGTCGGGGGCTTCTTGTAGTGGGGGATTCGATTATCAGAAACATAGAGGGGGGGGGTTTGCGACAGATGTGAGGAACGCATGGCGACTTGCCTGCCTGGAGTGAAGGTTGTGGATGTCACTTCTCGTCTAGACAGGCTGGTAGACAGTGCTGGGGAGGAGGTAGCGGTTGTGGTGCATGTCGGCACCAACAATGTGGGCAAGTGTAGCCGGGGGGTCCTGGAGGCCAAATTTAGGCTATTAGGTAGAGAGCTGAAAGCCAGGACCTCAAAGGTAGCGTTCTCAGAAGTGCTACCTGTTCCACGCACAGGGCCAGCTAGGCAGGCAGAGATCAGGGGTCTCAATGCGTGGATGAGATGGTGGTGTAGGGAGGAGGGGTTTAGATTAGTTAGGCACTGGGGAACTTTTTGGGACAAGCGAGGCCTATACAAGAGGGACGAGCTTCATTTGAACCCGAATGGAACCAGACTGCTGGCGCATAACATTAAAAAGCTGGCAGAGCAGCTTTTAAACTGACCCCTGGGGAAAGGCTGACAGGAGCCAAGGGTCATCCGGTTCAGGACTCCTCATCCTTATGGGACGAGGATGGGGACGTTAGAGAACAACAAGGTAAAGACAGAGTAGGAGAAGAAATTGGGAATGGTAGCATGATGGAATGTGATAGACGGTTTGGCACAATGAGAGGATGCAGGGATAAAGGAACTAATAAGCAGCCCATTATGCAAATGCCCGAAGTCTCTGAGCAAAGATGGGAGAACTGGAATGTCTGGTGACTGAGCTTTGCATCTGTCTTCACAGCAGAAGACCTCAGGCAGATACCACTGCCTTAACGACCCCTCCTGACCAAGGAATTAAGTCAGATAGAGGTTAAAAGAGAAGATGTTTCAGACCTCATTGATAAATTAAAGATAAATAAGTCACCGGGCCCTGATGGCATCTACCCTACAGCTATTCAGGAATTGAAGAATGAACTTGCTGATCTCTTGACTAAAATATGCAACTTGTCCCTCAAAACGGCCATGGTGCCAGAAGATTGGAGGATAGCAAATGTCATGCCTATCTTTAAAAAGGGAAAGGGGGGGGGACCCGGGAAATTATAGGCCGGTCAGCCTTACATCTATACCGGGTAAGATGGTGGAATGCCTCATCAAAGATAGAATCTCAAAACACATAGATGAACAAGCCTTGCTGAGGGAAAATCAGCATGGCTTCTGTAAGTCTTGCCTCATGAACCTTATAGAATTATTTGAAAAGGTCAGCAGGCATGTGGATGTGGGAGAACCCATGGACATTATATATCTGGACTTTCAGAAGGTGTTCGACATGGTGCCTCACCAAAGTCTACTAAAAAAACTCCACAGTCAGGGAATTAGAGGGCAGGTCCTCTCCTGGATTGAGACCTGGTTGAAGACCAGGAAACAGAGAGTGGGAGTCAATGGGCAATTTTCACAGTGGAGAAAGGTGAAAAGCAGTGTGCCCCAAGGATCTGTCCTGGGACCGGTGCTTTTCAACCTCTTCATAAATGACCTGGAGACAGGGGTGAGCAGTGAGGTGGCAAAGTTTGCAGACGACACCAAACTTTTCTGAGTGGTGAAGACCAGACGTGATTGTAAGGAGCTCCAGAAGGATCTCTCCAGACTGGCAGAATGGGCAGCAAAATGGCAGATGCGTTTCAATGTAAGTAAGTGTAAAGTCATGCACACTGGGGCAAAAAATCAAAACTTCATATATAGGCTAATGGGTTCTGAGCTGTCTGTGACAGATCAGGAGAGAGATCTTGGGGTGGTGGTGGACAGGTCGATGAAAGTGTCGACCCAATGTGTGGTGGCAGTAAAGAAGGCCAATTCTATGCTTGGGATCATTAGAAAAGGTATTGAGAACAAACGTGCTGGAATCCCTAGCATGTATGCAATGCTGAAACAGAGACGCCTCCGTTGGCTCTGTCATGTCGTGAGAATGGATGATGGCCGGATCCCAAAGGATCTCCTCTATGGAGAACTCGTGCAAGGAAAGCGCCCTACAGGTAGACCACAGCTGCGATACATCTGCAAGAGGGATCTGAAGTGGACCTCAACAAGTGGGAAACCCTGGCCTCTGAGCGGCCCGCTTGGAGGCAGGCTGTGCAGCATGGTCTTTCCCAGTTTGAAGAGACACTTGGCCAACAGTCTGAGGCAAAGAGGCAAAGAATTAAGGCCCATAGCCAGGGAGACAGAGCAGGGACAGACTGCACTTGCTCCCGTTGTGGAAGGGATTGTCACTCCCGAATTGGCCTTTTCAGCCACACTAGACGATGTTCCAAAACCACCTTTCAGAGCACGATACCATAGTCTCTCGAGATTGAAGGTTGCCAACAATGGATAAAGCCATTGTACAAATCAATGGTAAGGCCACACCTGGAGTATTGTGTCCAGTTCTTGTCGCCACATGTCAAAAAGGACATAGTGAAAATGGTGCAAAAGAGAGCGACTAAGATGATTACTGGGCTGGGGCACCTTCCTTATGAGGAAAGGCTACGGCGTTTGGCCCCTTCAGCCTAGAAAAGAGACGTCTGAGGGGGGACATGATTGAGACATACAAAATTATTCATGGGAAGGATAAAGTGGATAGAGAGATGTTCTTTACACTCTCACATAACACCAGAACCAGGAGACATCCACTAAAATTGAGTGTTGGGAGAGTCAGGACAGTCAAAAGAAAATATTTCTTTACTCAGCGTGTGGTTGATCTGTCGAACTCCTTGCCACAGGATGTGGTGACTGCATCTGACCTGGATGCCTTTAAAAGGGAATTGGACAACTTTCTGGAGGAAAAATCCATTACGGGGTACAAGCCGTGATGTGTATGTGCAACCTCCTGATTTTAGAAATGGGTTATGTCAGAATGCCAGATGCAAGGGAGGGCGCCAGAATGAGGTCTCTTGTTATCTGGTGTACTCCCTGGGGCATTTGGTGGGCTGCTGTGAAATACAGGAAGTTGGACTAGATGGGCCTATGGCCTGATCCAGTGGGGCTGTTCTTATGTTCTTATGTCTAACTCCCAAACTACTACACCATCCTGTTCCAGATCTCCCAGTAAAACAGATCTCAGTAAAGCATTCTATTTTATTAATAATACTTAACATTTTAGTATTAAATGGACCTCAACAAGTGGGAAACCCTGGCCTCTGAGCGGCCCGCTTGGAGGCAGGCTGTGCAGCATGGTCTTTCCCAGTTTGAAGAGACACTTGGCCAACAGTCTGAGGCAAAGAGGCAAAGAATTAAGGCCCATAGCCAGGGAGACAGAGCAGGGACAGACTGCACTTGCTCCCGTTGTGGAAGGGATTGTCACTCCCGAATTGGCCTTTTCAGCCACACTAGACGATGTTCCAAAACCACCTTTCAGAGCACGATACCATAGTCTCTCGAGACTGAAGGTTGCCAACAATGGATAAAGCCATTGTACAAATCAATGGTAAGGCCACACCTGGAGTATTGTGTCCAGTTCTTGTCGCCACATGTCAAAAAGGACATAGTGAAAATGGTGCAAAAGAGAGCGACTAAGATGATTACTGGGCTGGGGCACCTTCCTTATGAGGAAAGGCTACGGCGTTTGGCCCCTTCAGCCTAGAAAAGAGACGTCTGAGGGGGGACATGATTGAGACATACAAAATTATTCATGGGAAGGATAAAGTGGATAGAGAGATGTTCTTTACACTCTCACATAACACCAGAACCAGGAGACATCCACTAAAATTGAGTGTTGGGAGAGTCAGGACAGTCAAAAGAAAATATTTCTTTACTCAGCGTGTGGTTGATCTGTCGAACTCCTTGCCACAGGATGTGGTGACTGCATCTGACCTGGATGCCTTTAAAAGGGGATTGGACAACTTTCTGGAGGAAAAATCCATTACGGGGTACAAGCCGTGATGTGTATGTGCAACCTCCTGATTTTAGAAATGGGTTATGTCAGAATGCCAGATGCAAGGGAGGGCGCCAGAATGAGGTCTCTTGTTATCTGGTGTACTCCCTGGGGCATTTGGTGGGCTGCTGTGAAATACAGGAAGTTGGACTAGATGGGCCTATGGCCTGATCCAGTGGGGCTGTTCTTATGTTCTTATGTCTAACTCCCAAACTACTACACCATCCTGTTCCAGATCTCCCAGTAAAACAGATCTCAGTAAAGCATTCTATTTTATTAATAATACTTAACATTTATATACTGCTGAACATGCACAATTTTATGTACCTGTATATAAAATTATGTTGATGTTATCCATACAACAAACCTGTAAGAAGTAATAGTACTGTATTCCCACATTGCTGCTGGGGCTTGTGTAAGGCTGCCTAATGTTAGAAGTAAGATTCAGACGGGAGAGTTTGATTTGCAGTTCAGTCTCAGCCATTGTGCTTCACCAGCCAACCCTGCATTCCATCATTGTAGTTCAGGGCATCTTAAAATACTGTAGTTTATTCCATTTCTTCCTAACTGCCCTATAAACATTGTTTCACACTGTGGTGACATGATGAGCAGTGGCTTTGGAGACAGAGAGGGGAATGGTCCTCTTTTAATATGATTGTATTGAATGAAGTGCCTGCAGTTGGCACTTACAGTGTAATGGGTCAGAATGCCTCGAGCTGGCAGAAGACTTATTTCCAAAAAGGAACAAAAAAAATTACAATCGAGCAAGTAGGGTCAGGAAAAACTGCTGAGTGTTATATAACCCGCATTGCTGTTCCCATGACATCATAAAGCACACAAAGTGATGATAATGCAGTTTGCAAAAATGCAATTACTTTAAGTATCTGTTGGGCAGGAAAGAAGCAAGCTAATCTTATTACAAGCCACTTAACAACACATGTATTAATCAAAGCCAATATGCCTTAATGACCGCTGCTTGCTGTTGGTTTATTTCTGCCCTTTTATGGTGACATTTTTCTTGTCAATGCATGGTCCAATATTTACACTGGGTTTGTATCAATATGGTACTTGATCTAAGACTGAAAATAATCCACTGTGAATGTGCACTGTTGATATGTGAAAAGAGTGGATAATGTAGGGCCTGAAATAGTCGTTGTGTTCAGCTGGTAAGTAATGGCTGCTGTAGATGGGGAGGCACCTGTCTGATTACAACACAGGGCAGATGAATTGTGCAGTGCTGATGAGGTTTGCCAGTAGTGGATGTGCATGTACTGTACATGCACATCTGATCTGTGTAGGCTTTGTCTTAACTATATAGAAGTCACTTTTCCATGAGTGCTGATCACATTGGACTATGTGATCCTAGTGGATCCACTATGTGATCCACTATGAGATCCTAGTGGATGATACTTCCATTGTTGGGACTGCTGTCAGTCTCTGCCTCCAATATAAGCATTGCCCCAGACACTCACAAAAAAGTGGCTCCTGTACACCGGGGATAACAAGTTAAAAAGTGCCTATGTGTCTGCACGTGCTCAGATGCACTGTTGTCTTTATTATTCCTTCACACATTGCAGAGCAGAGTCCTGGCATTTACAGTGTTTTGAGGGCTGACTCCAATTGCAGCACTAATGAAATGCTTTTCAATATTTATGTAAGACCTGTGTATATGCACAGCTAGGATGGCAGGTTGTGATCTCTATTTCTCTGGGAATAATTGCAAATGAAAAAAGTGTGTTGTGTTGGAGTGAGGTACTAGTTTAGGTGAAAGAACAATATTTTAATGGGGAATCAAGGAACCACAGTGAGGAAGTAGGCTATCTTAATGGCAGATTTCCCTTTTCAGTATCACACTTGTATCTTACCCTTCCTTCAAGGAGCACAGAGCAATGTTCATTGGACTGCTTCATACTGCCTCACAACATACCTA
Organism: Tiliqua scincoides; assembly: GCF_035046505.1. Taxonomy (NCBI): domain Eukaryota; kingdom Metazoa; phylum Chordata; class Lepidosauria; order Squamata; family Scincidae; genus Tiliqua; species Tiliqua scincoides. The sequence goes on from NC_089823.1 coordinate 54,110,886, forward strand.
TGTAGTGTGTGTGTGGGTGTGTGTTTCATCCATTCAGTAGAGTCTGATTCTTGGAGACTTTACAGGCAAGAAACTACCATGTCAAGCACAGCTTCTTTCAATTGTAGTAGCAGTAGTGTGTAGTAGGGTCGACTGAAAGAAACATTTTTGTCCAAAGTTACCCATAAGCTCTATGGTGGAATGAGAACTTGAACCCAGTTCTACTGAGCCCCATTCTCTGCTATACTGGTGGGCAGGGCCAATCCAAGCCTCCTGACACCTGAGGCAGAATACCAAATGCTGCTTACCTGATGATGTACCAGAATTTGCTCCTCCCACTCTCCAATGTTCTAGGTCAGCACTCTCCTCCCCTCCACATTTTGTCTTCCTCTTGGTCCCCTTCTTCCTTGTCCAATTGGAAAAGGAATTGGCCTGGAAGGAGGAGGAGCAATGGAGGCAAGTAGGCAGACTGAGATGGGCGTCTCCACCAATCTGCTCTTTGAGGCATCCGTTTCAGCTGGCCTCATGAATGGGCCGACCTTGCTTTTGGGTGTGAACTGCTACTTCCTAATTTGCTTTTGATTCAGTAACTTTCATCTTAAAGAAGAAATGAACTTATAGATAATATATATGTATTTCTCCCCAAGTTATTCATTAAGGTAAAGAAAAATTGGAAGGAGCTCAGCTTTCTCTGCCAAATCCCACTGCATCATATTACAAAGCAAGTCAAAGCCCTTTGCAACACTTCAGCAATTCTGCACATTAATCCAAAGATTGGAAACCTCAACCTTCTAGCAGAACTTTCTTTCAAGATGTTGTCTTCCTTGCAAGTGAGAAAAGTAAACCCAAGGCCAAAGTCTCTGTTACTCACAGGGAAATGTTATGCGTCCAAACATGTTCAATTTAGAAATAGGATCCATGACAAGCTAGACCAGGGGTGGCCAACCTTTCAGTTTTAGGGCTCTGCACTTTTAGCAATTTTGTCGAAGAGGAGATTTTAGCAGGTGCGACTTGTCATCTCAAAGAGAAGTTCGGCCACCTCTGAGCTGGTGTGGCAATTGCACAGGGCCATTGCAAAGTCACTTGCATGATGGAAGAAAAAGTGTTTATTTGAACCTGCCCTGAGACTCCATGGCTTTGTTGAAAACCTCTGTCTCAAAGAGCTAGCCACAGATGAAGCAAGTCAGATAGTGGTTCCTTCAAGACTGTGACTGACCTCAAGAGATCAATGGGGCCACTTGCCCCTTTGTACAAGCATACAGAAAAGGGAAGTCAGTCCTCTAGAATCACCTTGGCAGCCATTTGGTAGCTGCATTGATTAAGTGCTCAGGCAGCTCCCACTCCATCCACCCAGGAGGGTATCTGAAGTTAGCTCCTTGTCTATTTAGGAGTTGAATAGGAATTGTTTCTGCTTCACCTGATTGGCCATTGGTGGGGGAGTTTGGGGGCCTACTTCAAAGTGGTGGTGTCCCAATTGGCAGGAGGAGGGTATGAAGCATAGGGACTGGTGTGCATCCTGAGGGAGTGGATTGGGCAAGGGGTGGCCAGAATTAATCTCCAGAAGCTGCTTGACTCGGGGATACTGGATAGGAACCCCTCAGCCTATCCAGCCAAACATTGTTAGCCAACTTCAAGGTTGCTTGGCTTGGAGAGAGTGGTGCAATCCAGATCTTCTTTGATAGGGGTTGGTGTTGAAAAGCATTCATGGTCAAATATGATCAACAGCTGAGCCAGGATGGTAATGCGTGTAAGGGGGAATAGATAGGAGCTGGCTGTATTTCCGAAGGAAGGGAACTTGCACTAAATGGAGGGAGGTGGAGTGGTAGGAAGTTTGGATTGCTGCAAGTTTGTGATTTGATCTGAAGTAAAGATTGTGGCCCATTTAAATCCAACTCTCTGGTCTGTTGCATTTATTGGGGGGTATGCTGGCAAATGTGAAGTGTTGCAGTTGTTAGCAGTGCTTTCTTCTTCTGTCCACTGTACTCATGAGAACGGAGTTCAGCTACTGTGAAAACAGTATTGCTTCCTTTGCTTCAAGCGATGAGCACATTCTGCCCAGTAAATGCAGGATGGAGTCAGAGCCATCTTCTGATTGCCTCTATGCAAGTACCCCTAGGTAGACAAAAGGAGAAAGAGGAGATGCCGAGAAAGATGAGACCAGGAAGAGTTGGATTTAGAGCCACATTTTTGTGCAGCTCTAGGAAACCTAGGAAACAAATTGTCCATTTATCAGTACATCCTCTGCGAAAAGATCAAACAAAAATGAGGAGCCACATTTGTGGATTTAGTAATACAAATCCAACTAATAGTAATCCAATAGCATTCATCCTAATCTACAAACAGTATAATTGTTCGATATATTTATATGATGTATCATCAGTTGCTTCTGAGCCCTGATGCAGAAGAAAAGAGATGCATCCTCGGCATCACCTGGCAGGACAAAGTTCCAAACAACACAGTCCTAGAACGAGCTGGAATCCCTAGCATGTATGCACTGCTGAAACAGAGACGCCTGCGTTGGCTCGGTCATGTCGTGAGAATGGATGATGGCCGGATCCCAAAGGATCTCCTCTATGGAGAACTCGTGCAAGGAAAGCGCCCTACAGGTAGACCACAGCTGCGATACATCTGCCAGAGGGATCTGAAGGCCTTAGGAGTGGACCTCAACAGGTGGGAAACCCTGGTCTCTGAGCAGCCCGCTTGGAGGCAGGCTGTGCAGCATGGCCTTTCCCAGTTTGAAGAGACACTTGGCCAACAGTCTGAGGCAAAGAGACAAAGAAGGAAGGCCCATAGCCAGGGAGACAGGCCAGGGACAGACTGCACTTGCTCCCAGTGTGGAAGGGATTGTCACTCCCTAATTGGCCTTTTCAGCCACACTAGACGCTGTTCCAGGACCACCATTCAGAGCGCAATACCATAGTCTTTCGAAACTGAAGGTTGCCAACTAGTATTAGTATTTATTTCAATTTGTCAGTTTTAAAAATTGACTCTCTTTTTGTGTTGGTCAGTCATCCTTTTTCAAAACAGGCTTCACGAACACTCTTGGTACAATAACAAACAACTCAATCTGCTCCTTCCACCAGTCTCAAACAAGTGAGGTACCAAAATTTTTGCTCAGCAACAAAATGGTGGTGCCTTCTTCATTAAGTCTATGCTGTCTGGACCAGTTATATAGTGCTAATATCTGCCTGAGTTTATCGAAGTTATTTATTATAACCTGTCCCCGTTATATCCCACACTCCTTCCAAGAAGTTGCAGGGGAGCAATGGAGGGAGAGAAGTATATCTTTCTTTCCTGCTTGTGGGCTTCTAGGAGGTAGTTGGTGGGCCACTATGGAACACAGGAGGCTGGATTAGATGGGCCTTTGATCTGATGCTGAAGGGGTTTCTTAGTTCGTGATGGTACACATGGGGGTATCTGTTTTTATCCTCACAACAGTTCTGTGAAGTAACTTAGGCTGAGAAGGTGATGTCGAAGGATACCTCTGGATTTCATGGTTAAATCAGGATATCTCTGCTCCAGCTGCACCCCACTGACAAGTATTCAGCTTGCTGCTATTGACTTGGGAAACCAGTTAGGTACAGTGAAGGCTCTGTGTGAAGTGGAACATTCCAAGAGTGGAATCAACATGTGGTGACAGTTTTGCCTGAGGCAGGGAAAGCCCGCAGAGGAAAGGAGGTGAGCATGCGGCCATGGGTTCACCTTTCACTCCAGGTTCAGAGAGAGGGCAGTCATCCCTCTCTGTAAGGGATGCTTCCAGAGCTGTGAGAAGCCATAGATATCAAGAGTTTGAAAAGCAGACTCTTATAGAGCACCCTCAAGAGACTTCTCCTTAGACAAAGCTGTGACTGACTGCCAAAACTGATTCCATAACTTACAGTTGCAAAGTCCATGTGATCAAGGGAAAAAGGAAAGAAAAAGGCATTTATTGCAGAAACAACTAAATGGGACTCAGCTTTTCATTTTATGGCATCTTAAATATATGGACTAGAACGAATGCCAAAAAATAGACATTTTCCACTTAGGGAGGAAAGTAAAGCTGTCAGAATTTTAATAGTTTAGAGAAAAATTGCCATCAGGAAATACTGTAATGTATAGATTTTTCTCATGATTAAGGCATAGCATTTAAACCAACGAGTAAAACAGCTTTTCATTTGCTTCTTCAGCATGATATCCATTTTCTGGTTGAGAAGCTATTTACCTTGCATTGATTCAGATAATGAGACTTGTGCATTTCTTCTGAAAGTGTAATCTGCGAATGCTAAGACGCGGATGAGCATTTTGAGACGTGTAAATGAACTTTCATTCCAAAGTACGTTACTTTAGATCTGAAAAACGTCCATCTGTAGAAAATCTGTTTAGCGCGGCAATTAAAAGCTCATCTATTCCTGATTATTCTTTCAAGTGGAGGAAGAATTAAGGGCTATTCACACATTACATTGTACATATGTATAGCACTTGTAGAAGCCCTGTTCAGATGTTTGCTGTTGTGGAGAACAAATGTGTGAGGTGCTTTGCAGGATCACACCCACTAGCCACACAGGCCCATAGCCAGGATTCTCGAGATGGGGGGGGCGACTGTTTTTTAGGGGGGGGGTATCAATTATGTTGGGTATCTATACTGGTGTGCAAAATGAAGAGGTAAGTGCAAAGAAACATCAAAGACCCGTAACTCCCCCAAATTTCATGAAAAGAAAATATTTTTAGGGGGTTATTGAAACATGCATTCATTATCTGTAAAGCAATGTAACAATAATTTGCATAGAATCAATGCATCTCTGTATGCAATGTAAAATGTATTTGTCTACATAGAAATAACATGCAACATATCCTTTCATTTTACGCACCAGCACAATATACAGGTTTGCATCCCTGCAAAAGTAAAACATATCACTGTGATACAGGTAGTATTTGCTTGTACTGAAAGCCTTTCATTAGCTGATGACACATTGCTGATACATTGAAACATACTAAAATAAAATTTATTTACATAAAAGCAAGAGGAAAGATATGCAAGTCAAATACAGTAATGCCATTGGAACATTAGTTTTTTACAATATTCATTACTTTTAAAAAGCAAAGTACAGAAGATTTGAATTATTGAATCTACCTAGTGAAGCTGAATTCTGCTATCTTTCTGAGAGTTGAATCTCGTTAGAATCAGGGGTGGATCCAGAGTCTGTATGGGGGAGGGGCCTTGAGCACTACCTTCAGAGCCCAGGTCAACCAGTTGGATAGATCTGGGCTCCAGGTCTACCAACTGGGTAGACTTGGATTCCTAATTGAGCTTATAGCCTCTGTGGCTATTTGCTGGATGGGTAGACCTGGGCTCCTGCCTGGACTTCTACCTGCTGTGTGAAGCTGGGCTCCCATCTGGACTTAGAACCCAGGTCTACCCAGTAGACTGGGTAGACCTGGGTGTTACCAAAAGGGCTGTTTTGCTTAGGGGAATTATTACACTGCCCTTATTGGAACATTAGGATTGTAGGCTGGATAACAAGATGGCGTAATGCAGAGAAATTCGCTTTTGCTTAAAGAGGAGACTGAGAGAAAGGTAACTTTCAACAAAAGATTATGGTTTACTACAAAAGAACAAAGGTAAAAATAATGCACATGGAGAAATGATATTTCTTGGTCCTAATGCTTGAATCCAATGTACCTAGTTTTCATGGTGGTTGCATGTGAAGAGTATTTGGTGCATCCAAGGAAATCAGAAAAAGGAAGGGTTGTAGGGAAGGATTTTAGGGGTCCATGCTCTGCCAACCCCAGCTACTAACTAAAGATGGGGAGAGAAGGGGAGAAAAAAGGGGGGAGAAGAAGGGAAAGAGTTCCAGGCACAAGATAGTTACCTGTCCTGTAGAGCAGTTGGAGTGGGGGGGGGGAGTCCTGTGGAGAGGACCCTCTGACACAACACAGATGTGTTGGGCCTTGGAGAGAGAGAGAGCATGTGAGAGGAAGCCCTCTCTTATAAGGGGTTGGGAGACAGACTGAGCTGGATGGTAGCTTGGTTGCTAACACAAGGCTGGGTGCTTGGAGTATGTATGCATTTGAATGGGGATCAGGATGTTGGTTATCCAATGGGTCAATGGCTGGCTTCCTAGAAGGGGGAACTTACAAAGACTGAGTGGAAACAATACCACACAAGGCAGTTCAAGTTTGCATACAGTAATGTAGGAGATGCTTAAACAGTGATTGGATTAAAACACAAGACTTCCTCCCTTGTGTGACTATGGGGGTGGTGGTTGTGTAACCATGGGCTTCTGTGTAGGTACAATACAATGAATCCATAACACCAAAAGTATTTGCATAAACAATGATTGGATTAAGACACAAGACTTACTCGCAAAACTGTCTGTGTGTGTGTGTGTGTGGGGGGTGTTGCATATCCATGAGCTTGTGGCTTGACTAGAGTCCTGGAAATGTGGCCTGTATGCTGGGAGAACAGTTTAGCTTGCATGATATTATAACCAGATATATAGAAAATCACAGCTAAAAGGCAAAAGGTGATTTTCACGTAACATGGGGTCCTGATTGAGTTTATAGCCTCTGTAGCTATTTGCTGGGCAGGTAGAACTGGGCTCCCACTTGGACTTGGAGTCCAGGTCTACCTGCTTGGGTAGACCTGGGCTCCCGATTGAGCTTATAGCCTACATAAGAACATAGGAAGAGCCCTGCTGGATCAGGCCAAAGGCCCATCTAGTCCAGCTTCCTGTATCCAGGCCTGTAGTCCAGCTTCCTGAGGCCAGACCCATGGTTTCCTCCCCCCCCCCCCCCGAGAAAGGCCCTTCCTGGCCGAAACAGCTGAAATTGTGCATCCAAAATCTCCTGCCTGCTCACTGCCAAATGACACCAGAGTCAGCAGCAGCCTTCAGGGACCTGCAAAGTGCTTGCACAGCCACTCAGCTCACAGGAGGGAAACTGAAGGCACTGAACACATTCCCTCCAGGCCTTTTCATGCCTGCCTCTCTGGTGTCCTGTGACTATCAGCAGATTGCTATGGTTGTCCCCTAAGGTGAGTTACTGAGCAACAGCTGCCTGAGCCAATTGGAGGAGGCTGCCTGCAGGGAGGGACTGAGCTCTCAAGGAACAGAAGCTAAATTGGAGGACATTCAACCACATTTACATGACAAGTCTGGAAAAAAGACCGGGGGGGGGGGAGCAAAGCCCCCCCAGCCCCCCCCCCCAGCTATGGCCCTGTAGCCACATATTCTTGTAGCCTGAGATGCTCCCAGCCATGGAAGAGCAGCAGATGACATTCAGTTGAGAAGGGGAAGGTGTGGCCAGGGCCAGCTTTTAAAGCTGAGCCTATGCCTGGTGAGAGGCAGAAAGGGAGTGGTAGATAGCAAGCCAAGAAAGTGGGCAGAAGACCAGTTTGTAAGGCTCGTCAGGAGATGATGAACAGAAGGGACTAAGGAGAACCTGGAGAAAGCAAGAAGGAGTCTGGAGGGACTGGAGTGCAGAAAGAGACAACTGGAGCACCAGGACTAACCTGGGAGAGGGGAGAGTTGGCAAAGGCACGGCCAGGGATATTAGCAGGAGCTATTTGCCTGAGCTTGTTGTGGGCCAGGGGATAGTCCTGAAAGTGCAGCCAGCCAGTCTTTTCCCACCAAAGACCTGGGGGAGACGGTGTGTCAGCAGGTGTCTTTGACTTTTTGATACCCATAAAGGTCTTATCCCAGACTATTTCTGGAGACTCCACTTGACTCTTGGCTTCATGGCTAGATTGGCTGATTTCTTGGTGTGAACTATCCCTTGGCCATCCAAGCCCCCTGAAGATAGAGGCCCCCCCAAGAGGAGGATGGAGAGAGGACAGCCCTGCAGATGACAGCAGTTAATCCCATCCCTTGCTTTGCATGCATTCGACATTTTTCTGCAGAAGTAAATGTTGAATGTGGGGAAAATTTCTGTCCATGGATGAAACTCTGAAATGTTCGCTGTCCATTATGAGGAGAAAGTAAGGTTTATTGATATACAGAAGCAAGAGAGAGCTTATCTATAGAAAGGCAAAAGGGAAAATAAGACATATGTGGAATACAAACTGGACAAACCAAAGGCTGACAACAACATCCCTTTAGCTTCTGGGGATTCCAGATAGCAGCAGGTGGACTCAAATGGGGCAAATTCCAGAATGTGATCTGTGCAGAGTGAGCTTCCCATTCTCAGACCTTGCTAAATGAACAGGCAAATAGGCTTCACTGAGTGGGCAGACAGGACAAATCGTAAAGTTTCACTAAGCTCTTGTTTTTACAATGGCCTTCTGGTATACAACCAACTATAAGTGTTCTTACAGGTAAACACCCTTGCATAAAGAAAGCTAGTGTATCAGGGCTCTAGCCTCTTGCTGCTTTGATAGTCTTCTACTTGCAGAATTTTTGTTTTTACATAGAAAAGCATGTGAATAAAAATATAATTCACCACATGCAATCTGAAATGGTACAGTCCATTCTCCTGCATCTACCTTTTGCCACCCAATAACCCCCTCATTTAGCTGTATGTATAGAACTAGCCTGAATGCGTAAACTCACTCCATGGACATGGTGTTTAAGGCAATGTGAAATGATCCAGCTGTGTCTCTAATCTTATGTCTATTCCCCATTCACACATGCAACATATCATGTGATGTTGCAGTCACAACACAGTGATTGATTGCATGTGTGAACTATTCCTCTATTTTGTGAAAAAAAATTGACATCTTCATGTTCAAAGATGGATGTAATTGTACAATAAAGCTTGCTTGGGACTGAAAGGTCAGCACTGAAATTTCACTTTGTGTGAAATTGTAATCTCAGCCAATATTAAATAGGAAATTTAATAAATTGGTCATTTCCCCGAAACAGTATCCTTTATTACTTCCTTGCTAAGGGACAAGCAGAGTTAGTCAATAGCAATGAATGCATATTTCATATGAGAGAAGAGCAGTGTCTTGTTTGACTGGCTTACTGTCATATAGCAATGTCTAGGCTGAAGGTCTTTTGGCTGAAATGCAACGGCCTTCCTCACTCTACCTATTGACATGGCATCTTCTTATACATTAATCTCCTGAAATGCTAATGTAACAAACTGGCCTCTCGATTATTTTTTATTATCTAAATTGTGGTAGGCATCCTCAAAATTTCCTGCTTGAAAAGTTCTCTTTACCCAGGTTATTCCATAGGACAGTGTTTCTCAAAGTTTGTCGTCTGCCATACCATTTCACACAGTCCACCTATTCAAAGTATCACCAGAGGTAACTGGCAATGACATCATTGTCAGATGCAACATGACAAACACCAGTAAGAGGCTCAGGGTGGATAGGAGGGCTTTTTCTAGCATGGAAAAGCATGTTTGGAACCCCTACTGCTGTTGGTTGTGACATGTTCCTGGTTTTGCTGCCAGGTGGCAGGTGCCCAGGGATCTTGGGAGTACCACCAGACACTACCACAAATACCACTACTACTGGTTGAGAAACACTGCCATAGACTAAATAACCCATGCAGAGTTGTACACATTTCATTTTAATATATGTGTAGACTTTGCTGGTATACATTTTAACTGCTTTAAGAGGCAGTCACTGAGCTTCAGCTAATTTTTAGCTTCCAACATTTGACGAAATGTGGAAAAATAAATTGGCCAAACCCTCAGGAGATATACTGGCACTCACCAGTCCAAAAGCATACTTCCTGGGTACGGTGGCGCTTGAGTGGCTTGACAAATTTCTGGCTTAAATCGCAAAGAAGGTGTTGGAGGAATGACTGGTGTTTGGAGTTCCGTTTCATGGGTCACACATTGTGTATGCCTGGCATAAGAAAACCAAACAAGGAAAGCACAAAGGGAAGTCTGGATACCAGAGAAACATGTGTCTTCTTGGCAGAGAAGAGGCTATAAATTACCATTTGTTTCTCTTGCAAATGAAGTCAGACTGCAGTTTTGAAAATATGCTGTGGACGTCATTTTAAAAGAGACATAATGTAACATGATTCATCCTAAAATGCAGATTAAGTCCCATTGATGGGACAAAGAAGATACGGTGCAGTAAAACATCAATAGTACTTAATGCAATTCATCACATGATAAGATTGTGATTCACCACCAAGTTCTTGACAATATGCTAGGATAGATGCTTGCTAATCATATGATACGTACATCATAGCCAAGTCAAAAACGTGACAGCAGAAACTTGCTCCTACTCCTTAACCAGCTCACTGCTGCATTTTCCTTTGCAGATTATGAGCACTCAAGTTGAAATTGTATGTGACCTTCAAGTATGTGACCTTCATGACAGGGCAACTTATAGGATAGATAAACAATTTCAGAAATTTGGAGCATCACCAAAAGTTATTCATCGTTACCTTTTCTCCAGCAACTGAAAAAAACCTTTTAGGCTAGACAACAATGTATATTTAGTTGTCTTCTTTTCATCTGTTTCCCCCGCCCCCTTTCCCCTGTTTCTTCAGGGATTCTTATGTAACCATCTTCATTCTGTTTCAAAATTCATTGGCATTTTTGGAGATTAACAACTACTTTAGTCCTTTTCTCCTATGAACAATTTGCAGTGCTCCATCTCTGATCCCAGAAAACATGAAATCTCCCAATTACCTGATACTGGATCCGTACTGAATAGTGAAGTAATTCTCAAAAATCTGCTGCAAGAGTACTACAGTAAATTAAATTTGTAATGCCCCAAACACATATCTGCAGAGATGCCTCCCCGTAGTATTGATTTATATCACTCTGTAATATTGATTGAGTTGATCTCCTTCTAGCCAACATTTTCTGGAGGTAGATAATTTTGCCATATCTCTGTATCAGGTATGATTGAATCATGTCATCACTTCTAATGCAGAGATGCACCAGAATTAGCTACCACAGAGGTGGCTTTCTCAACAGTCTCTGCAAGAGTTGCTACTCTTGTCTTACCTGCTTCCAATCAGGTGTCAGCTCAGAACAGTGACTCATGCAGAAGTACAACTGCTCTAAGGGCAGATCATTCATATTTTTTCACATTCTGAAAGTAAGAGAATCTCAAATTTTAATACAGTCACAATGTGTGCTGGCTAGAGATGCTGGGTTTGCCGTTTGGAAGACTGCTAAAAACAACTAATTGTCAGGTGTTGATCAGTTGAGGAGTCTAAGTTTTTGAAGGAGGTTTCTGAAGAAAATGGCAGGAAATAGAAACTACCTTATGAGTGTGATGAATGCCCTCTTTTTTTCACTTATTTTTACACCTATTTTTCTGTATTTTTGGACACTTTTAACTCTTCAGGCACTCTTGTGCAGTAAGAACATACTAAGAACATAAGAACAGCACACTGGATCAGGCAATAGGCCCATCTAGTCCAGCTTCCTATATCTCACAGCGGCCCACCAGTCCGGACAGTGGTGTCACTAGGATTTGCGTCACCCGGTACGGGAGGCCTGCGCGTCAGCCCATGCAATGAGCGGGGCAGTGCCTCAGGTGGGCATGGTGATGTACCATCGCCCCACCCCCACTGGTTTTTGGGCTGTACCTTTTGTTATAACACAGATATTTCAATGTGGTTTGTTTCACTGCATTCTGCGTGAAATTACGCATTAATTGATATATAACATGATGATATTATTCCTCCAAATTCTGATTTAAGTGATTTTGAAAACTTGTAGAGTCTCACACACACATACCCCTGTGTCAACTTACTAACACCTTATTGCAGCGGTTCTCAAACTTTTAGCACTGGGATGCACTTTTTAGAATGACAATCTGTGCAGGACCCATTGGAAGTGATGTCATGGCCAGAAGTGACATCATCAAGCAAATTAAAATAATTATAAATAATTAAATTAAAATAAAATAATTAAATAAGGGGGAGCCAGTCCTGTTCCACCAAGTGAATCTACTCTGAAGTAAGTCCCATAGTGGTCAATGGAACTTACTCTCAGGAAAGTGTGGGTAGAATTGCAGCCTGTGAGCTCACGTCTATGCATGTCTACTCTGAAGTAAGACCCATAGTGGTCAATGGAGCTTACTCTGTAGTCTGCCTGCAATAACAACCCCCAAAAAGAATCAGTGAGATTTCCAGCCCTCCCAGTGCCCAGTTTAAAGTTCTATTTCAGGCACATCAATATAAAGACCCTCCTGGCTTTGCAAGTTTAAAATAGAAAACTTTTCCCTTACCAACTCAAGCCTCCTTTTTGTCCTTTTTAGTGGGGGGCAAGAGGCTGCCTTCTAGAGCATCTCTAGTTCCATCGGATCAGGACCCTTCTGGTGTCCTCACATTCCCCTTTACCTGGCCTGACCACCAGCCAAGGCACATCTGCCTTCTTGCAAGTAAATGCGACATGAGGCTGCTTTACTTTCCACAGAGCTCCATAACTTGCAGCTGGGAGGGGGGGCCTCCTTCTTGGCTGTTTTTGGGGGCTGCATTCATTGAATCAGGACCATTCTGACATCCTTGGAGCCTCTCAGTCTGCCTCGACTAAGGCAAGTCCACCTACTCGCGAATAAATGCGGCCACATGACTTCGTTTCGGGCTCAGACTTGCAGCTGGGAGGAGGGAGCTTCTCATGTGGTTTTTTGGGGCTGCATTCATTGGATCGGAACTGTTCAGGTGTCATTGGATTCCTCTCAGCCTGCCCTTTCCAATGGCAAGTACACCTACTCGCGAGTAAACATGTGATACAGCTCACTTTCACTTTCCTTAGGGTTCAATGCATTTTTCCTTCCGGTGTTTTGGCCATAACCTTTGAAATCAAGGAGCTATTTCAATTCTGTTTTTTGCATTGCACTCTGCCAGCTGTTCCGCATCCAATGGTATATGGCATGTCCCAGTAGCTCCTAATGCCGCGAAGTTAGCACGTCACCCCAGGGCACAACACCACCCCCCGGCGTGTCACCCGGTGCAGCCCGCACCCCCCCCCGCACCTAGCGAGTGAGTCCGGAAGTCTTCACGTTGCTGGAAAATCCTCCTGCCTCATTCTTGTTTTTCTGTTTGCAGACTCCATTATTCCCCAACCAGGTGCTGGATGTGGCTTCAACATCCATTATCCTATCTGGGAGAGCTATTCTGCTTGTCAGTTGGGTAGCAAACCTATCTGTTTTGGTCCAAAGGGTGGAATGGAGAAGCCAGGTGGGTTCCGCTCCTCCAATTGGGGTAACTTGAGGACATCATCCAGGCAAGGCAATATATCAGCGGTTTTCTTTTTAGAATGACTGTATGTCAAGCCCACTAGAAGTGATGGCATGGCCAGAAGTGACATCATCAAGCAGGAAAATTTTTAACAATCCTAGGCTGCAATCCTATCCACACTTACCAAGGAGTACGCCCAATAAACTACCATTGTTAAAAGCATATACAGAGTAGCCTGTTAAAAGTATAGATCTGTAACATTTTCCCAAATGCAGTCAAATACCATTGTGGCATCAAGTCTACTATATTAAAAATAAAATATTGAAATGAATGGGGACCCACCAGAAATTGGCTCACGACCCACCTAGTGGGTCTCGACCCGCAGTTTGAGAAACACTGCAATATTTTATCCAACATCCAGGAAGTGCTGGTTGTTCTCTGCCAGTTGCTGATTGATCAGCTCAGAGAGGAGCACCCACTTGTCTCCTCCCCCCCTTCCAGCAAATGCAAGAACTGGGGCTTCCTTGGACAATGTAAATAGTTTAAACTAGGGACTGACTGTCTAGTAAGGATTACATTTTGGGATTGCATTATTTTCCTGGTTTGCATCCCTGGTAGAGGGTCACTGTGTGGGATGAGTTTTGGAGTAGCACCTCACCTTCACCTTCAGGGTGTTAATGATTACTGCTTTCATTTGATCAACCTCTTTCATTACGCTTTCCTGTCAAGCTCATGCATGCATTTCAAACAACTTGTTTGTACTTTTACTATCCAACTTCCTTTCCCAGTATTGTTTTATTTCCTTTTCATCTAGACTTTTAATAATCACTAATCACATTTTGATCCTTTGTCTTCCTAGTTCATGTTCATGAGTAATTCAGTGGATTGTCTTGTCACTTCACCCTGCCAATGCTTCTATGGAGTGGTTTTTAATAAGAACCCCTGAGTTTCAGTGTCCTTCTAGGAGGAGGTTTTTTCAGCCTTCCTCTGCCTGGTCTCTGTAGCCTGGGCTGATGGAAGGTGTGCAAGACTTTTTCCATGTTCAGCTGCTAGTCCCATAAAGGGAAAGCAGTGAACAGGAAGGGGTGTTACTAGGTGTTACTTCCCTTGGTCAGCCTTCCTTGTCCCAGGACTCACCCTTTTTTTCCCTTGCAATGAGATGTGAAGTCCCCAGGCTCTTAGAAATATTGGAGAAGAGTAGATCTTTCCCTTACCTAATTTTTTTTCTCTTAATAAATCTTATTCTTGATTTTGAAAACTCATCATCCTGTTTTATCAAGACCAGGGCAAAGTGTTAATATGATGGGTTGTGTACATATAGGGGCATGGAAGTAGTGGTGGCCATGTCAGTTGGCTTCCCAGACACTAACAACCAGCTTCCATGGTGAGGAAAACCTGGTATTTAAGCTTACCCCTCTTATGGACCATGGAAAGGTAGTCCCCCCCCTTTTTTTGGTTTTTCCTTTCTAATGGCAGCAACTAGTCTTTCTGGAACCATCTGTGTCAGGTTGCTGTGTCTGGTTCAGTCATCCGAGACAGTACCCAAAGATGCATGGGAAGGACAGATGTCTGAATTGTATGCCTTGTCTCTTTCTCCATTCTTGTATGGTGGACCACGACAGCTCCACTGGAACACTGTAACATAACATAATCATTTCAGCAAGAATTGTTATAGAAATATATGTTTTTAAATTTGCAAAGAAAAGATAACCCTAATTTTCATTGGAAGTTTGTCTCTCCTGAGTGTTAGGCTTCCCTGCACTATACAATCAATCTAAGCAGGCTAGGTCCTTCCTCATCAAAATGTCTGGAGAGACCTAAATGATATCCTCAGGGAAGCTTTCTGTAATTATAGTCTGCAGGGATGGCATCAGCAGTTGGCTAGGATGAGCACTGTCTGAGGACCCATGCCCATCAAAAGCCAAGCCAATCCCTAGCCAGGACAACCTCTCAGCACTGGTGGCAGCTAATGTGTCATCAGGATGGAGATAGATGGGAGCCCTAGTGCAGGGCCTTTCCATGGGGCCCCATGACCACCACCAGAAATGGTGGTCAGGATGTATGCAGGAAGTAGTGTCAGATTATTTAAGGAAGAGTCAGTTCACATTGGCTGATGAACACAGAACAACTTTGTTACAAAGAACTATCTAGAAGGGCAGTACTTGGATAACTTAACAGTGCTGGTTCTGGACCGCATTGCCCATGAGCAGAATAGCAACAAAATATCTAAAGCCTCCCATTACAAGAAGTAACTGGACAGCTATTATCTTTAATGGAAGTTTTGCACAGATTACTCAGTGTGAGATCTTGATCTGCCATTATGCTATAATGTCCAGCATCTTCTGTAGGAATTTCCAGGGAGCACTGATGTGTCAGAGTGGCATTGCATGCATGTGCTGTGAGTCTGGCTTAGGCTAGATATTTTTTATTGACGTCAATAGATTAGTTAATAGTGATGCAGCTTGAAGTCGGCTTTCTTCAGACACAACCCAACAATCCTGAAAAGTCTATAAATGTTGAGCTACTCATTAAAGTCACAATACTATATCGATACTAAAAATTGTTAGCTTTTTTGGTAAAAGATCCTGATGTTGACATATCTTTCATGTATTGCTTGGGGCTGCAGTGCATGCTTTTCTGTTCAAATATGTAACTAGTTAGTGTAACGAAAAGGAATAATTTGAAAAGAAATAGGACTAAAATGTCTAGCAGCACTCTCTGCAGGTTTTGATGGCACAGAGGCCTAATTCTTAGTGTGGAGTAAACTTGTATCTGAGCTTTTCCAATCCAGGCTGAAGATGGCAGCCCATATGACTGAATATGTAAAAATTCCCTGTAATTAAACTAAAATTGATGTCGGAAGAAGGAAAATCAAACCTAATTTTCTCCCCGAAATGTTCAGGGAACTGTTTTGTGTAACAGCTCAAGATTCAATGTTGTGACTCCCACATGCATTTTGAGGCAATACTGCCTAGACAAAGTGAAACAGGTTGATGTCATTAGTGGCAACTTAGCCGATCCTTCTTGTGATGATGCTTCAAGGCTAGGGAAGTAATGTACAGTATTCAAAGGCCTCATTAATGTGACTTTTGTATAAGAAAACTGCATGTCCATTGTGACATGACAAATGCTATTTTACTGAACGCACATGCAGTGGGAGATTGTGTGTAGGAATTGTCTGTGCTTGCATCTCCTTAGTTGGGTAGGGGTAGAGGTGCATAGGGTGGGAGTTGGATAGGTATGTATAGGGTGAAAAGTGGGAGCATACACAGACAGAGAGTGTTATCCTGCCTGTCCTATCTTTCTTTTTTCCTTTACAAAATTTATCTAGCTGGGGCATTGCTTTTCCTCACTTAGCTAGAATTGCAGTTACCAGCAAGGTTTCCATACAAGCCTTAAAGTAGTGCTTTTTACCCTACGTATCTGCAATATATGCCCCAATACAAATAAATCAATCTCTTGCTTGGGCCGTCGCCTTCCCTTTTGGAGTAGTGGTACTTTGCTAATTCATATTGGGCAGGTGAGCCCTTCAGTCACCTAAAATACAAAGAAGGTGGCCTTAATCAAGCCTGAGATAAGATGGGAATACAAATGAGAAAACACTGGTATGCAGTAATTGATAGCAGCATGGTCTGAATTATCTGTAGTAACTTCATTAACCAAAGATAGCTACTCAAAAATAAACAGATGGTATGGACCCAGTTCTTGACTGACAAAATATGCAGTGCCTACAGCATCTTTTCTCGGTTCAGTGTTAGAGTTTCACTGTCGTTTGCCAGCCAGCCCTTTTGCTAGTTATTTTTTATACCTTTAAAAAAAATGGTTATTATGGAATTATAACAGGAGAGAAAGTTGGGAGTGCGGGGGGGGGAGGGGATAATGTTGTACATTTGCTGTCTATCATGAAATAAGGACTGAAACCAAACAGTGTGTGTATATGTTGTCTTTCTCAGGTCAAAAGGTATGTTATGGTGATTCAACACATCCTTGCTACAAGATCGCCTATTTCCAGGACTTATCTAGACGCGTGGGTTTCAAGGAGGCCCGCCAAGCCTGCATTATTGGTGGGGGAGAACTTCTCAGCCTGCAAAGTGAAGCAGAGCAGAAGCTCATAGAGCATATGTTACAGAACCTCACAGAAACAGGTTCTGGATTTTCAGATGGTGACTTCTGGATTGGGCTATGGAGAAGTGGCGAAGGACAAGCGACCTCAAGTGCCTGCCCCGATCTTTACAAATGGGCAGACGGAAGCAGTTCGTCCTTCAGGTAAATATTTGTGAGGTTCCCCCCCCCCTCCACAAAGAAGTCTGCTGGGAACAGAAGCAAATGGAACTTAGAGCCAGGTTTACTGACCAACCAACTGGGCTTGTGCCCTAGAGCCTTCCAAATGTAGAGGACTCCAAACGTCTGAAGAGAAAAGGGATCTTATGCAAAAAACTGTCCAAAGCAATAGTACAGAAATAGTACAGAATAGTACAGAAATAGTACACATCCTATCTTATTTTCCTTGGGTTTAGCTCAATTTTTTCCTCTGGCACCTGCTTCCTGCCTGCTCTTTGAAACCCTCCTTTTGTCCATAAGGGACTCCTGCACTTTTACCTTAGATCCCTGCCTCCACTTTCTCTTTCCTTCAGTCTTATTAAGTTGCAGGCACTTGAATACATACTGGTCCTTTGTGCTTTAGAAAGAGTTTTTTCCTGGGATGTCTTTGCCTATGTTTTGACCTGTGGTTAATTGGCACTTTAGGCTAGTGTAGAGCTATATCGCTACTGAATCCAGGCAGGACAATTGCATTAGCCAAGGAAGAATAGCACAGGATCAAATAGATTTTTGGTGGAATTTGATTTCCATGTCCCTTTCACAGTGGCTTTTTACATTTGTTTAGCAGTGCCATTATACAGAAGTGGGAATTTGTGCATTCTTATGAAATTACATGCTGTTCCGAACATAAGAGAATCTGGCAGAACTTCTGAAGGATGAGGTTGCCTCTAAGCTTCCGCTGTTCCTGATATTTCGGTCTTTTATTGGGTGAATGAGAGGGTGGGTTCCTGAATTCCACAGCAGAAGAAAGGCACATGGGTTAACAGTCCACGTCTCTAATATGTTTTGTTTTCTCTGTATCTTGCATCAGAAATTGGTACACAGATGAGCCATCCTGTGGAAGTGAAGCTTGCGTTGTTATGTATCATCAACCAACTGCAAATCCTGGCTTGGGAGGGCGTTACCTCTATCAATGGAATGATGACAGATGCAACATGAAGCACAATTTTATCTGCAAGTATGCTCCAGGTAGGAAATTCCAAATCAGGGTTTACATTTGATGCATCATTTTTGTTTTACTTTTCACAACAGCCTTTTGTTATTAATAGCAGTTGTGAATTTTGGACTCAAAAGCAGTGAGTTCCTAGCATACCCATAAAAATGGTTTGCTTTTAAGTATGGTGACAATGATATATGTATTTACAGAAACACACTCTGCAAGACTTCACTGATTACATTCCTAGAATGATAAACATTTTAGCAGCCCTGTTAATAACAAAAATCTAGCAGGCCAGATTTGGATAGGTATTCTGTTGATCCTTGGATACACACACACAAATACTCATCGGTAGACCAACCAATGTCCTGTGTCACCACTATGATAACAAAATGAGATATAGGCAGCAATCCTATGCACATTTAACTGGGAGCAAGCCCCATTGACTACAATAGGGCTAACTTCTGAGTAGCCATGTCTAGGATTGGGCTGATAATGTACTAGCCATTAGCATATGATTCACAATACTTCTGAGTGAAAGTAGAATTTTTTTTGGCTGCTGTTAATAAATACAGTTGGGCTGGGGAGACTCTATATGCTGCTCTGGGCTCCTTGGAAGACGGGCAGGATAAAATAAAATAAAAATTGATAATGGAATATAAATAAAACTGGCTGTCTTTTAGGACAAAATGAACACAATCTAGCCCATGAACTGGCATATTAAAGTTAGGGTATGAGAGCTTCCATGAATATACTTTTAATGTATGTAATGCCACTAGGTCACTCGGCCATCTCTAAGGATTAGTGCATCTATGGGGTTCTTGTGAGATATCAGGGCCATGCCAGAGCATATCTCCATGGAAGGCCACAGTGTGGTAATGGCAGTCCGCAAGCATCCAATAATTCTGCCCTATCTACCTTTTGATGCAATGAGAATAAAATGTACACAGTTTCATTATTCAGTTATAAAATTTCAGTATGTGTTCTTCACACCAATAATTGCAGGCCTACAAAATAGAGGGTCAGAAGTTTTTCCCAGACTTTATGGTGGTTTGATATGAATTTGGGGTGCCGATTCCCAAAATGGCATCTGTTTTGCCCTATCGCGTCTAGTTTTGGAGATATAGTATAGCCTCATTAGTGAATGGTTCAAGCAGCTTCCTCATGAGGAAGCCATGGTGTAGTCTTCCTCATGAGGAAGCTGCTTCACTAAAGAGGCTATACTTTATCTCCAAAACTAGATGTGATAGGGCAAAATGGATTCCATTTTTGGAATCGGCACCCCAAATACACCCAGGAATTGGCGTAATGTTTAAGGAAGCAAAATGTGTGTTGGCCTGTGTAATTAATAAGCTGAATTAAAGGTTCCAAACTCCTGAAAAGAAATCTTAGGCCCCTGTTCTTTCGGGTTTGGGGCCTAACTAGAGTTCCAGCAGTACAAGGCTCTTTGTGATGGTACAGAAGTTGGGCCGCTATCGTACACTACCAAGCCACTGCTGCAGATGGGCACTGGCATGGTATATGCAGCTTGCTGAGTCCCTGCTACTGCCAATACGTTGGCAGCAGGGGAATGTTGTGGGTGGGGAGGAAGGGGGGAGGGCAGGGAATAGGGAGAGGGAGGAAGGGAGGGGTATATCATAGTAGCACCAACATGCACCTTTGTTTTTGAACTTGCCTACTCCTTTTCTTTCCTTGGATGTACTGTGTTCCCCTGAAAATAAGTCCTATCCCGAAAATAAGACCTAGTTGTGATCAGGGCCAGGAGGGAGGGGTCCTCGGGTGGGGCAGGTGGACAACATGATCGGAACAATACACTCCCGCGCACGCCACCTAGAAAGCTCTTGCTGTGCTGCCTTGGGCAGAGGACACTGAGGAGGAACTGAGGCGGGAAGCAGCAAGCGAGGCAACCCTGCCTACCAGGCTGTGAGACTCTCCACACCTTCCAGGGAGTAACCTCAGAAGGGACTGACTTCTGAGTAGGCAGGCAGGCAGGCATCCTCCTGGGTGCTGAGAGGATATTTTTGTAAGGTATATTTTTGTACATGAATGACTGTGGATCGTTGTACATTAAAAAAAATAAGACCTACCCTGAAAATAAGACCTAGTGTGTTTTTTTGAGCCAAAAAAAATATAAGATAGTGTCTTATTTTTGGGGAAACACGGTATGCCAGCTGCATAGCTGTTGAAGGTCTGAGGAGACCCATAGGTCACTAGGAAGGGCCGACACAACCATGTAGAAAATTTTCACATCTGATCCTGATCACCTCCCCCCCGCGCCCCTCCCCCGCACTGGATTGAGTGTGTCAGGGGGATGCATAGGCACCAATGTGTGAGAGATAGGATTGAGCAGTCGGAAACTCAGTATGACTGCCTGCAGATGCCATGGACAATGGGGAATAGGAACTAGGTAGTCCATGTCTTCATCCAGAGAGCCTCGAAGCATCCTTTGCAGTCACCTCTTTTAGTGATAGGATCAATTTCTTGGCAACTTCATAACCCTGGAATCAGGACCAGAAGACACTCTTGAAGTCATGGTGACTTCATACATCAGGGTTTTGGCCATGCACTCCATTACATTTTAATTGATTCTTGAAAAGAAACAGGATGAAATGTAGAATAAATCAAAAAGCTATTTTATTATAAATGTTATAGAATAACATTATACATGGTTTTCCTCCCAGTCTTAAAAGGGAAATTCAACCTTCAGAGAACTCAAACCATAAATACTAGTTTCTTTTTTGTCGTGAACGTAATAATGTAGGTTTCTCTTTACAAAAGCTTGTGTTTCCCTAAATTAGTTTTGTTGCTGGACATTTTGTTTTCTTAAGTTTGCTACTCAAGCTCAGTGGTTCCCAAACTGGTGGGTTGCAACCCACCAGGGGAACAGGAGGAGTGCCATTCTCCCTTAAGAGGAGTGGCAGCAATTACAGTGCCACCAGGAGCAAGGGGCTTTTAAACTTACCTGAAGGGCAGCGCTGGCTTTCTGCAGGGTCCAGGGGACTCACAGCTCCCTCTGCGGACCTTTGCACTGCAGAAAACCACACTTATGTCCAATCATAAGCCGCAAAATCTGGACATCGCTAGTGTGACTACCCCCTTCCCTTCCACTGCAAAGACTTTCCTGGTTCCCAATTCCCCTACAAGAGTTTGGGAACCAGCGCTCTGGCTCCTTCCTGATGCACATGCCTTAGCAAGATGTGTGGCAGATGTGTGGAATGCACAAGAGGAGCTTCCCACTGCCACGCTTCTCTACCTTACATGTGTTCAGAGTCCCTTATGAATGTCTGAAAGAGTCTTCTGTTACGTGGGACATATGACATGTTCACTTGCTTGCACATTTGAAATGGAAAGTTTAATTGAACGTGTCTGAAAAAGCAGCTTGTTAAAAGTGGTTGGCAACCTTCAGTCTCGAAAGACTATGATATAAGCCTACAGCACCCAGTATTCCCAGGTGGTCTCCCATCCAAGTAGTAACCAGGCCTGACCCTGCTTAGCTTCCAAGATCAGACAAGATCAGGCATCTGCAGGGTAACAGTTGCTGCTCTAATAACATCAAAATCCTTGCCTGTTAATATATGCAAAATATGTTTATTTTTTTCATTGTTGACCTATTGCTTTAACAGATGACATCTTAGAAAAAGAATTAGGAGACAGAGCAGATACAGATTATGGTAAGAAACTTTTGGATTCAGTTGCAGTGGTAAAATATTATAATCTCATTCATCATTTTCAAAATAAAAAAACATCCTGTAGATTACAAAAACAGACTTGGAGTGGAACAGATGAACTGTGAATCCTGTAGAGAGCAATATTTGCGGTGTGTGTTTCTATAAGAGTAGGAATAGATTGCAGAATATTGCCAGGTGTAACTCTTATGCCAGATGTGATCCCAGTGTTACAATAAAGTCCTGGAAATAAGTATGTTCACCCACACTTATTCACTTTTGAGAGTGATTAGCTGTGAATTTGGTGTTGATTTTTTTCAAAGCGCATGAATGTGAGCAGATGTTGCTACACAGAAGTTACACTTCATCCTGTTAAAATGTGTCATTTCTTTCTCAGAAGTCCAAACAACAGCGCCAGCAGGGAGGCCGCACGATTCGAGCAAGCCAGAAGATCACTTTCCGGTGGTTGTGACTGAAACTGGTAAGTGATACATGTGCTTCTGATATTTACGCATAAAGTATAGGCCATGCAGCTATGAAATCACCATTTGTTCCGGAGTGCACTAGCTGTATTCCCAGACGTTGAAATGAAACCAAGATCTGGGATAAAATGTCCAAATGATATTGTTGCTCCTGCAGCAGAGTAACTAGAATGGCTACACGTACCCTTTAAAGAGGCAAGTGCAATAAACCATGGTCAGTCAACATAAGGGACACCTAGTCCGATGCAGTCCACCCTACATTTTCTCCTGCAAAGTATTTTATCTTGCTTTCATTCCAGAACCATGCAGAGTGAATGAACTTGCAATTTAATCTGCAGTTAGAACTGCCATTAGATCTACTGGTGCAGGTTTTCTGCAAAAAAAACCCCATTTACGAGCTTAATGGAGTGTAGTGCAACTGATTGAAATTATCTGACAAAATGTTTTTCATGTATATGTTGTAGACTCACCACTTTTTGTTAAAGGGCTGTTTCTCTTTCTTGGCCTTTACACAAGGTTAATGAAAAGTGAGAGATACTGAGGCAGAGAAAGAACTTGCATTCCATTCTCCTTGTTAGTGCCATGAACCGCTCTGGCTTTGATTGCCTTTATGTTAGTAATATGGAATGGAGATAAGAACTTCTTAAATTAGTCTCACTACTGCCTGAACGTCAAGCACTATTAGCTAGTTTGGAGATGGTAAACTAAAAGGAACTGATCCTGAAGCTCAGAGAATCTTTGGTTCCTTGTGAGAATGCATGTAAATATTAATATTTTAAATATTAGTAGTAGTAGCATTTATATAGCACAGGCATTATGGCCCAAATCCTAGCCAACTTTCCAGCACTAACACAGCTGTGCCAATGGGGCATGTGCTGCATCCTGCATGGGCAGGAGGTCTGGCTCAGTTTGTAGAGCTGCCACCTTGTATGCCTGAAGATCTGAGGCTGCCAGTTCGAAACAACAGGAAGTACCCAAGAACTGATGACATGCTGATATACTGATGAGCTAACCCTTGGTGGCAGAGAGGAGTTGCCATCAAGTGGAGCGTGGGAGGCAAAGGGCCAGAGAGAGGCCAGACCAGGAAGGAATCCAGCTGGAAGGAGTTGTTCTATGAAAGACTAGAACTATTCAATTGTAAAAATCCCTACCGGGGTTTAGAACAGCCTGCCTATGTAAACCGCCTTGGATTAAAGTCTGAGGAGAAATCTGACGACCAAAGAAAGGCAGTATAGAAATACCTGTATAAATAAATAAATAAATCCTGCAGTTGGGGGGCAGATATGGAGGCTCCTCCAGGTAAGGGAATGTTTGTTTCCTTTCCTCGGAGCTGCTTTGCCCTTACTTTGGTGCTGGAAAGTTGATTAGGACTGCACTCTATGTCAGGTAGTCCACTATTATTATTTCCATATTGCAGATGAGGAGCTCAAGCAGAGAATATCATGGTTTGTCTACAGTTCTAAGTCCAAGGCTTTCCCACTTATTTGTTTTGGTGATGATGCCCAATACTGTGAAGTCACTGGGAATGTTATTCACCAGAATGAATCCAGAGATAACTCAGAATTTGGCTTCTTAATTGCACATGCAGGACAAAGCCAGACCTGTTTCCCTACCACTGTGTTTAAAAATATGTACACATTATATATTCTAGCTAAAATTGTGCAGACTAAAAATGTAACATGTGAATATCCATATCCCTTTGAAGTGAGCTGGGCTAAAGCATTCAGTCCAAGCGTGTTCATCAGGATGGTTAAGACAATGCTTTCAACCTTTCACTAGTCAGTTCTTTTCACCTCTATTCATCTGCTAAGGAATGCTTAGACTTTTGTGATGGAACCCTAGTATCTTAATGGAGGTTCTTAGGCATGTTGGGAGGACAAACACACAGAGCTCATGCAAAGCCTTGGCCACGCCTTCTGGACTTTGTCCTGATTCCGTATGGGCTGAGAATGCACTGTGGAGATACAGTACTTCAAACTCTCCTGCAGCTTCACACAGCAAAAAAAAACAAACATTGTTTTTGAGGAATGTTTTTCCTCCTTTACCAATCTTCTTGTTGAGAGTTACAAGGAATCCCACTGTTTCGGAGACAATATTCTCACTTTGAAAACAATGTCATTGTGGCACACCTTTTGATGGACTACAGCAGTGGTCTTCAACCTTTTTTGTGCCACAACCCCAATAAACAAACAAATAAATAAAAAGTATGGGGACCCACCCACTGATCCTGCCCCCCAGGACCTGATCCACTCAATGTGTTTTCCCCACCTTTTGTATCTTCACAACAACCCTGTGAGGCAGCAGCCTAAACAGGGCTTGCCTTAGGAGCTACATGGCAAGACAGTGAGAAGAGGCTGTGCAGGATTATATCAAGAACTCAGTTTTGATAAGACAGCACCATTATCAGATTGGATCCAAGCCCTCTCTTGCATAGGCTTTGAAAAGTCGCCACAACCCACCATATGAAGCTTCACGACCTCTTTGGGGTCCTAACCCACAGGTTGAAGAACACTGAACTAGAGCCCACATCATCAAATGCATGAGCTACTAACTTAAGAGATTCTCTTCTGATTGGGTTCATGGAGTACAGTACGAGATAAATTGCGTATCATTTTAATGATATGAAAGTGGAATTCTGTAACCATAAACAAAAGGCATTAATGAGATCTCTTTTCTTGTAGGTTTAATTCCCAATCTAATTTATGTTGTTATACCAACTATACCACTGCTCTTGCTGATATTAGTGGCTTTTGGGACTTGCTGTTTCCAGATGCTGCATAAAAGGTAAATATTTATGCATGGGCAGGCATGAAATCTTCAGATCTTAGGCTCATGTATGGTGGCATTCGTAATCCCATTAGCAAGTCATTCATATTCAAGGCCATTCCATATGCAGTGCAAAGCCATTCACATTTACACTATAAGATTAACTTTGTCTGAGTCTCATGTATAACACAACAGAAATGCACCCAAAGAGTAAAGGGTATTTTTTGGCACTCTATGACTTTGGCAAATTTATTGTGTTAATTTCCCTTTGGAAACTATCCCTTTGGTTACTATCTCTGATGTTGGTGTTGCTCCCAGATATTAACTTGACTGGAAAAGTAACATTTCTATCAGGATGAAGTCCCAGTGGCAGACCTCCCCGCTCTCAGGGCAAAGGTCCTTGAAGCCTCCCTCTACCTTTGTAGCACAACAGAACCTTGTGTGACCTTTGAGCTAACTGGGGAAACCTTGTAAAGCTTCCGTGTAGTCTTAAACTGCACTTCCAGAAAATAGGAAATGCAGTTTCTGACTGCATCTGGAGGCTTCCCATGTGGTCCTAGAGGTGCACTGGCTCAGTTTCCTGGGGCATTCGTTCAGTTCGCCCAGTGCTGGGTCCGCTGCTGTAAAGTCCCCAACTTCCTACTATCTAAACAAAGGCTGCAATCCTATTCACAATTACCTGAGAGTAAGCCCCATGGGTTATAATGGAACTTACTTCTGAGCAGATATGCATAAAATTGGGCTGCTAGGGAACTTAGGAAGAAGCAATGAGCACACTGGATTTCTGTACAACACAATAAACAAATATTTTGTGTTGGTTGCTTCATAGTGTAAAACTGAATGTATCATCTTTTATATTATCACTTTCTCACGAGTCTCATCTTTCCCACAAAAGTTTGCTTGAAGTGAAGTCAGCGATACTCTGACGCCATAACTTTCTCAATATTCATTATTTGGTCAGAGGCATAACTCACTGCCCTGGCGCTCAGGGCAGCAACATTACCACATCATGTGACATTGTGATGTCACTTCTGGGTTCTCCCTAAAGAAAAGAGTGCTGGCAGTTTTGTGCCCCCCATTCCTTCTCCTGTGTAGGCTCCCCTTTGAATAAGAAGGAAGCAGGGGGTGCTAAGCACCGGTGCTTCTCCCTAATTAGGGTGGAGACTGAGAGGTAGTTGTGCACCCCCCTTGGCGTAGCACCTGGGGCAGGTGCCCCTCAGACTCCACCCTAGTTACACCTCTGGATTTAGTTATCAAAGAGAGCATTGACACAATTATTTCCTAAAGCTGGATCTCTTGAGTCTTTCTCCCCCCCAAAAAAAAGTCTTCTGTTCACTTTCAGAAAATTGCACTGCAAATAGAGATTATTGGAGGACTAGTGCAGCTAGTCCTAATTGATGTTCCAGTGGAAGTGCTCCGTTGCCAGTTCCCCTGGGGGCTGGGGATAAGAATAGGCCCTCAGTTTGGCTGTACTTGTCATAAGAGGCGACTAAACAGCCACCGGGTAGATGGGGCTCGTCAGCCTGGGAAGGCAGCTCATCTGAGAGAAGGAAAACTCTGATCCCAAACCTCCACTGCCTTGTGGCTACATCCAGTTATGGAAAAGGCTTCAGGAGTCAACCTCGAGGCAAAATCCGGAGCCGGAGTCCCTGAGGCAGTTCATGGCTGAACACAGTCACGTTCTGGCAACGCCTGCGACGCCGCTGGAACCAACCGTATTGGCCCCTGCCTTTCCATTGGACCATTTCAGTGACGTGGAGAGGGGGGATTTGCTGCATGGGTAACAGCCTATCCTCCATACCTACTTTACCCAGGCTTCGCGCACTGGAGAGGACACTCTGTTCCAGAACCACTATTCAGAGCGTGACACCATAGTCTTCCGAGACTGAAGGATGCCAACTCATAGTGCAGCTATAATGCGTTGAAGGAAGAACAAGATCAATGGTAGCTCTCAGCATAGGATTGCCACTTTAAGCCCCAGTCTAGTTCTTACCCATCTCCCTCTGGGTATGTATATAATCAGACATTCCTAGTGCTTGCCCAAGTCCTCCCTGCATGGGAGACAGCTTGCCAAAAACTGCCCTCATTCAACTAGTGGTCTGCCTGCCTCTGCCACTCCTCCTCCTTATGTTCCTGCTCCTTCCTGGATTAAAAAAAAAGAGAGAGAAGGGAATGGAGAGAAGAAATAGTGTGGAAGTGAGGAGAATGGACATGCTGTATCCTTCTCCACTCCTTTCTTCCATATTTCCTCCTCAGCTTCATTCTCCTTTTCCTTTTCATATCCAGGAAGACGATGGAGGTGGATGAGCAGACCACAGTGGAAGGAAGTGACCACCTTCCATTGGTCAGTTGACTTCATGAATGGATTGGCCTTGGACCAGTAGCATAGTTTATTTACTTATGCCTTGCAGGCGCCCCAATACACCATGTGTTGCCAGTGAGAATGCTCCTCACAATGTGCTGTGCATTGTCATTACTGCCCAGAATGGCTCAAATGGCCAGTGGGAGGGGCCACTTACATGGCCTGTGGCACGCACAGCGTGGCATGCGGCATACATGGCTTGCCTGCAATATCGTGCTACCCCCCTGTAGCTATGCTACTGCCTTGGACATACCTTGGTGTTTCCCAGATTCTTTTTTTCTCACATTGCAATCCATGATGGGCTGTATCTCCCTATACTGAACACTATCTCCCGATCTTGTCTGATCTCGGAAGCTAAGCAGGGTCAGGCCTGGTTAGTACTTGGATGGGAGACCGCCTGGGAATACCAGGTGCTGTAGGCTTATACCGTAGTCTTTCGAGACTGAAGGTTGCCAACCACCATGAGGAAACATGAGTGGCAATCTGTGCTGGGCTGGGGAAATGTGGGTGAACAAAACAGATACGTCTTGCTCAAAGTGTCAAGGTGATTGGAGAGAATCTGGCCTGAGGCGACCATTTGCACAACTAGCTCTGCTCTGCAGGAGGGGTTGTCTTGCTTTTATAATAACAAAGACTTGTCACCTTCAAAGCCAGAGAAAGGATATGAGACGTTTCCATATTGTCACACTATAAAGGTAGCGATAAAGCCAAGCATTTCCCTGTGCATAATAGCAACCGACAGCTAATCCATGCTTAGCGGCTTTCCCTTTCCTTTCTTCTAGGGAAGCAAGGAGAAACTGCTTCAGTGACTCATCTCCATTATCAGATGAATGCCTTGCAGAAAGTTTAGATTCAAACTTGGTATACATTTCAGTTTCTATGATTTATGTTTTTAAGTTAGAACTTCCATCTTGCCAACTTTTCCCAAATTCCCCAAATGCTGTCCCCAGAAACTTTGCACCTTCTCACTGGCTACCAGGTCGCTTCATTCAACCTGAAGGCAACTTGAAGGCATTGAGGTTTCAATGCTGGGGATGTGGTTCAGATATACTCTTATTATTTTGTTTGGCCTAACCCATTGGTGGTGGCTGTTTGAATACCTTGAATACTGATAGATAATTTCAAACACAGTGTATGCCCTGAATTGTTTCAAGCAGGGTCCAGTTATTCCCTTTCTGCTTTTGTTTCTGTTTCTGTGTCTTTTTCTCCTACCTCTCTTTCACTGTAGCGAAGGTGTTTTTCCCTAGAAAAAGCATCCTACTCCCTACCCCCAAGTCTGCACTGGACATGTCTACATCTGTCTGCAAACTTGGAGAGCTTCTGCCAGCCAGTGTAGATAATATTGAGCGAGATGGACCAATGGTCTGACTCAGCAGAAGACAGAATGTTGTTTCAGATGTGCACAGCGCCTTGCCTACATCATTTTATAACCCTATCAGGAAGATCAGTGTTGTTCCCCATATTACAGCTGATGGTTTGTCTAATGCAGCCATTTTCAGCCATTGTGCTGTGGCACACTGATGTGAATGGTCTGCAGATGTGTCGTGGAAATTTTGCGGAGGGCCATTTATTATTTGGGCCACTGGGAAATGTTAGCCCTCACCAGCAGCATGGTGTGCCTTGTCAATTATCAAAACGTAGGTGGTGTACCTTGACAATTTTAGCGTCTTGTCAGTGTGCCATGAAATGAAAAAGGTTGAAAATTACTGGTCTAAGGCTATCTAAGTAAGTTCATGGTGGAGCCAGGTTTTGAACCAGGGACTTTTGCATGATTTGTAGCTCAGTCACTTCACCATTTGGTTACATTGAACTTAGCATTTCCCCCCAAGACTTTTAAAATGTTGCTCTGCTGGCATTCATTTGAGATGGGTAAAGAGAGGTTGCATGTTTGTTTTTTGATGTCGTATTTCTCTCCCCCCCAGCTGACTGTCCCATTCTCCCTTCCCTCCAATGCTGACTCTGCCTCCCTCCCAGGACCTATGAGAGGAATTTTATTGGGGGGGGGGTACGAAGTTTCTTTTGGGCCCCTTCCCAAAGGTGGAGGAGGGCAATGGTGGCAGGCAGAACAGAGGGGGGAAAATAGGGCAGAGGGAGGGTGCTAACTGCCACAATAGTCTTTGGAGCCCAGGTCTACTAAGCTTCTTTATGTAGAGCCCAGGTCTACCCAACCACGCGGCACTGGCAGCTAGATAAATATGGAAAACCAAACGCACTACTAAGTCTCTCTAAAATCTTTGAAATATATAAAATCCATTGCAGAAATTTAGCATCATCGTATTTAGACTCACACTAGAATGGACCAAAATGAACTTCTGCAGCAGCTGTAGCCCTGCAGCTGGGTCTCTGAGCTCCTGTAGACTCCTTCATGGTTATGTGCTCCACAAGCCAAAAAGCAACAGAGGCAGGTTACTTTCTTCCTAGATCTGACACTGTATTAAGGAGGGTCATGGATGCATTCCTGAGCCCGATGTGTATGGCTTGCAGCAACAGTTAACACTACATGCATGTGGTTGTGCCCCAGCATCATGCACAGGCAGCGAGTTCAGATGAGATAGGAAAATGTCAGATCCCAGGAACTTTCTGGACCCCCTCCTTTGGCTCCTGGGCCCCCTTTCTGACCCTGGGCCTGGGTACAAATAACCCCCTTTACCCCCTCTCCTAGGCTATGCTCCCTTCCTCTCTTTTTCTTTCTCCCTCCTCTAATAAAATTGGGATGGTGCACACTTGTTCTCTCGCTGGGACAACTCTAATCAATGGCTGCAGATGCTGCTCCTTCATCTGACTGACTCCTTCTCTTTCTGTGTGCCTTTTGAAAAGGTAGAGGCAAGCCTGAGAAGGAAAGAGAGCAATGGAGACTAGGGATCCTTGGACCATCCTCGGACCAGCTTCTGCGTTTTCACAGGGCAGGATGGAAGGGGAGATGGCCAGGGAGGAGGGGTAACAAACACTCTCCTTGATGATCTCACTGTTCATTCTCCAAAAGAACTGGCACTCTGGGACCACCACACCTTTGCTTCCCATGGGCTTATACGTGGGCAGGATTCAGTCCAGGAGGGATATCTTCCTGGCTCTCGTGAAATAGTCAATTTTATAGTGTGGTGGCTTACTTGGTCTTAACTCTAACCAAAGAGTTAGCTAACTTTAACCAGAGTTAACTTTTTGGTTGCTCCACAGAGGGAATTGGCCATCATGATCCATGAGGCAGCATAGTCTTCATAGGCTCCCCTGAGATGCTTTCTTCTCAGTGTATCTCTGAGGAAAGACCTTCTGTTTAGTTTAAGACCACTTTTCATCTATTATGTGCATCATCTTTTTACAAAAATCCAGATTAAGCAACACTGGTAGTAGAGACAACTCCAATTATCTTTAGAATTGTTTTATTGTATACAATCATTCATCTTCCATTGCATGCTGAATTGAACCTATCAGAGAAATACATGAAGAATACTTATATAAATTCTGTTTTTAATTTTTTTTTTCAGTAAAGGAAGAACAAAAACCAGTCCAGACCAGTCTACATTATGGATCTCAAAGAATCCACGGAAAGACAGTAGCATGGAGGTATAGAGATATGACTGAAAAAGAATGCAGGAATGCAATTTTTACATTCAGATAATATCATGTCAGATATTCGCTTGGAATGGCTTGAAATTGCAACAGATCAGCAAAATGAACTGGAAGCTCCCCCTTGAGGCAACTGTTCAGATCATGTTTTTATATGCAATGCTTGATTTTTAATTCGGTAGCAAAACATGGCACTCTAAAAGAAAAAAAATGCATTTATTTTGCTAAGGAAAGCGACTCCACTCCAGACAGTAAAGAGATGGACAGAGCATTTGGGATATTCATGGGGAAAGGTCTACTGTATGTGTCGGTTCTCAAATAATTGTTTCTAGTTTAAATCTAATTTTTCTTCCTGTGTTGGTTTCTCATACATTGTAATATTTTCCATTAATTGATGTACTTTAAATTCAGTTAAAATGAATTTACAGTGTAACAAAATAATATATCTTTGCATAAAAAATTGATAAAATATTGATCGTATGATGATTTATTTAGTATAGAAAATCATTTTATTATTTCTCTAGCATTGAAACACTGCTAAAGTCTCTTGGCAATGCTGTGATATTCATCTACAATGATAAGCTTCAAAAAATATGAACAAACCAACTGATGCACTATAATGAGTACAGTTTCCTAACAATTGACTGTATCTTCATGATGTGCTGTCTACAGGCAAAATGAATCATCTTGTTCGTGACAAATTAATTAATGCAATACAGCAAGTCCTCACTTAAAATTATTTCATTTTAAGTTGTTTTGTTATGAGGTTGATGAGGAAAAAAAAAAAAAACAATTCCTGACCAGGGCCACTGTCTGTGTAGAGTTTTCACATTCTCCCCATGTTTTCATGGGTTTTAACCAGCCTGGAAAGCTCACATTTATCTGTGTTTAATATTAGAAGCGCTTTGAGCCTTTATTTAGAAGTTTTGTGATGTTTTTTGCGACCAGAAATATGCTGTAGGAATATAACTTTGATTTATGTATATACATTAGTTAACGGTAAAATTGATTTCATTATAAGTACTTTCACTTAAAGCTGCAGATTCTAAGAACTTATCAGCAACTCTGAGGACTTGCTGCATTCATCTATTTATGGCAAATGAACTGATGGCCTGCCCTGGGTTGTTTCCAAATGTTCACATATCATCTTTGCTAGCCTACCGCATTTAAATTTTCTCTGCCTTTTGTTCCGTCTTTTTTCAGACCCGATTTGTAGGAATTTTGAAATTATAAAGTGTAAGTGCAGTGCCAGCCTCTCTAGGGTAGCCCAGCAAAGCACTATTGAAACTTCTCAGGGCTACTGTGCCTTCAGATAAAAGCTTCTTGCCTCCATGTTCTGCCCATTTGGTTGCTTCTTGTTAATTGCAGCAGAGGAATTACGGATGAATAGCTTCTTAATTGCACTATGAATGGTCTTTTAATTTTCTTTTAATGTCTGTTCTTCTTCCACAGTGTAGCAAGAGGTAGACTTTAATTGCTGATTTCATTTTTTTTCCTTTTCTTTTATATTAGAAAAGCCCCATCAGAACAGGAATTTACATTAAAGGAAAATTGGCAGGCTACCCAAGGGGCAAGCAGCAATTCATGCTTATCGGGAAGCAAGGGAAAAGCGGGAAGCTTTTAATTCATGTTACAGGTTTGCAGAATAGGACTGACTTCTCAATAAACATGACAGAAGGAACTTGGCTACAGAAACAGGTTTTTCTGGGTAAAGTAGTCCTATATATTATTTAGTACTGTGTGGACTACTGTCTCAATTTTACTTCCAGCTGATTGCAGGAAAGTAACCAACTGCACTAAAAGGACCCTAGCGAGAAAAATCTGGCTAGTGATTAGATTTGAAAAACTGTGTTGACTGTATAAATGTGACTGGACTATCCCAGACTCTTGTGACAAAGGCAGAAATGCACAGGATCCAGCAGGAAAGGCCTGGCTACAATCTCTGATGTTTGTTTCTCTACCTTCTGTACTAGAAGGAATAAAATATGCCTCCAGCACAGCTCTCATGAGGCCACTAGAGAGAGAAAATGAAAACAGCTTTTTGTGTAGTACCCAATACTGAAAAGCTTCTCATTATACAGGATCCATGCAGGCTGCATAGGCAGATCCTTGTAGCAAAGACAAAAGTGGCTTGGGGAAGCAGAAGTGGATGAATCTGCCCAACATGACTTGCGCAAGAAACTGTTTGAGCAGCAGAAGCCTATATCTGCATCACAGCACATGAACTAATTCTCCAGGTCATAGATAATGAAGAATTAACTCTTAAAGCTGCTTCACGTATTTTTGACACACTGAGGGCCCAATTCTACTGGGTCTTGCTGCCATCAGAATGCATGTTCCCCTTATGGTGCCTGCTGCAAAAATGCTGAAAAGTGCTTTCCGGAAGCAAGCTGACTAGCGTGCTACTATGATGCCAGTGGGTACACCACAGGCTTTATAAAGGACAAAATTGCTGGTGCAGGCCTGAGGAGACCCATTGCAGAGCTGGAAGCTTATGTAGGGGTAAGGGGGATTTAAATCCCCTTTCCCTGATGAAACCCCCCCACTACAAACCCCCCTTGCTGGATACAGTGCACCCATATTTGGTGCAGCTGCACCAGTAGGGAGTGGGGAAAGGATAGGATTGGGCTGTGAGATGTGTCATCACTCTACGGCAGGGCCTAGGAGAGGAGGGTAATTTGTACCCAGGCCCAGGGTCACAAAGGGGGCCCAGGAGCCCAAGGAGGGGACCCAGAAATTTTCTGGGATTTCTCAGTATCACCCAGACTCACTGCCCACATGGGATGCTGGGGGCAAATACTGTGGGCACACGGCAGCGACTACTGTCACAAGCCATGCACACCAGACCCAGGAATGAATACGTTCCTTAACAGTGTCACATCTGGAGGAAACGGACCTGCTACAGTAGCTCTTTGGCTTGTGGATCCGCTTACCATGAAGGAGTGTAGTGGAGCTCAGTGACCCAGCTGTGGAACTGCAGCTGCTGCTGAAGTTGGTTTTGATGTATACAAGACACTTCCTATTCTAGTGTGAGCCTAAATACAATTATACTAATTTCCTGCAATGATTTTTCTATATTTGAAAGATTTTAGAGAGACTTAGGAGTGTGTTTGGTTTTCCATATTACTGTATCTAGCTGCCAAAGCTACGCAGGCAGATAGACCTTGAACTCTGCATTGGAAAGACTGGTAGACCTGGGCTCCAAAGACTATTCCGGCTATTGCTACCTTCCCCCTACCTGTTTTGCCCCCATTCTGCCCACCCCATTGCCACTCCCCACTCTGTTTCACCCCCTCCTTGTTTTGGAAGGGGTCCAAAAGAAACTTTGTACCCCCTGATAAAATGTGCATGTACCACTTCCCTTTCTGGTACACCATTCCCACTCTCCTAATAATTTAGGAAGGGTTCCTCTGTTATTTAAGAAGGACCCCCCCTCCCCCCCAGTCTCACACATGATATTTAGATTGCATATGCAGAGGTGGTTAAGATCACTCCAGTGGGAGACTGGGAGAATGAGAAAAGTGCTTTGGAAAGGGGGTGCTTGTGCATATCCCTACTCGTGTGTGAGTGGGTGATTTGGATGAAGTCTCCCATAACTGAGAGATGGTAACAATGTACCAGGAAGGAGAGCGAGATGTGTTAGCAGTGTTAGATCCACGCTCATTACTCAGGCGGAAGGGCAGCTGGCTTGGATCCCATTGACTAAAACAATCCAATGATTTTCAGGTGAATTTCTCAATCGCTTCCATTGAGAAATATTGTATTTTCAAGTCACATCAGCATATATAAGGACTCATCCATGACTGATTTATGCTGGCTCTTTCATCATCTTACAAATAAAAAGTGATGAAATGCATCAATAAAAAGTTAAGGGTCCAAATTACCTCATGGAAATAAAAATTTCTTGGTTCAATACTAGCTGAGCCACAGAGTGGGCGGATGGCCCTGGGCACCCTATTTTCTTCCAGTTTTTCTTTCAACTTCATTTGTAGTCTGAGAGTAGATTCCTACTTCACAAAGTATTGTGTATTAATGGAAAGTTAATTAGTATCTGAAATAATAGTTTAGAATTGTCCCATAATTCTTTTAACCACTATGTGTTTTGATGATTTGTAATGTCACTGCATTCATGCTGAGTTTATATCATTCTTGAAAATTCAGGAATTTCTTGGGCATATTCTCATGCTAGATTTGGAATAATATGCCAGTCCTGTGAATATCCACAGAACTGGGGTGAGTTTAGTTGCTGTTTGGGGGCTACAAGCGACAAAAATACAAAAGGATTTAACAGTAATCTGCCCATGTTACTGATTTTAACACATTACAAAAGCAAACGCAGGAGATCCATTTTAGAACAAATGAGAACTCACGTCTTGGAAGTGTTAAAGTGTGTATTGTGGTGGAATGTACTTATCAAGAAGCATTACTTCTATTTGTTTCAGAGGAACCTGAATAAGGAAGATCTGTCATAATACAGTGAAATGAATACTGGATGTTGCTTGTTAGGTTTGAATGGTAGTTTATGACATTTTCTGGTAATCAGAGTCAGAGTGTAAAGCAAATTGCTACTTGCTCACATTTTATTCCTAAAATTTGAACAACCTCCACATTAGCTACTTCTGAGAGCATCGCAGATATATTAAAACTTAAGCTCTTTAGAATGGAATATATTTTATGCATAAATTATAACTTAAACCAAGGAATTTTTCAAGCAGGGGAACAATTTATTAATTCTGGAGCAAATAAGTCTGCAGTTTCAGTAGGTCAATTCCTATTGTCCATGTTTTTGAACTCAAGGGAACACATCTGAAGAAAAGCAAGTGTGTTCACTCAGTGTTTTAGAAGAAAAGAAGTCCACAATCCAGCAAATGCTAATGATTTCAACTGAGAAGTGCTCATTACTTGTTACAGCTATGTCAAATGAGCTGTTTTTCTACTGACATGTTTATCACACAGTGCTGACACTAAAGGCTCAGCCCTATCCAACTTTCCAGCACTGGTGCAGCCATGCTAACGGGGCATGTGCTGCATCCTGTGGTGGTGGTGGGCAGTCACAGAGGCCTCCTCAAGGTAGCAAACCATTTGTTTTCTTGCCTTGGGGCTGTATTGCAGCTGCATTGGCTCTGGAAAGTTGGATAGGATTGGGCCCTGAAAATCTTGCCACTATGTACTGGAGTCAATTGTGACAGCCCTTCCAATCATCACCACTCAGGTCTTCCAGGCTGCAGTGAAGGAAACAGCTCATTATTTTAATATTATTCATATTATTATTTAAATCAGTGGTTCTCAAACCTTTTAGCCCAGAGTCCACTTTTTAGAATGACAAGCGGTTGGGATCCACCAAAGTGATGTCATTAACATGTAAGTGATGTCATGGCCAAAAGTGACATCATGCAGCAGGAAAATGTTTTCAACAATCCTATGCTGCATCCTATCTACACCCTATCCACGCCCTATCCACATCCTATCCACACCTTACCCAAGAGTAAGCCTCATTGACTATAATTGTTAAAAACACATACATTGTACCTGTTAAAAGTACAGATCTCCCCAAATGCAGTCACATACCATGCTGGCATTAAGTCTAATGTACTAAAAATAAAATATTGAAATGAATGGGGACCCATCTGAAATTGGCTCGCAACCCACAGTTTGAGAAACACTGATTTAAATAATAGCTTGTAGAAGCTTTCTTACTCTCTCAAATGTGAATGATTTTAGGTACATAAAATTCTGTTTCTACAGCTAGAGAAAGAGTTAAAGGTGAGCATAATGAATTGCCGAGCCACACACTCAACCTACATTTGTACATGGACTCTTGTCTTCAGGCTACTGCTTCTGTCTCACTAGAAA
The DNA here is from genome assembly GCF_035046505.1 of Tiliqua scincoides. Taxonomy (NCBI): domain Eukaryota; kingdom Metazoa; phylum Chordata; class Lepidosauria; order Squamata; family Scincidae; genus Tiliqua; species Tiliqua scincoides. The sequence goes on from NC_089823.1 coordinate 54,147,896, forward strand.
CTAGTGAGGCACTGCTGTGATTGGTGTTCTGTGATTGGAGCGCCGGAGCTGATAGGCGAGTGTGCATACTGCTGTTGCTGTGAAGTGATTGTGGAAATTTTCAAAAGCCAGTTAAGGACCCTTTGTTAAAGCCCAAACACACTTCCAAAAGTAATTTAGTGCTGGGACCTGCTAGCATGGTAGACACAGTCTCTACCATATTTTGCCTTATGAGTGTTTTGTTGGGTCTGTCTGGTAGTACAACTGGTATAGTGCTACATTTGTATTCTTGCTCTTGAAACGCTAGGTTGTTTTCCAAGGAGTGGCTAATTAATTATCCTTTTTATCCAGGCAACAAATCTTGAAACATTCACGTATACGCCAGGGCTGTGAGGCAGCGCACACTCACGGCCAAAGGATGTCACGCCAACCAGGAACCACTTTTCATTCTTTTGGCACATCAACGGCCCACCAGAGTCTCCCTGGAATGACAGGGAGAAATGCACCCATTAAAATGGTCTTACTTACATTCTTTGTGACGAGAGACAAAACTGCAAAGCCCAAATGAGATTCGCTATGGCCTTAAGCAGTCACTGATATTCCTGTCAGTTATGTGTACTATTAACGTCTGAGATTTTACTTTAAGCTAAATTCTTTGCGCCTGCATGAAGGTTGTGTCACAAGAGCTTTCGGAGGTGTCAGAGAAAGAGATACTGCCTTTCTTAGACTACGGAACGTCTTTGGAGATGCTCTAGTTATGACAGCAGCCTGTGGCTTGTAATGATATCTCTGGTTGCCTTATGTGCCCCTGGGTGGGATCTAGATGCCATCTAGAGTATGTTTCTATAAAGAAATTCAAGGATATAAAGGTCATAAATAGCAATAAATGAAAGCAATGCAATGATTCTAATTATGTTATGACCAGAGAAGCAATTCTTCTGTTGCCAAGTTAAGTAATGCTTTTTCACATACAGTTATCAAACTGTTTTATAAAGCATTTATCATTGCACGTAATGCTCAGAGAAGCAAGCAAAGAATCACTCTTCTAATTAGCTGTAGTGCAGTGCAAGTTTCCATTTTACCTGGCAGGAGTCAATTCCTCCTTGGTCATATCCAGCACATAGAGTATTTTCAGTAATGTTGTACTCTGGCATCTCTTGCTGGCATTTTTCACGTGTTATAAGAGGGACTTCGGCTTCTTGCAGTATATTTGCAACAGAACCTGGTTCAGATCCAGAAACAGAGGAATTTTATCAAGTACAATGCTTGGTCCAATCCTATCCAACTTTCCAGCACTGATGCACCCACAATGCAGCCCCAAAGTAAGGAAACAAAAGTTCCCATACCTTGAGAAGGCCTCTGTGACTACCTCCCCACCACAGGATGCAGTGCATGCCCCACTGGCATGGCTGCACTGGCACTGGAAAATTGGATTGACTTGGGCCCTAAGTTCTCTCAGCAATTTTCTCATTCTTTCAGTTTCTGCCGGAAGACTATGGGTATCTTTACCTGCCTATGTTACCAGATAGTCTAAGGTAGATTTACAGTGCAATCCTGTGCATGTTCACTCAGAAGTAAATCCCACTGTGTTCAATGGGGCTTATTTTCAGGAAAGTATGTTTAAAATTGTAGCTTTAATGAAGCCTCCGTAAGCATGTTGGGAACTCTCATCATCACAAGGTATGACCATCTATAGCTATTCATGCAGCCTGACGGTGGAAGAAAGAATACACCCCCCCCCCCAAAAGTATGGATAATAGAAAGTTGGTGTAGTATGTTGTAAGATACTGAGCTATGAATCAGGACCTTCTCAATTTGAATCTTGCCTCTGTCATGAACTCACCAGGTGCTTTCTGCTCCTTCCAAGACTTAGCTGCAATATGGGGATAATAATATGGGGATAATAATGCTTGTAGCATAAGCTGACCTTGCAGGGTTTTTCTGAGGAAAATAATATATGTGAAGTGCTTTGTATACTCATAAAGCGGTTTACAAATGTTAAGTATTGTTATAATGCGGGTTGCACTTTGCAGTTGCTGAGGGAAACATAAGTGATGTTCACTGCAGCAAGCATGACAATAATATATATATATATGCGTGTGTGTTAGACAGCCATGTAGACATATCTAGGAAGCCTGACCAATGCTTTTGCTATGGAAAACTCCTGTGTAGAGCCCTAACCGGAGAGGCACAGGGAATGAAATGGTCAACACATGAAATGCCTTGTTGCCAAAATGCAAAATTCAGATCTGAAATCACTTTCTCCTGAGTAGCTTGAGAAAAGTTTCTTTCGGGTTACTTCGGGTGACATGCTTTTGGGGTTGCACCCAACATCAATCAAAGCCTCCTGAAAGTCAATGAGAAGGGTGCGCAGTAGCCACGTCTTTCAGATGGGCATCACTGGGGTGGTGCACAAACTGGCTTGTCAGATTTAAACTGACACAGACACAGTGGCTTTCTCATTCATTCATTCATTCATTCATTCATTCATTCATTGTACTCTGTTTGTTAAAAACCTTCATCAACTATTAACATTTACACAGCAGTGGTGGAACAGCATCAAACCACACCTCATGGGCATGGGAAGTTAAACCTAGTTAGTGCCTAAAAATGGTAGGCTGGGAAAAAGATACCACATTGAAGCATTCCTTCACCATAAAGAACGTACATAAGAACATAAGAACAGCCCCACTGGATCAGGCCATAGGCCCATCTAGTCCAGCTTCCTGTATCTCACAGCGGCCCACCAAATGCCCCAGAGAGCACACCAGATAACAAGAGACCTCATCCTGGTGCCCTCCCTTGCATCTGGCATTCTGACATAACCCATTTCTAAAATCAGGAGATTGCGCATACACATCATGGCTTGTACCCTGTAATGGATTTTTCCTCCAGAAACTTGTCCAATCCCCTTTTAAAGGCATCCAGGCTAGACACCATCACCACATCCTGTGGCAAGGGGTTCCACAGACCAACCACACGCTGAGTAAAGAAAAATTTTCTTTTGTCTGTTCTCTCCCAACACTCAATTTTAGTGGCTGTCCCCTGGTTCTGGTGAGAGTGTAAAGAGCATCTCTCTATCCACTTTATCCTTCCTATGAATAATTTTGTATGTCTCAATCATGTCCCCCCTCAGGCGTCTCTTTTCTAGGCTGAAGAGGCCCAAACGCCGTAGCCTTTCCTCTTATAAGGTCACATTTACTTGGCTGCATAAGAAATAACAGAATTTGTCAAAATAATTCCACGCAATCCAGTACAGCATTTCAGAAGAAGAAGAAAAATCCATAGGAGACACACGTTACTTATTTCTGGCAGACTACAAACATACAGTTATAACTTACTGACAAAATCCCTAGGGGTAGCCATGTTAGGTTGTGACAGGCACCCTAAACAACAAGACTTGTGGCACCTTAAAGACAAAGAGATTGATTATAGCATAAGCTTTTTGGGGCTAGAGATTTACAGTTGCTTTTCACTGTGCCCATGTATATGTCTTCCAGCTGCTCACCTGCCATGTATCTGACACAATGGATTTGAGCCATCAAGGGCTTGTGCCACATGAGATCTGTTAGTTGTAAAGTGCCATAAGGTGTTTTTTTTTTTGTTTTTGCTCCTGCTTTACTGTTGTCTTTATCAATTCTCCCCCCATTGCATCACTATGATGCATAGTGCCAATAAGAAAAGAGGTATTACATATTTGCATTGTATTTTGAAGTGTTCTGACTTCCTTAAGTTCAGCTTGCATTGTGTGCTTTGTAGATGTAGTATAGGGGTTTATTGCCAGGGTAGCACCAGGACTTCCCTGGTTCAAATGCAGTTGTGGACCTGGTCCCTGTGCCACCCTGGGGCACAGGCCTGAAAAATAGCACCCCTCCCCCCCCCGAGAGGACACTTAACTCCATTATGGAGCCTTGCGCAACGTCCACTGGCACTGAAAGCATTCTGAGGCCTCCAGAGAGCCATTAAACAGTACTTCTGGTTTTCTGAAAACTGGAAGCACTGTTTAATGACTCTCTGGAGGCCTCAGAAGCCTTTCAGAGTGCCAGTGGATGCAACATGGGACCTCTCTGGCCCACGGAAGGGCTCTGGCGGGCAGGCAGAGGTGGCAGTGCTGGTGCCACCCCCACAGGTATGGTACCTCAGGGCTTCTGCCCCCCCCATCCTCCCCAGGACTGCCACTGTTCAAATGTCACTTCTGCCATGAATTTATTAGGTAGCTTCAGTAGGGCAGGTCTGTCACTTAAGGCAATGGATCAGTGGGAAATGCTCATCTCTGCCATCCTACTCGCCTTCACTGCTCCCTGAATTGGAAAAAGGCACAGAGAGGAAGAGGAAATGTGGAGGGGAGGAGAATGCTGAACTGAAGAATAGGTAGGACAGAGAGAAGCAGAGGCTGGCACAACGAGTAAGGCAGGGCAGCATTTGATACACCAGGCATCAGGAGTGCTTTGGCTGGCCCAGTGCTTTAGACAAACCTCCGCCTCAACTCCCCAGCTGCAATTACAGCACAATCCTATACACAATCCTATCCTATCCTATATTACTTAAAAGTAAATCCCACCATATCCAATGGGATGAACACCCAGGGAAGTGTGCAATGGACGACAGCTTTACTTACCTTGCAGGGTCGTTGAAAATATTACAGCAAGATAATATGTACCAAGTGCTTTCCACACTCAGCAAGCACTAAACAAATGCTAAGTATTATGTAAGTGGTGCAAATCCATCTGTGCCAACTGTAAACATCACTAGCATATTTCAAGACCAAGCCACATATTATATATCCATGGAATTACTGCAATGCAGCTGGTATGTGCTGAATTTGATTAGAGCAACAGTGGAGCAGAAGAATGAAGCACTCATTCTTCCTGAGCCATTTTTCCAGGACAAGATTGCCCTCTAAGTTGCTGTTTATCCTACAGCAGAAAAGGCCGATCTTCTTCCCCAGTGCTCGTGATCCCTCATTATCAGCTGTGTGGTGCAATCAGGGTGCAATCCTGAGTGGTAGATGAGCCAACGCAAGTCCCTTGCATTGGCCATCATTGTCACAAAAGTGCCATAAAGCACTTTCGCACCAACGTAAGGGGAGATAGGCATGGAGGTACACTGGCCTCCCTGCACCGACATGGGCCCTGAGGAAAGGTAAATTGTGTTGTCTGAGCTCGGCCAGCATGGAAGTCTGGGGAGTGCGTGGGGATGGGGAGGAGGTGGGAGGTAGGTGTTTCGGGTTGGGGGGCGGGTGGGTGGTGGGTGAGACCATGAGTGGGTGGGTGAGGAGCAGGAGGCGGGGCTAGGATCTGGCAGTTATGCCAAATCCTAGCCCCACTCTCGGGCAGCCCGGGGTAGTCAAATGGCATAGATCCGAGTAGACCCACTGGGGCTGCTGTGGCTCTCCCTGGGGTTAGGGGAAAAGTTTCCTCTTGCCTCGGGCCGACCCTCAGACAGCCCCAAACTTGCGCCAGATACAGTGCAGGCCAGCTGACCTTCCTGTTTCCAGCACAAGTTAGGATTGTACCCCCAATGATAGATCTCCTGCATAACTTGTAGTTTGGCCTTCAACTACAATGGGTTGTTCTATTGCAACTAGTGTCATGATGACTGATGTGCCCTGGACCTGTTTATAAATGTTATTCTAAACAAACATGCAATGACTCTACAAATTCTTGCTTTGATACATCAGGATAATATTGCGCAAAATATAAGGGGAGGAAGAGGTTCTGTGCATGAGTTCCATAGGCTTTTTGGTGGCATTTTGACTTACCTTGATTTGTGGTCCTTCCCCAGCCAGCAATGGAGCAATTAGTTCCTGGCAAAAATTGTTTGTTTTTTTCTGGAAGGCAAATGGGCTGGATATAATCTGTAAAAAAGAAAAGATCCATCAGCAACAGCTCCAGTGTCTGGTCTTTTATGATGCCATTACTCAAACAGCTTCTCCACGGTCTGCAGGAGTGAGCCCAGAATGCGTCAATTTCTGAAGACTCCAACTAGTCTATAGCTTTTTTATTGGAAACATGCAATCGCTTAATTTCTCGGAGTTCTTTCGGGTCACATTCTGAATCCACTCTCCTGATGGAAAAACCAGCGAAGGAAATAGCCCTACCTGTGTAATTCACTTGGAACTGAAGATGCAGCAAAGCAACGTCACTATCTTTTGTGCGCTTGTTGTAATGGGGATTTATGATGATTTGATCGATCTCTTGGATGACTGTTTGAGGAGATGATAAATTCAGCTGGGAATGCAAACCAAGCACCGCTTTCCACTGAGATGGTTTTAAATTCCTCCTGGGGAATCACAATAGACATTCTGATTCAGAATTGCCTCACTTGAATAAAAGACCTCAGCAATTTGCAATATATATTTTGTGCTTCTTTTTCTGTTCTTAACTTTTTTGGCACACTGTGTTTGTGCACGATTCTTATTCATTTGAATGGGGCCTGCATGGGGAAGTTTAAAAGCTTACTTGTGCCATATGTTCTGACTGTATTGCTATGTGAAACTGGTAAGCATTGCTGACAATACTGCGGGGCCTAAACTTCCGAAAAAGGGTTTATTTTCCTGCATGAAGATTGGAGATATATTTTCATCTTAAACTCAGAAAAACAGATATATATTCTTTTAAACCCATGACCAGGGCAACAGGGCAGATCCACCCATGAGGCTGACTTGTGTTGAGCATCGTGCTGGGAAGAAGCAGCAAAATGACAAAAGGTACCCCCCTCCCCCCCCACTAGCTGAGCAGCTTCAATTGGCTCCTCATTTCTCTCCCTGCTCACTCCAGCACTGCTAGAGGTAAAAAAAATCAATAGACTTGCACCACCGCCATCTCCTCAGCCATTTGGCTGCTTGGCAAAGAGAGGCAAAACATGGTAATTCCACATCTGATCCTACCCCGTACTTGCAGGTACAGCATGCTCACCCTTCCTCCGTGTTGGTCCTTCTTCAACAGGATAGAGCAGAGCATACTGGGAGCTTCCATTTTAAAATTTTAGATAAGACTGGCAGGACTGGAGGAAGGGAGGCCAGACTGAAGCTACAGGTAAGGAGGCACAGTGCTATGCTTCTCTTGCCCAGCTGCTTTGCCATGCAGTCACACTGCCAAGAAGGAAGCAACAGTGGCCGTAGCAAGCAGTCAGTACAAGAAAGACTGTTTCAGGCAACGCCAAACCTTCAGCCAGGTCTGGAGGTGGCTATCATGGGATATAGCCCAGCTGACATTAAAACTATTTGCCAATTACCTCCACATGCGTCCCTGTGCATTTACTCAACACTTGAAGGGACTATCCAATGTTGAAGGGGCTACCAATGTTGGTGCATCTCAGACTCACCCACAACCTTCACATTTTGAAGATAACATCTGAAAGGGATGCATATATGCATGCAGTTTTCAGACTGTCAACTGAGGGCCCAATCCTATCCAAATTTCCAGGGCCAGTGCAGCTGCAATGCAGGCCATAGGCAAGGGAACAAATGTTCCCTTACCTTGTGGAGGCCTCCATAACTACTCTCCCTCCACAGGATGCAGTGCACACCACACTGGCATAGCTACACCAGGGCTGGAATGTTGCATAGGATTGGGCCCTGAGTTGGCAGAATTTGGAATACATGGATAACATTTGGTGTGGGAGGGGTTGGGAATATGTTTCTCTCAGCACCCCATTCTCCTCTTTGCCTTGTGAAACTTAAATGGGGTTATACTTTATGGACAATAGATATTTACTTATATTATTTATCAAGATAATTTTGCCCAAAGATACCTGGAGCAGTGTACAATTTAAAGTAGGATCATATCATATGGTTTGGGTGTCTTATTCCATTGAACAAAAGGTGGGCTAAAAATATTTTAAATTAAATAAATATCATAAAATTATTTATTATCTCTCTCAAACTGAAACTGGCAGCAACTACATCAGCATAAACCAGCACAGATTACAGACTGACCAATCTCTAGATTTTAATAGGCTTGGACAATGAAAAGGTTTTCATCTAACGCTGAAAAGACATCAGATTTGGCATCAAGTGAGCTGCCCTGCGCAGGGGATTCTAAAGCCAGAGTGCTGCCCTAAAAAATACTCTATCCCTGGTCACAATCTGCCACACTTTCAAAGGAGGATAGACACAGAGAAGGAAGTCAGGGACAGATCTTAATACTAGGTAGGTTCATGTGGGAGAAATCTGATGATGGTGACCATATATTGAGAGCACTGTAGAATGGTGGATGCCTCCAATATTGTAGCACTCAGTCTACCAATAATACTGCTAAAATATTGTTTATACAAAATAGTTCAAATATAATTGCAGACTAATAACGACCAAATGGTTCTTGTTTTTGTTTAAAACAGATAGGTATGAAAATAGGCGCTAAAATTTTGGCAGAATAATCGATATAGCAATTTAGATGAGCCAAGATTAAAAAATAAAAAAGACTTGTATGTAAATCTGTGTGGCCAAAGTTCTTCAATTTTAAAGGACGGAGGACCTAATCCTATCCAACTTTCCAGCTGTGGTGTAGCCACAATGCAGTCCCTTAGTAAAGGATCACATGTTCCCATACCTTGTGAAGGCCCCAGTGACTGCCCCTCCACCACAGGATGCAGCACACGGCACACCCCACTGGAGCAACTGCATCAGCACTGGAAAATTGGATAGGACTGGGCCCTTAGAACCCAATCTGATGCATTACTATTCAGAAGTAAATCTGATTGTAGTCAATGGAACTTATTCCCATGTAGGTGTGGCTAGGATTGCAACCCTAGCCTCCTGAGTATTGTGGCCCATGGTATTTATGTTGGTGGAATAAGAGCACAGCCAACACAGACGATTGCAGGTTCACAATCCAACTCTCAAATAGTCATTCTACAGCTCTGAAAAGAGAAGGAAAAGGAGCTTTTCCAAACCAGTCAAAGGGCAAATTATGGTGGCATAAGCCAGGTCTTTGGAGGCAACCAAACCTCCAGCACAGGAAAGCCCTGTTCTCCACATGGATTGGCCTTATTCTCATCAGAACCCTGGCACTCCCCAGTGTCTACACAGGTAGCATCAGGCTGGAGCTGCAAAATCTTGGTCAGCTGTGTACTAATGCTACCTGCTTGTAGTTCAAATCTACATAGTGGGCTAGGAAGGATTACATGCAAAAATATGAATTGGCACTGTGTGAACAATCCTTGAAGGACCCTTGAGATTATTCTTCTTCCCCTTTCCCTCACATGATGTGGTTTCCAGCAGTGGCATAGCTAGAGGGGGTGCAAAGCACTAAGTTTTGCAGGGAACCTCACTGCAGTGTGCAAGTGGCCCCTCCCCTTTGGAGCCATTCTTGGTAGGGGGAACAAAACACTCTGTTTTGCTCCTCCCTCCGAAATGCTTCCAAAGGGGAGAGGGAGGGGCTGCTTGCATGCTGTGGTGAGGTCCTGGCAAAACCTAGGGCTTTGCACCTCTTCTAGCTATGCCACTGGTTTTCAGCCATTTGCCCATTTGCACAAAAGACCAAACTCTGGTTAGCCTCAAATCAGAAGGGAAGGCAGGAATCAAAGTTTGTAAGGGAATGGGGAGAAGGGTGTGTGTGAGCGCAAAGGTTCTTCAGGTCTCATTCATATAGTGAACATATATCTGTTTTTTTGTTAACCCATTTCTGCCCAGTCCACATGTGCACACATTTGATCCCTATTGCATATATGCAACGTTGGGCAGAAATGGCTTAAATAGGAAATCAAGGTTTGTCAATGACAAATGGAACTTGATTCCTCTGCTTATCTGTCAATAGGAGGCCACTAACTGTTGGAATTGGTGCAACTCCGTATGCTCTCAAGGGGTGGCAGGAGACTGTCCTAAAAAAAGGGTTAAGCCATAGCCCAGTGTCCTTTGCAATCTACCTGTCCACTTCTAATGACCTATGTGGGAGGGGCGTGACCCAGACCCTATATAACTCCTGAGCACGCTCTCCTCCTTCTCTTTCTCTTACCTCTTCCTCACCACAACTGAGCAGACAAGATGGCATGCAGCAGGGATCTGCTGGCGCCGCCATCTTGACCACATGGCATGCAGGACGAGGCAGCTATAGGGCCTTGTTATCTAACTCAGTGTACCTCTGATTCCTAAATCAGATGCTGTAACCGTACTTCCAATGAATCGTGAGTAAATGAATCTGTTCTTGCAACTTCAACCAGCCAATGTTGTTTGTGATTCTTGATTAGCAGTCAGCCGGGTGTGGGAGGCTCCCTGGGGTTGATTCCCAGCAAAGGGGGGTTCTGCTGCTGAAGCGACTCTGCTCCCAACCCCTAACGGAGGAAACCAGGTTTAAGAGATTCCTCCAACACTAACAACAAAGACATGAATCATTTCTTAGATATACAAACAGGAGCAAGTGGGCTCTTTTTGGTTTATGTGGGGTAAGGACTGGGTTATTAATCTGAGTCCACCTTTATAAGTTATGAGGTCATTCCTTAATCACACCCCTGGCAACACATTGGATGAGTAATGCAGATACTCCATTGATTCTAGATAATGTAGGAACACTTAGCCTGGTATAGCATATTTAATGTATATAACATTACATTTATCATGATATTTGCTTACATTCCTTATTGTAACTGATGAAATATGAAGCTGCAAGTTAATTGAGGGATGATCCAGTGGATCCCATTTTTAATGATGAACAACACTGATTAATATACTTGGTACATTCCGAGAAACAACTTCACATTTCATGTTTGGAAGACAACTTCAGTGGAACACAATCTGATTAATGCTCATGCAACCCACCCACTCTCCCACCCATTTAATAGCATCTACATTAATTCTTCTGATGACTTTACAATGTAAAGAATAAAAGTCTTAAAATTCAGGAGTGTGTGCACTTCTGTGAATCTTTATCACTCCAAGCACTGGAAACCTATGAGGCACAGTTGCATCAATGTAGAGGCCACTCGGTTTCTCTTCCTGTCCATAAGGCAATTGCCAAGAATTGTTCTGCTCTCTGCAGAAGCGCACGTGGCCTCTGGGAAACCAAGTGCCTTGGGAACAAAGTGCCAGGTAAGGCACTGCGAGTTTAGCATCTGTGCAAGGAGAAGGGGAAGGCAAGTGGACCTCTGAGTTTTGGAGAAGGAGAAAGAAGACTCCCTGAGTTGTGAAGAGGACTCATGTCAGTCTATCTAGCTCACTATTGCCTACACCAGCAGTTGCCTAACTTGCAACTGCTGTCTGATGGAAAACCGGTCCCCATTCTGACCAGAACTTTCCATTCTGTTTCCTTACAGCTTGTCTTTCGAGTAGACCTGGGCTACTGGGATGCTCTGGGCAGTTGTGTCTGTTGCCCAGCATCTCAGAAGGCTGTGCAATAGGATGTCTCAGCAGATGTGACTGCCCAAAGCATCCCAGTGCCCAGATCTACTTAGAAGACAAGTTGTGCAGAGGCAGAATGGTAAGCTCTGCTCATGGAGCAGAAGGCTTTCCCCAAACCCCAGATCCGGCTCCTGGGTTGGGATTTGGAGGAGCCTGGCCTACACTGACAGCACATTTCTGGAGTTGCCTGCACAGGGGTCTTCCCCAGCTCTACCTGGAGATTGCAGGGATTGAACCTAGTTTTTCAGACCTTTGTGACCCCCCACCCCAGTGACAGCAACCCACACTTTGAGAACCTATGCTTTGGCTTAGCATGCTTCATCAGTTTAGTTTCATATAACAACTAGCCAATCGTGGCCATCTTTGCGGTACAGGAGTGTATACTGCAACTCCTGAATAGTGTATGTTTAAAAGAATTAATCTCAGCTACACACACACACACACACACACACACCCCGCACTTCTGCAGCCAAAGAAATGTGCAGCTTCTCTTAATCCCACTTTAGCAGCCATTAACATCTTCTCCACAACCATTAACACCTCATTAACACATCATCCCAGTGGTGATTTCAATCCAAATGCATAACTGTATGAAGACAGAAGGTACTGCTTTGTTTGGCTCTGTTGCAAGATAAAATCTAGTTAAAGGAAATACAGAGGACCAGTAACCTTGACAGAGGCACCTAAGAACCAATGAAACCCTCTGCAAGTTGTGTAGGTAGACTACAGAGGTGAACCTGGCCTTATAAAAAGCAGCTGAGTGTGCAAACATGTGCTTAATGGCTGAATGCAAGTCAGCTGGAAAGTGGCAGTCCAATCTTATGCATGTTCACTCAGAAGCAAGTCCTACTGAGTTCAATGGGACTTATTCACAGAGACGCCTGCGTTGGCTTGGTCATGTCGTGAGAATGGGCAATGGTCGGATCCCAAAGGATCTCCTCTATGGAGAACTTGTGCAGGGAAAGCACCCTATGGGTAGACCACAGCTGTGGTACAAGGATATCTGCAAGATGGATCTGAAAGCCTTAGGAATGAACCTCAACAGATGGGAAACCTTGGCCTCTGAGTGTTCTGCTTGGAGGGAGGCTGTGCAGCATGGCCTTTCCCAGTCTAAAGGGACACTTGGCCAACAGAACTAAGGCAAAGAGGCAAGAAGGAAGGCCCATAGCCAGGGAGACAGACCAGGGACAGACTGCACTTGCTCCCAGTGTGGAAGGGATTGTCACTCTCGAATTGGCCTTTTCAACCACACTAGACGCTGAGCCTGAACTACCATTCAGAGTGTGATACCATAGTCTTTCAAGACTGAAGGTTGCCAACATGTACTCCCAGGTAAGAGAGTATACAATTGTGGGAGGCTGAAATTTCATGTCATGGCTACAATAGTATAACACAGACTAAATTTTGATCTTAAAAACATCTCATCATTATGAATTTATATTGTAAAACAAAGAAGTTTATTTAATGAATTTTTACCCTGCCCTTCTACCACACATTGGGGCACCCAAGGCATCTTACAACATAGAAGGAAATGAATTAAAAGAAACAACTATAGATAATCCAGGGCAACTCAATAATGAAATAATTCATTTTTGGAAAATTTGCATCCATGTATTTTTGGCTCGATAGAGAGAGGGAACAGCAGCTTGGTCTGCCAATATGAAATAATGTTTTATGATATAATGTATGATCAGCCAGTATGATGTCTTATGGTGCCAGAATAAAGAGAAAGGCTGGATGTTTATGGCTCATTTTCACAAGTGCAGATATAAGCTTCTTTACCAAAAATTCAGCAGATAGCAACCACACAGGGTATAATGAGCCTGCTACAGCTCCACAATTAAATGCCTATTGAATGCAATGATTTAGCATCTGGTTTCATGAGGATCCTGAGTATCCATGTTGTTGGATATGTTGTATATGTATGTATATGTTGTTGGATATGGAATGTCAAATCTTGACCATGACTAGCAGCTCAGAAACAGATATCACGGACATAAAGTCAGTGTGTCCTGACACCAATTCAGTTTATGAGTCCCATGAAAGGGTAGACCAATCAGGGGGGGGAAAATCCTGATAAGCTAAATGAACTCAAATTTGTGAGCATAATACACACAAGGATCAAATGCATATTTAGGAAAATAATGAAAATTACCCATAGACACAGTGGGCAGCTGAGACCAGCCATTCGTTGCTGACAAGGGAAGCTCCACAAACTGCTCTGGAATTGAAATGCAACGAGACCAACCAAGGCCAAGCGCCTTCTTGGGCATCATAACCTCCCACAATCTTTGTACCGAGTTTCTGAGTCACCATCCTCTTCCCGCATGCTATGGGTGAAAGCAGACATTACACACATATAACGCTGAGATATTTGTGATCTGGAAGTATAATAACAGTCCTTAAATTGGGGGCATTTAGATGTTAGTGTTTCATTTGTGCTCTCTGCTCTTTTACAATCTAAAAGCAACTGATACCCAAGAAGATTCCTTCTTTTTTTGTTTTGAGGAAGATATATTTCATGTTATTACCCAGAGCTTTCAAACCATGCAGATATCTACACAGGACTGGCTCAAGGGGACATGGTGCTTGAAGTGCCATGGAAGTTCTGCTTTCCCAGGGCGGCGGCTGCCCTCACATGTGTGTGCACATTCCCCACGGCCTGCTTTCTCCTCCAATTTAGAAACAGTGGAAAGGAGGCTATGGCAGTGGTCCTCTTACAACCAGGGAACATTAACAGGCTCACCACTGCTACATCTTCCTTCCCACGCTGCCCAGCAAAAATGGACGCAGGTTCCTCTTGGCTCATCCAACTTACTTGTTTTATTCCTCCTCACTTTATATTTTGAAATAGCACAGCAAAACAGGCTTGGAAAAAGAAAGCTGAAAGTGAAGGAAGTGGGGGAGTGCTTCTCCTAGCTTGCTTGGTTTAGCCTGTTCTGCTGTTCTGTTTCAAAACACAGAGTGAGAAAGAAAGAGCTAAGTGGGGAAATGGACACTAGGTGAGGTGGCTGATAGGTGCAAGGTGCTGCCTGCATCCATTCACTATCTGAGGCAGCCCATCTCACTTTGACTCATGACTGCTGCAGGGCTGATGATGACCTGTATACAGGGCTGGCCCATCCATGAGTCCAACTTCATGCAGCAGACTGGCAGTGGCGCCCACTTCTGTCTTCACTGATACCCTTCCCACTGCTTGAACTGGAAAAGGAAGAAGGGGGAAAAGGAAGAAGTGTGGAAGAGAGGAGTGAGGTGAACTAGTGTGTCAGAGGAGTAGAAGCTGGCATATCACCAAGTAAGGGGGGGCTGCATGCAAGCAGGTGCCAGGAGGACTTGGGCCAGCCTTGCTTGCATCTACTGAATAGTATCAGAAGGGCCCATTCATTGAGTGTGTGCATTTTTAAACCTAGAACATTGTTTTGAGTATATGATTCAATACAGCAATGAGATTACCATCTCCCCATGGCCAAGTAAGATTGCTAGGTTTACGAAGAGTGCCCCTTGACAATTTGTAGAGAGAGCGTAGAGAGGCATTTTGGGTAACTTGCCCACAAGAGTTCCACAACAGTGAAACTGCTTTCTCCTGGAGATTCCAAGAAGGCAGAAATCTTTCCGATTATCTTACATGAATTGTTTTTGGGACTCCACACACTTAAAACTATCTATTATAAAGAGATATTTTAATTTAGTGCAAAAAAAATGCCGTCTTAGTGTGTTGTCTGATCAGCACAAAGATGTACATGTAGGCATTTTGACTGAGCTTTTTGTGTATTGACTTACATTTAGTGTTGCATTCCAGATGAATCACCAAATTACTGAGACACTGTGCCCTAGAATGAGAGCACAGTTAATACATTTTAAGTGTTTAAAGATAATTTAAGACTGTAAAGCTGTTTCTTTTCATCAGACCTTCCCTAGCTATATGTTCATGACCTCTCTTGGAACACTATAAGGCTAGTGATAAAATATTGCTCACTGAGTACATTTCATCTTAAAATCTGTGCAAACATCTTTAACGATTATCTGAATTCTATATTGTTGGAGATCTACAAAAAAGGAAAAATAATATACTCTGAAAATCTAGTACTTCCTACTCCTGTGTCTTAGGAAAGACAATAATATGCATTCTCAATGTTCAGTCACACAACTTAGTTAGAATCCTCGACTGTATTGCTTTCTTGTATGTTTGCACAGTCATTTGCCACTAGAGATCAGTGTGACCAAAGATTTAAAAAATGTTAGCTTGATAGCAAGCAATATAACTTTCGGAGATATAACTGTGCTCTGTCAAGTCTATCTTAGCCTTCCTCTGAAGCATTAGAAATATTGGGCCAAGGAAAAAGAAGACAGATTCTAGCACAGTAAAGACCACAGATCAAACTGGCTCAAACATTTCTGTGATTCAGTGGCTTGAAGAATATTTCCTTAGCCTGCAATTCATCTGAGCCCTGGATACTGTGTTTGTGCCTATGCCAGCAGTTAGCACATCATGGATCAGCTAAGTATCATAATGCGTCATGGGTGAAAGTTGGCAGAAAAATTCAACACAATTGCACAGTAGAGAAATGGCACGTGTCATTTGTCTATGAACTGATAGCATAAATTTCACTTTTTTCATACAAATGCTTATGACCATATCCTCAGCTCTATTTCAGAAGTTACTTTAGTGGTGTAGTCATTGCTAGAAAATAGATTGCTCTCTCCATGCAATCAGTCACCTGTACACAATGGAACTTGCAAGTCCATGCCCTCAATGAGGTCCAGCTGAGCTGGTTGCCTCAGGTGACAGATTGGCAGGTTGCATCCTCCTCTCCTACCTGCCTCTATCTCTCCTTTTCTCATTCCCTACATTTGAAAACAGAGAGGAAGAAGAGAAGTATGGAGAAGAGAATGGTCCCTGGGGCATCAGGGATCTTGCATTGTAATAACAGTCTCCACATCCCAGAGTTGCAATATTCCTGTTGGAATATAGATAGAATTACGAAATGTCTGCCCTGGTACTCCAGGCAGAGGCAGATTTTCTAATTGTGGTAGAACTGAGTTGAGCGCACATTGTCTGTTCTCAAAACAAATGCTTCAGAACACAGCAAACATACATTTACACCTGCACAATTTATCTCCATGTTTTCTTTTTGATTTTTTTTTACATTTTCAGCAAAGCACTAGTCAAATAATAAATGCATAAAATATAACAAAATACCTTGGAGTTAGTATCAAGCTCTTGTTGGCTGCTTCCATAACGTCTACAAAAAGACCATTCCCACCAAACACACGAGGAGATGATGTATTTACACTTCTGTAAGAGACAATTGGAATATATTCTTTCAAATACATAAAAAACTAGAAAAATTATTTCTATGCAATATGGTGGGAAACTATCATTGCATCACTGGTGTACCTAAAGGGGGGTGGTCAAATGCTCTGGTCTGCCATGCCTGCAGGGATGCTGCCGCCTTCCTCGCCTTTCTACTGTGTATGGCCTCCCCAGCCCTCCAAAAGCCTTCTAAGGCCTCCGGAGAGTCTATAAACTTGGTTTTCAGCCAAAAACCAAAAGTAAGGCCTTCCAGAGACTTCAACAGGCCCCCAGATGCAAGAGTGGGGACAGGAGAATTCTCCTCAGCAGGTGGGAATTCTGTGGTCCTGGCCTCGGGCAATGCAGGGGCCAGGATTGCCAGTGCATTGCATGGAATCTTTTTTGGACTGGAGTTGATGGAAATCTGCCCACCATACAGATGGTCAGCACAATCAGTTTGGGGTGGTAGAGGGTATAATTTCAGTTATAATTTCAGTAACAATTATGGAAAAAGTACTGGAAATGGGAAAGCAACAAGCAAATCGATATTTACAAATCCAAATTAGCCTGGAAATCTTAATTCAACAGACAAATGAGTCTGATATGCAACAAACAGGAGAGGATCAACAAAAGAGCAAAGAAATGGAAGATAAATCCAGAACACTGGGGACGGGACAAAACAACAAATTGGAAGAGACAATGTTAATGGAGATAGCTTGGAAGATAAAGACTCAAAAGTGACCAGACCAGAAAGGAGAAGAAATACTTTGACTAACTGATGCAGATTGGATTGATCAAGTGAAGGAAGAATAAATACTTCAACCAACTGGCATAAATTGGAATGATCAAGTGAAGGAGATGACTCATCAAGATGTTAAGTTAGCAAGAAGAGCGAGTACATTAAACTGTGATCTGTTAAGAGGAACTCATGTGAAATTTATTAGAAAAAAAGATGGAAAGTTAAAGTCTAGAGAAGAGATTTGACAGACCTGTGGATATTTAAGTTGGAGACAAGGGAATATATAAAAAGAAAGATTCTAATGTGTTAATTTTGTATGTTAGAAATCAAAGCTTATTAGATGTCAATGAGAATTTATATAAGCTTTATAGGTGATATGTAATATGTATAAAAATTTTAGTTTGATATTAATAGATGTTAGAATTTTAGAGGATAATTTTAATGGATTAGAATTAATTTTAGGTGATTGTTTCGGATGTATACGTATATGTTTATGTATTTAGTCATGAGGATATATTAATTTTGGATGTTATAGATAGAGAAATGTTATATGTAATTATTAGGATATTAAAAGTTGTTAGAATTTAGTAGGTTAGATATTGGATTATGATATTAATTTTTGTGAGGATTTTATATGCTAGATATTGGAAAGACACAAAGATCCCAATGAAAGATGAATTAATAGAGAAGATAATGAATGTGGTGGAAACGGACAGATTTTTAGAGAGCTTGGATCAACAGTGAAACCGATATAGATTGAGTAATGAAAATTATTTTATGTTTGGTTGAAAATATAGTTGTAGAAGTATAAGATAGGGCATTTAGATGAAAGTATTATATATATGATATATTATATATGATATGATAGATAAATGATATTAGGCTAACGTAGAAGAGGAACTGTATTAGGAAATATGTAATGATTTATTAGTTATAGTGATGTATGATATCTTGCACCCTCTAATATTGTGTTTATGTCTTGTATGTATTGTATTATGTGTTATGTGTGTTTGTTATTTTGTTTTTGGAAAAATTTTAAAAAAAATAATTAAAAAAAAGAGGCTTCAGTCCAGCAACATGAAATGAAGTAATGCTTTTACTGGAGTTAATTGTGCAATCACATGGTCTGATTATGTAAAAGCTGGGCATTGAATTATTGTTTGTATGAGGAATCCTTTTTTTTAGCTCAGATTTCACGGTGATTCTTTTTATAACTATATGTATATATTTGCACCATGGGAAAAAAGTGTAAAGGGGAGGATCAGTTATCTATTCTGCTCTGTGCAACTGCCAGTTTGTGTGTAACCCCATGGATTAAGGCTTCAGTTCAGCCAGCAACCATCCCCCACCCAGCTGAATGAAGATTCAACAAAGAGAGCTCTGTGATGATAACACTGCCCAAGGAATCACTGGGGCAGAGAGTGTTTTCCAGTGCTAATGCAGCCTCAAGGTCAGGGAATATTTACTCCTTCACCTTGATGAGGCCTCCATGACTGTCCTCCCACCACAGGATGCAGCTTGTGCCCTGTTGCCACTAATGCATCAGTGCTGGAAAGTTGGATAGGATTGGGTACTTAGACTGGTCACAGCTAGCAAGTTTAGGGTGAAACAGACATTAAGTATAGGAATTGGGGTGCACCCTGAGGTATGTGGATAGGGCAAGGGAGGCCCAGGACTGATCTCTAGAAGCTGTCCAGCCTAGGAATGCTGATTAGGCAAGGGTTCTAAAGCCAACCTCAAAGGCTATTTGGCTTGGATATTGCACTCTAGACCCCACCCCTTTGGGAGAACTGATGTACATCATAACTTCCAATCTATTGCCTTGAGGCAGGGTGGGAAAGCATGAATGGGGGAATAGACAGTAGATGAATGCTAGGGAGAAAGGAACCCAATGTAAAAAGGGGGAAATTCAGGAGAGTTGGGGCTGCAAGCTCATTTGTACTCCATGTCTCTTGTTTATTTTGCAGGGATGTGCAAATCCACCGCAACTAGACTTGTGTCCTGTGTCCCTACTCCCTTTGACTTGATTCTTGCACAAGTCCTAATGGGTAACTGTGGGGACTAGTCCAGGGTGTTTTCAGGACTCAATTTGACTTAAGTCAGGAGTCTTTTTGATACACGTCAGGCATGACTCCACAGAAAAAGTGGAGCTCCTGGCAGTCAGTGTGGTATGTGTATGTTTTGGAGTTCCCATTTAACACTCCCCTGATGCCCCCATCCCATCTGTAAACGAAGTGCAGAAAGTGCGGATCGGCTCCTGACGAACCTCAACCACGAAACACCTTCCCCTGGTTCAAATCACGCCTTCAGAAGGTGTGTTAAGCACACCAGGGCACAGAACAACAGGGACTGGGAGGCACCTGAGCTTGGCAAGGTGGGAGGGGGTAGGACGGCCTATGTGAGAGTGGGAACGGAAGCAGCAACAGGGAGGAAGGTCAGGCACAGTAGCTGGGTGACTTACCAGCTCTACTCAGAACTAGTCCCATTGCAGCTGGTCATTCAATGAGTCTGTTGAAGTCATGAGTTTTTCTTCAATTGCTAGGAGCTGCCTCCCATTCCACCACATCCCCACCTCCTCCAGGGAAAAACCTTTGTCCAATGATCATTGATTCCTTCAGAGATGGACAAGAGAGACCGTTCCCACCCCCCCTCCTCTTGCTTTATGCAAAACCAAAACATTAACCCTTCCCTGCCTCCTGGCTGGAACTTTCCTGCTGCTCAGCCAGCCTGAATGATGGTCCCACAAGGTGATGGTTTTTCACTCAGTGAAAAAAAGTAAGCAAGCACACCCATACACAGACCGACTAGAATCTGTATGCATGGGGACTCATTTTCGAGTCAGTGGCTTCAGACATGAGTCAGTGCTGGAGTCATTGACACATGTGACACATGTTACACCAGTCAGCCAAAAACACGTGTTTTTGTGACTTGGACTCAAGACACCTGATGTTAGTTTCCATCCCTGATATTTTGGGGCACATATTGGCAAAGACTGCTTCTGTAGGAATTGACCTTTCGATCTTATTCTCCATGAAACCGGAATTTAGCTCCAAACTCTCTTCCAGCATTTCAAAAGCTGGTATGTTTTAAACTGAGGAAAAATATAGAAGGTTCATGTCTAGACTTTAAGACTTTAATTTTACCTACTACTGATTCAAGCCATATCTAATTTTAGGAGTTGCACATAAAAGCCAAACATGATTTGCTCTCATGTATTATGGTAGCAACACTCAGTGGGTCTCCTCCTACCTGTTGGGATGAAATATTCAGAACATGAAAATATAGGCCAAATAGCAGCAGAATTCTAGACTGCAAATTGTAATAAAATGTACGGCAGTCATTGGGCAATTGGTACAATATCCTGGAGGCTGAAAACTAGGCTAACTAAAAAAATGTGGAAATACTGTTGGAGGATAATCTAGCACTTGGCAGGAAGATGGACTAAATGACCTAACAGGTCTTTTCTGTTTCTCTGTCCTTTGATTCTACGATTGACTTCACTCTTGTCACTTTACTGAAGTGCTTCTGCCCAGCAGGAACTGCACTGGGATTGGAAGGGAGGGTCTGGCTGAACACAAAACATCCCTTAATATAGGACTACGGCATAGTCATCTTCCTCCAATATTTCAAACCATGGGGGTGCTAGGGGTAGTTAACTGAGGCGCGCATACTGTGCTAAAGACGATCTGCCATTCTTTTTCTTTTCCCCCAGTTGGTTTTACAAACTGTTCCTGAAACCATTATTAAGTCTCTCACACACACACAGTCCTCTGATTTCCTTCTCCATGTCTCTGTGGGAAGAGCAGACATTTCCAATTTGATCATCTGTTAGTCTTTTTCCTCAGGGAAAGAGCAGGAAGAAACCAAATTCCCCTCTACATCTTGCTTGAAAAAGTAAACATTTGTCTCCTTTGGGGGACATGCCGTCAACTGTTTCCTAAGACTGGCCCCTGTCTTAGTGCGTCTGATATGGGGTGCAATTAAACCATAAAAGTAAGCACTGTTTTAAGTCCCACTGAATTCATTGTGGGATGTATGCAATGTGCACTTAAATCTACTGGTAAAATCTGCCTGTTTCATCACTAGTGACAAAAGAAAGCCATGACAAGTGATGACTCCTTCTAGTTATGTCATGCATTTTGTGACTATTAAAGGTGATGATGATGATGATCTCCATCATCTGAGTCCTGCTGTGCCATTCTATAAAGTCAGTATTACCAACAAAGCTTGGCACCAAAAAGCAAACTGCTTTCAGGGAACTCTGTTGAGCAATTCAACATTTGTCATGCAAATTTCAGGGTCTTTTCATAATGAACATTTGGAATGTAACCTCTTGCCTGCAACATACTGAAAGCATAAGGATGTTCATATTATAATATTCCAACCAGGGTGGCATCAGTATTTAGGCAGGTTGAACACTGACTGAGAACTGAGGTCTATCAGATGGCTCACTTGGACAGACCAACCCCTGAACTCTCAGTACCAGCAGTGGTGGTATTACCTATGCCATTGAGGGCAGATGGAGGCACCATAATAAGCCCAGTGCAGGATTTTGTGCCAATGCCCCCAGCAACCTGGCATTGGCTCTGGTTTCACTCTTAGGTTCCTCTTGTATCCTTGCTCTTTCAGTGCAGAACCACAATTAACCTTCAAGAAAGTTCCTTGCAGGAACACAGATACTTATGTTTTTCAACTCTCTCCTCTTTTCATCTCAGGCAGCAGTGACTCTAGGTACATCACAATTGGGGGTAGTGGTTTTGTCCACTTCTTCTGAACTAAGTCAGCCACAACTATTCTGATCCATCAGGCCACTGGGAGGGGTATTCATGCTTTACAAAGAAAGCCCCTGATTGGTAGCATAGCATTGCTCCCACTATGAATTATTTCTTTTATTTCAGAAGACCTCTCCTGAATTACTAGTTTAAAGCTGAAGTACTGAAGTGAGGTGGGAGAAGCTCAGCTAGAGATGTGCCTGAAAATGATCAAGTGGTTGTTGTCCTTTGAGAGTTTCAGCGACAGCAGTTTTCAGATGATTTAAACTTTGTGTTGCCACAATGGCTCGATTCATTTTAAAAGTTCTTTCTGTGGCAAAGCATCACAACACACCTGTAACCACTGTACTACAGTCTCATGGGGAGAAATGATTATCCCCGGAGTTTGGCGAACAGGTTTTCACAAGGCACAACTTTGTGCTACTTGAGCATGGTGGCACGGCTGATAGGCAATAGAAAAAGAAGGGTATTTCCTTATATATGGATTATTAACCACAGCAGGATGGATCAATCATGGAAAAAATGATGGGTGAAATATCACAAATGACAATTCTTCATTAAAGCTGCCTGTGCTGAATACACCCGTTGAATGAGTTATTTGAAGAATCTGTCAGAACAAATACCTCACTGGACAATTACAAACATGAGTGCATTGTCTTTTGAAAAATTAGCCAAACCCACTGCTGTTTACAACTATATAGCATGCTATACAGTATAGCTCTGAAGCAAGGTCCTGAAAACTTATACTGCATTTCTTACCCAAGTCCCATCCAATGGCAAATGCTGTTTGACAATTGTCCAGTCCAGGCATCTGCACAAGCTGTATACCATTCATTCTCAATCTTGAATTGGACCAATCCATTGGTGCTGAGAGACCCATTCAAAAAGCGCACTGTTGGCAAAAGAAACACATGAAAATAATCACAGCCAGTATGATGTAGATTGTGGAGCATTTTTGCTCGCAGAGAAAGGTGTCTGGCTTTCCGTTACACTAACCAAGATTGGGACAAGGAAGCTCAGCTTGGAAGTTCTTACCCTGTTTCAGAATGTCAAAAGCCTCTCAAACTTTTTTTTTTTTTTTTTTTGCAGGTTTGGAATTTGAACCCAGCAAAACCATTATGATGTTCCCTTGTACCCAGATCCCAACTGGCATAGTTGTCACGGCTCTGTCCTGGTTCCTGCACCTTTTGCTGTCCATATCAAGGTTTATACCCATGAGGTTCCTTTAACAACATGCTTAGCATAGTGTTTAAGAGACACTTGGCTGCTTAAGTGGCATGTCATTTGTGTCATACGTGTGACTGCTAGAGGAGGCAGAAGGGTTGAAATTAATGTGGGAGTAACTACAGAAGAAGTCACACTGGCCCGGTTCCATGGAACAGAGGATCTCATTCAAACAATAAAAAAGGGAAAGGTAGGCTCAGTGGTAGAGCACTTGCTTGGCATGCAGAAGATCCCAGGTTCAGTTGTGGTCATCTCCAAGCACAACTGGGCAAAGTGCTCTCTCTGAAATTTTGGCAATGCCACACTAATCCATGCAAACAATAATGAGTTAGATGGACTAATGCAGGGATTCTCAAAGTGTGTGTCACAATGCCTTACAGCTGTGGTTTTCAAACTCGCAGGGAGTTTGAATCCCGCAGTAAGTCTTTCCGGGGGCTGGGGGGAGGTAGCGGTGTGATCCCCAGGATTGTGCCGCTCAGGGGGGCTGCAGGGCCTTGGTGCACTTGCCCAAGCCCCCTTCAGCCCCCAGGGGTGCAGGCAGCCCTGCTTGACCTTCAGCTGGGCTCCCTGGGTCAGGGAAGGTGACAGCGGGGCAATCGTGCCCCACTCTGCTAAACCAGAAGCGGTGTGTGATCGCTCTTCTGCAAAACCTTCGTGAAACGGGAAGTGGAGTGTAATCGCCCCACTCTAACTTTCCCTGACATGAGGAGCCCTGCAGGCGCTCACGCCCAGCTCCCCGCAGCCAGGGATGGCTGCTGCAGGGACTGGAAGGTGCACCCCAGCCCCTGCAGCCCGGTCAAAAGGGGAAGAGGAGCAATCACGCGCTGCTTCCGGTTTAGCGAAGCGGGGCGCGATTGCTCCGCTGTCACCTACCTTGACCCGGGGAGCCCTGCCGAAGGTCATGCAGGGCTCCCCACACCTCTGGGAGGCTGCAGAGGGCTTGGGCAAGTGCACTAAGTCCCTGCAGTCCCCCTGAGCAGCGCAATCCTGGGCACTGCACTGCTGCCTCCTCCCTGCCTCCTGGCTGCCCCCACCCCTTAAGGGGAAAGGGACCATGACCCTCAGGCTGGGGTGTTGTGATGCCCCAGTTTGAATACCGCTGCCTCACAGCATCATGGCACACTCACAAGTGTGCTGTGTCCCTCGTGGCCCCTCCTAGCTGGTCTCCCATGTGCCACCATCATGGATTATGCAAAATCTTGTGAGTTGGGGACCACCATCTTGGATTTTTTGTTATTTTGGTGCCAACATCTTGGATCTTATGAGATCCAAGATGACGGCACCTAGGAACAAGAGGCTGCAGAGATGCTGTGACCCTCGTAAGTTTGGGAACCACTGGACTAATAGCTTGACTGAAGAGAAGGCAGATTTGTGTGAGTTTAGGTCTATGAGGTACAGTGACTGGTGCACAATCACAATTCTATGGGCTAAAAAAAGCATCAGCACTTAAACACTTGTCTTATTCAGATTTTAAACTTTTAGTGGAAAATATTACAAAAGATTTAGAAAGCTTCTTTTCAAATAATAATGCACGTGCTTTTTTCTTGGTAGGCCTTGATTTAACTTCTCCAGTGAAATGTAGGAGAGCAGAAAACATTGCTTTTCCTGTGCTCAAACGTAGCCGGATAAGATGTATGATGAGTCATATTTTGCCTCTGGACACATACACCACTAATGATGAAGTCTCAGATACCTGCCAAGAGTTGTCCAAAGGTTTCAGTCCTAACCATTATGATTTATCTAACATAAGCCATGCAAGTCTGTTTCCAAATCTAAACATCCACCCACAGAAACAATTGTGTCAGACTGCTCTTTGTCTGTATTAGCAATCTCATTTTTTACCAGAACTCAGCACCATTTTGACATCGGTTCTGCATATAAATTGTTGTACAGGGGCCATTATTTCAGTTTTATGTGAAACGGAGCTATGTATGGAACATTTAATTTGGGAAATAACTACCTCCACAGATGGTATGGAGACAACAGCTGTCATTGTTGTCAAAGTAACCCGCATATCTGTTGTGAAACAGTTGAAATGCTGATCCCCACAGCTGTTTTATGCTCCTGTCAAAGACTTTCATCAGGTTTACACTTGATCTTAAACTCATTTCCTTCAAAGTTAGCTGAAGAATGTTGTCCTAAGCATGCTTTCTGAGCTCATATTGAAGTGAATGAATGAGATTTTGCACATGTAGGAAGGAACTCTGTCCCTCCCAGGTGCACACAGGAACCCCAGATCAGACTGAATAATATGTTCTAATTTAGGATATTCAGCTGCAATTCCTCAACAGTTTCTTCATTCATTCCAGTAGTAAGTGAATCGCACAAGCCTTCCAAAGGAAACTATTTGCAGATCACCTTTTTCCATTGAAACAGAGCATTGCCTCCACCAATGAAAGATCATGTGCACTTTCTGGATCTAGGCCTCTAATACATGCATTTACACAAAGCATATTCCACTGTACACCCTATAGTTTCAGCTTGCATTAAAGCATATTCCACTGTACATTCCTCTGTACACCTTATAGTTTCACCTTGCATTAAAGTCTGCGAACATGTAGATGTATAACAGTGCACACACTTTAGTTTAGAAGTGTGCAAATGTTTCAGTGGCATAGTGTCAACGGAATTGAGTGCATAGGCATCAGCAGGTTGCCTAATCTCATGGAGTGAGGAAGGCTTGTACCGTTATAGCTATCATATTACTGGCAAACAAGGAGGAGCCACTATGAATCAGAAAACTCTAGCAAATGCATCCTTGCTGGCTTGTGTGAATGCTGGTGTAATTGTCTTTGCCTGACAGCACTCATCTACTGGGAACTTTCATTACAGAGGAAAATGACTTGTATTCTCACCTTCAAATTTATCTGTATAAACTAGGCAGGGTATGGTGGAGAAAGGGTGGCTGAGGCTTATTTATTTCCCTTTTGAGGGATAGTAGTTGCTGATGTCATCACTGACCAAAAAGAAAAAATTGCAAATACCAAGGATGACATATTGATGACTCATTTCCACTTCCCTAGTATTAGGTAAGATAGTTGCGTGAATATGGTTCTGTGCTGGGATGGTAAGGCAAAGATATGAAATCCCTTCAATCCTCCTTGAAGACACCATTCTAGAGACTATTTCCTAATGGCATATTATATTTCAATGGAAATGTTGCACATCTTAAAAGGAGAACCTTATTTACCACAGTCCACTTCATCAGAATTATCTTCACAGTGTTGCAGTCGATCACAAAGGTGAACCAGTGGTATGCACTCTCCACTTCCACACTGATAATAATTGGGTTTACAGGGATCTGTAAAACGGAAAAATGCTTACAGTTAAAAATATAGTAAAAATGGCACATTTATGTAGTTAAAAACACATTTTTTTCTGAAGTGCTAGCAGGTTAGTCTGAAGGCCAAACAACATGTTAGTGACATGAAATATTTAATCCAATGTACAGTGTGTCTTTGGTGTGCTTATAGATTAATCCAATGGTTCCCAAACTTTTTCAACTGGAAGCTCCCTTGACCCACAAGGCGATTGGCCATGGCTCCCTAGGTTACGATCCTAGACATTGTATAGGGCAGGCAGTTTTTCATAAGAATTCCATGGTTCCCTTGGCTGGTTTGGAACCAGTGGCTTAAGCCTTTGGTATTTAAGCCTTCTAGGTCAGTGTTTTTCAATGTTTGTTCCCCGCATTACCACTTTGCAAGGTCCATGTATTGGAAGTACAGTCAGCTCTTGTTATCCGCTAAGATTTGGTTCCTGGAAAACCTAGTAGAAACTGAATTAGAGGATTCCAAATCATTCAGCCTACAGGAAAATTGGGTTAGGTTCCAGGGGACCCTCTTCACCATGCACTCTATTAACTTTATGAACTGAATATTAACTTTAAGGTCATGGGGCTGGGTGATAGCAAGGCTTCATTAACATCTGATGCTTCCTTCTCTGGGCTGGATAATGCGTTGAAGGCGGTGACAATGGTGATTTATCTGTGCAGGCTATCCCTTGACTTGTTGAAAGTTGCTGGCCCAACAATGAGGCCTCAGAGTTGCTTTACCCATCCCCCTCCTCCACCTGTCTCTTTGCTCCTTCCCTGGGCTTCTCCCAACCCCAGAGCAGCCCACAGGTAGCCTTTCAGAGACCTCTTATCATCGCCTTCTCATTGCCAGCATTGTGATGGTTCAGCTGGAGTGCCCAAGATGGTAAGGAAAGTCTGGAAGTAGACACAAATGTGTCCAAGGATTCTCCATGAGTCAAAATCCAATGTCCATTTGATGAGGCACCAGCTCATTATTTTGCAGATAATGAGAACAGAGTCACAGATAATGAGAGGTAGGTGGCCACTCAGTCCACCTCTCACAGATAAGCGTATTCGCGGATAGTGAATTCACACATAAAGAGTACCGAATGTACCACTGGAAGTAACCGACAATGATGTCATCACCATTTACTTCCAGACTGGGAAGCCAGATGGAATGCAACAAACACTGGTAAGATGCTCAGGGCAGATGGGAGGGCTTTTTCAAGCATGGGAAAAGACATGCTGGAGCTCTGCCTGCTGAGCAGAACCTCCTATTGCTGCTTGTCATGCATTGCTGGTCTTGCTGCTAGGCAGCAGGGGTCTGGGGGTCCCATGTGTACCATCAGACATCACCTTAAGTACCATCAGTGGTATGAGTACCACTGGTTGAGATACACTTTTCTAGATGTTTTTCCTTCTACAAAATTCAGATCTGTGTTTGTGAGGTAAGCAAAGGCTTGAAATTCAGTGGAGGAAAAATCAGTGGGCAGAGGAGCTGAAGTTTCAGGGAAAATACAAGAGTGACAACAGTTAAGTGCCCTCTCTTTATAATGCTTCTCAAATGCAGATCACTCCATCCTGAGAATGTTTTGAATTAGAAAGTAGGCCATTTTCGTAAAGCTAAATGCAGCATGATTGTAACATATAGTTTAGGCTCAGCACTTCAGACATATAATTCTTCAACAGTTCATAAACCTTTGTTGTTTTACTTGAGGAAGAAATAGCATGTATTAAACTCACCAGGTATGCCTAGATGATAGCCTGTAGTAAAATTTGCTAGAAATCCAGTCCTTGTTGTAGATTTATCAGTACTGAAGAGCACAGTCATCTGGTGAGTTGTAGAGAATATATCTGGTACTGGGGCTTTTCCGGTATATACAGCTACTCATAGAGAAAATAGGGATATACTTTATAGTTAAGTGATTTCAGCCTAGAAAATTGACGAACTGTTGTTACATTGCAGAATCTGAAAAACACAGATTATGTGCTAATTGTAAAAAAAATACCTGCTTCCCTTCACCTACATCTAGTGAGCATAGTTTTCCAAAATCTAGAAGAATATTCCTGCTTTCTTTAAATTTTAAAATATGCTAAGCTTTATACGCATTTTATCTATACATATTGCGAAATCTGCCCAACTGGAGTATTCACTCCTTTTCCAGGTTCTGAGTAGCTAGAATTAGTCTGAAATAACTAAGATTTATAATTCATCAGAAGAATGGGCAGATTTCAACAACTTGAGGATTAGTCCACTAGCAGGATTTGCTACACATGAGTGAAGGCTTCTACTGCATCACACAGTTACATGGCAACATCACTGTAACACATGATACACTGGGGTGAGGCTGGCCCATCCATGAGACCAACTGGAGCAGACACTTCAGGCTGCAGATCGGCAGGGGGAGGCAGCAGTGTAGCTAAGGCACCTGGGGGCATAAAATTTTTTAACACCCTATACCCCATACTCCCCCATAATGCTCCCCCCCAGTTTTAACACCCCCAAATGACATTTCAGAGACCTTCGAAAGGCACTTCCAGTTTTCACCAAAAACCTGAAATGCCTTTGGGAGGCCTCTAAGACACCCCCTCAAAGGGTGCTACCTGGGGTAATGTACACCTCTGCTCCCTGTTTGCTATGCCACTGGGTGTGCTAATTTTTTGTCTGCCTACTTATCTCCACTGCATCTCCTCCTCCTCCTTCTACTACCTGGATTGGAAAAGGAAGATGGGGATCAGAGGAAGAGGAAATGTGGATGGGAGCTGAGTTAGAACACTAGAGAGTGAGAGGAGCAGAGGTTGGCACATTATTGTGTAAAGGGGAGGCATCATTTGGCTTGCCTCAGGTATCAGAATGTCTTGGGCTGGGCCGGGCCTGCCCTGCACTCAGGACCCCACTGCACATACACCAATGCCTCTGGTGAACTATAGTGTCATTAACATTTCAGAGCCCAGAACAGCCACACTAACTTTTAGAATTTATTAGTTGCTCTTTAGCTGAAGCTCTCAAAATTTCACACAATAAAATACATCTCTGAAAATACTGGTAATATAAACAAAAACTGCCAAGCAGGAAAGCAGGAAAAATGTCATCATAAAACCATAGAATCCTAGGCAAATAAAAAACATTTTTACTTGGTACAGAAAAGAATATAAAGATGGCACCAAAAAAAACTTCTTTGGGTAGGGAATTCTGGGAGCACAACTAAGAAGACACTGCTTGTCATCTGTTATGAAAATCAACTTGATTGCTGAGACTGATTAAAGTGTAGTAAGTGAAAATGTCCACCCAAACATTTCCAGACTGGAACCTGCCCGTTTCTAATTTCATCTGTAATATCAACTCTACCAAGGAAAATACCTACAGTATTAGAAATGCACCAATCTCAAGGAAGGGTAAAGTGGTGAAATAAATGTATTTTCATGCTCAACTCAATGAGATTATCACAAAATGTACTGGGGCCATCTTTCAATGCATAAATATTTTATATAAATCACTTTTCATCTAGGGCCTTGAAGATGAAAGGCTGCAGAACAAGATGCAGTATCTTAATTTATATGATTCATTGTATAAATGGGTTAAGTTATACTTGCCCAAAAATAAAGAATCGGGTCCTCCACCATCTCGGATTTCTACGACATCATAAATATTTTCTAGATCAAAATACTGGAAATGTAGTTGAATGTTTTCCCCCTCTTTTGCATTTAAATACCACACACCTAGAAAATAACATTCAAGGCTGAAAGATTAACACTGTCCTTAGCTTTATTTGTCAGTACCTGCATGTAAAATGATAAGAGCCACAGCCTACAGAACGCACCAGCTACATTTGACTATATTCTCTTCCAATCTTGAGAATGAACAAACATAAGTC
Organism: Tiliqua scincoides; assembly: GCF_035046505.1. Taxonomy (NCBI): domain Eukaryota; kingdom Metazoa; phylum Chordata; class Lepidosauria; order Squamata; family Scincidae; genus Tiliqua; species Tiliqua scincoides. The sequence continues at coordinate 54,178,405 of NC_089823.1, forward strand.
TTTCTTGGCTCTGAAATATTTTATCCCCTTTCAGATGTGTCATCTTAACCGGCAAATCCCAGTAGATGGAGAAAGCCTACATTTCCCCAACTGAGGTTCAGTAGCTACCTTGACTGTTAGAACAATCTTAAACTTATCTTTCATCGGCACACTGGCTTCCAAATGTTGCAAACATATTGTAAAGCATGTTTGTGGCTATTTGGGAGCAGACCATGCTCCCGCCAGATCTCATCCCTGTGCCACATGGACCAGATAGGTTTTCAGTAGCTGGTGCAGACCAGTGCAAGGGGTAGGAGAGGGTGGCGGGAGGAGGGAGGCAAGGAGGGACTGTTTTGGGGTGGAGGAGCGGTCCAGGAGCTGGATTGAGCCCAGAAGGGGGTGGGACCAGTCGCAGCAGCCCATGCCAAATCCTAACTTCACTCCCTTGCCTGAGCAGCCTTGCACGGGCTGCTTGGATTTGCATCAGCAATTTTGCAGATTTTCTCAAAGGGGTGGCTGGAGCTTAACATGAGGTAAGGGGAAAAATACCCCCTTACTCCGAGTTCAGCTGGAGCTCCTCTCATTTCCTGCATCAAGTGCACATACCACTTCTATCTCTGTACCCTCTCCAATGCTGGCAAACACAGTCAGAGGGTAGAGACCAGGAATGTCAAACTTGTTTCATACAGATACTGAAGTTAGCATTCATGGTGCCAGTTGAGAGCCCAAAGTGACATCATTAATCAGAAAGTGACTTCATTAAGCAGATGATGACTAGACATAAGCACTTTGTTCTTGCATAGAAACTCATGACAGAAGAGAAAATGTGCAAATCTTTTTCATATTTTCAGGATGTGTGAGAGTCCAATTATTAAGAAGGGAGAGCCCAAGTAAATCGGGGTCTGGATAAACTTCTTCTGAGGGCTGCATTCAGCTCGCAGGCCTTATGTTTGACAACGCTGGTATAGACTTTTGGCCTCCTTTCAATACCTTTTCCTGCTCACATATTCAGTGTATTTCTGGGGGAAGGGAACATAACCTAGCAATATCCTTTCCTATGAATTTCTACACTGAGATAGATGGAAGGGCAGGAGGTCTGGTCTAGAGGGTAGAGCCTCTGTTAGCCCAAAGATAACATCAGAAGGTCATCAGTTCAAGGCCACCGGCAGCTCCCTGAATGACGAGACCTTGAAGCAGCTGACTGAGCTGAGTTATTCCATCTGCTCTTTGGTGTGAGCGAAGCATCTTGGCTGCCCTCCATGTGAGAGATGAAGGAGCTGCTTGTCAGCCTGTGCGGGAGAACTGGAGGCCAGAAGTGAGACCAGACCAGGAAGATCTATCTGAAATGTTGTGTGGTCCTTGGAAGACAGATCCTTCTATGATTGTAAATATCCCCTCGAGGGATTTAGAGACGCCTGCCTATGTAAACTGCCTTGAATAAAGTCAGAGGAGTAATCCAATGACGAGAAAGGCGGTATATAAATACCTAGTTGTTGTTGTTATTGTTATTAAGGGCACACTGTTGTCCTATTGTTGGTGCTGAGACCTGACTTCTGCCTGCCTGGTAAGCAGGGAGCATACTTACCCTCCCCTATTTGTCAGGCCTTAAGGCAGTTTTTAGCCCACCATGAAATGTGCTGCTACAGGCAAAACATCAGTAGATAAGACCCAGCCATGGGACTATAAATAGTAATAATACAGTGAAGTCAAACAAAGTACCCAAATAAGGAGAAGGAAATTTCTGGTAAACAGACAAGTAACAGCACAATTCTGTACATGTCTACTCTGGAGTAAATGCCATGAAATTCAATAGTACTTACTCTTAGGTAAGGGTGAATAGGATTACATCCTTTCCTGGAGCCAAATCCCATTAAACACAATGGGGTTGACTTCTGAGTAAACCTATACAGGATCGCCCTGTAAGTCTGCTTTGAGTGCCACAATTAAGCCCCACTTACAAGTTTGAACATCTTTTGAAATCAATATATCCACCCATAACTTACAAATTATTTCTCAGTATTATTTAAACTGGGAGTACGGTTCAAATAGAGTTTTGTAATTTTACAAACTTCCTGCTTTTAGTGCTCGCTGTACATAGAGGTAGAGATATCCAAAATAACGAACCAAGGCACACCACGCTAAAGAAAAGAGGGAGTGAAATTTTCATTGTGCAATATTTTGGCATTATAGAATCTGCTATGTTCCTGGGAAATGCACAAAATCTCCCCCATTACAAATATTGTTAACTGCCCTGTGGTCAAGCCTGCACATTACTTGGTGTTTCTAATCTACAAAACTCTTCTTAACTCTTGCACAGATGTATTACTTACAGAATGTTGTACAGATGTTGTACAGTCATGCAGATGTATTACTTACAGAAGGCTTGGTTGGGATAGTTGTTGGGATAGTTCATGGAACTGAATGTAGTGTTTGGTTCCCACAGATCAAACGGTCCTCCACAATCAGCTGAAAGGGAAAAAAAAATATGGTTCAAAAATCACAATCTATTCAATTTGAATAAGTATAGACCAGGATAGTTGCTTGCTGGGGTGCAGATGTGGAACCAGTGCATCAAGTCTGGTGCACCTTCCCAAGCCCTTTAGATATGTTCCTAAATGCACTCATCTTCTTAATGTTCCTGGGGGCAAAGTTGCATGCAGAAGTACTTTACATAAGCTCTTCCAGTGTACACTCAGAGAGATACCCATTCAAAGGCTTAAGACTTCTTAGGGCCCAAACCTATCCAAATTTCAGCTGAAAATGCAGCCCCGAGATAAGGGAACAAACATTGCCTTACCGTGAGCAGGCTTTTGTGACTCTCCCCTTCACCATCACAGGATGTTGGCATGGCTGCATTAGTGTTGGAAAGTTGGATAGGATTGGGGGTCCAATCCGAAACTCAGCCAGCACTGGCGCAGAGTCCTATCGCCAGTGCATCGGCGGAGCTCTGCTCCACTGTATCCTGAACTCTGTGTCAGGCTAGAAGACCCAACACGGAGTCTCTCAGGTCTGCACTGGCAAAATAGCTGGCGCAAACTTGAGAATCCCTGTTGTGGAGCTTGGGGCTTTTCCTGGGGGAAGGGGAAGAAAGTCCCCTTTTCCCGAGGAGACCTCCAGCTGCCTCCTGGCACCTGCTGGAATCAGCGGTAGCCTGCTGGTGCAACAGAAGTGGTCATCGAGCTCAGGATTAGGCTGTGGGTCCTCAGCATGCTGTATGGTCCTGTTTCAACAAGTCTTTAATTCTTAGTACACTGTCAACAAGGTAGAAGTAACCACTTTTTAATGCATTCAAAAATAGGTACTTCAGCTAGTATATGATAAAATTATGACTAAATTTTTTTAATGAAGCTCACAGATTTTATGCACGTGACTAATACCACTTGACTTTTAAAAGATGCAAAGGAGGAAAGACACTAATGGTCAGATCCGATCCCCACAGTGAGCCAGTATACAATGAGAGCGGCCATTACATCAGCCTCCCTGGGGTCCGTGGAACGCTGGAAGGCCATGCAGATACCAGCCGCTGCACATACCAGCCATGGGTTTCTGCCTGTAAAGAGGCCTGAAAGAGGTGGGAATCAATTTGAGCTGAGACAGATTATGGCGGCACTGGTGTCTGCCATATCCAAACCCCCATCCCAGGCCTAACACCCCACTAGCACTTTCCTTAAATCTAAAACCAACAAAAGAGCTGGCGTGGATCTGAGGAGTTCCATGAGGGACCAGGCAATGGCCAAGAAGTTAAGTAATGTTTGTCTAAGTATAGACAAGTATACTTACCTCTCTTAGCCAGCCTGACCCCTGCCTGTGCAGAGGATACAGAGGCCACTGCACCATCAGTCCATATTCTGTGCACTGGCATGGGATAGGATTGGGCCAAATGAAATGTTGTTTTAAAGGACAGGGAGAGAGCTCAGACTACAGAAAGTCATAGATGGCCCAGTTCAAGAATGTGGAGAAGGACTCCAATGACTACCTTCCCTGATATCTGTCTACAAGGTAACCGCCATCCTTAAACACAAAAGAATCATGTTTGAGAATAATTTCAAAATATAATTTAACGCTGAATAGCTCACTAGACACGGTATCTTTTATTATTAGTCCAACAAGATATATTAGCAGCTGTCTAGGTACAGATGGTTTGAAAGAAGCACTTACAGGATCTGGCATTATAGTTATAATGACACCATTAAATCTAATGATAATTTTGCTATTCAAAAGATCTTTTATAGTATAGTTTATAGTATGTTTCATGCACCCTTGTAATATTCTCTTATTAAATCTACTAGCCACAAACTGCAGAACATGCATATAATGAATCAAGCCTAATAGCTGCCTATGGCATTTAGGGGGGAAAGGAAGTCAGCCTTTGTAATGTCTGCCCGAACAAACCTGAAGGGATAAGTCCAAAGGTGGTAATTTCTTTGCTTGTGAATTGCTGCTGAAAGACCAGTCTGTTCAGCTGTGCAACACGTAGACTACAGATCTGTACACTGAACACCAATTCTTTACACTTGCATCCAGCGAGGGGCCCCTTCTCATGGAAGCTCACACAGTGAGGTGCTCAGGCTGTTGGAACAAGGAGCTTTGACTTTTGTCCACTTGGGAGTTGTAATGAGGTTAATGGGTTACCTACCTCCTTCCTCCTTGGGAGGGGGACTGGCAGGAACATGAGCCACTGCAGGCTCATTCCTGGCTAAATAGAAGACAAAGCTCCTTCACTCTCATGTCTCATGGTGTTTACACAACAAAGGAAGGCGGCCTATATTTTACATCCCAGCCCTGAATGACATAGACTGGTGCTATTGAGTTTAAGCTTGCTCGCAAATAGGGAAACTGAAAAATATACAGACACAAAAGTACACACAAAGGAATAGGAACATACATAAAATATAGACCCCCGAATGCTTCTGATCCTGTCCCTGGGGAGGGGGGCAGGACTAGTAACTTGAAAATGGACAGCAGTGGTAGTGCTTATGCTGTTTTGTAAGCATGGAGACTGTCCATCTTTACATTAACGTATGACAAGATCTAAAATATGAAGACTTCTAGACAGCCTGAACAACTTTTGGAAATAGCATACCAAAAATTCGCATATACATTATTTTGTTGATTGAGTACCTTTTCTTTCTTTCTCATGTTTTGTTAAGAGCACAAATTGTGCTTAATGCACTCTCACACAGATTATTAATATTTATTTAGATTTCAGAGCTTCGGTGCAGATAAGACATACATTCTTTTTCATCCATTTGTTTCCATTTTCCTTTTGTGCCTACTTGAAAGGCTCTGTTCTCTAAGAAAAATGGTGGTTGAAGTTGCTGATATATGCACTCAAATTTGGAACACATCTGAACTGGGGCAAATGTTTTCCTCTTTCTCATACAGCAACATGACCTCTGCATACTGAAAATGGCAAAAGGAAAGGGTAGCCATGCCCATAACTACCACCCTGACAATGATACACTACCAGCCATGTTCTCTGATGATGAAACACTTGGTATTCCTAAAAAAAGGGGGGGGCTATGCCCACATAAACCAGGCTGGCAGGAACTATGGGTTCAGCCCCTTTGTCTAGCATGCCAAATGTGCAGCATGAAGCATCAATTGGGGATGGTGACTTTATTGTGTGGGTTTTGCTCCCCCTTCCTATATTTAGAGGACCATTACATTACTGAGATTTAAAGAACAGTATTGGAAGGAATATAATTGAAAGCTGTTGGCAGTTGTCCAAATCTATAGCTGAGCTTAACAATAATTCATTGTTAGGATTACATTACCTTACATTTACATTTTGACAAGGTAATTCGAGTTGTTCATTGCTATACAGTCCAGGGTTATAAGTACTGCATGATTTTCACTTGCTTTTGTGTAATTGCTTTCCTGGGAGAAGGCACAACTGCACACAAAGGGACTTACTTCAGAGTAGATCTCTAGAGGAAGTCATGCAATACCTTTCGGAGGACAGCCATCAATGGAAAAGCATCAACCTGCTTCCAAGGGCAAAGATCCAAACTGGTTTCTTTGATACAAAGCACTGGAAATGAGTATCAATAAACAGAGACCCAGAGCTTAAAAAAGCATTCTACGTCTGTGCCCCAATGGAATGAGAACTTTTTACTGAATGTTTTAGAGAACTCTGGAGCAAAGTGATCTATGAATGATTCTGCTTAGATTGTCAGTTATTTCAATTTAAGAACTGTCAGGTGCTGCAAAAAAAAAAAAATGGAACTGGGCACATAAACGATGGCCTTTTTATAGAATTTTTTAACTGAAGTGAATTGTTCTGTCAAGAGTTACCAAAATATGTGCAATAGAAAGAAACTGAAAAGCAGGGCACATGAAGACATAGATGGTATTATCATCATGGGAAAAGCTCCAGTGAAAACCATTTTCTCTAGATATCATTCAGAGGCATTTTGTTTTGGAACACACTATTTAAGCTGTTTACAAGGCTAGGAGGGGAGGACTAGAAGGGGAAAATATCCAAGGAGACAGTGTCATCTAGTGATTTAAACAGGATCATACAGAACATGTGGGCTACAATTCAGTATATGCTTACCTGGGAGTAAACCTCACTGGACAAAATGGGATTTACAACTTTGAAGACATGCATAAGATTATACTCTTGGAGAGGTTTGGCCACAAGTTGATCTTGTGCAAATCCTAATTTTCTGTATACCAGATTTTTAAATTTGTGAGTTGATAATCATTCCATTGGCAAAGAAATAATGTAGGAAAATGGCTTGGAACGTAAGATTACTCACAGTCCTTTCCAAGCCATTAGACTGGTAGGCACATCGTTGTTCTAGGATTGAAAATCGGAAGCTGTCTCATACTGATTCAGACCATTGGTCCACCTAGCTTGGCACTGTCAACACTGACTGGGACCAACTCTCCAGGTATTTTGTTCTTCGCGATCTGAAGACTGAACCTGAAACCCTCTGCAGGCAAAGGGTGTGCTTTACCACTCTCTTCTTTCCCAATAGTGAAACTGTAAGCAGTCAGTGAAGAAAACCAAGAGCATTTTCCCATAGGTGTTCTGGTTTTAGCATTTTTTTTTTAAAGTCAATAGAGCTGAGATGCAGAAAAGGGCACTGAAAATCAAAGGTTGGTCAACCTTCCGTATAAGTAAAAGAACATTTGGCTTTATAGTCTGTAAGAACAATGAATGAGGGCACATGCTAGAGGCTTAGAGAATTATGAAGAGTGAGAAAAAGAGTGGATAAAGAGAAATCTCTCTCTCTCCCCCCCCCCAGCACTACATGAAATAGTACCATCTGTCTATAGCCATAAAATATAACCATAAACTACAATAAATTGTTTTGTGCTCTTGTTATAGTTTTCATTTAGACAGTTGCGGTAAATTCTTCATGCCATTTAGGGGTGATATGAACTCAATTGGTCTATTCCACCCAGCTGCATCAGAAGGAGAGGTGAGAAGGCATGACACTCCACTGGCACAGCTGGGCCAAGCTGTCTGGTCTCCCCTTTTTCTCTTCCAGACCTGGCAGTTCATTCCAAAGTATTGTTTCCTTTTCCTGCCTACTCCTTTTCTCTTTGTATCATGCCTGTTAGACTGTAAATTGAGCATAGGTTCTAGGTAGTTTCTTTTTTTAAAAATCTATGTACGGCGTCTAAAAAATTCTAGGTATAATAATAATAATAATAATAATAATAATAATAATAACAACAACAACAACAACAACAACAACAACAACAACAACAACAACAACCCCTGCTAATTGGGTAAGAGGCACTTTTTCAAGTGGGTGCTCCTTTTTTTAGCAGGGGGAGAGTAACTGGCCCATCTCACCCCAGCAGTGTCTGTTCTAGTGGCTGTCTGCTGGTATTCATTTGCATCTTTTTAGATTGTGAGCCCTTTTGGGACAGGGAGCCATTTAGTTATTTGATTTTTCTCTGTAAACCACTTTGTGAACTTTTAGTTGAAAAGCGGTATATAAATACTGTTAATACTACTACTACTACTACTACTACTACTAATAATAATAATCATAATAATGCCTTTATGATCCTTTTTAATGTTCAGAACACTTTGTAGACCCAGTATCTGTAATCTTCAGGTTTAAAGGTTATTAATATTCCCATTTCCCAGAGAGTAAACTGAGGTTAAAGGATGGTGATCTGTCTAAAGCCAATACAGTATTTAACACAAGTTAACATCATCTAATCCCCACCCATGCACCCACCCAATGTGTAGTATGCTGGGTTAGAATTTTGACTGATAGGAGTGATATTGTAAAAGACAGCAAGTGTTACAGAACTTTAAAATGAGTACTCCAATTCCATTAAAATCAATGAAAGTTTTTGCCATTGTCAACCATGGGTGCGGGATTACAGCCGATGTCTGTTGAGATTGGGGTGAGTTCAGGTTCTTCTTGCCTGTTGTTTTTGGCAGGACACGTTAATAATATAGGCTGCGTTATAAAACTGTGACAAGATGAGTGATTGAATTTGATGGTATTCAAGATTTCAGATAACTCTGCAGGGAAAACAGTTTTCAGCATTTCTTAGCAGCAGGAGGAGGGTAATAAATTTAGACATATTAGCAATCTTTTTCCAGATGGAGCAAGTATAGAATGTGCTACTATTTCATTATATAGAGCAATATGATGCATCCTCTCAACAACATGAACAGTTCCCGGAGCATATATTACTCTTTTTGCATTGTTGCCATCCATGTTATTCTTTGTCAATGCAATGGACTCTTATTAGATACATCTTAGCATTTTCCCTGAAAATTGATGGCATTACCCACATGCATCATCTGCTGTATGCTTTTCAGCATTTAACACAGCACTGGTAGCAAAACTGGAAATGAATGAATTTAATTAAGGCGTCTTTAGGTTCCTGCACAAGTCACATCCTATCAATGCTTTTGCTAAGATTTCCAGTGAACATTGTATCATTTGGTAATACAATTAATGGAAGTTCATTCACATTTTACATAAGTGATGACCTGCAAGGCAACGTCACGTATGAATTTGCATCCATGTGTGACGGGAGTGGGTTGACTTGATTCAACATGGCCTACAATTAATTTTTTCATTGCATTAGAAATGCCATTTTTTCCTTTTCAGAGTTCATCTGCATTGAAGAGTGACTAAACAAGAAGTGACCCTAATGCATGCATTAAACTTACGGTTTTTTTTTTTTTTAAAAGCCTAGAAGGGGTGGGGGAGGGTAAAAAAGGGGGTCAAGATTGTGGGGGGAGGGGTTGTGAGACTTTAGTACTTTGCCCCCACAGTGGTTCTGATTCCACTGTGGACCCCCCCCCCCCCATTTTTGATGGAGAAAAGACCATATGCGGTTTTTGATGGAAGGTTTTCTTCCATTGAAACGAGCATGCGGGGGGGGGGGAACCTGATCGAGAACAGAATGACTGGGGGGACACACAAAGTACTAATGCCTCCCACCCCCTTTCTGAACCCATTTCGTTACATCTCTGTGGGCCATTTGCTTAAAGACCCCTCCCCAAAAAGACTCAGAAGTTTAACTTACAAATTGAAAGTCATATCTAGTTGGAACTTACCTTAGTGTTTAGCTCCATTCCAAGAAACATTCTCCCCACCCTCATGCTCAAAGGTAGTTATCATGAGTCACAAGCCAATTGGTCTTGCTACACCCTACCTAACATCTGCCATGCAGATGGTTGGAAGACCAGCTTGAGTTAATGATGCACGGACAGTGGCAGTCAAGATGTGCTAAATGGGCACAGCCAGTCCATAAAGAAAACCCTGGGCAGACACACAATTCAGAGTTTATAGTAAAGGAATGGTAGATTGCATCAGTTCTCTGCCTAACATAGCTGTACTACACAAGGGGAGTACCATGGTGAAGACACAGTGATAATGACATGCTGGTTCCCGTGCTGCTTCATTTCCTTACTCTCTTCTTCAGAATGGATGTATTCAGCATTACTCTCATTCACTGTACTGATTGCTAGAGATGAAGAGAAGAAGCGGGTGCTCAAGAATCCCAAAATTTACTGCAACAGAGAATAACATACTTTTATGACCCTAGAAAATAATAGTTATACTTACTGGGTTGCTGAGGTGTTGTAGTAACTATGGGAACATGGGTAGGTTCTGGATAAACACTGTCAGCGCAGCCTCCATTGGTCAGACTTATATCATCAAGGGCAATGTCATCCCACCCAAATCTTTTAAAGGCATCGAAAGCAACCTGAACAGTCACAGAAAAATGATGCAGTTACTTCCTGTTTTGGAAGGTCGATGCAAATGCCCCATGTTGGGGGTCTGCAGAAATCACATGCTCTAGTTTTCATAAGCACCCATATCCATTGCCAGTACTCTACACTTGTTCTATACTGCAGGTGGCTATATGACAAGGTTTGCAAGCCCAACTGAGAGCAGTTTGTATGTGTGTATTTTCTGTTTATACAGCCTTCTCCAGTGGTCAGGATGGCATGGACACTGACCATGTGATGAAGCAACTGTGAGCACATTGGTAAGCTCCGCATCACACCAGCATGCTTATGAAGCCTAGCCCCTCCCTGTTCTCTCCCATTCTCCACTGTGTAAAGCACTTTCAATGCTTTAGTAACAGTGGGCACCAGCAGAAAATGCATTCTTGGGCTGTATGCTAGAACTGCTGTTTTGGAATCTTAAGCCCCCTGGTGTGAGTCCCAATAGGAGAAAAATGTTTTTAATTTCATGCATACTTAAGCCATTTAAAATTACTTTTAATTGTTGATCTATTCTGCTGTTTTCATTGCTCTGGCTAAACATTTTCCACGGGTAACAAAGCTGGCTGGCCCAGAGCAGACAGACGTTTCAGTGTTCCAATTGTAATCACAGTGATTTCAACTGCCAAAACATATAATCTGCTTGAACAATATAGCTTTGTGTGTTCTAATAATTTTTTCACAGATGGTACTCAAGACTAAAAGTGTTCTTTTTGCAGATGTGAATGCTGGGATGATGACCAGAAAAGGCCAAAAATTAAATTAAAGGCACTTGGTTCAACATAGTACTGATGATGAATATCTTGACATACTTTAAAATTAGAGGTTTCATTTAGCGTTACTTGTCCAAAATGCCAGTTGTTTCCATAATTTCCTTCTTTCTGGAAAACTGTCTTTTCAGTGTCATGATCGTAAGTGATGTTAATGTTCAGACGATAAACATTGGTGCCATACATGTGATACCTGAAAAGAAAACAGCACACTATCATATTCTATTAAATCAAAATTCACTCAGCCAAGGAAATATAGATTAGCCAAAGGTACAGAACATATCAAATCATAGGGGAAGGGCTTGTATAAAGACATTCAGAAATGCATTTGCGCAAAAGGTTTCAATATACTTTCAGACAACTTGGCAGTTCACTCTGGTATAATGAAGAGTAAAGGCTGCAATGCTATACATACTTACTTGGGAATAGGTCCCATTGGACTCAGTAGACTTTATGTCTGAAAAGACACACATAGAAGTCTGCTGGAAGACACTAAGCAATGAAGTGTCTTTATTTCGGATTTGAATCTTTTCGGACTTTCAGACTTCATTTCGGACTTTCCGGTTTGAATCTTGTCTCTACCATGAACTTACTGGCTGGCCTTAGATAAGTCATTCCCTCCTAGTCTCGACTTTCTTATGGGGATAATAATGCTTATCTTACTGGATGGTTTGCTGTAGGGACTACACCAAGAAAACACCTGTGACATGCTTGGTAATCTCAAAAATCATTTTGCAAATGCTAAACATTGTGAGAAACACAGCATAGTCCTGTTGGGTGGCTTATATTCTCTTTAAATAGCCATTGGGGAGAGCTGACTTGGATTTGAACTGTAGTGAAGAAGTAGGGGGTGTATAACCCTGAATTGATGCACGTCTCCTCCCCCACCCTGAAAGTGTCTGTGAGCCCCAGAAGATGCCATTTGTTCCATTGGCCCCTTTGAGTATTCATAGCAGCATTTTCAACGGGAAGAGTGTACAGGGTTAAATGCCTTCGATAGCCATGCCAAGATTATGATCCAGATCAGTTCCCCCACATGGTTTCTAAATAACCTCCAAGCCAGACAAAGCTGTGCTTAGCAGCATACCTAGTTTGGGCTCAGTTCTCTGTGTTTGTATGTATATTCATCCTTTCTGATTCCAATTCCTTGCATTGCATTAGAGGCCATCCCTTTTGCAACATTTCCAGTATAATTCTTTCCTACTGAGAAGTCTTTGAGACCCAAAAAGGCCATTGGGGCTTTCGTTGTAGTGCATGTCACACATCATTTACTCCTTAGGCACTCCAAACTTTCATTTGTTGGAAAGCTTCCCTGCTTGCAAAAAAACTGCACAACAATTTCACTGCCTTACAGAACTTTGGCCTGTGGCTACTATGTGGATCTAAATTCCATGAAAATAAACTAGACTTTGTTCATGCAACATGTTCAAAGGATGAGATGTCAGCATGAAAAATAACCAGTCCTACCAGAAACGTAAACAGAACCCGTCTGAAGCAGGGACTAAAGGTAAGCTACCAAGTCGAACTCTCAGTGGTCCAGGCATTGTGGGTGTTACAATATAATAACCTGCAAAACAAAACAAATACTATATTTATTATTTAGAAAATTTTTGCACCATTTTCAACACAGTTTTATCATTTTTCTCAACATGGTCAATATAACAAAATGAATAAGAAGATGGCTAGATGCAGATCTCTTGTGTGCTTCCTGAAGCATCTGGTGGGCCACTGTGAGATACAGGAAGCTGGACTAGATGGGCCTTTGGCCTGATCCAATGGGGCTCTTCTTCTTAAGTTCTTATAACTCCCTGGTCATGTGTCTGATATGCAAACAGCCCATTGATCTGTGATAGTGCAGACTGAGCCTAAACAATATTGGGTCAGATTAAGAACAGGACAAAGCTTGGCCAGATGGCTAATGGTGTAAATAGAAATTCCTTGGATCAGGAATATCAGTAACTCTGGTTGGGTCAGTGAAGTATGTTTGCTGTGCCCTGCAATGACAGGTGTCAAAGCCAATAGAGAAACAGAATAGTTATGTGAGAAGTGGATTTTTCATTATGGGAACTCTTGTCTATCTTTCTGCATAAAAATGATCAGGGGAAAAGACATACTAAGTGGTGGCAACAATGTTGACACCTACCACGTACCTGGCTTTTATGAGCTATACACCACCATCAATTGCAGACCTTAATCATGGATTACAACCTAATTTACTTCTCTATGAATGGAATCTAGGAATTCATCGATTTTGCTCATTTTGCTGAACATTTCTATTCTTTCTTGGTTTTGGAGGACTGGGATCGGTGGGGTAGATCCTTGGGTGGAGGGCCCCTGGGGAGAGGCCTCAGAGAAGTACAGGGGGAGGGGTTTTCTTCACCTTGGTCCTCCTCCCTGTTGTGGTTGTTCCAGGCTTGATCCTGGGCAAGGTCAGGCAGAACCCAGACCTCCTGCCTCCTTCTAGCTAGCTAGCTCATCACTGGCCTTCTCCCTCCTTATGAGTCCCTCTCTGACCTCCCCACCCCTTCCTCTTCCTGCCTGGTGAGGCTTAAAGGAAAATCCCCTGGCCCTGCCCGGCTCTATGGCCAGCCTTCTCTTTCCCTCCTCACTGTTCCCCTCTGTTAGCCCTCCAGGTGCGAGATGGACAGGCGCTCTCTGGGTCTCTCCCTGAGCCCTCGCCTCCACTGCCCCAGCCCCCCTGTGCAGTAAGTCAGGGCCCTGATTGGGTCGGGGTCCCTGACATTGGTAAAGAAGAAAGAGCAACAGAAAATGACCATTTTGTTCAAATCTTACTTACCTGACAGATTACCGAATGTGTGATCAAAATCAGGAGCAGTCGTAATGGGAAAAGTGGGGCCATTTGTTCTTTCCCATTCTGCATCATCGACTAAATCTTGACTCCAGTAACAAAAGCCATCTTCAAAACTGCAGTTAAGTTTCTGACTGTCTTGACATAAAAGTTGAATGAAGTGTCATCAAAGGCCACGAACAATGACACCCTACAGTTCAGTTTATCTATTGACTTTACCATGTTTGTATTCACTTCTTTCTGGAGTGGCTGCATGACAGGCTTCTTGGCTCTTTCCCATTTCCATAACATTAAAAATTGTTGTCCCATTCCAGCAAAGAAGATACATACATCAAAGTAGCTTTTATGGTAGTGGACAGCACATGCTTTCATTGCAATCACGTTTGGTAGGCCTTCAGTGTTTGCCACCCAAACACTGAACATTTGCAATAAATAATCAGCCTAGAACTTTTTAGCCATGACTGCATAATGTATGAACATTGTTCAGGAGACTGCTGTACTGCAGCAATGGCTAAAGCCATGCCTAATAATAATAGGCATATTATATGCACTAGTTGATGGAGCAGATTTCTGAATCAAGGCTTTGATCAATTAATCATCTTGTTTTTAATCCACTTAGAGCACAATCCTATGCATGTCTACTCAGAAGTAAGTCCCTTTACAGTCAATGGGACTTACTCCCAGGTAAGTGTGGATAGAATTGCAGCCTAAAGAGATTTAATTCACCCAGGGTGCAATCCAAAAGGCACTTTTGGCCATTGCAAGTCCCTTGTGCCTGCTGAAGAGTGTTGCCAAAGTGCCATAAGGCATTTCTGCAACAACTCTGAAGGGCTGAGGCCAGTCCAGGCCTCACTGGACCAGCGCAGAGGCAAGCTTGCGCCGGCCGAGTCAGGCCTGTGCAGGAGTCTGGGGGGGGGGGATGTGAGGATAGTGAGAATGAGGCGTTCCAGTGCAGGGGAAGGCGGGTGGTGGGTGGGCCTGTGGGTGGGCGGGAGTTGAGCGGGGGCAGGGCCAGGATCCAGCAGGTGTACCAGATCCTTAACCTGGTCCCGGACAGCCCGAAGCAGCTTTGGGTTGCTCGGATCTGCACCACCTCCTGAGGTGCGCCACCACATCTACTTGGCACAGATTCGAGTAGCCCCATTGGAGTTGCTGCAGCATTACCCAGGTTAAAGGGAAGGAATTCCCCTTTCCCTGGGCTGAGCTGTAACAGGTCCCAACCCCACTCTGGATATGGGGCAGGCCAGTCGGTCTCCCCGTGCCAGCGCGAGTTAGGATTGGGCTGCCATTCAGGTAAATACTATACTCTCAAAGCCTTTGATATTTTGAAAGCATGTTTTCTCTTTCCAAAATAATAGACAATAATAATTACATTGCCTGAATCAAATGATGTGTGAACTTTCAGCAATTCTACTAGTGTCTACTGATGAACTAACTTCAAAGCAGTATTCTTCAGAGAATGTCCGTTGTATAGGGACAGTTTGGATAAAGTACCACCAGCACAATTAGATGGGCATCCATGGTTCTGCCCCAGGCAACGGGCCATTTAGAGTTTCATACAAGCCAGATCTAACAGTCTTATAGCACTGTAAAGACTATCCAATTTATTTCAGCTTAAGCTTTCATGGAAAGCTACCATCATGGAAAGTTACCACCCTGGAATTTTGGAACTGTAGCAATGGTCTGTTCCCACTAGTTGCACTACTGCTATGGCATTTTAAAGAGGAGCTACAAAGAATACTTACTGCTTAAATTGCTTGTATTAAATGCAGTGTACGTTGCATTAAAGCCATTAAGATTTGTAGTATAATCTGTAGCAAATACCACAGTGGCTTTATTTGAAAAAATGTGAACTGTACCAGGATTAGTACCCCAGAGGGAAGCTAAGGATGAAAAGACATAAAAGATGTGAAAAGAGGATAATGCTATGTATATTAAAATAAATAGGCATGAAAGGTGGTCAACAGACTATACTTTTACACAGAAAAGATGAGTCACATTTCTGGTAAGTATTCCAGTGCCATTACCCATTTATTTGTGGAAGATGGTTTCTAAGCTAATGTCACTGGCTGCAATCTCGCACCTAGGCAGACTGCTTAAATCTGGGTGAAGTCAAAGCTATTTTAAGCAGCCCAACTGTGAGTGGGTTGTTGCCGTCATGACAATTTGCCACTGAGATGTTTTATGCGCTCACAAGAATTCCAAGACAATATCCTAAAATGCATTGGATTGCCTTGCAGAATCTCAGGATGAAGACAGATAACTGTTTAGAGCAGTGATTTTCAATGTTTTTCATCTTGTGTCACACGGAAAGGCATCAGAATTGTCAAGGCACACCATCAGGTTTTTGACAATTGACACCATGCTGCCAGTGGGGGGGGGGGGCTCATATCCCCATTGACCCTACTAATAAATTATCTTCCCCCAAATTCTTGTGGCACACCTGTGGACCACTCATGGCACACCAGTGTGCCATGGCGCAGTGGTTGAAAATGGCTGGTTTAGAGTCAAGTAGTTGCTTAAAAATACCATATGTGCTGCCTGTTACAAACAGACCAGTCTGACATATAGGCATTGTCCAGGGCCAGCATTAGGGGTCAACATCAATAGGCAGCTGCTGAGACTCACACTGCAGCAGGAGGCCCACTGCTGATGCATCATAGCATCTCACTGCCTCTTTTCCTCCCCTTTCTGAATAACCAGCAATAGGAGCCAGGGGAAGGAACATCAGTCTGTGTTTGCCTTGCTATCTCTTCCTCTGAGTAGTGGTGAGGACTGGGCCCATAGGTTAAGCAAATGGGCAGTCATGACAACAGCAAGGAAGAGGTTGGCCCTTCCATTTAGGAGTTGGGAGAGGGTGAGGATGCACATGTTTGCCATGTGTGCACATTCAACAATGCATTGTACATAGGGTGCCTAGTTGCTCTTAGAATCACAGATTAAAAATTATTATTAAAAGGAGTCCTACCTCTTAACACCTTTGCTAGACCTGTGCCTTCATAAATGTTCAGAGTGTCCACATAGTCTTGGGTTTCGAAAGCACTGAAGGTGAGTTGAATAGATAGTCCTTGATCAACACTTAAAAAAAAAAAAAAGACAAAACATTACGTTATTTAACAACTCTGATAGTTATATACAATGGACATAATTTGTCCATTTATAAGCTGTTTTTCGCCCCCTTCCCAGCTCTTCATTTGCTCACCCAGTTCAGTTTATTATTTTGCTTTCTGGATTACAGTTTTGGATTGTAGTGATAGTTTTGGTTTAATGTATTTGTGATGATTTTATTGTTGTACCTTTGCATTTTAAGCAACGTAAACCACCTTGGAGGCCTCTTCACAGTCAGAAAGTTGGGATATAAGGGCCCAATCCTGAGCTGGGCCAGTGGTGTGCTGACCTCCAGTGCCGGCACTGGGTGTTGCAAACGTGCCATAAGAAAAACCCGTGACACCCTGTGCCAAATCAGCCCTGGCACAAACCCAGTACCACTCAGTGCTAAGCCCAATGCTAGCCAGATGCCTCCTGGAGCTAGGCAAGGCTGCCATACTGCCGCAGGATGCAGCAGTAGCTGTTTTGACATTGCTGCAACCTAGTGGTGGTGCCACCTTTAGAACTGGGCTGTCCATCACTAGAAAAATAAGTACAAAATAAATAAAACAACCCAGAGAAGTGCAGAGTCTGATCTTCATGTACACAGGGGCTCCTCAAGTTACAATCATCTACACTTACAAACTTCCACTACTACTACTACTACTACAACTACAACAACAACTACTACTACTACTACTAGTAATTTGGCAAGCAAAAACAACTTTCACATGGAATCAAGGATTTTAGGGAGCAGGGTGCAGGAAGAGGTGAAAAGTGGCAAAGGCAGAGGGGGGCATGAGAGAGAGAGGAGATGCAGGCAGGTCAGAGCTGAATGGAGAAAAACAGATGAAAGAAGAAGGGAAATAAGGAATACATCATTGTTAAATGGGCTTTCAGGCACTATCCAGGGAACCTAAAAATGTTCCCATGTGTTAAGAGTTCCAAAAAACTTCATCAGCAGTATATCATGTAACATGTGAGAGGACTGCAAACTTAGGCTTCAATTCTACGCACACTTGCCTGGGAGTAAATTCCATTGACCTTATTGGGGCTTACTTTTAAGTAGATATGCATAGGCTTGCCCTTTTAATGGAGTAAAGCATGCATATATTGCTGGGAGCTGAGATTTTCCCAGAATCACTACGAAACATAAATCTAGTACTGTATATTCAGAATTCTTAAAAGACACAAATTCCACTTCCACTATTGGCCTGGGTCATGTGCAGGACCAGATTACCTGAGCCCTTGGTACACAGCCCAGCAAGGAACCCCCATCCTGCAGCACTCTGGCAGAGAGTAATGTGCAGCAACAGCAACAGCAACAGTAACAGCAATGGCTTTTCCTGCCCTCTCCATGGACCAGTTGGAGCATCTGCTAGAATCCCTTGGATGACTCAGGGGTCTCTGAGTAATGTGTCAGGGGTATCTTTTGTGCTGGGATCAGCAACAGTGCAAAGCTCTCTGCTGATGCACACCACCACCACCAGTACTGGGAAGTTCAGTACCTGAACCTCTTGTCTAGTGGGCCATCTGATGTGCATGGGCCAACACTTGATGCCACATCTGCCTAGGTAACTGCAGGTGTATCTACTAAATATGTAAGACCATGACCCGAATTTTAAAATGGCTAGAGTTTTTTTTTATGATGTAATCATTTTATTCCACAGACTTGCATATTTCGAAAATGAGGCAAGGCAGTAGACCAAGCATGCATTCCAGGAGTACAAGTGACATGAAATTGATGTGTATTCAGTCATCTGAATCACACATGCTATGATCTTATCATCTTATTATTATTTAATAAACAGTAGCATCATGTCAGAAGTGCTCCTCATTTCTGTTGTGATGTCCTCTTCCTCCTTTTATAAAAAATAAAAATTAGGAATGCTTCAGGATTTAAACATGAACTTCAGAACAGCCAAGCTGTCTTGAATTTGCCCAATTGTTCTTCTTCCTGGTTGCAGTTCCCAAAAGGTATCAGGATATGTGTTTGACCACAACCGTTTCAACATGCTTGTCTGAGTCAATTTGGAAAGTGCAGCAGAGCACATATTTTTATGCTGCCTGTAATCATTTCTATTTATTCCTTTGTTAGCACTTGCATTGAAACAAGAAGCATGAAAATGGTATCTGACAATAAAAGAACTCAGGAAGAATGCAGGGAAAAGTAACTCAGGAAGGGATACTTGGTTAATTTAATATGATGGAGTCAATTGACCACAACCAAGTTATTTTTCATTTATTAAAAAGAATAATGGTATTATATATCTTTGCTCAGGAAACAAGCACAAAATTGAGAAAGGAAATTGAAAAATCTGTGTAAAAGCAGAGATTAATAAAAAGGAAGGATTCAGGAAAAAAGGCAGATAACCTTGGTTCTGCTTCAGATTAATTTTTGAAATGTTACCTTCCTCTCCAATGAATTCTTCCACTCAGCAGAAGAAGACAACAACATGTGCAGGTGCACAACAAGTTAAGGTTGTTAGGAGAGGCCAAGGAGTGTCAGGCTGTAAGCAATTTGTTGAACGCTTCCAGAGAGTTTTTGGTCCCCTTGCCTCATCGTAGTATGCAGCATGCATTTCATTGGCATGACTGGATGCTGCAGCTTGGCAGGGGATAAGGTCTCTTAGAGGAAAAAAGCCATGATGATAATTGGTTTCAAACAAACTGGCTCCCACATTATGGGTGATATTTCTGAAGAAACAATATGGACATCTTGCGGAGATAGGGATGCCAGAACTGCAACCTGGGGATCCTCATTGAATGTATCTTGAAATTCTCACTTGAATCAGGCCATGAGCAAGCTATGGCTTTTTTCACCTATGACCTCCAATTACTTTTGTCCATCTCTCTCACCTGCTTGCTACACATCATAAGAAGACCATCATAAGAAGAGCACTACTGGATAAGAACACAAGTTTGTTTCATTCAGTACCCTGTTTTCCACCAGATGTCCAGCAGATGCTTCTAGTAAGCCCCCAAGCAGGTCATGAAAGCTAATAGTTGTCCCCCACTGGTTTATTACACTTGGAAGTCTTTTTCACTACAGAAGGCAGGGATGTTGGAGAGATGAAATTACTGTAGGCTCAGGAGAAAATGAGTGAGAGGCACTGCTTAAGTTCAGAGCTCATCTGAAAAGTGCAGGAGGAAACTCAAGGTTGTGACCTGCTCACCCAACATGGGAGTTATTTTTAAACCTCCACCACCCTTGGTAAGGATCTCTAATCAACTATCTATTTGTATGCACTTGCTTGCCATCTGAACTGGGTGGTTTGCTTCACAACAGGATGCAGAAGAAGTAGATCACTTTGCATGCAGTTGCTGTGAGTGGTTTGTTACATGAAGACAGGCACCAGTGGTATGCATTTAAAGTGGTGCCCCATCCATGGCTGCTTTACTGTGTCCCTAAGCCCTGAGCAGCTTATCTGAAATGCATGAAAATTTCATAAGGCAAACATTATATCTAACATTAAATGAAGCAAATAAGCAAAGTGGTTAAGATTTTCATACAGAATGAATCTATTATTTATTTATTTAAAAGATTTCTACCCCGCCAAGTTGCAAATAAACTCTGGCTACCCTAGAATATTGTGAAGCCACTTACTGTATAATCCATTGACAAACAATGTTTGGAAGATAGGGTTCTGGATAATGAACAGAATGAAAAGACCCAGAGGAGCCAGTCAGAATAAATTTCCCATCACAGGGTGTAGCTGTAAATAAATAATCGTCATATTTTCAATTAATTCTGACTCAAAAAGACAGCATTCTAGTCTCTGACTAAAACAAAATGACTTGACAATGTTTTCTAACTATTTTGTCCCTCTAATTCATTGGGGTAGGGATTCTTTCTCAGTTTAGAGACAAGCTTGGTTAAATTGGCAGCTAGAAGTACAGATTCCATATTCTTCATTTTCAGATTTATTGAGGATGTCTGGAGGGAAGCAAGTTTCTTGTTTTCAGGAGTCTCACTTCTCCTGTGTGCCATCGACATTGATTTTCTGTAGCTTGAATAACAGAGGATAAGATGGATTACATTGCCGAGCAGGCAGAGCCCTCCTGCAACCATCATGCCAAGGCAGCAGTAGTCGCCCCATGGTTGTTGGACTCGCCTTCCAGAAGGTTCTCTAACCACTGCTTTTGACATTGTTGCTGGTATCAATATCTTGAAGGACTCTAAAAGGTTCGCTTAAGTAAAAAATCTTGCTAGTACATTTATACAAGAGACATGAAGTTCATGTAAATCCCCCCCCCCCCAATATGAGGTAAATTCTTAATGTGGTGTACAACAATTTGTGTGATGTTGGACAAAAGCCACTGTTTTGTCAAGTAGGATTGTAGCCTCCTTGGGGCCTCCTTTCCCGCCTATGCTGAGACATTCCAGAATGATCTTCTAAGGCAAATGAAAGCCAGTAGACAGCATTTTTCACCCAGCAACTGCTGATTCTTTCCCTTCCAATTTTTCTTTGATTCAACGACACTTGTAGCCCATGTCATGGCAAATCACAGCCAATATGAGGCTAATTTATGTTAAAAATGCAATTCTGGCAACAGGTAGCTTCAGGCATCATACTTGCCAGTAACTGTATATCATTATTAGAGATTGCCATGACGAAGCATGCCCCAAGAGATTACATTTTGACTAAGGGTGCAATCCTAACCCCTTATGTCAGTGTTTTCCATGGGCATTGTCTGGTTGTGTGGAAAATGAAATGTACCTTCTCTTCTGTGAACAACTTAGGGCACAATCCTAATACCTTATGTCAGTACTTTCCAGCACTGGTTTAGTGGTGCCAATGGGACATGTGCTGCATCCTGCAGTTGGGTGGCACTCATGGAGGTCTCCTCAAAGTAAGGGAATGTTTGTTCCCTTACCTCAGAATTGCATTGCCCTTATGTCAGAGCTGGAAAGCACTGACATAAGGGGTTAGGATTGTGCCGTAAGTGTATATCTCTGTATTATTTAGATGTCTCACAGGTTTTTCCCTCCAGCAACTCAGAAGCTTAATAAAAAATAGTTTAGATTAACTACATTTTTCTGGAGGGTTGTTTTTTTTTTTTTTTTTTTTTGTGGTATTATTACTGACTGCAGTTCAGTTCATCAGTAGTTCTCATTTCCAGCAGTTAAATTAAGATATGGAGTGGTGGGTATCACTTCATCCCATTGTGATTTTTTCATGAATACCAGGTTTGATATGTCTCCTGTTGCCTACATTTCAACTGAGAAGTTAATTGATTTCCCTGAACAGAGCATCAAGAAGAAACTCTTAGAATTATATTCTTCCTGTGTTGGGTCCTTATACCCCTTGCGTATGCTGAACTCAGTCGCTCCAAAGGGAATTATAATGGGGACTGGATCTTGTCTGGCCTAGTTCTTTTTAAAGTAAAAGGTTCTTTTGTGGGCAAAAGTAGTAGTTGTAAAACATTCAGAAATCACAATGTAAAATTCTACAGAACTTCGCAGAAACCAGATAATTTCATCTGCTATGCTAGAGGTGCTGTCACACTAGAAATGGAGCATGAGTGGAGCACAAGGAAGTTGAAAACTTGGCATTCAATCTAAGTGACTTACATAAGAACATAACATAAGAACATAAGAACAGCCCCACTGGATCAGGCCATAGGCCCATCTAGTCCAGCTTCCTGTATCTCACAGCGGCCCACCAAATGCCCCAGGGAGCACACCAGATAACAAGAGACCTGCATCCTGGTACCCTCCTTTGCATCTGGCATTCTGACGTAGCCCATTTCTAAAATCAGGAGGTTGCACTTACACATCATGGCTTGTAACCCGTAATGGATTTTTCCTCCAGAAACTTGTCCAATCCCCTTTTAAAGGCATCCAGGCCAGATGCTGTCATCACATCCTGTGGCAAGGAGTTCCACAGACCAGCCACACGCTGAGTAAAGAAATATTTTCTTTTGTCTGTCCTAACTCTCCCAACACTCAATTTTAGTGGCTGTCCCCTGGTTCTGGTGTTAGGTGCGAGTGTAAAGAACATCTCTCTATCCACTTTATCCTTCCCATGCATAATTTTGTATGTCTCAATCATGTCCCCCCTCAGGTGTCTCTTTTCTAGGCTGAAGAGGCCCAAACGCCATAGCCTTTCCTCATAAGGAAGGTGCCCCAGCCCAGCAATAATCTTAGTTGCACTCTTTTGCACCTTTTCCATTTCCACTATATCCTTTTTGAGATGCTGGGATCCTTTTTGAGATCCTTTGAGGTCCTTTTTATTCACCATTGGATAGTATTTCTGCAAAAAATTCCACTGCAGAGGTCTGGTGGCATCAGTGTCCAGATCAGACACTGGCTGAGGATCTACCTGACCAGGCTGATCCCTGAACCCTCAATACCAGTGGCAGTGTATCATCAAAGGAAGGGGCAAGGGTGCCATGGAGGATTGGACTGTTAATTATAGAAACATGTTACCTTGTTTGTTTTGCTCCAAAAGAATGAGTAGGTGCTCCTTGGATGAGTGCCAAGGAGTATCTTAAACCAATCGATACACCTCCACTGAAGGGCTGTTGCTCTCTTGTGTTTTCAACTACTACCCTAAAGCTGCTCAGGAGAGATCTTGTTAGATTCTGGACCCCCACCTCTGCCTCTGTCCAGGTTTTTGTTTCTAGTCACACAACAATCCATGTAGTCATTCTGGGCTATTCAGGCCCATAATTCTTTGTTCTGGCTACACTACCCCACCACCAAGACCGTGAATTCAGCCACTCTCACATTCAGATTTACCCCCTGGCTGGCATCTTTGCTCCAGGGAGCAGAACTGGGGCATCTTTGCCCCAGTATCCGCAGCAGTGTGGCACTGGTATTAGAGGATCAGAGGGTTATGCTGTCATCCTGTCAGAGCTAAACACTTTTTTTTTTCAAATGTGTGTAGAAAGCAATCCTCACAGAAGTAGTGAAGTAAAATTAAGTTGTCTTGGTCACATGGGCCTCTATGCATAACCTCTGCAAGTAAAAGGAAACTATTCAAAACAGCTCCTATATACTGAGTAATAGGTTGGCAACCTTCAGTCTCGAAAGACTATGGTATAAGCCTATAGCACCCGGTATTCGCAGTCGGTCTCCCATCCAAGTACTAACCAGGCCTGACCCTGCTTAGCTTCTAAGATCAGACAAGATCAGGCATGTGCAGGGTAACAGTTGAATGGCCCATTCCTAGCCACTCTGCATGGTAATGGCCCTCTAGCTCAGGGCTGCTGAGCTTATTTGATCAGAAGAGCCAGAAATGTGCCATATATGTGAAGCATAACAAGTGGGAAACCCTGGCCTCTGAGCGGCCCGCTTGGAGGCAGGCTGTGCAGCATGGCCTTTCCCAGTTTGAAGAGACACTTTGCCAACAGTCTGAGGCAAAGAGGCAAAGAAGGAAGGCCCATAGCCAGGGAGACAGACCAGGGACAGACTGCACTTGCTCCCGGTGTGGAAGGGATTGTCACTCCCGGATTGGCCTTTTCAGCCACACTAGACGCTGTGCCAGAACCACCTTTCAGAGCGCGATACCATAGTCTTTCGAGACTGAAGGTTGCCAATACATACAATGGTGATAATGAAACCAAGCTTAATTTTTCCACTCCGTGTATATGAGATTTTCAGGGAATGCCATTCAAGTGAATGTCATTTTAAAGCTTAAACACTGAAAAGATATAATCCCCTTGTGTACTGGCTGAGCCTCTCTCTTCCTTGAAAGAACACTTCAGGCAGTGGGTATTAATCTTGGATCATAATCTTGAGATATTACAAAAGGGACTCCATTTGTGCTTCATCTCTTAATTTGTTGATGGTTAGTATATAATTAATAAATTCTCTCCTAGAGCATTTTAAAAAAAACAAAACGTGACAATGTTGTACAAAATATAGGCTCCAATGTCACGGGAAGAGGCATTACATTAATAAGTTGTGAACAGGGCAGACGGTCATAATGCAACAATAATACTGTTGAACTTGTGTCATCAGCAGAAACCTGAAATTTGTGATAGCAAAACAAGTACATATATTGTTGAGGATAATAAATGGCAGAGGCAAATGGTATCAGAACCTGCAGTTTAAGCCATTTCTGCTCAACGCTGCATATATGCAACAGGGATAAAATGTGTACACCTGTGGGCTGGGAAGAAATGTGTTAAATTGATGCTGCCATCTTTTTCTATGAATTTTATCACAGAAGTGACAGGCAGTGGGGAGAGAAGTCCTTAACTGTTTCCTGGAAGGCAATGATTTCAATCAAAATCATATACCTCCAGCTAATTTTTCTCTGTGGGGAAAAGGTATGGGAACTGCATATCGTTCTCCACCCAAGTGGGAAAGAAGTTGAGGAGGATTGTTTTGAACTGGGAAAAGAGTTCACTAGGTAAGAGTTAAGCATCATTTAATGTTTACTCTGAGGGCCTTCTTGAACTGAGGGCCAGATGGTCCCTTCCTGGATCTATTACACAGGCCAACACACATTTTGCTTCCTTAAATGTTACACCAATCCCTGTGTATACTTGGGGTGCTGATTCCAAAAATGGCATCTGTTTTGCCCTATCACGTCATAAGAACATAAGAACAGCCCCACTGGATCAGGCCATAGGTCCATCTAGTCCAGCTTCCTGTATCTCACAGCGGCCCACCAAATGCCCCAGGGAGCACACCAGATAACAAGAGACCTGCATCCTGGTGCCCTCCCTTGCACTGGCATTCCGACATAGCCCATTTCTAAAATCAGGAGGTTGCACATACACATCATGGCTTGTAACCCATAATGGATTTTTCCTCCAGAAACTTGTCCAATCCCCTTTTAAAGGAGTCCAGGCTAGACATATAAGAACGTCTAGTTTTGGAGAAACGGCATAGCCTCTTTAGTGAATGGTTCAAGCAGCTTCCTCATGAGGAAGCCTACACCATGGCTTCCTCATGAGGAAGCTGCTTGAACCATTCACTAATGAGGCTATACTATATCTCCAAAACTAGACATGATAAGGCAAAACGGATGCCATTTTTGGAATCGGCACCCCAAATTCATATCAAACCACCATAAAGTATGGGAAAAACTTTTCTGACCCTCAATTTTGTAGGCCTGTGTTATCAGCTCTTGGAGGAGACTGCCTGGTGACTTGTTCGTATACTAAGAGCTTGCTAGCTTTATTCGTCTTGGAACACATCCAACTTGTTGTTTTTTGCTTAACTTGCAGGGATTTTTAAGCTTGCAGAACATTAAAAATGCCACACCTGCAGTCTAAAATGGCACAGTCACTGCACAGGTCAGAATTCTACCACCTCATTCTGCTGCTTGCACAGGAACTGGTGTTCTCTGGTTTGCTGCTACAGTCATTCTCAGAGACCATTGCTTCTAAGTATTGATGTCATTGTGCTAGTTAGTGCTTGCTTTCCCATCCCCAATTTTTTTTTTTTAGTAAGATGCTACGGCTATATCTTCAAATCCTTAATCGAGTTCCTTCACCAAAGGAAATGCAACATTAAATTATCATATTACTAAATTGGTCCAATATTAAATCAGAACAACATTTGATTTCCTATTTCAATCCACTGCCATGGATATATTTCGCGCGGACGTGCGCTCACAGACACACACCCCATAGGTGATTAATTATATACAATTCCTTGGCAGAACAGACATATTAAATTTTCCAAAATAATAATTCACATAAAATAAGTTATACGTTATAAGACAAATGTGTGGCCAAAAACTCAACTGCAAGATTTTTTTAATAGGTTAAAAAAATATTGCATTGCTTTCTGTACTTTTTTAATAGTTCACAAAATTGAGAGGTTCAAGGAAGTTGAAAGGATAATTGCAGATGCTTAAATTCTTACCACATGTTTTTTCATCTTCATCAGAACCATCTGGGCAGTCCCGCATTCCGTCACAAAACAATTCTTTTTTAATGCAACTTCTGCCATCAGCACAAGGTTCATAAGGAGGTAAACATTTCTCTAAAAAAAAAAAAAAGCTACATTGTGCAGAAACGCTTACTTGCTTTTAACTTCCTAGAAATTCAGAAGCACATCCCTGAACGATTAAAGAAGACACAAATCTTTCTATGGTATATAAGCAAGACCCTTAGATGCATCTCATGCTATGTTCTAACTAAAGACATGGATGCAGGACCACTCACTGTTTGTGACAAAGAAAAAAACACCATGCACACATTGTCTCAGAAAGAAGACCCATATTTCACACAACTGAAGTTTCCACAGAAATGTCACAGAGTGTACCTTGAGTATTTCATGGTTATTTGGTCCCCTGTATATATATTTTCAGGTCTGTACCTGAGTCTATAACACTTCATGCATCTGATGAAGTAGTTTCTAGTTCATTAAAACATTAGATATGGCCCAATCAAATTTGGCCACTGGGCTGCCAGAGCCTGTGTTCTTTATGGCTGTTGTGCCAGTGGCCCACCAGTGAGCCCTGGTGCTGGTAAATCAGCTTGAAGGACAGGTGGGAGGCAGGGGATGGGTGGAATGGGGTGGAGACTGGGGCAGGGAAGGAGTGGATCAAGGCAGGAAAGAGGACATTATCAGCAGCAATGCTGCTGCCAGTATCTTATTCCGCTTCCCAGCCTTGATCTGCCTTCCTGGGTTCACTCAGACTTGTGCCAGCAAAATTGTGAGCACAGGTCTGTGTAGACCCAGTGGGACAATGAGCAACCGAACAAATGTTATCCAGAGGCATAACAAATGTTACCTCCAAGATGCCTCCCTGCAGGGTGCAGTGTGTGCTCCAATTGCATGGCTGCATCAGTGGGGGCAGGGGGATTTAGGGCCCAATCCTATCCAATTTTCCAACACCAGTGCAACTGCAATGAAGCCCCAAGGTAAGGGAACAAATGTTGCCATATCTCAAGGAGGCCTCTGTAACCGCTGCCCCACCACAAGACGCAATGCATGCCCCATTCGCACAGATGCACCAGCACTAGAAAATTTGGAAAGGATTGGGCGCTTAGTTAGTCGTGGGCTGAAAATTGCCATCAGAATCTTTGTTTTGTGTTTGCAGGCGATGGACTGACATGGCTATTCTTCCAGGGTAAATCTTCAAAAGTGCTTCTAGAGTTTTTCATTTTATCATAGGATAAAGGAAATAGTACCAACCTGAGGGATTTTTTACTGCAGGATGGCTACAATCTGAAGTTATTATTATGGTTTATACAGTCCAGTTAGTGTATATGACACTTGACAGAATGCACACAAAGTTATGTTCCCTGGATCAAAGGGAATCTTACAATTACAATTTTAGTATTAAAATTTAGATATGGAGAAGGATATGGAGCAGGATGATGTCATCACCAGTTACTTCTGAGTTGGGAGGCCAGATGTGATGCAACAAACACCAGTAAGACACTCAGGGTGGACAGGGGCGCTATTTTGAGTGAAGAAAAGCATGCTTTGGAGTTCTAGCCACCGAACCAAGCCTCCTACCACTGTTTGTTGTGTTGCATTCCTGGTCTTGCTGCCAGGTGGCAGAGGTCCAGGGGTCCCCTGAGTACCACCAGACACCACTGGTTGAGAAACACTGCTCCAGAATGCTTTGGAGTCACAGCCATTAACAGTTAGCTGCTAAATACTCGCTATCTGCTTCCTGCACAACTGTAAGTATAGCGTTCACTTTTATCAGCGGTTTGTAGTACCCACAGGGGAGCAGCAATGTATCCCCTGTGGATATGGAGGGCGGCCTATACTTCCACTTAAGTGCTGATGTACCAAACTGGGGCCAAGTCATATTCCTGTCCATTTCCTTCCTGGAGTTGCTAACATATGAACCAGCTGTGGTAGAACTTCCCTTTGACAATTAGCTCCTGGCTCCCTGATGTTTTTGACAAGCCAAAAGAATAGGCCAGGTCAAGCCATCATTTTGTATTTCTGACCAGCTGGTAATTCTATTCTCTTACAAATGGAGTCTAACCATTTAGACACCATTTGGAAAATACTGGATATTTTCCAAATGGTACTGGAACATGTGACATAATATTAACTGTTTCCAACCTGAGTACATTTGCAACTTCCTCTCCAATCCATATTTTATTGATGGACACACTGATCTAGCTCAAGCCATTCAACAGCTATTTTGTAGAACCTGTGCATGCATCACTGATAAATGCTCAAAAGAACCTTAGGGGTATTTATTCACCAAATAAATACTGAAGAGTCTTGTAACACCTCAAAGGCGAACCAATTTATTTCAGCAGCAGTTTTCAGCAGAAACTATATACTGCCAATTAACCTGGTGCTGAAGGGAAAGGCTACAACAGCTAGTTCTAAAAGTAGCCCCCCTATTAGAGAAAATGGATTGGGACATGACTGTCTCTTGCCCCCAGTTCAATCCTTGCAACCTTTCAATGAAGGCATCTGTTGAAATAAATTGGCTCATCTTTAAGGTTACAAGACTAATGTTTTTGCTGCAACATACAGACTGGGTACCCATGCTATGGAAGTTTTAATCACATATATCACTATCTTTTGGGGGAAAGTTTTGAACATCTTTTATGAGTCACTGTGTAGTATTCTCTCCCAAGCATTGATTGGTGTGAGACCACATTAGCTGGAACAACTTAATAGGATTGTTTGTCCTCTTGAAATTCTCTGAGTTCTGATATTGCCACTGATGGAGATTGATCATCCTTGGACATTTGAACACAGTGCTTTATGAAGCCAATGGGAAAACAAAAACTCATATTGGCTTGCAAAAAACACAGGAGCCCTCATTTTATTGATATTAACAATAGTGCTTTTATAAAGGATGTTTAATTCCTTTTCTCTCTACTTCAGAAAACTAAACCACAATGCCATCTACTGGAGGCAGAAAATGAATCCATTTTAAAATGATTCCTTCAACTCACATTTGTCTTTCCAAGACGGAACCACAAAAATATACCCAACAATCAACCTTTTTGAAATTTATATGTTCAAAACATGTTCATTTCCCTTAATGTTGGCATAGACCAGGGGTGCTCAAACATTTTGGCAGGAGGGCCACATCATCTCTCTGACACTGTGTCAGGGGCCGGGGGAAATATGCATGTCAAATTTGAATAAATTTACATAAATGAATAGCTTAGAGACGGAGCTTATATGAGTGAATGAATTTTTCAGGGCTTATTAATAATAACCTTGAGAACTATAATACCAGCATGCAAAGAAAACACATGAGAACTATGAACTATTAATGTGGGTGGTGGAGCTGATGTCTTGAGCCACTAACACATCAATAAAGTCCAGGATGGGGAGAGAAAAATTATCAGAGCCATTTCTCTGTCTCCCAGCATCCCAAACACCCCCCACACTAGTAAACTCAAGCAGCACATGGAAACAACCCTATTTTTCTATCTCTCAACACCCCCCTGCCACGTCCACGACTCCTAAATTGGCACACGTTCCTTCCCATTCAAAAGCCCCGCATCTTCTCCCTTCTCACCCCAGCATCATACTCGCACTTCTGCAGACCCTTCCCATTCAAAAGTCTCATGCCTCCCCCCCCACTTTCTCCAGTATCAGCCCAGCTTCCCAGGAGATCTTCCCATTCAAAAGTCCTGCACCTTCTCCGCCTCAGCACCTGCCCATCCCCGACACAAAGCACACTCACTGCAACAGCATTCACCAGTCCCGTACCTTCTCACCCTGATCCGATGCTTGGCCTCAGCAACTTCTCCTATTTGGATGGGTGGGGCTTCTGCAGAACTCTTGCAAGAGTGGAAAAGCTCTGCAGAGCCTGCCTTGCCCTTGCTGCTGCCGCTGCAAAGAGCAGTCGCATCGGGCCAGCGAGGACTCCAGCTGGTCTCCAGCAGGCCGAGTGCCCATTGGAGATGGGGAAGCTCCCTGGGGGGCCAGACCGGGGGTCCCTGCAGGCCACAAATGGACTGCGGGCTGGGGTTTGAGCAGCCCTGGCATAGACCAATTGATCATATACCATTGGGTATAGTAACTCTGTTACTAAAAGAGGTATATTAGTATTATGTTACAACACAACATACTTCAATCCTTTTAGAGAGTTATAGGAGAGCAGCCTTAGGGCCCAATCCTATCCAACTTTCCAGCTTAAGTGTAGCCACACTGCAGCCCCATGTTCCCATACCTTGAAATGCACCATAGGATGCAGCGCACACTCCTACTGGCACAACTGCACCAGCACTAAAAATTGGATAGGATTGGACCCTTAATTTACAGCTCACAATGAACACACTGTGGATATAAACACAGAGGGAAAAGCATATTTTTTCTGCACCTATAATTCCAAAGATACCAGAACATTTGATTCACAAATCCACTTTATTACGTCTTACACTATTTACTAACCTGAGGTTGTCAAAGGACTATCTGTCCTATACGTTTCCAAACCTAAAAAATAAAAGAAAGTTTTTCTTTTAAAATGGGAGGAGATTCTGACAGAAACAAAAAATTCCTCCTGTTCACTGCATAGTTTTTATGCAACACTGTGGGAAGGTTTGACAGCAGGGGGCCATCCATTCTTTTGTCAAGGCTGCCCTTTCAGCTAGTGATATCATTATTTTATCTTAACAAACGATTTACCTCTGTTAATTATATTAGGTTTCTACATGGGTAGGCCTACTCACAGACACTAACCTGGTGTGGTTGAGGGTAGATTTGCAATGTCTGTGGAAACAAAACATCAGGCATGATTTCTTTGAATGCTTTCTTGAGTTTTTTGTCCCTTCATCAGTCCTGCTATTCTTTCATGGTTATTCATTCTTATCAATGTATCCCTTTGGATGAAACAGATTACTATAATAATGCCCCCCCCCGCAACTTGGAAAAGCCAGTACTACCGTTCTGAGTTTCATCAAGTACCTGTAAGAGCCTTAAAAGAAAGTACAGAAGAATTACAGATTTTTTAGGCGAGACCAGTGCAGTGATGCTTCACCGGATGCAAAGTTTCCGTGTTGGGCTCAACACCCGACATGGAGGCTTTTGATTCACTTCCAACCTTTTGGTTGACTGTGAAGCAAGTAGCCCCACTGCGGGGCTACTCTGTTTATAGGGGGGAAGGGGACAAAAGTTCCCTTCTCCTGAGGAGCCGGCGGCGGCTGCCCAAGGTTGCGCACAGGATGTGCACAGGATGCTGCGGTAGCCATTTTCTGCGCTGCCGCAGCCCCACACCCCAGGCAGCTCAGGATTGGGCTGAAAGACAGCAACAAAAAGATTTGTTGATAGGAGGGGGGAGGCACATCTGGGAAGATACCATTGTTGGACCAGGAAGCAATGAGCATAATCAAGCTAATGGCATGTTTCAAGGGCTTAAAAACAAAATTACGGTTACCTGTTATTGCTATGCTATTTACATCAATGCTGAATGTCTGCAAATGGTCACTTTTGTTTTCTTCAATGCCCAAGGCCAGTTCATCCTTGATTGTTTCATCAGGCACCCATTGTACAAAGAAAAGGTTGAAGCCTGTAATAATGCTGCCATTTCTGCCAAACAAGAAGTACAAAAAATAATACTAGCCAAAAAGAACACGGTGTTATGACTGGCTATCTTGATTACTGTGAATAGACCCATCATCAAGCAACTATGTGTTTGGCAAACTAATATGTTTAATATGTTTTTAACTGTGAACCGCCTTGAGTGTCCTTCACTGGACAGAAAGGCAGGATATAAATTTCAAAAATAAATAAATAAACTAATAGAGGATCAGAGATTTTAATATTTGTTGATGTCAAGAAATGTCACCCCAGACTTTGCATCACATGGTGGAGGTCAGAGTAACAAGTCTGAATTTAGAAACAGAGAGAAAGTAAGACAGAGAGCTGAGAACTTCGCTGTTATTGACTAAACCTAAAGATGCCTTGAAGCACAGTTGTTGTTTAGAATTCAGTGGTGGATAAGATGTTCTGACTTCTTTTGGAGTTTGTTTGATGCCAAGAAGCTCTGTTGTATATTTGTAAATAAACAGCTATTACAAAGACACCAAAAGTCTAAATCCCATGAAACCCAAATCTTATAATAAATCCTACATTCTGTACGTCTTCCTTGAACTTCTCACCTCTTAGAAAAGAAGGGAGCAGGAAAGAGTCGAAATAACAAAGAAAGGAAAATAGTCTTAGCAGGATTATCATCATTATTTTTAAGGATTTACTTCTCTGCCACTTGGTGCTCATCCAGAGCTCTGGGTGGCAGTTATCTGCCCTCCTCCCAGCGCTGGCTCAATGTGGGCTCATGCTGAGCCAGCGTCTGCACTGGCCAGGTGGTATGTGTCACAGGAATGTCTTACGGCATTTTTGCAACACTGCGTGCCGACACTGAGCAGCGCACCACGTTCAGGATCGGGCCCTAAGTTCATTGCAGTTTACTGTGCTAATTGTACCAAAGCTTAAGAAGAACGAGGGATGGGTACTTAATATTCCTCTATAATAGTGTCATTAAAATTTGGTCTGCAGTCCTATACACAGTGGCACATGTACATCAATCATTTCAGAGATTCTTCTTTTGCAATGAGTTAATAAATAACTTTTGAATAAATAAATTAATCACCTGAACTGCAAAACTTGACAGCTTCTATATTCATTCTGAAGTTTGCTTGATTGAAAGATATCATCTACCTAGATGGGAAAAGACATGACAGAGAGAAAGCAATTGTGGCAAAACCTTTCCCAAGACTAATACCAATCAATGCTTATATTCACTCATGAATTTCACTGAACTGTTCTTTAGAGGGTGAGATGATTAAAAGGAATCACTGGCTCTTAAAAAAAAAAAAAAAGGAAAAAAGAAACCCTGAAGAGATGATGCAAATTCAGTACTTCACATGTTGCTTCCACACCAGTTTATGGTTTAGAAATGATCCCCCTGAAATAATCTGCAACCCAATCCTAATGAAATTCCCTGCACTGATGCAGTGGTGCCAAAACATCTTGCACTACACCCAGTGGGGAAATTTTGCAGACTGAAGGTACCCTTGAGATAAATTTGTCCCCTTGCCCTAGGGAAAGCCCCAACTATGGCAACAGGTCTATTTGGACCTGCACCTGCTAAACTGTTGGCGCAAGTCTGAGTGGATCCATGCCAGCGGATCTTGCTCAAGAAGGGAGATAGCATAAGGCATGTGCCAGCGCCACCAATCCTACCCCTCTCCTGGGCCTGATACGCAACTGCCTTGGCCCTGGCTCACCCCAGAATGGTTTGTGATGCATTCTGGGTGAGCCAGGGACAAGGGGGGAGGGTAACACAACCTGAAAATGGATTAGAGGAGCACAGACAACTGCCCTGCAACCCTGAAAATAAAGTTATTTAGCAGTACAAAGGTGCAGTAACATTTTCTGACTGATTTCCACACTTTTAAGCATTTTAAAAAGGTATCCTTGGCATCCTGAGTGAGTCACATCTGTGGATACTGGGGGCGGATTGTATTGCATATCCCTAATATTCTCCCCCTTCAGCAGGACTCACATCATTAAAAAAAAAAAAATTAAAATTCTTGTGTTGAATGCCCTATAGAATGCCCTATAGAAGTATAAATTACCTAGGAACTGAACCAATATGTATCAAAATCTACTATAAATACCCTTAGTTTCCTGATCTACTCATTCCTTTCATTTTAAGCGGTTGGTCCTCTCAGATTACAGCAGCAGCTATATATGCTTTAGTCTAAATACTTCATTTTACTGAAGTTGTGATACATGCTGTTAGAAGCAGGACTTTTACAGCTAACCATGCATGTCCTAGAGAGGAACTGTTAAGAAGTGAATCTGCAACACGTCTATTACAATCCTTAGCTATGCAGGAGGGGAGATACCTATGGAATTGATACTGGCAGATGCCAGTCAATGATAATTCAGTAAACAGGCACTGGTGGATCCTTACCATTTGCTGGACATCAAAGGCAAGGGATTTGAAGGCCACTGATGATCTGTTCAGCAAAGATGCGCTGAAAGGTGCTCCTGACAGGATCGTGAATGTGCCCCGGACTGCATGGCTGTTTGTACCTGATACAGCTGGAGAATTAAAGGAAATATACAGCATGGATAAGTTGCTCTCCTTTTTCTTTTTGTTTAATGATCTTTGCAAAATGACTGGCTTCAAAAATGGATCCACAGCATCAAGGTAGAAAGCATGGTCCATGTTACAGCATGTTTTATTTACTTCATTATTTAGTGTACTTCCTCCTTGGTGTGGCTGCACCAGTACTTCCGTATCAGCCTATAAGGAACACCGAAATACCTGCTTGTGCTGCCTTATACAAACTCTGTAGTCATTTGTCCCATGCAAGCCATATACTGGCTATTTTCTATAGCAAGAGAAAGACTATGAGTGTCTTAGAAAGCAGAACAGAGATATGGTGTCAGCCACAGGAGACACTAGCTGTGCTGTTGGGCAAGGACTTGGATGCTTGTTGGCTATGCTGCTGATGCATTGAGCATCCGGTGTCCATCTAGCTCAGTATTGTCTGTGGTTTCAGACAAGGTCTTTTCCTTGTCCTATCTGGAGAAGACAAGGATTGAGCCTTGGATAGTTTGCATGCAAAGCATGTGCTTTGCCACTGAATTACAGCCCCATCACCTGCAAAGATGACAACCAGATACAGCTAGTTTCATCCTGTAGAAGAAAACATGTACTAGGGAAGAGAGTGCTTCTAGAGGTCATAGGAAACCAGGATTAATGATGTTTTCTTTGAGACTAAAACAGATACAATTCTCTGATGTGCTGCTTTGAAACAGGCTGCTTTGATTTGATACATATAAGCCTGACCTTTTCCATCACGATTCATATATTGCTTTGGTGAAGGTAGAAATTTCTCACAGTTATTTGATCTTTAAGTTTAGTAGTCTTCTAACATGAAGTTTCCTTCAGTCTAGCACGGTCCAAAGACAGCAACGGTAACTTTTAAAACATCTAATCTAGACTGAAGTTGGACTTTTCCCCCCTCAATTCTCATAGAACAGCAAGGATTTACAACTCAATTCACTGGCAGTCTGCCTTGTATTGCCCCTTTAAGCGCATGGTCAGGGAGTGGTATCAATGAGCAGAGTCATGCAGCCACATAGCATGACAATAGCTGGACAAGGTCATTCACTATGAGAATGCCTCTTTTGGCAGGTGACTACTGGCAAATTCAACAGCTCCGAATAGAATTGAGCCCAATCCACAGGTAGTGCCTACAGAATACCTAAGACTTGCATTGCCTCTTCTGAGAATGAAAGACTTCTCAATTCACAGAGTAGTTCACCAATGGGAATATTTGGAACGTTGCAGAATGGAATATTGAAACATGCTTCCATCAGGGAAGCTCCATTAACATTTCAGTCCAGCAATTGGAACATTCCATTGACTTAAGTAAGCACTCTACGGCTCATACAATCAAATCTGAAATGTGTAGATTAAAATAATTATTCACACAAAGGCAATGGACAAAAGCAACTCTCTTATCAACTCTGAAGCCGCCCATTGCATGCTTTCATCGACTCAAACATGTTTTACAATTTAAATTAGAATCTGAGGTAAGGATTGGGTTTTTTTTATTTGTTTCGCTCATTTTTTACACATAATTATTATCTTATTCCAAGTAGCAGTTCATCAGCATGGCATCAAACATTAGTAATAATTAAGGCAACATTAACAATTGATTTCAGAGGTGGAAGCGTTTCCACAGAACTCGAGCATAATTCTAGCTCTTTACCTTGCTGATTCGCTTCACTTAGCCATAACAGTGATATTAATCCAATGCAGACAACAAGCAAAATTGTAAACAGAACAGCTAAGAAAATTTCACAGTTACTAAAAGAACAGTTTTTCTTCATTGATGACTTCTTCAGATGCATTTCAATAAAGACTGTCACCAGTTGCATATAAGAATGACAAGAAAAAAAGATCAGCTTGGAGAGATATTTATATCCTGAAGATGGTTCAAAATGAGTCGTAACTTTAATCTTAATTTGTAAATCAATTAAGATCAATGCAAATCAATTAACTACATCAATCCTATTTTCTGTTTCCATCAGTCCAGTGTTTTGGAAGTGTATATTCACAGAAGGAAAATATGTATCTCCTTTAAAATGATTTTCAAGATCAAATATGTACCCAAGAAACGCCCAGAGATATCAATGTTAATTATCAGTGTTGCAATATTATATTACCATTTATCTGTCACCAGTGCAACGTTAATGGCATTAAATGTTGTTACTTACAATTCTTGTTTATGGTTTCCTGGAAGAAAGTGGAGGTGAGGTTTGAACGAGGGATAAATCCAGCAAGCACCATTGCTGCCGGATCTACCCCTCCTGCCACCACCCTGTTCCTCTCCCTCCCTGCCCAGTTTTGCCCTTCCCCACCCCTTTGTTGTAGGAACAAAAGGGAGAAAGAAAGGAGAAAACATATTGATCTAGATGATCAATGTAGGTGATTACCTCTGCAATCATATGGCAGAGGTAAAAGATCATGGACTTTCAGAGTACAAACTAGCAGAGGTAAAAGATCATGGAGTTTCAGAGTGCAAACTAGCTGCTTATATGTGCAAACCCCAGGCACATCACTGTGAGCATAGGAAAAGCTATGGCTGTCCTTTTTGGAGTCAGTGTATCTTAAAGTTCAACCCAGTTTCAAAGTACCATTTCTTTGTGTGAACAAGTTCTCGGTTAGCTTGTGGAGGCAGACCACTGGAGGGAACAGGCTCATATTTTGTACACCATTCTTAATCCAAACTTGGTGAATAGTCTTTTCATCAGCTTTTTTTTTTTCCTTTTGCAGAAACTCTTGCAATCATATAAAACACCAAGTCAGAAATAATGGGGAGTTTTTGCCAAGTACATAAATTAATCTTTTTAAGGGAAGCTGGGAGGGCAAAATTCTCTTGCTTCAGAAAACTGCCAAAATGGCAAGATTTTGTACACAAAAAGACTCAGCCCTCTGTAGAATTAAACTAGCAAGGATTGTGGCTATTTTTATTTTCTAATTAGAGAAATCTAACAATAGCTCTGTTCAGCTCGGTTAGTTTTCAGAAACCCTTCACAATGGAAAGCTATATGCATTCAGACATAAAGAATACATAGGCAGAGCAGTGACATAAGAGGAAAGAGGGACTTGGCTTTTGGAAATTTCTGAACCAAAATCTCTCTAGTAATCCTTTCAGTTGAGAAAAGACATATATATTGCAAGCCTAATTGCCTTGTACCAACAGCTCTGGACTTCCCTAGCAACACACAGTCTGAGCACTTGTGCCCCTCTAGCTTCTGCCATATGGGTGGAGGTGTCACACAATACTTGCAATGTTTATCCAAGAGCAAGTACTCTCTACTATGAAGAAAATATTATCATATCATACTTTCACAGATCTAGATCCTGGAATGTTTGTCCTCCGCTGATGTAAAAACCAAGGACAATTATTCTTGGTTTAGTGCAGTACAAGGGGTAAACAAAAACATTTTCCTATCAATAATATGAAAATATGCTATTTTCTTCACTATCCCTACTAATTCCCAGAACACACAGAGGAGAAAATGTGAATGGCCTGCAACGAAACTGCATCAGCTGTGTTAGAATAGACCAAAGACAGAAGGCCTAACCTCTTAACCAATGTGTGGTTAAGAGCTTTTCTTGATATCAAGCTAAACAGATTGTGGTTGTCTTCTTCCCAAAGAAACACGCTCCATATCAGAAGGGGGAATCCCAATGCACTTTTGCAATGAAGTACATGTGAGGTCAGCAACATCTGTAGTTCCTATGAAATTTACAGTCTCATTGTGGTGTTTTATTCCCTTCTTTTAATCACAATTGCACTAGGCTAGCCATTTTCAACTACTGTGCCATGGCACACAGGTGTGCCACGAGTGGTCCACAGGTGTGCCACAGGAATTTGGGAGAAGGTCATTTATTAATAGGGCCAATAGGAGATGTGAGCCCCCACTGGCAGCATGGTGTGCCTTATCAATTGTCAAAAATCTGGTGGTGTTCCTTGACTATTGTAGTGCCTTGTCAGTGTGTCGTGACATGTAAAAGGTTGAAAATCACTGCACTAGGCAAAGTGGTTGCTGATGGAGAATGAGTGGAAGCTCTGTGTGTGTGTGTGGGTGGGGAGGGGGGAGAAGTAATTGAATTCCCAATCTATGAGGAACGCATCTAGTGCCTGACATTTTGCTAATCCATCTGTGAGAAAATGATTTGGTTACATGCACAGGATTGCCCTCCATTAGCAAGATGAAGTCAGACTCAGCTTTCCTATGGCAGGTGTGTTAAATGATTTGGTCCATTTTGCAGTGCTGGCTGCTGTGAAGAAAGGTGAACAAACTGCTTTGGTGGATCTGTGATGGAAACCTGGGAAAATACCATTTACTTATTTTTGCTGATGCAGACTATCGGTTTGAGAACAGCACACAGATGGATATTCTTGCAGGTTGGTGAAAGGTAACCATTCTGCAATGTAAGCAGACCTGGCACAAATCCAAAGGAGCACAATACCTTGATAAAAATGTCATTTTATAGAAGAGTATTAACAAATTAACTAATTCTACAAGTGAGGGGGTTTATTTTTTGCTATACTTTTCCTAAATAATTTGACATATCTGGTTTGCCTTTGCAACTCCCAGCGTCTAATACACAACAACAAAAATATTCATTTCATGTGTCTGAATTAGCCTTCTGCTCATGAAACATCATGCTGTAAAGAGAATCTATATGTGTTTTACTGTGTCAACTTGCTAGCACGTCCTACGGCAGAGGTTCCCAAACCAGGGCATTGTGACATCCCAGCCAGGGAAGCTCTGTAGCTGCCCCCTTAAGGGGCGGGGCCACAGTAACAACGTAATTGGGACAATCATGCTGCTGCTGGGAAGGGAAGGGTTTTGTTTAGTTTACCTGGGGGTCTCTAAGGCTCTCCAGAGGGTGTGGGAGACTGCAACCCGCTTTGCCTCCCTCCCAGCAGTTTCAAACTTCAAACTGTTCTAGATTTTTATATATTTTAGATCATCCTTTACTTTGCCATGCTTTCACACTCGCCAGATGTAATGTGTTCCCTTCTCGAAAACTGGATCTGAAATTTAATAAAACCACGCAACAGCAATTGATATGTCCCTGTGAGTTGGGTTACAGGGAGTCTCTGACCCACACAGTGCTCCATTGCCAGCTTTACAAAAAGTCTAGATCTATGCATTTGGACCTGTTTTTTGCCAATCATTCCAACTGTCATGATGAATTGAAACTACAGATAATACTTACAAATGAAAAAATGGTAAAACCAACGGCGGATTTTTCGTATGAGATTTTAACCAAACGTAAAATGGAGGGAAATCTTATCTAATCTACATTTATTTCTGTTGTGATGACCTGCTTGAATGCAACTTCTTGTGTAAGCTGCTCAGGCAACTGTTAAGTTCTATGCCTAATAAAGGTAGATTGTGATTGTGTGTGAGCTTCAAACTCCTGTTAAAAGGAAAATATAAAACCGCTTCCTATTTTGGTTGCAAACCCTGGGTGGGAGAGACTGTGTGAGAGCTGGGACAGAAGTGGCAAGAGGGAGGAAGGTCATGTGCAGCAGCTGCGAGGATGTCCTGATCCTTGGCAGCTCTACTCAGAAGTAGTCCCACTGTAGCTGGTCATTTGATGAGGGTTTCTCCCCACAAGGAACAACAGAGCCATGCGGTGGAAAGCGTGATCACTATGAACTGCCTCCCCTCCCCGTTCTCTGCCTCCTTCCCCTCCCTGGGCTTCTTCAGCCAATAATAAGGCAAGAAACCCCTTGGGCTCCTTGTCCTGCCTCAGGCAAAGAAAATATCAAACCTCCCATCCTGTGTCCAATGATCATCAATTTTTTTCAGAGGGGCAAAAGAGCCTTCTCCCACCTCTCTCACCCTTCCTGGGCTTCTCCAGCCAATTGTAAGGCAGGAACTTCTTTTGTCCAAGAACCATCTTTTGTCCGATGATCATTGGTTCCTTCCTTCCTATCAGAGATGGGCAAAAGAGCTTGCTCCCCCCTCCCGCCCATGTGAAAGGAAAACATTAACCCTCCCTGGCGAGAACTTCCCTGCTGCTTGCCCAGTCTGAATGATGGCCCTACGAAGCTTTTCACGCTGCAAAAACAGTAAGCAAGCACACTCAGACACAGACAGACTCGAGTCTGCATGTGTGGGGATGAGTGCTAAGTCAGGGGGCCCTTAATTTGAATGTTTTTCCAAGTCTTCCATGCACGCTACTCACCAGTCAGCTAAAAATGCACATTTTCACAACTTGAGTCTGAGTCACCTGACTCGAGTTCCTATCCCTGCTATTGGTAGCCATTGTATAATACTACAAATGTACACAGTATTTACCTCCTACCCACATATGCGTGGTCCAGCATAGAACACATGAGTGACACGGATGCTGCAAGGGAAGTTTACAGTCTGCTGAAGAAGGATAAGAAATAGGCAACAAAGAAGCAGGAAGGCTGAGGCCAGAGATTCATTCTATCAAAGATATCAATTTATGACTCCTTGTACAGAATAAAAAACTGCAACAACAGAGGACATAGAAGGTGGTGGGATGTGACATCAAACATTATTAAAAAATAGATACCAAGGGAAAAAAATCAGCAGGTGTTACAGTAGATGTTCATTCTCCCCTTTTCTTTTTCTTGACATTGCAAGGATAAAATAGATTAAAAACACAGCCAATTTCAAAATAGAATATGTGACACAACTATAGAAAATGGAAGGTTTTCAAGTTAATTAAATATCAAGGCATACATAAGTTTAACTAATATCTTTCCCAAAAACTGGTGGGCAAAGGAGGGTTTAGGAAGAGATAATGATGGCAAATATGTGCTGTAAAGGGATACCAAACAGCACAGATAGTATCAGGTTTGGGTAAACCTCTGGATAACTGAGTCTAAGGGGTCATTTTTTTTTAAGATAGCTATGTGCCATATACAAGCATGCAGTTTGCCAGTTTACATGGTTCAGGTGGGTTCTGAAGTAGCACAATCCCTCTATATGAAGCAACATAGTGATAGCTCTTTGCAGCAAACTCCCTTAAGATGAGCTTACCTCAAAATTGGTGAATGTGCCATTTTTATAGCCAGGTTGCATTCAATAGTCACCCACAATTTGAAAGGAGACTGTGTTGCCTAACACGTATGTGCACGTGTGTATGTGGTGCTGGGTGCATGCCAGGAGAGCATGACTCGGGTCAGTCTCATGTTGCTTTGCTGTACTTGGATTGGTGGCAAGAGAGCATCATGTTGCACATGCCTTTGGATAAAATGGCCAACTTGCTTATTTTCCCTTATCTCCCACTCGCCAATGGACCACCTCAGACCTATGCCAGCTCTTTAGCAGGTGCAAGTCCAAAGGAAGAAAAGGGGCATGCTAACTACTATTGGAAGGGGTCGCATCCAGCGTGCCTGCACTGGATGCCACTTCCTCCTGTCTCCATCATGCCCCTGCCCTCCCCTGCCCACCCTGTTTCATCCTCCCTATGTCTCATTCCACCTTCCCTGCCAACCTACCTTGGTTGGCGGGTGCTCTGTTTCCTGTCACCATGCACAGGGCCACTCTTGCCCCTCTGCAGCAGGCCAGTAGTAGGCAGCTCTGCACACTGTCAGAATGCCCTAAAGTGTGCCCTGCTACTGGAACACTAGCTCCAGGAGGGGGATAGAATTGGGCAATTAGGTAACTCTTTGCACATATGCAAGTTGCCCTATCTGTGGGCTCCACTGCCATGTATGGAAAATTGATCAAGAAAGGATCAAGATGCCATCATCCTATAAAAATGTGTCTTTTGTGCCTGAATTGTCCCTGGCCAAGTCAAGGAATGAAATGAACAGGTTCATTTTGAACATAGGAGTTTTTTCTTATTAAAAGGTTTAGAAACCATATTTTGGAGTAATAACGTAAAATAGAAAGTAGATACCAATTGCTGTCTTTTGCATAGTCATACAGTAATTTACATTAAAATTCCAGTTTTCAATAAGTTTGCAAAAAGAGCAAAATCTTGCAGATGATATCAAGTCTGTGAAGGAGGTTTGGAAACAGGAAGTTAAGCTTTATGCGAAA
Source organism: Tiliqua scincoides (assembly GCF_035046505.1). Classification (NCBI taxonomy): domain Eukaryota; kingdom Metazoa; phylum Chordata; class Lepidosauria; order Squamata; family Scincidae; genus Tiliqua; species Tiliqua scincoides. Next base: position 54,221,259 of record NC_089823.1, read on the forward strand.
TTATCCAGATGGAATGCTGGGAACTCATCAGTCTCTGCGAATTGATCCATACCAGGAAAGTAATTAAAACCTCCCTTGTGTCATAACACAGAGTTGTAAGCCTTAAGATCAGATGGGAGTAAAGGGGGAAAAAATTTGCCAAGACAGCAAAACTGGAAATTCATCACCTTCCTAAGATTTGCAAAAAGACAGTAAAAAAGAAAGTGAAGCAAACCACGCTTCTCACCGGTGTAGCAGGAGACTAAAGGTTCTGAATGAGAGATCAATGAAATTGCTGGATATGGCTACTGGGGTTAATTCCAGTTTTGGCACATCCCATCTGGTATGAACAGTGCTGACCCAAGAATCTCACACCTGAGGGGGCTTGGCAAGGCACCATCACCTCTTCTTTGCAGGTGTGTATGTATGCATCCCTTCCCTAGTGTACAGTTGTCCATTGCAATGGGGGGAGTTGAAGTGCATGCCTCCCCCCTCCAAGTTAGTGAGGATTGTTCCCACAATCCTGTTGTGGGATTATTGCAGGGGACCATGGGAAGAAGTCCCAGAGGAGCCAAGGAAGAAGATTGCCCTTCTACCTACCCACTCATTCAGTAACAGCCCAATCCTTGTCAAGAGGTGGGGTTTACAGCAGTGGAAGAGTCTTTTTTGATGTTTTTGAGCACAGTCCTTACTTGGAAGTAAGCTCATTGTGTTTGATGGAGCTTACTCCCAAGGAAGTGTCTTTAGGATTGCAGCTTTTGTCTACCATAGCCTGACTCAATAGAAGATGGTTTTGTATGTTCACAATAACAAAATAGTGATGAACATGAGACTCTGTTCCTATCTTGCTTGTTCATGACGCTGGTGATCTCAAAGGGAGTGAGATTTGAAGAGGGCCAGGTGATGGAATACAGTGGTCCCTTGACAGTCACAATCTCAGCTTCAGTATACTTGACCATCTGTGGATGGTGGGGGAAAGTCTATGGCTTACCCAGAAGCCACTTCCAGGTCATGCCAGAGGCTTTAAATAAAGGGTTCCCATTAAAATGTTTTTAAAAAATAAAAGGTAAAAAAGGGCTTCTTCCGTGATTCATTCCAGAAGGTTGCATCAAGGGAAGGTTGCAAGTCTCAGTGTGATCTGGATGTGGCTTCTGTGACTTTTTTTTAAACATAGACCCCAGTACCTACAGATATTTATATCCATGGAGCTCTGGGAATGGATCCCTGTGGATACTGAGGGACAACAGTATAGAAAATACATATATGATAGAACAGCGCAAGCTTATACATGTCAGCAGTAAGTCCCATTGATTTCAATGGAACCTACTACTAAGTAAGTGTGTGTATGGATTGCTTCTTGAGGGGATAAGCTCCATTGAATACAGTGGCATTTAATCTTGAGTGCACAGAATTGCACTGTAATACTCTAGAATACTTGTGTTCCCATGCAGAAGACAACTGAGTTTCATTTCTTAGAATCTTTAGAAAATGAGGGTATTAGAATGCCCCATCTTTTCAATTGCAAGTAGTAAAACCGAGGTGCTACTTCTTGTCAGTAGGAGGTTCAACTATGACAAATATGATGCAGTATTAAAGAATACCTCTGGACATGGGCAGAATACCTTTCCCATTCAGGTGAGCAATCCACATGTCAGTCGGTCTTTTATTGGCACACAGGTCTATGATAAATAGTACAAAGAGACACATGACAACCAAATATATTCAGTATATTTGCCCAATAAAAGTCATATGCTGACCATTAGTTATTTCTTAACTCTCCTTGCCATTATCTGTGGCAGATAAACCACTACCAATTCATGCATATACACACACATCTAACCCAGTCCATTCAATGAGGATCATCATCCCTATCAGAGATAGTAACTTCCAGGCATATTTGAGCCTGAAGGGCGCTCTTTTTAGAAATAAAGCACTGCAGTGATGAGAAAATTCATACAAGGTGTGTTATCATACAAGAACACCCAGTGGAAGTAAATGAAAATGGTTTATCTCATAAAGCATTCAAGTAAACATTCAAATGAGCCCAAAGTCCTCCCTGACAAAGGTAAGGGCAGTAGTAGATGTGACATAAATAGGAGAGAATCCATATCTTATCTCCACTGATAATGCTAATAGCAGAAGAGTCAGGCACTGAAGGAAGGTCAAAAAGGAGCTACAGTAGCTCTGGTGCCAAAGTGGTTTTATTATCATTGTGGGGAAACGGGGAGTCACTGAGAAGTTGGTGATGGGCAAGGTCATGCTCTTGCTATCAGATAAAAATATTTTCTAAATAATTATTCCTCAGACTCTGTTCTGAAGGGGGGAATCTTTTAAAGAGAATCTTTTAACTATAGAAGAACTATGCAAGCTCACCTCCCCCAAAATCTGGACATTTAAATTAAAAACAAAACAAAAGCAGGCCAGACACCTGGAAGTCTAACAGCCCAATCCTAAATTCCCTGTTATGCTGGGACTGCTGCAGTGCCGAAATGGCTGCCACGGCATCCTGTGCACAACAAGGCAGCCGCCGGCAGCTCCTCGGGGGAAGGGGATTTTTGTCCCCTTCCTCTGGGTAAGGGAAGTAGCCCCACAATGGGGCTACTCAATTCTGTGGAAGCCCTAGGGCTGGCACAGAATCAAGAGCCTCCGTGTCAGGTCTCGCAGCCCTACACGGAGACTCTGGATGCGTCAGAGTGGAGCTTCATTGGTCCCACCTCCATCTCGCCCCTTCTCCTGTTACGTGAAAATCCCCTTTTTCCTTTTGTGATTTTTATATCTGATTATGTTATTATGGACTAAAATATCATACAGGCCAAGCAAACAGGCCCAATTTCCAAAACCCTGGTAAAAGTCACGAGTTTACACAACCTCTACCTCTCCATGCACACAGCAACAAAGACTTTAGCAACAAAGACTCTAGCAACAAAGTCTAAAGCATTGTATTGTTTTAAGAGATATATGCAAAAGGGTCTCCTGATCCAATCACTGTTATGCAAACCCATTAAACCTCAACACACAGGACAATCAAGTCAAGTCAAGCTCATGGTGACCACATCCCCATCCCCCAGTCAAGGAGTCTGGAAGAGTAAATTGTTGTCTCAATCACTGTAAATCGTTGCTTATATGTCTCATTGTTGTAACTCAACCACTCTTAAGTACCATATACACAAACTGCCTTCAGGTGTTGGTCGAGTCCCCACCCAGATGGACAGTCATGGCTGATACCTGATCATCCTGTTTTTCTTGCATGCTCCACGTGTCCCACTGTGTAGTGAGCATGTGCATTCAGGACAGCTCTAAGCCACATCCGGATCATTCAGGTCAGCATCTAGGTCAGCAAAAACCCTTTTAAGAGAGAGGGCTCCTGCCATGTGCTCTCTCTCTGGCTGCCCTTCCAAGGCAGAGGGTCCTTCATAGGACTCTCCACCCCTCCCCATCCAACTGCTTTTCAGGACAGGTAACTATATCTGCGTCTGGAACCTTTTCCCTTCTCCCCCCCTTTTTTTCTCCCTTTCTCTCCCCATCTTTAGTCAGCAACTGGGTTGGCAGAGCAGGGATCCCTAAAATCCTTCCCTACAACCTATCCTGATTTCCTCGGATGCACCAAATACACACCACACGCAACCACCATGAAAGTTAGGTACACTGGATCCAAGTACTAGGATTCAAGTAGACATATACTTACCATTTTTCCATGTGCATTATGTATACCTGTGTGTTTTTGCAATAAAAATATAATCCTATTGAAAGTTATCTTTCTCCCAGTCTCTTTTCAAGCTAAAAAGGAATTTCTTTGCATTACGCTGTCTTGTTATCTAGCTTGCGATCTTGCAGTTTCCAATGAGGGCACTGTAATAATTCCCCTTAAAACATAACAGCCCTTTTTGGTAACACTCTCCCCCAGAATGCCTCCTCCCCACCCTCTCCCTGCCCTCCCCTGCCCAGAATGCCTCCTCCCCGCCTCCCCCCATGCCCCCCCCACACCTCTCCACCATCTGGCGGTCCACACGACCACTCAGCAGTGGAGAACTGGCGATCCACCAGCGGTAGCCCAGCACCAGCTGGCACTGAGCTAGCTCCGGAGCTGGGCTGGCATTGACGGCCACCAAAGTGCTTTATGGCACATTTACAACACCCACTGCCAGAGGAGTGTCAGCTGTATGAGTTCAGGATTGGGCTCTAGCACAGCAATCCCATGTATGTCTACTCAGAATTAAGCCCCATTATTTTCCACTGGGTTTACTCCCAGAAAAGTGTATGATTGCAGCCTTCATGAAGAAAAGTTGATGCCTGGAAGGTGATTCCTTCTCTCCTTACAATACAGTTTGGAGAAAGGAGTTTAGTTCGGGAAGGAGGTTTGTTACTAGACCTGTTGGAAAACCGTCTAATACAATTACACATACATATTGCAAAGGTCTTAAGAGATCAATGGATGACAGGAAGTAAATGTAACATATTTCAAGAGTCTCCTGGGCATTGGGTAGCCTTTACTGATTTCAATATTTTGTGCTCCAGGACACTATTATCCCAGGCTCCAGCACCCCCCCCCCCCAATTCTCATCTCCATCAGTGTCCATTATTGCACTATTAGCTTTAAATAATGCTCCCCCCCCCCCAAATGCCACTGTTACAGAGGGGAATGATCACCTCAGAAAAAAAAACCTGCAAGAAAAACTCTATGGGTTGTATCCTACCTACTGTGGAACACAACTCCATCATCAGAAGCTGGTCTCAGAAGTAGGAGCTTTGAGGTGTGGGCTTCACTCTGCATTACTATTCCTAGTAAGCATGTCCTGGACAAATTATTTCTCATCGTTCCATTTGTTTTATCATTTCTCATAGTCCTATATGCCTTTCGTTGTCAAATGCATTCCCATGCACATCACCCATGGATATTATAAACCAAAACTGCTCTACTGCTTTGTGATGTACATAATTATATGTATACAATGAATGAATAGTATCAGTATGACAACAGTATGAGAGCTATTCTTATAAATTCATAAGACAGCATTGTTATCACCAGTGCTGATAATGTATGAAAACTGTGCGAAATTTTGATGGAGCCAAGAAGATAGAAAACAAAACATCAAATCAAACCCTATTTTCTTGCCTTCTGGTTGTGCGCCTGTCATGCATAACCTTCATATATCTTCATTTTATCACTAGATAATTGATGAGGATAGTAATGCTTGAGGGATCTATTGGCCATCCCTTGACAATTGAGGGAATAAGATTACAGAGATAAATTTCTGGGTCATCAACCTGCTCAATCACATTTTCTTTCTCTTCCTTGCAAGATCCACAGTCAACAGGGGAACAGAATGCTGAATGAGATAATTTATGCGCCTTTAAGAACCTCCTGAGAAAAGACATTCAGGTTAGACCTCTGCGGTAATCCAATTAACTTCTTGCTCTTAATTAGCACTTCACAGTGGACGCTTGACAAGATGACTGAGAAATAAAACGATGAAAGGACTAATGTGGTGGGTTTTTTAAAATTTCATTCTATTGGATGACACAGAAACGCACATGCTTTTTGAATACACAGCGAGTTTTTTTTGTGTGTGACAACAGTTTTGAAAATAATTTGAATAGGGCTAGATAAGCCCAGACAGTTGGTACCACAAGCTTTCCTTCCTCTGTAGGAAGAACTCTTTGGTAAGGAGCAAGTCTTTCTTCAAATGAAGATCTTAGGATTCCCATCTGTCTCTCAGGCAAAATGCCTTAGAATGGAACTAAGCATTGCAAAAAATATGGCAGTCATACTGAAAATTGCAGCCAGATGGCTACAATTGGGCTCTAGTTTCTTGTTCCTGCCATCTCATAGAATTTACTTCATATCCTAATTTCATTGTCCTGTATGTTTCCCTGCTCCTGCCAGCAGCAACCAATGATGTAGAGGAGGGGCAGAAAAACATTATGGACTGGGAGGGGGAACTCAACATGAGGCTGCCATTTTCGGGTGGTGATGTTCTACTCTAAGTGCCAAGTCAAGGATCACTCAGAGAATATGTTCTACTAAGGCATTGTACTAAAGGAGCACTCATATCTAAGAAAGAGGATAATGCTGTTGATTTGTGCATTTCCACCACTGCTACATGGTACTTAGAAAGCTGAGAAGAAAACTTGCCAAGACATCAGTTTGTGGGGCCATTTGGAGAAGGAAATTATTACTCTTAGGTTGTAATCCTGGTGTGTCCTTGAGTCGGTGCTAAGTCCCTTGCACCAGCCCAGGAGTGTCGCAAAGGTGCCATAAGACACTTTTGCATCTCCTTGGGAGTTGGCTGGGCCGACGTAAGGATGCACGCTGGCCTGCAGAGGCCAGATCCAGCCTCCTTGCGTATGCGGATGGGTGAGTTCATGCCAGCCTCCCTAGGCTGGCGCAAGAGTTTAGGGAGGGTGGGTGAAAGCCCCAAGGCAGGGGGAGAGCAGTCAGCAAACAGTCTGGTGGGGGAACCAGCCACAGGAGGGGGGTGATACCAGGATCCAGCACTTAGGCTGGATTCTAACCCCCTCCTGAGCAGCCCAGCCTTACAGTGGGCTGCTTTGATCTGCACCACCAATTTCGGTGGCGCAGATCCAAGTAGCCCCATTGGGGCAGCTGCTGCATGACACAGGGTAAGAGAATTAATTCCACTTACTCCAAGTTGCACAGCAGCCAGCCCCAGCTCCATGCTAGATATGCAGCAGGCCAGTTGGCCTGCCTGTTCCAGCACAGGTTGGGACTGAGCAGTTATTCACTAATAAGTTGTAGTGAACCATAAGAATAGAGACTCCTTCAGTGCAAAGCTGTTCTGTTCTGGTTTGCTAACCCTGTACTGACTTCATTTCAGTGCATTTGTATGTCTTTGATTCTGGAGACTCAAAATGTTACCCTGCGCATGCCTGATCTTGTCTGATCTCGCAAGCTAAGCAGAGTCAGGCCTGGTTAGTACTTGGATGGGAGACCGCCTGGGAATACCGGGTGCTGTAGGCTTATACCATAGTCTTTCGAGACTGAAGGTTGCCAACCAAATGACTGTGAAGGGACTAGGTATAGAACTGGTAATCATGACAAGTTACTGAGAGGCATGAAATGCTGGTCCATGACTCAGAGCTCAGAGGGAAGAGCACACCTACTCAAACATTTTGGCTTGATAAGCAAATCCCCCAAACAGTATTTTGTGAGAACAAGCATGGCTGAGTAGATTTTTATGTTGAAAGGATTACAGATATATACAGTACATACATTTATCACCATGATGGCCAGACCCTAATCTGAAAGGAGTAAGCCATGAACTTGATGGATGATCTTAGATTCTTATGGCGACATGTAGGCCTACTAGCAAAAATCATGACAAGTGTTTGTCCTGACTGCGCGATATCATTTGAATAAATAACATTGCTGGCTATATAGAATACTCACTAGCAGCAATCATTACTCCCTCTGGAATTGAGTATCGAGTAATTTCTCAGTCTAAAGTTGGAGAAAACATTGTAATGCAGAACCAAAATATAATGGAAAAAGGACTTTCATATTTGTATAATAAAAGCTGCTTTATATACATGCCATTGTATGTCATTTCCATGCTACTTACATTATCTTTTTCTGGTTAGTTTTGATTTGCGGGGAAGGGGAGAAGGTAAGTTGGCATTGCATATGCACCTGATGAAAGAGATTGTAGATCATATATTAAAAAGAAAGTCTTAATTATTAAACAGCTGGAAAATTTAAAAGGGAACCCAGAACTCTCCAGGGGTCTTTCTCAGACCTACTTGGAGATGTCAGGGATTGGGCCTGGGACTTTCTGCATGTAATGTATGCGCCCTACCACTGACCTAAAGTTCCAAAACAGTGCACCTGGCTTGCAAGCTGTTCCAAGGATGGAGGAGGTACAGGGTCTGGGCTACCCTCCAGCACTTGACATCATCAAGCTGACCACAGATTGGGGGATAATTTATCATGTGTGAAAATATCCATTGACTGTAGACTTGCTCTTAGTGTTATGATTTTTGTCTTCTGTAGTGTGTTTCTTTCTTTACAACACCTATGACAAATGGCCTGCAAACTGAGGCTGAAGATATAAATTGCTGCTATAATAACTTCTGGACCACATTCTTCCTGAATAGCCTGCCATTGTATTCACATGTGGACAGTCTCCTAGAAATATACTGTCCCTTTTCTAAATTTTCCAACTGTTTAATAAAAAAGACATCTTACATAGGCTACAATTCTATCTACACTTAACTGGGAATAAGCCCTATTGATTATAATGGGATTTATTTCTGAGTAGACAGGGATAGGATTGCACCCATACTCACTTAGGCAAAGCTTCCTTTAATAAAATACTAATCTTTCAGAACTACTCATAGTAAAGTGCTATTTCAAAGAATATTGTTAGTTTCTACTAGACTACCAGACTGCTGGCGCATAACATTAAAAAGGTGGCAGAGCAGCTTTTAAACTGATCCCTGGGGGAAGGCCGACAGGAGCCGAGGGGCATCCGGTTCGGGACTCCTCATCCCTATGGGATGAGGATGGGGAGGTTAGAGAACAACAAGACAAAGGCAGGGTAGGAGAAGAAATTGGGAAAGGTAGGGAGATGGGATGTGATAGACAGTTTGGCACAGTGAGAGGATGCGGGGACAAAGGAGCGAATAAGCAGCCCATCCTGGGGCATTCCGTGTATAAATGCTTTTATGCGAATGCCCGAAATCTACGAGCAAAGGTGGGAGAACTGGAATGTCTGGTGACAAGGGAAAATATTGACATAGTGGGCATAACGGAAACCTGGTGGAATGCGGAGAATCAGTGGGATACCGCAATCCCGGGCTATAAACTCTACAGGAGGGACAGGCAGGGGCGTGTTGGAGGTGGGGTGGCCCTTTATGTTAAAGAAGGGATAGAATCCAGCAAAGTAGAGATTGAAGGTGGGTCCGACTCCACCGTAGAATCTCTGTGGGTTAAATTACCAGGCTTGAGCAGCGATGTAATACTGGGGGTGTGCTATCGTCCTCCAGACCAGAAATCTGATGGGGACCTTGAAATGAGGAAACAGATCAGGGAGGTGACAAGGAAGGACAGGGTTGTAATCATGGGGGACTTCAATTATCCTCATATTGACTGGGTCAATTTGTGTTCTGGTCACGATAAGGAAACCGGATTTCTTGACGTGCTAAATGACTGTGGCTTAGATCAGCTAGTTATGGAGCCCACCAGAGGACAGGTGACTCTGGATTTAATTTTGTGCGGTACGCAGGACCTGGTTAGAGATGTAAACGTTACTGAGCCATTGGGGAACAGTGATCATGCTGCGATCCGTTTTGATGTGCACGTTGGGGGAAGAATACCAGGCAAATCTCTAACAAAAACCCTTGACTTCCGACAGGCGGACTTCCCTCAAATGAGGAGGCTGGTTAGAAGGAGGTTGAAAGGGAGGGTAAAAAGAGTCCAGTCTCTCCAGAGTGCATGGAGGCTGCTTAAAACAACAGTAATAGAGGCCCAGCAGAGGTGTATACCGCAAAGAAAGAAGGGTTCCACTAAATCCAGGAGAGTGCCTGCATGGCTAACCAGCCAAGTTAGAGAGGCTGTGAAGGGCAAGGAAGCTTCCTTCCGTAAATGGAAGTCTTGCCCTAATGAAGAGAATAAAAAGGAACATAAACTGTGGCAAAAGAAATGTAAGAAGGTGATAGGGGAGGCCAAGCGAGACTATGAGGAATGCATGGCCAGCAACATTAAGGGGAATAATAAAAGCTTCTTCAAATATGTTAGAAGCAGGAAACCCGCCAGAGAAGCGGTTGGCCCTCTGGATGGTGAGGGAGGGAAAGGGGAGATAAAAGGAGACTTAGAGATGGCAGAGAAATTAAATGAGTTCTTTGCATCTGTCTTCACGGCAGAAGACCTCGGGCAGATACCGCTGCCCGAACGGCCCCTCCTAACCGAGGAGTTAAGTCAGATAGAGGTTAAAAGAGAAGATGTTTCAGACCTCATTGATAAATTAAAGATCAATAAGTCACCGGGCCCTGATGGCATACACCCAAGGGTTATTAAGGAATTGAAGAATGAAGTTGCAGATCTCTTGACTAAGGTATGCAACTTGTCCCTGAAAACGGCCACGGTACCAGAAGATTGGAGGATAGCAAATGTCACGCCTATTTTTAAAAAGGGAAAGAGGGGGGACCCGGGAAACTATAGGCCGGTCAGCCTAACATCTATACCGGGTAAGATGGTGGAATGCCTCATCAAAGATAGGATCTCAAAACACATAGACAAACAGGCCTTGCTGAGGGAGAGTCAGCATGGCTTCTGTAAGGGTAAGTCTTGCCTCACGAACCTTATAGAATTCTTTGAAAAGGTCAACAGGCATGTGGATGCGGGAGAACCCGTGGACATTATATATCTGGACTTTCAGAAGGCGTTTGACACGGTCCCTCACCAAAGGCTACTGAAAAAACTCCACAGTCAGGGAATTAGAGGACAGGTCCTCTCGTGGATTGAGAACTGGTTGGAGGCCAGGAAGCAGAGAGTGGGTGTCAATGGGCAATTTTCACAATGGAGAGAGGTGAAAAGCGGTGTGCCCCAAGGATCTGTCCTGGGACCGGTGCTTTTCAACCTCTTCATAAATGACCTGGAGACAGGGTTGAGCAGTGAAGTGGCTAAGTTTGCAGACGACACCAAACTTTTCCGAGTGGTAAAGACCAGAAGTGATTGTGAGGAGCTCCAGAAGGATCTCTCCAGACTGGCAGAATGGGCAGCAAAATGGCAGATGCGCTTCAATGTCAGTAAGTGTAAAGTCATGCACATTGGGGCAAAAAATCAAAACTTTAGATATAGGCTGATGGGTTCTGAGCTGTCTGTGACAGATCAGGAGAGAGATCTTGGGGTGGTGGTGGACAGGTCGATGAAAGTGTCGACCCAATGTGCGGCAGCAGTGAAGAAGGCCAATTCTATGCTTGGGATCATTAGGAAGGGTATTGAGAACAAAACGGTTAGTATTATACTGCCGTTGTACAAATCTATGGTAAGGCCACACCTGGAGTATTGTGTCCAGTTCTGGTCGCCGCATCTCAAAAAAGACATAGTGGAAATGGAAAAGGTGCAAAAGAGAGCGACTAAGATGATTACGGGGCTGCGGCACCTTCCTTATGAGGAAAGGCTACGGCGTTTGGGCCTCTTCAGCCTAGAAAAGAGACGCTTGAGGGGGGACATGATTGAGACATACAAAATTATGCAGGGGATGGACAGAGTGGATAGGGAGATGCTCTTTACACTCTCACATAATACCAGAACCAGGGGACATCCACTAAAATTGAGTGTTGGGCGGGTTAGGACAGACAAAAGAAAATATTTCTTTACTCAGCGTGTGGTTGGTCTGTGGAACTCCTTGCCACAGGATGTGGTGCTGCCGTCTAGCCTAGACGCCTTTAAAAGGGGATTGGACGAGTTTCTGGAGGAAAAATCCATTATGGGGTACAAGCCATGATGGGTATGCGCAACCTCCTGATTTTAGGAATGGGTTAAGTCAGAATGCCAGATGTAGGGGAGGGCACCAGGATGAGGTCTCTTGTTATCTGGTGTGCTCCCTGGGGCATTTGGTGGGCCGCTGTGAGATACAGGAAGCTGGACTAGATGGGCCTATGGCCTGATCCAGTGGGGCTGTTCTTATGTTCTTATGTTCTTACTAAATTGTGGTCAATAATTCTGAATATACATTGGTTTGGGTATTTGTTCTGTAGAACATATAAGTCAAATACTCCTGTTTCCTTTTAGCAAACTGAAAATTGCTGGTGCTGCACTGGGAAGTGTCCAAAGAGGGGGGGAAAAAACCAAAAACAAAACAAAAACCCACAACCCAGAGAGTTCTATAAATATTTTACTGGCCATTTCACTTCTATACCCTTGGGCATCTTCAAAGTTTCAGATCAAAAAATCCTTTGCACTCTATAAGTACTTGCCTTTTGGATAGTTGGGAAAGGTTGACCTTAAAATCTTGATAAGAGTGAGTGTTTTGTGCTGGAGCCAAATCAATAGACCAAACAGGTTAATTTGACATAAATAACACTGACTTTTATTTTGAAAAATTCTGAATAATCTAGAAGCGTGCTTGAGGTTTAAAATACTGATATATTGCAAACATTACAAAGTATGTAACATTTACAGCTCACTAGAGCCAAAGGTCAATGTACTGGCAGTTGGTTTGTGGGGAGGGGGCAGTCCAAGACCTGTTTAAATATCGATTAAGCATACTTAGGAAAGAATCCTATGCATGTCTACTCAGAAATAACTCATCCTCCAGAGCCATGGCCCCATGCTGACTGTTGCTGCACCCGGCACACTGGGGTGTGCCTATACCTCCAGCATGAAAGTGACTTACAGCCCTTTTTCTGACAGTCAGGTTGTGGCACCAGCGGAGCACTGGTGCTGGGCCGGATAGGATCAGACCCTGAGTTAGGATTGCAAACGTGACCGTAAGATGAGTGAGCCTACATGCTCCTGCCTCCTCTAACTTCCTTTGTGTGAAATCCATGTTTATTTTAATCATAGCTCCATGGCTCATGTGCAATTAGAAACTAAGACTTGATGCTGGTTTATCAACCAGGATGTTACACCAGGCTTTCCTGGCTTCGAAATTCGAGTTAAATAACAGTTTTCAGCTTTGCACAAACCATGGAGCTGTGGAGTTGCAGCGACCTTTCAAACCCTCTGCAAGACAAGGATTGAATTCAATCCAATAATGGTACTGCCATATCAAAACTGAGTTCTTGATATAATCCTACAGAGCCTCTTCTTCCTCTTCTCCTGATTTTAGAAATGGGTTATGTCAGAATGCCAGATGCAAGGGAAGGCACCAGGATGAGGTCTCTTGTTATCTGGTGTGCTCCCTGGGGCATTTGGTGGGCCGCTGTGAGATACAGGAAGCTGGACTAGATGGGCCTATGGCCTGATCCAGTGGGGCTGTTCTTATGTTCTTATGTTCCTGTCCTTTCCCACAGCTCCTAAGGCTGGCCATGCTCAGACTGCTACCCTACAGGGTTGTAAACACACAAGCAGTAGGGGAATATGAGGCAGGCAGGCAGGGGTAAGTGATGACAGGGGTGGGGAGTGGCAGAGAAGGGAGGAGGACGGGATCAGTGGTGGGTCCCCAGTCTCATACTTCATTCATCTTTGGGGGTTGTGTCACAAAAAAAGTTGAAGACCTCTGGTTTAAAGCAACTAGGATGTTGACATCATGATTCCATGATGTAGTCAAGGAATTTAAGGGAGGGGAGGAGAGCACATGCAGGTTGAGGATGTGTTCACATTACTAAGAACATAAGAAGAGCCCCGCTGGATCGGGCCATAGGCCCATCTAGTCCAGCTTCCTGTATCTCACAGCGGCCCACCAAATGCCCCAGGGAGCACACCAGATAACAAGAGACCTCGTCCTGGTGCTCTCCCCTACATCTGGCATTCTGACATAACCCATTTCTAAAATCAGGAGGTTGCGCATACACATCATGGCTTGTAACCCGTAATGGATTTTTCCTCCAGAAACTTGTCCAATCCCCTTTTAAAGGCATCCAGGCCAGATGCCATCACCACATCCTGTGGCAAGGAGTTCCACAGACCAACCACTCGCTGAGTAAAGAAATATTTTCTTTTGTCTGTCCTAACTCTCCCAACACTCAACTTTAGTGGATGTCCCCTGGTTCTGGTGTTGCATGAGAGTCTACTAGCTAAGTATGCTTAGCTGATCTATCTGAACCAGCTTCAAATCTATCTCTATTTCAGGCAAGTGATCTCTCCTTTAAAATCATGGTTTTGAAATTTCCTTCCTTTATAAAACTCTTTCCACATTTATCTGCCTTCCAAGAGATATAGAAAACTTACAAGTAGATGTATAGTTATAGGGCTAATTATGCTAGACCTGAGTGTAGACCTCCGGGCTGAGGTAAGGCAGAAAGTCCTAACCCATTCTAGAAACTTCAGGCCAAGTCTTATGGAAGGGGAACCAGCCTGAGGAAGGAGTTCATTCTTTGCTGGCACTTGCTGAGGAAAGAGATGGATAGAAGAGCTAAAAAGAAATCACTTACCTCTCTAAGAGCTGATGGAAGAACAGAGCTAAAGAAGGCCACTTACTTCTGAGGACTTCTGCAGACCTCTTGCTGGTACCTCCAGGGTCTGCTGCTGCTGCAGAAGAAAGAAGCTCATTAGATTAGGATTGTGTTGTTGCCATATGGAAGAGGTGATATAAGTTGTAATTTTGCTTTTGTTGCCTTTTTTCTATTCAGTAAATCTGTTAACCTAGCATTTCTCAGATGGTGGATCAGGACCCACTTGGTGGGTTGTGACCTAATTTCTGGTGGGTCCTGCAGAGCCTCCAGTGAAAACACAGGTAAAAGAAAGATCAGGTAACTAATTGCCTCAAGCCCTGAGGCTATTCAAAAATCAGACGTGCTAACTTGTCCTGCAAAGAGCTGAGCTCCTGCAGTTTACAAGATAGGGTGCAACCCTGCCCTTTACTTAGGCTGGCGCAAGTCGCTTGCATTGACCTAGGAGGATTGCAAACGTGCTGTAAAGCACACTTGCACCTCCTCGGGAGTAAGCTGCGCCAGTGCACAAAGGTGCACCGGCACGTGGAGGCTGAATCCTTGGCAGCTTCTGTAGTGAGCCTTGTGTCGGCCCAGCTGGGCCGATGCAAGGCTCTGGGGTGGGCAGGGAGGAGGCAGGAGAGGCGTTCCTGGGCGGGCGAGGGCGGGGGGTGGGCAGCCCCGGGAGCGGGAGGGTAGGGAGTGGGAGGCGTGGGAGTGGGGGCTGGAATCCAGCACTTGAAGCAGTGGCTTCAAGCCGCTCTGCTCTCCTTGGACTGGTGCCACCTCAGGAGGTGGCACAAGTCTGAGGAGACCCATAGGGTCAAGGGCGCCTTACCCGGAGGTAAGGGGAAAGTTTCCCCTTGCCTCTAGCTGAGCTGCTTTGGGCCCCTATCCTGTCCTGAATATAGCGCAAGCCTCTTGGCTTGCCTGTTCCAGCCCAGGGTAAGATTGTGCGCCTAGCTGCTAACTGCCCTGGAAACAGCTGAGCTCCTGCGGTTTGCAAGATTGTGTAAATATAGGGAGATAAATGTTTGACCATACTTTTTATGGGGTGTGAGTGAGTGAGTGAGAGACAGACTTGAAAAGCTAGGTGGGTCCCGATAGAGCAGCCATTTTCAACCACTGTGCCGTGGCACACTGGTGTGCCGCAAATGGTCCCCAGGTGTGCTGCAGGAATTTGGGAGATGATCATTTATCAATAGGATCATTGGGGGATGTGAGCCCCCATTGACAGCACAGTGTGCCTTGTCATTTGTCAAAAAGCTGATGGTGTGCCTTGAACATTTTAGTGCCTTGCCAGTGTGCCGCAAGATGAAAAAGGTTGAAAATCACTGCGATAGAGCATCATTTTGGGGTACAAGCCATGATGTGTATGCGCAACCTCCTGATTTTAGAAATGGATCATGTCAGAATGCCAGATGCAAGGGAGGGCACCAGGATGAGGTCTCTTGTTATCTGGTGCGCTCCCTGGGGCATTTGGTGGGCCGCTGTGAGATACAGGAAGCTGGACTAGATGGGCCTATGGCCTGATCCAGTGGGGCTGTTCTTATGTTCTTATGTTCTTATTTTAAAAAGTGGATCCTGGTGCTAAAACATATGAGAACCACGGTGTAAGCCATTTTTATATCATCTTGCTGTCTCTGTTCCACCTCTTGCATCGCCTTCCCACCAGCTCCTTGTGGGAAAATCTTTTTGCAACACAAGGAATCTCAATATACCTGCTGCAGAGAACCCCTGTGTTTTGCTCTCAGATTCTGCAGGATGTTGGATAGGCCTAGTGGACTTTAGTGTAGTCCTGCATAAGCTGGGAATGGACTGTAGAACACCCCCAATACTTGCTTGTGACTGTGCATTGAAGAAAAGAGATAATGATGTACAAACTATTTTTAGGAATGTCTGGACTGACTGGCACTGAGCACCCTGGGGACCATAAATAAGCATGTAGCAGCAGTGGAACAATGCACTCTTCTTGTAGAAAGAAAGTTTTCATTTCAAGTTTTGATACCCAGTGTTGTTGCACTGTGGCTGCCCTAGTTTTATGGCTCATTTTCAAATATAATGGAGAGAAAAGCAGTTGCATTATAAACTCTCAATCTAGGGTTATGTTCTCCTTTTGAATGCATAATTCCCATTCGTGCTAATGAGAATTATGTGCAGGTACCTAGGGAAGAATCATGTCCCTAAGCTCATTTAAGAAAAAAGTAAAAGATAAAAGCAATTGCAGCTCTGCTATTTGAAAATTGGTCCTCTTGTGGCCTACTCTTTTACTAGAACTCCTGGGTGGTTAAGCTTTATTGCATACAAATGAATATACTTTATTCCACTGCAGTGTCCTTTGGGGAAAAGGGAGCAATCATTTCAATTTATTTAGTGGGGGAAGAAGAAGATGAGCCATGCACAAACTCCCTGATTTTCAGTCCATTTCCCTTTGATGCCGCAAGGGCAGGAAAAAGCCTTGGCCCATCTTGATCTGTTTCTGTAAACAGAGCAGCCACTTGGTTAAGGTCAGAGTTCTAGGTCTTCTCTTGCTCTGGTTCTTTAACCACCTTCCATCGTCTTCTTTAGAATGTATATCCTTTCACCACCATTACAAAACTTTTCTAGTGTGGTTTGATATGAGATCTTTCAAAGTGCACAGGTTTGTTTTTTTTAACCCAGCAATCTGTATTTCCCATAATCATGTGCACTCTATGACCTGTGCTTCACTAGACTATTTCTCCAACACACAATGGTTTTCTGCTGTCATCTTTCTTACTGGAGACATAATATACCTGGCTAAATTCTTAAAAATCAGAGTTTCTTCCTATGACCTCTTGAACAATTGCCGCAAGAGTATATGTTGACCTTTGTCTTTTGCCCAGTCTATGACATGGCAGGTGGAGCCATTTTCACTGCTGACTAAAATCTTTCTAAACAGTCCTTTCAATGAATCATTGTCCTTGATCAATTCCTGTAATGTAAACCCTCTTTAGGCCTTCATGTTATTGATATTAAAGCATCCACATAGATGTTACTACCAGGGTTACTAAAAACATTCCCTTATGCCCATGTTTGTCATGATCCCTGTCCTGAGCAGCAGTTCAGATTTAGATCCAGAACCAAATGAATGGCTGCCTGGATTAGAAGGACTGGGACTAGTCCTTGACATGGGTATTGACACCATCCTGGAGCCTGGGGCCTGCCAGCCAAGAAGCCTAGGACAGGAACCTTTAGAGTCAAGACCTTTCAGAACTGATACTCAGAACCTCACACTTTATGCCAGATTTGCAAGCAGGAATTTGATAGACAGGACAAAGAGTCTCCCACCCTTTAAGACTCTTCATTCTCAGGAGAGGACAAGTCTAAAACTGGTAGATTGGACCTTGGGTCATTTCGAATCTCAGTCAGATCTGGTTGGAACAAGTTGCTCACTTAGATCTGTCCAGGTGTTGCCTGATTCCCCCCCCCCCATCCAGTTTGGAGTCCTAGCAAGCTCCATGCATTGGTTGGCAACCTTCAGTCTCGAAAGACTATGGTATAAGCCTACAGCACCCGGTATTCCCAAGCGGTCTCCCATCCAAGTACTAACCAGGCCTGACCCTGCTTAGCTTCCGAGATCAGACAAGATGGGGCATGTGCAGGGTAACAGTTGCAATAGCTAGGAGAACAGAGTTTGCACTTAGAGATTTCTGCCTCAGCGGAGCAGAAGCTTGGGCTGTAAGGAAATGAGTCACAGGGAACCTTATGTTCATGCCTGGCACAACCCCAAGGAGGGGACTCAAGCAACACAACAGGGATTTCCCAGCTAGATATGCTTAAGCACATTCTTACCTTAGCTAATTGAACTAGGGGAGCTTGGAAGCCTCTGAAAACCTCCTGGCAGTACCGTCCCCACCCAGTGACTTCTGGCCTTAACTTCTCAGCCTTGATTGTCCTGCCCTGTGCCCTGACAGAGTCATTGATCAGCACAGGCACAAACAAGTTTCATCAGGATGCCACAGTTGTTGTACTTGGCCACCTCATGATGTAACAGAACAAGACAGAAGCTCTCCTCCTACCTTTTGCCTGCTTTGACTTATCAGAACTCATTCTCTCAAGCCTCAAGTGCCCTGTAATCACCCTTGGCTTTCCCAGCCAGCGTGTCTCTTCTAGATCCCAGGTGAGTCACCATCATCCTGAGTCTACAATCAGGCACCCTAAGCTGAGCTGCTTCTCTAGATTTCCAGTGGCACATGAACTAATGCGCCACCGGCATTTGCCCTGCCCCCGCACAAGACACAGGAGGGGCCAGCCCCGCAGCCTATTGGCTGGGGGCTAATTGGATTGGGGCCATGTGCAGGCTGCACAGGGGAGCCCGCTCAGTTGGGACCAGGCAGCGATCCCCCACCCGCCCACCCTTTGGCAGTCCAAGACTAGCTGGTTGCCAACTGGGGTTGGGTAGGAATTTTTTGCCATCAGCCTAATTGGCACGTTGGTTGGTGGGTTTTTTTGCCTACCCCAGACTGTGGAGTTAGGGGCAGAGTTGGGGTTTCCATAGGTCTTATTGGTCACTTTAGGCAGGTGTCATGCAGGTTTTGGGTAGGTAAGGTCATCTCGGTGTACACCACAGGGTGGCAAGGGCCGGGTGGACTCCACGCTTGGTCAAGCTGGCATTTCCGGCTGGGTGACACAGGCTAGATGAACCTCAGCCTGGTGGCAAAGGTGCATCATGGGTTCGCTCGGGTGACCTGAGCTAGCCTCCCACCCTGGCCCTTCAGGGTGACAATGAAGGGGGTGACAGGCTTGTACTGATGCTGCCCAGAGTCGGGTGTGGTCGCCTAAATTGTTATAGGGGGAAGTAGATGGGTAGCTCCGTTTCCCCCATGTAGAACCCACATGACTTATTTGTTAGGCCCTGTTGCAATCTGAAGTATATTTAAATAGTTAATAAAGTGGCCCTTTGTACCATATTGCCCTTGCCTGTGTCTTTATTGGGGGGTGCTGGGTAATGCTGCAGAGATGAAATTACTGAAAGTGGTCCAGAATGCTAGCAGCTGAGTGGTGCTGATATCAGCTGACTATGCTGGTAGCGAATTTGTTCTTTGCTTTATGTACATGGTTCCCTCCTTTTCTTTTAAGGCAAATAATCTTATCAATAAACTGTGTATGCATTTCACAGCCTAATCCCAATACACACATACATGCACACATCCCTACCTGCTGGTGCAGACACAATAACAGAGGGCATGCTGCATCCTGTGGGGTAGCAGTCCTAGAGGCCTCCTCAATGTAAGGGAACAGCAGAGCTCCAATGGATCTCCTTGGATCTGTTCCCTAAGGCTCCTTGGACTTACACCAGCTAAATAGTAGTTTTGAGGAAACTCAATGGAGGTGAGATGGCCTACAGGAAAATAAGTAAATATCTGGTCCGTCCGTCCATCCATCCATCCCCACCACCACAGCATGCAGTACATGCTCTGTCAGCTGCACCACATTCTATGGGCTAAGATATCTTATCTTATGGGTGATAAGATAGGGCAATAAGTTGAATATTGTACAGTAGAGGTTCTCACACATTTAGCACCAGAACCCACTTGTTAGAATAAGAATTTGTCAGGATGCACCGGAAATGATATCATGGGAAGTTGGCTGCAATCCTACCCACACTTACCCAGGAGTAAGTCTCATTTATTATCATTGTAAAAAGAATATACATAGTAGCTTGTTAAAAGTACAGATCTTCCCCAAATGCAGTCACATACCATGGTAGTATCAAGTCTAATACGTACATTAAAAATAAAATATTAAAAGGAATGGGGACCCACCTGAAATTGGTTCGTGACCCACGTAGTGGGTCCTGACCCACAGTTTGAGAAACACTGTAGTACAGTGTTAATTTCTCTTTTTCTGTTCTCTCTGTCATACCTTTCTGTAATTGCTATTTTATCTCTTCTGGTTGCTATGAGAAAAAGTTATGACTTTGAATTATTAACTAGTGAATAACAAGTTAATACGTGATATTTGGAACTCATTCATGACTGTGGTATTTGTGTCTTTCCTAGTAAACAGTGAAACAAATAAAGGTGGCATCAGGAGTCAGCCACTTTGAGTCGTGGACGGTCCCTGAACCATCAGTAGTAGTGGCAGTAGTATACCAGCTTGGGGAGGCACCTGGAGGGCAGTGCAAAACATTGCCCCACAGCTTCCAGGAATCTGGCACTGGCACAATGAATGGAGTCCATTCATTTAAATTTTTCATTCAAAAGGAATGTACATATCCCTGTTTGATAGGACCCTTTAGGAAAGTGTGAAACCCTTTAGGAAACCCTTTAGGAAAGTGTGCACCACGGGGCAATTAATAATGCACATAATAAAGTTCTGTTTTGAATTGTAGCTTAATGGTCACTTCATTTGTTTTAGACTCCCTATAGTTTCAGTGAACTAAAGCACTAAAGAGATAAAGCTTACGTATCATCAACTTGGACAAAAGCAATTATACTGACTACTTAATGTTCTGCTTTTAAGAAATATATTTTTGAACTTTGTGCAGAATTGATTTCTTCCTACAAGAAATTATGGCCCTTATCTATGTCATTACATTGTAAGATTTAATTATATTGACAGGCAATAAGGAATATGAGCCCAACCCCATGAAAAATCCCTAACACATTTTTTCGTTAATGCCCAGTATGATTTAGGATTGATAGATGGGAGAGCTGAGGAAGTTTAGTCTCTTTAGCTTAATTTTGGCTTCCAAATCAATGCCCCTGCACTATTCAGTGTCCTGAACAGCAGCAGCTTAAAGGTTAACGAGTGCTTTCCGAGTCCCAGTTTCCCTTCTGGGGCCAGTGGGGTGGAAACATACAGATTTCTTAGCTCAAGGGATCATTCTTACTGTGACCATCTGTTGGTTGGCTTGGTACGTGGGAGCAGAAGAGGTATGTTATCTGAAGTTTAATTTTGACTTTGAAACCAATATATGTCAAATATATGTATGTGGGGTAAAATGGTCAAGAAGCACCAAGCAGATTTCTAAAAACAAGTTAATGGCCCAATGCTACCAGACCTTCTGCTGATGGAACTTGTGTTCTGTTGACAGAAGCCCCAGGACACTAGGGTAGCAGCTACAGTGTTAGCACATGGAATGGGACAACCAGTGCAAATCACTGGCACTGGTGTGCGCATGCCACCTGAGTACCCAACCACTGTCAGTGCTGGTAAGTTGGTGGTGGTGGTGAAGGGGGAGGCAATCATGGTGGGGATTGGTTCCAGCCAGGGGCTTGTCAGGGGAGAGTAGGGGGTGGATATTGGTGGTGGTAGCAGCGCTAATATCCAATGTCCCCTTGAGGCCCTTGACAAACGCCCTTCCCTTGGACCCACTTGGACTTATCCCAGCCAATGGACTGACACAGAACTGAGTAAGCCCATTGTGGCCCATGGCATGGCAGAGTTGTGTCCTCTCTGTTGTGACATGGTCCTTGGCAGGCCCACAGAAAGCAGTGGAGCACAGGCCAGCACAGCTCCATGCTACAAGCTGGCTGAGGACAGGATTGGGACGTGCCATAAGCATTTCATGCAGATCCCAGATAGGATGAAGGATACAATTAGTAATAATGGTAACCAGAACTGCTGATAGTAGGAAATAACTACTATTGTTTTTATATGTATTTGTAACATTAATATCCTGCTTTTCCCATGCCAAAGCAAATGCCCAAGGCAGCTTACATAATTCCACAATAAATTTACAATGTATAACAAGTAAAACCAAATAAACACACACACACACACACACACACACACAGAGAGAGAGAGAGAGAGAGAGAGAGAGAGAGAGAGAATAACTATTTCTCCCAGAAAGATACAGCCAAGAACAGCATTCTTATAGAAGCACAGAGGGTAGACACCAACCCTTCACCTATAAAGCCAGACGAAACAGATATGTTTTGAGCCCTTACCAGATTCATAGGACTGTTACAGAACTTGTGTTTTTTATTATAAAAATAATGAGGGATATCTGTACCTCATTAAGAGTTATATTCTATAATTCTTACAACTGAATGGTGACAAGGTGCAGGGCCTTTTCTCTTGTGGCTCTTGTGTATGCATTTTCAGAAGATCCCTCTCTATATGGTTTCTGGTAGGTTTAAAAATGCTTTGAATGTCCTTTGGGGAGATAAGGTGGGGTGGAAATCTAGTAAACAAGTACATAAATTAAAAACATTTATTTCACTTGGCTTTTGACAAGAGATAACTCCCTTGGTGACCCCTTTCTTTAATAATTGTTCATAAGTGTTTTATAGTCATTTTTATAGTTAGCTGCTCCTATGCATTGTTGTTAGTTGGTTTTTAGCTTACTGTATGTATTTTTGTATTGTTTTTAGTTATGCAAATTGTTTTTATTGTATTGTACACTACTTTGAGCTTGTGGAAAAGCTAGTTATAAATCATTTAAATAACTAACAGCCCAATCCTAACCTGAGTTGGAACAGGAAAGCCGACTGGCCTGCACTATATCCAATGCAAGGTTGGGGCTGGTTGCGGCACAACCCTGGGCAAGGAGAACTGACCCTCTTAACCTAGGTAATGCAGCAGCAGCAGCCCAAATGGGGCTACTTGGATCTGTACCACCTAAAGAGGTGGTGCAGATCCGAGCAGCCTAGTGCTAGGCTGGGCATTTGGGAAGGGGGGTTAGGATCTGGCCTAAGTGCCATCTCAGCAGAACCTTTAGATTGTGCTCTATGTTCCTTATATCATTTATATTACTTTATTCTTAAACATTATAGGCATGGTTCAGCATACGTTTGCACATATGCAAAGCCAATAGTCATTTTCTAAATTAGTTGTGAATTTTTAACTTTTAGTTATCTGTCGTCTGTGTTCTACTCTGCAATTCAACAGGACATGCAAAGAATAGTTGGAGCTTTGTGTGGACCTTTATGTGGAGCACTGAATGGAGCCAAAAATATTGTCAATTTTTGGAAGAGAAGAGGGAGCAAAGTTAACTTAGACCAGAAACCAACTTCCTATGTTGATC
The DNA here is from genome assembly GCF_035046505.1 of Tiliqua scincoides. NCBI lineage: Eukaryota > Metazoa > Chordata > Lepidosauria > Squamata > Scincidae > Tiliqua > Tiliqua scincoides. Next base: position 54,244,285 of record NC_089823.1, read on the forward strand.
AGCAGGATTTTGTTTTTTTTAAAGAAGCCACATGTGCAATTCTGGCTGTTGGACTCGGAAAACAAACATGGTTCCTCTTTCATTCTGCTTCTGCTTACATATGATCTCTAGCAGGATTGGGGTAAAACTAGTAGACATTGTTAGTGATATCCAAACAAAACAATGCAAAACAAATTTTTTATTGCACCCATTTATATGGTGCACTTGTGGCCCTGACGCAGAGCACCACATCAGCTGCAATGAACAGCTGGAACTTCTTGTCCACATCCTTTATTTTAGTGACAACTTTCCCAAGACCCTGAGCACAATTCCGATGGCTATATATTTATGTATTCAGTATCAGTTTATTGTTTTCTCAATATCATCCTGACTTTTTCACAGTGAAGACTTTGAAGACTTCCAAATGTGGTGGAAACAACTTTCATGCCATGCCAATGAAAGCCTCCGAATGCACATGTGTTTAGTTTCAACCCATTTCCACTATACTAAGATTGAAATTGTTATGACTGACTTCACCCTAAAGCATTTAGAAATGATAAGCAGTGATGACAAATTCATATTTGTTTCCCTAGATCACTTTTCCGGACACAGCTGTCACTCTACTGAACTGAATCTTAATTGCTTACATGCTCAGGTACATCCGAGTCTATACAGAGCACTAGATCAGGGCAAATGTGTCCAATAGGTTTCTTTTCTCAGTTGATTTTTTTTTTCAGATCGTTGCCAGTTCCTGACGACAGATCTTAACCAGGCAAATGTATCAAATTCTTATGTCTGACATCCTCATTTCCAAAAAGAACAAAAATAATTCCCCCCCCCCCCCATTTTATGCATTCCCTTATCCCCAAATATCCCTTAAGTTCTGGTGAATGGGAAAGGATTAAAAAAAGCTGCTACCTTTTTCAGAAAATGAGCCTTAAAAGCAGATAACCACTAATCCTGTCCCTGAAGTAAAATAAGCTCCAGAGCAATGAGAACAGATACTTATGGAGACTTGAAAAGTGTTTAGCTTTGAAATCCAGCTGCAAGGGAATACACAGCAAATCGAATCCATTAAAAAACCATTCCCAGTTTGTATAGGGCCTCCTATAGTTTTCTGAGAAAAACTTAAATGCTTTTCCTGGAACTGGTTATGCTGCTCCTCTTGCTTTATTCTGGCCCTAACATCCCAATCCAAAACATATTATGTAGCAGACTTACAGCTGTGGATCCCTTTCACACTAAGTATGAACAATGAATGCATCTCTCTCTCCCTTCCACACACTCAGTGAACATCCAATAGGGAATATGTGCAGACAGCTAGATCCGCATGGACCAGCATGGAATGAAAACTAAGGCCTGGTCTACACATGCAGCAGAATGAGGTGAGAGGAGGCTGGAGTGGTAGAATGAACTATTTCAGATGACACATTTTCAAGCTGGTAACTTAAAACAGACAGCACATAGATAACTTACAACAAAAAGAACAGCAGCACAGCACACAAGGGTTCAATGGCAACTTTCCCCCTACTGTGCTAATTTTCTACTGCCAGCCTTTTTTTTTTTTTTTTTCAAGAGTGGGAAGTAACCAAGAGTGGTATGCTCCGATTTTGACCACCTGTGTATTCTGCAGACTTGTTCCCAGCACATTCCGCTGCATACAGTATGTAGATCCAGCATGAATATAACAAAGAGAAGTGAGAAGGCTAGACACTTATAGGAAGCCAATTCAGTACTTAACAGTCATAATGTGTTCTCTGTAACTGACTCCCTGTATAGGCATAATATGTTCTCTGTAGATGCTTTTTTTTGTTTAATACTATAGAAGATTGTCTGGATGCTTCTTTCTCTGAACCTTTTTTCACAAAATGTTTGAGGTAGCCATCGGGGAGGGTTTAAGCAGAAAAGGTATAAGGTTAGAACAGTTGATAGATGGAGATTAGAATCCCTTTGAATACCTCCCTTGTCAAGAATCCAACTAAACTTTAGGAGTACAGGTACTTGGCTCCTTAGGCCGTATAAGCAGTTGGGAAAATGAACCACAGAAGGAACCTTGGGGTATATATGGTATCAGCAGCAATGGTCATTTTTGATCAGGTGATTGTTTCATTATGACACTGATACATGATAAGAAAAACCACAACAAAGCCTTGGAGCAAAATCAGCATAAACGTTTGTGGGCTAAAGTCTGCTCCACCAGGTGCATGAGTGTTGTTCTCTGCCAGCAGGTATGAATATACATACACACATACATATGGGGACAGAGAATGCTTTTTTATTTTTAAAGAGGAAGTCAAGAGGATATGAAGTGGAAACGGTAGTCAATGTAAATTACGAGTATTATGCAAAATTCGCAACAGCAACAATAGATAAAACAGCCTTTCTGACTATGCTGATTTAACTAAGATATTGAGGCAGGAACAACTGTTTCCTACAGCACACAGATGTATGAACCGAGATGCATGAATAAAGGGACTGAATGAGTATAGAATGTGAAAAGTTCAGTGGGTCGCTATTCTTAGGTCAAGCCGCATGCATGAGAGCTGTCCAGTGATCCTTATTTTTCCTGCAACAAATGGCTCACCTTCTGAAAAGTTGATCAGAGTGGTTATATTTGCAGTCCTGTTGATATGGAAACATCATGTATGTTTGTACAAAAAGAGGTGCAGATCACAGTTCTAAGCAATGAACAATTAGCCTATATGCAATTTTTTAAATTTTGTTTGTTGCTGAAGAACAAGTGTTGCCTCAAATAAAGAAAAATACAAACTCTGGGATGAATCTCGCCACAAGGGGGCAGTGCTGCTCTTTGCCAGCAATGGCTTCGCTACCTGCCTTGCTACCACCAAGAAACTTAACATTCTGTAAGCTTCGATTCCAGGTTTCAGTTCCCTTATGAAGAAAGATAATATACAAGGCTAGTACGATTATTTCTCAGACAATTCACAATTTAGAAAAGCTTAGAACAGCATTTACACTTAACAAATAGCATATGCCCTGTTGTAGATGGAGAAGCAGTGGGAGCAGAACTGCAGAAAAGAATATCCTGTCCAATTTTCAGATGATCTCATTATTTCCAAGTACAGATTGTGGCTGTGCTTCAGAATTACTGAAGATTAAGGGCTTGAATTAAAATCAGTGCACCCTAAACTAGTAGACTAGTAGACTAAAATGCTGGCGCTGCCTACTTCAAAGCAAGCTATTCTCCAATTAATGTCCTTGTTTAGAAATCTAAACCGCCTTTTAATATTGTTTACCTCCATAGCATGCATTGACGTTAGTGCAGCTACATGCTATAGCACGGCAGAGGATAGGACTGGGTGTTAGTGTCTTTGTTATGCCATCCACTTGTCCTCAATTGTGTTAGCAGGCATTTTGATGGTCTAACACAGGGGTGCCCAAACCCCAGCCCGGGGGCCACTTGCAGCCTTAGGGGGCTCCCAATCTGGCCCTTGGAGAGCCGCCAGTCTCCAATGAGCTTCTGGCCCTCTGGAGACTTGCTGGAGCCCGTGCTGGCCCGACACAACTACATTTGTTGGCCCGACTACATGGCCCGACTGTTTGACCTCTCACCTGAGCTGTGGGACGAGGGCTCCCTCCACTACTTGCTGTTTCACATCTGTGATGCAACAGTGGCAGCAAAGGAAAGGCTGGCCTTGCTTTGTGCAAGGCCTTTTATAGGCCTTGAGCTACTGCAAGACGTTCATTCATTCATATAAGTTTCATCTCTAATAAATTCATTTATTTAAATTTATACAAATTTTAAATGTAAATTTATTCTTTTTTTTTCCCAGCCCCCGACACAGTGTTAGAGAGATGATGTGGCCCTCATGCCAAAATGTTTGGACACCCCTGGTCTAACATGAAAGGAAAGTCATGGTATACTAGAACACAATGGGGATGGCTCTTTTGGTGAACACTGATGCCTGGGAGTGAGGAACATTGTGTCCAGTGAAGGTGGTGAGGTCTGCAAAACCGGGTAAAGATGTTCAACTGTGAGCATCCACCAGACAAACTGTAGCCAGATGCATCTTCATCTGCAGAGAGTCTTGTACCCAAGATGATTTCCATCATTCTAATTCAAAATCTAGATCCAAAAATGATTGGGGAAAAGCCAGTGTGCGGCTTGTATACAAAAGGAATTCCTTAGCGATGGTTATGGGGGACAAAGTGTTAATCCACCTGCAGTACCAGATAGGCAGTCAGTGTTAATGCTCTGCATTCTTTCTGCTTTAGTACACCCTGCAATTCTGAAATATTCCATTGCAGAAGAAAGAAATGAGCTTCAAAATCACTTACAGGGCTTTCCAACACTGAGGTATAAGGTAGAAAAATTAAATAGTTTTCCATGAAAATAAATGAGTTTTAATAAGAAGATTGGAAATCCACATCTGCTTTTGCCCCAAAGCACTCAAGACAGAGTCGATGCATTAAACCCTTGGTGCTGTGATCTCCAAACCCACTAATGTAATGCACTGTCATTTATTGTACAGAAGCTCTATAATATTAAATATCGATACTGAAAATATATGGCAGGCACTGAGAGCTACTCTAAGAGACATGCTGATTCATGGAGCAGACAGGTTAACAACATGTCTCCTTGGTCTCACCAAATGAGCCTATTGCCCACATACACCAATAAGACTCAAGCCAAGGACTTAGGATTCTAAATGGGACACAATCTCATTGAACATCAGAGTGCAGTAGAACCTAACTCCCTAGGCTACCACCTCCATTTCAGTGATGGCTCCTGCCTTGGAGAGCTTGGATCTGCTATCTGGACCTTCCCCTTTTTTCAGGTGACCCCATTTTGACTCCAAGCTGCACATCATCTCATGACAAAGCCAGTTTATTGCTGCTAATCCCTGTAGAGAGTCAAGGAAACTCAGAACTGTATCATCCCACACAGGCTGAGCAGCCTCTGAAGCAGTGGCATCACGACAGGGTTGCGGCTGGAGAGGGCCACAGAGCGTGACACCCTCAGAAAGGGCGACACCACACCATCTGAGCTTCCATTTGGCTATGTTAGACCCAATCTGGGCCCAACTGCCTCACGCTCTTGCCCAAATCATCTTTTTACCAAGCAAAAATGTTCTCGTGTTACAGCAGGGGTGTCAAACTCATTTAATATAGTGGGTCGGACAGCATTCTTGGTGCCTGGTGAGGGATGGAAGTGACATCATTAAGCAAAATTGACATTGTTGAACAGATGATGGTTAGAAATAAGCACCTTGTTCTCACAAAGAAACTCATTAGCTGCAAATGACAGAAGAGAAAATGTGCAAATCTTGTTCATAATTTCAAGATAGGAGAGAGCCCAATTTTGCTGGGAGAGTCCAATTATAACAGGGGCCAGATAAATTGCTTCCAGGGGCCACATCCAGCCTGCCGGCCTTATTTTTGACACCCCTGCTTTGGACACCTTATTTTTTGACACCTTATTTTTGATACCCCGGACCTTATTTTTCACACCCCGAGTTCAGAAGACAGCCTGAACTCTTGAGAAGACTAGATCAATGTTAAAAGGAAGTTGATGTTAACAGGAAGCAGAAGTTAACAATCTAGTTTTTTCAAGCTTTCAGGCTTCAGGGAAGCAGCCTGTGAGTCACGATAAGCTTGTATGCTATATAGTGACCCTGTAATGCAAGAACATTTTGCTTGTTAAGCATTTAAGTAATGTTAATGGGTGCACAGGGGGCTGTGGGGTTCCTGGTATCTTTGTTTTCCATATCTGTGAGGGTTCCCCAGATCAGATCCCTGTAGATATGGGGACACATCTGTATTGACTGAAGTCTCCTAGGACTGAGAGTAGCCCTGCTATATTGCCAGGGAGACAAAAATGAAAGAGATCCACCAGTATGCCATTTAAACAGGTTCCTTTCAAGCCTGGGCACAGGAATACATTCCTCAGATCTATCTTCTACAGAGGGAGAAGAGTAGAAAACAATTGCTAGGCAAGCTCTGACATTTACTGGTTTTTCAAAACCTGGAGCTACCAGGCCGGCACCCAAAACATTTAGCAAGGCAGGCTGTAGACTGTATCATCGAGAATGAGACTCAGACGGTTTTATTTGCTGACTGTTAGCCATGCAGCTCTAAACAGGGCATATTACCAACAGCGCTGAATGTGGCCGTTTTCTTCCTTGTGGTGTGCAGTCTACTAATGGGATTTCACAAAAGAGCATGACCTCTCATCATATTAATATTTAATCAGGCAATAAACATGACTTGCTCAGGAGCTCAAGGCTGACAGAATTCTCAATGGTTATGTTCTGTCTGTTAAATTGACAGTAATTATTGTCCCACAGACTGGTGGTTCAGGATGAAAAGGTTTGCATATTCACTCTCAGGCTATATGTCCTTCTTGTAATGCGTGCTATACGTATCTGTCTGTTTTCAGGCCTGGCCAAGCTGACGGCTGCCTCCCTTAAACATTCTCAGCATTCCTAAACGTGGTTCCGCTTTCTATACAGCACCGTCAAGGAAAAAAAATGACAGTTCTGCACTTGTGAACTGTTAATTCTCCAAAGAACTGATTAAAAAATTAAAAAAAAAAACAAAAAAAAAACTTGGGACAAACAGATCTGGAAAGATCAGAACAGATACTGCTGGGGAAAATGTCATGAGCTTCACACGACTGTAAATGGATATTTGCAGAAAAAAACAAAGTTTCAGATACACTACTGGGATACAGTCCAAGCATCAAGTGATGACTTAAGAAGATGAGCCATCAGAGTTCAAATGTCATAAACAGAGATACTGGATCATCTTACTTCATGTCAGAAATGTTTTTCAACAGATGCAGCTCACAGGCCCACTGTACAATCTTATCCCTTACCACCAACAGATGATGCACTGCATGCTGGGGGGGGGGGGGGAGAGATTGAACAGCCTGCAGGGGGTAAAACAATTTACTACCTTTTTTAATAAAAAAAAGTACTATTAGTATAAGTAGTACAATTTTCATTTATCCCCTGATCGACTGCCCAATTGCCTATGGGTCTCCTCGGTCTCTCACCAGCCACTTTGCTGGCTAAGTCAGGGGAGAGAAAAAGGGGTGGAGAGGTTTCATAAAGAGGTGGCAAGATCTGGCTACTGCCCCTGAGATCCACCCCTTCCCTTGCACTCACCACCCTTGCTCTCCCACCAATTCTCCCCAAAGTTCCCTTTCCCTGCCCATGAGATGTCCCCCCTGCTAACTTACTGGCACTGATGGAGGCCTCTGGAGCCACTACTGCACATGCCATGCTGCTGTCCATTTGTGGAAGTAGCCTGGAAGTGCATGGCAGCAGCCCAGCTTTCACAGTGCTGTAAAGGAACTTGTGCTGCTGAAACGTAACCACCATCGAATGCTGCAATTCTATACACACATGCTTGGGAATAAGCTCCATTGAACACTGTGGGACTTACTTCTGAGTAGGCGTGCTGAAGGATGGCACCGAAAGAGTGATAAGACTTCAAGTGATAACAGTGTTGAACAATGCACATGCCTTACATTTATTGGATTTATCCATGCGAGAATGGAAAAAATGCAGACATGAATCAGTTTTCCATCCCTTTAGTCGTCACGCTTACAGGAAGATCCCATGTATGTTGCCTTGGAAATGAGTCTCAGTCTGTTCAATAGAATTTACATAAGAATGCTATGTGAATGTGAACAGGATTGCAGGCTGAAGGGAGCTATTTTCTTCAATGGTATCCTTACCCACTTGTCTGCACAGTTTAAGGTGGTTCTTTCAGCTTTATAGCTTAAGGTAGTGGTACTCAAACTTTTCCGGCCAGTGGGGGTTGGAGTTGGGGGTTGGAGTTGAAGAGCTAACACAGAAGGCGGCAGCCTCAGAGTGCAGGGAGAAGAGGGCGGGGCGGCAGCAGCCACTCTCGCAGCTAAGCAACTCTCGTTTCTTCTGCTTTAAAAAAAGCGCAGAAGATGGGCTTGTATTCTGCCCAGGGGTGTGACTGTATCACTGCTAGAGGACATCCTGCGCCTCCCTTTTGAGTTCCTGGCGCCTCCCTAAAGAGCTGTGTTGCACAGTTTGAATAACACTGGCTTAAGGCTTACATGTCTGGCTTTATAGCTTAAGGCAGGGCTTTTTTTCTAATGGAACGCGGGGGGACGGAGTTCTGGCACCTTTTTGCAGGCCCCCCCCTTTGGAGGCATTCCAGGAGGGGGGAGCAAAATAGAGGCATTCACTGGGTGGGTGCTGGGGGTGCAGGGTGGGCGGGCACCTGGCCCCTGCCTGACCGCACAATGACCCCCCCTCCTGCCCTCATCTCCAAGCTCTCGCCTGAGCCCAGCCCGCCTCCCCTCCCCCCGCGCTCCGCTTCCCAGCGCAGCTTCCAAGCTGGTGGAGGGCACGGCGGACACGCGCCAACGCTGAGGAGGAGGACGGACAGCCAGCCCACCAGCCAGCCAGCCAAGGAGACGGGCTGCAGCACCCACAGAACGCCCAGATACTGGCTTGGCGGAGGAGGAGGGGAAGGAAGCTGGCTGGTGCAGCCCCCGTGCCAATCTGCAGCATGAGCCTAGGCGTGTCTACTCAGAAGTATGTCTCATTGTGCTCAATGGGGCTTGCTCCTGGGAAAAGGTGCATAGCCTTGCAGCCTGAGAGCCCAAGCCTATGCATGTCTACTCAGAAGTAAGTTCCATTGTGTTCAATGGGGCTTACTCCTGGGAAAGTGTCATAGCCTTGCAGCCTGAGTAGACAGGCAGAGGAAGGGCTCTGAGGCTGCAGTCCTCTCCACACTTTCCTGGGAGGAAGTTCCAGAACCACTGCCTCTAATGGGACTAACTTCTGAGTAGACAGGCACAGGGTTGGGCCCTGAGGCTGCCATCCTATCCACAGTAAGCCCCATTCACTAAAGTGGACTTCTGAGTAGACATGCATAGGATTGGGCTCTTAGGCTGCAATCCTAGGCACTTTCCTGGGAGTAAGCTCCATTGACTAGAACGAGACTTACTTCAGAGTAGACATACCTAGGATTGGGTTCTTAATCCTGGCAGAGATATATATCTGCACCCGTTTTCACATGCTAAGGGCAGGTGAAAAGGGATTCTATGTGTGTACAACGTGCTGTCCAGCCTTGCCAGAGATCCTCCTCATCCTTCCCCCACAAGCATGCTCTCCGCCAGCCAGCATTTGCAGCTCCTCTCCAGCAATGCACAGCAGCTGCTCAGGGCAGCAGAGAACATACAATTGCATGCCAAGCGCCTTCCCAAAGACACAGAGTATTCTGATACCTGAATTAAACCATATTTAATCGCTTGTTTGCAAACATAGCTGTTTCTATGTGCACCTAAGGACCTCTCTAGTGTAAGAATTCCTTTTTTGTTCTTACTCCCACAGTTGCTTAGAGTAATTTTATTGTACATGGAACTCATGTAAGCCATTTTTCGGAATCCATTCACTCCTTCCTCTCCTCGAAGTAGTGCCACACTACATACTACACGCTACAAGTGCACCTGTACAGTATTTTTCCCCATGTGTAGAAAAAACAGCTAGGGGGAAGGGGATGTGGAGATTGACAGCCCAATCCTATGCATGTCTACTCAGAAGTAAGTTCATCTTTAGGGGGGAAGCACATAAAAAATATTTTATTTCTCCAATAAAAAATGGTTTATAAATAAATAAATAAATAAATAAATAAATAAATAAAAGATTAACAGGTTGTGAGTTCCTGCACCTTTTTATTTACAAAAAAAGCACTGGCTTAAGGCTTACATTATCTCCTCAATGCCCCATTTTGGCTGGAGGAATTCTTTTTATGAATTCCACTACTCTTCACTGATTTCATATAATACAAGTCGTGCTGGATGAGGCCAAGGTTCATCTAGTCCACAACTGCCTCTGAGACACCCACAAGGAGAGAAGGCAGAGTTTTCTCCTACCATTGCACCCCTGTAATTCGTTTTCAGAGGCAATGAAAAAGTTCAGTTTGCTGCTGAACCTAGAGGTAGCTCATACTATCATGACTAGTAGCCACCTGACAGATGTCATGCATCATTCCCCCCCCACCCCAAAGTGATCCATGGTAGGCAACTATAGACCTACATTTTTAGGGCCCTGAAGCTTGCACTGTTATGGGGACCCTTTAACAACCAGCAACAAGGTCTGGGTAACCAATGTTATCTTCTTCAGAGGAGTTCTTCCATGACAGATCACCACAATTAAAAAAAATTAACCACTACTGTAACCCAAAATTTTTAGACCCAATTTTTTTTCAGCATTGTTGACTAAAGTCACTTCTGAGAGCCCTGAAGCTTAAGCTTCATTAGTTTCTCAGTAGACCCAGCTCTGATGGTGGTGGCCATCATCACATTGTGTGGCAACAAATCCCACAAATACATAGTTTGCCCATGCTGTATTCTCCCTCCAAGCAGTTTCATTGGATGTCCCTGATCAAAACTATAGCGTGTCAATATGTTCTAGAACCAAATCTCTTATCACATCTACTGCTTAACAATATGAAAAAAATCCAATTGTTACACTATACAAGCACTTTGCTAGAAAGTTGATTTTTTTCATGGGATTAGAAATCAACAGTCAGTGCTGTCATGTCACCAGTGTGGTATAGCAGCCTACTGACAAATCCCATTGAAATGCATGGCAAAGATTCAATTGATAAGTTATCTAAACTGAAGCCCAATAGCTGCAAAAATCAAATCCATGTTATTTAAAGTAAGGTATTGTCCCTTCATGTAACTGTAAAATACTGTGTTTTATTCTTTCTGGACTTGATTTTTAGTAGCATTGACATCATTATGTTCTGCAGACATCAGTGATAATTAAATGGCGGGGGGAAGAAATGAGGGTAAACCGTTCTTTACAGAGGGAACCAGAAGTAAAAGTTTAGAAAACTGTTTTAATAGAAGTGTTTCCTAAAGGCAACACTGTCACCCACATCTGATGGATTGGTTTAATAATGAATTTGTGCTGCTATAGTTAAAGTGTGAGGCTACAGCCCAATCCTATTGGGGCATTGTGCTGCCAGATCTCACACTCTGGCAGCACAAGGTCTTTTTTTTTTTAATTAATTTTTTAATTATTTTCCAAAATAAAAACAACAAATATAAACAAACACAAACCCAATACACAACACACACAAAAAGCAAAAAACATACCGTTGAAGGGTGCAGGCAATCATATATCAATATATCTAATCAATCAATACATATCTTCTAATCTTGTTCCTCTTCTAGTTTAACCTCTTAATATCATTTATCTATCATATCATATCCTGTATACAATATATTCATTCAAATGCCCTATCTTATACATCTACAACTTCATTTTCAACCAAGCATAAAATGGTCTCCATTGCTCTATCTGTGTCAGTTTACGCTGTTGATCCAAAATCTAGCACAAGGCCTTTTGTGGTGGCATGAAAACTGAGATGCCATCATACACTTGTGCTGCTGGCACAAATGGCCAGAAGCACATCACATGCACCAGTGGCTTCCAGACAGAGGTTGGAACTATGACAGAGGCTGCACTGGTATGGTAAGTTAGTGATGGGGATTGGGGAAGGTTAGGGGGTGTAGAGGGGGGAGGGCAAGGATCAGGAAGCAGGCTAGATGGGGTGATTTTTTAACCTTGCTCACCTCCTTGCCCTCCTCAGGCAAATGCCAGAAGGCTGTTGGCCTTCTGATCTTTTCATGACCCATTATAACATGCAGTGTATGCGTTGCAGATTCCATTGGCATGGCTGTATGTTATAGCACAGCATGGGGATAGGAGTGGGCTGCTAGTTTACACATGCAGCAAATAAGATGGCCACACTGTTCCTGGACCGTACCACTTCAGAATGTAGATGGGGTTTCCATAGTTCACTGTTTCCATAACTGATGAATGAACATGTATGGAAGAGTCCAGCTCTCTTCCTTTCTAATTTGCTAGCTTTCAATAACCAGGGCAGTTTTTGTTCTGTGGGAGCATTCAACTAAGCGGCACTCCATTGCTACCCTTACCTGTTATCTGAATCACAAATTCAGAACCATCTGATCTTCTGCCCACGTGGACTAGGGTGGCTGTGTGAGGTTGTGTCTGAAACCCTTATGTCTTCCATTGCTGTTACCTGGGCTGGTACCACTTTGTGTCATAGTCTCTATGGGACAATACAGTCTGCAGAATGTTGCACATAAGTGTATGGGACACTGCCATCTACTGAACAGGACCCATGGTCCATCTAGCTCAGCACTATCAACAATGATTGGCAGTTGTCTCCAAGGGTTTCAGGCAGGATCTTTTTTTAGCCCTACCCGAATATTTCAGAGATTGACTATGCATATAAAGTATGTGCTCTATCACTGGGTTAGAGAGCTTCCCTGTATGCGTAGAATGTACAGCGCCCTTCCTACAGCACAGCTGTTCAAGGCTACCAGCGCTAGAACCATTCACCAAGTGTTACGAGCTCTTCAGGTTCATAGAATGAGGCTATATGGTGAACAGAGGGTGTTATAACAGTTACCTATTTTCTAAAATCCTTTTCTAATTTTGCAAAACCATATTTTATAGCATATGGGGAAAGTGAAGTCCTTTCAGAGATGGTCAATTTAAAGTGTTTAAGCAAGAACATGTCTGTAAGATTTAGCTCTGTTTTAAATATAAAAATAGTTTCAGTATACTATAGTATATTCCTTTTGCTCCACACCAACATATGTTAGGAAATTCAACATCTGTACTAATTCTTAGACTGTTGAATGCCTTTATAAATATGACACGGGAGAGGTGATTAAGATAAAAGCATCTCTGAATTGACTGAGATGCTCTCAGAGATTAAAGTAGTGAAACAAAATAACATCACAACGATTAAAAGTCAAAGACTGCCAAAGGTGACTGATTGTACTGCAGGGCTATTTTTTGTTGGGGTTACCTCCTTGGGTAGATGTGACTAAAACACATCAATAATTATCTGCTTGTCCCCATCTAGCCATCTAGTGAGGGGGAAAAAAGCAAAAAAGAAAAATCAGAAGTAGGTGGTTAGTGGAACTTGCATCAAAGTTGCATTTTTACAATGCAGAGAATATAACAAAAACCATTCAGTAATTTACATGCATATTTTGTGTTGGTTCTTCTGCACCTTTGGTGCAAGTGAGTGGATATGCAATGGCACATGACATTAGAATTGTCACATAACAGGAGTTGAAACAATGAGCATGATGGAGGATTCCCCGGGACACTCTTCAGTATTCATCCCCTGAATAAGGTACTACGATTGCTGTGACATAACATTTTCGAGTTGGTTAACAAAAAATTATCCTTTGACTGTCACTGGTGAACATCAATGAGAGGGAGTGGTTTTTCATTTCTGTAATGGGAATAAATGTAGGTAGGTTGGCCAGTTTCTGACCCTGAACGGAGTTCATCCATGGTGGATTCTGCCTCCCCCCAGGGGTCCAGGGTCAACTCATGATATGCTGCACTTACCCCACTTCAGCAGTAACTACAGGGACCAATGGCTGTCTTGACAAAGTCTGTTTATTCTGGTCAAATACTTGATATTCATTAGGTTCCAATTCCTTCACAGGTACCTGTACATTGCTTACAGGCAATGTTACATACCCAACAGGTATGGAATACAAGCTGGTCCTGCCCCTTCTGGTCATGTGATCTCAGGCCCTACTCCCGAGGAAACCCCCTGCCTGGGGGCTGAATCCAGGTAGTACTCACGCAGCTTCCCTACTCCAGAAGAGCCCCCTACTCCCAAGGAGCCCTTTACTCCTGAGGAGCCCCTTGCTCTCAAGTAGGCCTGCATTGTCAGGGCCCAACCCTAGTGACACCCAAGTTGAGAGATATTTAGCTGATGTAGCACCTCTTGCTACAACATTGTGATAGGAGGAAGTGTGCAGGTGAGACATTCTTGATGCCATGCATCTATTAGAAGTAAATGTTTGATCCAGTGTTGGGGATGGAACTTTAGCTTGGTTTTAGAGTGGATGAAGAAGATTCCAGGTTCAATCTCTGGTATCTTTACCTAGGTTTAGGAAAGACCCCTGTCTGAAATGCTGCAAGCTGAGTCCACCTAGACCAGTGGTTCTCAAATATTTTAGCACTGAGACCCAATTTTTAGAATGACAATCTGTCAGGACCCACCAGAGGTGATATCATGGCCAGAACTGACATCATCAATTTAGTCTTTAAACCTAAGCTATGATCAGCCGAAGGCCCCATTACATAGCACGCTCATGCTGTTATTTTGCATAGCTCAGAATTCAAACATTCTGACTTGGAACTCAAAGCAGAACACAGACATGGACCTTTGTTCAACTACTCAGCCCTCCTCCCATCTTCCCATCTATTCAGGACAAAGCACCATGTCTCTCTCCCACTAGGAGTATGCCCTTACCCAGCAGCTCTGTACCCTGTGTTTTCAGCTCTGTATTTTAAATGGTGGCTGAGCTAGGTGCTACACAATCCACCCGAAATTGGCTCACGACCCACCTAGTGGGTCCTGACCCACAGTTTGAGAAATACTGGCATAGACGATACACTGAGCTAGATCACCTAGAAAATCAGTAGAAGGTAGCCTCTGATGATCATGTTTTGATCATTATGTTTATATGATCGAAATTTTGTGCCTATCAGTTCATATCTGCTAGACTGTGTGGGAGGAACAAATTGCCTTCCCCTTCAGCAGTTCTGAATCTGGAGGAATAACACACTGAAACACAGGAAGCTCCCACTTTAGAGATTGCACACTGCCCTCACACATGATATGGGTCAGCTGTGAGAGGATGCACACTCTAGCAATGGTGTCTGACAGCCCAATCCTCCCATGGCACACAGCTTTGCTGGCACCGAAAACGGCTGCAGCTGGATCCTGTGCGTCATGGGCTACTGCGGGCGGCACCTCAGGAGAAGGGACTTTTGTCCCCTTCTCCCAGGTAAGGGAAGTAGCCCCACAATGGGGCTACTCGATTAACCACCGACCTTTGGTTGATTGGTCACCGAGCCCCACACAAATGGACAGGACGCAGTGGAGCAGAGCTCCACTGGACCTGCCTCCCTACCCGCTCCCTCCCCTTATGCCTTATGGCACGTTTGCAACAGTGCGTGCCAGCGGTAAGCCGGTGCATCGAGCCCAGGATTGGGCTCTAAAGCTTTTATATTATGCATATCTATTACAATACTCATAAAATAAGCACAACCTTCTACTATATTTGGCCATATTGCTGTTACATCTGTACTATCTGTGTTATAAGAATATAATCTTCTATATAATATATGCTCCTTCCATGGATCAACATATATATCTATTATATATGGTGATCCTTCCTTGGATCAACATATATATATTATATATGATCCTTCCATGGATCAACTCTCCAAATCTCCCGATGTTACAAAATTGACATCTAGAAACCTATTAACATGCCTCAAACATAACATATATATTACTGATATAGCTTGGTGCAGTTAGATTCACACACTTTGCTGAAACAATCAGGCAAGGTCAAAGGACATTCCTAAACATCTTCAGCTAACAAGTGTGCCTCTTCTAGCTTGCGTCAAGAAAATGGTTATACACAGAGACTATATGGATTTTGCCATCCAACGTTAAAACTTGTGACATACCATATAAGATATATGCCTACATGAAACAGCTCAGGGTCACTAATGGTCACAGTACTGTTCTAGGCCTTCAATTTCCACAACAACTGTAAAAATTCAGGTGTGGCAAGGATACTTTCCATCAGTCAATACACTGCCCTAGCAACATGTTACAAGCCGACTCCTATTGAAACTTCAGTTATTGTTCTGAATGTTGCTTATTAATTTGTGAATAGTTAGTGTACCCCCCCCACTCCCTCACACAGAAACATATATGAAAATCCCCTCCCCCATAAAGCCTATGTCAAAGTACAGGAAGAAAAAAAATTACACATAAAGAACAGAAATTTGTAGCTTCAAATCTTCCTGAATGGGTTGATCCCCCCAGGAGCTACTAGCCCACTGAAAGAAGCCAATCAAATAGAAGTCTATCTACAGGGCACCGTTTCAAGAATTTGAATTGATTCTCCATACGTCGAAAGAAAGAGGCAGGAGCTCAAAGGAAGACATTTGTGGCCTTAATGAAAGGATTTATAATACCTACGCTTCTCTTTTCTTTGTGAAAAAAATGACTCTTTCAAACATTGGGGTCTACATTCATTGGAGAGATGAATTGGATATTCATTGGAGAATATCCAACTCCATTGGAGAATATTCCAACTCCAATTGGAATTCATTGGAGAGATGAATCTCTCTTCCCATTTCCTGTCTCACTATTGCTCTTTATCTTTCATTGGTGCTTGGGCACTACGAATAGGGACATCATTGCATACAACTGCTTGACTAGAATAAGTAATCAACGTATTCATATAAATCAGGAATTGGCTTTAGAAAGGCGAATTGCATGATTTTTGTCAAGCTGTCTATGCAGTCCATATATACGAACATAAGAACAGCCCCACTGGATCAGGCCATAGGACCATCTAGTCCAGCTTCCTGTATCTCACAGCAGCCCACCAAATACCCCAGGGAGCACACCTGATAACAAGAGACCTGCATCCTGGTGCCCTCCCTTGCATCTGGCATTCTGACATAGCCCATTTCTAAAATCAGGAGGTTGCGCATACACATCATGGCTTGTACCCCATAATGGATTTTTCCTCCAGAAACTTGTCCAATCCCCTTTTAAAGGCGTCTCGGGTAGACGCCAGCACCACATCCTGTGGCAAGGAGTTCCACAGACCGACCACACGCTGAGTAAAGAAATATTTTCTTTTGTCTGTCCTGACTCTCCCAACACTCAATTTTAGTGGATGTCCCCTGGTTCTGGTGTTATGTGAGAGTGTAAAGAGCATCTCTCTGTCCATCCCATGCATAATTTTCTATGTCTCAATCATGTCCCCCCTCAGGCGCCTCTTTTCTAGGCTGAAGAGGCCCCAACGCTGTAGCCTTTCCTCATAAGGAAGGTGCCCCAGCCCAGTAATCATCTTAGACACTCTCTTTCGCACCTTTTCCATTTCCACTATGTCTTTTTTGAGATGCGGCGACCAGAACGGTACACAATACTCCATGTCTGGCCTTACCATCGATTTGTACAATGGCATTATAATATTAGCCGTTTTGTTCTCAATACCTTTTCTAATGATCCCAAGCATAGAATTGGCCTTCTTCACTGCCGCCGCACATTGTCGACACTTTCATCGACCTGTCCACCCCCCCAAGATCTCTCTCCTGATCTGTCACAGACAGCTCAGAACCCATCAGCCTATATCTAAAGTTTTTATTTTTTGCCCCAATGTGCATGACCTTACACTTACTGACATTGAAGCGCATCTGCCATTTTGCTGCCCATTCTGCCAGTCTGGAGAGATCCTTCTGGAGCTCCTCACAATCACTTCTGGTCTTCACCACTCGGAAAAGTTTGGTGTCATCTGCAAACTTGGCCACCTCACTGCTCAACCCTGTCTCCAGGTCATTTTCATAAATAAATTTATGAAGAGGTTGAAAAGCACTGGTCCCAGGACAGATCCTTAAGGCACACCGCTTTTCACTTCTCTCCATTGTGAAAATTGCCCATTGACAGCCACTCTCTGTTTCCTGCTCTTCAACCAGTTCTCAATCCATGAGAGGACCTGTCCTCTAATTCCCTGACTGTGGAGTTTTTTCAGTAGCCTTTGGTGAGGGACTGTGTCGAACGCCTTCTGAAAGTCCAGATATATAATGTCCACGGGTTCTCCCACATCCCCATGCCTGTTGACCTTTTCAAAGAATTCTATAAGGTTAGTGAGGCAAGACTTACCCTTACAGAAGCCATGCTGATTCTCCCTCAGCAAGCCCTGTTCATCTATATGTTTTGAGATTCTATCTTTGATGAGGCATTCCACCATCTTAACCGGTATAGATGTTAGGCTGACCGGCCTATAGTTTCCCGGGTCCCCCCTCCTTCCCTTTTTAAAGATAGGCGTGACATTTGCTATCCTCCAATCTTCTGGCACCGTAGCCATTTTGAGGGACAAGTTGCATCAAGAGATCAGCAACTTCATTCTTCAATTCTTTAATAACTCTTGGGTGGATGCCATCAGGGCCCGGTGACTTATTGACCTTTAATTTATCAATGAGGTCTGAAACATCTTCTCTTTTAACCTCTATCTGACTTAATTCCTCAGTCAGGAGGGGCAGTTCGGGTAGCGGTATCTGTCCAAGGTCTTCTGCCGTGAAGACAGATGCAAAGAACTCATTTAATTTCTCTGCCATCTCTAAGTCTCCTTTTATCTCCCCTTTCCCTCCCTCACCATCCAGGGGGCCAACCGCTTCTCTGGCGGGTTTCCTGCTTCTAACATATTTGAAGAAGCTCTTATTATTCCCCTTAATGTTGCTGGCCATGCGTTCCTCATAGTCTCTCTTGGCCTCCTGTATCACCTTCTTACATTTCTTTCGCCACAGTTTATGTTCCTTTTTATTCTCCTCTTTAGGGCAAGACTTCCATTTACGGAAGGAAGCTTCCTTGCCCTTTACAGCCTCTCTAACTTGGCTCGTTATCCATGCAGGCACCCTCCTGGATTTAGTGGAACTCTTCTTTCTTTGTGGTATACACCTCTGCTGGGCCTCTATTACAGTTATTTTAAGCAGCCTCCATGCACTCTGGAGAGATTGGACTCTTTTTACCTTCCCTTTCAACCTCCTTCTAACCAGCCTCCTCATTTGAGGGAAGTCTGCTCATTGGAAGTCAAGGGTTTTTGTGAGAGATTTGCCCGGTATTCTTCCCCCAACATGCATGTCAAAACGGATTGCAGCATGATCACTGTTCCCTAATGGCTCTGTAACATTGACATCTCTAACCAGGTCCTGTGTACTATACAATATTAAATCCAGAGTCACTTGTCCTCTGGTGGGCTCCATGACTAGCTGCTCTAAGGCACAGTCATTTAGCATGTCAAGGAATCCGGTCTCCTTTTCGTGACCAGAACACAAATTGACCCAGTCAATATGACTGGGATGTATGCATATATGTATCAAGGATGGGCAAATCCAGCACAACTTGACTCGAGTTGAGTCTAGAACCTCAGTTCCCTGCAACTTGACTTGCAAAAAGTCATAATGGGGGCACTTTCCAAGTTGCCAAATCACCCTCAACTTCACGACTCAATCGGACTCAACTCGAGTCGCCCCTGCTTTTAAAAGCCTGCCACGGCTCTGTGGAGGGAAATGGGGCTGCTTCTGAGGGCTCTATGTGTTGGAATTCTCACTTCCCTGATGTCCCTGCCCATCTGTAAACAGGGCGGGAGGAGGTGGGAGGGTCTGCATGAAAGTGGGGATAGATGCAGCAAGAGGGAGGAGGGTCACAAGCAGTAGCTATGAGGCTTACCAGGACAACCCAATCCTTGGCAGCTCTACTCAGGAGGAATCCCATTGTGGCCTGTCATTCAGTGAGGCTTCCCCCTCCCAAGTAACAGTTGAACCCATAGAAGCCACAAGGTTGGAAAGTGTGATTGCTATGAACTGCCTCCCCCCTTCCCTGCCTCCTTCCCCTTCTCCTTCCCCTGAGCTTCTGATGCAAGAACCCCCTTGAGCTCCTCCTCCTGCCTTCTTTCAAAGGAAATATCAAACCTTCTTTCTGGTGTCCAATGATCATCCGTTCCTTTCTTCCTATCACAGAAGAGCAAAAGAGCTTTCTCCCGCCTCCCCCTTCCAGCTCGGATGCATTAACTCTTCCCTGCCCTGTGACTGGAACCTCCCTGTTGCTCACCCAGTCTGAATGATGGTCCCATGAGGTTGTTCATGCTGTGAAAACAGTGAGCAAGCTCACCCAGACTTTAGTCTGCACACATGGGGACAAGTGTTGAGTCAGGGGGGGCCCTGACTCAAGTGTTTTTCTGAGACTTCCACATGTGCGTCTCAAGAGTCCACAGGTCAGCAAAAAATGTGCATTTTTGTGACTTGAGTCCGCATCATCCAAGTGGAGTTTCCAACCCTGATATATATGTATATATATAAAGTAAGTGTGTGTGTGTGTGTGTGTGTGTGTGTGTGTGTGTGTGAGAGAGAGAGAGAGAGAGAGAGAGAGAGAGAGACCCCCAAGGACTGGTTCCACTGTCACATTTTGCATCTGCAGGCTTATATTAAGAATATTAATATAATATTTAATATTCTTATATTAAGAATTACTCCTGTGGGTTCAACCAAATAACAATGTTGGTAGCCATGTTAGATCTAGTACACAGGATGATCATTCAATCTCCAATCCAACAGGGCAGCATGGGATTCTGCATCTCTTAGAGGGTCTAACAATCAACTAGTAGCAAGAAAGCATTAAGAACATAAGAATACGATGCTGAATCAGGTCAAGGCCCATCTGGTCCAGCATTTTGTTTCCCACAGTGGCCCACCATTTGCCTTGGGAAAACCCACAATATTGCCAGCATTGCTTACATGCACATATGAAGATGCATCTACCACTGCACGTGTAAACACACAATCTCAAGTTCAAGTTTACCTGGAGCAGAATTAAGACCAAGTTTGGTGTATGTGTGTATTATAGAAAGAAATGGAGAAACAAGGAAAGGCAATATATACTTGCAGCCAAGAGTTTGCTGGGCTTAACTGAGCTAAAGCATGTCCTTCCAAGAGGTAACCCCTGCTGTTGTATCAGACAGGAAGTCTTATATGCAGAATTGGTTTGCACCTAGGACTTCTCATCCTGAACCCCACACCTGAGTTGGATTCAGCAGCTGAGGAGAATCCTTCGGAGCTGAGCAATCCAGGACGGAACAATGAACAAAATGTGAGAAAGAAAATGTAGAGTGCCAGCAGCTCAGGCTCAACTCTTAGCTCCTTGCAGAGGCGAAGCTAGGTCATTTGACACCTGGGGCCCTTAAATTTTTGTCATCCCATATCACTTAATTAATTATTAATAATTATTAATGATTATAAATTATATTGTTTAATTAATTAATTCACTTTTTATTCCACCCTTCCTCTAAGCAGCTCAGGGTGGTGTACATGGTTCCTCCCCTTATTTTGTCCTCACAACAACCCTGTGAGGTAGGTGAGACAGAGATAGTAATAGTCATGACATGGAATGAATAATAATAATGGCCAGAAAAATAAATGCAGTGAATATTTCCCCATAAGCAATGGATGAAATTCTGCATCAAATGGTATATAAAATGACGGTATTATTCCTAAAAGCCACAATTTCCAGAATTTTGGTCACCCCCCTCGATTGTCTCATTGGCTTGTTTTGAGTTAAGGCAGTTGTTCTCAAACTTTTAACACTGGGACCCACTTTTTAGAATGACAATCTGTCCAGGACCCACCAGAAGTGATGTCATGGCTGGAAGTGACATCATCAAGCGAAATAAAATAATTATAAATAATTAAATTAAAGAAAAACAGATAAATAAGGGGAAGCCAGTCCTGTTTCACCAAGTGAATTTTCTCTATAGCCTGCCTGCAGTAATTACCCCCCCCCACACACACACACATATAAAGTAGTGAGATTTTCAGCCCTCCCCAGTGCCCACCTTACCAGCTCAAGCCACTGGTTTATTCTTTGGGGGGGGGGGTGTGCTGCCTTCTGGAGTATTTGTTGAGCTCTACTTTCATCAGATGGGGACCATGCAGCTAGCCTTGCATTCCCCTTTGCCTGACTTGACCAGGAACCAAGGCACATTTGCTTTCTCACAGGTAAAGGCGACCCTGTGGCTTACTTTCGCTTTCCATAGGGCTCAAAACATTCGTCTGCTCGGAGGGAGGGATTTCCTTCTTGGATGTTTTTTGGGGGCTGCTTTCATTGGATAGGAACCATTCTGGTGTCATTGGATTCCTCTCAGCCTGCCCTTTCCGATGAACTATGGTACGTTTGCCTATTCAAGAGTAAACTTGTGATATGGCTCAGTTTCATTTTCCATAGGATTCCATGCATTTTTTGGTTTCCGGGATTTTTGGCCATAACTTTTGATAGAAAGGAGATATTTCACTTTGGTTTTTTGCATCGCATTCCGCTGGAAATTCCACATCCAACGGTATATCACATGATGGGTTTACACCTAACCTTCGTGATGTTAGCGATGTTGGGGCATTTGTGGTGTGACACCCCCCCAAGGGTGGTACCTGGGGTGGACCTCCCCCTGCTAGCTACACCACTGGCTCCTTGTTCCTTCTTTGCCTGAGCATGTCTAACTTTCACCAGGTCAATTCAAGCCTCAGTCTGCGACATGTGTGGAAAGCCAGCCAGGCCTACTACAGGCTTTCAACTGAATGGGCTTCTGTCAACTCTGCCTATCACTCTTGCCTGCCCAATTCTCCATTTGTCTCTCTGTTTTGGCTTTAACCTGAACTACTGGCTGTGTGAGACACAGAATTTGCCTAATTCCCAGTTGGAGTCAGTAATAGATTCCATTACCCCTACACTGCCTGAGGAATATCCACCTGTCAGCCGCAGGAAATTCCTGGCACAGATTTCACAGGCAGTATCTTAAACCTACTGTTTCGCCTCAGGGCATGACAAGATTAAACATCTCATTTTATTTTTTGCATGCATTTAAGGAATATGATCCCTCCGAATGCACAGTTTAAAATATCTACCTTGGTTTTCTTTATTTTATTCCCTGGCTCAAGGGTACAGAGTATGGGACTCCAAGAAGAGGAGCCTAAATCTCTGGGTGAGGAATGATTTTCCAAGATGACCAGATTTTTAAAACTAAGCCATATATGTTACGTGGCAAGATTGGTTACCTGCCTTACCACTGTCTTCTGATTTTACAACAAAGAAGCAGATAGTATATTTTATAATTAGGTTACCTCTGGTTAGGAGTCTGATCTGTGAATACAAAACTTTACAACTGCCATTGGTTTTGATTGAAAGATGCAACTTAGGGGTTTTTTTGTTTTGTTTTTAATGCTGAAATGAATAGGCGGATGAATCTGGCAATGGACTGGCTAACAGCTTTGTTCTATGGAGTAAAATTGCCTGCAAAGAACCTAAGAACAGATGAAGAACCCTGCTTGCTCAGGCCAAAGACCCATCTTGATCAGTATACTGTGGCCAACAGTGTCCAATCAGTTGCCTGTAAGAAACCTATGAGTAGGACATGAAGACACTCTCCTAACATTGCTCCATCATAACTGGTTTTCAGTCAACTGAATGTAGCATATAACCATCAGGACTAGTGGCCATTTACAGACTTGTGCAACATGAATTCTTCCAATCCCCTGTACAAGTCATCCAAAAGCTCAGCTTATGCTGCAGATCTCACAAAGTCCCAGACTGACCGCAGGGAAGACATTATGCTGTTCAGAGGGCCGCAGGGAAAACAGTCAGAGGCTGCAAGTGAGCAACAGCAGGCAACTGCTGAACCTCTTCCATCATCCATCCTAACTGGCAAATTGGCAGCAGGGGTGGTTCAGGGTGATGAGCAGGTTGGGCCAGGGACAGGTCAGGTCCAAGATCCTATCCCCCTTCCTGGTCAGATCCGTCCTGCGGAGTGGCCTCAGACTTGCACCAGCTAAAGAGGGACAGGGGTGGACCTCAGCGGCAGTGGTGTCTGCAGGACCTGGAGCCCCTGTCCCAGGTCAGACACACACCCTGTGGCGGAACAGATCTGTGCCAGTAAATGAGTTGGCATAAATCTGAATAGGCCCATGGGGGCCCAGGCAGTGGCAGAAGAGGCAAGTAAAACTTTACTTACCTCTCCTAGCTGGCCTTCTCTATTGCTGTAATGAGGAATATACTGGAGGCTGCCGCTGTGGTTCTAAACCCTGCATGCAAGCAGGGTATAGGATTGAGCCACCCATTTATTTAAAAAGTCATTAATAGTGGCTCAGAGATCCAAGAATTTAGTCACAAATGTGTTCACCTATTAGCTAGTAGCAACAGAAATTCAGATAGGTGAGGAAAGAGGGTTTCAGGCTGCAATCCTATAAACACTTCGTAGTAAGTCTCCTTAATCTAATTTAATCTTACTTTAGATTTAGACACGCACAGGTATGAACTGTAAATATTGTTTCTTACTCAATTGAATCAATTAAATCAAAATCAAACCATGGAATTTAATTTCTTCCCCTTTGTATAAAAGAAGGGTTTGTTTGTTTTTTATCTCACCCGGATTAAGAAAGCAGCTAAACATTTTTAAAATCTGCATTCTGCCCTGTGGGGGGCACTGCTAGACTGTCACACAACACCTGGCAAGTGGTGAAGGCTGTTTGTTTGATGCATCTCTCAGGATAAATTCCGATTTGGCCACAATAGATTCATGCGGAAAACCACAAAATAGTTTTAACCATTTTTTTCCCTTCAAGTTCAGGTAAGCTATTTTTTATCATCCAAAATCTGGTCACGTAAATACAGGAAAGCATAGCAGAAACAATTGCTCATCTGACAGTTGAAAGCCTAAGTCTACAAGAAAAGCAGTAGCAGGGAAACATTAAATTAATAACTAGATCTCACTGTATAGAACTGAAACAAGCGTCTAGGACTTGACCACCTTCGTGTACCAGAGGAGTGACAGCGGTAATTTCCTGGCATAAAGTCAGAGCCAGATAAAACCTCACAGGGGGCACATGCCGTTACAACTGCACTGGCATCTTTTCTTGGCAGAGTTGACTCTGATGACTCTGATGACACTGATCAGAGAGGCTTATGGGTGCCTTCATTCAACTGTGTTTTTGTTAGATGCACCTAGGTAATCTACCCAGCTGCCCATGTAGTGTTCACAGATGTTTCTGCTTTGTCGCTGTTCCATACATTGCTCTCAGGCAGACCTCCTGGTGTACATAGGATGATAAAAGACACCACTGAGAGTCAGAGTCTAGAAATTGTATTCCAGCTATACAGGTATCTCTTAGCTATACCACTGGATACAATGATCACTGAGAAAAAAAAGGTTGGGTCACATACCAATGGAACATCTGCATTGTCATTTCTTTTCCTGACCTGTATTGCAGCTTGCTGGTAGCAAATGAGTCAACAGAAAACTCCAGTTTTGGCCCAGAGTAGGCTACATTCCTCCTGCTTTAGGAAAGTGCTTTTGCCTCTCTCATCCTTGCCATGTGGAAATTGCTAATCATTAGTTTTGGTCCACCCCAACACCTGATGCCTTGTTCCATGGAGGTCTAAATCAACCTCCACTTTTTCCATGTTATTCATGTATTGCATCCAACCCATTCTCCAGTGATTTTGGAATGGCATATATGGGGTGGGGCTGGGCATAGGAAGACCATTTGGCCTGGGACACAAACAGGCCTTCAAATTTAGATCTGCAAATTGAAACAAATGAGCTTTGTGATTTGGTAAAAGACTTTTATTTATATGTATTATGGCTAGGGCCTTGAAAGCTGGAAGAAGTCTAGACTTCTTTGGACTACTGAGGGAGGTTTGGGCTTACACTTTTTATCCTCACAAAACAAAGGTGAATGGTGCAAGGTCACCCAGTTTGCTTTGTGGTTGAACAGAATCAGCCACAAAGCCAGAAAGCCAGATCAAAGTTCAACACTCTGCCCCCTACAGCATGACCTGAAGCTTCTCACCAATGGAATAAAAGAGACGGATATGTATATTGATTGTGCCTATGTGAATCTACAGTTAGATTTCCACTTAGTAACTGGTTCTGTTGCATCTGCTGTTGTATTTTATCTATAAGTTTTACATACTGTGTTTGTTACTCAATATAATGCAAACCCAGTATATTGTCCCAGTATGTTACTCAATATAATGCAATACTCAATATAATGCAAACCCAGATTTGTGTTTTTATGCATGCCTCCTTGGCTTGCTTGTTAAATTTCCAGAAAATATCTTACAAGGATATGCACGTATTCCTCCAACCCTCTACCTTTCAGTCTTTGCTGAAAACACTTCATAATGCTCTATTCTTGTACTCTGCAATGACCAGTCTTCCACAGATTCAGAACAAAACATGAGCTTATTTATTGCTTTGATTAGAAGTATGCTTGAAAAACTGAAATGTCCCAGAATCAGTTCAAAATATACCACACTCGCCATTTTTCCCTTTTGCTGGTCCCAGAAAATAGGTACTGTCCCAGATGCTTAAGGTCAGTTGGATCATATGGACTTGCTCTCTTGGATTTTAAAAATGCAGTTAATAAATATCAGGATCCAAAGAACCATGCAACTGTCTCTGCATACCCAGGGGTTGGTGGTTTTGGGCTGCTGTCCATCAAAAGCAGTCTGCTTCCCACACCCAATGTCACATAGCAATTTACTTTTGTAATTGAAAGATATTTCATACAGTGTTAGGGATGTGGCATGGGGTTCAGTTGTTCAAAAAAAGGGGGGGAATCAAAAATTCAGCTGGCCAACCTACTTTCTATTAAGCCATAGAAATACTGTAAAAACAGTTTCTTGTTTAATTAAAAAAACAATCACTTGCTTGTCCTGAATTGGATTCCAACTAGTAACATTTATTTCAGGGCAATCCTATGCATGTTTAATCAGAAGTAGGTCCCATTGTGCTCAGTAAGAGTTACTTCCTAGGAAATTGTGTAAAGGATTGCAGTCTTATGGTCCAGTCCTATCTCCCACCAGCCCAGAGCATGCAGCACTACTGACAGAGTGTGCACTGCATGCTGTAGTGGAGGGGGGGGGGGGGCACGACCAAATGGTCCAGAAGAGGTAAGTAAACATTTGTTTTGCTGGTGTAAGTCTGAGGAGATTCAGGGGCCTAGGATAGGAAATCAGACTGCTTAACTGCTGCCAAGATTCCCTCCCACCCCCAAAACCCTCTGTCTGGTCCAATCCCTGCCCTGAACTACGCCTGATCCTGACCCCACAACCTGCTCCAGTTGGTCTTCTATGTGCTACTGTTGCACGCACAGGACCTCCAGTTGTTTGTGCTGGCAGCTCTGGCACAAATGACATCCACCATTGTAAGGCCTGCATAGGATGGGGCTGTTAGTTCACTTTCCTTTGGTTGACATAGGGTGCAATCCTAACCCCTTATGTCAGTGCTTTCCAGCACTGGCGTAGCGGTGCCAATGGAACGTGTGCTGCATCCTGCAGTTGGGTGTCACTCATGGAGCCCTCCTCAAAGTAAGGGAATGTTTGTTCCCTTACCTCAGAGCTGCATTGCCCTTATGTCAGTGCTGGAAAGGATTGCACGCTTAGCTGCAGTCCTATACACTATTACCTGGGATTATGTACCATCAAACACAATGGTATGTACTTCTGAGTAGACAATGTATAGGATCACACTGACATTAAACATCCTGTAGTGCTATATTAAAATTAGTATTATGTAGTTTAAGGGTGCAATCCTAACCCCTTATGTCAGTGCTTTCCAACTCTGACATAAGGGCAATGCAGCTCTGAGGTAAGGGAACAAACATTCCCTTACTTTGAGGAGTGTCATTCCATGAGTGCCACCCAACTGCAGGATACAGATCATGTTTCACTGGCACCGCTAAACCAGTGCTGGAAAGTACTGACATAAGGGGTTAGGATTGCGCCCTAAGTTGTTCACAGAAGATAACGTACATTTCATTTTCGACACAACCAGACAATGCCCATGGATTTTATCCCACTCATGAAGCCTAACTGTGGTGACTAATAGAACCACTTACAGTAAAAATAAATGACCATTTGCTGCATCTGAATGATGAATTTTAATGCTTTGAACACAGACAGTCTATAATCTGTATAAGCAGTCATGTACACCAATGGAATCATAGACTGACAACATTGCTATTCATTTGCTGAAAAAATACCTTGGGAACAGGGGAATTAATGAGATTGATGAATCAGTGTCATCTGAGCAAGGAAGAGTATAAAACAATTAATAATTAGCACTTCAAGGTCAAGCCAGTGGTCTTTGATCAAGGCAATTGCACAAACACTGCACACGTGCCTATTAAGCACATTTGCTCCAGAGGTCAAACCATTTCAGAAAAGACTCTGCAACAGAAGATGGAATGGGGGGGGGGCAAACTACACATTACATGCAGTCAGGGCTTCAGTTGAAGAGGGCTCCAAAGGGGCCAGGCCCTCTTAGCTTTGTAACTCCCTCAGCTACAGCCTTTAGAATGCTATGGTTAAGATATGGTTATAATCGAGAGTAGAATCAGAGGGTGAATTTCAGTAAGGCCCCCTGCCTTTCTTTCCCTGCCCTATAGTTACTTGCCTCCATTTTTGAATGTGAAAAGCTACTTTTCCTCCTGCCCAAGTCCTTAACTCTGTATGTGATTTTCTGTCCTCACAGGACAGGGAGAAAAGCAGTGATCTCGAGCAGAGCAATGGTCCAAAAGGAAAGGTATTCCAACCCTTCTTCTCCTCAGCTCAAGAATGAAGCATCCCTTTGCAGTCGTTTAAAAGAAAGTGGGGGAAAGTTGCAATGCTTTTGCTCTCAGGTTATGACTTATGAGCAAAACAGATCTCATACAGTGTCTGTGGCCTCTTTGAAAACAAAGGTTCACAAACATTACCGCAGAAGCGTAACACTTCACCCCAGAGCCCAAGGCAGTGACATCATGGTGTTATACAACTTTAAGTCCAATCCTATCTATGTCTATGCAAAAGTAAATCCCATTGTAATCAATGGGGCTTACTCCCAGGAAAGTGTGGATAAGATTGTAAGCTTTGTGATGTCACTGCTCTGGCTTCTTCCTGAAGGTGGGCATTCACATGCCTCTTCCTGGCTTCTGTAAAGGCTGGGAGCGCTCCATCCTGGCTTCTGTGAAGGCTGGGTGCGGTGAAGCCACCAGGGTAGAGCCTGGGGCAGTCATGTGCCCCCCTGGCATGGTACCCGGGGCATGTGCCCTTCAGGCTTCCCCCAAGATATGCCTCTGCATTACTCAACCATCATTACAATTGTAAACAATTGTAAACTCGTCTTACAATTGTAAACGGACTAATAAATTGCCCATCTAGCTAATTTTGGTAGCTCCACTTCCTTCTGCTCCTCCACAGAGCAGATAGAGGAAGTGAAAGCTGTGAACGAGGACATATTCATTTTTCTGCCTTTCAAACCTTTTTAGATGGGAACCATTTGGTCAATTGGCGTAGTAATGAAGATTTTTACAATTTGCCATTGGCCGATAGCTGTTTTGATTTTTAACTTTAAAGAAAGAAAAGATGGCAATTTAGTAAATAAATCCATGCCAATAAAAGTTGTTGAGCGGCAGAAGCAAGAAATAACAAATATATCATCAGGCTTCCTACTAGTCAGAAAAAAGTATTTTAATTCAGTGGAAATGTTCATTGGTGCTTTCAGTTTGTTCTTAGGAAACTGATCAGTTTAGACATGCATGGTTAGACATCATGGGGAAAAAAATAAACCTTCCACTTTCAGCATTCTAAAGAAAAATTCTTTTCCGAAAATCTATTGGCAACCAGTTTAGCCCATGGCTTCTCAGTACGCATTCCTCTATTTAAAAGTTAACCATTCAGATCCTAAAGCATCAGGTTGGTTGTTTGCCTGGTTTTTTCTGCCTTCTTGTTATCTGCAGGTCTGGCAATAAGACTGAAACACTTTTTGCACAAAGAATCTGGAAGTTGAATTGGAATGATATTGCTTGGCAAATAGGAGGATAACATCACTGAAATGCATGGAACATACTTTCCCCACCAATAAAGGTTTTCAAAACATTGCACTTTCTTTCGTGCACATGAGAAACAAGGGTAAGAGAGTAAATGTATACATTTTGTGGTACAGAACTTTTTACTGAGAATTAACCATGAACCTCAGCTGCACGTGGATGGTTAACACATGCTGAGCTCCACTGTGACCACTGCAGCCCATTCAACAACAACAACAACAGTATTTATATACCGCTTTTCAACAAAAAGTTCACAAAGCGGTTTACAGAGAAAATCATATATCAAATATCTAATGCCTCCCTGTCCCAAAAGGGCTCACAATCTAAAAAGATGCAACACCAGCAGACTGCCACTAGAACAGACAGTGCTGGGGTGAGGTGGGCCAGTTACTCTCCCCCTGCTAAATAAAAGAGGAGCACCCACTTGAAAAAGTGCCTCTTAACCAATTAGCAGGGGTCATTCATTTGGGATTTTGCTCCCCAGCTCTGCCTTCAGTGTAACATGTGAAAAGTGTTTGTATGAACTCAGCTACACTGATAAACTGTATGGAAGTCACATCTGTTTGAAAGCAATTAGGGCATGCATCTCAATCAACATTTTACTCAGAGTTTCAACATTCTTTCCTCCATGGGTTTTTCCCCCCAACTCCAGTGCTGCAGGTCTGAGCAGAAGAAAGAACATGGGGAGAGAGGCTACTTAACCATTCTCTTCCCCAAATTTTCTCAGGTTAAATTCATCCCATCAGAGCTGTGTTTTTGTTCAACACAGTAGGGCAAGAAACATAGGTTCCATGTCTTCCCTGTATCCCCCATTGGTAACAAATGGTAAAGTTTGGGGAGGACAATTTTGAGCCAAAAAGTAATGGCCCAATCCTAATTAACCCATTTCTGTTCTGCTCACAGGTGTACACATTTTATCCCTGTTGCGTATATGCAACGTTAGGCAGAAATGGCTTAAGCTTGGACTGGTACAATGGCTGTTTTATAATTGCAGAACAGTGTTCTGCTGTTGTAAAATGACTGCTGATGGTGTGCTCAGTGTGCCTATGGTGGTCATTTTATGAGCACCACTGCAAAAGGCAGTGCTGGAGTCCGCTGCCCCACCATAGCTGGTTAGCCAGTGGTGGGAGGTGAGCAGGGGTGAGTGGAAGGGAAGGGGGCTGCCACTGCCTTTGTCTCTGGGCACCTTCATCAGCAAATGGAAGCATTCTCCAGAGACCACTGCATCTTCATGGATCCTCTACTGCCCTGGTTGCCAACCTGCATTCAGTGTACCTCAGGTAGTCCACAAGGCCCTGAGAAGTGGTCTGTAAGGAAGAAAGTTCACCTTCAATCACTTCCAGCATCTTTCCAAGCCAGCATTCCCCACCATGGACCATCGGAGATAGCAGAGAACGGACTTCCCACAGCCACAGCCAGCAACAAAAGCAGTAACCCACAAATCTTCTCTATAAATAATAAATTGAATAAATCTCTAATATTTCACATCTAATTACAGTAGAGCAGGGCTCTCCAAACCGAATCCGGGGTTCAGACAAAGCCCGCCCCCTGGGAGCAGAGCTTCCTGTTCTACCACAGCGCCACTTGTTCATTGGCTAATAAGGACAGTGGGATAAGGAACTGCCGTTATCTCTTAGGAAGACTTCACAGAGCCACATAAGACAGGACTGAACAATCAGTCACTGTACAATTTCACTGTACTATTTCAGATACAGACTTGTCTCCTCATGCTACTTAGTAATGAGAAATAAAGTGCTGGAAGGGCACTCTTAATGGTTTAGGTGTTGCAGCGCTGTTAAACCCACTATTTAATCCAAATGTGGGTAATGTATGGCTTACTCCAAATTTTCTTCCATAAACACCTGGAGCCTAGAGCCAGCTTTTCAAAAAGGTTGTCACTTGCGTTAACCCATCATACTGAGTTGTTTGAAATGTCTGGCCATAGGTGACCAATTTCTTTTGAGTGCAGAATACACTGGGAAATGTGAGTGTTATATATATATATATATATATATATATATATTGCTTTAAAAGTATTATTCATTACAGGCACTTTTCCATGAAAGAAGAAAGTGGCACGGACAGGGGAAAAAGTAACTTTTACTGAAAGACTGAAAATAAGGCCGTTCGACTTTATGAAAAAACGTAAATCCAGGGCATATTCACCTGTCCATCCAATAAGCCAGGGACTGCAATTCTCAACACATTTACCTAGGAGTAAGTCCCACTGAACTTTATTTGACTTACTTCTGAGTAGACATGACTAGGCTTGCACTGTGGGACTAGTAGTACATTACATTATAATATCTTTCCAAGTGGGATTGACTTTTTCAGAAATTTGAATTTTTGCCTTGATATTTAGACATCCTGTGTTTGATAATGCAGGGAGGAGGAAAGGACTTCCTTAAATGTATGTTTATAATGTATCATTAATCTTATTTTTCTCTTTCTTTTCCCCCTTCTTTTTCTGATAATGATTGTACAATACAACGTTGTACTGATATTTTGATTCACAATGTTTTCATTGTATTATGTATATCACAAAAAAACAAACCTACTTCTGGGAAACCAGAACTACTGCTTAAGACAGCGTCGGAAGCCTCAGGAGGCTTTTGGAGCAGTCCCAAACACCGTGTGAGGCTCCGTGCAGCTAGAGGAATATCCCAGGGGAGGAGGGGGTGGCATTGCAGAAACTGTGCCCTAGGGCCCCGCAGTGGCCAGGTTCGTAACTTCTCTCCCCCTTTATTGTTTAATCTTTTTTAGAATGGGTGGTATTTATTCTGATTTTATTTTTCAGGGCTGATCCAAACATGATCTCGACTTGTTTGCTTGTTTTCATTTTGAACCTTGACTGACTGTATCAGTTCAATGCCCCACAATGTAGGTTTGGAGCTTTCTCATGAACAACTCATTTTTCATGTTGTCCTCTTGTTTACATATCTTTTTTCTCACCCAGGTTTGCTTTTCGTACATCAGTTCATTATTGTTTGAATCACTAGAGAATACCAAGGCCTGGTGTTTTGAAAAGAATTAGGCAAGTAATGACAGAAAAGAGGAAATGTTCAAAAAACAACATGCAAGGTTTAGAAGAGGAAAACGTGTCCACTGACATGAGCATAGCAAGCTTTCTTTAGGTTTAGCATTATTTTTGCTTTATAATGAATAGCAACCCAAATGAAATGCACGGAAACATCTTTGTTATAGCTAGAGGGCAGGTTTGTGATGTAGTGACATACTTTATACTGTTATGGGATTAGGTAATTGATACAATGTGGCCAACGCTTTGGTCCAATGGATCACAAGTAGCTCAGGAGGCCTGTGATGCTTCTGAATGTGAGCGCCTTAAGGGACTCATGAAATGTCAGATCAGTATTTAAAGGAAAAGTATAAACTGTACAGTGCTGATACTGAAACACTTGGATAGCAAACAAGCATTCAGAGTGAACCTTACTGGACTCTTTCATTGCCACCAGACTGGCTTCAGTTTGTGTGGAGCGAGTGCCTTGACTAACAGCTGCGTTGGAATTGCTTTAGATTCCGGCATGTTAAGCTACTAGGGAGAAATGGAATGGATAACTATGCATGACTCCATTTTTGCCCAGCCCACAGGTGTACATATTTGGTCCCTGTTGCATATATGCAACGTTGGGCAGAAATGGCTTAATGACTCTGGTATGCTTCATCAATTGGAAACTTCCCTAGAAGAATGGAAGATGTCTTCAGAGTCTCATTTGATAGGAGAGTTGAAATGAGAGTGAAAAGTTCCTCATCTGCCCCCCCCCCCATCAACCTGACCACAGGGCAACTGTTAAATAAGACCTCAGTTTCTTGGCAGCTGCTGGGAAAGAGACAGACAGACTGAGAAGCAAACTTTGGGATGCAAAACTGCCTTTCAGCAGTGGCGTAGCTAGAGAGGGGGGTCAAAACTCTTTTTTTTTTAAAAGGCACCTGAATGCCTGTGTAAAGCAGCCCCTCCTCTTCCCTTCAGAGCCATTGGGGCAACAAGAGCAACATGGAGGAGATGCCCCCTTTGTGGCTCCAGCGGTGAGAGGAAAGGTTTGCTTTACACAGGTGTTAAGGTGCCTGAAAAACTTAGTATTTTGACCCCTCTCTAGGTACGCCACTGCCTGTCTGGGAAACTGATGTCATCTGTTGTTTCTAGGTGCTCACTTCTCTTTTCCTCTATTCAATGCTCAACTTGCATATTTGTGAATTAAGTGAATTGTATCAGGGACTACCTTTGGAGTTGCAGGGCCCAGTTGGAAACATTAACTTGCGGGGTTGCAGGTTCACAACCAAGGTCTAAAGAATCTTAGAGATATAAACACAATTTATTATAGACTTGATATCTCTATGGTGGAATGGAAAACAGTAAAAACTTAAAAAAACTTAAAAAGTGCATGTGAATTAATGGACCAAATGGATTTAAGCACATTTCAATATAAAATTGCATACAAGACTAGGGTAGATTCTTGTATGAAGAATCTACTTCATAGGTGTGGGGCTCAGTTGGGAACAATTGGTCCAATTGGCTTAAAGCCAGCCCTGAATAGTATCAAGACCAATAAGCCTCCTTGGATTTCTACTCCAAAAGAAACCTGAATGCAGTTGACACATGGGCTGATCTGCATTAGCTTGGAATGTGGAGACAGGTTTTGTAGGCATAGCATTCACATTTCACTTGATCCAGACTAATAATAATTTGGGATTTGTGTACTGCATTCATTATACAGGGAACACATTCATTTTGGAGATTATGAGATGTTCTTTTGTGCCTTTGAACTGAAATGCTATTTGAATAATAAACATGCTCCTTAAAGGTGAAATTTGTCATTTTCTTACAGCACCTTCCTCCATTTGTATGGGAAGTGTGAATTTGCAAGTACCAATGAGAGAGCCATGAATAATCTATTTCACACTTAAACAACAATGATGGTTTAATGTTTCCTGAGGTCAGTGAAAATGAGGACCAATGTTGGCCATCTGTATAAAGTGCTGGGCGCCTTCCTTCTGACTATTATGGCTGGTCATCATGTTACAGTTTTAAAGCCATGTAGCTGTTCTCACAAAATCACTCCTGTTTTGACAGTGAATCCTGTCATGAACTAAATCACTCCTCAGCCAGAGGACTTTCTTGCTCATCATACTTTAGAGCTGAAGTGACTGAGGCGACTGCACACTGTGGATGAACAAGAAGAAACTTAACAATCAGTTTGGTAGCAGAGCTGAAAAGCGGTGAGGCTGGAACCATGTTGTCTTTCACACAGAGATTATCAACTGAAGCAGCTGAAGGGTCTGTCGAGGAAGAAACAAGGTTTAACTTACATTCCAAGTGAAATCTTCTCTCTTTATTACAGGAAGTTGTGGTGGTTCAGTGTAGCCACATGGTCCGCTGGATGGGGCTAAATTTATGCTACCAATCTCTGAAGCAAAGCTGCCATCAGTTGCACCCCTGAACCTAAAGGAAGCTGTCAGTCTCTTTTGCACCCCTCTTGTTAGTATACCCCAAAGACCAAAACGTCAGCACAGAAACGATGCTAAAAAATGATCTGGGAAGCTAACTAAGGGCCCAATCCTATCCAACTTTCCAGTACTGATGCAGCTGTGCCAATGTGGCATGTGCTGCATCTTGTGGTGGAGGGGCAGTCACTGAGGCCTCCTCAAGGTAAGGGACCATTTATTCCCTTAATTCAGAGTTGCATTCTGGCTGCATTTGTATTGGAAAGGTGAATAGGATTGGGCCCTAACCTGGCCAACTCTGCTGCATCCACACCTGCCCAGGCTGTCAGGGATGAGGGTTTTGCACAGACAGACTTGGCCAGGCATCTTCTAAAAATAACAAGACTATATTTAAAATGAGTAAAAATGAAAAGAAGGGTAATGGTAAAAATCTTGTGATAGTTAAAAACCAGCCTTATAATGAGACAAAAGACATATCTTATAGGTAGTGAAACAAAAATAAATCTCAGGGTTGGTGGCATAATAAAATACAACAAGAACATAATGCAATAGCTAGATGTGGCCCTGCCTAGATTAGTACTTCACTGAGTTTTCTCATCTCCCAGCATGTCTCCCAACCTGGTAGAGGAGCTGAATCCTACAATACACAGGCTGATCCTGTGAGTGTCAGAATCCACAGCCCAGAGTGGCTTGATGCTCTGCCTTAAGTAACTTAAAGCCCAGTCTTGAAGAGCATCCCATCCTTGGATCCTGCCTTGCAATGGTGCTGGAGGATTGCATAAAAGCAGTTGTAAATTGTAAAAGGCACTCCGCCAGTGTGCAACTCAGTACACTTCTGGTAGTGTCAGCAGGAAGCCTGTGCCTTCCTGCATGCATCAATGGGTCTCATGCTACTAGGTAAGTCATCAGGAGAGGCTTAGGTAAGGCTTAGGTAAGTCATCAAGCTTAGGTAAGTCATCGGGAGAGGCAGGAGGGCTGGCAGGAGGGTGGAATGTGGGTAGGGAGGGGGAGAAATGGATTGGAGAGGGTGGGGTGGAGGCAGGGATGGGTGGAGGGGGCAGATTCCAGGAGGGGGTGAGATAAATGGTGCTGGCTCTAGCAGTAGCCCCTGTCCCAGGCCTGATCCTGTGGCATGAATCAAAGGAGATTTGCAGCAGCAAAATAGCTATTGCATGCTCGAGTAGACCCATCTGTGCTGTGGAGGCTTATCTCCAGGTAAGGGAATGACTGATCACTTACCTAGAGGAGACCTTTGCACCTGCCCCCTCCCACCATTGGATACAGTAGTTGCCATTTTGGTGCCACTGTATCAACAGTGGGGGGGGGGGAGGGTAGAATAGGATTTTTGCTCAGAATAGGATCACTGTTTGCACCAGTGATGCTTAATTTTAAGTTTAAGGCCTTCCACAGAGATAGGCTGTCAAGAACCATCTGCTTCTGATCAGAAGCTGTCCCGGTTTGTCTTCGTGTTAGTGAGAGCTGTTTTACCTGTTATCTAAGTTGCTTTTCATTACACCTGTCTTAGGAAAAATTTCTGTGTTCATTTTCAGCGATAGTCATCAGATGACAGGAACCAACCAACATGTGATAAGCTCACTCTTGTCTGCTTGGTTCAACTATTGGGTCTTTGCTGATAAGAGGCAGTGATCCATTTTAAGTGATGAGAACAGTTGGACGTATCCATGTTATCAAGTCATTAGTAAGTGAAGAATAAAGTGAAACACATGAACTTCCTACTCAAGAAAAGAGATGCAGTTGTGCTGTGTTTTTTTTTAATTAACCACAGTTCTTTGTTTCAGAAAAGCACACTTTTGTTTTTCCTTCTTTCTTCTTTTCTTGAACTTGTCTTACTGCCTCAAGACTGTGGCCACAATCCAACAAGTTAATTAAAATGTGATTAAGCACACTCATTGATTTTAGCATGAATTAGCCAATGCCTTTTAATTTCCACAGACAGAATAATTTTCATAACATGATAGACCGACCCAAACATTTCTGCAGAGACACTTTGTATATTTAGCTATGTGATAGAACCTCATTTGATAAGCATGAACAGGGAAAAATACAAACATGCATATACAAATCTTATAGGTCTATCTGCTTTATATGATCTTATTCATTTATTCTGCCTCTAGATATGCAAGCTTGGTTGGAGGGATGGTGGTGATGGTGAGGAAGATGATTACTTTCCCATTAATAGTGTGATGTTGATTTTGAGCCATCGTCTGGATCCTCTTGCTGGGATGATAAAGTAGAAGAGAAAAGATATAGATAAATAGATAGATGCTGATAACTAGATGCACTAACAGTTTTGGTTGCTTATTTTGCAGTAATGATAGCCAATTGTTAAAGTGCAATTAATGATGGTTTTGAGATAGAAACTTTGTAGGCATACAGGAACATGTGAAAATTTCTTCCTTATACTGCTTCAGGTCATTGGTCTGTCTTGCATGGTGCCGTCTATTCCAACTGGCTCCAGCTCTTCAACATGCAAACCCTTGCACATCTACTTGTAATTAAGAACTATTAAATCAAATGGAGCTTTCTAGTAAGCACATTTAGGATTGCAGCCTAAATGATATTTCCCATCCTGCCATCCAGGGGTGGCCCATCCAGTATATATTGTTGCATAATAGCAAATTATGGAAGGGGCGAGAAGGTGACATGTTTGGGGTGTCCATCATGGATCTGTCACCACCATTGCCTCCCTAAATCCCAGCCGCAGACCACCACAGCCCGGCGCCCGGGGCAAAGCTCCACAATGGCACCCCCCAAGGGCTATTGCCGCCCCCCGCACAGAAATCCACCCCCCCACACACACTCACCAGAGGCTCACGGAGCCTCATGCAACCTCCTCCCACGCCAGGGAAACTTCTGTGAGGTTCCCTGGTGCTATAAACTGTGCTTCCAGCGAACTGGAAGCTCAATTTCCACCCCCGTCAGGAGCCTCAGAGAGGCTTCCGCGGGGTCCCAGCAGCCGGCACCTGGGGCATTTCCCCCAGGGCGCTCAATGGCAGGCACGCAACTGCTGCATCCTGCTGTAGATGTAACCTTGTTTCCACCTGCTAAAACAGTGGATCACCTACTTCCTTACTTTGCTCCAGGCACAGTGTCTTCGAACATGGAAGTGCAGGACTTCTGATTTGATTTACAGGCATTCATGGAGCACCTTCATTTGCATGGTCCCTTTAAATCAGAAGTTCTGCACTTCTGCTACTGAAGAAACCATGTAAGGAGCACGATAAATGGCTGCTTTTTATTTTATTTTTGTTTTGTTTTTGTAACTGTGCAGAGGTGGCAGAACTGAGGCAACATTGGGTGGTGTTCTGGGTCACGCTGCTGCTGCTGTCACCTGCGGAGGCCAGGTAGAGCAGAAATCTCTATTAGCTCTTATTGCTAAGCAGGAACACATCTTTGTGATGAAGCCAGTGAACCATACATAGTATTATGTATTTAATTTCACTGCTTGGATAACTTCTGATCATCACCACAAAGAAAAAGAATTCAGCACAGAGAGAGCTTCACATCTAATAAGATATTCCCCCTTAATGATATCCTTGGGCTTTCATGATTATTGAAATATCCTGCACTATGCTCAATACAATGAGGTATTATAGGGGAGGAGATTATGATGTGTTACATTTATTTAGGCTTTGAATAACTCCAAGGGAACCAGTACAGACTCGGTAAAATAAAAGCTAACGTGAAGAGTGAATTTGACCAAATAGAATGATATGCATTTAAGTCTCTGCAACTGTGAAAATAATCTGTCTCAAAGCATAGAATTATGATTGCAATTGAGATTCAGGGAGATTGCTTCCAAACAGTGATATTTCAAAAGGAAAGAAAAAAGAATAAACCACCCATAAAAACAGCACTTAAATCTCTGGGTGAGGTTTCTTCTCTTTTCTTTGTCTCAGAAATAATCAGCATTCTGTTGCAGACACTCTTGCAGTCTCAGGGCCCACCAGCATGGCTTCTCATATGACACCACAATCATGCCGAAAGACAACCCAAGCTCTCAAAGTGAGCGGCAAGTTAAACTGAGGTGGTATCTGCATTATATATTATTTGCCATCCGCGTACTGTATTCTCTAAGCCAGTGGTTCTTAAACTTTTTAGCACTGGGACCCACTTTTTAGAATGACAGTCTGCCAGGACCCACCAGATGTCATTAGCCTGGAGGTGATGTCATGACCAGAAGTGACATCATCAAGGAAAATTTTTAACACACATATGGCAAAATCAAATCAAGTCAAAAGTTTACAATAAGTTTAACAAATTATTTAAAATAAAAAAGAACGCTCCTAACCATCTCAAGCAGTTGCTGATGTGTTTAAAAAAAATTCCCCAAACGTCCTAAAGTCTGCACTCCTATCCACACTTACCTGGGAGGAAGCCCCATTGACTATCATTGTTAAAAGCATATACATAGTAGCCTGTTAAAGAACAGATCGGTAACATTTCCCCAAATGCAGTCATGTACCATGGTAGCATCAAGTCTAATATATTACAGATAAAATAAACATTGAAATGAATGGGGGCCTGCCTGAAATTGGCTCACGACCCACCTAGTGGGTCATGACCCACAGTTTGAGAAACACTGCTCTAAGCCATTCTCTACACAGAAAAGTTAAAGCTGCTTTAATTCCTAGTTGATCTGTAGATGGAGAGAATATTGCTCAGTGGTAGAGTATGTATTTTGCACACAAGGTCCCAGGTTTGCAGCCCAATACTACCTAAGTTCCCCCGCCTTGATGCAACAGTTCCAGCTTGGCTTCCACTGCATCCTGCAGGGGAATTGCAGTTGCTGGAGGGACACTTATCCCTTTGCCCTTCGGTAACCCCCAAACAAACAAATCCAAACCCTTACCATGCTCCTCTCATGCTGCAATGAAACCTGGAAGAGTGGGATTTCTGGTTTCATTTACAGGGACAGCACAAACTCTTGCACTCTCCCTGTAAATGAAACCGGAAGCCCCACACTTCTCGGTTTCACTGCAGTGCACAAGGAGTACGTACAGTAAGGAAGGAGTGAGCTCACTCCACTTGAGTGAGCATGAAGCAGAGCTGTGTGGCTTGAATTGGTGATGGGTCTGAGGGAGGTCGCTGCAGCAGACAGGGTAAGGCATCCTGAATCCGCTGCTTCCTCAGACCCCTTGCAATCTGCCGCCGATGCAGTCCACATCAGCCTGTAGCATGGATGGGCCAGCACTGCAACACAGTAGCCTTGCCTCAGTGTAACCAGTCCCATAAATGATTCTTTAATTGGGCACCACGTCTCAGGTTTCACTTCACAGTGATTCACATTCACGGTTTGATTCCAAAGCCTGCCGCGTCTTGTCTTTTCTTGCCTCCTCCACCTTAGTGCAAATGACTAATTGTATGGGTTTTATGCCAAGGATAACAACTTCATTTTCACATTTCCCCTATATGGTTCAGCAGGTTCTGCTCTTAATGTGACAGACACTTTGATTTTTTCAAGAGCAATCATCCGATGTCGTGGTGCAGAATTGTGGTGAATGTGCTCACCATGGAAGCAGCAGCTGTCGGAGTTTGCATTTCTTTCTCTCCTTTGTTCTTTCTCATGCACTTAAGAGGTTGGCAGTTTTTTTATGGAATCAGATTTCCCTGTATTTTGAAGTATCAGAACTAATTACACAAGTACCTGCTATAGTCAAGTATTTCCAGGTGATGCAAGACACTTGATGAGATTGCATTATGCGATCTCTGGAACATGCTGGCAGAGGAAGCATTACTTTCCCTTCGGTCTCTCCCATGACACATGATTGCACTTTTTCCCCATTTTCTCTCCTGTCAATCTTGCTGCAAACTGTCTACCAGGATACATACTGTTGCACTGTATACAAAGCATTTCTGAGGACTGCACCCACAACTCATTCATACCCATCTAAATGAGAAATGCAGAGTTTGAATGAAAGTTTAAATGAGCAACTTCCAAAACCATTTTCTAACGAAGGATACGGTCTCAACGCAATATTGCTGCTGCTGTCCAACAAAACCAACCATTAAATTTCCAACTTGCTAGTATCTCCTCACTAAGTTACACTTCCATCCAAAAGTCATTAGGACCAGGGAGTTTTCAGAATTTAACACAAACACTGTGCCTGGTCTTAACTATTCAGTGGTCTTCTCCAGCCAACGGTATCATTTTAAAGGAGATTTTATTTAAATTACCCACTACCGATAACCATACATTTCCTGAATATTACATGATTCACTTCAAATAGGAGTCCAGGAGAATAGAAAAAGACCTGTTGCATTCAGTGCATAGTTGGTTTGGGAAATTCACTGTCTCAAGAGGTGGTGATAGCAGTAACTGGCAAACCTAGCTTCCTATGCTGTGATGCAGTGGTACTGGAACAGCCTCTGCTGTATCCAGAGTGAGAAAAGAGGCCACCGGCGGTCTCTCTAAGGTAAGGGGACATTTGTTCCCTTGCTCTGGGGAAAGCCCCAGCAGCCGCTATGGCCTACTTGGACTCACACCAGCAAAATGGAAGTGTGAGCACCCTCATGTTGGGATTTCAGGCCCAGGAGGGAGATAGATAACCACTGCCACCCGTCCCAGGCCTGATCAGCCCCTTCCCCACACTCTCCTGCCGTTCAACTGGTGCACACGGAGCTTATCTGCTCTGGCACACTGGCCCTCTACTGGCCTTACCACCACAGCGCAATAGCCTGTGCTGTCGCAATGTGCTTTATGACACATTTGCAACAGCACACATGCTTGCTCTGCTAGGAAAGGATTATGCTGTTAGATGGTTGTTGTTGTTTTTTTAAAGACCAATTCAAGGAGGAGAGAGCAATCAATGACTATTGGCCATGACAGTAAATGAAGCCTCCACATTCAAAAGCAGTCTACCTCTGAATACCAAAAGTTAGGTACATACAACTAAGGAGGACTGTTACTTACTTGTGGACTTCCTTTTGACATCTGACTGGTCACTCTCGTGTCAGTTGCTAGATTGTTTATTATATTTATCTTATTTGACAAATATCTATCCCACCCTTCATCCAAGGATACCAGGGTGGAGTACAAAATAGAAAAATTCAAACAAAAAATAGAGTTGATAATCAGATAATCTTTTACTAATAATAGTAAAAGAAACACACTTCAGACGTCAAGAAAAGCTGTGGCATTGGGAAAAAAAAAACTATTTGCAGTAGCTAAAACCAATTACAAGAACAAGCCATGAAGGACATCAAGCCCTGCTCAGGTATTTGTCTTCATGGAAAGACAATCTCCTAGGAGTATGCCTGACCAGCCCCTGCAGTGTGTGTGTGAGTGTGTGTGTGTGTGTGTGTGTGTGTGTGTTAACCCCTGCTCTTCACTCTTTCCATGGTCAGCATTTGTCTACTGTGGTCTTCGTCAGCTGTGATGAATGCCTTGTTTGTCCTCTTATTTTTTATTTTTCCTTATTTGGGGACAGTTTTATGGGACCACACAAACCATCTCTTTCTATTAAGA
This sequence comes from Tiliqua scincoides, assembly GCF_035046505.1. Lineage (NCBI taxonomy): Eukaryota > Metazoa > Chordata > Lepidosauria > Squamata > Scincidae > Tiliqua > Tiliqua scincoides. The sequence goes on from NC_089823.1 coordinate 54,286,750, forward strand.
GATGGAAAGCCACAGTCCTCCCCATTCCTAGCTCTGAGTGGCTTACCCCTCACCTGCCTCTGAGCAGCTTTCAACAGCTGTGGTAAGCTCTGTGATGAGATAATGCTATTGAAGATGCTGCTTAACTGTGCTACTTAACCAAACGCCCTGTGTGTGTGTGTGGTGATGATGATGATTCTTTGTATTATGTATTTTTATATCTAAAAAGGTAAATTTGTTGTTTAGAAACTTTATCTCCTGAGTTCTTGGTACAAATTAACTCTCAATATTATGCCTGAACTGAGCTCATGGGAACAGGTGCTATCCTATCATAAAAAGTTCATGGGAACATTCCTATCATGGTTATTTGGGCAGCTAAAGGCTAATCCAAATACTAAGATTATGAACACTGAGGAGGTAAACTGCAACACCCTTTCCATTCCCCCCCCCGCTTCTGAATTTGTAAAGTACAGGTTCATCCTGTTTATCTGTGGGTTCGGAACCTAGGGAGTCAACTTACTGTGGGTTTTGAACTGTGGTGGACAGCCAGACCTGATCTCCTGGACGCAACTGGAGGTGTTCACTGTTCTTATCCAGAAGGCATTTCTTTGGCCTGGAGAGGCTGCGCCTAGCTGCTCCAGGCCTCAGAAAGCTCCCTTGGAAGTGCTGGAGAGGCACCTCCAATTATTATGAAAAGTAGAAGTGCCTTTCTGGCACCTCCAGAGGCTTTTCTGAGGCCTACAGAGGTTGCATGCTGTTTCTCCAGGCCTCAGAACACCTCTGGACATGACCAGAGAACATCTCCAGGCACGTCCAGAGGTCATATTGCACTAGACCCGCAGATTCACATATCCATGGGTTTTGGTTTCCGCGGGGAGTTCGGGAACAGATCCCCATGGATAATGAGGTCCAACTGTAAGAGAGAAATAGAGCAAAAGAGGAAGTGTGGAGGAAACAATAGTCATTAGTTAGAGCAGTGTTGTCAAATTTGTTTCATACAGTGGGCCATATAGCATTCATGGCACCTGCTGAGGGCCAGAAGTGACATGGTTAAGCAGAAAATGACATCGTTAAGCAGATGATATCCAGGAAGAAGCATTTTGTTCTCAAGTAGGAACTCCTCAGCTGCAAATGACAGAAAATATTCAAATCTTGATTTTCAAGATATGAGAGAGGGTGGCCACCTTTTTAGCAGTGCAGGGTCTGCTGAGACATCATTTAGCAGTTCAGCAGCTGAGAGGTGCTCTGTGCTGAAAGGGTGGCTCTGGGAGAGCCCTATTATAACAGGGGCTGGATAATAAACTTCCAAAGATTGCATCTGGCCTGTGGGTCTTGTGTTTGACACCCCTGAGGAAGAGCATTCTCCTCTCCTCTACACTTCCCCTTCTATACCATTCCCCCTTTTCTTTTCAAATTCAGGGAACTGGAGGAGAGAGAGAAATGTGAATGAGTGGATGGATGGATGGAAGTGGGCCTCAGTTGATCACCTCAACTGAATTCATAAATGAGCTGGCCTTGTATTAAAATGCAGGCATATGAGGGAGAGTGTGGTCCTGATTCTCTACTGTGTACATTATTTACCTGTTTCACATTACAGCTAACAAGAATTAGCTGTGGACTGGTAGCTGTGACAGGTAGTCCAAAGGAGCTTTGACAAATGTACTGCTATCAAACAAAGTCATTATTGCTGGTATATTTACAGTCCAGTATATTTACTGTTCTATTCAAGCTATTACAAAAATAATTCCTATTGGATCCAGTTCCACTTCCAAGTGAGTGGCATACATATGATTTGCAGTCTCAGATCCACAACATTACAGCATATAGTATATCACTGATGTGACTTTGTCTCTCAAGAGCTAAAAGTAGAAGGCCTTAATTCTGTTGATAAAAACAAACCAACAAAAAAATTCTTGAGTTCCCATAGAACTATAGAATTGAAAAAGATGCAAAAGATGGAAACCAAAATGATCAGAGGGCAGGACTATCTTCTTTATGAGGAAAGGCCAAAGGGGCATTTTAGCTTGGAAAAAAATATAATTAATGGGAGACATGATTGAAAATTAAAAAAAATTATGTGGGTGTGGATGGAAACAATTGTGCCTTTGTTTCCAGCTTGTGGACTTTCCAAGCACAGGCTTATTGGCCCCAGAGCCTGGAGTAGTGACGCCATTTGCCATTGTGATGAAACTTCTGGGTTTGCCCGGAGAAGGAAGAGGCACTGCTGGCAGCTGCTTTGTGATCTGGCTGCCATCCTTCTCCTGTGGGGGCTCTCCCTGGAAGGGATGCCCCCTTCAAGTGAAAGCCTCTACAGGAGAAGAAACAGGGGCAGCCTCCAGATAGCAAAGCAGTCACTGACAGTGCCTCCTCCTCCAGAGAACCTGGATGTCACTGAGGAGAACCCAGAAGTCACTGGAGGGAGGAAAAAAAAAACCCTGTGCCCTCCCTTGGTGTAGCATTGGTGCCCTGAGTGCCATTGGCACTCCCTTGGTGCCCTGAGGGGGCAGGTGTCCCTCAGGTGTTCCTCCGCCTTTCTTATGCCTCTGTTTTCAGGGTCAGCTGATGGTTCTCTGTGGGAAACAGAATGCCAGGCTACATGAGCCCTTGGGCTGATACAGCAGGTTTTTGTTATGTACTTATTGTACTTATTGGATTTCTGAAACACAATTCAGATGCCCATTGCGAAGGTCAGCTTTCCTACACTGAAATTAGCGGCCTACGTCTGTTAACATACCAGACATAACATGTCTGGAACATACCAAGATCCAGGTCTACAGAGCTTGCGTCCTGAGTACACTTCTGTACTGCAGCGAGTCATGGACTCTTCGCTCACAACAGGAGAGGAAACTGAACGCTTTCCACATGCGCTGCCTCCGACGCATCCTCGGCATCACCTGGCAGGACAAAGTTCCAAACAACACAGTCCTGGAACGTGCTGGAATCCCTAGCATGTATTCACTGCTGAAACAGAGATGCCTGCGTTGGCTTGGTCATGTCGTGAGAATGGATGATGGCCGGATCCCAAAGGATCTCCTCTATGGAGAACTCGTGCAAGGAAAGCGCCCTACAGGTAGACCACAGCTGCGATACAAGGACATCTGCAAGAGGGATCTGAAGGCCTTAGGGATGGACCTCAACAAGTGGGAAACCCTGGCCTCTGAGTGGCCCGCTTGGAGGCAGGCTGTGCAGCATGGCCTTTCCCAGTTTGAAGAGACACTTTGCCAACAGTCTGAGGCTAAGAGGCAAAGAAGGAAGGCCCATAGCCAGGGAGACAGACCAGGGACAGACTGCACTTGCTCCCGGTGTGGAAGGGATTGTCACTCCCGGATTGGCCTTTTCAGCCACACTAGACGCTGTGCCAGAACCACCTTTCAGAGCGCGATACCATAGTCTTTCGAGACTGAAGGTTGCCAATACTAATACGTCTGTTAAAACCAAGTGATTTGAATTAAGTGATGTGTGAATTGGGCTGTCAACCTGTGAAAGAAAGCAAAAAAAAAAAAGAAAAAAAAGGGGTAAACTCAAAGAATGCCAAAATATTGAGTCTCTTGAAGATAGTGAGTGATTTATGTAAAGCAATCTGCTCATCGAGTGGGAGGCCAAGGTTTGCTAATGACTTCTCAGGAGAGTGGAATAAGCTAAATAGGGAATCCTTTCAGACCTGCCAGTGGCAAATTAGCTGTAATAGGATCACAATAAGGGTTACATGGAACAGTCAGTAGTAGGCTAATTATGTTTCTAGACAGAGGGCATGTTGGCATTTACTTGGAAACAATTACGGTGAGGAGAATTCAAAACCCATTCTTGTAACTCAAACAATTTTTGATATATGGACTTGCCTATATTGGGTTTTGGTGGGAGGGGGGAGGCAGGCAGGCAAGGATATCCAAACCACTTGGCACCAAGTGTCCCCATGGTAGACCCAAGAAGCAAATACTGAGGCAGAATATTGCAAATTTAACACAGTGTTCCAACTTTGGTGTATTCCTTACTGCAAGTCTGGATGAATCCTAGGATGATGAGCTTGATCTCACATGGTCATCCCAAACACTGGTCTAATTACCCTATCTTATGATGAATGGTAGAAGACAATTGCCATAGGTCCCTCCCTTCCCCTTATTATGAGAGCCAAAAGGCAATGAGTACTAACCAATCTTTGTTCCTTGAGGTGAGTACTAAAGAATTTCATTCAAACTGTACATTGAATGGCTGATTTAACTCAGGTTTAATTCAATGAAATTGAAAGTTGTTCATCCTTGGAGACATTTTCATTACCTTAGGTATTAAACTCTTATCACTGCAAATTAGAGTGATTCACACATCAGAACCTGTTACATTGGCTACCATTAGCACTTTTTTTTTTTTCCTAAATCATATCCTTGGGAGCCAACCCTGAAAGAGAGAAATAAGTAGGAGTGTTTACCTTCTTTTTAACCTTTCTTCAAAAAAATGTAAAACTGCAGAGATGGTTTTCTGTTTATTTAAAAAAAAACCTCAAGAACAATGCAAGCATTTCATTAGGCGTCCACATTTTCTTTCCACTTATCATTCCATGGTGGTGCTTTCAGATTCTGATTTCTTGTGCATAATTCAAAGCTATGCTGAATAATACCCCCCCCCCCATTATTTTACAGCTGAAAATAGAAAAAAAGTCTGCTTGTAATGTAACATCTTAATCCAGTAGGATCACTGACGAGGCATTCCTCCCCCTCATCTGCACTTTAAGCCATTTCTGCCCAATGTTGCATATACACAACAGGGATCAAATGCGTACACCTGTGTGCTGGGCAGAAATGGGTTTTAATTATGGCTGTCAGATATCCCCCCCCTGCCAGACACATAACTTTTTGGACAGCGATCTCTCTATCTCTTCCAGCTAGCCTATTAAGACAAGAAAAGAAGGTAGAGCAGTGAGGCTGTAGGGGTTTTGCAGCAACAGTATCTAAATATTCTTAATAACAGCATCAGCAATAAATATTGGTGCAGTTCTAGGAGATAAGCTGATCTCCTCCAATCTATGAGCAGCACAACGCATTGTTGGACTGCAACAGGAGGAACACCAGTGGCATCACTAGGGGTGTTGGGGTTGCAGACCACACTGGATGATACCCTTGGGTGGGCTGACACCACTACTGGCCAAAATTGCTCCCCTTCAGCAGCAGCCTCCACACCGACTTTCTCACCTTGGACTTGCGCTGGCAAACTTGCTCACGCAGGTCCAAGGAGACTCATTTGCTGCTGGGGGGGACGGGACACATGGATAAGTTTGGGGTGACAGCTGTATAATTCTACTTTACTCTTCTCCATTCTGCTTTATTCTTCTCAAGCACATCTAAAACTATAGATCTGTGTCAGGTTTTGGCAGACATTTTTTGTCTGAGTGTTCTATATTTTTTTCTCATGCTGAAAGTTGAACAAGCCTCCGGCCATGTTACCACCTGTCTGGGAAAGGTTCTGTGTTTCAAGCTGACACACACTTTGTGTCAATCCCTCTAACTACGTTCTGTCATCTGTTTCTATTATTTCCTTAAATGAAGAAGGATGAAAAGAGTAATTCTGCCAAAGTGCAACTGTTTGTTTCATTTTGTACATACACCCATGATATATGTGACATTTAATAGCATAGATCAAGTTTATTTTATTTCTTATTTGGCTGGCAAGAGCCCTGATTTATAGACATTTGCTTGCAGGATTAAGTTCTGTGTGTGCTGTTCACTTGTGTGCGTGCAGCTGTCAAACAGATGGACCGAATGGGCAGCTTTGGTAGTGCCAATCACCTGTGAGATATGGCAATTGCCTATCATAGCCCATCTACTTGGCAGGGACACATGCAGGCAGCATAGGCCACCCACCATGTGCGCAAGTTGGGGTTCACTGCAGAATGTGCCTCATTTTGAACCATATTGTGTCATCATGCTCACCTACAGCTAATTTTGAGTTTGAACCATATCCCAAGTGCAGAAACCTGCTTCTATGCACTGATCACCTTAGTTGATCAAAATACTTTGTTGTCCACCTCATTCTCATGCTACATTTCCTTTTCCAAAGATAGTAAAACTATCTTCATAACAAGTCGTGGCAAATTTTTTTAAGCTGAGCTTTTCAGTCATGCTTGTGGTATTTGTTCCAAGAATACAAAAAACTAAAATCCAAAGACTACTCAATTTAGTACAAAATTGGAGTTTAGGTTCAAGGAAAAAAAATATCACAGGGGCTTGTAGAGACAAAGACACTTCAACTGCATGTTCAGGAAGGCATGGGATGGTGTAAGGCATAGTTAAGATGCTTCCATGCAAGACATACATATATACCAGTTTCCCTGAGAAATTCCTCATCTGTTCATTTACTTCACTTGTTCCAAGTAGACAGGAGCTTCTCCATATTAATCCTGTCTCCTGCTGTGATCCAGAGCCTTCCTGCAGCTCTGTGAAAGATGATGAGTCACAGCCTGTACCTGAATTCATCAATACAGTGTACCTGATGTTTCAATAAACGAAGTCAGGCACAGAAATCAGCACTGAAAGGCTTTATATGCAGTGTGTTGAGATATTCAAGATGAAATTTGACTAAGGCTCCAATCCCGTCCCCTATCATCCTACGTGATGCAGAAAACATCTATGTGATGCAGGATGCATACACTTCATCTAGTGGTGGGAAGTATATTTCTTACTTACCTCTCTATAGGCAGCCTGGTCATCAGTGGGCCTCTTGGAACCTACACCTGCTATTTTGTGGGCATAGGTTCAAGGAGAGGCAGGGAGTGTGTTGGTCTGTGAAAACAGGAACAGGATCCCGGCATGTACTACTACCACTGAGATCTTCCCCCAAACCACTCCTGCCCAGCTTGCCTCTTGCCCTCAAATACCCCCAAACCACCTTTCCTGAACTTGCAAGCTGTCTGGGAGATCCGCAGCCTTAAACCCTCCATAAGACTGGGCTGCCTGGCACAAAGAATTATAACCAAATCTGTATATCTTGCATCTCCCTCCGGCCAGCAGTTGAAAACGGGTTCTTCTAAGGCCGTGTATGTTTTCAGCAGAGGGGGATGGAACCATCCCTGTTAGTCCAGTCACAGAAATTGCCATGCCCACTGTCCTTTCCTTTGAAGACTAAGTGCCCAATCCTATCCAACTTTCCAGTACTGGTGCAGCTGCAATGCAGTCCCGAGGTAAGGAAGCAAACATTCCCTTATCTTTATTTTATTAAGTATTTTATTTATTTATTACAGATACAGGTGAGGAAAATGGATTAGACTTTGGGCAGGTACTACACAGGTTACACATGAGGATATGGCCCTAGATTACAACATGCATTATTAAAAGAAAGAAAGAAAGAAAGAAAGAAAGAAAGAAAGAAAGAAAGAAAGAAAGAAAGAAAAGCAATCAAACAACTGAAAAAACACAATAATCTTCAATACAAAAGCTAGTATATTTGCCATTATAAAAATTTAAATTTATCTAAACACTCAATATTGTTTAACTAAAACTATCCATCCAATCATAAAAAGGCTTCCAATATTTTCTTACTCTACCTAAATCTCTCTCTTTCATTCTTTCTGTTAAAATTTCCATTTCTGCTATTTCATAAATTTTGTCTATTAAATTTTCTCTAGCTGGCACGTCTGTAGATTTCCAATTTTGCATAAACAGTATTCTTGCCGCTATAACAACATGTACAAAAAGGTCTTTTCTATATTGGTCTTTAATTTCTAATGTCACATTTAGGAGGAATATTTCTAGTTTGAATAATACATAATTCAATATCTCTTGCAAGTATTTATGTATCATTTTCCAGTATTTCTTTGCTTTTTCACATGTCCACCACATATGATAAAAGGTTCCTACAACCTCTTCACATTTCCAACACTTATTTGATGACCCAGAATACATTTTTGCTAATTTCGCTGGAGTTAAATACCATCTATAAAACATTTTATATAAATTCTCTTTAAAAGATCTCCAGGAGAAAATTGTACATTTTTTTAATATAATAACAATTTCAAGACTAGACAAGCATATATTATTAAGGGCATTTGTGGGTACTTCTTATACTTTATACACCATCATTGTGTTACATTTTTTCCCATGTGAATTACTCTAAGAAGACTTGTGTGGAAAAGTGATATATAAATACTATAAATTTGTTTTTCCCCAAGCTAAAATGCCCCTTTGGCCTTTCCTCATAATGAAGGTAGTCCAGCCCTCTGATCATTTTGGTTTCCATCTTTTGCATCTTTTTCAATTCTATAGTTCTGGTTGACAACCTTCAGTCTCGAAAGACTATGGTACAGCCTACAGCACCCGGTATTCCCAGGCGGTCTCCCATCCAAGTACTAACCAGGCCTGACCCTGCTTAGCTTCCAAGATCAGACAAGATCAGGCATGTGCAGGGTAACAATTGCTGTCTGCAAATGTTTAAAAAGTGAAATAAACAATCAACTCCAGTACAACAGTCATTCCCCACCATCAGAGGAATTTGTGCTTTTTAAAATTGTACACCTGGTAAGTGGCCCCTTTTGATGGTGTATGAGTTAAACAGAGACTCGAGCCAGTACATGAATGCTCCCTCCTTCTTCACTAAATAGCATCCCTAAAAAGGATGAGCTTAACAGCTATAACCTTGTAGAGAACTTTTTCATGGTAATCTGGGAATACTTTTGAACTAGAAAAATTTAAAGGAGACTGGAGTTCATCAACGGAAAGGATGCAAATGTACAGTACTCCATCAAGTACTAGAAAAACAGTGAGGATTTACCCAACAATATGATTTTATACACCACCACCCCACATTCAACATTTTTGGTTAATGGAACTAGTGGAAGGGGCTAGAACTGTTTGTTGGTTCAATGGTTGTGATTTTAAGGTGCAGTTGGCTGAACTGACTATAACTGCCATTTACTGCTCTTGCACTCTCCAGAGCTTTAAGTTCAAATTACACCTATAAAAAGGGGTAATTTGTCCTTTCTCTTTTATGATTGTTAGGGGAAAGGGAGCAGATCTGGTTAACTACCAACTTGACACCACTCCAGATTAAATATCCTTGACTCAAATACTTTACTGAGGCCTTCAGATATCAGAAGGAGAGTTCCAGAAAAAAGTGGGAAATGTCACCTTCCCAAATATTATGGAATGTTAATTATGGCTTTTCAGTTTAATTCCTCAAGGTAATTAATGGAGAGATATTAATATCATTCTTTTGAGATTATGCAGGAGGAACAAGGTTAATTCCACTATCATCCATACTAATAAAAGAAATAGATACATTGAAGACACAGGACAATTATTGCAATTTGCAAATGAATGTGTAATGGAACCAATAAAATCACATCTGTTTTTTCATCTATGTACCCCCCCCCCCAATAGTTATAGGTATTAACAGCTTGCAAGTGGAATGTGGTAACTACTTAAATTCCACTCTGTGATGCTTTTTAAATGCACCTTTCAGCATTCTGCCAACTGAAACTACAACACAGTGTAAACCAGATTCAGTGCTAGGTATAAAAGAACTTTTGAATGTCTACATGCAAGGACCAAGGATTACACTAGAGATTTTCAACCGGTGTGCCGTGGCACATTGTCATGCCACAAAAGATTCACAGATGTGCCTTGGGTTTGAAGCACAGTAGTTGAAAATCGCTGAAAAAGTCTTCTGGCTTCTGTGGCTCTGTTTCTAGGGCAACAGTTCATGATAATGAATTCCTCTGCCAGCAGAGGAAGAAGGACAGACAATTTATTGCTATAGACAGTTGCCCTAGAAACCAAGTCAACAGAGCCAGAACATGGAGGAGTCTCCCAGAAGTCAGAAGTGACATCATGGAACATCATGGAAGACGAAAGAAGTCAATGTGCCATGAGTAGAAAAACAATGAAAATTAAGAACATAAGAGCCCTGCTGCATCAGGCCCAGGGCGCATCTTGTCCAGCTTTCTGTATTTCACAGTGGCCCACCAGATGTCTCAAAGCACACAAGATAAGATACTTGCATCGCACTGCCATTCCAGGGCATCTGGCATTCTATTTATTCTTGCACCACCACTACCCCGTCCCCCATGAAGACACTAGACTGTGGCTTGGGTTTAAATTGGGTCACTTTTTAAAACATAAATGACCCGTTTTTAAAACATAAAACCTACTGAAAACACCATCCCTCCCTTGCCAGTCTGGGGTAGGTGAAAAAACTGCTATCTACAGACCAATTCATGGATTGCTAGGTTACACAAGTGCCAGTGGTGATGTAGTGCAGGTGTGAGTGGGATCAGGTGATCCACATCACCAATATGGTGGATCCTTATGTACATTCACCCTCTTCATATGTTTTAACCCCATGAAGAGCCAATGAATTGGGGACCAACTGCGTATTTTGGGTATGCTAGGTTAGCCAGTAAAGTCCTGCTTCTGTTTCCATCTTTTTTAGTTGCTGATATCCTGAGCTGTCCCCACATTCAGTGCTTGATCGCAAAGGAAAAGTTTAACATGGAGATGTATGGGAAGGGGTGCTGTCTGTGAACAAAAATCAGGACAACTTGAAAAAGTGAGTGATTAATAGCAAATTAATGAAGCAATCATGATTGATTGTGCAGGGCAAGTGGCCTATCATGACTTCCCACATTCCAGCCTATAACTTTTAGTAGCTGATTAGAAACATGCAATTTATAATCAGGATGTTGCTAAATGATCATACAAACTGGGCCAAGGGTTTTGCCAGCCGAAGTTAGTCCACAAAATCTTATACCACAATGAAAAAAATTCCAGAGGACTCTTACAGAACAATCCTATGCTTGGAAGTAAGTCAGAGGGCTTGCTGCCAGGGAATAGTGCATATGATTGCAGATTTAGCTGTTCTTGCTGCAACCAGCTCATACCTTTCTGAAAGAGGTCTAGGAAAAAAGGTTCAATCAACACTTTTATTGTGTAGCCAATTTTAACAGAGAATGCCAGAAGGACATTATCTAGTTAGGCAAGCTGGAACAAATTAAAACATCTTTATCTACCGGTCTGACAGAGATTGCCTGCCTATTTTCTAGCAAAGAACTACACAGCCAAAATTGCATTACAGTTAGTACGTGAAGTTGGTTAGTACATGCAAGCCATAATTAAGTGGAACCTGAAGGCCATGGTAAATGACTAGATTAAGTGATGCCAACAAACCAAGTTCATGCATGGCAATGGTGGAATCAATCCTTGAGGATGCAAGGTGACTCTTTGAGACTGAGAATAGCTATTGTTTGATGAATAAATTACTGATTTGAACACACACTTAAAGCATGACTTGATTTTGAGAAGTACCTTTTGGCGAAATATTTAATGGGGCTCAGATTAAATGGGGAAAAAATTGAAATCCTTTTGATAGAGAACCAGTATTAGAGAAATGGATACTTTGTACCCAGACCCCTGCTCTTAGATGTGAATCCCATTAATTTCAATAATATTTACAAGCATAAGAACATGTCTGCTGAAAAGAGCACTGAGTGTCAAGAAGTTGCTTGAGGTTCATGTCTTGTAGACAAAGCTGTTTGGCAACATGATGCCAGAGAAAAGTCTCTCTCCTGGTCCACTGTTCTTCCTCCCTTTGAAACTTATAGCTGGCAGGGCCAGTGTCACAGGTCAAACCTGATGGGACACCGTCCAAGAATTCATGCTGTTGATGGGGCCCATACCTGTGTCTTGCCATACCTGACTTTGCTGCTGCTTCCTTCCTCCATATCCTGGATTATATTTCATGGTTTACTTAGGCTACAATCCTATACACACTTTCCATTGCCGATGCAGCCACAATGCAGCCCTGAGGAAAGGGAACAAATAGTCCTGTACCTTTAGGAGGCCTCCATGACTGCCCCCCCCCCTTGCAAAATGTGATGTACACCATGTTGGCATGACTGCACTGGTGCTGGAAAGATGGATAGGATTGGGCACTTACACACTTACATGAGAGTAAGCCCTCTTGAAATGAAGTATTACTTTTGAGTTGACTGGCATAGGATTGTGCAGTTAATGAAACAGATTTTATGAGATGTTGTCTCAGTACATTGGTTTATAGGAGTTGATCATTACTCTACACCAGTGATTTTCAACCTTTTTCGTCTCACAGCACACTGACAAGGTACTAAAATTGTCAAGGCTGTTTTTTTTGACAATTGACAAGGCACAACATGCTGTTGGTGGGGAGGGGGTTCACGTCCCCCAATGGCCCTACTAATAAGTGACCCTTCCCCAAACTCCCGCAGCACACGTACAGACCATTCACAGCACATCAGTGTGCTGTGGCACACTGTTTGAAAATGGCTGCTCTACACCTATGAAAACATTGCTGTAAGAGAAGCCATTCAAAGAAAATGTGATGAGTTTTAGAAGTTGGAGAAATTTAGCCACTCTGTCAGATTCAGCTTGAGGCAAACATATTTTCATTCATTACAATGTCTTACCATTTTATTTATTAAAATAGTCTAAAACCTGCCTGCAAACAGTCTGCAGCAAATGATGGTTTTTATACCTGCCTGAAATAACAACAAAAATACATATCTAATTGAATACAATTTTTCTTACTTACAAAACAGAGAACTCCATGATTAGCAGCCTGTTCTCCTTGAAAGTCTGAATTCAGCTTCCATTTGAAAGCACTCGGAAACCTACATTTCTCTTTAGGTTTAAAAAACCCCAGCAGCAACAGATGTTGCACCACTATCTTTACAAATCTGTTATGGACACACGAATGATGCTATTCAGAAGTTTAGCCATCTGCTTTCTGAGTTTGTCAGAGAAGCAGCAGGAATAGAGAAAAGTGATGCATGATTATTCAATGATAAGGTAGAAAAGTGTCTTATTTTCTCTCATTCTTGAAAATAAATACAACTCATATTTTGTATGATAAATATAAAGTATTGTCAGTTAAATATAAAGTAACTGACATTCAAAAATATATGGGTTTAACTGTTTCAGTGATATTTTAGGTAATTTTCCTAAAACAGAAGCAGAAACATGTTTTTACTTGGAGGTCTTCCTAAATGTCTAAGGATGTGCTTCTTCCCTTGATAGGAAGCTGCCTTATATGGAGAGACACTTGGTCCATCTAACAGCATTGTCAACACCGGCTGGACGTGGCTCTCCTGGAGCCACCGGCTGGACGTGGCTCGCCATGGGCATTTTTCTAAGCTCCACCTGAAATGCTAAGGGCTGAACCTTCTCCATGCCAAGCATGAGTTCCACCACTAAACCACAACTGTAGCATTTCAGTGCTACTTGGGAAGCAGCTCGAGCAAGCTGCTTGGTGTGGCATAGAAGCCATGGCGAAGAATCAGACAACAGACAGGTTTCAGAGAGATATAGAACGGCTGGAAGCGGGAGCCGGAATGAGACGTCCGTCTCGCTCCACCTCTTGCCAGCTTTATTTATACTTTAAACATGTCGCAATCCCTTGCAATACTAAAAAGGTTACTGTCGGTGAAAGATTTTACTAGGAGCTTCTACTAGGCTCTGACCGCAACATTCCTTTGACTAATATAAGGACCACATCTTCATAACATCCTCTTGTTGACAGGCTACGGAGCTTCAGACTCAGCATATTATTCAAGGCTGCGCCGAGTGTGCTCTGCGCAGGTGCAAATTGTGCTTTGCTTTATTGCCAACTTACTGAGGCTAAGGCCAATGCCTCCACATAAACACTACACACAACGCTTTCCCTCTCTTATTTATTTTTCATTGACTTGATTTGGGTGATAGCAGTGGCACAGCTAATGAATATGTAGTCTGAGGCAGAGCTCAAAATGATGCCCCGGAAGTGATATCACAACTGGAAGTGACGTCACACCCAAGCTTTTTAAAAAGTGAAAATTGGGGGGGGGATCTGCCTCCCCCCCAGCTGCGTGCCTCCTCCTTGCTCTGCCACCTCCCCCCAGCCAGTGGGATAGCTAAGGCATCTATATGCTACCTCGGATCAAAGAAGATTGTGTAGCCCGCCCTCCACAACAAAATCAAATTTAATTAGGTAAATAAATAAAAAGTGCACCCCTTACTGGTTAGAGACACTGTGCTGGGGTGAAGAGGGATGGTTATTCTACCCCTGCTAAATATAAGAGGAGCACCACTTGAAAAAGTGCCTCTTTACCAGTTAGCAGGAGTAGCTGTGTTACAATACATGAAAATGAGAGCCGACTCATATTAACACCTTATTGGTTCCATGCCGTATCATAGCAACATCTCATTGGCTCTCAGAACAATCAGTCTCATAGGTCAGTTTTGAGTTAAGAAAATTCACTTTTTGTTCCATAAGACAATTGCGTTTTCATTTTCAGGTTAATCGACCATAACTTTTGAATACAGATATTCCAATGGGATTTGTTTCATTGCATTCTGCATTGAATTACCTTTCCAATGATATATGATGGTATTGTTCATACATTCCAAATTTTTTCACAATTTTGGCCACTAGTGTTAATCTCAACTTGTTGCCCCCTTAAAGCTTGTTGTCCGGTGCTACCCCCTGCACCCCCTTAGCTACACCACTGGATGATAGCTGTCTGATGGGCCATTTCACATGGTTATATTATTATGCCCACTCACCACATCCTGGAAGACTGGGGTTCTGCTGCCAAATCATGTGGAGTGAACTTGTTGGACTTTCTCATTCAACCACAATTCAACTTCTAGTGTTTAAATCGTATATAGAGGGACAGTTTAGGCAACCTCGACACATCCAATTAGGTAACAGTGCCAGTGGTGGACTTCCCCAGCCCTGCACTCCAGGGCAAAGGTCCGCAATGCACCCCCTGTGGTCTGTCGCTGCCCCCAGGAGCAAATACACCCCCCCACACACACACACACTCACCTGAGGCTCATGGAACCTCGTGCAACCCAAGGCTGCATCAGGGAATCCTCTCTGAAGTTCCCTGATGCTATAAACTGTGCTTCTGGAAAATCAGAAGCACAGTTTCCAACCCCATTGGGAGCCTCAGAGAGGCTTCTGTGGGGTCCTACAGCCTTGCACCTTGGACATTTGCCCAATATAACATAATGGGAGGTCCGCAATTGAACAGAGCTCTCACAAGCTGGGAGATAGTGGGATGTGTGCTGTCTGGGGCATCCATATCCTAATTGCAAGGAGCAAGGGCCAGTCAGGCAAGAATTGCTCACTCCATCCCATTGTCCCCCACAGGAAATGTGTGTAGAATGCCAGAGTGCTAGAGCACTCTATAAAAGGTACAGAAAACCATTACTTTCAAAACTATGTCATTAGAGATTTCTTTGTTGGACACCTACCGTTTTCTGAGTCATGGATATCCAGGACAACCAGTTCTAGATTAGAAAGACCATTCCCACACAGCATGAAATCAGCCTGATAGTACCCCCTGGGCTTGAGGTTCTACACCAAGCCAATGTTATGAAGAAAGATTTACTTACATGACCTTGCCTCTGATTCAGCAGTCTGCAGCTCTTATGGGGGAATCTTCAATGTGCACTAATGGCTCCCTGCTTGCAGAGGCTGCCCTTTACTTCAGTTATATTAATGAGTTAGCCCCACATACCCCACCTTGTGACAATACTAGACCCTCCCTCTGACATCTCAGGGTTTTTGATCCATCTTAAAGGGAGACTCCACTCTAAACAGTAAACTTAAGACAGTCCCAAACATCCTATTTGCAGTCTCCATAGAATACAGAAAAGTCATTTCTGCTGCATATTCTTAGATTGGAACCAATCCCAGACTGATCTTCACCAGTCACTTCTCCTTGGCACTTCAGTGGTTTGCTCAGATTCTGCAAAGTCCGCCAGCTATATCTCTCTGCTTGTAGGTGGATACAGCTTTTCATATGAACCACTCATGGCAAGGCGACATCTAACAGTGAAAAACTTCCAAATTGCAACAATGCTTGCCGTTTGGGCTTCGGAACAAATAAAGATACTGAATATAAGTCACTGCTCTATCTGGAGATAGCAAATTGAAAGGGTGTGTTTTTTTTTGGGTGGGGGGGGGGGAAATGCATTTATGCACCTGTGGTTTGACAAATGACCAATTCCAAAAAACAACAAATGGAACACCCCCTCTCAGATACTCTGC
This sequence comes from Tiliqua scincoides, assembly GCF_035046505.1. Classification (NCBI taxonomy): domain Eukaryota; kingdom Metazoa; phylum Chordata; class Lepidosauria; order Squamata; family Scincidae; genus Tiliqua; species Tiliqua scincoides. Next base: position 54,302,779 of record NC_089823.1, read on the forward strand.
TCCTCTCCTTCTGAGGCTTTTCATGCTAACAGCTGCTTTTCTCTTTGTTTGCTATTAGCGAAATAAGAGAAGCTCCTCAGGTCTATATATAATTACCTAAATCTCTTTAAAGAATGAAGAATTTGCCTGTCTCCAAAGAACTCACAATTTTAAAAATCAATTCTAAAGCACTATTGAGAGGAAGGAGTGGTGGCTCAACAGTCTATTCCAAAATACTTTTCTGTGCTGGAAGCATAGAAGACATGCTGGTTTCCCCTGTGTTTAACACTTCTGGCATTAGTGGTGTGTGCTGCCAATTTACAGGACAAGAATTAACACAGACATATCAAAGATCCCCTAAATCTCTTTTTAAAAATTAGTGCTACACTGACTCCTCTGTTTAAAAGGCTGGTTTTGATTTTGCAGATTCTTGTTCAAAGTTCAGCAATTTCACATTCAAGTTCTTAAAGAGCTTCTGGTTGAATGCCTGGTGATTTGTTAATTTCCAGTTGGTCAGTTAGCACTAAAATGTTATCCTGGGTCCTAGGGTAGGAGATGTGGTCTGGTGTTTGAGCTGAAGGCTCCCCAAAGAAAGTTAAGCAGGAGCAACCCTGTACAAGGGTCCAATCCTAAAGATGCACAATTCTGGCGCAAATGTGCTGCAAGGCACGTCTGCCAAACTCAGGGCCATCTGGATGCCGCCCAGAGCTAGATAATGCAGTGGTCAGCAGAGCCTCCTACTTTTGGATTGGGCTGTGAAACTGACACACTGTTGGGATAGGCAGAGCCAGGAGGAATTGGTATGATCTCACTGTGAGAGGGTGACGGATTCATAGTCATAAACTGCTGCAGGAATGCAGTGTGGAAAGTCAGTTTCCGAGAAGAATGATTAACAGCCTGGCTGATCTGCAACTGCTCCAGCTGGAAGCTTGGAAGGTGTACCCAGCAAAAAGAAATGATGACCATGCCGTGAAGGGATCCATCTGAAATGAAGGGTACCAGCACTGGTGTTCCAGGGGGAGGGGGAATGCTAAGGATTTTCTAGGCACAGGGATTCCTGTGTAAAGCAGCCCCTCCCTCTTGCCTTCAGAGCCAGTCACTGCTGCAAAAGCCTTTGCTTGGTGCCCCGCTGAATGCATCAGGGAGCCATTCCCCAAATGCTTAGACCCACAAAGGTGCTTCTAAATCGGCACTCTGCCTCTTTTTCATTCAGATTGGAACACCCTTCACTGCATGGGGATTACTTCTGGAGTTTCCCTGAAATGTTGTGAATGAAATTATATTTCTGGTAGCTGGGACAGGTATCTGCAGGTATCTTCAGACAGGTATCTTCGGAATGGGACTGCATGCATAGATTTCCTCACATGGCTTTTGGAATCAGGTCATTGTTAGAGACACAGCAGAATTGCAAGAGTTCTTCACCTTGGTAAGCTCTAATGGACCACTGCCATTAGAGGTCAGCACATGGTCTGTTGTTTCAATTTGAAGCCCTATCATCCCAGAAGGCATTGGTTTAGTATGCTCTTCCTACTGGACCTGGCACGCCCTGAAATGCCTCCCTCTTGCTTCCTCCCTGCCCTCCCCAGACCCCGACGCAACTCACCCTTTTCCTGAGGCCCACATTGGCACGGGGAGGCCAGCACAAGTCTGTTTGCTGACCTAACCCCTCTTATGTCAACACAAAAGTGCTTTATGGCAGGGGTCTCCAAACTTTTCAGCCGAAGGGCCATATCAAATATCTGGCACAGTGTTGAGGGCCAGAAAAAAAATTAAATATAAAATTTAAATAAATACATTAGAGATGGAACTTAGATGAATGACCGAAATGAATGAATGAATGGGCTCAAATGTCTAGAACTTCTTCAAGCACCAACATAGGCCAAGAAATAAAGCACACACACTAAAATGGACCCCTATTCCTCCATCTCACAAGCACAATTCTGGTTGTGTTTGGTCAACTGGGCCAGAGGCTCTCAGGGGATCAGAGGCTGGCCGTGGGCCGGATAGAGGGTCTCCGTGGGCCACATCTGGCCCCTGGGCCGGGGTTTGGAGACCCCTGATTTATAGCATGATGTCCTCTGGATTGCACCCATAGGCTGTTTATGAGAAATAAGTGAATCAGGACATAATCCTAACCAGGTTTACTCAAAAGTAAATCCTATTTTGTTCAATGGGGCTTTCTCTCAGGAAAGTGTGGTTAGGATTGCAGCCTAAATTATCCAAACCTTAATGATTTAATGTGCATATTTAAAAAGGAAATGCATATCTGCTGTTCTGGACAAAATACTGTATTTTGGATGATCAAAAGGGTAATTAAACCTGCTTGTGAAATTCACATCCAACACACCAGGCTGACATGTTAAGACAGAGTGATGCATAAGCAATGACTTTGGCTAGACCTAGCTGATAGTCTTTATGGAAAGCCTGCTGTTGAGGCATCTGGTGCTTATTATTCTATTGCTAAATAGTCACTTGGGAGGCAATGACTTAGTCAGAAGAACCAGATTACTCATTCAATTATAGATAGACCATAATGTCCTATGGCAGTTTTGCAGCAATTCGGACTCGAAACCTACGGCATTTTGTCTGTGTTTCTGCTGAATAGCCATACACTGTTAGAGGTTTAATCACACGTGGCATGTTGTCGTTTACATTATTAGCATTCCAAGTGGCATTTGGTGTGCTCACCAAATTTGCACTGATGTTATCTAGAGACCTTGATGAAAGCGCTCCTGAATTATGGTGGTTCCAATTAAGGGGATTCATTAAAGAGAGATCAACACTGCTCAGAAAGCTCCCAACATGCAAACAGAGCCTTCTCAAGAGTCATGAACTCGACTGTAGTACTTCTTTTTAGTTAAGAATAACTATAGTCATGTGCATGTACCATTCAAACTAAAGTATGAATATAAGTGGTAAACTATATTGACAGTTTATCTGATCACGTTTATGCCAGTAGTAAATTAGAGCTATTCTGTAAGTCCCAAGAATGGGAGAAGGATCACTCAGCATGACTAAATAAAACAGACACCTCCTAACTCCAGCCAATGAGTCAAATCTGGTGCGTGGGAATAATCATTCCAGGTGCAGCATCACAGTGGCAAAACTTTACTGTTCTGCTCCACAGCCACCTTTCTTCATGTTGCAGAGCTGCTTTTCCAGGAAATTTGGGGTGCAGAGCCTTCTGGACAGATATGCAGTGGATGTGGCTCCCAGCAAGAGCCTTTGCAATGTTCCAACACGAAGAAAGGTGTTTGGGGCAGAACAGTAGAACACGAAGAAACCTGGGGCAGAACAGTAAGGCTTCATTACTGCTGCACCAAGAATGCTTATTCCGTCAGACCTCGGGCAGCGGTTTAGATACTGCTGAAATAAAAAAATGAATGTATAATCGCTAAGGGCATTTTCAGAAGTCTTTATAAATGGAGAACTGCAGAATCTCAGCAGTTTCACTTCTCAGCATTTAATAACTGAAGGATAGGTTTCAGTTGAAGATAAGGGGAATCCTCATATTCACAACTAGTGAGCCTCTAAGCATCAGATTCGTGGGGATAAGCAACAATAGATAATCATAACCGTCATATCCTATTCATGAGCATGGAAACAGAATAGCATACCTTGGGCTGACCTTGAAATGTAGATTTTATGTTCTTAGTCAAGGGTCTCCTTTGAAAGCAGTGCAGCCAGTGTCCAAGTGTCTGGCTTTCCTTTGAATACTTTCAGCACAGTTTCGGACCGCATCTGATGAGGAGACCACACAGTTGCTGCTAAAGAAAGCCTACATATATGATATTGGTGCAAAGGCTGAAAGAAACGTCAAAGATTACATTGATATGCTCCATGCAGTACTAAAGTACACACAAAAGAGCAAATAGTCTTCTAATGTTTAAACTGCAGCACAGTTTAAATCTTACTCTGAACGTGCATAGATGGAGACCAAGGCTTTTTCATTCTTCTACACACTGACCCTGTCTTATGTGCTCATTTGTCCTAATGTCTGAAAGAGCTAACACACATACAGATGCTACATGTTTAAACTTAGGAAGAAAGACCAAGGACCCTTGAATATATTCATAGGCTTTTCCAGACATTATGTAGAACTGCACAGAAGAAGTACAATGCGTAGAAGCAGGCATAATTGTGTCCCCCTTTTTATGTTAGAATATTATCTGAAATTTCAGTTCCAGAAAAGTGTTGATTAAAAGACTTGTCAGAAGAAGTTACAAACACAATGAATCACAGCTAACCCAGTGAGACCAACAGTCCATGTTGGCCCAATTCTCAAGTTAGGAACAACTGGGTACAATTCAAAGAAATCAGTGTGGCTGAACAACTAGCTTCTAGAGTTGTTGAGAAGAGTCGGTACAAGGAGCAGAAGAAGGGGCAGTTAACAAAGGAACAGAACATTAGTATACCTACAGCTTCTGGGGTTAGGTCAGGAAGGGTAAAGCACAGAATGAATTGAGGCCCGTGAGGGAAAAGGTTGCCAAAAAAAGTTTCTTTGGCTATGTCCAAAATAAGAGGGATGTCAAGGAAACAGAAAATCTGTTAATTGGAGAAGATAATAAAGAGGTCACAAATGACAGAGAGAAGGCAGAGCTGCTCAATACTCATTTTGCACCTGTCTTCTTCCACAAGGGAAAGGTGGCCCAACCTCACAACACTGTATTAAAGAAGAAGGCAGGGTCAAGAGATGAAGGTAAATCTGGAACCCATGCTGGCCAGTCTACGGAGCTGCTCACTTTGTAGATCATCACAACAGAAGACATACAAAGAGCACTTCACATCCCTCAACACTCCGCCCCCAGTGAGGGTGGCATTCCACAACACCACACCCCCAGAGAGGAACAGTAGGGATCAGACTGGCCACTGCTGGTAGGCATATTGTGGCCTTCCTTTGTGGTCAGCATGATGGCCACATGGATACTCCTGTGCCCTCTGCCCCTGATGGCAGCTACCTGTGGAGAACAAGAGAAACAAAGAATATAGCAATGGTCCGCCCACCCTCTTCCTCCTGTACACCCCTTGCACTGACATACCAGTGCTGGGGTTTGTTGGCAGGCCACTGGAGTGTGGACCCAGCCACTCATTGCTTGTGGTGGTGGCCTGGCTGAGCTCTATGGTGTGTTGCTTTTGGGACAGCCATAAAGGACTTTGCGCTGCCAGAATGCTAGTTCTGGCAGCATACGGCCTTGTTAGGATTGGGTTGTAAGTTATGCTGAGAGATAATTCAGCGGGTCCAAGGTCACTCAGTAGATTTCATGGCTGCATAAACACTTAACCCCCATCTCTCTGCACCACTGAAAGCAGGCAGGGAGTGCTGTGAGGGAGGACCCATTGCTGTGATTAGCTCTGGGGTCCCCACCAATCTGCTAGTGGCACTGCTTTGATTTATGTACACAGTAGTTAAAATTAACTCTAAAATTATTTGGACCTTCAAAGCTTAACTTCTCTTACCTAAAGTCTTGTCTCTTAACTAAAATATTATTCAACTAATAATCTAAAAGCTGGTCTGGCAAGTTGCCTGGAGTCTAAGGAGTACACATAATTGCCTTATAAATGTGCATGTTATGCAACCACACAGCCATAGAGTTATACCTTGTTGGTAAGGTCTTTGACAAATGACCTGAAATTGCTTGTTGACCAGAGGCAGTAAAGAAAAGATAAGTGGTTGTGTGTGTGTGTGTGTGTGTGTGTGTGTGTATCTTTGCTCCGGATTGAAACTGATTGCAAATATCCAGGAAAGCATGTGAAATGGTAGAGTAGAGAAGAATAATTGAATATCATGCTAATGAGAGGCAGGCATTTTTTTGTTACAGTACTTGTATTATTTCTTCCAGTGAGACTAGGATTTGGTGGCAACATGATCATATCGGCTCATACAGTTGACGACTTCTTCTTCTTCTTCTTCTTCTTCTTCTTCTTCTTCTTCTTCTTCTTCTTCTTCTTCTTCTTCTTCTTCTTCTTCTTCTTCAGGCAAATCTGGAGACTTCACTCTTTTTCTTCAATGCATGGTTGTGTCAATGTTCAAAACAATTTCTCTGAAAGCTATAAGCTGCTGTACTTTGGGGAAGTTGATGGATATTAATGTAGCAATTCCTGAGTGACTGGTCTGAGGCTGACAAACCAAGATGCGTATCCTTCTTACATGAACAGAATCCCATCACATCTTCTTCTTAAAACAAAAATGTAACTTCTAATTCCCTTATCGGATTCTGAAATTGTACCACACTAAGGGACCGAACTACAGGTTGTTTGTAGTTAACAAACAAAATCAAACAACAAAATCAAACAACAAACAAAATAAAAAACAAAGTAAAAAAAAAAAAACAGTGGATAAAAAACGTGGAAAAATACATTTAAAGATCCACTGCTCCTAATGGAATAAGGTTGTGCCTCGACATCCACAGGGTTTGATTCTGGGACTCCCTGCTGATACCATAAAATGTGTTGAATAAAAGCAGTTTAAAAAAATGAAAAAGTGCATCCCTTTACAATTGTGGTTTAAAACAGCTTTTCTTACCGTTGTAGAGAGGTGGTCAGCAATTAGAATCCCTGTTTTTGTCTGGCTCAGCTGAAGAATGGAATTCTTCTTTTGAGGGATATGATGGTGAACCCCCATCACTGGTGGCGCTAGAGGGGGCGGTGCACTAAGTTTTGCAGGGAGCCTTCCTGCAGCGTGCAAGTGGCTCCTCCCCTCCCCTTTGGAGCCATGTGAGCGGGGGGGGGGAGGAAAACAGAGGCAAATTGCTCCCAAGGGGAGGGGGAGGAGCCGCTTGCACGCTGCAGGGAGGCTCTGCAAAACTTAGTGCGCCAACCCCCTCTAGCAATGCCAGTGACCCCCATTTCTCTGTGGAGAGCAAAGAGAAACACAGAGAGTATAGCAATGGTCTGCCCACCCTCTGCCTCCTGTCCACCCCTCACGCTGACGTACGTGTTAGCAGCAGAAGCAGATCAGGGATCAGGCAGTGGATCATGTTGAACCATCCCTGTTTCAGACCACATATGATTATGTTCTTAGGGGCACAATCCTAACCAGGTCTACTCAGAAGTATGTTCTATTTTGTTCAATGGATCTTACTCTCAGGAAAGTGTGGTTAGGATTGCAGCCTTAGAGAGTTAATATCTTTGTCAAACACACTGGTTTTACATGCTGAGTATTGTTGTAACAATTAAGGCCCCGTTCCTTACTAAATGCAGCTACATCCTATGGTTGGGGGGCAGACTCAGAGCTCTCCTAAAGGTAAGGGAACTTTCATTCCCTTACTTTGGGAAAAGCCATGGGTCTCCTCAATTCTACACCAGCGATTTTGCTGATGCAGAACTGAAGATGATAATGATGGCCCACTTCTAAGGTCAGTGGTAGCATATTTCTCAAAGAGAGGGATGGGTTTTTGAATGGCAAGTTGACCATACAGTTGTTTGCCTATGATGGTTACAACATAGCACATAGTTAAATTGAGCTGGTTGAGAGTGTGGAGAATAGTCATTGGTTAGACCAGGGGTGTCATACTCGTTTCATACCCAGGGCCAAACAGCATTTATCATATTGCTGAGGGCCAGAAGTGATGTCATTAGGCAAGAAGTGATATTAAATAGTTCATAACCAAAAATAAGCACAAAAATGACAGAAGAGAAAATACACAAATCTTTATCATATTTCAAGATATAAGAGAGCCCAATTTTCAAGTGGGCTGCCCTTACAGCAGTAACACCTCAGCATTGCTCAGCAGCTGAGAGCATGAGGGCCAGATAAAAAGCTTCCATGGACCACATTCGGCCCCCTGGCCTTATGTTTGGCACCCCTGGTTTAGACAATCTGTCAGGACCCATTGGAAGTGATGTCATTAACCTGAAAGTGATATTGTGGCCAGAAGTAACATCATCAAGCAGAAAATTTTTTAACACCCACCATCCTACAAAATCAAATCATATTGACCCCCAAATCAGCTTGGGGGTCCATCTGGACTCACAGCTGCTCCTGGAGTCCCAGGTGGCGGCTGTGGCTCGGGGGGCCTTCGCTCAGCTTCGGCTGGTGCGCCAACTGCGGCTGTACTTGGATCGTGCAGACCTGGCCACGGTGATCCATGCCACAGTGACATCGAGGTTAGATTATTGTAACGCGCTTTATGTGGGGCTGCCCCTGAAGACAGTTCGGAAACTGCAATTAGTGCAGAATGCAGCGGCCCGTGTGGTTACTGGAGGTAGGCGGTTTGACTCTGTCAGCCCGCATCTCCAGGGGCTACATTGGCTGTCCATTCGTTTCCGGGCCCAATTCAAAGTGCTGGTTTTGACCTTTAAAGCCCTATACTGCTCTAGGCCAGGGTATCTTAGAGATCGCCTACTTCCGCACAATCCGGCTCGTCCTCTTAGGTCATCAGAGAAGGCCTTTTTACAAGTGCCGCTGCCTAAGGAGGTACATGGGGCGGCGGCAAGAAATAGGGCCTTCTCAGTAGTGGCACCAACGTTATGGAACTCCCTTCCCCTTGACTTGAGAATTGCTCCCTCTCTTGAGACTTTTTGGCGAGGCCTGAAGACCTTTCTGTTTAAACAGGCCTCCTGAGTTCATGGCCTTTTTAACATCTTTTCTACATCTTTTAATATTTTTTACAGGCCTGATTCCTTTATAATCTGCTGCTCTATGCTCTTTTTACCTGACTTGTTATCTGACTACTGTTTTTTATGATACCTGTCAATTTGTTAATATGTTTTTAACTGTTTGTTATATTATGTTTTATAATGTAAGCCTGCTGTAAGCCGCCCTGGGTCCCTTTGGGGAGAAGGGCGGGATATAAATAAAGTTATTATTATTTATTATTATTATTTATTATTATTATTATATCAATTAAGTAAGTAAATTAAAAGTTTACAATAAGTTTAAATTTAAAAATTTATTTAAAATAAAGAACTGTCAGAACCCTCCCAATCAGTTGCTGATCTGTTAAAAAAATCTTCAAACATCCCAAAGGCTGCAATCCTATCCACATTTAAAAATAAAATACACATTGAAATGAATAGGGACCCACCTGAAATTGGGTTGAGACCCAACCCCCAGTTTGTGCTAGGCACTGAGCTAGGTAAATTGAGCTGTGGGATCTTAATGCATGTGTGAGGCTGTAGTGTGAAGGGGGTATAAATTTTTTAGGCATTGGATAACTTTTGGGGTCATGCCATATCCAGATCAAATACATGCTTGATCCAAAATAGAACAAGATGGTGGGCAATTAAAATAATAATAAAAATAAGATTGTAGGACAGCTTTTTAATTGATTTGTGGGTGAAAGCTGACAAAAGCTGAGAAGTTTTGGAATTACTGAGTCCACAGTCACAGGCAGTTCCTGCCTCTATGATGCTTTAAACTCTCCACCCCCCTCCCCCATTTTTCTGCTGCTATGCTCACTTACATGGGTTTGGAGGAAGGACAGGTGAGCAAATAAGCAAGCAAGCAGGGGTCAACCTGGAGAGATGGGCCCTCTCTCTGATGTCTATGGGCTGTTGGTCAGTGCCCTACCTGGCTGATCTCTGATGACACCTCTTCCTACAAATACCGCCACTAATGAATACATTGCTAGTGAACTGGAGAGGAAGTAAGTAGGCAGCTAAAGAGAAAATGTTGTGATAATGGATGGTGTCAATGATCATCACATTCAGGTCATGACAAAGAGACAACATTACTAGATACAACTAAGAAGCATGCTTTTGAATGGTTAATCATGGAGCTGACAATAGGGAAGATTACTCTTGATTTGACACTGAGCAGTGTCCAGGAACTCCTTAGAGATGTAAGTGTTGCTGAACCACTTGAAACTAGTGACCTCAGCACCATTAAATCAAGATATATCTGAATGGAAAATTGCCTAGAAAGTTCGACACAGGTACATTTCATTTTGAAAGGGGGTATTTGTTATAAATGTGGCAATAATTAAAAAAAGGTGAATGGAAGAGTCAGGAAGATCACATCTCTACAGGGAGCTTGAGTTACCTAAACCAACTATAATCACATAAACGTACCTCTAATAAGATGTTCAGATAAAATATATACCATGTGTTAGAAAGCATGTGAACAAATCAAGTTCATGTCAACATTCCTAAGCATTTCAGCTTTTTTGGCATAGGGGAATATGTTAGCTGTTTATAATATTATTTTAAATGATATGGAGAGAATAGAGACAGTATGCTTCCTCTTAGGGTTACTCAATGTAATGATAAAAGTTTCTGAACAGACAAAAGATAATGTTACTTTACAGAAGGATTATAAGGATTATATGGAATCATTGCCACACGATATGAGGGCCATCTTAGCCTTCAAAAGAGTAACAATGATGATGATGATACTGGAATCAAGATGCTGGTTTGGAAAGATTCTTATGGCCCAATCCTATCGAAGGCCTGTGTAGCTGCAAAAGTGCCGAAAAGCACTTTGTGGCAGTGCAAGTCCCAGCTGCTCTGGTGGGAACTCCAAAGCATTTCCTCTGGTGCTGGCAGAGTGACAGAAGCCTGCTGGAGCAGATAAATCTGGTACATGGACAGTGGGAGAGTGGGAGGGGCAAAATAGGGAAGTGAAGGGCAGAATGGGGAGGAGATGGGGACAGGAGGTAGGCAGACTGGGCCTGGGGTGAGGGCAGGATTGGCAGTGCAGTCGTGCAGCAAATCCAGAGGTTCTTCCCACCTCTGATCCACCTGCATGGATCAATGCGGACTTGTGCCAGCAGTATTGCTGGCGCAGGTCCAAGTTAACCCATTAAGGGCGCAATCCTAACCAACTTTCCAGCACTGACATAGCTATGCCAATGTGGCATGCACTGCATCCTGCAGTGGGGAGGCAGTCAAGGAGGCCTCCTCAAGGTAAGGGTATGTTTGTTACCTTACCTTGGGTCTGCATTGCGGCTAGGTCAGTACTGGAAAGTTGGTTAGGATTGCACCCTAAGGCTGCTTAATGTCCCTTTACCCCGAGGAGACTTCTAGCAGCCAAAAATCCCAGTTGGATGTGCTACTGTATCACCACATGCAAACTAGGTTGGTTAGGACAGATACAGTGCAATCCTGAGAATAACATAGGACACAATCCTAACCCCTTATGTCAGTGGTCAGTGGCAATGCAGCTCTGAGGTAAGGGAACAAACATTCCCTTACTTTGAGAAGGCCTCTGTGAGTGACACCCAACTGCAGGATGCAGCACATGTCCCATGGGCTGGAAAGCACTGACAAGGGGTTAGGATTGTGCCCTTAGGCTGGTGCAAGTCCTTTGTGCCAGCCTAGGAGGTTCACAAGGCCTCCTTGTGAGTCGACTAGGATGGAGCACACAGGCACGCTGGCCGGAGGAGGCTGACATAAGCCTCCGCGCTGTTGGAAGCCCCGAGCCTTGTGTCGGCCATGCTGGGCCAGCGTAAGGCTCTGGGGTGGGCAGGGAGCAGGCATGAGGGAGATGTACTGGGGCAGGGGGAGGGCAGGCAGTGGGCAGCCCTGGGGGTGGGCAGGCGGGGCTGGGACCTGGCAGTTATGCCAAATCCCAACCCTCATTCCTGATGAGCTTGGAGCAGCTTCAAGCTGTTCTGTTCTCCTCTGACTTGTGCCACCTCAGGAGGTGGCGTAAGTCCGAGGAGACCCATAGGGGCCAGGCTGGCTTACCTGTAGGTAAGGGGGAAAGTTTCCCCATACCTCTGGCTGAGCCACTTTTGGCCCCTATCCTGTGCTGGATACAGCGCAAGCCTATTGGCTTGCCTGTTCCAGCACAGGATAGGATTGTGCCCTAAGTCTGTTCCAGCACAGCTCTTTAGTATATTCTCAATGTACATGTCACTTTTTTTTGCCAAAAACAAAAACGAAAAGCCATTCTCTTCTTTGTCCTTTGTCAGTAACATTTCCATAGTGCTTATGACATTTTATTTTATTGGCAACCTTCAGTCTTGAAAGACTATGGTATCGCGCTCTGAAAGGTGGTTCTGGCACAGCATCTAGTGTGGCTGAAAAGGCCAATTCGGGAGTGACAATCCCTTCCACACCGGGAGCAAGTGCAGTCTGTCCCTGGTCTGTCTCCCTGGCTATGGGCTTTCCTTCTTTGCCTCTTTGCCTCAGACTGCTGGCAAAGTGTCTCTTCAAACTGGGAAAGGCCATGCTGCACAGCCTGCCTCCAAGCGGACCGCTCAGAGGCCAGGGTTTCCCACTTGTTGAGGTCCATCCCTAAGGCCTTCAGATCCCTCTTGCAGATGTCCTTGTATCGCAGCTGTGGTCTACCTGTAGGGCGCTTTCCTTGCACGAGTTCTCCAAAGAGGAGATCCTTTGGGATCTGGCCATCATCCATTCTCGCGACATGACCGAGCCAACGCAGGCGTCTCTGTTTCAGCAGTGCATACATGCTAGGGATTCCAGCACGTTCCAGGACTGTGTTGTTAGGAACTTTGTCCTGCCAGATGATGCCGAGAATGCGCCAGACGCAGCGCATGTGGAAAGCGTTCAGTTTCCTCTCCTGTTGTGAGCGGAGAGTCCATGACGCGCTGCAGTACAGAAGTGTACTCAGGATGCAAGCTCTGTAGACCTGGATCTTGGTATGTTCTGTCAGCTTCTTGTTGGACCAGACTCTCTTTGTGAGTCTGGAAATCTCCAACACTCTTTCTCTCAATACTGAGCTAAACAAATGCTTATGACATACGATCAAGAAAATAACCATGATTTTTTGTTTCCTTTTACAGTTTAATTTAAAATGTAACCTAGAATAAGCCTTTGAAACTGCTTAAGTTGACTCCTCTTCCTGAAATCTGCAAAGGTGCCCTGGGCTCCATTCAAGCCACTTAGCAATGTGCAAAACTATCTCTCGCCCCCCCCCTTTTCAATTCTTATCTAGCTTGTAGCCTTAAGTATGAAGGATGTAAAAGTGCTGAGTTCCCCAGCTTTGCCGAGCGCTTCATTGCCAGTGTGGATCGTAATAGAGGAAGGAAAGAGAGAGAGACTTGCATAATTAAAACTCCAAGCATCACCACTGAAATTAGCTCATGTATCCAGATGTCAGCATTACAGTGGCGTTCCCTCCAATCTAATGAACTTTAATGATTATTGCCAAGTTGTGCAAGATAAATCACACAAATTGCAGCAAAGCAACTGCAGGGTAAAAGTCAACAACAGCATTTCACTGTGATCTCTTAGGAAACACGCGTCAACATGGTTACACAAGGATACACTGAACAAGTGAAAGATTCTAAAGTCCACTGTTGCTAGGCTGCTGTCAGGAAGACTACAGGCAAAGGTGGGAGCAAATTGATTCAGAGCAGGTGGGAATTTGGACCAGTATGAAGAAATTAGGGTAGTTGAGTAACATTTCTCAGGAGAAAGGTTCGCTGTCCAAGCTGAACAGGAATTGACAGACAAAAGAAATTAAGATGTGATCTTTTGTCTCTAGTATTGTTTGTCCCCATCCGGCAAATCCCATTTTCAACCTTTTTCATCTCACTGCATGCTGAGAAAGCATTAAAATTGTCAAGGCACACCAACAGGTTTTTACCAACTGAAAAGGTACACAATGCTGCCAGTGGTGGGCTCACATTCCCCATTGGCCTTACTAATAAATGACCTTCCCCCAAATTCCTGAGGCACACCTGTGAACCACTGAAAGCACACCAATGTGCCACAGCACAGTGGTTGAAAATTGCTGCTCTGAGCACTTAAGAAAACCTTTCACGCAGGTCATCCTTTTACTTTAATAATATCTTCAGCCTCCCTGAAGTATGTTCTGCAGCAAGGACAGTAAAGTTATGAAAAGGTCCACTGACCATTAGTTAACATTGGGCAACGTGTGCCTTGGGTCTTTAACTGTTCTAGCATATTTTATGGATAACTCCCCAGTCAAATCACAATCTGCTTTTAAAGTTCCTATGAGTCAGGCAATTAACATACTGACATCTTGTAAGGGAAGGCGGAGAGCAGGATGGGCATAGCACCAAGCAGCCGCTGGCACCCTGCTTCCTACTTCACCCCCTTCTAGCCTAATCCAGAAGTTTTCAGACAGGTGCATTGCAGCGCCCAAGCCTGAAGGCCCTGGCCTCTGCCCCCTTAAGGGGTGGGGCAGCAAGGAGGCAGGGAGGAGGCAGTGACACGATCCCCAGGATCGCGCCACTCGGGGTTGGAGGGACTGGGGTGCGCTCACCAGTCCCTGCAACAGCCTTCCCTGGGTGTGGGGAGCCCTGCGTGAGCATCTGCAGGGCTCCCCAGCCTGCAGAAAGTAAAAGTGGAGCGATCATGCTCTAGCTCTGCAAAACAGGAAATGGAGCACGACTGCTCCACTTTCACTTCTAATGGGACTGCAGGGACTGGGATGCATTCAACAGTCCCTGCAGCAGCCATCCTGGGGTGTGGGGAGTCCTGCGCGTACCTCTGAAGGGCCCTCCAGGTCAGCCAAAGTGAAAGTGGAGTGCTTGGTTTTGCAGAGGTGGAGTGCAATCGCTGCACTTTCACTTTGGCTGACCTGGAGGGCCCTGCAGAGGCCCACACAGGGCTCCCTGCACCCCAGGACGGCTGCTGTAGGGACTGGTGAGTGCACCCCAGTCCCTGCAGCCCCTCTGAGCAGCACGATTCTGGGGGTCGTGTTTCTGACTTCCCCCCGTCCCCGCTGCCTCCCCCCCCCCGCCCCTGCAAGGACTTACTGTGGGTTTCAAACTCCTGGAGAGTTTGAAAACTGCAGGCCTAATCCTATGAAGAGGCTCTGCTGCCAGGACTAGTGTTTATGGCTAGTGCTTTTTGGTATTGCAAACACCATTCTAAAAGCATGTGTAATCACACATTTCTGAGTCACCACTGCAGACAGTGAGTTGGACCCATGTCCGGTTGTGAGAAGAGGACCCTCCTATGTTGGTAATTCAATGGGGTGGGCAGAATGGGGTGGTAGGGTGCTAGGATAGGGGTGGAATGGGGGCTGGAAGGGGGCATGTTGGAGGAGGAAGGGTGTACCCCAGTGTGAGCAATTTGTGCCAGATGCTATTCCTTCTGGAGCGTTCTGACATGCCTCCTTTATCTCCTTGGTCTTGCGCCAGCTAAAGAACTTGTGCAGGTCTGGGGAGACCCACTGTTGATTGAGGGGCTCATGGAGGAGAAATATTTTCCCTTTGCTCGCCCACTCACTATTGCATGCAGTACCTCCTGCTTTGCTGTGGTTGCAAGTTATGGTGGGAAAAAGAAAAGGGTTTGGCTGTTAACTGGGAAAACTAAGAATGACTGAAAAGAGGAGTTCTTGCAGCTGTCACCACCCCAAAGCTAGGGACCCTTGACAGAAGGAGGTCACCTTGGATAAAGCTCCCTTCAGGTTAATAGGATGCCCCCAAGGCTTAAATGAACAGGCAGGTAAAACAGTAAAACCACATGACATTTATTAAAAGGCTCAAAAAGATATCAAAAGGATATGAGAAGGAGGTAAGGGGAAATTGCAGGAACAAAAAGTTATTCAACAAACAGGAGAATTTAACAATGCAAGTCCTCCTACCTCCCCATCACAGTTTCACCAGTTCATATCCCACCTCCACCCCACATGTTATATATTTTTTTAAAAGTAGGAAGACACACACACCATTTTAATTATAGCACTATTTCTGTAAAATATTGGATAATCTGAAGGCAGATTTTTTTTTTTTCATTCAGGTCACCATATATGTCTATTTTCTTCTTCCATATAGTCATCCCTCATCCCTGTCCATTTATAATTAATATGCCAATATTCCTAACCTAGCTATGAATATTCAGAAGCTGAACTTCTCACTTGAGATCCTAGGAAGCTAAATCTAGGAAAACAGTCAGCTGTCGGCAAGAGTTCCTCTGCTCCACGCCCGCTGTTCATTTCAGCTTCACTGAAGCTGCGGGTAGATAGCTTGCTGATGAGCAATGTTAAGTTCATCACTCATTTGGGGAAAAAAAAAAAAAAATATTTCCCACTTCTCATTTCCATCTCTTGCCAAAAGTCTGACAGCTCTTTGCAAAGGTGAGAGTTCCAAGATAAAGCCCACCAACATGGGTTCAGTTGTGTCAGAGGAGAGATGTCATTGCATACTTTGGGATACATTCAAGATGTTGGTATGAAACAACAGTTCTTATAAAGAGCATTTGCCACAATTGTTCCTTTATAAGCCATAATTAACTATAGTGCAGCATAATGCTATCTTGTGCTGAAACAGGCAGGCCAGGAGGACTGCACTGTATCCAGTACAAGATTGGGACCTGAAGTGGCTCAACTGGAGGCAAAGGGAAACTCTTCCCTTTACCCCTAGGTAAGCCACCACAGCTCCAATGGGTTTCCTCTGACTTGCACCACCTCAGGACGTGGCACAAATCTGAGGAGAACGGAGCAGCTTCAAGCCATTCCTCACTGCTTGGGGAACAGGGTTGAGATCAGGCACAACAGGTCAGGCCTGGATAGAGGGTGGAGCCAAGATCTGGCACTTGGGCTGGATCCTAATCCCATTCCCAGGTGACCTGGCACAGCATTGGGTTGCTCAGATCTGCACCACCATTTTAGATGATGCAGATTCGAGTAGCCCCATTGGGGCTGCTGCGGTGTTACTCCGGGTAAGGGAATCAATTCCCCTTGCCCTGAACTGAGCTGCAGCCAGCCCCAGCCCTACACTGGATATGGGGTAGGCTAGCTGGCCTACCTATTCCAGCGCAGGTTAGGATTGGGCTGTAAGTCATGTAATTTAGAGAAGTCTCACTTTGGTTTACAAGGACAATTACAGATGAAATGTGTAGTGGACAGTAGCATATATTCATCTGCATAACTGGACAATAATGAAATCTATTCTGAGATTAACTCAAGCATCAGTGACACATTGGGCACAATCCAAAAGCACTCTTGGGCCGACGCAAGTTCCTTGTGCCTCCTTGAGAGGAAGCCAGGCCGGTGCTATGAGAAGTGCCAACCTGCAGAGGCAGATGGAAGCCTCCGCACCGGCTTCCTCCTTGAGTCTTGCATCAGCCCGCCCAGGTTGATGCAAGGAGAAAAGATAGACAGGGAGGAGGCATGTGGGAGGTAGGCATTCCTGGGCAGGGGGAGGGTGAGCGGTGGGCAACCCTAGGGGCAGGCGGGCGGAGAGCAGGAGGCAGGGCTGGGATCCAGCAGTTATCCCAGCTGGGATCCCAACCCCCGTTCCCGAGGAGAAAGGAGTGGCTCCAAGTCGCTCTGCTCTCCTCAGACTTGCGCCACCTCAAGAGGTGGCACAAGTCAGAGGACCATAGGGGCCAGAGGCCCTTATCCAGAGGTAAGGGGAAAAGTTTCCCCTTGCCTCTGGCTGAGCACTTATGGCCTTTATCCTGCGCTGGATACAGTGCAAGTCTCCTGGCTTGCCTGTTCCAGCGCAGGAAAGGATTGCGATTTTATCAATCGTTATTTACTGATTCTATTAGGGTTGAGTAGCTTTGTCAAGAATGTACCAAAGCTGGTCATAAATTTGGGTGTTCTTTTCAAAATTTTAGTTCAACAGTTGTCTTGTGAATGCTGAAATCTGTTTGTTTCTTGTAGTGCAATCCTAGGCATGTCTGCTCAGAAGTACATCCCTTTGAGGATTGAGCTGTTGGCTACTTCATTTCCTAGCTGTGCTTTGCCTATTCTCAGTGCTGAATTTGGCATCAGCTCCCTGTAAGTACTGTGTTCAGAGTGTCCCAGAACAATTTTGCATGTAATTTTGTGGTCCTGTTTTACTATTATGTAATACAGTATTTCCACAGCAAATGCATAAAGCTTCCTTTTCTCATAGCTTCAATGTAACTTTCATAGTATCTTGTATTGCATTTCAGCAATGAACACTTTCTACTTCATTGATTAATCTTAGGGCTATAACAAGCCAGAAATACCATTCCCAGCAAAACAAGACATCAAGATACTTCTGCAAAGATAATTTAATTTTAAACTTGATCATCACTCATTCTTGATTGCAATTAGACTTTAACTGATTAGATACCATCTGTTGTCTAAACATCCAGAGGTAGATAGAAAAATGTATTTCAAGGGGGCAAAATGATCCTGCACCAGTCTGTTTATCATTGCTTTGGATACTTAATTTTTAACCTTGTAACAACAAAAATTATAGTTGAATGCAGAAAGTAGTAAATTAAGCCTTTAATGTGTGTGGGGAGGAGGTGGTCCATGAGTGGTAAACAGTTTCTTCCAGATTTGTTACATCCACATGCTTTTAATGAAGCTGTGAAGTGGCTAGCCAAGCATATGGACACAGAGATATTTTTGGATGCCTCAATTCATTTTCGAGAAACCTATATTCAGAGCCACTCCAAAAGTGAGCAGGAGTTTTTTTGAACAAGCTGTATGTTAAAAACCTATAAGGCATTCAGACAATATTTTCCCTTTCCAAACTGAGTTGACTTTTGCTGTTACCATTACCTTATTCAGGTGTTCACTATCCCATGGAGAACAAATGTGTGAGGGACTTCCCATAGAAATGCAGCA
Source organism: Tiliqua scincoides (assembly GCF_035046505.1). NCBI lineage: Eukaryota > Metazoa > Chordata > Lepidosauria > Squamata > Scincidae > Tiliqua > Tiliqua scincoides. The sequence continues at coordinate 54,321,191 of NC_089823.1, forward strand.
TTAGCCCTGACCCGCAATGACATGTGTCCTTAGCCCCGCCCTTCCCATGTTCAGCATTTGTCTGCAGGGACAAACAGTGATGAAAGGAAAGGCAGTGGAAGGGCTTAGTGCAGACATTATTGACAGGAGCAGAGCTAGCAAAGTCTTTTCAAGTGAAATGCCTCACATTTTTCATCCCCATTAATGCCTGAAAAGGGTTCATGATTTGGAAATCAAACAGAACTTAGTTGTCTAAAGGGACCACATACTTTATGGACTTCAGTGAGCAAGCTTAGGTTTTGCAGTTTATCCTCTAGCTCAGTGGTTCTCAAACTGGGGTGTTGCAACGTCCCAGCCTGCGAACCTGGTCTCTACCCCCTCAAGGGGTGGGGGAAAAAGAAAGGCAGCAATGTGATCCGCAGGATCGTGCCGCTAAAGAGGAGGTGAAGGGGCTGTTCTTACTTACAGATGGCTGCTACACCATCCAGGAGTTGCGGGGAGCCCCTCGCAGCCTTTTGCAGGGCTCCCTGAGTGTTAGAATGTTGAACAATGGCTATTGGAAGCCACTTCCAATTTCACGATCTCAACCAGGAAGTGGTTTCCAATTACTTTTTTTTGCAACATTCTAAGCCTCGGGGAACCCTGCAGGGCTTCCTGAAACTCCTGGATGCACTCCTCTATAAGGAACAGCCCCTTCATCCCCCCTTTAGCAAAGCGACCTTGGGGATTGTGTTGCTGCCTTCACCCCCTCCCCCACAAAAACCTCTGCTGTAGTTGTTTATCCAAGTTATATAGTTTATTTTTAATTTATTTAAAATACTTAAGTTGGATAGGACTGGGCCCTCAGCTGCAAATTTGAATTTCTTTGACTTGAATCTCACCAGGATGCACCAGGGAGGGCACCAGGATGCAGGTCTCTTGTTGTCTTGTGTGCTCCCTCGGACATTTGGTGGGCCACTGTGAGATACAGGAAGCTGGAATAGATGAGCCCATGTTCTTCTTACCTACACCATGAATTCTTACCAGATGGCCATAGGCAAGCCACTCCCCAGCTGCAATATATGGATAATAATACTTACCTTGCAGGGAAAGGCAACGTAATGATAACCATGTGAAATGCTTTGCACACTCAGAAAGTACTTTATAAACATTAAGTATTATTAGCATTATACTTGAAGGACTGTCCTTTCCTGCCAACTTGACATGCAGAGCATCTCTTTTCCATTCAGTCCTAGACAACTTTCCAGCACTGATGCAGCTGCGCCAGTGGGGTGCACGCTGCAATCTATGGCAGGGGGGCAGTTGTGGAGGCTTTTTCAAGCTAAAGCGATGTTTGTTTCCTTATTTTGAGTCTTCATTGCAGCTGCATCAGTGCTGGAAAATTGGATAGGATTGGGCTATCTGTAACTTTCACAATATCCCTATAAATTGGGATCAGAATTATTATTTCTACAGTGCATGCTAAGGAGCCTAGAGAACTATGAAGAGACTGTAAAGTATTAAATGCATACTTTGATTTTCACCTTTTGGGTTTTGGAGTGTTTCTTTTTGTTAATAGCATTTGCAGGTTCCCCGTCCAGATCAGGACCACAATATGGGGAGAAAGGGTTTAACACCATTTAAACTAGATGTCTCCTGGTTCACAGCTCAGCTTCTTAGAGCCCAATCCTATGCAGATCTACCATTATAGTCAATGGGGCTTACTCCCAGGAAAGTGTGGATAGGATTGTAGGGCCCAATCCTATCCAACTTTCTAGCACTGGTGCAGCTGCAATGCAGCCCCAAGACAAGGGAACAAATGTTCCCATACCTTGAGGAGGCTTCAGTGACTGGCCTTCCACCAAAGAATGCAGTGCATGCCCCATTGGCACAGCTGCACCAGCACTGGAAAATTGGGATAGGACTGGGCCCTTAGTCATTTTACTAAACTAGCTCTCATATATGTTTGGGTATTTGAATCTCCCGAGAGAGAGAGAGAGAGAGAGAGAGAGAGAGAGAGAGGACCCATGTGTGAAATTCTTTAAATAGTGTGTGTGAGCTCACCCTCCAATTCCATCTCATTTTGGCTGGAAATCTCAATTTCATCACTTGAAGCTGTCAACCTTGGCATCCTTACAGAGCCCAGAGGAGTTTGCAGGAAATATTGTCAAGGACAGATCTCTCTCTCTTTCTCTCTCTTCCCACTGAAAGAAACCTTTAATGAGGAGTCTGATAGGAGGAGAGGGGAAGAATCAGCTGCCCATTTTAAAGCAATCCCTGGCATTTACATCCCAAAGAAAATGCTAAACCGCAAAAATCTGAACCACCAGCATGCAAAATAATGAGAGGACACCTGCTGACAAACCCTATAAATAGCCTACAGCAATGTATTCATATCTTGTGCAGTTTGAAAGTGTAGACAGAAAACGTCGCACAATTGTTCTCTGGCTGTTTTGCAATATCATCCATTGTCGATTCTTTCTTGACTCTCAGATGCGGAGTATTTTCCTTCCTGTGAAAATACTTCCAGGGTGTGAACTTGAAATTATATTTAGAAAGTGATAATTTAATGGTCAACAAGACCATTGATTGGAACAAATCATGCTGCTTATACGTGGAGAAAAGGTATGGGAGGCCAGGTATGGGAGGCCAGCATTTGACATGCTGCCTCAAGTATATAAGAACTGCCTCACTGGATCAGGCCATAGGCCCATCTAGTCCAGCTTTCTGTATCTCACAGTGGCCCACCAAATGCCCCAGGGAGCACACCAGATAACAAGAGACCTGCATCCTGGTGCCCTCCCTTGTATCTGGCATTCTGACATAGCCCATTTCTAAAATCAGGAGGTTGCACATACACATCATGGCTTGTAACCTGTAATGGATTTTTCCTCCAGAAACTTGTCCAATTCCCTTTTAAAGGCGTCCCTTTTAAAGGCATATTTTAGGTACCAGTGGGGAATACAGTAGCTCTCAGAACAGAGAAAAGTTGGAAGCAGCTTTTCAGTTCTGTACCATGGTCCAATTGACTACATCAGGCAAGGGCTACAGAAGACACCTTGAAAGACACATTCCAGGTCTGGGTCACAAATATACAGACACCTGATCCGACAGGTCAGATACTGGTGGGCCCTCATCACAGGCTGACCATAATGACTATGGATTTCTCTCAGATGACTCACTGATGCAGACATACATCTTTCCATTGGTCTTGGCTTCACCCAACAGGCAAGCTGGGTCTGAGAAGGAGCAGGAGAGGGTTCTTTTACTCCTTCTCAGACCCAGCTTGCCTGTTGGGTGAAGCCAAGACCAATGGAAAGATGTATGTCTGCATCAGTGAGTCATCTGAGAGGAATCCATAGTCATCCTATGTACATCCTACGTCATCCAAGTACAGTTCAGTCTTGGACCAGTCCTCAGTATTTGTGTGTGTTTGTGCACATGGACCTTACAAATTAATGCAAATATTTTATGAAGAGTTTCATGACATAATCCTTCCAATATTTGATATTTAGATATTATTAACATATCAAACTTGAGTGATTTGACAGATGCAATCAATGCATATTATATGAGCACCTGGGGAACTTACAGGACAATCCTAAGCATAGCTATTCCGATGTAAGTCACATTGTGATCAGTGGGGCATACTCTCAGGAAAGTTCGGCTAGGGTTGCAGCCAAACACTGCAAACTTATGGTGTCTGCATCAGAACTAAGATACACTGTGCTCCATGAGGCTTACTCTCTAGTAAGTTTGTTAAGCATTTCAGGAGAAACTATAACATATAGGCAAAGGTCTCTCATTGAAAAAACTGCAATGTAAAAAGTCCCAGATTTGACTGGATTGTGCATTTTTTGGTATTCGTTTTGGGCTTAATTCTTGGGTAGTGTTCCCCTGCTTGGGTTATAATGATAACCTAATGGACAACACTTTTGCCATGGCTAATTAATTTCATATTCAGGCTTTCACAAAAGAGCAATACTGCAGTGAATCATATTTCTAAAACCAACATGGCATGAAAGTATAACTATTGGATTTCTTCTACTGTATTGGATTCCTCCACCAACCCTATATTTGTCTCCATAACATGTTTAATCTCAAAAGGCCCCTTTAAAGTTTTCTACCTGAGGGAAGGTTGCCCTATTTTTCAATTCATCTTGTCTTTACTTGCAGTCTGTATGTCAAAGTACATTTCCTTCTGCTTTCGAAACGTATCAGTGCCTCATCTAGAAGGACCACAGAGGTTGCTGCCAAGTCAAGCCGATTTTAGGCACTAGGCAATCTTCTATAGATTCCTCCTCTGTACTTATGAACTCTTCAATCAAAGCGCACCCTATGCTTCTGAAACTCTTGATGGTGAACAGTGCCAAAAGATAGTTTTCCTGTGAGAGATAAGAACATGAAGCGGACGATGGGAGAAGCCTGAAGAAATTCTGACACAAGTCAAAATGACAAACAAACAAACAAACAAACACAAACAAACAAACAAACAAACAAACAAACAAACAAACAAACAAACAAACAAACAAACAGGCTCTCTTTCTCTCACTCTGTGTGTGTGTGTGTGTGCGTGAGAGAGAGAGGGAGAGCAAGAGAGAGAGAGAAAAGCCCATTATATAGCTGCAGCTGCGTCTAGCATTATGCATTTTCCATTCCTTTGGTACTACCTCAGATTCTCAAAAATTTGGTTCACCCCTTGAGCGCAGACCTACAAAGGACCCCCAGCACATCAGTGCAAGTGAAAGGAGCTAACAGGTCTAAGCAGGAGTGGGAGATATGGGAGAGGAATATGCAGGCATTCACTGTACAATTTCACCAGACCAAAAAGTGACCCACTATGGGATTTCGTTGTAGTTGTTTGCTCTTAACAAAGTCCTCTAACACAGATGCTGACCCAATCTATAGCAAGTGTTCATGCCCCCCCCCCCCCAATGTGCTGTGGAAATGTAACATTTTATTTTACATCTGTGGAATGCAGAACTAATTTGGAAGAAAAACCAATTTTAAAACGTTTGGGCAAGAATGAATATCGACTCCATCTGAAGGTCAACAATAAGAAAAAAGAGCAACATCATTTAAAGGTAGAGTTGTCTTTATGTTGAATGGCCTTGAACATTCTCCAGGAGACAGGTCTTTAGTGGAGATATACAGAGTCTAGATCTATCCCTACCTGGGAACATTTTTCTTCTGGTGAATTTTAGTGCCACTGAAGAGCCTTTGTGACTGAACACCATAATCTACAGAAAGGGAAGTGGGGCACAGATGTCTCCATGCAGCTTAGCAAACATGTTGCATCCTTGATGAGTGAAAAGTATCCCGAGGGACCAGTAGATAGGTGAGTGTCTCCTTGATGATAATATCTTTAGCATGTCTGCTGAGACTGTCAATAAAAGAACCAATTAGTACAGCATTATCATTACATGGACATCTGTATAGGAGTTGGAATGGAGCCAAACGGTCATTAGATGATGACTTTCAGGTGTTATGCGGACCAAATTACTGGATTAAGTCTAATTTCCATGGGCCAAGTAGGATCCATTCAGAAGCAAGATGATTAGCTTACAAACAAGGTAGGGAACTCCACAGATTCCATTCCATATAATCAAATTAAAACACGCTCAAGGGGTGGACTGTAATATATCAAAGAATATTAATTCACATAATCGCATACAGTTTGGCAGGTCATGACTGTATAAAAAGTCCTTTTCTATAGTGTGCAAAATGAGGGCTCAATTTAGAAACCCCAGCTAGCAGTTTGCAAATGTGCAATTAAAATCCTGGCTCTTTTCTAATTATAGAACACTTAAGTTAAATGATCTTAATAGACACATAATGATAGCTTTATAAACCTACTGTTACTTATAATCCAAAGTAATTTGTAGTTCACTTTAAAAAGCATCCATTAAATGCCTATTATGATCTTTATGTAATTTAAGGAGACATTTAATGAATGCTTTATAAACCTAAATAGCAATTATTCCCAAAGACAACTGGTAACCATCTAGAGAAACACAGCTATCAATGTAAATTGGCCATTCAGATGAAATTGGGGAACTAATACTTAAAGTCCATTGAACTGTACGTAACACCAAATTGCATGTATTTTTCTTAATAGAAAACTCTTGTTGTTGCTCTTGTTTTCTTAATTGGCAAAAACGTTGAATTTCAATCCAGAGCGTTTTGTTAATTATGTATTCTGGCCCATCCATGTTCGTAATGGTTCCAAAAGCCATGCTAAAGGTTCTACGTTTCCTGCAAAATGTCACCAGTTTACCTTCCTCTTAGGTCTTATTGCCAAGCAACTGCCCAGTCCCCGAATGCAGAGCACAACTTGGATCAAAGCCTTGATTGCTGATATTGAAGTCCGCAATTACCAGCTATCTCAAACACTGCCAACCTGCGTGGGCCAACAGCTGATCCATCTTGCATTTACTGTAGTGTAAGTCAGGAGTAACTCCATTTAACAGTCTCGGTTATTGCTTGTTCCAGAGTCCCAGCAGCAATTTGGAACTAATCCTCCCTGGGCATGGCACCAAACTAAAGACACCTAATGAAAATGTAAGGCCCCCATTACTCGTTAACAGTGTTTTGAAATAGTCATTATGCTAAAAGTCCCCAGCCAGCAAACTACACGTTTTCATTATTGCTCACGTTTGACCAGAGAGTCCATTAAAGGGGGTAGGGGGTAACTTTCTAAGGTAGTGGCTTCTAAATGGCCGTTCCATCATTCTGTACCACACAGTCCTGTTGAATGGGATTCTCATTATTGTTCTTGCTTGATTCTCATGAATGACCAAACATATGTAGCTATACAAAATCAATAAAGAAGACACCATGGCTGCATGCACACATAATGCTAAACCAGAGTTTGCTACTGTGTGCACTAGCAGAGCTGAAGAGAACCAAACCTTGAGCTTGCATGATCTTCCTCCTCTCTTTTGCACATAAGGGGAGGAATTTAATACTTCCAGTTTTGGTTCAAATATGGGAAACAATAGTTTATTGTAACCTCAGCAAATTCACAAATGAGGATTATAAATCAGGTTGAAATTGTGGTTTCAGACCTTGGCTTGTGAACTAACTGTGGTAAAGTCAGTCAGCCAATGGAGATTTCTCTCCTACAGCAAATAGCTTAAGGAGGCTGATCATCAGCGCTGCAGTGTGGAGGAGAAGAGGTAACCTTGTGTCCCAGGATCCAAATCCATGTTGGGGACCTCCTTGTAACTGCTACTAAGATTATAATTTAAAACACATACAGAAAGAAGTTAGTCACATCTAGTTTAATTCCTCTGACCCATGAGAGAATACACAGTGATTTGATTGCTGTTGCAATATGTTTGACCCAGCACCTCTCAATAAAGACACAGGCACGGGCATATGGTACAAAGGGCCACTTTATTAACTATTTAATTACACCATAAATTGCAACAGGGCCTAACAACTAGGTCATGCGGGTTCTACATGGGGGAAACGGAGCTGCCCGTCTACCTCCCCCTATAGCAATTTGGGTAACTACACCTGACTCTGGGCAGTGTCACTACAAGCCTGCCGCCCCCTTCATTGTCACCCCGAAGGGTCAGGGTGGCAGGTTAGCTCAGGCCACCCGAGCAAACCCGCGATGCGCCTTTGCCACCAGGCCGAGGTTCATCCAGCCTGCCTCACCCAGACGGGAATGCCAGCATGACCATGCATGGAGTCCACCTGGCTCTTGCCACCCTGTGGTGTACACCGAGATGATCCTTACCTAACCAAAATCCTTACCTAACCAAAACCCTAACCTAACTGGACCCTAAAGTGACCAGTGAGACCTACTGACATCCACTCTGCCCCTAACTGCACAGTCTGGGGTAGGTGAAAAAACCACCAGCATTATGCCAATCAGGCTGATGGCAAAAAATTCCTACCCGGCCCCAAATGGTGACCAGCTAACCTCAGACTGCCAAAGGGTGGGCAGGTGGGGGATCGCTGCCTGGTCCCAACAGGGTGGGCTTCCCTGTGCAGCAGCACGTGGCCCTGATCCATTGAGCCTCCAGCCAATAGGCTGCAAGGCTGGCCTTTCCTGTGCCTCATGCCGGGGCAGGGCAAACACCGGTGGCGTGTTAATTCACATGCCACCGGAAATTTAGTATTTATGCATCACGTTTTTCTATAGACACGAGACTTGTATAAACACAAACTAAAAATAAAGGTTCTTGTCCCAGTGAACATATAATTGAAATTTGTCACTTATGAAGGTGACACATGGGAAGAAGAAAAGGGAAAACAAAGATATCAAATAACATAGAGGGAGAGGAGTAGGAGGTCTGAATGTGAACAAATGAAACTATATGGATATAGACTCCACTGCAGTTGTGGATAATGACTTAGAGCAGCGGCTTTCAGCTGCAGTGCCGTGGCATACTGGTGTGCCGTGAGGCAGCCTTAGGTGTGCCACGGGGCCAGAGGAGGCAGGCAGCAGGAAGCAGCTGCGCACGCGGGAGAGAAGCAGCTGCTTTGACCCTCAGGCAGCAGCCGGCGAAGAAGGAGTAGCTGCGGCTGCTTTGCATCTGCTGCTGAGCAAGAGGAAGGCTGAAACCCGATCCTCATTTACCAGGGAGTAAGCCCTGCTGACTATTATGGGGCTTACTTCTGAGTAGACACACCTAGGATTGGGTATCAAGTCCGCCCCGTATGCTGATTGGGCAGCCAGAGAAGCCCGGAGGAGGTCTGTGGAGTGAGTGAGAAGGAGGGAGGCAGGAGCAGGCAAGCAGGTCGGAAGGGAGCACGTCTGCTGAGGCCACCAGCCCAAGAACAGGCTGGCCTGGAGAAGGGTCCACGAAAGTCCCTTTTCCTGCCACAGTTGCCTGCAACTGTCCCAAACGACCCTCCCTGCCTTGTCTTTTGCCATTCAGAGGAAGGGCTTTTGGCCACAATCCTTTCCACACTTACCTGAGAGTAAGCCCCATTGACTATAATGAGGTTTACTTCTGAGTAGACATATTGCCTAGAATGGGGCTTTTGGTCGCACTCTTTTTTCTTAAATACAGGAGCAGGCAATTGGCACTTCTTCCCACCCCACTCCCTCCCACAAGCACAGTCCCCCCCATCTCATAATCGCAGTTAGCACCTCTCTTACTGTACCTCCCTTTACTCCTCCGCATCTTTCAAAGCTCCAGAATTACTTTCCTCACATTCTCCCTCCCCACTCCATCTGAATCCTGCACTTCTTTCAGTCATGTGTCTCCATTGCCCCTCACCCCACTATGTGCTCAGTCTGACCTCTCTTTGCCAGCACTTTCTGGCATTACACTTTAATAACAACATTTCTCCTCCTTTCCAGAATCACATATACTCCAAACTTCATACTCCCCAAACTTCTTGTGAGTCTTTGGCTGCAATCCTAACCACACTTTCCTGAGAGTATGCCCCGTTGAACAAAACAGGACTTACTTCTGAGTAGACCTGGTTAGGATTGAGCCCTCTGTCATGTAATGATTTAATTGTATTAATTATATTAATTAAAAATTAATTGTAATGTAGCAATTTAATGTAAGTAAAAAACTGGGAGTGTGCCCTGGCAATTTTGGTGCCTTGACAGAGTGCCGTGAGCTGAAAAAAAGTTGAAAATGGCTGTCTTAGAGGTTTACCCAAAAGCTTAGAAGAAGTGGGTTTTGGAAAGGACAGGAAGCATAATGAACTGACTCTGACCTGGGAGATCCAGGTGGAAATCCTGCTCAGCCATGGCTAACCTGGGGCCTCTCCCTCCCTCCCTCCCTCCCTCTCTCTCTCACACACACACACACACAGAAACATTTGCAATAGGCTTGTTATGAAGATAATAACAAACCTAATCTCTGGAGGAAAAGTGGATTACAAAAGAAAAAAAATACACAAACTCCCCCCCCACCACCACCCAAAGCAGCAATATACAAAAAGAACAACATCCCATAACAAGGGTTAAGTGAAATCTGAAAAAAAAATTCAGGGGATCATCTCAGAGGTTCTCTTTAAGCAGGGCAGTCTATGAACAGGAATATCCATAGCACCATCCATATTCCTCTTAACTGAGGTCAGCAAGCTTGGATGGCTTGGCAGACCTTGATAGGAACCAAAAGGCCACCTGGCACACTCTGGCCTCATGTTTCTAGGGTACTAACTTGTTTCTGTTGACTGTCTCACAATGCAATGCCATGCTGGGTAGGAGGGTGTATGCTGGAACTCTACCTGACATCCTTCACGTCCGCATTTCTGTTCCCACACGAATGGTAGTGAGATTTCATGTGTTATGAACATGGATGGGAAGTGACCAGAGACCTGGAAAATACCAGATGGGTTCATTAAAGATGCAATCAGTCTCCAAAAGCTCTCTGACAACTCTATTAGACGTTCTTGAAATTGTCTGCATTCAACTAAAAGGAAGCTGAAGGACAAACTCCAGAAGACATTACTGTCCTCTGCCTAAATCCTGTCATCAAAACTGTTCATTATACTGTTAAGTGAAAGCATTCCATCAGATGTGACTTGCTCTGCACTTCAAAGGAAATGAGGAACACCGACCTTTGGGGCCTTAATGCAAACAGTCCTTTGAATCTTGTCCTGCTTCTGCAAGAACAAAATTGTAATCACTTTCATAACATAAGTCTTTAATGGGAACGTGAGCCCCACTGGCAAGCAGATGATCATTACATGGCAAAGGCATATCCTGTGGCAGAAATCAAAATGTGAAGTAGTTAGAATGGAGAGGTGTTTATTTTGGTTGCTGCTTCACTACTGATTGCTATAATAATAATAATAATAATAATAATAATAATAATAATAATAATAATAATGGTGACTGCAGAATAGTAGAGAAAGAACTGGGGAAAATCACCAAGTATAAAGACCTACAAATAGAAATGGAAAGACTGTGCACAAGAAAGCAAGAGTAACCCCAATAGTTATAGGGAGGGACCTTGGGTACTATGCCAAAACTATCCCTTGAACACCATTGAGATGAGCACAAGCACCATCTGTCAATTAAAAAGGCCGCCTTATTAGGAACAGCACATTTACTACAGCAATATTTGTAGCATAACAATATAAAAACAAAAAAATAGCTGCCTATCCCAGGCCGTTGGGAAGGATTCGATGGGTGGATATATACAAAATCCAGTCAAAAACAACATGACTGTGCAAAAATTGAATAATAATAACAACAACAATGCCCTAGACCCCTGGGTGGGGCCTGATTAGTAATTAATGCCAAGTTCAGTTAAAGAACTGGTAGCTGTGATATGAGAAATAATAACGTTAATAAAATCCATAGCACAGAATCGAAGAAGAAACCAGTAAAGTAAGGACAATATGTTGCGGTTTTCAATCAGTTTGTTTATTATACTGAATTGCTCATTCATCACTGTGACTGGACACATTGTTTTATACATGTGAATGTGATGCTGGATGCTGACATTTGGAATTGGGATATTGCAGGAAGTCAATAAACACTGCATTATTGGGTTTACATTCCAATATTTTCACAATACTGTCGAACCTTGATAGCCACAGGGGATCCATTACCAGACCCGCCATGGATACTGAAACCCACGAATAAACAACTCCATGGGTCTGGTCCATAGGACCTCCAGATGTGACTGGATCTGTTCTCTGGTTGTGTCTGGAGGTGTTGTGAGCCCACAGAGGCCTCTACGGGTCTCCGAAAGGCATCCAGAGGTGCTAGAAAGCCTGTTTTTATGAGAACATCATTGGTCGGATCCAGGAGCTCAGGTCCGGCCTCTACTGCAGGTTCAGAATCCATGGTTAGTTAAATCCATGGGTCTCAAATCTATGTATGCAGAGGCAGGACCTGTACAATGGTTTCTCCGGAATGAATCACCATTATAAAGTGGGAGGTCCTTTGTACTAATTCATGATTTTTCTTGTATCTCCACAATAAATGATACATACTAAAGAGGGCAAGCAGAAGGATGTTCACAGGGGTGAATTTCCCCCCTTGACACAGAACACACACACAGAAAATATATTCTGGAGGTTCCAGAATGAGACTGCATGGGGCACAGATTGCTGCAGAATAAAAGGGAGAAATGGTGAAAGTCCCCCCCCCCAGCTATTGCCCAAACTGAATTGCTTTCTGTTCAAGGAAGAGTGACTTTAGAGAACATTCTTTTAATGAAATCTGAACGGGGGTGGGGGGGGTTGCTGGAATTTTTAATGGGCCAGGCAGCTCTACAACTTGCCTTCTATGACAACACTTGTCAGTCACAGTAAAACACTGTGCAAGTAGTTGATAAGAAACACTGAGTTTTAGTCCAGGCATTTTGCTGTCTCCTTCCAATACAGAAATTCTAAGACTACTCTACTGACAGTGCTTGTGGTACAGTTCCTTCTCTGGTTCCAAGCCCTTAAAAGCCCTGCAGGTCACATTACAGACAGGGTGATCTTGTCCAAACTCTGGAATTGCCCTTTATCAGACCAGTGCATGTGGGCTATATGACTATTCATATTGAACCTTAAGAGCAAAAGACAAGGTCTATGATACTGAATGTTCATTACTTGTCATTGAATGTAGTTACCCCCCATTTCAGCCTGAACGTTGCATTTGACGTTGGGATGAAAAATAGAAAAATATACAGGATTGTGTGTACTTCGGCTTCAGAGCATTTCTCAGGCCACAGCGTGGAAGATGAATGCTCAATTTCAGCTGCTGTGATAGGCAAATAGTAGCAGATAGTCAGAGGCATCTGGATTGGCACAGACAGGTATAAATACCAGGAGTTTCAGCATCTCGTCTTTTCTGGTTTTCAGAATGGCTTCTCCAGTTTCCAGTTCCACTCAGTGACATAACTACAGGAGGGGTGGTGCAGTAAGTACTGCAGATGCCGCAATGAACTGTGTAAGTGCTCCTTCTCAATCACCTTTGGAGCCATTCCAGGCAGCAATGGCAACACTTGCCTGCGCATTGTCATCGCTGCCCAGAATGACTCTGACAGTGAATGGGAGGGGCTGCTTACATGGCATGTTGTGGGGCCTGCAGTACTTATTGCATCCCACCCATAGCTACGCCACTGGTTCCACTTCTTGTGACTGACTGCAGTAACCCACTCACACTAGATAAAACCACTCATTATTCCAGCCTCGGGCTCTTATACCATGTGACATTCCCCAGGCTATTGGAGCACACGAGCATCTGTGATCAGGATGGGGGCATATCAACTACACTGATACTGCAGCAATATAATACAAAACATGGCACTGCACCAGCACTGAAGTGCAATTCACAAGGCTCTATAGGCACTTTGGCTGTCAGAATTGGTTAAGATTGAGGGGTGGAGCAGAGGAAAGCTTACAATTTCAGTTTCAGTTTGCTTGGGCACTGGGAGGTAAGAAATGTGGTGGAGCTCTTTGCGCACATAATGTTTTTTTAAAGGCTCAACATTTGACACCAGAATGGATTAGATATGCATTATTTTAAAGACTATTTTTAATTAAGTACACTCTTTGCTATTTTAAACAGCAGTGATTTGATACAAGCTCCTTGCATTGGGTTGCCAGGTCAAAAGTGACAAGATTAATTAGCCAAGAGCAGCCAACTCCTTTTATGTCAAAATATATAATTAAAGTGGCAGGGAATAATATAATTTATCAGTTGAGTCATGCTGGATGACTATGATCTGCATAATTTATACACAGCAGTAGGACCACTGCTGGCAAGACAGCCAAACTAGCAAAGGATGCGTATTCATGTATTTTCATTAAATCTCATTCAAATTTATTATGTGGTCAGTTTGTGAAAATGTTCCCTGCATGAAAAATGCAGCATATCTCCAAAACTAGAGAAAAGTTGTGCTGCTGACGCTAAAGGTCTTGATTAACAATGATTTTCTTTTCTTTTCATACTGTTCCTACAAAGTTATTTTTGGAAACATATATCTTCTGGAGCTCATTTTGAAAAATTTTAAGCCATAGCAGATATTCAATTTATCACAATGTTGTTATACAGAAAAATTGTTGCCTTTATAGGCTGGTTAAGATATATGGGATTGGGATTAGGAAGGAGCGCTTACACAGTGCACTGTGGCACCTGCAGTACTTACTGCTCCACCCCTCCTGTAGTTTTGCCACTGAGTGAAACTGGAACACTCAAATTTATATTTTTCTTGTCTGCATTTCCATCATCACCATCAACAACAATATATATATGCCTCTTTTCAACAACAAAAATTAACCAAGTGGTTTACAGACAAAATCAAATAACAAACAGTCCAATCTTGAGCTGCCCGGAGTGCAGGGCTGCTGCAGTGCCAAAATGGCTGACCCAGCATCCAACACACCCTGGGCAGCTGCCATCGCTTCCTCAGGAGAAGGGGACTTTCGTAGGTAGTAAGGGAAGTAGTCCCGCAATGGGGCTACTTGATTCTGCGGTGGCTTTTGAGTTGGCGCAGAATCAAAGAGTCCTGTGTCAGACCGTGTGGCTTGACATGGGACTCAAGATCTGATGGAACTGAGTTCCGCCAGTCCCATCTCCTCCTGCCCTGCTCCCTCTCCCCACAACGCCTCTCCCCCCCTCTCCCCACCCTCCTCCCGCCCCAGAACACCTTCCTTCACCTCCCCCCACACCTCCCCTCACCTCTCCACCACCCGGCAGTCTGGGCAATCACTGGGTGGCAGAGTGAAGGCCCAACACCGGAGCTGGCCCAGCGCGGGCTTGCGCTGGGCTAGTTCCGGCACTGGGCCCATAGTAAGGGCTCACAAAGGTACCTTATGGCATGTTTGCGACAGTGTGCACCAGCAATGGAAGCAGTGTGCATTGTTCAGAATTGGGCCCTAAATGGCTCCCTGCGCCAAAAGGGCTCATAACCTCAAAAGATGCAGAAGAACACCAGAAACAGCCACTAGAAAAGACACTGTGCTGGGGTGAAGATGGACAGTTACTCTCCCCCTGCTAAACAGAAGAGGAACACCACTCAAAAAACTGACTCTTGCCCAGTTAGCAGGGGAGTTAACAAAGAATAAAGAAATGGGAAAGCAGCAAGAACTTACAGCACAGGTCCAGGCATATCTATTCAGAAGTAAGCCCTACTGAGTTCACTGAACTTACTCCCAGGTAAGTGTGTACAGGACTGTAGCCATAAAGCACAATCCTACACATGTTTATTCAGAATGTCTTTTTTTCAGTGGGATTTACTTCTCAATAGATGTGCCAGAATTGCACCTTCAAGTTTATTTAAAGTTCCAGATGAACCACGAGACTCACCAGATACACTATATTCTATATTGTATTTTTTAAAGCTGTCTTTGGGCAGAAGAAGTGATACAAATGAGGACACCCTTGATTTTCTTTCTTGATTTGCGGTGTGGGCTGCTCTTGCTATTGCAATACAGAATAACACAGGGTTATATTTATATGCTAATTTCTAAGTTTGCATTGTGTACAGCGGGAGTTCCGACTGCCTCTGATGAATTTCAACTCCATAATCTGCACCATGCATAGGGTAAACCAAGCATTGTTGCTTTGGGGGGGGGGGATTACCAGTGTCAATGGAAGTCAGCATCTCTCCCCATTATTACCTGGAATGATGCTTCTGTTGAGGGGGGAGAAAAAAATAGCAGTTAGAAGCTATTCCTGCTGAGTCCCACAAATGTCTGGTATGAAAAGCACCAAAAATGCAAGTGCAACAACCATCTCATATTTTGTGTTACCTGAAATAGTTACATGTTCCTTTACCAGTGGTAATTGATCGAGTTAAAGGTATCAACTTCCTTCTTTTGCTTCTTTCATGCTTAGGGCCCAATACTGCAGCTATCCATTGAATTCATTGCTGTTGGTATCACTGAACCGTTTTCTAAATTACACTAGGGCTATCCTATCAAGGGCCTATGCAGTGGATCTTGTGATGCACTGCCTTAGGCCTTTTTGCAGCGGTGTTAAAGCCACACCGCCATTGCATGCGACAGAGCCGCTGACAGAAATAGCCGGCAGTGCCGTACACTCACCAGACTCACTTGGCTGGCCCAGGTAAGCTGGTGGCAGGGGCAGTTCATGGGAGATTTGGGTTGGGGAGGAGGAAGGGCAGGGCATGGGGAGTAGGCTGGCAGGGATACATGTCATCAGCAAAGGCACAAGCTGGATCCTATCCCTGATTTTTCAACCCACCCCACCCCCTTCCTCTGCTCAAACTTCCTCTGCTCAGACTCCTTGGACTCATGCCAGCAAAACAGATCCCTAGGCAATCAGGCAGCCTACCAGGATGTAAGTAAAAAAGATTTTACTAGCCTCTTGTTGGCCATCTGATTGCCCCACCACCACCACTGCATGCAGTGCACACTTCATCAGTGTAGCTGTATGGCAAAAGATGACGGGGGATAGGAATTGGCTGTAAATATCTCAGATATAGTCCAATGTAACTAAACTCAAAAATCTTCATATATTTTATTTTATTAAAGAAGGAGCAATTTTAAAGAAGCAGTACAAAAGACTTATTCTGGATGGGGCCAATAATTCTGTGCAAAGAGTAACAGTTTTCTCATGATCTTTGTAGGGAGTAAAAAAAAATACATCATTTTATGTACTTCAGCTGCTTTTGCACAATAATGCCTCCCCAAAATGGGGATATGCTTAAATCTTCTATTGACAAATAGTAAACTCTCTCATTAAACTTAATCCATTGTACTGCAAATGTCACTCCCTCAAGCGCAGTCTCTAATCAATATCTCTTACTCTCCTCTACCCTGTCAGATAAGATACAGTTTACATACAGAGTATTGACTCCACTTCCATTAGAAGATAATAGCACACATACTGAAATCCCCAGGGGACCTACTGTAGAATAAAAACACCCAATCTGACAGCCACCAAGTATTGAGGGGGGGCGGGGAGCATAACAATTGTGCAGGGAGAGAAAAAAATTGTGAAACGTCTCTGTAAAGAAATTTTCTTTTGCTTCTCCAGTCCCAGGTGTACATCATGATTTTGTGTGCGCAAGGCATATAAAGAAATGGCATTTTTGAAATTTCTCACTTGATACTGTATGTATATAACTAGATCGTGGGAATCCTACAAGGACGTATTTCTTTGAGAACTGTTAAAAGTAAATCAATTGTTACATCTCTCTCTCTCTCTCTCTCTCTCTCTCTCTCTCTCTCTCTCTCTCTCTCTCTCGTTCTGCATTGTATATAAAAGATGCTGCTAATGGAACTTCAGTTTCAGATGAAATATTTATTGGTTTAAAATCTGACGTAGAATGAACTTTTTTCTTGAAACAAGCTGTTTGGTATATCAGATGAAGACAGCCATTATTTGAAAGGATTAGAGATAAAGAATCTGGGGAAAAAATTGTTTCAGCTGAAGTACCATGAAGGAACACACAACTGGATAAACTTCATTATAGTCTGATAGTTGTATTTGAATGAATATGTACAACAACAAAAAGAGAAAGTAATTATTTTACAGACTAATTAAGGCTGCAGTCCAGGCTCATCCTTGGGCCTGCACGAGTCACTTGTAGCAGCCTGGGACATGACAGATCCAGCCTCCACACCAATGTAGGAAGGTAAGTTTGAGCTGGCCTCCCTAGCTGGCACAGGGGTTTCAGGAGGGCGGGGTGGGGTAGAAGGGGACATCCTGGGGCAAGGGGAAGATGGGGGAGGGCAGACCAGTGGGCAGACTGGCCAGGTCTGCATTTAGGCCAGATCTAACCCCTGTCCAAGGCCCGGGCAGTTTTACATGGGCCACCTGGATTTGCACCAGTGATTTCGCTGACGCAAATCGAGTAGCCCCATAAGGCTGACTGGGGCATTACTTGGGGTAAGGGGACATAAGTTCCCTTACTCCAAGTTGTGTCCCAGCCCACATCTTTCCTGCACTGGATGTAGCACAAGCCAGTCGGTCTGCCTGTTCCAGCACAAGTTAGGATTGCTCTGCCTGTTCCATGAAATTCAGCATGATTTGGTGTGTGTAAACTTGCATAGAGTTAGACAGCATATGTGTAGTGATTCACATTCTTACAACATGACTTCACTTGGCAGAGCTGGACATGATATCCTGAACATCAATTGAAGAGAGAACGAGATTGAGAGATTCAGTCACATCTGTGATTACAATAGTACCAATCACAGGGCTGACCATGACTGTTTCACTTTGCTATCTGTCAAAAACAGCTCCTAAAGTTCTAGTCAGAATAGGTACTTTGATCCAAATTCCACATGTCCTATTCAGTAGATTAAGAGGATTCAGTTGTGATAGCCAGAACGCCATAATATTTCTGATACATAAACCCAAAGCAATTTTGGAGGCAATTTAGGCAGAGCATGTCAAGAATTTCAGTGGAAATCCAAAGTGTTTTGACATGAGTAGCAAAATTCTCTGAGGGTGGGAATTAATCTCCCTCTAAATTGAATTTCATTTGAAGCAAATTGTGAAGAAATTTTCTTCTGGATCAAACATCTTTCCTCCCCCCCCCCCCGAAGAAAAGAATTAGAGACTTAAAATGATACTGACAATATTTCCTAGAAAGGTTTGTTACCAGATGTGCTTTCTCAGAACATGTGGCAACTTGTGCACATGGGAAATTTATTTTATGTGCAGCCCTGTGCAGTGGCTGATGGCTTGGTTCAAAAGCTTGACAAGGAAGAGAAGTGAATGCAAAGGTGCAACAAACAAAGAGTTACTGTGGGATAATCATACAAGAGCAAGGAAAGGGAATCAAAATAACAGCAGTTCAAAGGGGTGGTGATGGGGAAGGAGGAAGGTAGTCAGGCTCAGGAGGGAACCAGGATCAGTGGTAGCAATGTTGAAATTCTGAACCCTCTTCCTAGGTCTGATCTGCCTTCCTCGGTCAATACAGACTTGCACAAGCGATTGAGATGGTGCAGGTCCGAGTTGACCCATCAACCCTTTGGCTTATCCCAGCCAAAGGGGACAAATATCCCTTACCCTAACCCCTTACCCCAATGGTTCTCCAACTGGTGGGTTGTGACCCACCAGTTCGTGTAAAGGTTCCCCTGTTCCTTTAAGGGGTGGGGAAGGGGAGAGGACAGTGAGGCGATCATTGCATTGCAAAGAGGAAGTGCTTTGCACGCAATTATGTCTCAACGTTCCAAGCATCGGGGAGCCCTGTGGAGGGCTGCATGGCTTCCCCACACCTCCTGGAGGCTGCAGCAGCCCTACATTAGTGAATGTATTAGTGAATTAGCCCTACATTAGTGAATAATAATAAGTAAAAAGCACACTCCTCCCCCCCCCCCAGTGACATGATCCTTGGGATTGCCTTGCTGCCCTGGCCCCTCCCCCGCAAAAACTTACTTAGGGAGTAAATCTCCTAAAAGTTTGAGAACCACTGCCTGACCCTAAGGAGATTTTCTGCAGACAGAACTCCCCTGCAGGATGCAGTAGAAGCTGTGCCAGAGCTGCTTCTACTACTACAGCAATATCGTACTACTACATTGCTGAGTGAGGAGTTAGGATTGGGTCATAAAAATGTATGCTCAGTAGGAAACCATCAATGTATTGGAATTAAATTGGATAGAGGCACTTGAGTTATTCTTGGGTCAGAAGCATTTAACATGTTTGTTCAAGATGGATAAAGGAGTGATTTTAGCAAAACTGTGACTGATAAAAAAATTGGGAGGTAGTGTAAATGTGTTTAGTTGGTGAGTGAAAAATCCAAAATGATCTTAAAGTGGTATGCTGGGCTCATAATAAAATAAAATAAATAAAATGTGACAAGGACAAATGAAAAATGTAGAAAGAAGACTCAAATGCTGAAGTATAAGATGAAGGATTACTTCATGGAGAGAATCACTACAAAAAAGGATTTAGTGGTCACTGAGCTGTGGTACAGAAAATATGCTCTAGTAAGCCACTGTATTCAAGACTTACAAGTAACAGTACAAGACTGGTTGGCAGTGGTAATCTTCTGAGTATTGCATTAAGTTTTGGAGACCACAATTCAATCAGAATATGGGCAAGCGGATCATATTGAAATTTCATAAAGCAATAGTACCAGTGTACTCGCTGGTCAATCCTCCGAGCAGAATGTTATGTTCTGAATACCACAACCCAAAAAGGATGTGAAAAAGCTGGAAATTGAATCTGATGAGGGCTCAGAGAACAACAGGCTGTGAAGTAAGAAAAAAAGAGCAGAGGCAGCTCAGAGTTTCCAGGATTGCAAAAAGAGTCCATTAATTTGGACAATCAATTTTGTGGAGTACAAGAAGGACAAGTAGCCTTCCTCGAAGGTCTCCATTTTCCTCACTAGGAAAGGAGAACTTTATCATTAGGGAAAATGAGAGCAAAGTAGATTTAAGGTTTAAAAATGGATTTCCCTTTTGAGAGTTGTCAACAAAATGGATGTCAAGCATCTACTAGAATCACTTCAGAAGTAGGGAATCCTTCCTTAGAGCAACTGTTGGCAATAGTACCCACTGAATCCCCTCCACGAGTGCCTCCATTATTCATTTTTCCATTTATAAGTACTTGAATAGGTGTACTGAGAACAACTGCAGCAATTTAGACAAATGTGAGAATCTCAGCTCATTGGTATTCAGAATTATTACTGTATTCTGTAAATACAGAGTAATATATCCTAAAATATATCCTTCAAGTCTCCCCTGGGGGCTGGGGATAAAAATAGGCCCTCAGTTTGGCTGTACTTGTCGTAAGAGGCGACTAAACAGCCACCGGGTAGATGGGACTCGTTAGCCTGGGAAGGCAGTTCATCTGAGAGAAGGAAAACTCTGATCCCAAACATCCAGTTATGGAAAAGGCTTCAGGAGTCAACCTCGAGGCAAAATCCAGAGCCGGAGTCCCTGAGGCAGTTCATGGATGAACACAGTCACATTTTGGCAACTCCTGCGACGCCACTGGAACCAACTGTATTGGCTTCTGCCTTTCCATTGGACCATTTCAGCAATGTGGAGAGGGCGGATTTGCTGCATGGGTAACAGTCTATCCTCCATATCTACTTTAACCAGGCTTCGTGCACTGGAAAGGACACTTTGTTCCAGAACCACTATTCAGAGCGCGAAACCATAGTCTTCCAAGACTGAAGGATGCCAACAATCCTTCAAGTATATCCTAAAATGAATTCTATGCTGGGTCGGATGGGTGGCTCGTGCTTTGTGTCAATCAGAATTTTCTTGAATATTTACAGTTTGCCTTTTATCTTGTTCCCTGACGACATTTCCAACCCACTCCCTTCCTGCTCCCAAATATCCTGTCTGATGACTGAAAGCTAACATCCTTCCATAAGACTATAAGAAGAGCCCTGCTGGATCAGGCCAAAGGTCCCCCTAATCCAGGATCCTGTTTCCCACAGAGGTCCACCAGCTACTTCTGGAAAGCCCACCAGCAGGAGAGACAGGCATACTTGTCTCCCATCACTGTTCTCCTGCAAATGGTAATTCAAAGGCATTTTGATGCTGAAATTGGAGTAGTGCATAGTCACCATGACTAGTAGCCATTGATAGACCTGTCCCCTCAGTCCCCTTCTAAAGCCATTTATTGTCTGGTGGCATTTTTGTTTCTTTTTATTTGAAAACATGCATACACGTGTACATGGTGCTGGGTGCTTACTAAAGGAGTATGACTGTACCAGTAACAAAATCCATTAACAGGGCTCAGATTCACAGGCTAAGAAGAAGGTCACACTTGTGAAAGTCAGTATAACATGGCTGGTTAGATCTGCCTGGGAGGGACTGGCCAAGTGGACAGAGAGGGTAGTAAATTCATCTTTGAGGGAGGGGGTGGTGCCTCTGGCATTAAAGCAAGTAGTGGTTCGCCCCCTCCTGAAAAAGCCCTTTCTGGACCCCTCTATATTGGATAATTATCAGCCAGTCTCAAACCTCCCGTTTCTGGGCAAAGTGATGGAGCGGGTGGTGGCATCTCAGCTCCAGAGAATCCTGGATGAAGCAGATTATCTGGATCCCTTTCAATCTGGCTTCAGGCCTGGCTTCGGGACGGAGATGGCCTTGGTCGCCTTGGTGGATGACCTACGCCGAGGACTGGATGGAGGGAGTGCATCCTTGCTAGTCCTTTTGGACCTCTCAGCAGCTTTCGACACCATTGACCATGGTGTCCTTCTGGGACGGTCGGCCGAGGTGGGGATCGGGGGCACTGTTTTGCAGTGGTTCCGGTCCTCCTTGGCCGACAGGTCCCAGATGGTGGTATTGGGGTACTCCTGTTCGGCACCCTGGCCCTTGAGGTGTGGGGTGCCACAGGGTTCTATATTGTCCCCCATGTTGTTTAACATCTACATGAAACGGCTGGGAGAGGTCATCTGGGGATTTGGAGTTGGGTGCCATCAGTATGCTGATGACACTCAGCTCTATCTCTCCTTTCCACCTGACTCCAGGGTGGCTGTCTCTGTCTTGGAGCGTTGCCTGGAGGCAGTTGGGATCTGGATGAGGGCGAACTAGCTGAGATTAAATCCGGACAAGACAGAGGTCCTCCTGGTGCAGAAATCCACGATGCGGGTGCTGGACTATCGCCCTGCTCTGAATGGGTTGCACTCACCCTGAAAGAGCAGGTTCGCAGCTTGGGGGTTCTCCTGGACTCGCAGCTCCTCCTGGATGTCCAGGTGTCAGCTGTGGCCAGGGGTGCCTTTGCCCAGCTTCGGCTGGTGCGCCAGCTGCGGCCATACCTGTCTCAGGCGGATCTGGCCACAGTGGTCCATGCCATAGTGACATCAAGATTAGATTATTGTAATGCGCTCTACGTGGGGCTGCCCCTGAAGATGGTCCGGAAGCTACAACTAGTGCAGAATGTGGCAGCTCGTGTGGTTGCTGGGGGTCAGCGGTTTGACTCTGTCACACCACTACTCCAGCTGCTGCACTGGCTGCCCATTCATTTCCAGGCTGAATTCAAGGTGCTGGTTATGAACTTTAAAGCCCTAAATGGCTTGGGACCAGCGTATTTGAGAGACCGCCTTCTTCCGTATAATCCGGTCCGTTTTCTAAGGTCATCAGAAGGGGCCCTGTTGGTTGTGCCGTCATTGAGAGTGGTGAAGGGAATGGTGGCCAGAAACGGCCTTTTCAGTGGTGGCACCTGCACTATGGAATTCCCTCCCCTTTGAATTGAGAGCAGCTTCCTCATTATTAGCGTTCCGGCGGGGCCTGAAGGCGTTTTTATTCAGGAAAGCCTTTGAGGCACCATAAGGGCTGTTTTTATAAATTTATAACTTATGCTGCTATGTATCTTATCTTGCTTTTAATTGTTTTTAAATGTTTTGTATTTTTAATGTCTATCTGTATTTTTTTAACTTGATTGTTAGCCGCCTTGGGTGCCCTTCGGGGAGAAAGGTGGAATAAAAATCCAATAAATAAATAAATAAATAAATATAACCAAGTAACCATCTACCTCCTCTCCACTTTCTCAGGCTGGCATGGAGGAGCCTTACCTGCTCCTTGGGAAACCATGGACAACTGCACCTTGCTTGCACAGTATAGTTGGTCCTATAAACAAGAGCCACCTCCTAAGAGTTCCTGACATGGAGTAAAGAAATGGTTAACAAAAGAAGGATCCCCAACCCTAGCCAGGAACTTCATCATGGCCAAAATCAATGGGCAGCCAAATCTAATGTGCACTGAAAAAAGGCAGGCCACGGTGGCCTGAGCTGTATCCCGTGCAGGTTAGGTGCAGGCTAGAGGTCACCTCAAGGTAAGGGATTATTTCCCCATACCCTGTGTTGAGCCCGACCCCTCCCTATGGGCTTACTTGGATCTGCACCAGCTCTTTATCTGTCACAAATCCAAGCAGACCATGGAAGGGTCCAAGGCCTGGGATTGGGGTTAGGATACGCCATGTGTTGATGCCACTGATCCCACTCCTCCTCCCAGACCCATAAGAACAGCCCCACTGGATCAGGCCATAGGCCCATCTAGTCCAGCTTCCTGTATCTCACAGTGGCCCACCAAATGCCCCAGGGAGCACACCGGATAACAAGAGACCTCATCCTGGTGCCCACCCTTGCATCTGACATAGCCCATTTCTAAAATCAGGAGGTTGCACATACACATCGTGGCTTGTAACCCGTAATGGATTTTTCCTCCAGAAATTTGTCCAATCCCCTTTTAAAGGCATTTAGACCTGATGCCATCACCACATCCTGTGGCAAGGAGTTCCACAGACCAACCACACGCTGAGTAAAGAAATATTTACTGTCCACTCTGTCCATCCCCTGCATAATTTTGTATGTCTCAATCATGTCCCCCCTCAGGCGTCTCTTTTCTAGGCTGCAGAGGCCCAAACGCTGTAGTCTTTTCTCATAAGGAAGGTGCCCCAGCCCAGTAATCATCTTAGTCACTCTCTTTTGCACCTTTTCCATTTCCACTATGTCTTTTCTGAGATGCGGTGACCAGAACTGGACACAATACTCCAGGTGTGGCCTTACCATCGATTTGTACAACGGCATTATAATATTAGCAGTTTTGTTCTCAATACCTTTTCTAATTATCCCAAGCATAGAATTGTCTTTCTTCACTGCCGCTGCGCACTGGGTCGACACTTTCATTGACCTGTCCACCACCACCCCAAGATCTCTCTCCTGATCTGTCACAGACAGCTCAGAACCCATTAGCCTATAAATGAAGTTTTGATTTTTTGCCCCAATGTGCATGACCCAATTCACCTCCCATTCCAACCCCCTCCCAAACCCCTCCTCACCCCTGGAACACCCTCCTCCTACCATCTATGCCGCCCTTTGCAAGCATAATCCATCTGGCTGGCACAAGGGCTGGACCTGGCCCTCCTGAGCCAACACGAGTCTCCATACTGGTCCAGCTGACTCCCAAGTTGGGGCAAACGTGCCTTTTGTCCTCCTTAAATCTCCTACCAGTGAATTTCATTGGATGTTCCCTGAGCTAGTATTGTGAAAGAGGGACAAAAATTTCTCTCATTCTACACCTTCTCCACACCATGCATAATTTTATAAGTCTCCATTATATGACCTCTTAATCACCTCCTTGTTGTTGTTTTTCCTTAAAAGGTCCCTTGAGATGTAATTAGGAATTAACAGGTACAAAGTGATCTAGTCAATAGAATGCTAAAAAGGGAACAGCTTTATTCAATACTGGTTACTCAACAGAGGCAGCTTCAAAATTTTCCCTGACAGCAAAAGTAACTCTAGTTCATTTCTATTGGACAGAATAGAAGAGTGTGTACTTTTAAGCCAATGCAATGCATGTTTTCTAAAATACAATACTCCCTGATCTCTAGGGGACTACCTAACAGGTAACTGTGCATGGAATTCCAACCTTAAGCTTCCATTTTCATGCCAAATGTTAATTTTTCTCACCCCGTCTTTTATGGAGAGATTTCACACTGAGGAAGTGGAAGCACCTTGAGAAGATTAACGGTTAATGAGAGCATATTATGTTTCAGAGTGATTAGCAAATGCTAGTCAAAAGGGACAAACAAGGCTCTGTTCTGAATAAGTATCTCTTATTGTTATTTGCTTTGGTATGCCAGGCATATAAACATGATTAGGTCTGGCATACTATTGATGTGTTGTAGGCTCAGGGAAAGTTAATAGTTTGCTGAGGTCTGCCTGCTTTTCCTTTCTCATTTTCTAAGGTGCAGCGGCTTAGCCTTTAGCCAATAACAGCAACTCCCCACTGAGTCTGCATTAAATGGAATGAATGAATGGCAGCATTTTAAAGCAGATCTGATAGCCTGGACATGCTGGAGCGGGGAATAGGGTGGCTTAAAGAGGCCACATTCAATAGAGAAAACCCCTGGACACTAGAGGGTTGCTATATTATTCTGGAAAAAGGAAAGAATGCTAAAAAAAGATCAATTGCTCCACTGAGAATATTTGAAAGAATATCAAAAAGGGAGGAAAGTGTTTGATGTGTCATTAAGGATAGCAGGTATTAGAGAGTGAGCATGGGGGTGAGACTGTGTGATATAATCAGACTCTGCCCCCTGCCTTTGCTCTGACCATGCTGGTATCTGTGTTTCTCAACAAATAAATAGGAACTGTTATACCTACCACCACCCCAATCAGAGTGGGTTTTATACCTGTTTCCTTCAGGGTGTCTCAGTCATGTTCATTCAGATTGTGGAGGGTGGGCTTGTCTTAATTCAAGCCAGAATTGATATCATTGATAAGCAGTGGCTAGCAGAACGGAAAGAGAAGGGTTTTGTTTACCCACTTTCTTCAAGTACAGAGGAAGTGTAACACCAATCTCCACCGCTCAGCCAGGGCCACCTGAACTGTTGGTGAACACCTTGATACTTAATACCTTAATACTGGTGGACTAGAACTTGCAAGTTAAATAACAGGGCAGTATAACTTGTTGTTATAATCAAGTGTAGTTGTTAATAGCAGTTCCTAAACTTTTTAGTGACTCACCTCACCATCCATGGCAGGTTGCAACTCCATATGTGCTGGGCCTGACACAATGCTCCCTGTAGCACTGCAATGCCTTATTGGGAGACCCCAGACATTGCTTCTGGGTCACTCTGGGTTCATGACCCACTTTATTGCCCTTCATGGGCCCCAGAATGCCCCTCAGAAGCAACTGGAAGCAACTTCTGGTCAAACCGGAAGCTGAGTCACAAACCAGAGGTCGCTTCCAGTCACTTCCAAGGGACATTCTGGGGCCTATGGAGGCCAATAGAGTGGGTTGCAGGCTGGTACAACCCGGAAGTGAACTCTAGGACCAACCACTAAGGTGTTGTGGTGCTACAGGGCCCAGCAACATGGGCCCAACAGGATGGAAGTTGCGTCCCATCACATGGGGGCTCGTGACCCACAGTTTGGAAAACACTGAATTAGAGCATGGCTAACTGTACCACATTATTCAGCAGAGTTATCTGGTGTACTGGCTTAAATAAGTAGAAGATGCTTCATGCCACAGATGAAGTGTCCAAAGTAATGGCTTGATCCAACAGCATCCCCAAGCTCAAAATCTATAACAGGTTAGACACCATTGATAAGAGCCCATGTATTACATATATTGCATGCATGGGGAGATAGAAACAAAATACATCCCCATGGATTCGCTGAAGGTGAAGAAGGGGCTTGTTATGGGGACAGCAAGTAGGTTAGAAGTAGGCACTTTTATTCTTCAGTTTTGAAAACATCATTCATTTTTAACTCTGAAAACAGGCACAAATGGCACCTTCAAAATAGATACACATACACTCTTTATACCCGTGCATTCTGTTCTTTTCTTGGCTTGGAGCAAATGGAAAGGGTCCCCCTTTGTGCTTTATCCATTTACTCACATTTTCCATTCATTCCAAGGTGAAGGTACACCACTCATTCTACTGCATTAGTGTCCTGAAGTGAAGGTTTGTTTTGCCCCATATGAGAGAATGGCAGCCATTCCATCATGTGGGAGGAAGCAAAAGGGATTAGTTCCATTGCACAAAACTAGGAAAAAAAACATTGTTCCTGTGATTTAAAAAAAACAAAAAACACCATCATTTTAGAAGAAGATAAAATACAACATCTGTGGTCAATGAAGGCGGGAGGCAGTGTGAACACATCAGTGGACCTAAGGGCTCTTCAGAAAGCAGAGCACAAGAACAACCTGTCTCCCGCGGTGCCTGACCTTGCTCTTTATGTCTTTGGTTTCTTCGCATCTCTGCAAGATCTATGGCATTCATTGTCATTGCTCAGTCCATGTTCGTGCTCAAAAGCTCAAAAGTTTTTTCATCCTGAAACTGTCCAGCAGCTGCAGTTGGACTTTATAGGTATTGACATTCTTATTTATTTTTAGCACGGTAGTCAAATTCCTGATTGTAGATATCTGATTATGCATAAATGTATGAATGAACGATGCTTGGTTTGCATTAATGTCCAAGTTATTTGAATGCCTCCATTGCCCACTGCCTCCAAATGTGTAACTATGCCGTTGTTTTAACCTTGACAGGATGCTGGGCTAAACAGGCCATAAGACAGAGATAAGTGGCAACGTGAAACAGGTTTTTCTGTGTTACTCATAGCTGAGGCAGAATTGGGCGAGTTCTTAATTCAGAATGAAAGAATTAGAGTTCTTAATTCAGAATTAGAGAACATAATTCCCAAAAGGTGAGTATCCTACTTTCTGGTTGTATCATGGAGTGCCACTCACCGCTTGGTCCAGGGCTGCCACATACTTGGTTTCCTGATTTGCAATCCACATTAAGTCAATTTGCTAGTGGAAAGGGAAAACTGCATGATGATCCCAATTCATGTGATGGGGCAGAAATCTGTCATAGGGATAACAACAAGTGTGGCATACAGACCACACAGTCTTTGCTTACAGGTCTTGATATTGTGAAATTCCTTCTGCCCTGAGTCTGATTTATTTAGTGCCTCAGCATGTACAGATGTATTCAATTGAACTGTGAAGCTAGACATAAGCAGAGTACTGCATACCTTAAGGGAAGTGGTCAGAATTCATTGTGTATTGATTTTGAAGCAACCTCATTGATATCAAAAGGGCTACCCTGGGGTAAATAGGCAATTCATTTCTTTGTAACCCAAAGCTTTTGGGCTCCTGATTGCACAAGAAGTTCTGTGCATGCAGGGGCAGTCCTTGTCCTGTTCAATAGTAGCAAATGCACCACACACAATCCATTGTGTGCACAGAGCATTCTCCAAAAGAGGATGTGGCAGCCCGACTTAGTTGGAGACCCATGTATACAGTGGATCTTATGTGTATCATGTATGCACTTACTCCATTAATTCTGCATAACTGTTCACAAAATGCTTTTCTTACTATATTTTGCATGATAGTTTTGTTAACCTTAAAAATTATGTTCCCTCCCCTGCTGAAAATTGAAATCTGACCCACAATATTCCCTAAGTCATAGGTTTATCAAGCTGGAAGAGATCCAAAGATTTTCTAGTTGAGCTCTTGCTTCAAGGCTGGGTCCCCATCTATTAGGCATGCTATATGCGCAACCTATACAATCATCACAAAGTGTCACAAAAAAGAGAACTGCACAAAAGCAACTAGTTTGAGATACTTCATGCAGTGGCATGAATTAAATAGACCACATTCTGGCCCAGGAGGGGGGGTGGGGATGGTAGAGGAGACCTCTGCTACATCCTAATCCCTGTCCAGGCCTGAAAGCCCTTCACAGGGCTATTCGGTTATGTGCAGCAATTTAGCTGGTGCAGATCCAGGTAGACCCATAGAGACTGCTGGGGCTCAACATGGGTAAGGGAACAAATGTTCCCTTACTTTGAGGTGACCTTTAGCTGCCTCTTTGCCTGCGCAGGATCAGCAGCGGCCATTTCAGAGCAATTGTATTGTGGCGTTGGCAGCCCAGTTAGGATTGGGCTGTAAATCACTCAAGAAGAGCTTGTTATATATCTCCCATGTCATATCTGGTTCTTACTAAGACTGCAATACTGTACACACTTTCCTGGGCATAAACCCCAGTCAGTACAGATTTATGTTAAATACAGACTTGTTTTCAAATGAATGTACTTGACTACTGCTGACAATCATTGTAAATGTGGGATGTAATTATTGACATAGGAGTACAAGATGTTGGATCCTTTGTAATCAACATGGTCTACAATATTATGTTTGATATCTATGTTTAATACACATTTTAAACACAACATTTTCATATGGAAATGTGCATTAAAGAGTGATATACTGTATTTCAGTGGCAGGGAGCAGTGGCATCATTAGAGCCATGCAGGAGGCCAGAGTGTCACTCCCCCGATGGACATCCTCCAATGGGCAATGCCCCAGGTGATGGGCATGGTAATGCACCATAGCCCCGCCCCACTGGTTTTTTTGACTATATCTTGTGATAGAATATAGAATAGAGATCGTTCAATGTGGTTTGTTTCATTGCATTCTGCATGAAATTACACAAAAAATGATATATAACATGATGGCATTATTCGAAAGTACCAAGATTAAAAAAATTTGACCAGTAGTGGTGCCACTTCCCTCCGTGCACATCACCAGGTGCAGCCCACACCCTCCGCACCCTCTAGTGACACCACAAACAGGGAGAACTCCAGCAACTTGGCCTTGTTTGGAGCACGAGCGCAATTGTGACAGAGATACTATTGAATTGTGTGACTGTGTAAAAAAACACACCCAAAGTTACTATATAAGATGCCCTTTTTGGGACTGGCTCCGATTCCCAAGTCCTCATTTCATGCTGGGATTTTCCAAGGCTCTGACAAAAGAAAAAAAAAAAAAGTAGGTTTCCAGCAGTCTAAAGTCTGCCACCTATATGACATTTGCTTAATGTCACACACTTATAGGCACAACAGACAGGCAAAGCATGTCAGCCCCAATCCAGTCAATTGGCTGGAAAGCCAGTCAAATGAACGCGCTTCCACATGCCCAACTCTATGCTAGGTTGTAGTCTTTTTTTACAGGTAGAGTCTTCCAGTAAATTCAGCAGTGCACTTCAACAATTTAAAGGGCTCATTTTTCTCTTGTTTCTATCCAAGTAACTACTAAGAGAGATCTAATAGCACCTTGTGGCTTGCAAGAAAAAAGGATCAGCCCCAGGAGGTACTTTTGGGATTCTTCTATCAGGTCAGTTATATATCCTGCTTGCGGAGAAAAACACATCTGCCCCATGGTGCAGCTGCTCTGTGCACCGCAACACTTCCTTGATTGAAGGTAGGGAAGAAAATACATAAAAGCAGGAAACAGCAAGGAATTGTGTTCTTTTAAAGTCCTTGTGGTCTTTCTAATATGTATACTTGATATTTCAGACCTTCTGAACCTCCATTGCACCCAGTGATGCACCTGGAGAATTTAAACAGGACTGTCTTCGATTGTTCGCATTGCATGCATCCTTGAAGGGACGTTTTCAAGACTGAATACAGTGAAGCGACAATTCTTTCACAGGAAGTTAGTTCCAGTGGATGGTCCCGGTCCCCCTTTTTCGGTTACATTAAAAATGAGAAGGTTTTTTTGACCATATGTTTATCAATTATTTGTAATATAAGATTGGGTTGCTACCTGAAAAAAGTGTCTTCTGAACAAGACTGAACTGAGTTATGGATTGCAACACCTTTGAACGTATGTCACCATCAGCATTCTAGTGTTCGTTCTGGCTGCTATTGAAAATTCTTAACATTTTTATTTGTCCTTTTGAAATCAGCATAAAAAATGAGGGGCCAATTTGGATGATAGAGTCCAGGTATCTCCCACAATGAAAGCCAGCACCATGTAGATCTGGTCTCTGTCCTAATGTGCTTTTTTCTTTCTCCAAAACACGTGGGTGGTGGTTTGTCCACACCATCCTCCTCACATGTATGTGCAATCTTATTTTGAAGTTGTGTTTGAGTGGATGTATATAGGCAAGGATGTCCTCACATACAGGATGAGGAAAACAGGAACAATCCACTGGAAAGAGGAGAAGGACATGCTCATGTGACCCACAATCATGTGGGGAGGGGTAATGCAAATAATATCCAATGTTCAAGCCAGTGGACTCTTCTTCTTTAATCTGATTCAAAGTTTCCACTGCCTCATTCTCACAGTGATTCACTGTCGATCAGGGAAGTTTAGTAGTAGTCATGTTTGGCCAGTTCAGCAGATCCATTCACAGAAGCATTTCCTGATATGGCTGCTAAAATCCAGATGCTTATCAGAACTCTGTAACAGCTTTCGATCATTGATATAGACCAGGGTGGGCAAACCCCAGCCTGCAGGCCATTTGCGGTCTTTGGGAACCCCCTATTTGACCCCTGATTGGGGGGAGCCACCAGTCTCCAATGAACCTCTGGCCTGTTGGAGACTGTTGGAGCCCAAGCTGGCCTGTGACTCGAGCTGTGGGACGAGTTAGAGCAAGGTCTTTTATAGTCTCTATGTTTTCTGCTTTTCCCTGAAAATTATTTTAACACACACACCCCATTGCCTCTGAACAACTTATGTTTCTAGCTTGGTCTTTATGTTTTCACTGTCCAAGAGGTGTGTGGCAAACAGTTCATAGTTCTCGTGTGGTTCTACATGCCTGTATTGTAGTTCTCATGTACATTATAAATATGCTCAGTAAAATTCATTCATTCATATAAGTTATGTCTTTAATTTATTCATTTATGTAAATTAATGCTTTTCCCCCTCAGCCCCTGACACAGTGTCAGAGAGATGATGTGGCCCTCCTGCCAAAATGTTCGCCCTCCTCTGATATAGAATATAGCACTGTTTCTCAATCAGTGGTACTTGAGGTAGTGTCCAGTGGTACGCGTGGGACCCCCAGACCTAGCGGTAGCAAAACCAACAATGCAACATAAGCAGCAATAGGAGGCTCAGCTCAGCAGGCAGAGCTCCAGTGTGCCCTTTTAACATGCTCGAAAAAACCTCCCATCAGCCCTGAGCCTCCTACCAGTGCTTGTTGCATTGTATCTGACCTCCCAATCTGGAAGTAATTGGTGATGATATCATCAATAGGTGGACCATGTGAAGTGGTACAGTGGAGGACAAACATCAAGACAAACATCCCTACGGGATGAGGATGGGGAGGTTAGAAAACAACAAGACAAAGGCAGGGTAGGAGAAGAAATTGGGAAAGGTAGGGTGATGGGATGTGATAGACGGTTTGGCACAATGAGAGGATGCGGGGACAAAGGAGCGAATAAGCAGCCCATCCTGGGGCATTCCGTGTATAAATGCTTTTATGCGAATGCCCGAAGTCTACGAGCAAAGGTGGGAGAACTGGAATGTCTGGTGACAAGGGAAAATATTGACATAGTGGGCATAACGGAAACCTGGTGGAATGCGGAGAATCAGTGGGATACCGCAATCCCAGGCTATAAACTCTAAGGGAGGGACAGGCAGGGGCGTGTTGGAGGTGGGGTGGCCCTTTATGTTAAGGAAGGGATAGAATCCAGCAAAGTAGAGACTGAAGGTGGGTCCGACTCCACCGTAGAATCTCTGTGGGTTAAATTACCAGGCTTGTGCAGCGATGTAATACTGGGGGCGTGCTATCGTCCTCCAGACCAGAAATCTGATGGGGACCTTGAAATGAGGAAACAGATCAGGGAGGTGACAAGGAGGGACAGGGTTGTAATCATGGGGGACTTCAATTATCCTCATATTGACTGGGTCAATTTGTGTTCTGGTCACGATAAGGAAACCGGATTTCTTGACGTGCTAAATGACTGTGGCTTAGATCAGCTAGTCACGGAGCCCACCAGAGGACAGGTGACTCTGGATTTAATATTGTGCGGTACGCAGGACTTGGTTAGAAATGTAAACGTTACTGAGCCATTGGGGAACAGTGATCATGCTGCGATCCGTTTTGACATGCACGTTGGGGGAAGAATACCAGGCAAATCTCTAACAAAAACCCTTGACTTCCGACGGGCGGACTTCCCTCAAATGAGGAGGCTGGTTAGAAGGAGGTTGAAAGGGAGGGTAAAAAGAGTCCAATCTCTCCAGAGTGCATGGAGGCTGCTTAAAACAACAGTAATAGAGGCCCAGCAGAGGTGTATACCGCAAAGAAAGAAGGGTTCCACTAAATCCAGGAGGGTGCCCACATGGCTAACCAGCCAAGTTAGAGAGGCTGTGAAGGGCAAGGAAGCTTCCTTCCGTAAATGGAAGTCTTGCCCTAATGAGGAGAATAAAAAGGAACATAAATTGTGGCAAAAGAAATGTAAGAAGGTGATATGGGAGGCCAAGCGAGACTATGAGGAATGCATGGCCAGCAACATTAAGGGGAATAATAAAAGCTTCTTCAAATATGTTAGAAGCAGGAAACCCGCCAGAGAAGCGGTTGGCCCTCTGGATGGTGAGGGAGGGAAAGGGGAGATAAAAGGAGACTTAGAGATGGCAGAGAAATTAAATGAGTTCTTTGCATCTGTCTTCACGGCAGAAGACCTCGGGCAGATACCGCTGCCCGAACGGCCCCTCCTAACCGAGGAGTTAAGTCAGATAGAGGTTAAAAGAGAAGATGTTTCAGACCTCACTGATAAATTAAAGATCAATAAGTTACTGGGCCCTGATGGCATCCACCCAAGGGTTATTAAGGAATTGAAGAATGAAGTTGCAGATCTTTTGACTAAGGTATGCAACTTGTCCCTCAAAACGGCCACGGTGCCAGAAGATTGGAGAATAGCAAATGTCACGCCTATTTTTAAAAAGGGAAAGAGGTTGGACCCAGGAAACTATAGGCCGGTCAGCCTAACATCCATACCGGGTAAGATGGTGGAATGCCTCATCAAAGATAGGATCTCAAAACACATAGACAAACAGGCCTTGCTGAGGGAGAGTCAGCATGGCTTCTGTAAGGGTAAGTCTTGCCTCACCAACCTTATAGAATTCTTTGAAAAGGTCAACAGGCATGTGGATGTGGGAGAACCCGTGGACATTATATATCTGGACTTTCAGAAGGCGTTTGACACGGTCCCTCACCAAAGGCTACTGAAAAAACTCCACAGTCAGGGAATTAGAGGACAGGTCCTCTCATGGATTGAGAACTGGTTGGAGGCCAGGAAGCAGAGAGTGGGTGTCAATGGGCAATTTTCACAATGGAGAGAGGTGAAAAGCGGTGTGCCCCAAGGATCTGTCCTGGGACCAGTGCTTTTCAACCTCTTCATAAATGACCTGGAGACAGGGTTGAGCAGTAAAGTGGCTAAGTTTGCAGACGACACCAAACTTTTCCGAGTGGTCAAGAACAGAAGTGATTGTGAGGAGCTCCAGAAGGATCTCTCCAGACTGGCAGAATGGGCAGCAAAATGGCAGATGCGCTTCAATGTCAGTAAGTGTAAAGTCATGCAGATTGGGGCAAAAAATCAAAACTTTAGATATAGGCTGATGGGTTCTGAGCTGTCTGTGACAGATCAGGAGAGAGATCTTGGGGTGGTGGTGGACAGGTCGATGAAAGTGTCGACCCAATGTGCGGCGGCAGTGAAGAAGGCCAATTCTATGCTTGGGATCATTAGGAAGGGTATTGAGAACAAAACGGCTAGTATTATAATGCCGTTGTACAAATCTATGGTAAGGCCACACCTGGAGTATTGTGTCCAGTTCTGGTCGCC
The DNA here is from genome assembly GCF_035046505.1 of Tiliqua scincoides. Classification (NCBI taxonomy): domain Eukaryota; kingdom Metazoa; phylum Chordata; class Lepidosauria; order Squamata; family Scincidae; genus Tiliqua; species Tiliqua scincoides. The sequence continues at coordinate 54,356,086 of NC_089823.1, forward strand.
GCATCTCAAAAAAGACATAGTGGAAATGGAAAAGGTGCAAAAGAGAGCAACTAAGATGATTATGGGGCTGGGGCACCTTCCTTATGAGGAAAGGCTACGGCGTTTGGGCCTCTTCAGCCTAGAAAAGAGACGTCTGAGGGGGGACATGATTGAGACATACAAAATTATGCAGGGAATGGACAGAGTGGATAGGGAGATGCTCTTTACACTCTCACATAATACCAGAACCAGGGGACATCCACTAAAATTGAGTGTTGGGCAGGTTAGGACAGACAAAAGAAAATATTTCTTTACTCAGTGTGTGGTCGGTCTGTGGAACTCCTTGCCACAGAATGTGGTGCTGGCATCTAGCCTAGACGCCTTTAAAAGGGGATTGGACAAGTTTCTGGAGGAAAAATCCATTACGGGGTACAAGCCATGATGTGTATGCGCAACCTCCTGATTTTAGAAATGGGTTAAGTCAGAATGCCAGATGTAGGGGAGGGCACCAGGATGAGGTCTCTTGTTATCTGGTGTGCTCCCTGGGGCATTTGGTGGGCCGCTGTGAGATACAGGAAGCTGGACTAGATGGGCCTATGGCCTGATCCAGTGAGGCTGTTCTTATGTTCTTATAAGAAACACTGGTATATAGTAAAGCATTAAAATTGCAAAACTACCACACAACATGTTGTTGTTATTTTACAGAAGCGATTGCAGCATTTTATACTTTATTTCAGGGCAGTCTTGAAGCAGACTTTGCATCCCAACCAAAATATATTCATAACACCTGTTTTGACACTGTGTTTTGCCTAGGTTCTCATCAGAAACTGTTGTTTAATATTGATTGTTTCAAATTTTCCAGTAAATATCAGGCTGGATTCTAAAAGCATTTTAAAATATTAATACTACTGAAATGTTCAAGAACACAACCTGTTTCAGATCCTGTGTGTGTGAGTGATAGAAATAAGGTGACATTGCTCAATAAATTATAGCAACTTGGAAGACCTTGAAGAAGAGGGAAATCGTGCATTAATAGGTGATGTTAGGTGGTAGTTAAGGAGGTAGCTTTCAGTGTAAACATATTTGACAATTTCCTTATAAGGTGACATTGCTAAATAAATTATAGCAACTTGGAAGACCTTGAAGAAGTGGGAAATCGTGCATTAATAGGTGACATTAGGTGATAGTTAGTTAAGGAGGCAGCTTTCAGTGTAAACATATTTGACAATTTCCTTATAATGAATTAACGTCCCCACCATTCTCCAGAGCAAAGCCAGCAAGGAGGAATAAGGTTGCTGGAGACAGAAATGGGTGCATTTGTGCCTTGCAACAAGCAAGACTTTGGTCTATGCCAGGGTCTCGCAAGGTCAAGATCTCACAGTGATGAGTGAAAGATAAGAGCAGGCATATATAACAGGAATATTTCCCACCCAAACAATTAACCAGACAGTTGAGGAATGGAGTTCTGGGGATGGGGATGGAGTTTTACTGTCAGAAGGGTGAAGGGCTGCCATGCTACATGTTTGTCCAGTGGCTGAATTTGGCTTGCAGAAGCTGCTCTTTTCCATAGTTCAAATTCTTCTGCCTGGTAGTTGTAAAAGCAAGAGAGCTGTGGACTGCGGGCCCCACAGAGTTTGTGTTTGACTAGAGATGTAAAGTCAGAATGTCTTCCTTCTCCTTTTCATAGTCAGGTATTTCTAGAGATGGAAGAAAACGTAATTTTTTCACAGATTTCAGTGTTTTCCAAAAGTTAGGAGTGTAGAAATTGGTGTTATGTGTTCTTATTCAAAATTTACATTATAATTATAAACTATAATCGCTTTAAAAGTGTACTAGGTAGGTGATTACACAGGCCAACACACATTTTGCTTCCTTAAACGTTACACCAATTCCTGGGTATATTTGGGGTGCTGATTCCAAAAATGGCATCCATTTTGCCCTATCACGTCTAGTTTTGGAGACACGGCATAGCCTCTTTAGTGAATGGTTCAAGCAGCTTCCTCGTGAGAAAGCCTACACCATGGCTTCCAAGACCCATACCTTGGGGTTGCTATGGCTGCACCAGTGCTGGAAAATTGGATAGGATTGGGCCCTCATTTGGCTACCAGGTTTGACTTGTAGCTACAGAAGAAGAGTCCTCGAAGCCTAGCCTAGGGGCAGTTTTTTTTTTTGTTTTGTTTTTTTTGTAGCCATCTTCCTCACTAACCTTGGACTGGCTATTGAACCTTGTGTCCTTCTGTCTCAGGGGAACTTTTCAGTGCCATATTGGATCAAAGAGGAGATGGGGAAGACATGTGGGTGAATTTGCCTCTGCTAGAGGGTGTAGGCACATGGTATGCCAATACTGGGTGAAGCCTCACTGAGTTCCAGCCCATAATTCCAGAAGTAATATGTACATTGAATATACATGTTCAATTAGAACAAAGCTATGTATGCAGGGTTCAGAGATTCTGGAATACCACAACATGATCTTTATTTAAACTCTACCAACTGTCATGTGTTGAAACGGACTCCTTTAAGGGTGTTGATATTTTCATTACTAGACAATTGCCCTTTTCTACACAAATACCGCACAAATGTGTGCACTTTGAAGCCATCTGGGAAAGATTAATTGGCAGTGAAGTGGGCATCAGGGTAAGCAGGCAAGGAAGATTGTGGGCCTTTACATGATGGAAACCTTAAAATGCCAAAATGTTTTGTACGCAGGTTTGACCATTTTGAAATGAAATTCAAATTCTTCCAATATGGCTCCTATTTGAAGACATAAGTGCATCCCTAATAAGTGCATCCCTAATTGAAATGGAGAATATGTTTCAAATTTCAGTGCTAATTTAACCTTGGGCTGGTACTAAATTTTAAGAATGAGGAAGGGGGGGGGGAATAAAAAATAAATTCTCATCATTTGGAAAATCCAAGCCAATCCTGTGGTAAGCAAAACTACCCACTGAAGTTCAGCTTGGCTTATAATTGTTTAGAACAGTGGTTCACAAACTGTGGGTCAGGACCCACTGGTGGACTGCAACCTGATTTCTGGCTGGTCACCAAAGGGTAATGAAAAGATCAGATAATTGCCTCAAGCCCTCTTCAAAAATCAGGTACTGTAGCTGCTAAAAGAGTTCAGCTCCTGCAGCTTGCCAGCATTTGTGAATATAGGGAGATGAATGTTTGAGGGTCTTTTTGAAGGTTATTACTACTTATTTAAAAATATTATTTCTTTCTACATCTCCTTTTTTAAAAACCTGGTAAACCTAGGTGGGGTCTGATAGAGTGTCGTTTTAAAAAAAGTGGGTCCTTGTGCTAAAAAGTTGGGAAGCAATGGTTTAGAATCAGCCAGCCCAGTCATCTCTTTTTTTCCAAACTGAGGTTGCAATCCTATACACACATTCCTAGGAGTATGGCCCATTGAACACAATGGGACCTACTTCGGAGTAGACATACATAGAATAGTGTGCTCCCTGGGGCATTTGGTGGGCCACTGTGAGATACAGGAAGCTGGACTAGATGGGCCTATGGCCTGATCCAGTGGGGCTGTTCTTATGTTAATTGAGCTGTCTGTTCGCAAGGAGACAGGAAATGGAGAGGGACATATGTGGCAGGAAAGGACTGAGGACTGTGGAAAACCTATCCTTAAGTTTTCACTGGCGTATGCTCAGAAACTCAACTGCAAATAGGAATAGTGAGATAGTTTTGATTCTTTTTGATGCAGTTAATTCGCTTGGCCAGGAGCTGCAGATTGCTATATATTCCTGCATTCCAAGTGAAGACTCCCATATATACTCTCTTGTTTTCTTTTACAAATGTTTTCTGAAAAAGGTTTGGATATGAGAGAGAGAGAGAGAGAGAGAGAGAGAGAGAGAGAATGCTCCCCATTGTTAACATATCTTACTCCATGAACTTCCTCTTTGTAGGGCAGACGTCTGTAAAAAGAATGGTGGGCTATGACTCTGTAAAGGATGATAGTGTGAAATGCTGTACACTGTGTTCAGCATAAATATAGACCAACTACATCAATCTTATTCACCCAACAGTTCTCACATTTACTCCAGAAGTTCTGCTTGAAGTTTGTGTGTTATGCTAGACATTGTGACCATTTAAGGCCTGTGATTTATCCAAGCAACTATCTTTTGGAAAAACCACATTGTAAAAGTGCGACAGCACAAAAAAAGTACTTTGAAAGATGGCCATATTATTTAGGTCAGTGTTGCTGTTTTCTTTTGCCTGCTTTACTGTTGACCTCTTCAAAGACTTGGGGGTAAGCCTGGGGCTACATTTAAATAGGAGACACCATTTACGAACTTCAGCAACTGGAACGGGTAACAATTTAGAAATCCATTTGCTGATGTAATATTGCATTTGGACCACTGTACATAACCATACTGCATCTTTCAGTGAGAGCCAGCATATGGTAAATTTATTTCTTCCTTATCATAGGGTCATCTTTTAAGAAGGGAAACACTGAATGGAAAGCTTATTCCTTTTTCATTTTTACTGAGTTTTATTTATTGAGTTCAGTTCAGTGCCATGTGCTCCGCTTTACATTGTACAGGAATGCAGGTGGGGTGGTTTATACTGTTGTCAGCAAGGTAGGAGAGCAATAAACTCTTAGATTATTATTATTTTTCAACCTTGAGATGGAATCAGGCCTTTCAGGAAAACAAAATCAAAGTACGTTCTACATCAAAGTAATTTGCTTCCTTATGTTGTCGTACATGCTGATTCTAGACATGTTTACTTGACAACAAATCTCATTTATTTCAGAGGAACTTTCAAAAACTGATGCTTAGGATTGCAGCTTCTGTCCTTATTAATAAGAAAAGACACTCACAGCCCCCACGTCTCTTCTAACTTTAATGCGTGGGTGGCACGCTACCCTGCACTTCTGCCACTATTTGCCTTTGCTTACCCCTACCCCAGCCTTTGAAAAAGGCTACAGGGAAAGATGGGGCAGCTAGCAAGGATACTGCTCACATCCCCAAGAGCCACCTGGCAAAAACATGGTACTTTTGCAAGTATCAATCAATCTGAAGGGAAAGCTTTTGGAGAGGGCACTTCTCTTGCAAAGGTTCAGTTTGTTGCACCCAGGTTTCACTTAGAGAATTAGGCCCACTTTAAGCTAATTATGTCCCCTTCCTCTGCTCTCCTGCCAGCAGCTCCTCCTACCACTACAGAAGCACCTTGGTCCTCAGCAGTTCTTGGGCTTGGCAGCCACACACCAATCTCCAGTGTCTCTAGCAGTCTCCATTCACCCATCAGCAGTTCCAGTAGTCCATTAGCCACTAGTTCCCCAGGACATTACTCCAGTCTCAAGCTTTCCTCCTCCTACTACTACCCACCACACTCTCCCAGCATCAGGTATTCTCTATATCCCTAAAGACCTCATTGCCTCTAGTGGCTACAGCTCTGCAGCACACTCTCTGTTGAAAGCCCAGGCCTTCACCCTTAAAGGGGCCACTGTTGACACCACATCCTATCTCCTCAAGGGATCTTGCACATTTCCATTACAATTTGTCTTGATTTTGATCATAAACATCCAAGGAGGGCCGTTCTGACATTCAGAAGCTCTCCACAGAGGTAAGTCTCCATGGTGCAGACATGTCTACTTGGACCAGCACCAGCAAAATCACTAGTGAGATCCGGGTGGACCCATGCCAAGGGATCAGGTCTGGGAAGGAAGTTTGAATTCAGCAGCCACTGCCGCTGCCAAACCCATCCCCATCCAAGACACAATCTGCTCTCACCTGCCCTCACTGCCGCCCTGTTCCACCCTCTTCCATTCCATTTCACCTTTGTTCTGCCCTCTCCACTCTGTACCAGCCCTCCCCCCCATGCTGCCTCCCCACCATTCAACCTGGGTCGGCAGGTCTTCACATATCTGCCAGCGCATGGGGAAGGTTCCAGCTTCCCCATTAGCACTCCGAGAAAAAGCTCTGAGAACATTTTGCAACTGCCATAAGGCCGTCTATGCTGGTGGAACACTCGTTCTGCCAGTGCTACAAGCTCAATAGGATTGGGCTGTCAGTGTCCCAAAGCCTTTCACATAGCTAGGTCCTGAGGGTATGCAATTGTTACAGAAGAGAGGAGAGAAACCCCTGAAAGGGGAACTGGTGCATAATGGCACAAGAATCAAGGGGTAAAAGAAGGCAGAGAAAAGATATAGGGAAATGATATGGGTTACTGAAGTATAACTGGACTGGAAAATGGGGAAGGGGATTAGGATATTAGGAAAAAAGGAGGAAAGGAAGAAAGCTGGGAGCAGTGGAATTCTTGTAGTTTGGACCCTGGTAAAAGACTGTAGCTGGATAGAAGTTCTCTGGACTCTGAACCACAGGTGACAGGCAATGGCTGAGCTCCTTGGTGGACTATGAAATCACTTCACCCATTTGCAGTGGGGTAGGCAGTATGTCCCACTAAATAGATTCTCCCAGCTGTCACTACAGCTGCCTGAAGGGACCTCAGTTCACTGCAGCTGCCTGGGGACCTCAGGCCCTCCCAGTAGTTTAAGTAGTTGGAGTGATGGTTTGGGAAATTTGTCTGGAAAGAAAACCTGAGGCTGAACTAAAACTTGTTCCTAAACAGTTGAAAAATAGACCATGACTCCTTGACTAACAAATGTGCCCACACACAGCACTCACACAAAGAAAGAAAATGAAGATAAACAAACAGCCCAGTCACTACCTAACTCCCTACGCAGCAATGCAGCAGCACTGGTATGGCTATTGCTGTATCCCGAAGGGGATTTTGGTCACCTGGAGCTCTCCTTGGGGTAAGGGAACATTTGTCCCTTTACCCCAGGGTAAGTCCCAGCAGCCACTATGGGTCAATATGGGCCCATATATCTGATATCGCAGGCAAAAGTCTGAGTTGATCCATGGCCAGTGGAATAGGCCTGGGAGAGAGGTCAGCATTTGGCAAGCATCTCCAATAGCCAGGTCTCATCTGCCCTCCCCTGCCCTCATCAATGCCCTGTTCTAATTCTGACTAATTCTGCCAGTTCACTGCATCTGCATAGAACCCTGAGTGCCCGTGGCTCTGGCAGTACCAAGATAAGATACACAATGACTGATTTTGGGTTTTGTGAAATTTTAACAGCGCATGCCATGACCACAGAAGGCTACTTTAATTCATTTTGGACCTCAGATGGGAGATTTATTTGCCCTTCATTCTGTACTGATTTCACAATTTCATGGCTTTCGGATCACATGAAATAATGCACTGCTTTGCTAAAGCCCCGAAGGAAAGCTCTGGGAACTGCTGGCATGAATGCACACAGCCAAATGTACTTCTGTGTAGCTAAATGCATTTCTTTGTATACATTAAGTTCTCTATAGCCCTTTTAAAATACGCATGAGAACTACAACCGGGAAACGAAAGCATCATTTCACAGTTACAGTTATGGACAGAAACCACTGAGATGCTTGAGACATAAGGGTTTTGTTACCGCCAAAAAGACAGTTAATTACCAGCTAGATTTACAAGGCTGCTCAAGCAAAGGATGTAGAAAATTTTCTAAGCATTATTAAGAATGTAAACTTAATATTGTTGTGTCAGTACAATATTGAGATGATACTAGTGGGAGTCGAAGGTGTTCTGAACAGGATTGCTTCCTTCCCCTTTCCCCCCGCAAACCTTAATAAAAGGAACAAGTCAATAAAAGCAAATTATTTCCAAAATTGCCTTAGTATTTTTTTTTATGTTCCCTTGAAGCTAAACACACATATGTGCAGTCTTGTGTTTCAGAAAAAAAGAACAGCGTTTGAAATTTATGAACTACATTCCAGTCCACCTACTGGCCATTCCTTCCCTAAAGAATGGAAATGTTTACAAACGGTTTCTAAAGATGTTTAGAAGTCTGTTCAGTGAGGCAATGCATTTTTAAAGGGAAAGAATGATAGTTTTGTTAGAAACACTTACACACACAAGTTGGCAATGAGTTGGCATCATAGGATTTTATTGCAGTAACCCGGTATGAGAGGCAAAACTGCAACATCAGTTAGCTGCCAAATGTATATCAAGGAAGAATAATTATATGAAAAATTATGATGATGATAGACTTGCACCTGTTATTCTGCACTGCAAGCCAACAATGGCTACATTTTGAAAACCAAATGTTAGAGCAGTGCATGAGAATGTCAGTGCCAATCGACCTTCTCTCTTTTATTGTCCGAAGTGGAATGATCACAAGGCTGCACATTATATCTGTTACTGAAAAAAGGAGAAGTTGAGAGAGTGAGTCAGCAGGGAGATGAGCAGCAGTAACAATATTGATTAGGAGCACTTCTGGCGAAATAGTAACAACTGTGGAAGTGCCCTCCAGTTTAACAATTTATGGGGTTTGGGCTTTTCTTCTGGGCTAGCCTTTGGGATCAGTTTGCCACTGATGGGTTGCCATCAAAGGGGATTTGTCTCCTGGGGTCATTCCTTTGGAGAGTTATGAGAGTGAGGGCTTTTACTTTTAGACCCCTACCTTGGGTCCTGGTGTGGGCTTAGGGTGTGGGAGTGAAAGGGTATGGTAAGTTTACCCCTCAAATGAAGGGGAGGGTATATAAGCCTGAACCTCTGTGAGAGGGAGGTGAGGGAGAGTGTGTGAGCCTGAAGTTTGAACCTCTACGAGGGGCATTGAGCGTATGAACTGGAACCTCTACAAGAAGGAAAAAATGGTAGGTGCAGTGGCTATGACTGTTTCAGCACCATGTTATAAGGGAGGAAGGTTATAAGAGAGGAGATTAAGATCTCTTACTATGGACAGATCACTTCCTGGTAAGGCTTAGACTTTCTGTGACTTCTTGCCTCCACAGAGGACCATATGGCATGGGCTGCCCCTGGAGGCTAATGGATCTTGATGGCTTCCTGAACGCTCTAGATAGGGTGACCTGATGTCCTGGTTTGCCTGGGACAGTCCTGGATTGTGCATGCTTCTCCTTTATCCTAGAATTGAGGCAGAGGTGCCAACTTTTGCACCCAGTTGGTGCCTGGTTTAAAGAAGGAGCCCTGTTTCAATTCATAGCAGCAGCGTTTCCTTGGTCATGGGTTTCAGCCTGCTTTTCCAGTGTCTAAAGTGTGCCAGTGCATTCTTCTTGTCATATTTTGGTGGAGGCTTCAGGTTTCCCTGTTGCTGTCTCATTTTTGGCCAGTTGAGGCAGCATGGTTTTCTTCATTCCCTTTTTAAGGGGGGGGGGGGAGTTTGCAATTTCCTTTCACTTTTTGCAGCTCACCCCCTTATTTTTGTTTCATTTCCTTTAATTTTAACATTTCTCCAGCCTCCATGTGCCCTTTTAATTAGCATTTCACTGTTCTGTTTTCTTAGTTTGTGGAACTCCTTATCAGAGGATATGGTGATGGCATACAGAAGGCAACAGAAGGCATCTGCAACAGAAGTTCTTCTGCAGAAGAACAGAAGTTCTTCTGCAACAGAAGGCATCTATCTCCGGACCAGATCAGACGGAAAGCTCTTCAACCTCTCCAGACTGAGAGCAAAATCCAAAGTCCAGCTGAAATGTCTGCGTGACTTCCTCTTTGCCGACGATGCAGCTGTCACTACCCACTCTGCCAAAGATCTCCAGCAGCTCATGGATCGTTTTAGCAAGGCCTGCCAAGATTTTGGACTGACAATCAGCCTGAAGAAAACACAGGTCATGGTTCAGGATGTGGACTCACCTCCCTGCATTACAATCTCTGAGCATGAACTGGAGGTTGTCCATGACTTTGTGTACCTTGGCTCAACGATCTCCGACACTCATTCTCTCGATGCCGAGCTAAACAGGCGCATCGGTAAAGCAGCTACCACGTTTTCCAGACTCACAAAGAGAGTCTGGTCCAACAAGAAGCTGACGGAACATACCAAGATCCAGGTCTACAGAGCTTGCGTCCTGAGTACACTTCTGTACTGCAGCGAGTCATGGACTCTTCGCCCACAACAGGAGAGGAAACTGAGCGCTTTCCACATGCGCTGCCTCCGACGCATCCTCGGCATCACCTGGCAGGACAAAGTTCCAAACAACACAGTCCTGGAACGTGCTGGAATCCCTAGCATGTATTCACTGCTGAAACAGAGACGCCTGCGTTGGCTTGGTCATGTCGTGAGAATGGATGATGGCCGGATCCCAAAGGATCTCCTCTATGGAGAACTCGTGCAAGGAAAGCGCCCTACAGGTAGACCACAGCTGCGATACAAGGACATCTGCAAGAGGGATCTGAAGGCCTTAGGGATGGACCTCAATAAGTGGGAAACCCTGGCCTCTGAGCGGCCCGCTTGGAGGCAGGCTGTGCAGCATGGCCTTTCCCAGTTTGAAGAGACACTTTGCCAACAGTCTGAGGCTAAGAGGCAAAGAAGGAAGGCCCATAGCCAGGGAGACAGACCAGGGACAGACTGCACTTGCTCCTGGTGTGGAAGGGATTGTCACTCCCGGATTGGCCTTTTCAGCCACACTAGACGCTGTGCCAGAACCACCTTTCAGAGCGCGATACCATAGTCTTTCGAGACTGAAGGTTGCCAATACATATGGTGATGGCATCTGGCTTAGATGCCTTTAAAAGGGTATCGGAGAAATTTCTGGAGGAAAAGTCCATCACGGATTACAAGCCATGATGGATATGTGCAACTGCCTGATTTTAGAAATGGGCTATGTCAGAATGCCAGATGCAAGTGAGGGCACCAGGATGCAGGTCTCTTGTTGTCTTGTGTGCTCCCTAGGGCATTTGGGGGCCACTGTGAGATATAGAAAGCTAGACTAGATGGGCCTATATAGAAAGGTAGACTAGATGGGCCTATGGCCTGATCCAGCGGGACTGCTCTTATGTTCTTATATTTTGTTAGTCTCCCACCCCTCCTCCTTTTAGAAGGTGGGAAGATTGCCATAATAATGTTGGCTTCATCATGATAACCTGAATGGGTGCAACAGCCAGCATTGTGTGACTACCACAAATGCTTGCTTCTTGGTACCTCAGGTTAACTCCTCCAAAATGGGAACTAAGGAGTAATAATGATGATGATAATTCCCCACATGGTGACTGATTGTTGCTGACAGATTGAAGGTATGTTGGAGCTTAGAGAGGACAGCAATCCTAAAATATTAAAAACCATTTTATGTGTGATTCTGAAGGATTTCTTCTGTTAGAATTCAGTATGCCAGCTTTTGATCCCTTTCCAATTGGCTGGCTGAGCAGTGTGCAATTTAATTTTGGAGGGAATTCTTATAAAGAGTTTTACTGTCACCATCTGAACAGTTACGTCAAGGGTTATGAAGACCTTTCGTGACTCCTTTTTAATTAGAATTCTGCTTCTGGATTAGATACAGTTTGGTCAGAGATTGTAAATTTTGAATACTCACAGTTGACAGTTTAGACTATCTAATGTAATGCATTGTGTTATTTATAAATTAGATTGGCAAAAAAATGAAATACCATTTATTAATACCAAAAAATGAAATACCATTTATTATAACAGTCTTTTCTGCTTTCAGTACTTATGTATGTCAAAGAAATTCTCAAAAATATTTAACTTCTGTACTGTGCAATATGTATTTAGTCCATGCAACATGTATTATGATTAGCACTATAGGGATAACATTTGGAAAAGGTGTCCATGGTTTTCATGGCGCGTTTTTATTCTTCTTTCCTAACTAATGCACTGGAACTTCAGCACATTGATGTCTAATTTGGGAAGGGCATGACCAAAGATTTATTGACCCTGGTGTGGTGCTGAGAAGGAAGAGTTACTCTTATAGACATCATCCATAATTTTTGAAATATCCACACATAGTGAGTTTGCCAAAATTATCCTCACGAAAGATCTGATCCACCTATCCATCTCTTTTGTTGGCATTTTTCTCAGTTACTTTGGAATGAGTGCAACTACAATTCAAAATCTCTTTATGGACAAGTTATGATTTCATAGTATAGCCCAGGGGTCAGCAACCTTAAACATTCAAAGAGCCATTTGGACCCATTTTCCGGAGAAAAGAAAACCTCGGGAGCCACAAAACCCTTTTGACATCTAAAATGAAGATAACACTGCATATATAGTTTTTTTTTTTTTTTTTTACCTTTGTGCTCTTATAGGTCCCATTTTTATAATGTAGCCCCCCTCTTGTAGCTTTTAGTTAGTTTTGTCATACATTCTTGTCCTGTGTTTTCAGATGCCTGGTCAAGGGGGGGATTTCTCTCTTCTTCCTGGCCACAACCATTTGCAAACAGTCTCTCTCTCTCACTCACTCTCTCTCTCATCCCTACTTTAATAGAATGGGGGGAAAGAGAGAGACTGCTAGGATGGATGCAGAAGTTTTTATAGCTTCTTCCTCCTTCCTTCCATCCCCCTTTCCTCTTCCCAGACCCCCCCTTGACCAGATTCTGTGGGATCCTCTTTCTCCCTTCCCAGGCATCATCAGCACATCATCCCAATCATGTACACGCGTGTCCACATTCGCAGTGTGTACACCCACCCCATCCTCCCTCCCCCACACATACTTCCCAAGTTTGATCCTTAAGCATACGGTCTCCGGTGGGAGACTCTGTGTGCCCAGAAAATGCCCCAAGTTTGCATCAACCTCCCCTCCCTCCCTCGCTCCTCCTCGTCTTTTCACGCACGATCCTAACAGAGCCCTCTTCAGTCTTCCACCACCACCCCACTTCCCGGCTCTGCACATCTCTACTGAGAGAGCAATGCTGAATAGCACATTTCTGAGCCAGCCACCGGTATCCCTCCTCCCTTCACTGATTCACAGCGTCTGATTTCAGAAACTGGCTGCGGTAGTGATTCTGCTGCTGCTGCCATCTAACATGTCAGTGGGGGGAGGGGAAACGCACAAGCTCTGGTTCAGTTGGAAAGGGGAGCATTGCAAAAGCCTCCCCAGCCATGAAGCAGTTAAAGATTGGCTGCATTGCATGATGGGACTTCAGGGAGATATGACTGTTCTTTCTATCCTGGACTCTGGAGCCACCCTAAGGTCCCAAGGGGGAAGGAGGAGGGGGAGAAAAGGGGCTTTGTGGGCACTGAGTAGTGAGCCCCACTGAAAAGGACAGGGCTCCCCTCGCGCCCAGGGAGGCCCAAGACGCCAGACAGGCAGCCAGCCAACCAGCAGGGACCGTCCCTCGCGCTTCACCTGAGGGGAGGGAGAAGGGGCTCCCACCTGCCCCTCAAACCTGGGCTGTGACTGTGCGGGCTCTCACTGAGGAGGGGCAATGACGCTTGGCAGCGCCCTCCCTCAGCCCAGCCACGGGGGTTCCTGCAAAGCACCCCCTGCGCCCACCACCAGCGGCCCTGTCCCGCGGTTCAGCCCCCTGCCCACTGTAGGTGAAGGAAGGAAGGGCGCAGGGAAGAGGTACCCGGCGACCCCCTGCACCTGCTTGCAGTGGGGCACGGAGAGCAGGTCCAGGAGAGTGCCGCTGCCTCTGCCTGCCTAGAAAGGAGCTGCTGTGGGTGAGGGCGGCGCCCCAGCCCTGCACTCACCAGCAGCCAGCGCCTGCAGCACATTGCACCAGAGAGAGGTGCCTTCGGGGCTGGGCTGGCTGGCCAGCGGCTGCAGGGAAGGCGCCCCGCTTCCAGCCCCCACTTGGGAGCCGCATCAGACGGCTGAAAGAGCCACATGCGGCTCTAAAAACACAGGTTGCCGACCCCAGGTATAGCCTATCCACAATATAGAAACATGCAGAGCAATCAAGATTTACCTTTAAGCCAGTGAAAGTCTCTTGTGCTGGCTTCCGGGTGTTGCGAACATGCCGTAAAGTACATTCGCACCACCTTGGGAGTCGGGGAGGCCAGTACAAGAATGTGTGCTAGCCTCCCTGCATCAAATCTGATCATTTGTGCCAGCTGAGGACAGCCAGCACACGGGATTGGAGAGGGAGGGATGGGGGTGTTTTTAGGCAGGCGAGGGTGGTCTGGTGGGTGGACTGGGCCAGAGAGGGAGTGGGACTAACCTCTGGTACTTAGGCTGAATCCTAACCCCCCTCCTGAGCAACATGGCACTGCATTGGGCTGCTCAGATTTGCACCAGCAATTTTGCTAGCACCAATCTGAGTAGCCCCACTAGAATGATTGTTGCACAACATGGGTTAAGGGAAAATAAACCCCCTTATTTCGAGTTACACAGGATCCTTCTCAAACCGTGTGCTGGATACAGTGCAGGCCAGCCAGTCAGCCTGTTCCAGCACAGGTTAGGATTGGGCCAATATATATACATTTGGGCCTCCAAAGAATATGTCATTCACTACTTAGAGAGGACTGCTGGGAACACTATTCTCACTTTTCACACCAGCAGTAATCTAGCTATGGGGTTGCAAGGTGGCAATCCTATGCACACCTAGATGGGGACAGGAAAGATTCACACGTTCTTCTCATGACATTACTATTCTGTTTCTTGGCAGGTTGGTCTCAGGCTTTGATTGGCAAGTAGGATGTGCAGTGATTCCGTCGACAACTGTGAATGACATTGTTCTATGAGAGAACAGAATTGACTGAATTCTAATTTCAATGCGCTAGTGACTAATCTGACTTTTAATCATAGTCCTATTTAACTCCTGTGTTTTAGGTGCAGTTATAGAATATTAAATGGCACCTTATAAACGCATAATTGAATTAAATAAAACTAAGGCTGCAATCCTTTGCACACGTTCGTTAGAGTAAGCCCCACTGAAGACAAAGGGACTTACTTCTGTGTATATAAGCATAGGATTGTGCTCTAATATTTTGGAATTCTTAAGGCAGCAGTTCCCAAACTTATCAGTCATGAGGCCCTTATTTCATGGTGATCCAAGATGGCTGCCTCTTCTTCTAGACACCACCATCTTGGATCGCTGACAATTTAGCAAGAATTGCATGAGATCTCATGTGATCCAAGGTGGTGTCTAGCAGAGCAGAGAAGAGGCCACTGGGGACATCCACGGCACCCATGTGAATTTGCACAGTTTGGGAACCACTGCCTTAAGGAATGGTACTCAAATGGCTCCATTCTCTCTGGGTCTTGTGCTGCTGGAACTTGTGCTCTGGCAGCACAAGGTCCTTTGGTGGTGCAAGAGCTAGAATACCATTATGCACTTCTGCACTGTTCCTGCAAATGTCCAGAGGTGTAGCATGTGTGCTGCTGGCTCTGGGAGGCACTGACAGTGTCAATAGGTCGGCAGAAGGGTGAGAAGCAGGCTGGAAGGGTTGACTGCAATGACAAAAGCACAAGATGCATCCTATCTTCCATTTTTAAGCCCACCAACTGGCCTTCTCTCCTTGAACTTAAGCCAACGGTATAGCTCACATGGGTCCATGGACGTCCATCGATGACCAGGGGGCCTTACCAAAGGTACGTATTTACAGGTGGAACCTATTTATGCACGTGAGTTCTGTTCCATGATCTGGTGCGATTAAAAAAAACGCGTTGTTACGCAAATACTCTGCAGCCTGACAATTGGGGCTGGAAGGAAACTAAGGCAGCTGTTTTCAATCCCCTCCACTCCTTCGCCTCCCCCCCCTACTCAGCCCTCCCCTTTGCCAGCTGTCCCCGCTTCTTTCACAGGTGGGATGCTGTGCTTTCAAGAAACCAGTCCTACGCGCTTCTACTCAGAGGTAAGCCCAATTGTAGTTAATGCCTACTTGCCTACTCAGAAGTAAGTCCCATTCTAGTCAATGGGGCTTTCTCCCAGGAAAGTGGCCTGCTGGGAAGACTTGCTTGCTGGGCTGTTTTGTTTCCACAGGCTGGAGCACGGAGAGCCTGCATCATCTCAGTCTGAAGGGGGGGAATTGGGAAACACTCCCTGGGTTTTTTAAAGCAATCCCCACTGTTACTACTGCACCTGCCCCTGTGTGAGTGAGCAAGTGAGGGAGGGAGGGAGCGAGTGAGAGAGAGCTCCAACTTGTTGCACGTGATCTGGCTACAGAGGTTTTCCGCCCCTCCTCTTCCTCTCTTCAGCCTCAGCTGGCTCAGGGGATCCAGAAGTCTTACTGTTCCTTTGCAAGGGAAACCTCTTCCAGGGCTCCAGGGCTATTTCCCTGCCTGTTCGAGGTGGAGCCTTTTTGCAGTATTTTGGGCTGCCTGGAAACAGTGAGACAAGATGCCAGGGCAAAGGAAGCAAAGGTGTGTGCAACTTTCACTTCCCCCCTACCCCATTAGCTTTGAGACAAATAAAAATTGGCAGATAAATAGGTTGCACCTGTACTTCTCTCTGGATGGCCTTCTGGTAGCCCCTACCACCACCACTGAAAGCAGCATGTGCTTCATCAGCAAGGCTGCATCAATGGTGGGGTCAGTATTGAAGTGAAAGAGCTATATAGTAAGAATTGCTGGCAAATGGGAATACCAGAAACACTCTAAAGAATAAGATGGAAGAGCAAGAGAAAATGGACATACTTGGTACTGCCACATAAACTCTCTGTTTGACCTGCTAATCTAATGGAGGCTCATGACATTTACAGGAGTTTTACATCAGATAAGCTGGGACTTAGTTTTCATGACAAGGAAAAACTTGACTTCCTTCCATTTCAGCTGATATTAGCTGATGTGTTCCCTCCATTTTATCTACTGTGTTTCCATGGCAACCAGCAGAACATTCTGGGGCATATGTCAGTCAGCTATACTGCTAATAAACTGTAAAGGTCTTCAAAACTTACTCAAATATTATAACTGGCACATTCATATATTTATATTACTTCTTCATGCTTTGTCAAATTTAGCCACATGTATCTGATAAATACTTAGCAAAGTAAAAACTACCCAGGAATATGTGGAGACGTATGGGGAAGTAGAAGTCTTCAAGGGAAAAGACACAATTAATTTGATTTATGCTACAAAGATTTACTTTATATTTTTTCCCCTAGAATTAACTTTTATGAAATGCTTGCCTGTGTGACATGCTGATAAAGTTATTGTTTTCTGATTCCATTCTTCGCCTTCAACACTTACGTGATGGTATCTATGAGATGGATTCGACAGTAAATGCCAGTCATACATACAATGAGAAAGAAAGAAAATTAAAATGAGATGAATTATGCATACATCCAAGCCACTCATTGCTTTCTATTTCTAATGGCAAAAGAATGCAGTCTTGAACCTTGCATCTAAACCACTGTAGAATATTCGTGCATGGAACAAATCTTGTCTGCTTTCTTAAAGTAATGTTATGGTCATGTCAGGAGAAAACGGAACTCTCTTTACAACTGGCTGTGTAGATATTTGTGCAGCTTGCTTAATGAGCAATTATGTTGATGGACTGATGTTGCTCAAACCCGCAAAGCAAGTCGTACTGGAACTGGAAACTTGGGAATCTCCAAAGAACTGTTATAAACTAATGATCAATAGCAGATATTCATAATACCTGATCTACACGTTAAACTATGTGAGAATTGTCTTTTGTCATAAATTCGGTTTTGCTTCTGGAAGTGTTTAATTGGTCTGTAGAAGCCACTGGTTAAAAAAAAAATATTTAAAAAGACATTAGGAAGAAATTTGATTTTCTTTTTTCCAAAGCCAATAAATCATAGAACGGCTGTTATTGTGTGGAATTCTTTTACTGAAAGACACACTCTGCCTGTTCCTTTGCTACATAAATGCATACTAATTAATAATTTATTGTTTTGAATATTTTACAGCAAAATGCCTTAAATATTCATCCACCTAGGCTGCAAAAAATAATGAAACTAGTTCACTAGACAGAAATATTTTACAAATATATAATGTAGCCAATTACCATTTATGTTAGATTTAAAGTCCCCCGGATGCACTCTCAGTCTTTCATACATTATATTGTCAGCGAGATGAATTAAATAGAAGCTATCAATAAAAATATTAGGATACTTACTGGATCATCTTTTAATTTTGTTCCTGTAATAGCCAAACATTTAAGATGATATATCCACTGGTTAAATAATATGAGAGGTAATAGAATTTTGCAAGAAACATTAGTTTAGTTGAGTTGGCTGTGCTCTGAATGTATTTTTTAAAAAATTAATCAAATTTCAGATGTTTATTTGAAGTGCTTATCAAGGTTATTAGGAGTTATGCCATCTGTTCAAGTGTTCGATTGCACAGGAGTCACTATGCAAATGGAAGCCACTTCCAGTCATGTAAGAGGGTCACTAATTTGGGGTGATTTTCTCTTCCTGTTGCAGCTTCCAATATCATATGCTCTTCTGCCTTGGAGGATTCCTAAATAATTAGGAGTAGAGTTTTGAGTGACATAAGCAGCTTTGTATTGGGGGGTGTTAAAAATTTTCCTGCTTGATGATGTCACTACTGACCATGACATCACTTTCAGGTTAATGACATCACTTCCGGTGGGTCCCAACCAATTGTCATTCTAAAAAGTGGGTCCCAGTGCTAACTACTGCATTTACATACTGCTAATATTCTTAGCAGTTGCTCACTCATTCTATCCTTTATTTTAAAAAAATAAATTCTTAACTTCTTGTCATAGATGGACAATATATTTATTTAAAACATTTATATCTCCCTTGCTGAGGTAAATGCCCAAGGTGCAGGGATGGGCGAGTCGGGCGCAGCTTGACTTGAGTTGAGTCATGAGTCTCCACCTTCTTAACTTAACTCGAAAACACATTCTAACAGATGGACTTTCTGAGTGGTCCAGAGTGGTTTGGTGACTCGAGAAGACTTGGGTCTCGAGTCTTTCCCTTTTAAAAAGCTTAAAAAGTCTTTCCCCTCCCCTTTACCACTTCCCTGCCTCCTTCCCCTCCCTGGAGTTCTCCAGTCAATTCTAAGGTTAAAAGCCTCCTTGGCTCTTCCTTCTGCCTTCCCTCACCCAAAGAAAAAAAATCAGACCAGCCATTCTTCATCCAATGATTATCGGTTCCTTCAGAGATGGGCAAGAGAGCCTGCTCCCGCCTCTTCCCTCCTGCTCAATGCAAAAGCAGAACACTTCCCTGCCTCCTGGCTGAAACTTCCCTGCTGTTCACCAGATGATGCTCCCCCCCCCCGAAGTCTTTCACGTCACATAAAAAGTAAGCAAGTATAACCAGTCACAGACAAACTCATGTCTGCATGCAAGGGAACCAAGTCTCGAGTCAGTGGCCTCATACTTGAGTCCATGCCTGCATCAGAGGTTCAGGTGACTCCAATGTATGTGAGTCAGCATAAATATGTGCTTTTTTGCAATTCAGACTCAAGTCATGTGACTTGAGTTCTCATCCCTGTTAAGGTGGCTTACAAAGCTTTTCATAAAAACCAATATAAAACAGTAAATGTATACAACAAATAAAAATATTAAGGGTTAGCAATTCAGTCCAATAGGCAATACTACTAGGAGTAAAAACAGCACCCATGGAAAGGCAAAAGTGCGGCAAACAATGCACTGTATACAGGCACACAAGGCTACCAAAACCATCACCCACTTACTTGAGAAAATAAAAATGTTGTGAGCCCCTCCTGAAAAACTATAAGGGAAGGGATAGTTCTTAAATTCCCTGGAAAGTATTCCATAATTGTGGCACCACTAGGGAAAATTCTCATCCTCGGACTGCAATCCCTCTCACCTGAGCCAGAGAAGGCACTTATCTCCAAGTTGTGGTAGCTGTGAGTGATTTTATCTGCAAGGTGCCTTGAAAATTCATCTCAGCTTGCTGTGTGCCTCTTGGTCTTCTCAGTCCTTTTGTTTCCCTCCCACACTTTAATTCCTTTTCTTGAGAAAGGTGCTAAAAATTGCATCATTTTAGTTGTTTCTTTGTGAACTTCCTCAGTTAAGACCCATAGCCCTCAGGAACAGGCCATGTGAGAGAAATGGGGGAGAAAGTTTCAATTTTGCAGCAAAGTCCTTTGTGAATGTTGAACTTGTGTGATCTTCTCAGAGACCTAAATAGTTCTAGGTCCAGATGAACCTGTAAGCAGAGAAAAGCTTCAATTCTACTGTACTTTTTATTTCACTATAGTAAGTTTTTTTCTGCCCAAGGGGTTTTTCAGTGAGTTGTAAGGAACAAAGATGTATTATTGTAAAATATTTATAGACCTTTTTGACAAAAAAGTTCACAAAGCTGTTTATATAGCAAAAGTTAGGAGTCTAGTTCTACCAATGTCCTCACATATTCCAGTAGAATCATTGTGACCACCTGCATCATACTAAAGATTGATTCTACAACTGCAGACTTTGTAGGAAGAGTAATCGTTTCCACCAAACTTGCTTATATACTGTATGAAAATTCCAGTTTTCAATTTAACTTTTCTGAACTCTGCTATTTTTGTCATCCTGTGCTAGGATCTCATCTGAATCAATATCCAATTGCAGGTGAATTATTCTGGAGTAACTGGGCTTTTCCAGAGAATGTATGACTATAATCTCCTTAAATTTAGAGAAAACTTCTAGCAAGAGTTACACAATTGCCCATCTAGTTCATGTTAGATGTGAGACTTACCTGAGCTGGGGAAGTCCTCGCTTGCAACTCAAGTCTGTCTGCCTGTGTGTTACATCAGCTCTATATGTCAACAATGCTCACTTTCTTAAGAATTTCCCCCCAAATCAGAATTCATAGAAAAGGGAAAGATTGAGAAAATCTTTGGGACAAACCAACCATGCTATCTATAGAAAAGCAAAGATATAGGCAGCAGTCAGTTCAGTTCAGTAAGACCTTTATTGGCATAAAATACAGAGAAAGAACAGAACAGGAATATACAAAGACAACACAACGCAACATAAGCATAAACATTAGTCACTGCCCAGAGTCTCAGGGCTCTGCCTGTCTATTACCCCAGATAAAAAGGAAGCAACATTATCCAGAGTCTCAGGATCAGGAGTGGAAAGGAGAGACTGAAGCATGGTTGAATCCTCCCAGCCCTGCATCCTAGCTAGCAATGGACCTAGAAATTTCTTGCATGACACAACAGGTAGCGGGCAGTAAAAAAAGTATGCATTAAAGTCTCAGCGCAATCCCTACCACACTTGCATTTCCTCTCTAAGTAGGGGATACCGCTGAACCTGCCTGTTAACAAGGCTGATGGAAGAGCGTTACACCTTGCCAGTGTGAAAGCTCTCCCGGCCTGTGGGCACACCAGGTGGTAAAAGAAGGAGGCCGGTTTCCCAAAACTGACTGGAATATGAAGAGGGAGTGGAGAACATGTGGTTCGGGCGGCACTAAACAGCTCTTGTTGTTCAATATCCAGAATTCTTCCTTTGACAATTCTGTAAGCTGCATCACAACCAATCATACCTAACTCTGCCGTGTCCAGCCCTATTGACTTAATTTTAGTTAGAAGATCAGTGATCTCTATAGGCAGGACTGGATCCAATAATAATTGTTGCATTAGATCAGAAGAGGTGGGGTTAAATAAAATCCTAAACCAAAATTTCAGAAGTCTTAACCATACAGTAGTCCTTAGTCGAATTAACCCCACCTCGAGACACAGGACCGAGTAGGGAACGCACCTGGGTAAGCCCAAAATCTTCCGTAAAAAGGAGGCTTGGATGCGTTCTAGTGGTTGGTTAATAACCTTATACCAGACAGGAGAGCCATAAAGAACCTGGGAAAGAACCTTTCCCTTAAACGCCTCCAGAGCGGCCGGAACATAACCATTGCCGCAGGTGAAAAAGAAACGGGAAATGGCTGAGGAAGCTAGTTTGGATGCGTTCTGCACTGCCTTGTGATGAAAAGCCCAAGTGAGTCTGTAATGGAAGTTGATACCCAGGTACTTGAAATGCTTAACCTGTTCCATTTTGTTGCCATTACAAGACCACTTAAAAGCTTTCCATCTGTTAGCAAATATCATTATCTTAGATTTAGCATAATTGATCTGCAATTTGTTGGTCAAAAAATACTCTGTGGCACGACTGAGCAGACGTTTCAGGCCAATCCTAGTACGAGATATCAGTACTGCATCATCCGCGTACAGAAGTAGCGGCACTTGGCTTGCGCTTCCTTCAATGGCCATCTACTTCCTTCAGGGAAGGGGCAAGATCATTTAGAAATAGATTGAAAAGCATGGGGGCCAAGACACAGCCCTGTTTGACCCCTTTGTTAGTGATGATGGAGTGAGTTAGATTCCCCCTCCAGGAGCATCTAACCCTGCACGAGGTATTTAGATGGAGGGACCTAATCAGCAGCAGTAATCTTTTATCAATCCCCATGTCTTCCAACTTGGCCCAAAGAAGCTCCCTATCCACAGAATCAAAGGCACCTTTCAAATCAAGGAAGGCTACATAAAGACGAACCTTACATATCCTGACCTGCTTATAGGCCAAATGAGACAGGATCAGGCAATTATCCAAAGTTGATTTGCCCCAACAGAAGCCAGATTGCTCGGGGCCTAAGATGCCTTGCGAAATAACCCAGAGAGTGAGTCTATTGCAAAGATATTTAGAATAGATCTTACCTAGTACAGAAAGCAAACTAACAGGCCGAAAGTTCCCTGGTATGGTAGGGTCACCAATTATGAATAGGCACGACTGTTGCTGTAAGCCAGGCATTGGGTAATAGGCCAGAGCTGTCGATCATTGTAAAAAAGTGGGCAAGTAACTGGGCCCACCATTCTGGGTCACCTTTTAAAAGCTCGGGTGGTACTTCATCTGGCCCTGCGGCCTTCCCTGGCTTCAATTGCATAATTAGCTCTTTAATTTCATCAGGGCTCACAGGAGGCCAGATAGGCAGATCCACAGAGGTAAAGTCTGGGTAGGTGTCCGGGGATTTGCTCTTATCATAAAAAAGATCTGTAAAGTGTTGAACCCATGTGGACGAAAGGATAATAGCAGGGTTGTATGTTTCTGATCTACATGAACCCGCTACAACTGCCCAAAATTGTTTATTATTTTTGTGTTGAATCGCTTGATGCAGCTTGTTCCATTGAGTTAAAACAAACTTTTTCTTTTTCTCTGTCAATAAAACTCTGAGTTGTTTTTTGAGAATGGAGTGTTTAACTAAACAACTGGGGTCATTGTACTTTCTAAAATCTAAATAAGAAGCCCTGATACACATCTTAAGATCCCTACATTCACTGTCAAACCAATCCTTTTTGTCAAAAGCACTGCATGTCTTAACCGACATGGGCCTGGTACTCAGGGCCTTAAAAATGTATCCAATAAAACCTTCAAAGGATTTGATTTGAACAAAGGGATCAGAGTCCTGTCGAATGGCCGATAAAAAATCTCTGCTTGCTGGTTCCATACATAAACGATGGAAGTTTGAAGAAAGAGCACTGTTAGCCACAATTTTATACCTACTCTCTAGATTTGGCTCTACCTCCGCTTGTGATGGGACACTCCCAGAATGGAGGTCAAGGACCAAGATTAAAGGTAAATGTTTCACTATAGGTTACATCCCCAATGGTAAAATCCTTCACATGGTGCTTCATTTTAGTGGATACCAAAATGTAATCCACAACGCTGGCGCCACGAGAGGATACAAAAGTAAATTCATCAGCATTGGGGAATTCTTTTAGACCATTAAGCCAAATCATGTTAGTGGTAATGGAAAACTTAGCAAGGGCCATACCGTTGGCATTATAGTGTGCATCTTTGGACCACTTGCTTAGTGCACAAATGGGGGGGAGGGAGCTGTCATCATCCACATCCCAGGCTCTGCGGAAGATTTCCGCTGAGTTCCCCACCCTCGAATTTAAATCACCCAGCAAAAGAATTTCAGCATGGGGGTGGGCCCTTTTAAGCTCATTCATACAAGTCAATAGATCATTCCAGAGCTGGGTCCTTTGTAAGCTGCTAAGCAAAGGAGGAATATAGGTGTTGACGCAGATTAAGTCAATGTCTGCAAAAGACACCCTCAGTGCTTGTATCTTACAACAACCTGGAAGGATGTCTAAAGGGCATGACTTAAACTGCTTCAGTACAAGGCTGGCTAAACCCACCGAAGGACGACCATTAGAGGTGGGTTTAGTTGCAGGTACTGCAAAAGCCTTGTAGCCAGGGATGTACAGATGGTCCACAACCCATGTCTCCTGCAACAGAATAATATCAGACGTTCTGAGATAGCTTAAGAAACTGCTGTCATTTTTCTTATTCTTCCACCCTGCAATGTTCCAGGAAAGAATTCTTAGTTGGGAAGAAGTAGCAGGGGCTGGAGAAGCATTAATTAGTCAATCTTTGCTTCCTGATGGACACTCAGCACCAGAAGGATGATGAGACATGCAGCTACTCAGGGCTAAGTTGGTCACAGAAGATGGTGTAAAATCCCCGGAATAAGG
Source organism: Tiliqua scincoides (assembly GCF_035046505.1). Taxonomy (NCBI): domain Eukaryota; kingdom Metazoa; phylum Chordata; class Lepidosauria; order Squamata; family Scincidae; genus Tiliqua; species Tiliqua scincoides. The sequence continues at coordinate 54,380,175 of NC_089823.1, forward strand.
GATGGGAATTGCCTTAGTGGCTACTTCTGAAGCAGATTGAAGAGCAGATGCTGGCACTGGAAGGGTCAGAGGATGGATTTCATAGGTCAAAGTTTCCGTATTATAATTGAGAAGTTCTGCTTTAACCCTGTCCAGGGATCTGATAATATTTAATTGTTCTGGTCTTGTGAGTTCCTTAAAGGCGCTGATGGCACCCTCCACAATGTCATCCCCCTCCAGCTGTAATTCCATTATCAGATCTTTAGCCACCAGTGCAGGAGGATCTGCCCTAGGGCCTTGTTCCATTGACAAGGGGCCTTTGGGGGCTGGGAGCGCCCTTGGGATGAGTGAATGGTCATCGGTAGGTAAATGCATTAGGAGGTCAGTAGTAATTGAGTTAGCTGAACCTGAATTTTGGCCATTCACTTCTATGTCCCCAAGGAACCTGGAGGGTAGGTGGGAGCCAGGAATCTCTGGCAAAGCTTTACAGGACTCAAGAGCTGATTCCAATTCCTCATCGCAGGGAAAAGCAGACGTTGCCCCTGATGGTACCCCATCCAGGGCTTTAGATAAGGAGTTCATATTAGGCTGTGATGAACTTGAGGAAGATGACAAGACCTGGACTGAGTCCCTAGGCAATTGTTGGATAGCCACAACATGATGCAAGACCTCCTCCGAGTTAGTTGAATGGCACAGCAAACCCACTCCATTGAGATAGTCCACCTCACTGGCCGATTCATTCATCAGCACAGGCTTAAAGGCTTCAGAAGGAGAGCTATCCATAGGCTCAGCTGCTCCAGTTAGGGGGGGTATGCAGACGGAGGGTGACTGAGCTCCCACCATCTCAGATATCAATGAAGAATGTGCCTGATCTAGTGCTTGAGGTTCGGTGCCAACGCCAGAAGGCTGAACTTGCCATTCGCTATTAGAAGCTGCACTTGTTGAACAGCCAATTGTTGAATTAACTGGCTGAGAGAAAGCAAAAGCTTGTGGCTTGTGCAGTGAAGATTTCAAGTGAAGCAAAGCATTTCCCAAAGAGTCAGTGGCAGCCTTTAACTCATTAACACTCGGCAGCACCAAGGGGCTTGAATCAGGAGAAAAGCAATTGGCAACTCCCACGCTCTGGGTGTGATTATCTCTCCTCCAGTGACTGGGCACAGAGCCAGCTTGCACAAGGCTGGATGGAAGGAGAGGAGGGGGAGGCTGCATTTTTGGGAGCAGAGGTTTAATAATCATGTCGGCAAACACCCTCTGCAAGAAAATGCCAAAGGACCGAAGAAACAAACTCTTCCCATGCAGCTGGCCTGGGATCCGAGAGGTGCCAAACTTCAAAAGAAGCCGGGTCCAATTTGGAGACTGGGGGATCCAAGGGAGTTTTATGATTTCCTGCAGATCAACACAGTCAGCCTGAGATGGATCAAGGTGTAATAATCTGCATAGAGAGTCTTTTGCCCTCAGTTTATTGGCCCAGCGCCCCTTATGAATGGGAGAGTCCTGGAATTCCAACAGTATCTGATTTTTCAACAAACAGTAGGCTGCTTCTCCACAATCCAGATTCTCACGCAGCCCCAGCAGTTCAGCTTCCCGTGGCTTGTTAAAGTTCAGACCCAGAGCTTGAGCAGAGAGGGAAGGTAAAGGTGGTTGAATGGCCTTGTGAAGTGAGTCCAGCTGGGCAAGAATAGTATTAAGCTGTTTGCATACAAAAAGAAGCGTGTTTCCAATGATAATATTGTAATCGCCCAACAAGGTCAAGAAGCAGTTACTGGAACCGTTCTGCTGAGATAATGACTGCTTGTCCTGTGGAGAGGGAGCTGAAAGGGTGGGTGAGGGAGGGCAGGCTGACGCCGTGCCAGTATGACTGAAGGGAGACTGGTAATTCCTCTCTGCCTCTGATTTGGAAACATGAAGAGCTTCATATCTGTTGGGAGAAGCGAGATTCATGAGCTCACCTACTGTGTCTGACCATGCTGGGAGATCCTCCAGGCGTAGCTGCTTGGCTGACTTGATAGGAGAGTTGCCCTGTCCAGGGGAGTGTTTATGCCTTCTCCTCTTCCCCATTGAAGCAGCTTTTTAAAATCCACTGTAATCCAAAGACAAGGGTACAGACTGGAAACAACTGCTAGTGTTGCTTTGCTCTACCAGGACTCAGGAAGCATCCAGAGGAGGAAAAAGAGTCAAAGGATCCAACTAAAGAGAAATATCAGGGCATAAAACAGGAGCACAGTAGCAGGGATCCTACCAGGTGGCCATCTTGAATTCCGGGTCCTTAGGCAGCAGTCTTTTGGTAGTTCTCCCTAAATGGCTACTGATGGAGCACTGCGCTCTCTCATGCTCAGCAGCCATTTTATGACAGAGGAATTCTGTTCCGCTGTTATAAATGGCTGTACATGATAGCCCAGTCAGCTGTTAGTGAGTTCAGAACAGAGATGAGACATTCTCAGACTCCTCAGGCGTTTAAGACCCGAGGTAAGTGTATGTAGGAGAGGGGCTAAGACAGTGATACCTCCCCCCGATCACACTGTTGCCGGGTTCAGGAGCGTTTCTTTTTTAACTTACCTGCAGCCAGAGCTGGAATCCTGGGGGTCCTGGGGATACAGGGAGCCCTCCACAGGGCACCTGTACCTCCAGATATCTAAAAAAGAAAAAAAAATGGGTACTTCTAGTTTTGTGCCAAAAACCTGGACACCCCCCCCCCCGGCTGCCCCAGGACTCTGGCACTGGCTGTAAACCTTCCCCTGTCCCCAGCAGCAGTGTGATCCTGGAGATCATGTTGCTGCCTTCCCCCACCCATTAAGGGGCCAGAGGCAGGGCTTTCCAGGCTGGCGTGTCACAATGCGCCAGTTTGAGAACTTCTGCTCTAAATTAATGCTGCATGCCATGCTTCCAAAAGTACTTGCTTTCTAAGAAAAAACCATTCATATTCTAAGAAAAATAATTTTGAATAAAGAATACAATAGAAGCCTTTCTAGTATTTTGGAGGGGTACAAGAAATATATGCCATGAACCATAGAAGGGAGCTCAGAATTGGCAGCTTCCACATTGCAGAGCTATCTCAAAGAGAACAGAACGGATGCTTTGTATTTGAGAGAAAACACTGTCTGAAAACCTGGAGAACCACTGCCAGTCAGTGCTGACTACATTGACCACAATGGCCCAAGAGCCTAACTTGGTGCCTGGCAGCTTCTCTTATATTCTGACCTGCATTTATAGGAAATGGAATTGACAAATGTGACATTGCCAACCCTTTGATTTTGTAGAGGTTCTTTTGATCCAGACATGCTGTGAGGGTGATGTTTATTAGCTACTTTGAACATGTGAGGTGGAAAGGCTGTTTCTGTAATCATTCTAACCTTGACTGGATCAAATCTATTAAATATGCAATCCTTCCTCCAGCCGTTTCTTTTTTCAAGAACTGCCAAAGCAAGCCTTTTGGTTCATTTGTCAGATACAAAACTCAGAATTTGTCTTCCAGGCTCAATTGTCATCTGCTGCTGTATTAATTAAGGCACAAACTTCAAATGCTTCCGCTTCTGGGTGACTTGGAAGCACGCTGAGCCCCCATGGGCAGCTTTCCCAACTGTTATCTCACTTTCTCACCATGCTCCTATCATCTCCATCACACACGTTTCTTTTTCTTTTTTGCTTCTCTGCAGTGGATTAAAATTTATCTGTGTTCAACAATGCCTCAAGATCACTTAAGCAGCCTAGCATCACCGTCTTCTTTTTGCTATCACAAAGACCGAGGCACATTTGTCAACATTGTTTCGTGACTCAGTGATCTTTATCACTGATTGCACAGAAGGAGTCGAGTATATAAATACTGTTAATTAAAGCAAATGTGGGATTTCATTTAATTCACAATGGACAAACAGGACTGAGGTTGCAATCCTATGCATACCCTCTTGAAAGTAAGCCCTTTGAAGACAATGGGACTTAGTTTTGAGTAGACAAGCATAGGACTGTGCTCTGAATGGGATCAAGAAGATGGGTATGCAGCCATTGCATAACATATAGTACCCCTGTCCCCCTTTCTTAACAGTTCTTAATTTTTGAAACCTGTCTCTGGTAAAACATGCTTCCTAATTTATATCTACAGGTGCAATCTATTTATCCATGGATTTTTTATCTGCAGATTTGTCTAAAAAGGTGAATGGGGTGGGGGGAACTGAAAGTTGCACACAACTTTGCCTCCTCTGCTCTGCGCTGGCATCTTGTCTCACTCTGTTTCCAGGCAGCCCAAAGCACTGCAAAAAGGCTCAGCACAGGCCTCAAACAGACAGGGAAATAGCCCTGGAGCCATGGAAGAGGTTTCCCTGCAAAGGAACAGTAAGACTCCTGGAGTCCCTGAGCCAGCCGAGGTTGAAGAAGGGAAGGGGGTGCAGAAAACCTCTGTAGCCAGAGCATGTGCAGCAAGGTGGAGCATGCACTCACTCACTCTCTCTCTCTCACACACACAGGGGCAGGTGCGGTAGTAACAATGGGGATTGCTTTAAAAAACCCAGGGAGTGTTTCCCAGTTCCTCCCCCCCTTCAGACTGAGATGGTGCAGGCTCTCCGTGCTCCAGTCTATGGAAACAAAACAGCCCAGCAAGCATTTCTTCCCAGCAAACCAAAGCATGAGATTTAGGCTACAATCCAATCCACACTTTCCTGGGAGTAAGCCCCATTGACTTAAAAGGTCAGCATCCCACCTGTGAAAGAAGTGGGGACATCTGGCAAAGGGGAGGTGCTGAGTACAGAGCGAGGAGCGGAGGGGAGGGGATTGATAACAGCTGCCTTAGTTTCCTTCCAGCCCCAATTGTCAGGCTGGAGCGTATTTGCGTAACTATATGGAATTTAGCACAAGTTTTTTCTTAATCGCACCAGATCATGGAAGAGAACTTACATGCATAAATAGGCTCCACCTGTATTTTAAAATGAATGTTTTGGCTGCTGGCCAGCCAGTTCTTTGTTGCACAGACTATTGTTATTATTGTTCATGCACAGCCCATCATATGTTGGTGGCTGGATTTAGCCTGTTGGATATCGGGGCCTTCCCAAGGAACTTGAATTTTCACAAATGCTTCTGTAAAATGTGCGCTATTTCAAATAAGGCTGCTTACTGTAGTTGGTGTGTAGAGCTTTCATTTACACCAAGGATGTTCACGTATTTTTCTAAATCTTTTGGTTTTGTGCCTAGAGGGCCAACAATGATTGGTAAGATGATGATGATGGTGATGATGATGATAATGTCATACGTGGTGCACTACATAGAGTGAAAAAGTGCCCTGAGTGGCTTACGCAGGGCTAAGCAGCGAGGTGGCCAAGTTTGCAGATAACACCAAACTTTTTCGAGTGGTGAAGACCAGAAGAGACTGTGAAGAACTCCAGAAGGATCTCTCCAAACTGGGAAACTTGGCAGGAAAATGGTAGATGCGTTACAATGTAAGTAAGTGTAAAGTCACGCATATTGGGGCAAAGAATCAAAACTTTACATATAGGCTAATGGGTTCTGAGCTGTCTGAGACACATTAGGAGGGAGATCTTGGGGTCCTTGTGGACAGCTCGATGAAAGTGTCGACCCAATGTGCGGCGGCAGTGAAGAGGGCTAATTCCATGCTTGGGATCATTAGGAAAGGCATTGAGAACAAGACAGCTAATATTGTAATGCTGTTGTACAAATCAATGGTAAGGCCACACGTGGAGTATTGCGTCCAGTTCTGGTCACCACATTTCAAAAAGGATATAGTGGAGATGGAAAAGGTGCAAATGAAAGCAACCAAAATGATTACTGGGCTGAGGCTCCTTCCCTATGAAGAAAGGCTACAGTGTTTGGACCTCTTCAGTCTAGAAAAGAGGTGCCTGAGGGGGGACATGATTGAGACATACAAAATCATGCAGGGGATGGACAGAGTAGATAGAGAGAGACGCTCTTTTCCCTCTAACATAACACCAGAACCAGGAGACATCCACGAAAGTTGAGTGTTGAGAGAGTTAGGACAGATAGAAGAAAATATTTCTTTACCCAGCGTGTAATTAGTTTGTGGAACTCTTTACCACAGGAAGTAGTGATGGCATGTTTCCTGGATGCCTTTAAGAGGGGATTGGACAAATTTATGGAGGAAAAGTTCATTATGGGTTACAAGTCAGAGTAGGTATGTGCAAGCTCTTGGTTTTAGAGGCAGGCTGCCTCTGATTGCCAGGTGCAGGGGAGGGCACCAGGATGCAGATTGTGTCTGTTGTCTTGTGTGCTCCCTGGGGCATTTGGTGGGCCACTGTGAGATACAGGAAGCTGGACTAGATGGGCCTTTGGCCTGATCCAGCAGGGCTCTTCTTATGTTCGTATGTTAATCGTGACACAGGGGAAACAACATAGGAAGGAGAATGAAGACAGGGTAAAGAGAGGAAGCATATGCAATTGTTTTAGTTACATGGTTTTTGGCTAAGTTACAGCAGGAAAAAAGACTAATGGGCCAATCTTAAAGGCAGCAACATGCTGACAGTTCAAAGTGTCTTGTGAGGTGCAGGACCTGGAACTCTCTTTTGGGATCTGATGTGAGACAGCAGCCAGCTGCCTAACCAGAAGGAGTGCATGATCTTTGTCGCTACCTGAAGGCAGGTGGATGTCTGCAAACAAACTCAATATTACAAAGCCCATGAGTCTCCAGTGATCTCTCCTCCAAAGGAATGCCAATTTTGATATGGTATTCTGGAAATATCTGTATTTCTGGCCATCCTGGAAATATCTGTATTTATATTGAGTTTATATTTATATTGAATATGAATAAAATACATAAATGTAGAGCTCAAAAGTTGAACCCAGGACCATCAAATTGAAACTGGGACCCAGCAATGAGATCAAGCTCATTCTTATGGTAACTGCTGCCTCAAAGAAGAGGATCTCTAGTTTAAATCGGCTGTCTACTCTTGCAGTCCTGCTCCTGGAGATTACTCCATAGGAAGAGAAATGCATACTAAAATTGTTCAGAAGAAAAGTCTACATGAATATGAATGGAGCTGTTGCATTGCCACAATATTCCAGAATCTTCCAGATGAGTTCTCAGGGTAGCCAGATGTCATAACCATAAAAGAGGACATGGCACCCCAAAATGCAGGACATCCAACAAAAATGTTGGACTTGACAAAATTAAAGCTAAGAACACTTGTATGTTGATTTCATGTGGTTAATTTAAAAACTTTATCAGTGGCATAGCTAGGTCATTTGATACCCGGGGCCCATAAATTTTTGACAACCCCATACGACAAAATTATTTAATTAATTATTATAATTATTCAATTATGTAATAAAATTAACATTGCTTATTTGGCCTCAGCAGCACTGGATAGACCCATCCCTGCTACCAACTGGCGCTGCCCTTGAAGGCAGTGGTATGACAATATCATTCCGATTACAAAAAAAATCCAAGTAAAACTTATTCATTTAAATTTCAGTCATTCATTTATAAACCTGATTTTTCCTAGCAAGGGAAAATGTGTAAAAATACAATGTGGCCCTCATACTGAAAAGTTTGAAGACCCCTAATGGCAATGGTTTGAAGACCCCTAATGGCAATGGTTCCCAAATGTTTTTCACTACCAACTCCCTTGACCTAATGGGCCCTTGTCCATGGCTCCCCATTAGGGTTACAATGATATACATTGCATAGGATGGTGGGCTTCCTCCTAAGTAGGCCTGGGAAGGACTGGCCTCAGTGGCTCTGGACAGACCCACCTGTGTCTACCAACTGGCGCTACCCTTCAGGGTAGTGGTACGACAACCACATTCTGGTTTTCCTGTGAGCACCTTGATCAGTCTTGCAGGTGATGTGAGTTGCTCTGGGAGCTCCTGTGCGGACAGAAGGGCAGGACAAAAATGTCTCATAGCAGTCACTGCCTTTTGTCCTGTCCAGGTTCTGGATTCAAGCAAGCTCACAGTATATTTGCCAGTCATCTCAGAAGATGAAAAGGATTGTCATGGAAACGTGAGTGCTGGACCCTGGAGTGGGCTCACGGATTGGTGATGGAGCTGTCTTTGTGTGGCCTGCAGTCCCAGGCTGCCTCCTAAATAGGTCTGGGAAGGACTAGCCTCAGTGGCTCTGGACACACCCACCCGTCTACCAACTGGCACTGCCCTTCGTGGTAGTGGTATGACAGTATCATTCCGATTACAAAAAAATTCCAAGTAAAACTTGTTCATTTAAATTTCACTCATATGTTTATAAACCTGATTTTTCCTAGCATTGGCAAATGTGTAAAAATACAATGTGGCCCTCATACTGAAAAATTTGGATGCCCCTAATCTAAGGACTAGATTTTTGGACTAGCTACTCCCTTGACCTACTGGGCCATTGTCCATGACTCCCCATTAGGGCTACAATACTATACATTGCATAGGGTGGTGGGCTTTTTGTGAGGATTCTGCTGTTCCCATGGCTGGTTTCTGTAACTCCCCAGGGTGCCACAGCTCACAGTTTGGGAACCTAAAGCATGTTTCACTCAACAAGTATAGGGGAAATCAGTGCTCTACCTTACGTAGGTACCTCATCTGTAACCTGAGGGACCTTCAACTGAATTTCTTCAGGTGTTAGCTCAGACATAAGGGGCTGGGTTAATAGCCTAAGAGAAGCATTATGGCACAACACCCTTTTGAAAGTGTCTCAAAACCCCAAGTGTTGGGAAACATTTGGATGTTCTCCAGTTTTAAACCTAGCCTATGCTGGTCTACTAGGTCTTTGGCCTGACCCAGCAGGGCTCCTTCAGGATCCTACAGTTACCATGGTAAACTCAGAATCCAACACTTCCTCCTGTCCCAGACAGCGAAGGTACTTTTTGGGGGCTCACATCCCCCCGCCTGCCTGCAAGGACCCCCTCAGAAAGTGCTGCATCTGCTTCTGCCAACTGACGCCTTTCAGGCTGCCAGGTGTGCGTTGGATGCCAAGGTAGCCATTTTGGTGCCACGCAGCCTTGCACACCAGGGAGCTCAGGACTGGGCTGTTAATTCCATAGTCAAGAGGGGCCATTCTGGCAGCGGTATCTATCCGAGGTCTTCTGATGTGAAGACAGATGCAAATAAGGGCACAATCCTAACTGGATGTTAGGATTCATATGCTGTAAAGCATATTTGCGCCTCCTCAGGAGGAAGCTGCATCCAGCCTTCGCGGAAGCTTCCCCCAGGTGCGTTGCGTCGGCCGAGCTCTTTACAGGAGCTACCTGTAAAGAGAATCTTGGCATCCAAATGGCACAGAAGCTGTTGGAGAGTTAAATAACCAATACACAAAAAAGGGGGGAACGTGGGGGGGAAGGGGATGCAGGGGATTCATCACCAGTTTACTCACAATGTAATGTTCTCCATTTATCTTCTGCATCTTCACAATCCAATCTCATATCACTATTGGATAAAACTACAGGCCTGTGGTTTGTAAACAGGCCTGGAGGATGTCATGTTTCACAACTTCAAAATCTGGAAAGCTCTGTAATTCCCAAAGTGAGCCATTATTGATTCAATTTGAGAGTCAAGCCAGGTTGTTTTTAAGTGAAAATAAGTATCTTGTCTGCATTTTGCAGGGAATGCAAGATCTGAGCAGATGATGGTCTCTAGTCTATTCTACTCAGAAAGCAAAGTGAGTGAGAAGAAAGAAGAAAGGATTGGACAGTGGACAGTGATACAAATCAAGAAGAAGGGGGTCTTACTGTGTGTCCCTCTGTCCTGCATGAATCAGAAAACCAGTTCACATGACTGGCCCTTGTGTGTAGCCGTGCCATAGTTGTTAAATGTGTTGCCCCCAAAAGTCTAGCCATCAACTACACTCAGTATGCTAGGCAGGGCTGGCCTTCTCACAAGGCAACCTGAAGATTTTGAAGGATAAGATTTTTCCCAGCAGTGGGGGCAGAGGGGGGCATCAGCAGCCTCCAACCCCCCTTGCCTCGCCCTGACCTTGCTGGCTCCACAAAGCAGACAACATGTCAAAACCATCTATTGCTCATTCAGAACCAAGTCCTGTTTGGCTTGGATAATTACCTTCAAGGGTGCCTGGCCAGCTGGGAGCATCCCTGCCTTCTCCTCACGTTCTAATCCCTCTCCTGCAGATTGTCTGGTTTCTCTCCAATGTGAATAGATAGTTCATCCTCTGAATGGAGAGCTCCACCTTGTAACTCATTGATTTTGGGAAGATCATCAATGACTTTCTCTAGATCACCCAACGTGGACCTGATTGGCTAATGCAAGAGACTACAGCAGAAGTGCCCCCAGGGCCCAGGCCTGATATATTTCTCACTGTGGCACAGCAGGTGGAGGCCCACAATGAACCTGGGCTTCCTGAAGGAGGAAGGTGACAGTGACCTCAAGAACAAGGCTCAGGCAGCAGCAGAATTGCAGGATTCGAACCAAGCACCCCAACACCCAAGGATGACTCCCTGCACATCTTTCCCTTGGACATGGACAGTGACAACGAGGAGGCCTCTGTGGCCGATCAGGACATGCTGTGAGGTCTTTCAAATCGATGGTCTACACGCTGTGACAAAAAAAATAAATTCTGAGCACTGTCTCACCCTGTCCTCCAGGGGAACATCTCATGTCACCTTATTTAACTGCTCCTCCCTCTCCCTGACACTATTTCACCCTCAAACCCTCCCCCCCATAGTACAGTACCATCCTCTTGGGGGAGGAGTTTGTTTTGCTTAGGATTGGGGCAGTTCGCCTTCAGGGTGTGTGTGTGTGTGTGTGTGTGTGTGTGTGTGTCACAGTGTTGAGGCCAAAAAGCTGTAAAATTCAATGAAGTGCTGCTTCCTTTGGAGTCTGTTGCCTTTCATGTCTTCCTTCATTGGGAATAACCTGAATGCCAGTTTGTAGTCTGGGGAAGCATGACTGCCCTGCTTCTCTGCCAGCCTCAGTTGGCCTTCCAGCTGCATGAGACACAGGGGCCTTCCCTCACTGGTACAGCAGCAGCAAGACAGTGTCCCCACTGTTCATGTTGGGACCTATGAAAGTGGGTGACTGGTGAGGAGGGGGGCAGAAACCCAAGGGGGATCCTCTTGCCAGCTTGTCCTGGAGATGCCCACACGTTTCTGAGCAAGGTGGCCTCCCAAGACTCCCCTCTCTGGGGCTGCTCCCCCGGCCACCTGCTTGGGTCCCTTGCAACTGGTATGGGTAATAGTGCCTGTTTAGAAAAAGGAGTCACTTTACACTCTGATAAAGAGACTGTGAACCCCCCCCACACACCACTTGTCCCAGACAAACCCAGTTTGTTTTGGGGCCCCCGCTTGCCACTGCTCCATGCCCTGCTGGGGATGGGCAAACTTCCACTCCTCTACATGGCCAAGCAGACCTACAAAGGAGCTGGGAGGGGAGCAGCTCTGGGCCCCCTCCAGTCACGCTTGTCCCATGAAAGGTGGTGCTTGTTTTTTAATCTTCATTTTAGTGGGCAGGCCAGATTATGGAGGAACTTGCAGCCCGAGAGGTGCTCTCTGACCTGGGTCTGCTTGGCACAAAGGACTGTGTAACAGATGCAGCACACACGGTCCCCACGTTTGGTTCATGAACCTAACCACTCTAGCACGGGCTCAGGCAAAAGCAAGAACTGTCTAGGCATAACAAGGCGTGGCAATGCATATGACCCAGCTGTGTGGCACATCTGGTCCAACCTGCCAAAGCAACTGCAGTTTGTCACAAAAACAGGGTTGTGTCTTAGGTGGCTGCATCAGTTCTTGCAACCGCCTCAGCCTGTGCTGCCTACCAATGCCTGGCTGCTCGAGCAAACGCAAGCAGCCAGAAGCAGGCCTCACTCCTGTTGCCTCTGTCCAGGATGATTGGCATCTGACCATAGTGACACTGTCCCAAGGGGCCCGGCAGCCTCAGTCCTCAGCTTCTGCAGCTGCAGACGCTTGGCATCCTTTTATTGCAGATTGCTGGCAGTTTTAGGTGCAGGTGAGGACTGGAAGGGTGGCAAGTCTGCTTAACAAAGTTTCAAGCTGCAGGAGGGTTCAGGAGTATTTGGAGGAGGGCTGCCTCCCTTAGTGAGCTGAGTCTGTGGAACGGACGATGAACCTGCTTTCTTGGGCAGCAGATTTAAAACTGAATGCATGTTCTGATGAAGAGTGCCACCTCCCTGCCATCAATGGGTCCAAAAACCTGAAATCTCTAGCCCGACAGAGCTAGCTGAAAGACAGGCCTCCACGGTCAAAGCGCAAAGGAGATGCACTGCTTACCTACATTGTGGTTAAGCCCCACAGGTTCCAAGTGGTGTGCTGCAGCACCCCAGGGCTCCACAACACTCTCAGGGGTGCCACATGATATTTTAAAGGTACAGTGGGAATACATAGGGACACCATTGAAAAAATTACAGCCACACTAAGGGCATAGTGAACAAAGGACATTTGGAAATGAAGAACATTCAGTGAACAAATAGATGATCCCTTACCGTGCAACCCTAAGCATGTCTACTCAGAAGTAAGTCCCACTGTGTTTAACACGGCTTACTCCCAGTAAAATGAGTATAGGATTGTAGCCACAGGGCCCAATCCTAAACAGTGTGCGTGAACTTACTGCTGGCATGCACTGTCGCAAATGTGCCGTAAGGCACTTTTACGGGCCCTAGCACCAGTGGAGCACCGGAGTTCTGCTGCTTGACGGTCGCGCAGACCACCGGGCAGCGGAGAGGTAGGTAGGGGTGTGGGGGGAGGCGAGAAGGAGGCATTCCAGAGCGGAGGAGAGGGAGGGTGGGGAGGAGGCATGCTGGGGGAGGTAGAGGGGTGGGAGGGAGGCGAGACCGGTGGAGCTTAGAATTTTGGGCAGGGGGATAAAGCCAGCCCTGACATTGTTTTGCAGGACCCACTTCAGTTGCTGTACGAGCATACAGTGTGTCAGCACCCCAGAAGACCATTGTCTGCAACATGGATGCATGACTTTCATTTTTGTTGGGAAGCCCCTGACGCCCAAGTTACCCCACTGGCACTTTGCCCTCTGGCACTGGCTTTGGGATGCGCCAGACTGACTGTGGGCACTGCAAGTCAGAATTAGGTTGTCGGATCCAGCTGTGCCTGCAATTAATTCTGTTTTTCTCTGGAAAGAGACAAGAGGGTGACATCCTGGCCAGTACAATTCTCACAGAAGAGAGCAGTAATCACATTCGTGCAACCAACAGAAGTGGTTTCCTTCATGAAAAGGATTCAGCAATTGCAGAGGAACCTCTACCTCTTCCACAACCACCCATAACCAGGCACTGGTCCCATGGAGCTGCTCAGAGTCACACGAGGTCCTGTCAAATACAGCAGGGAGTAGACCTCGGGGATGCAAATGGGTGAGCTCCAGCACCTGATGCTGCAAGAAAGAACAAGACAGCTCTGCAAGGTGAGAGGGGTTTGGCACACATTGCACCCAGGTGGCCTCAGGCCCCATCAGGGCCTCCCCCAGGCAGGCAACTCCGTTGTTCAGACCCCTTGTGGCAGTGATGCTACTGCCAAGTCCTCTGGCTTGGCCTTCAGGAGAGTGAACATGCTCTGCCCCCCTGAAGATAAGATATTAGCTAGACAGACAAGCTAAAGAATCCACTTCCATCCTTTCCTACGAAGATATATTTCTACATTTCCTTAAATAAATCATTTTTGACATTCAAATACAAGACTCATGCAAAGCATCCTATCTCGACTTCCATGTGCAATGTGCCCTTTGGAATTTTATCTCTTCCAATATTATATGTGGTGTCCATTAGTGGGAATGTTTTTGTCATAGGGGTTAAATATGACCACTTGCATGTGAAGGTAAATGTCAAGCACATAACTCCAAAATTAAATCATGTGATCGTGAAAGTAGTGTGTGCTATATTTTTGAGGACCACAGCACCTCAAAAATACAGTTAGAAATCTATGTAATAGTCAAACCTATACATATACCCTGATATATTTGTTTATAATCTTTGTCTCTTCAGTTATTACCATCTTAACCATTTCCCTAGCCCCAGCGCAGAGATCTTGCATCTTTTAAACTTCATTCCAATCTAGCACAGCTAGGGGAATAGGGTGAAGAGCAGGCAGACTGCTATTGTTTGGAGAGATGGATTGGAGGTGAGGGGGAGAGAAAAGAGAAGGGCTGGCTGGGGCAAAAGAGAGCCGGCCAGAGGAAAGGAGATGAAAAACCAGGAGACAGCATGAGTGAAACTTCCCTAAGAGATGAGGGAGAAGTGGAGAGACCCTATCACAGCAAGCTGGGTGAGGTGAGGCCAGGCGCATGCATAGGGCAAGCACATACATGCAGCCAACTTAAGCAGTCACCTCAGGCAACGGTTTGCTGAGAGGCACTCATCTTTGTCCACCTCTTTGACTCCACCACTCCTCCTATTCCCTGAATTGGAAAAGGAAAGGGAGAAAGAGGATGAGGAGAAGGAGGGGAGGAGGCTGCTGAGGCAGAACACTGGAGACTGGAAGGAACAAGAGCTGGCGCATCATCCAGTAAGGGGGGACAAGCACCTGGTATGCTGCCTGAAGAGGTCTGGGACCAGACCTGGATGTGTCTTCCTTTGCAAACTCAATGCCAAGGCTGGACAGGCCTAACCAACACAGGGTGAGTCTAACTATGCGAGTCAGCTGGATCTCAGAGTACCCTAACCTGCAAAGAAGAAGTTGAGGATCTATATAAGGGACAGCTTATAAAGGAGATGCAAGACAAGAGATCTGGAATAGAAATTAAATGCGGAATTGGTATAGCAAAACAGGCATTTTAGAAGAACCATTTATTGTCACTAGGAATGTGTCCTCTGGCGTGCTTGCTTACAGATGGGTGTGAAGCATCAGGGAAAAAATGGAATCAAGGAAAGCAGATCTGTGGTGTTGGAGAAGGATATGTTAAGTACGTTGGCTAGAAAGGAAAACCAGGAGAGAAACATTGGAGAGGATGAGTTTTCTGAAAGTGTTTTTTTTTTTTTTTAGTTATGAATGGTATGTTTGGAAAGTTTTGTAATAAATGGCCCCTTTTGCATGATTGCATTTTTATTGTATTCACTTTTATAGGATTTTATTTTAGTTTTTATTATTGCAAGGCACCTTGGGCATTTTATGGGTGCCTTGGGTGCCCTTCAGGGAGAAAGTCAGATTACAAGTCCAATTAATAATAATAATAATAATAATAATAATAATAATAATAATAATAATAATAATAATAATAATAATAATAATAATAATAATAATAATATTTTTTAAAGAGGAATGCAAATATATATGCAATGCAAAATCATTGTGCAGGATTTTCCCTCCAATTCTGTGAGAGAGAAAATCTCTCTCAATTGCAATGCCAGAGAGGCGAGTCCAGAGAAAAGATCACCAGTCCTGAGGAGATTTTTCTCTCTCTCTTCTGACCGGGCAAGACAGGGAGGGCCCACTCTCTGGTGTGCAGAGTGGAAGGCTGCTGAGAAGAGCCCCCAGGAACATAGACAGGGACCATCTTCTGTGTCTCATGGGTAGTCAAAGTGATGACATGCTTAGCATTTCTACCATTCTGAACCACAGTTGTGGGTTTTGTGGAGAATTTTCCCTCCATGAGCTGCTTCATTTTCCCTCCAATTCTGAGGTGCTTCAGGCGAGGCCAGAGAAAAGATCGCCAGCCCTGAGGAGATTTTCTCTCTCTTCTGTGTGCTTCTGACTCAGACATTTCTACCATTTCCTCCTTTGTTTGTTGTGAATGTTTTGATTGTGACTTGGATTTGTGTTCACTGTAACGTACGTCATACTGGGATCAGTGGTGCCTTCCTCCTACTCTCTTCTCTGGTCTTACATGGTTCCCCCTCCTCCCTCACCGTCACGTCACCCCCAGTTCTTCTATCCGTTTCCCCAGGTAATCTCTCTGATTTCTCTAAATCACTCTTTCTTCATTTCTCCTCCATTTTGTGCTATAAAGGCCCCTTTTCTCTTGTAAGAATTTCATCTTTTTTTCTCTTTTTCTTTTTGCCTGCCTAGAAACTGCTGACACTTAGGGCCCAGTTGTATATATTATATAATTCTCTTCCCAGTTATTGTGCTTTTATCCCACAATAAAAATGGCTTATTGTTGTTGTTTGATTTTCTCTGTAAACCGCTTTGTGAACTTTCCGTTGAAAAGCGGTATATAAATACTGTTGTTAATAATAATAATAACAACAACAACAGCAACCACCACCACCACCAAGTCTTGGTATCATGCACTGATTACCAGAAGGTTACCAGAAGGCAACATGGATTTGTCAAAAATAAATCTTGGCAGACAAGTCGCATCTCTTTAGGGATTGAGAGGACCCTGAAATTTGTGGCCGGAATGGAGCAAGGGCATGCGATCCCCAGAAAACTGTCAGTTGTGTCAGTTATTAGGGGGTGAGGTAATCGGTCTTTTGATTGGTGCTTACAGCCATCTAGTAGGCAGGGCCAAAAGACAGTTACTCTCTGTGTGGACCTGTTCTGTCAGAAATAAGGTGATGAGCTGAGGTGATATGTCTTAAGTTTATGTCAGAGCTGAGTTTTATGCCTGAGTTCTCTTCATATCTGCTTGATCCTGTACATAGTTCAATACAGATTTAGTGTTGAAACTCAGACTATCTGTGTTTAGTCCTTTGCTGGATTGCCTCTGCCTTAAGATCAGCTGCCCGCTGCTGCTCTGTCTTAGTGAGGAAAGTGAAATTCCCTCTCATCCTTAACATCTCTTTAGGGATTGAGTTTCAAACTTAGTGAGTGTGCTGCGGACGTGATTTTATTTTGATTTCAGGAAAAAGTTCCTTGTGATATTTTGATCTGCAAATTAGTAAAATAATGCATTAGATGTTACAACTGTTAGATGGGTTCACAACTGGTTGGACAACTGCAGTGGCATCTCTAGGGGGTGCGGGTGACACCATACTTGACAAAATTGTGCAAATCTTGGTATTTTTGAATCATACCAGCATGTTATATATCATTCAATGGGTAACATGTAATGCAGAATGCAATGAAACAAACTGCATAGAAATATCTGTATTCCATCAAAAATTATACCCAAATAACCAGAAAAAGAAAACACAACTGCATTATGTAACAAAAAGTGAATTTCCAGAACTCAAGTCTTATTGAGTTTAATGGAGTTTACTCCCAGGAAAGTATGTGTAAGATTGCAGCCTTAGAAAAGCAGAAATGCATATACAGTTTGCAAAAACAATATCAAAGCAGTTCAGTTTCAAAGGATCCTTAGCCTTCTAGTTTCATATAAAAGCAGCTATTCTTATATTGGACAAGGTATCCTGGTCTGGGTTCGTTTCTTGTTACTGAATGCTGGCCATTTTTGCCATGTGCTGTGCCTGAGGAAAGGCTAAAATATCTGGGGTTCTTCATTCTAGAAAGAAGGTGCCTGAGGGGGTTTATAATCGAGACTCTTAAAATTATGCATGATATGGAGAAAGTGGAAGCAGAATCCTCTCGCCCCAAGGAGAGATCACATATGCTCTACTTCCTGATGCCATTCCTGAGAAAGAAAGCATTGCAGGCTTCTTGGAGGGCACACCAAAACCTGCCACATAAGCAACATGGGACCTAGAACTGAGATTTCTTGTTCAGAATCCTTGTACAGAGCATTAATTTCTTTATTGTAAACGATAAGGGAGGTTTCCAGATAAGAAACAGCCCTGCCTCCACCCAAAAGCTCAAGCTATGCAGAAACCAGAATGTCCCACATATACGGAAACACACACACACACACACACACACACACAGAGGAGAGAGAAGGGATACTGAAATGGAGAAAGTAAGATCTTGGCTATGGAACAAAAAATGTATGATCAAGAGAGTTTAATTGGAAAAAGACAAAGAATGATATGAAACATTTGATAGATATGACTCAGGTACCATACAGTTTTTGTATCAACATTTTTACAGGAACGCAACAATCATTAGTGGAGGGACTTAAATATATTTAACTTATATAAAATGCTCATGGTCAAACAAGAACTCACTCTGAAATCAACCAAAAAAGCAAACAAACAAACTCTGAAAACAAACCCACGGTAGCCTCAGAGCTGGGCAAGGGAGAGTCCACTGGCTGGCAGCACATAGTAGCAAGAAGGGAGATAGGGTAGCCAGGGCGGTGATGCAGCTTCATGGCACTATAGTGGTACAAAAGATCCACAAGGTTTGGCAACACAGATACCATCTACGAGCGTTCCCACTGGGGTCCATCAGTTACTATGTCTTTCACACTCCCCATTCCAGACAAGCAGTCATCAGGAGTTCCCACCTGCCTGTTTGCCAGCAGTCTTCTTTCCTCCTTGGAGAACTGTAGGTCCAGCTCAAAGGAGCTGTTGTCGAGGTCCTGGATGTTGTTGCCTGGAGTATACCTGGGATGTTGTTGCTCTATGTCATTGCCCAGGGTGTGTGGCGTACAATGCTCTGAGGAAGACAGTGACTGGGTGGAGGCTGAGTTGAAGACATCCATGTGGCCAAATCAGCTCAGGAGGTTGTCATACTACAAGAGGCACTCGTATGCCCAGCACTCACGTAGCCCAGCACTCGTAGCCCGGCACTCACGTTTCCACAGCAATCCTTTCCGTCTTCTGACATGGCTGGCAAATGTACAGTGAGCTTGGGTGGTGTGGTGATGGTTTTGAAAAAGGGGTGAGCCCTCAAGGGCCTGTAGGCCCCCTCCATTTATTCAAAGCTTGGATCCACAACCTGGACAAGAAAAGTGATTGAGACATTTTCTTCCTAACCTTCTGTCCCCACATGAGCTCCCAGAGCAATTCACATCAGCTGCAAGACTGATCAAGGTGCTCACAGAAAACCAGAATATGGTCATACAATCCATATAGCCCAATATCCGACCATATCCCTAATACATTGCATCGCATTCAGAGAAATGTGTACAGCATACATATGTAAGCTCCAGGATCTTCCCTGCCCCCCTCCCTGATTTCCTCCAGGAAGAACTAACAGTTGGGAGACCCTTGGCATTGGTGCAAGATTCAGTGGAAAAGTGGGGCAGAGGATACCCAGAAACCACAATCTTTAGCTGTTTAAAATGCCAAACCATTCAGAAGTGTGAGGACTATGTCCAATTCTACTTAACAGCCTACTAACAGCCTCTGGCTTCCACCCATTTTTTAAAATTACAACACATTTTAAAATACAGTTTCCCTGAGTTAGCCATTTCCTATAGAATGGTAGAACACTGGTGGATAACCCACGGCACACGTGCCACTAGTGGCACATGGACACTTTTTAAGTGGCACACACAAGTCCCCAAATATTTTTGAAAAACATTTAAATAATAACAAAGAAAGCAGAGCAGCAGCTTATGGTTTGCTTGATTTCTTTGCTACTCCTCACACAACATGCTCCCAAGTTTCTAGCGCTGCAATGGGCAGACTCAGGGTACCGCATCAACTCTGCTTGAGTTTACTTGGAAAACAGGGAGAAAGGCAGGAAAAGAATGATGGACAGGAGAGAAAGCTAGTAAGGCAGATGCTAGTGAGCTGCATTCCACTAACTGGAATGCAGGGTGACCTTTGGGTCACTCACTGTGTTTGTGCACCTCCTAATGAACACTGGAGACAACTGAGCTGGGAGAAAGGGCCACTTTATTACCAAGTAAGATAGTATAGAAGAAGAGGCAGAGAGACCTGCATATGTTGTGGCAGCGAAGCACCTGTGGTGCAGAGGCTGGACCCTCAGAAGGCATCAGAATCGTACCTGTCCCCCAGGTTGGGCGTGCACCCGACTCCAAGCCTGGCCCCATTACTGGCAGCGCAGCTTATCCAGGTCTTCACCCCATGAAGGGGTGAGGCAGCCGGACTGCGGGCAATGCCACCTTGAGCCGCAGAGCCGCTGAGGTGGCCCTGCAGTCCCGGCCAGGGCCCCATCCCAACCCTCGTGCCGTTGGGTTCCTGAGGACTGAAAGTGGGTTCCGCCCTGCCTATGCTGCCTGAAGGTGCACCCCAAAGTCCAGTTCACGCCTTCTACCCTGCACCACCTGCCACAAGGAGGGGTCAGCCTAGCGCTTGGCCCCACCACTCCCACAAAGGGGAAGAAGCACCCGAAGGCCACCCTGCAGGTCTCCCACAAAGATATCTACACCCTCATCGGACAAGTGCACTCCATTCCTCCTATAGAGGGATGGCAGAGAAAACGCCATCGCAGGATGCAGTATAACCTGGCCGCTTGCCTGTGAAACGAACAAACCAATCTCCATGGTGACCTTCCTCTGCATCCTCTTGATCTTGGGGCAGCTGTAAGCTCCTCGTCACGCACGGCACTGCAGGAAGTCCAACCAGACCAAAGTGGTGCCAGGCATCCAAACCTGAAGGGTGGCAAGGTCTTCACAGGCTCGGAGCCTAAGTGACAGACCGGACATTCTGCACAGATCATTCTCACCAGGATGGATCACAACCACCGTGGGTGGGGGATTTACCTTTAGGAACTCTGCCATTGCAGGCAGCAGCTGGCCCCAGCACATACCCCGCCTGGCCAACCAGCTGACTTGCCTGGTGGAGCCCAGCCCCAGCTATGATCCAAAACTGCCTGCAGCTGCCTTCTTGCGTGCCCAAAAGACTATGGAGTGGCCACAGATCTGTACCTGTAAAGCAGGTTGGTAATGGAACATCGCTCTTCTCTCAAAGGAGTAGGGGTGGCGCACCCATTAAGGGGAGTGGTAGCAGAACATACCCCCTCTCTCAAGGAGTAGGGGCAGCATGCCCACTAAGTGAGTTGTTAAATGCACATGCTTATGCACATAGTATTAAATGAACATAGTATTATGAACATAGTATTAAATGCGCCAGAGTGTCCCCATCCACTCCTCTCAATTCCATGGGTGCTGACGCCTGGCCTGGCAGCTTCCAAAGTGGCTCCCATACAGACGGAGTGCAGGCTGTAAACAATCCAAGGTGGCCAGGAGCTCCTAACATACTTCTGAATATCATCTGAAACTGATGAAGCATTAACAGGAAGGGGTCCAGGTGCCTGCATAAAAGGGGGGCCCTCCCTGGGAGAAGATAGTTGAGGGTGATTGGACCTGGTGCGAGCTGGGCCGATGTGACAGTTAGGGGAGCCACCACTGCACCCATCGTTCATGCCCCTTCTGGTCAGACTTAGACATCAGCATGTGTAAGTACGTTGTGTTAGGACTCAACTCGCAACCATCCTGCCACAATGCTTGGTAGGGGGAAAGCAAACCTGGATTTGGCAAGCACCTCGCTGGGGGGCAGAAATGCCAGTTCTGCAAACGCTCCTGGGCCTAACTGAAAGGCCTCTTTCTCTAACGTCAGTAGTTAAGGCATGAGAGAAAGGGGGACCTTCCTTTGGAAAGGGAGCCGACCTGCAAAATCTGCTGAACCTGCGCGTCTTAATCAGGCAGCTGAATCTGAAAGGTTATGCCACCCATGGCCAGGTGGCATACCGGTCAATGTTGAGCCATAGTCTCAGAGGACTGTGCTCAGAGTCCTGGCATGCCTCCTGAGCCAGCTACCAGAATGCTCTTCGTAAAAGGGGAAGAACCTCAGCTCTGTTATTATGTATTCCAGAGACATGCTGGACCAAAGGGTCTGCATGTTCATTTCAAAATGCACAAAGAAGTGAAGCTCTCCCCAGATCCTTGCAGAGTCACAATCCTGGACACAACTTAGAGCTTACAAAACAAAATACATTTGACCCAGGACAAGTAACTAGCAACTACACTGCTACATTAATTTATTAGTGACATGATGGTCGGGTCAAAGGCTTCGCCCAATGAAGTAAACTAAAGGGGGAGGTCTAATTGGCGCAGCTCCCTTTTCTGGCTACTGGCGGAGGTGGTGCATCCTCTGCAGCTACCCCGTGCTTGCCCTCAGAAGCCAAATCAGGGCCAACCCCATCCTAAGGCGTATGGAGCCTGCTAGCCTTGAGCCCCTATAGTCCTGACAGGCACGGTGTCTTATGGCCCCATATTCAAAACAGAGGCTGGCCCTAGCAAGCACTTCCACATTATGGCTGATGTGTAAATCAGCATCCATTTAGCCAAAATGCCCCATACTTATAAGCTCCCAACATCCCCCTAAGATATTTTGCACTTCTCTACCTTCATGACTACAGGACAAAAGAACATAAGAACAGTCCCACTGGATCAGGCCATAGGCCCATCTAGTCTAGCTTCCTGTATCTCACAGCAGCCCACCAAATGCCCCAGGGAGCACACCAGATAACAAGAGACCTCATCCTGGTGCCCTCCTTTGCATCTGGCATTCTGACATGATCCATTTCTAAAATCAGGAGGTTGCACACACACATTGTGGCTTGTAACCCGTAATGGATTTTTCCTCCAGAAACTTGTCCAATCCCCTTTTAAAGGCATCCAGGCCAGATGCCATCACCACATCCTGTCTTTCCCCAGGTCTCAAAGGCTACAGGCACCCTTAATCCCTAATCTTGTACCCTTAATCAGCTGAGAGACCGAGAGAGCCGGTGGTGAGGGTGATCACCTGGCAGCCTTACTGCCTATCTTGTGACTTCTTACCCCTCATGCTAACAAATCCCACATAAACAAATTGTGCCAGTCTGTGGGGCTTGTCCCCCCAGTAGTGCTCTTGTTTTAACAGGTAGCATAAGCAGCAGCAGGAGAAAAGGGGCTTGGACACTCCTGCTGTTGCTGGTGCCTGCGTGCTGATTGGGCAGCCAGGCAGGCAGGCAGAGAAGCCTGGAAGAGCGGGCGGGAACAATACGTATACTAGATAGAACATAGTTGATATACTCCTATAACATGATCTAAGCTGGACTCTCTTTGTGGCTGATTTTGCCAAGGATGGTATCTCTGCAGGCTGGGCCATCTGGGCTTTGTTGATCCTGTGGGGGACAGAAGGGCAGGATGAAAATCTCTCAAATCAACTCTTCTCCTGTCCAGGTTCTGGATGCAATTAGGCTGTGAAGAAATGAAAAGGCCTTCAGGTCCTTGAGGGCTCACCCCTTTGTTGATCACATAGGCCATTTATGTGTTGCCCCATTCAGCTCCCACCACCTCCTACTCCCAGCCGCTCACCTCTTCGCTGCTCCACCTGTCTGATCTTCTTGGATATGCCAATCACGCAATGTAAGCAGCAGATTAGGACTTTGTTTGGCACACCCAGGAACACAAGACTCTCCTCCCCTGAAAGGGAATTGGAGGGGGGCTGGGAGCTGGGCGGACCCAGAGGGTTCTTAGGGCATCAGCGCCAAGCCCTCTTTCTCCTTTGCACTTGGGTACAGTGCTGACCCCATCCAGCCCACCTTGAACTCAGGACCAGTGCAACTTCTGAGGAAACCTCTCCTGCGCTGGATCCCAAGTGCCAGCTGTGTTTGGTCCTGCTGCTATGCGAGGCTCCAAGCGGCCGCTTCTCCTGCGCGCGTGCACAGCTGCTGCCACCGCCGCCACCTAACTCCTTGGCCCCGCGGCACACCTGAGGCAGCCTCGTGGCACACCAGGGTCAGCCCCAGTAAAATATAGAGATAAAATAGCAGCTTGATCCTGCCTTCCCCATCGGGGTTAGTGTGATGAAACAATTGTGGGTTTTGTGGAGGAGTTTCCCACCATGAGGTGCTTTATTTTCCCTCAAGTTCTGAGGTGCTTCAGGTTTCAGGGGGAGCTGGCCAATTGGAAAGCCAGCGGAAAATCCTCCACAATGAACCACAACCGTTTCATCACACTGACAAATGTATCTAATTTTTTTCTTTCTGCCCTCAGATATTGTTCTGCCTACCTCTAAAGATCATATGGGGTGGGTATGTAAATACCTCGGGAGCACCTGAATCTTATCTCGGAGATACCTGCAGGTTTTCCACCTCTTTCCTTTGCATCTTCATGGTAAACAGAAGTTGGCTTTTATTTATTTCCATAAAAAATATTCACAAAGGAAATAATCCCCCAATTACCAGAACTGAGAAGATGATGAAAGAATGAACATTCAGAATTATTTATATAACTCATTCTTCGTGAGAACTTTTCATGTTACTCCTAAGGCTGTTCAGAAACATAAAATAGTGTGGTGGGATGCAAACTCATCAAATATCCCTTTGTTGTGTGAATTAATTGTGCACTGTTTCCTTAAGTGCAATACAGTGCAACCTAGTCTTCAGTCTTCCCCCTCTCTTTCTTCCCTCAATCTCTGCTACAGTCCTGTAACAAGAGATTTGCCAAGGAGTGATCCAGAACCGTAAGCTAGTTGAGTAAAGGCTAAATTCCACAGTTAAGTTACAACAGACCACCCAGATCCTAAAAGGTTATTGACACAGGCCTTAATGCAAACCCCAGTCGTGTGTTGCTTAACTACAGGGATGCGTTCCTGCACCCCTTCATCAAGCGATGCTAGACGTTAAACGAAGCCTCGGGCAGCTGTACTTCCCTTGCCTCTGGGGGCTTTTCTGAGCCCCCCACAGAGGCAGCATGCATTAACATGCTGCCTCTGCCAGACCCAGAATGGCCGTTTTGGCCAAAAAGACGCAACTTCTGGTTTCCCAAAGGATGCCTTATAAGGCATTCAGAGGCCTCCCCCAGGCTTCTGAATGCTTTATAAGGTGGAAAAATCATTTCTGGTTTCCATCAGGAAACCGGAAGTTGCATCTTTTCCGCCAAAACAGCCATTCTGAGTCTGGCAGAGGCAGCACGCTAATGCCCGCTGCCTCTGTGGGGCTAAGAAAAGCCCCCGGAGGCAAGTGGAGTGCAGCTCCCCTCGGCTTTGGAGGCTTTCAGGAGAACAGGGACTGGCGACAGCCGTCGCATGTGCAGCCAACTGCTGGTAAGAACGTCGTTGGGCAACACTCACCTGTATTTTGAATCATGTCCTTCCTAAAAATCATCAAGGTCAATAAAGACAATATGACACAACAGAACTCCTACCAGTTTCTCACCAGCCTGTGATGCATGATGCAAAATGCTGAATCTTGTGCCAAAGTGGTAGGAACAAGGGCCCCTCTTTGGTCAGTTCTGGAGCATATTTACTTGATTATATTCATAATGAGCTGTAAGCCCAAAATACTGAGCTGTAAGAATCATAGACTCTCACAGGATCATAGAGGACATCTAGTTCAGCCCCTTGCTTCATTCTACCATGATTGTTGACAGTACTTTTTCAAGTTATTCCACCATCACTGTGCTGGCTCCCTTCACTTGCATACTTCAATTCTAAGGAATGCTCTGGAAAGTTGTCATTCAGTTCCGTTCTAGAAATCTGCAACACTGAGAAAACACAGATGTTGCTTCTGTTTAGTCTAACCACTTTAAATGCAAACACCCAATCAACACCAAACCAGAAGGTGATTCCTTCTCTTCTCACTGAATAAGGCTGCAAAGTTCATCTACTATTGTGACAGAGGAAACCTCACTGATTTTGTTATTTTGCAAATGATGCTCAGATTCCATTGACTGGGGGGAATATTCCTACTTTGAACACTCTAAGGCATGGGAGAGGAAAAGCAAAAGCTAAGCAGCAGCAGGGAAGAACCAAGAAAGCAAGCAAGAGACTAGGAAGACAGAACTGGGGTTTCTAACAATTACTCTGCTTGTGCTTAGTGAGAGAATCCTCACTAGTAGAGTCTCCAATGCCATCCTGCACTGAAGTAACTGCAGCACAGACCATCAATCACAAGGGACATTCTTGCTGATGCCCCACAACAAAGTGGAGCTTTAACTGGTGGTCTGTGTTTTCTTCCACGAAATGTAAATGTTTCCTCCTCCCCCCCCCCCCCCACCACTAAGGACATTGTGCAGAGATGCTCAGCTGCAGTTATCGGGGGAGAAGATGACAGCAAAGAGCAAAGCTTATTCTCCATTTTGTAAGATGAGGCTCTGCCCTTTAGATAATGGACTGGATTCAGCAGAACAGGCCATGCCTACTGTTGTGGCAGAGTAATGTTAAGCCCAAATAAAATTGGCTCATTTAGATGCAGCCTTCTGTTAATCCCTCCAGTACCAAGTCCATGATCACTTACATTTATCACTTGCAACCAAGAACTTTCGAGCCCACTGAGATTTCTTCAACATCATCTTATTGATTAATATCCTTTAGAGTGCAAGTCTTGATTCATGCTCATGATACACCCAAATACCAAAAGAAGAGGCAACCTGAAACATGACCCAACTGCAAAAACCAGCCACAAAATGAACCATTCTTAGCTTTGAAATGTCTACTAGGGCTTGATTAAGGACTTCACTGCTAAATCCTAGAACTCACAGGGTGACCAGAACTCATCCTCTTTTTCTAGGACATGTCCTCTGTTTTAGCCTTGTGTCCTAGATAAGAACTTACCCTATATACTCATGTATAAGCTGAAAAATTCATGCCTTAAAGGGCACAATTCTATGCATGTCTACTGAGAAGTCCTATTGTGTTCAATGGGTCTTACTCCCAGGAAAGTGTGGATAGGGTTGCAGCCAAAATGGGACCCTGAAAGCATGGGTTGACTTATACAAGTGTCAATATGGTGAAGCTTCTAAGGACCCAGTCTTATCCAACTTTCCAGTGCCGGTCCAGCCGTTCCCTTACCTGGAGGAGGCCTCCGTGATTACTCCCTCATTGCAGGATGCAGTGCAGGCCCCATTGGCATGACTGCACTGATGTTAGAAAACTGGATAGGATTTGGCCCCAAGTCATACAGCTTCTAAGAGCAGCTACTTGGTGAAGTGGGGGGTGGGTGCGACTGGGCTGATAAGCAGGACACAGGAGGGTGGAGGATGGAACAATTTTACTTACCAGTGGTTGTTCTGGGGCAGCAACAGAAAGTAAGCAAAAAAGTAGCCATTTTAGCTTCTTCTTCAAATAGGAAGAGAAGGAAAGGTGCTTCTGGGAATTGTCATCTGTATGAGGGCTGCTGTACTCCTCACAAAGCCTACAACCCCCAGAAGCACCTTCCTCTCCCTTCCTGTTTGGAAAAAGGAGGTAAAATGGCTCCTTTTTTCCCTTTTGGCTGCTGCCCTAGAACAATTCTTAGTAAGTTGTTTTCAAAGAATTTCACACACCCCTCTGTTTTGCCCCTGACTTATCCGAGATGCATAGAAAATTCCTTGATTTTTTTGGCTCAGATCCTGCCCTCGGCTTGTCTGTGAGATGGACTTATAGGCGTGTGCCTGTAGAGAATGTCTTTCTTTTCCCTCTGAGCGGGCAGCACAGAGCGTTTTTGTAATTCATAAATCATAGGTAATTATATGCAATATAGTTTGCAATTTAATACTAACTAATATAGTGCAGTAGCATAGCTAGGGGGGCAAAGTGGGGGTCAGTCCGCCCTGGTTACCCACCTGGGGAGATGATACCACCACTAGTGACCAAAATCGCTAACATTGCGGTGGTTAGGAATAATGCCATCATGCTATATACCATTGGATGCAGAATTTATAGCAGAATGCAGTGAAAAAACCCAGAGTGAAATAGCTGCATTGTATCAAAGGATATGGCAAAAAAAAACCCCAGAAAAAAATACATATGTAATAAAAAGATTTCCTTAACTCAGAATGGACCAATGAGACTAATTTGAAGAGCAAATGAGATTATTATATTTAATAATTATAATAGTTTTGTCGAATGGTGGTGTCAACAATTTATGGGCCCTGGGTATCAAATGACCTAGCTATGCCATTGATAAAGTTTTTAAATTAACCACATGAAATCAACATACAAGTGTTTTTAGCTTTAATTTTGTCATGTCCTACATTTTTCTTGAATGTCCTGCATTTTGGGGTGCCTTTGTCCTCTTTTGCAGTTATGACATCTGGCTACCCTGAGAACTCATCGAGAACATTGTGGCAATGCACAGCTCTTCATATTCATGTAGACTTTTCCTCTGAACAATCATAGTGTGCACTTCCCTTCCTATGGAATAATCTCCAAGAGAAGGACTGCAAGAAGTCCTCTTCTTTGAGACATCAGATGCCTTAAGAAGGAGATTGAGCTTAGTACTGAATCCCAGATTCAATCTGATGGTCCCAGGTTCAATTTCTGAGCTCTACATTTATGTATTTTATTCATATTCAATATAAATTTTGTATTAAATATAAATTCTATGCCTCATATCAGATCCACAAAGAGAGTTCCACGCCCTGCATCTCATAAGACAATTTGAGCTGTCAGCATGTTGCTGCCTTTAAGATTGACGCATAGTCCTCTTTTCCTACTGTAACTCAGCCAAAAACCCTGTAACTTAAATAATTGCATATGCTTCCTCTCTTTACCCTGTCTTCATTCTCCTTCCTATGTTGTTTCCCTTGTGTCACTATCATAATTGTAAGTACCTCAGGGCAGGGACCCTTCTTTTCACTCAGTGTAATGCACCATGTAATCATTTTACCAATTGATGTTGGTCCTCTAGGTACAAAACCAAAAGATTTGGAAAAATACCTAAACATCCTTGGTGTAAATCAGGGGTGCTCAAACCCCGGCCCTGGGGCCACATGTGGCCCTCGAGCCCTCTCAATGTGGCCCTCGGGAAGACCCCAGTCTCCAATGAGCCTCTGGCCCTTCAGAGATTTGTTGGCGCCCGCACTGGCCCGACGCATCTGCTCTCAGCATAAGGGTGGCTGTTTGACCTCTTGCGTGAGCTGTGGCATGAGGGCTTCCTCCACTGCTTGCTGTTTCACATCTGTGATGCAGTAGCAGCAGCAAAGGAAAGGCCAGCCTTGCTTTGTGCAAGGCCTTTTATAGACCTTGAGCTATTGCAAGACCTTCATTCTTTCATATAAGTTCATCTTTAATATAGTCATTTATGTATACTTATGTAAATGTATTCAAGTTTGAAATGTAAATTAATTCTTTTTTTTCCTCTCTGAAAAATTCTTTTTTTCCTCTCTTTTTTTTCCTTCCACACAGTGTCAGAGAGATGATGTGGCTCTCCTGCCATAAACTTTGGACACCCCTGGTGTAAATGAAAGCTCTACACACCAACTACCGTAAGCAGCCTTATTTGGAACAGTGCACATTTTATGGAAACATCTGTGACTATTCAAGGTCCTTGGGAAGGCCCCAATATCCAACAGTCTAAATCCAGCCACCAACATATGGTAGACTGTGCATGAACAATAATAATTGTCTGTGCAACAAAGAACTGACTGACCAGCAGCCATTACATTCATTTTAAAATCGATATACCTCGTAAATTAGGAAGCATGTTTTACCAGAGACAGGTTTCAAAAATTAAGAACTGTCCCTGGGAAAGGGGGAAAGGGGTACTATATGTTATGCAATGGCTGCATACTCATCCTCTTTATCCCATTCAGAGCACAGTCCTATGCTTGTCTACTCATAACTAAGTCCCATTGTCTTCACTGGGCTTATCTCAAGAGGGTGTGCATAGGATTGCAGCCTCAGTCTCAGTCATGCTTGTTTGTCCATTGTGAATTTAAATAACATCCCACATTTGTTTTAATACTCGCCTCCTTCTGTACAATCAATGTCAAAGATCACTGAGTCACAAAACTGTCTTGACGAATGTGTCTTGGTCTTTGTGACAGTGAAAAGACGGCGATGCTAGGCTGCTTAAGTGATCTTGAGGCATTGTTGAAAACAGATAAATTCTGTGTTCAACAAATTCAGAGTTTTGTATCTGACAAATGAACCAAAAGGCTTGCTTTGGCAGTTCTTGAAAAAAGAAACGGCTGGAGGAAGGATTGCATATTTAATAGATTCAAGCCAGTCAAGGTTAGAATGATTACAGAAACAGCCTTTCCACCTCACATGTTCAAAGTAGCTAATAAACATCACCCTCACAGCATGTCTGGATCAAAAGGACCACTACAAAATGAAAGGGTTGGCAATGTCACATTTGTCAATTCCATTTCCTATAAATGCAGGTCAGAATATAAGAGAAGCTGCCAAGCACCAAGTCAAACTCTTGGGCCATCTTGGTCAATATAGTCGGCACTGACTGGCAGTGGCCCTCCAGCTTTTCAGACAGTGATTTCTGTCATGTTGCAACGACATGTTATCATGACAGTGTCTTGAACCAATCAGGGGCACAGTTTTTATTTATTTACTTAATTAAATTTGATTTTGTTTGGGGGGGGCTACAAATCTTCTTTGACCCCAGGTAGCAGATAGATGCCTTAGCTATGCCACTAACTGGGGGGAGGCAGCAGAGCAAGTGGGTGGCAAACTGCTGGGAGGAAGAGGTGGGTTCCTCCCAATTTTCACTTTTTTAAAAGCCTGGGCATGATGTCACTTCTGGTTGTGACATCACTTCCAGGTCAACATTCTGAGCTTCACACCAGGCTACATGATCATTAGTTATGCCACTGTTACCTGCCCCACTCCCTGATTTCCTTCAGGAGGAACTAATAGTTGGGAGACCCTTGGCGTTGCAATGGAAAAGTGGGGTTTAGGATACCCAGGAACTACAAGCATGACCTGTTTAAAATGCCAAACCATTCAGAAGCAAAGTGTGATGACTATGTCCAATTCTACTTAACAGCCTCGGGCTTCCTACTTCCACCCATTTTTTTTAAATTACATTTTAAAATACAGTTCCCCTGATTCAGTCGTAGAACACGGGTGGCCAACTCGCGGCACTGTTATTGACACCATCTTTCCCCAGATATGTGTGTAGTTTAAACTGACTCCATCTTGGTTTCAGAGGCGGGCAGGCCTCCCTGAAATGTGAAAAGGTATGAGATTTTGCTGGCTCCCAAGGAAAGGCCCCTCTGTGTTTGATTAAATCTGGGTGCTTGAGGTCTGACAAAAAGGATATTTAGCAAGAACAAGTCCTGACTGAATATTAAATTAAATTACCATTGCCCAACTGGGTAGTTCTTTTCAGACTCTGGACCAAGAAGTTCTTCCACCTGAACCTGAGATAACATACCTTATTGTTCATCAGGAACTTCCCTGGATGGGCTATCAAGCTTTCTTGTGTCCTCCTGGAAAAGCTCAGTCAAGGCCAGGAAGCTCAAAATGCATAGCTCAGGAAGCTCTCCAAACTCCATTGTCCAGCTGTGAGAAGAGCCTAGCGGAAATTTCTGGGATTTTTTACATGAGCAGACTTATTTGAACCTGTTCTGAGCATGTACAGTGTGCTTGGCTAAAGTAGGCCCTTGTACTTGGTTGTTTAGTTCAGCTGAATGCTTGAAAACACCCCTGTGTCTGTGTTAAAGAGGAAGTGGTGTTGCAGACACAAGCTTTAACAGCAATAAGTTGTTTTGCAGAACTTTCGCAGTTAAAAGAAAACAGGAAACTGCTAGCTTAACCGCGACAGACAAGTGGTTGGAAGAGAAAAGAGACTTTTGCAAGCATCCTATTAGCCAATACAAGGAGGGAGAGATGAAACTTTTGCACTTAGTAATTTTCCACAGCTTTCTTAAATGCCACATAAGGTAGAGCATGCTGAGCAGAAAATTGAGTAGTGGGATATGTAGGCAGGGACAAAGCTTCATGTGATATGCTGTTTGCCAATCAGAAATGTGACCGATGCTTTACAATGAGGATTTGTTCTGTATATCAACCCAAAGCCCCGAGAAATCAGGTGTCACAGACTTTGGAATCTATTCCTCTGTGACCAGCAGCCAGCTGAGAATAAAAGCTTGTTTTCCATTAAATCTCCTTGGTGTCCACCTGCATCCTTGCCTGAACCTGCAACACAGCAAAAAAAATAAAAAATTGTTTCCTTTGTGAAAAGTCCTGTAACTTCCCTGCTCTGGAAACAGAGAGAGTTTGTTCACTTCAGAAACATATTTGGGGGTCATTTCAGAAGCAAACAGATTTGGGGTTTTCTGGTTCATTTCAGAAACAAGCAGCTCTCTCTCCCTACTAAGAACCTAGAAACCTTGCAGCCCTGCCTTGCTGCTCAGGAAGGACTTTGCACTCCAGCTAGAATCTCACACTAGGATAGGTGACCTCCCCCCCCCACTCTTCCTCTAAAAGATTCTGTCATCTTTTCAACTAACTTCTGCTGTCTAAACACAGCTATTTGCAAGTATCTCTCTCCTCAGTAAATGTGCCTTTTACTTCTTATATTTCTTCAATAAACTTTTTATCTTCTTGTAAAGCTCTGTGTTGTGGTTACTGTTAGCCTAATTTTGAGGCACTTTGAGATTGTTTGCACCGCTCATCTATGTCAACAATCCCAAACCTTGTCACACTTCTAGATTTGACCTCTTGCTTGCTAATTTCACCAATTTCAGTTATTTATTATGTGTGCATGACACACGTGTGTAGGACACACGTGTATGTGAGAAGGAGTAGTGTTGGCCACAGCACACATGCCACTTTCTAAGTGGCACACACAAGTCCCCATATATTTTTGAAAAACATTTAAATAATAACAAAGAAAGCAGAGCAGCAGCTTATGGTTTGCTTGATTTCTTTGCTACTCCTTAAACTACATGCTCCCAAGCTTCTAGAGCTGCAATGGGCACACTCAGGGTACCACACCAACTCTACTTGAGTTTACTTGGAAAACAGGGCGAAAAGCAGGAAAAGAATGATGGACAGGAGAGAAAACTAGTAGGGTAGATGCTAATGAGCTGCATTCCACTAACTGGAATGCAAGGTGAAGTTTGGGTCACTCACTTACCCAAGAACGTCAGATTGGTGGAGCAGTGAAGAGGCGAGGGGCTGGGAGTAGGAGGTGGTGGGGGCTGAGTGGGGCAACACAAAGATGACCTATGTCAGTGTTTGCGAACCTATGGCACGCATGCCAGAGAGGGCACTCCGAGCCATCTCTGTGGGCACGTGTGCTGAGCCAGGCAGCCTGGAGAGGGGCGCTGAAGCTGCTGCTCTAAAGAAAATGGAGGCTCTCTCCGAGATTCTGTGTGTGGGGAGGGTAGTCTGCTTTCCTCCGCCCCCTGAGCTCACTGCCCTGTTTGTTTTCCTTTTCAATTTTGCCCGCTCTGCAGGCTTAAGGTCCCTGTTTTTCCCTTCCACAACTCTCCAGCAGGCTCAGCCAATCAGCATCCAGCAGGCTCCTGGTTTTTTCTGTTGGAATGGCTCAGGGCCCTTCACTGGTTCACCACCAGCCAATCTTGAGCTGCCCTCCTCCTCAGCCATTGCAAGCCTTTGCAGCCCGCCTTTCCGTGAGCAGCTCCCCACTCAGCGCCAGGAGAGGCTTTTCCTCCATAGCACAGGCGCAGATGGGGGTGAGCAACGCAGCCAGAGACAAGTCCTGTGTGTCTACTCAGAAGTCAGCCCCATTACAGTGGATGAGGCTTACTCCGAGGAAAGAGTGGCTGGGATTGCAGCCCGCTCCTGTGCGTGTCTACTAAACCCAATTACAGTGGATGAGGCTTACAGTGGATGAGGAAAGGGTGGCTGGCCTTGCAGCCTTGGAGCCCGCTCCTGTGCGTGTCTACTCAGAAGTAAGCCCCATTACAGTGGATGAGGCTTACTCCCAGGAAAGGGTGGCTGGCATTGCAGCTTGCTCCTGTGCGTGTCTACTCAGAAGTAAGCCCCATTAGAGTAAATGAGGCTTACTGCTAGGAAAGAGTGGCTGGGATTGCAGCCTTAGAGGCCACTTCTGTGGGTGGGGTTTAAAAAAAAATATATATTTTATTGTTTGAGAAAATGAGCAGTGGCAAGGTGTTGCAGCCATCCCCTCCCTGCCAATATTTCTTTACCCAGCATGTAATGAGTCTGTGGAACTCTTTGCCACAGGAAGCAGTGTTGACAACTTGCCTAGATGCCTTTAAGAAGGGATTGGACAAATTTCTAAAGGAAAGTTCATTATGGGTTACAAGTAATAGGTAAAAGATGTTAATGTATGAGTTGTTTTTTTTCTAAACTAAAACCTCAGTATTCAGGTTAAATTGCTGTGTTGGCACTTTGCGATTAAAAAAGTGGGTTTTGGGTTGCAGTTTGGGAACTCGGTCTCTAAAAGGTTTGCCATCACTGGCCTATGTGATCAACAAAGGGGTGAATCCCCAATGGCCTGTAGCCCCCCCCCCTTTCTTCACAGTCTAATTGCTTGATTGCATTCAGAACCTGGACAGAACAAGGGTTGATTTGAGATTTTCATCCTGCCCTTTTGTCCCCCAAAGGATCAACGAAGCCCAGATGGCCCAGCCTGCAGAGATACCATCCTTGGCAAGAATCAGCTACAAAGAGAGTCCAGCTAAGATTATGTTTGGGGATGAGAAGTTGGGCAGGTGGGGGAGGGCTTTGCAAAAGGGCAATGAACACACTTTATAGGACAGGCAAAAGAAAATATTTCTTTACTCAGCATGTAGTTAGTCTGTGGAACTCGTTGCCACAGGATGTGGGGATGGCATCTGGCCTAGATGCCTTTAAAAGAGGATTGGACAAATTTCTGGTGGAAAAATCCATCACAGGTTACAAGCCATAATGGGTATGTGGAACCTCCTGATTTT
The DNA here is from genome assembly GCF_035046505.1 of Tiliqua scincoides. Taxonomy (NCBI): domain Eukaryota; kingdom Metazoa; phylum Chordata; class Lepidosauria; order Squamata; family Scincidae; genus Tiliqua; species Tiliqua scincoides. The sequence continues at coordinate 54,414,393 of NC_089823.1, forward strand.
AGAAATTGATTACTTCAGAATGCCAGATGCAAGGGAGGGCACCAGGATGCAGGTCTCTTGTTGTCTTGTGTGCTCCTTGGGGCATTTGGTGGGCCACTGTGAGATACAGGAAGCTGGATTAGATGGGCCTATGGCCTGATCTAGCAGGGCTGCTCTTGTGTTCTTATGACCTGTTGGTCTGGGCTAAAGGTTCATGTAGGCCACCTTTGGGGTTCATCAGCAATCAGCCAGGTGTCTTTGGAAAGCCATCAGGGAGGCAATAGCACTCCCGTGTTTCTTGCTCTCTAGTTTCTGGCACTCAGAGATATACTGCCCTTGAACTTGGAATCTCTATTTAGCTACCCTGGTAAACACTAAAGGTGATGTTAAGGTGGAGTGGCATGTTCAACATTTTCTACATAAAAAGTGGCACATGGGGTGCTGTAGGTTGACTACCCTGGACTAGGAGCTTCAATGGGTAAATAGAAATACCCTGACAAGGATTTCCCCTTTACTTTCAACAGAGGTAGCAGACTTATGCAAACATTACTAGGTATATGTGGAGCTGCAACCTCAGGTTAAAAAAAATGGGGAAACCAAGATCTTTGCATGTATGTATCATAATTCATAAATCATAAGAAACCAAAAGCTTATCTAGTCCAGCCTCTCGTTTCCGCCCACCAGCTGGAAGTAAAGACATACCTTGCCATTGCTCTCCTGCAATGAATTTTCAGAAGCATATTGCTTCTGAAGCAAGAGGTAGAATACAGCCATCATCACTAGCCAATGGTGGACTTTTCCTCTATGAATGTCTCTAACCCCCGTTTGAAAACCATGTTAGCTAGTGGCAATCACCACATTTTACAGTAGCAAGTTGTATGGATTATTAATAATTATAATTAAGAAATACTGTTTGGCTGTCCTGAATTTCCTGTCAGTATTATTGGATGGCCACTGGTTCTAAAGAGGCAAAAAAAAAAAAAAAAAACCCTCTCTCTATCCATACCATGAATAATTTTATAAGCTTAAATCATGTCATGTCCTGCACCAATGCATCCCCCCCTTAAATGCCTTTTTTCAAACAAAAAAGACACAAGCACTGCAAAACAGAAAATTAGTAATATAGTGAACCTGTGGTATTCATGCTTTCAGCATCCAAGGTATCACCAATGGATACCAGGGTCCAATATTAAATCCAATATTTTTACCTTTTCATGGTCAAACCACCCAGTTTTCAAGACTATAGAGCTGTTTTCAGGACTGAAAGATCCACTTCCAGAATGTGCAGGGATTTCTTTGTTCTTCCAGCCTCCAGGATACATCATGATGTATTCCGGGGCAAACCTGGGAGAAAACCAGAACCTCCAACCTGGAAGTGGGATATCCCATGGGAACACCAGGGTCTAATCTTTACTGGGGTTTGATGTGCTTTTTAATTGTAAAAACAATTAAAACACTTTAAAAAAAATTGTGCCTGTTAAGAAGAATCAAGGTCACACCATCTTTCTCTTGGTACAGTTACTTTATTTTCAGAGTTTGTTTTATAAAGTTCACAGTTTTGTGGAAGAGAAAGACCAAGTCCTTTTGTTCACAATAGTCATACATCTTTATGTGTGAAAAAGCCAGATGTCATCCAACTGTAATAAAATAAGTTTGGAAAAGTTGTTAGGAAATTTTATAGGAGTATATCAACTAAGTTATCTAGTATACTTATAGTAGCAGCAATCAGTTCTTACCTTAAAAAGGTATATGATTTAAGACACTGTGGTTATGACAGACAGACGGACACACAGACACACAGACACACAGTTTGTTCCAATCTCAGTAGCAGAGCTCACTTCATCATAAGGCAGACTACATTTCTTCTCTTAAAACCTGCTCTGCAGTGTCACTCTCATCTTGTTCCTTCCTCCTTGTCACTGCACCCTCTGGCCTTGGAGTGAATGTGGCATCTTTTTCCACTGTGACCATCTTTAGCATATTCAGTTTCCAAATGATTTGGAGTCACTTACTTTCTGATTTGTATCACTGTGTTTGTGATCGCTTCCTCTTCTTTCCTCTTCTTCTTTTTCTTTGTTTTCTTACTGAGGAGAAGTGGGTAGAGACCATCCTCTGCTCAGATCTCGCATTCCCTGAAAAATGCAGACAAGATACGTATTTTCACTTAAGAACAAGAATTCACATTTTCTGCATCCCAACCTGGCTCTCAAATTGAACCTGTAATGTCTCACATTGGGAATTAGAGAGCTTTTCAGATTTTGAAGTCATGAATCATGATATCCTCTAAGCCCCTTTACAAACCACAGGTCTATAGTTTTTTCCCAATAGTGATTTGAGATTGGATTCTGAAGTTTCAGAAGATAAAGCAGTCACTTGCGGACCTCCCATTCAGTCTAGGGGGCAAATGCCCTGGGTGCAAGCCCCTAGGACCCAGTGGAAGCCTCTCTGAGGCTTCCTACAGGGTCGGAAACTGTGCTTCTGGTTTCCCAGAAGCACCGTTTATAGCATCAAGGAAACTTCAGGAGGCTTCCCCGAAGCAGACACGGGTCGTGCGAGGTTCCATGAGCCTCAGGTGAGTGGGCAGAGAGAATTTCTGCATGGGTGGTGGCAACAGCCCACAGAGGAGTGCCATCACAGACCTTTGCCCTGGGGCACGGGGCTGGGGAGGTCCACCACTGAAAGCAGTCAACTAAATGCAGACAACATTACTTTATGAGTAAACTGGTAATTAATCCCCTGCATCCCCCCACTCATGTTCCCCCCCCCTTTTTGTATTTTGGACACTTTTAACCAGGAATGGGAAAATCCAGCGCAGCACAACTTGAGTCAAGAGTCACTGCCCCCCTGCGACTTGACTTGAAAACAAATCATAACGGGGCAGTTTCTGAGTTGTCAAGTCACCCTTTCATGACTCTAAAGGACTCAATTTGCCCCCCTTTAAAAAACCCACCGTGGGAAAAAAACAGGGCTGCTGCCAGGCTGTGGGTGTGTGTTAAAGTGCTCCTTTAATACTCCCCTGCTGTCCCAGTCCATCTGTAAACAGAGCAGGAGGAGGTGGGAGGAACTGTGGGAGAGCAGGAAACAGAAGCGGCAAGAAGGAGGAGGGTTCATGCAGCAGCTACCAGGACAACCCAATCCTTTGCTTCTACTCAGAAGTAGTCCCATTGTAGCCAGTCATTCAATGAGGCTCTCTCCTCCCAAGTAATAATGCAGTCAAAAAGAGCCAGCCATGCAGTTGGAAAATGTGATTGCTACAAACTGCCTACCCCCCCCCCCCGCTTCCCTGTCTCTTCCCCCTCCCTGGGCTTCTCCAGCCAATCATAAGGCAAGAACCCCATTGGGCTCCTCCTCCTGCCCTACTTCAGCCAAAGAAAATATCAAACCTCCCATCCTGTGTCCAATGATCATTGGTTTTTTCAGAGATGGGCAAAACAGCCTTCTCCCACCTTCCTCCCCTCCGGAGGAAGGTGGGAGAAGGCTGTTTTGCCCATCTCTGAAAAAACCAATGATCATTGGACACAGGATGGGAGGTTTGATATTTTCTTTGGCTGAAGTAGGGCAGGAGAAGGTGCCCAAAGAAAATATCAGAACACCCATCCTTTGTCCAATGATCATTGGTTCCTTTCTTCCTATCAGAGATGGGCAAAAGAACTTGCTCTTGCCTCCCGCCCTCTCCCACCATATAAAAGGAAAACATTTACTCTTCCCTGCCTCCTGGCTGGAACTTCCCTGATGCTCACCTGGTCTGATGATGGCCCCACAAGATCTTTCACTCTGCAAAAACAGTAAGCAAGCACACCCAGACACAGACAGACTCAAGTCTGCATGCCTAGGGATGACTTCTGAACCAGGGGGCCTTTGACTCAAGTGTTTTTGCGAGTCTTCCACACGCACAACTCATGAGTCAACAAAAAACATGCATTTTCACAACTCGAGTCCGAGTCACCTGACTCGTTCCCAACCCTGCTTTTAACACTCCAGCCTCTGTACCATTCAGCTACCAAGATTAAAGGTAGATCCTTTGCTTTTGAAACCCCATTGGCATATTTGTGCTATTCAGTTCATCTTCTTTTCTGACTCAGTTTCTTTCCTGCTGAGTTTGGAATGGGCCAAGCAATTGGTAGCAGCATTGTTTAATCTGATCCAGAGAGTGAGACAGAGTGACCAGATAGTTTCCAATTCTCCAGTCAGGTAATGCAATAATGTCAGTCCAACCAAGTTATAAAACTTCCAAGCCCATTGGGATTCTCTACCAGTCACTTGCTTGACCCACAGCCCAATCCTAACCTGCCCTGCAGCAGGCATGTCAGCAGGCCTGCACTGCATTCAAGGCAGGATTGGGGCTGAAAGTGGCTCAGCCACTTTATGTTTATGTCTTTATGGAAATGCAAAAAAATAAAAAATAAAATAAAAAAAATAGGCAGGGCTAGTTGAAAAGGTGGGCAGAACTCCCACACACAGGAATCCCAGACTACTTGTCAAGCCATGAGTGAATCCTTCTTTGAATCAGAAAACTGTAACACTATGGCTATTTATAAGGAATAAAGCCTAAACTCCAAACGCTTAGAAAAAAAAAAATTAACAAATTAACATGCAAGATGAAACAAGGGGAGAAAAGGAGACCCTATCTGCCTCCTGATAAGTTTGTTTTCAAACAGGAGGATGGGTGAAAAACCTGGATACGTCTGAATGGAATGGGTGGAATGCTCCTGCCTCCTCCAAGAAAAACAATTACCAGAGGTAAGTAAACTCCTGTTTTCCCAGGTGGAGGCAGGGCATTCATCACTGATGGGATCTACCTGAACAGTATCCCTAAGGTGGGCAGGTTAATCACCCATGCTGATGCTCTGACAACCTTTCGGACCAAAGGAAGCCTCTACTGAGGCTGCAGTATCAATTTTATAGTGTTTAATAGAAGTGTGGGTCACCCTGAATCACCCTGAAAAGACCTGGCAAAAGGGACTCTGGTGAAGTTGCAACAGGTCCAGCAAGCCGGCAATGGATATTTATTGCTATAGATACAATGAGATACAAATGGGTTGATCAAGTAAGAAATGACCACAACAATGTTAAAAGTCAAGAGATAAAACAATGAAATACAAACTAGAAACTTTAAATAGTCTGGGAAACAAAATGGAAGAAATCATGGAAATAATGGAACGAAGAGGGATTAAGATAATGATAATTATACAGAAGAACAAAAGGATGAGTTTTATTGATGAATTATCAGAGATTATCATCTCTGATAATTCATCAATAAAACTCATCCTTTTGTGGAAGTGGAAGATAATAACATACTGTATGTAATGGGAGATTTTAATGGCAGAGTGGGTACTAATAGAAGTTAGTATGAGCAGTACATCGGCCCACATGCTGCTAAGAACAGCAAAAGGAATGAGAATGGACAAAGGATGCTGGATTTATGCAACCAATACCATTTTTTAATCACTAACACTTTTCTTAAACATCAAGACCACAACACTATACAAGGTATAAATGGAACAACATCTCAATCAAAAGTCAGATTGATTATGTATTAACAAGAGTTAAAGGAAGATCTACAATACTCAATCCCCAATGATTTGTGCTACACCAGTGCTAAGATTGATAAGATAGAGTTAACAGCAAAAAGTGATAAATCCTATATACAAAAGATGTTCAAATAAAAATGAAGAATTAAGATAGGAAAATTTAAACAAGAAGGAATAGTAGAACAGTTACAAGAAAAGGTAGAGATTGCATTTAAACAACTGCCACCAGAGATGGGGAGCGTGGAGGAGGAATGGAAGGACAATAGAAATACCTTGCTTAGTGTCGCAGGAGAATTATGTGGAAAAAGGAAAAATTGAAAAAGAAAGGATAAGGCACACTGCATGGTGGTGTGAAGAGATTAAAGAAGTAGTTAAGCTGAAAAAAGAGCTATATAAATGTTGGATAAAATCAGAGAAAGAAGAAGATTACCTAGACTACAGATTACAACAAAGAGATACTAACAGGATAGTTACGTAAGAAAGCAAAACAGGAATCCTGAGAAAGCTTTGGAAAATTCATTTGGTGGAACAGGGTTGGCTTCCCCTTATTTATTTGTTTTAATTTAAACAAATAAATTGTTTTATTTGGGGGGACGGTGACACCACTAGTGACCAAAATCACAGTTCGTAGGAATAATACCACCGTGTTGTTCATATATATAAAACTCTCTCTCTCTCTCTCTCTCTCACACACACACACACACACACACACACACCCCGTTGAAATATCTAGGTTCTAACAAAAGGTACAGCCTAAAAACCAGTGGAGGCAGGGTGATGGTACATCACCAAGCCCACCATCCAGGGTGTTGCCCCACCCACTGCATGGAAGGCAGTCCATCATGGGGTTGACACACTTGCCTCCCACACCAGGTGATGCAAACCCTAGTGATGCCACTGCACCCCGTACACTGCCTTAGCATTAGGAGCCTTCTAATATGCCCAAAGCTGGTTCCCACCTAACAGAGACATGGAGCAAGTGCAAACCACATGCAAAGCCCTGCTCACCTGAGGTGGAGTTCATTGAGCGGGCTGCATGGATGATGACCGGGTTGCTGGCGGCAGTGAAAAAGGTGTGCAGACTTTGAAGGAATGTCAGACTTGCAGCCCTACACAGAGCAAACACTGACAGTGCTGCAACCACCCACAAAAGATGCACGTCGGCTGCTATTTCTCCTCCGACCCTTGAAAATAAAACACACACTGTGGGGGGGAGACACAAGTCAGAAGAAAAGGTAAGTGTTGGAGTAGCTGGCCAAACAGCTACCGATCACACCAAGAGGCAGGAATGGTCTGAGGACCAGATTCCTGTGCATGGGACTTCTGCCCACCTTTTGGGCTGGCTCTGCCTTTTGACAGCCCGCAGGATGAATCCCATTGGTGAGGAATGCCCTGCCTCCACCAGGGAAATAATTCACCTTCAAACAGAAATCAGGTCAACTTATCATCCTAAAACTGAGGCCCTGTTTGTTAAGAACACTGAGAGCTCTTCCCAGAAACATTTATGTTATATTCACCATTATAGTCATGTTATATTCACCTGGAGATGCAGGCTGTTGCTTGATTTCAACAAGTAATTCTGGAACTGTGATAGCTCCAATGCTACTAGTGGTTTGGAATGTAGCTGGAGTGCTTTCCTGGATAGGGGCTGCCAAAGAAGCTGGCGATGTTCGTACACCGAGTGGTAAAGCACCCTGCAGGGGCGGAACACTGGCTGCCATCTGAATGCCAAACCTTAAAAGACAATAGTAATACATGTATGAAAACTCTACCAAAATAACAAACACCAGTTATAACAATAAATATTGTTTATATGGGGTTCAACAATGGTGCCCAACAATAGTGCCACATATTCCTCAAGCTCTCTCTCTCTCTCTCTCTCTCTCTCTCTCTCTCTCTCTCACACACACACACACACACTAAAAAGACAGGAACTTGAAGTCGTTTTGAGTCCATAGTAATTTTTTGAGTAACTCCCAAGAGTCGTGTTTCAAGTGTGACTCAGTGACACCCACGACTTGAGTCAACACATATCTGTGAGAGGAGTGACTTAAGTGTGACAAGTTGAGTCACCTGAATTGAGTTCCCATCCCTGCTAACAAATTTGCTCTAATCAATGAGTCTGGTTCACTGAGCTTGGCATATGATAGTTCTGTCCAGCTCAGTTGGTTTAAATGCCATGATTTGATCTTGGAACGGAGGCCAGGTAAAACTTAATTGAAGGCCACTGCTGAGAATGCTGAAAATGGAGTTGGAATTGCAGCTTCAGAACTGCAGAAGCCCTATATTTTCAAAATAATGCTATTAATGTGAAGCCATATCTTGCTCCTAATTCATACAGGTAGGGCCTCCTTATCCATGGATTAGCTATCTGCAGATCTGGCTTGTACCACATTGAGCCAGACTAGGCCAAATCTGAAGCCTCAGGAGGCAACCTCTGGAGGTCACTTCTAGAGCCTCTTCTGAGTCCCAATCTTTTTTTGACTTCAAGTCACTATCTTTTTTTTGGAAGGCCTTAGAAGGTAACTTCCAGTTTTGCGTGAAAATAGGAAGCAACGTTTTAAGGCTTTATAAGGACTTGGAGAGCCTGGGAGGCCTTATAAGGCCTTTGGAGGGCCTGGTAGGTGCTGCCTCTCCAGTAGCAATTCAGTGTCAGACTGGGCCGCCCCCTCCTCTCCCTCTTTGTTAGAGAAGTGGAAAGGGGTGGCCTAGAGAAGCAGTGTACCAGAAGTCCAACTACTAGTGTGCTGCTTCTCTTGCCCACCCCTTCCGCTCCTCTGGAGTTGCTCGCAACTTCCCGTGCGCTGCCTCTCTAGGTAACCCCTTTCCCCATCTCCTATAAAGGAACACCGCCCAGAGCGGCATTGTGCCTGGAATGGCAGCCACTCCAGGAGCAATTCTGGGCCATATCTTTCATCTCTTCAGAGATGAAAGACATACCCCAGACTGGCAGTATGCCGCTCTGGGCTGCATCCTTCCTCTCCATGGAGAGGAAGGGGGCAACCCAGAGCAGTGCAGAATCATGCCAGGAATAGGGAGCC